>NC_138760.1:1470000-2670000 GCF_965113315.1 Podarcis vaucheri
CGTCTCATTGGTATTGCCTGACGTTGTGCTTTTAGTATCTCCCTCTTAACAAACTCCCAGCCATCATGAACTCCCTTTCCTTTTAGTATTGTTGTCCATGGGATCTCACCCAGCACTTCCCTAAGTTTTATGAAGTCGGCTTTCTTAAAGTCAAGAAATTGAGTCCTAGTATGCTTGGCTGCTCCTTTCCGCTGTATAGTAAACTTCAGAAGAGCATGATCACTCGCGCCTAATGATCCTTCCACTTCTACCCCACTAACCAGGTCATCAACATTGGTTAGGACCAGATCTAAAATGGCTGTTCCTCTTGTTGCTTCTCCCACTTTCTGGACAATGAAGTTGTCTGCAAGGCCAGTGAGGAATCTGTTTGACCTTATGCTCTTGGCTGAGTTTGACGTCCAACAAATATCCGGGTAATTGAAGTCCCCCATTACTACTATCTCCCTTCCTTTTGCATGCTTGGCCATCTGTTCCAGGAAGGCATCATCTATGTCCTCCGTTTGGCTTGGGGATCTATAGTAAACTCCCACAATGAGGTCTCTGTTATTCTTCTCTCCCTTAATTTTGACCCAAATGCTCTCACTTTGGCTTTGAGGATCTAAATCTTGGATCTCTTCACAGGTATACACATCCCTGACATATAACGCCACTCCTCCTCCTTTCTTGTCTGGTCTGTTTCTCTGAAATAGATTGTATCCCCCCATTATTACATTCCAATCGTGGGACTTATCCCACCAGGTTTCAGTGATGCCTATTATGTCATATTTAGTTTGCTGTACCAAGAGCTCAAGCTCATCTTGTTTATTTCCCATGCTTTGCGCATTAGTGTACAGATATTGAAGTCCATTAATCATTCCCCCATGTCTCTTATTTAAGGATTTTTTCCTCCCACCACTAGGTCCGCCATTTGGTCTATGACATTTGGATGATCATCTTCATCAATTGATAGACTCCTACCTTCAGGAGCACTGTCTCCCTCCCCCACATTAGTCAGTTTAAAGCCCTCCTGATGAGGTTTCTGAGATTTTTGGCAAAAACATTTCTCCCAACCGTTGTGAGGTGCAGCCCATCACTTGCCAGAAGTCCATCTTCAAGAAACTGCAATCCGTGATCTAAGAATCCAAACCGTTCCTGTTTACACCATTTGCGAAGTCCAACCTTATGGACTGCTGCCCCCATGCTATCACTGGATCGTGTTTGGATAACCACGTCATTCCCAACACCAGAGGGTAGGTGGCTAATTTCATGACATGGAGCGTGGCTTGCTCTCTGTGGCCAGGTAGTTGTAAACTCAGTGGCACAATTGCATACATGACTCTCCCTGATGCTAGAGGTGACTGTGCGGGGGGGGGGGATGGCAGGGATTGAAACCCAACAGCATCTGAAGGGCCACAAGTTCCCCATCTGTGTAGAAAACCCTCAATAGTTAGTCTGGGTTTGCATATGGGAGGAACACCACTTACCATATTTGTCTCCAAGCACCTTTACATCTTCAAGTGGGTTTCTGCTGGATGTTCCACCATTGAGCCACCTCAGGCAGAGCCTTTTCAGGGGTGGCACTAATGATTTTGATTCATTACACGCAGTGCAGTGAAGTGGACACCAGTGACGAGGACACAAATCCTCAGCCATGAATCCCCCTCGGTGACCTTGGGCCAGTCACTACCTCTCATCAGAGCATTGTTGTGAGGATAATGTGGAGACACAGGGAGAGCCCTCTTGAGCTTCTTGGAGGATGGGGGGGTATAAAAACAAACATTTTAAAACAGAAACATGGAACTCTGTTCATGTGAAGCAGGGCAGGTGAGAACCCAGTAGCCCTCTATATATTGTTGGACTACAACTCCTATCATCCCTGATCAATGGCTATGCCAGCTGGGGCTGATGGGAGTTGGAGTCCAGCATCTGGAGGGCCATGGCCTCCCCATCCCTGCTATAAATATGAATGGATGTCTAAAACATAGGCAAAGGGCTAATAAAAAATGTAAAAATTGGACTTCTGCTGGTGTAATTTTCACAGGGTACCCATGTCTATCTGTGCTGTGATCTCAGCCAGAGGTCCATTGGGATCTAACAGCAAGACACTCATCTGGCACTCTTACACCTCAAAAATTCTTCCCATCCTTCCCCTGTTAGCCTCCTGATTTCTTTTGCAGCACAGAAGTAAAGACAGAGAGCATATTCTTTTAACACAAGGGCAAATCTCTGTGCTTCAGAGCATCTAGAGGACCCTACAAATAACAGATAAAAGAAGACGGAACTCCGATTAGGGAGAATTTCAATTATGGCTATATTGATCGGGGAGAGATGAAACAAATGCTACAAAGGAGTGCAGCTGCTTCCTCCAACTCTGAAGTAAAGTCCATATGTATCCAGCCATCATGGAAAAATAAGACTGGAGATCAGTGGATCCATAAAACTTTTCTTCATCAGATGGCGGATGCTGGTCAGAGCAGAACAGCAGGAATGGGGAACCTGGTGCCTTCCAGAGGTTTGTGGGACACTAACTTCCTACCCTGTATAGGGAAGCTTTTATTTTGTTGGAAGCTGCTCAGAGTGGCTGGAGTAATACAGTCAGATGGGCAGTATATAAATAATAATAAATTATTATTATTTTTATCAGCCCACAGCAGCATGGTCAGCAGTCAAGAGACTATGGAAGGCATCATCCAACAACATCTGGAGGCTGACTAGCTCCCCATTCCTGCTGTACAACACAGAGAGAAGTGAACAGCTGTGTCTTAGGGCTGTGTCATGTGGTACTCTCAGGATTTGCATGTGCACGCGCGCGCACACACACACAAGTTCTTACCAGGCTATCCTTAGAAATGGCTAACCCCAGGGTGAAAGCAGCTGTGAGCTCTGTCAATCAGTCTCCAGCTTGGGGGGGGCGGGGCGGATCACAGGGCCAATAGCTGCAAACAGTAAGATGTAAAATAAGTCAGCAGAGTGGGGGGGGGTGGCAGGCAGAGGGACCTGTTCCAGGTCACCCTCAAATCTGGCAGTGCCTCTGTGCGTGGCAGAACTTCCAGTTTTGGAGCAGGCAGGAGTGTATTGGAGGAGTTCGTTTGATTGCTGAAACAAGCAACATTTAAGTGACATCGCCTGCTTGGGCTGCAAAGGTATTGGCTTTTTTAAAGAGGGAGAGAAACATGGGGAGGGAGTGAAATGCCTAACTTTTCTCTTCCTCTCTTCCTCTCATCTAACTTCTCTATTTATTAGATTTATTTATACTTCTGTAAGGAGATTTGTGTTTTCTATAGAGGTTTTGAGATAATCATTAAATATTGGCCAATCCGTTAACTCTTTGTGTGGTGTTTCCTCTTGATCTCACAGATAATTTTGCAAGCTGTATTCAATCATTTTTTCTAACCAGTCAGTTTTCATGGGAATATTGTTACTTTTCTAATTTTTTGCTATTAACATCCTCGCTGCGGTGGTCATGTACATAAATATAGGTCAGGCAGTTTTTGTAATTTCTTGTGACATAATACCAAGTAAAAAAGCCTCAGGTTTTTTGCTGAATGAAAATTTAAACATTTTTAAAATTTCATTATAAATAACCTCCCAGAATTCTCTTATTTTCTTGCTCTTCCACCACATGTGGATAAATGTGCCTATTCCTTCTTTACACCTCCAACAAATGTTCGTGTTCTTATATATCTTTGCCAATTTGACTGGGGTTAAATACCACCTGTATTGCATTTTCAGTACGTTTTCTCTTAAATTATAACATAGAGTGAATCAAATATATTTTTTCCATAATCATTCCCAATCACTCATATGATACTGTAATAAGGAGCAAAGGAAACATTTGTGAAAAAGATGGCCTTTCCTTGTAATGAGATTTTAAGTACAGCCTTACAGAGCCTCCCAGTGAAAAAGGCTAATTGAATGGAATGGGATTTCCTCCTGAGTAAACATGGTCATATGGTCATCTGTCCCCTCAGTGGAGAGGGGAATACATAATGTGCATTTTTTTCCCTGCTTAGTACCAGTCTAACTGGGACGTGGGTGGGCTGTGGTCTAAACCGCTGAGCCTAGGGCTTGCCGATCGGAAGGTTGGTGGTTCGAATCCCCACGACGGGGTGAGCTCCCGTTACTCAGTCCCAGCTCCTGCCAACCTAGCAGTCTGAAAGCTCGCCAAAAAGTGTGAGTAGATAAATAGATACCGCTCTGGTGGGAAGGTAATCGGCGTTTCCGTGCGCTGCTCTGGTTTCACCAGAAGTGGCTTAGTCATGCTGGCCACATGACCCGGAAAAGCTGTCTGGCTCCCTCAGCCAGTAAAGTGAGATGAGCGCTGCAACCCCAGAGTTGTTTGCGACTGGACTTAACTGTCAGGATTCCTTTACCTTTTAAACATGGTCATACTGTCTTTGTATTAAACTGCAAATTGTCTTCAAACTGTGACTATAAGGTTTTGGTCATATGCACCATTATTAAAATTGATTAAGCAATTAATCCATGGAAAGGCAGATGATTTATCAACTAGAAATGGTTTAATTGGTTGACAGCCCTTGTC
This sequence comes from Podarcis vaucheri, assembly GCF_965113315.1. Lineage (NCBI taxonomy): Eukaryota > Metazoa > Chordata > Lepidosauria > Squamata > Lacertidae > Podarcis > Podarcis vaucheri. The sequence goes on from NC_138760.1 coordinate 1,474,523, forward strand.
ACAACACACACATTGCATAAAGAAACCATGGCACAGATGTGGTTTGCATTGCACTCCACAAGAGGGCCATAACACATCAGTCATCTCTCAGTTTCCTCTTGGGAGAAGTGAGCTGAGTGAATGTGTGTCTTTGTACAAGAAAGGGGTCATGTTCTAGTCTGGCTACCTTTCCAAATTCCTGGATTGATTCTGGCTGAAATACAGCCCCATTGATCCAGGTAGTAAAATCTCCCATGGAAACTGGTCTGCGGACTCCCTTTCCCTTCACAAGGGCAAGGCTCATCTGCAGTGGAATTGGCAGGATGCCTTAATTGGCACTTTGAATCTCTTCCGCTTAGGAGTTGCGACCATACATCTCTGAACAGGTTTCTGCCTTCTGTACAATTGGAAAAGAAGCGATCAATGGAATCAAGTAATCCAAAGAAAACTTGGATCTTGGCATCCAGGAACTATCCTTTCTATATATTATTTATTATTTTTATTTATTAAGTTTGTATTTCGTCCTTCATCCGAAGACCACAGGGCAGTTCACAACATAACAATAGAAACTAAGAACACAAAATTCACAATAAAGCAAAAACAAACCAATAGCCCACCCCCCTATAAACACATTTAAAAGGAATGTTAATTAGCCAAAGGCCTGGTTATAGAGAGATATTTTCACCTGGCACTTAAAGATATCTAACAAAGGTGCCAGGTGAGTCTCCCTGGGGAAAGTATTCCAGAAGCAGGGAGCCACTGCAAAAAAGGCCCATTCTTCTCTTACAACTTTCTGGACCTCTCAAGGAGGGGGAACATGAAGAAGGACCTCAGGTGATGATCACAGGGTCCAGGCAAGTTCATATGGGGAGAGGTCCCCCTTTTTGCAGCAACGTTTTGCACCTTTTAATGACAGTTTGTTTACTTATTCATTCCATTTATATCCTACCTCTTTCTCCAAGGAACTCAAGGTGGCATGAATGGTTTTCCTCACATCTCCTTTTATCCCCATAACAATCACTACACCACACTGGCTCTCAAAAATATCAGGAACTTTCTTCACAAATAGTCAACCATGAAGGGACTCACATCCTTAGTCTTCTAGTCTGAATTCAGACACCTTATCCATTAGGCCACGTGATCATTATTTAGCCGTAGTGCTTTCCGAATGTGTTGGAACTGAATCATACAAGCGGATCCATTGTGGGAGGAAACATTTAATTAAACCAGCTTAAAATGACAACAACAGAAAACTGTTGTGTGCTCAGTTTACTAACACATGCTAGCTTCCAAGTTAGTGTAGGTGGAGCAAATGAATGCAACATTCAGCAGGTGGCATATGCCGTGCTGTTGGTATTGTAACAGGAGAGCCACTACACAAGAATGCCCATTTCCTTCCTTGAAATGTTGCGAGGCATATTAGCTCTGGCCCGCAAAGCCATATGCTATAACCATGTTCCTGGCTCCAGACTCCAAAGTCACTGTCAGGGGGTGTTAATCAGGATATAGGAGCAAAGAGAAAAGAAGAAGAAGAAGAAGAGTTTGGATTTGATATCCCGCCTTTCACTCCCCTTCAGGAGTCTCAAAGCGGCTAACATTCTCCTTTCCCTTCCTCCCCCACAACAAACACTCTGTGAGGTGAGTGGGGCTGAGAGACTTCACAGAAGTGTGACTGGCCCAAGGTCACCCAGCAGCTGCATGTGGAGGAGCGGAGATGCGAACCCGGTTTCCCAGATTACGTGACTACCGCTCTTAACCACTACACCACACTGTGCAGATGTGTAGAAACAGTACACATTTGAAAGATTTGTAATTATGTGCTTAATTTGCATGAATTTGATGGTTTTGTGCAAACATTTGACATGTTTTATTTATCCATTACTATGCCAGTTTACGGCTGCTGCAGAACCCAAAAAAATCCAACAACCTCGATTCTGAAAATTTGCTGGGAGGAGAAGAATGTATTATGCATATTATACCACTTATGTAAATGATATTGGATTATTTGCACTAAGAATTGAATCAAATGTGATTTATTAGACATAAACTCCTTTGCAGCATCAGCAGAACTGATAGCTTTCTTTGAGATCTCAATATATCCCTCACTCGGTTAGATACTTCATCCTCACTCTAAGTCAGGAGGAAGGGTGAAAGCGGCATTGGGAAGACTGGCAAACAGCAGGCAAGGGCAGAGGGCAAAGGCACTGAGGGTTAATGGAGAGCAACATGGAGAGGAGAATGAAGAGCACAAAAACGTATTTCCATTATGTTCTAGTGATTTTCACTATCTAAAGGATCTACTTCCATCAAAGCTGCTGGAAATCTCTCCTTGAGCCCTCCCAATTGCAAAGCTTTGGAAGATTGATGCCCCACTTTGATAGCTATCCTCTACCACAATGAGGTCTAGAAGCTTCTCCTTTTGAGAGAGCTGAGACTCGTGAATAAGCACTTGGTGCAATAGAGCCGTTTCCCCATATAGTCTGCCCAGGTAGCTGTGATTTGTGGAAGGAGTCTGCCTGACTGTCCTGTCATTTGGCTAGGGTTGGAGCAGGGCATTTTGCACTATGGTGCCCATTTTGTGGAATGAGCTCCCTATGGAGATCAGGGGAGCATTGGAGGGGGTGTCAAACTGGGTCTTTGACCTGGGTAAAATAAAGCCTAGTTTCGCCCCTACTGTCTGGATGCTTTAAAAGTATTTATTTAAATGGTTCTGCATTTATTGTGTTTCTAAATTTAGACATAGATAAATGAGTGTGTGTGAGAGAGGAATTCATTCAGGGGACCAGAGACAACACATATCACACTTCTGCACAACAGAGCAGGCTGTTTCAATAAACTTTTTCTCTCCCTTACTTCCATTTGTTGGATCCTTAAGACCTATGCTTAATATTATTGTTGCTGAATCTGCTGTTAGCTTTGATCGAAGAAAGCAGTAAGAGTGGCACCAGCTTAGGTGCTCTGATAGGGAGTCCCAGACATAATGAAAAGAAAGGGGGAAATGGCCCTTTTTTAGAGTGCAGGGGGCCTTCAGGTGGCTGAAGCCGAAGAGATGGTGGGAAGATCAGGAGTAGGGATATTGCAGGATATAATGGGAAGTGAGACAAGATCATTTAAAGAGAAGGCCGTGAGGAATCAGAAAACGGCTTTTGCAAAACCAGTTTATGCCACACATGTCTCTTTACCTTCCAGTTAACTGGAAGTACATTTGGCCTGAATGTTCTCCAGCAAAATTATTACTCATTTAGTTCAAGCATTGTTATCCCACTCTTCAGTCAAAAAAGACTTTCAAAAGTGGCTTACAATATCTATATAAAAAAGACAGTCACTACCCAACCCACTGACCTACAAGCTAAGAAAAACAACACAAAAGGAAAGGTCATTAGGAGGGAAGAGGAAAGCAACAAACAGGCATTAGTTCTTAGTTCCAAAGTTCGCACTTGTATTCTTTCTGGCACACAAGAGGGAGGCAATCCCCATGTAGTTGAATGGGCCAGTTAGTGTCCCTCCCTTGGTCCACTTCAGCAGTCCCAGGGAAAGCGAAGGTTCTACCTGGTAGGGAAGGGGATGAAAGCCTCTTTTAGCTGTTCCTTCTTTGGCCAGTGGGTGGGGTCTGGTTGTGTGCCTTGCTTGCCTGATGGTCCTCCCCAGTATCATTAGCTTCAATTGTTGGGAAGCTGCCTCCAAGACTGGGCTCAGGACGCTGCCATTTCTGCCGCACTCCAGAGAAGTCTGGTGCTGTGGGACAAGGAGGGGGTCCCACAGTTCTTATTTTCTGGCTGTAAAACCAGCACATTTACAAGATGCCTCTGGTAACCTAGCACAAATTTGTTCCAAATGGCATTGTGCAAAACTGTGGCCTGATTTGTGCCAATCCGAAAGTGAGGGCTTGCTTTATGACTTGGAGAGAGAGTGAGGAGGGGCACTTTGATCATGCCATGCTCCCAGCATCAAATTTTAAACGCTTGCTGACCCTTGTCACAGAAAGCTTTTTGACACATGGCCTGTTGGCGTCTTTGGGCAGCAGCGAGCATTACCTTGGGCTGGCTTGCCTACGCACTTGGTCAGATTAGGCATTCTGAGCAAATTTGACAGAGCACAGCGCTGCAGTGCCATTAGAGAATGAGAGCACTTCACCTAAGTGCCGCTCCCAGATTCTAGGTCAGAAGGAACACCTGAGGTCATCTAGCCTGAGAGGTCTCTTCGCAGCTGAAGGAAACAGTGGGGAATTACTGCTGGTTTTCTAGCATACACACTTTTCAAACTGATGTATATACTGTAGCTCACACCCTCTTTTTGGCGTGCAGAATGCCCTTCTTCGGAGAAGACTTTGGTACAGTTTGATTTGAAAGATGGCTCAAGGGCCTTTGATAGTTGGTGGCCTCTCGCAGCTGGGCCCACTCCTGACAGCTAAACAAAAGAGTTTGAATGCAGCTTTGCAGTGGCTGGTAAGATGACACTGGGATGGGAGGGAGGCTCCCAAGGCAGGCTGCTATTCAGACTCACACTGTATGTCTGGATGCTGAAGAAACAGATAATGCAAAACACCATCAATCTCCAGCCTTCTGTTCTTTGTGGGAAAACTGGCTCTCTAAAATGTTCCTTCTGGAACATCCTACCATGTGGGGGTGGGGGGAAGAGTGAGGATCACAAAACTAATCTTGATTTTCCAAAGTTTTCCTTTCAGAAAGCTCCAAATGACTTACTAGGGGCCTCCAGTGCTCTTGTGGTTTGACCAAGGCAGAACAGAGTGAGACTATTAGTTCCCTTGATCCAGACGCTAGACTTCTGTTGATGCAGCCTAAAATAGCATTAGCTTTTTTTGCTGCTGCATCACACTGTTGACTCATGCTAAGCTTGTGCTCCACCAAGACCCCTAGATCCTTTTCACATGTACTGCTAGTAAGCCAGATGTCTCCCATCTTAGATTTGTGCATCTGGTTCTTCCTGCCGAAGTGCAGAATATTACATTTGTCCCTAATGAAATTCATTTTGTTAGCTTGCGCCCAGTTCTCCAATCTGTTAAGGTCATCTTGAACTCTGATTCTGTTTTCTGAGGCATTAGCTACCCCTCCCAGTTTGGTGTCATCTGCAAAATTTGATGAGCATCCTCTCAATTCCTTCATCCAAGTCATTTATAAAGACAACGGGCCAAGGACAGAACCCTCTGGCACCCCACTTATCACTTTTTCCTGGATGATGAGGAACCATCAATGAGTATTCTTTGCATTCAGTCAGTCAACCAGCCACAAATCCACCTAACAGTTATCTCTTTCAACCCACATTTTACTTTCTCGCAAGAATATAATGGGCTAGTTTCTCAAAAGCCTTACTGAAATCAAGATACACTATGCCCACAGCATTCCCCTGATCCATCAAGCTTGTAACTCCATCAAAAAAAAGAAATGAGATTTGTCTGACATGACCTATTTTTGAGAAACCTATGTTGGGTCTTGGTAATCACAGCATCCTTTTCTAAGTTCTAAGTTCAATTGCTGAATTATCTTTTCTAGGACCTTTCCTGGTATTGATGTCAAGTTCACCGGTCAGTAGTTACCTTGGTCTTCTCCCCCCCCACCTTTTGAAGATGAGGACACCATTTGTTCACCTCCAGTCTGCAGGAACCTCACCCGTTCTCCAATAATTCTCAAAGATCATAGACAAAGGCCCTGAGATTACATCCGCAAGCTCCTTTAGTATCCTTGGATGCAGTTCAACGGGTCCTGGAAATCTGAATTTATTTAAACTAGTTAGGGGTTCCCTTACTACCTTTTTTGGTATCTTGGGCTGCAGCTCCCTCCTTTCGTCATTTATTCTGTTATCACCCAGTCGGGCATCACTTTCCTTTTGGGTGAAGACAGAGGCAAAGTAGGTGTTGAGTAGTTCTGCCTTCTCTCTGTCACCCAGTCCTATACATGTCTTCTCAGACATGCCCCATTAAGTTACTCTCCCCAGAAGTGCCTTTAGGGTGGCAGCTGCAGTGAACTTTTAGATGCTTTGATGATGGCAATGGCATTAGCTTTTTTAGCGCATAGTCAAGATGTCATGCCAATAATAAATGAAGAACAACCAGAGAAGAATTGTAGCCAGATGGCAGCTGCTTGGGTTTTCCTCCTAGCCCGCCTATTTTATCAAGCTGAGTTTTTTTTGCATACTCTGAATAATAAGTTATCTGAAAAATGAAGAGCTTGCTTTTTGATGGGGATGGAGCAGTTCTGATACTCATGTGCAATTAAAAGAAATGACTTGAACTTTTGCCAAGATGCTGATGGCACAGATGGCAGCTGATCCCAACCTCAGAGGGCCACAGAGGATTGTCTGGAGTGCACAACTGAATCCTCCTGGCTTTGCTCATGGGAGAGGGAAAGCAGCTGACACACACTCAGAGAGGAGCTTAGCACACTCCAAGCTGACCTCAGAGCTCTAATGCCCAGCTTCCTGCCTAATTCTGCAGTCTGCAGTCTTTTCAGATACTGTCTTTGGATCTGCCTTGCTCACCATTTCCTTCCTAAATAACTTTTCTCTTGCATTCCTCTCTTATGGCATTAATTTCCCAATCTATGAGCCATGAGCAAACAATCTATGAGAAAGGGATTAGATAATTACACTGGTCAACAACAAATTTGTTGTCTGCATTTTTTCAGTTGATTTAGGACGAATCTGATGTGCTGAATCCAAAACTCACATTGGTTTTGCTTAATCAGGTCAAGTTTTTGAGCTATGGCCACATGTCATTTTTTTACGTTTTTGTTCACATGTACGCTTGTGTGGATCATTTTAGAAGAAGTTGGTGGGGGTAAAATGCCATGTCGAATAATTGTTTTGATTGGAAATGATTATTTTAATGACAAGAAGTATTCAGGTCCGATAGTTCTGGGTGATTATGTCGAAAAGGGATCAGTCTGAAGTCATAAAACCTCGAAATCTTCCATAGAGGCCAAAATACCAAAATAACATAACACAAAAACCTGACCTGATGGAGAGAAACGGATGCCATTTCCTGATTCAGCAGTGCAAAAATACCCTAAATCAGTTGTAGAAATCTAGACAAAATTCAAAAAGTAAAAAATTGTTGCCCAGTGTTATTGTTACACACCACCCCAATTTCTGCTGAGTGGCTACACAAGATTCCAAGGGTTCCAGGCGCTCATGCAGAGCTGTGTTTCTGTTGAAAAGTCAAGGCACAGCAGAGACTAGTGTCTTTAAGAAATGTAGTTTATTGTACACATATTGACACCTGGGTCTAACTTTGGAGAGGGTTCCATCTCAAGAGAGGCTCCCAACAGCAGTGCAGCAGTGGGGTCCATGGTGTCCTGCCTGCCATCATCTCCATGGCTCTGTCCCAGCCTCCAATATGGTTCTGCCCCACATGGCCTCTGCCTGGAGTTCTGGCTCCCCCCTTCTCCATCCCAAAGACCCTTGCCAGAAAAAACAAACCAAGCCTTGTGAAATGAAACATTTTTCCTATGAGCACAGCCTGCCTCTCCCCTGTTTTCCTAGTCATGGAAACTGAAATCCTAAACCTTTCTCCACCCATGATAACCATGGGAACTCCCACCTCTGCCCTGGGTTAATGGCTTGCTTCTGGCACCTTTAGTCATTCTTAATTACCTCTATCCCATATCCTCCAACATCCCCCAAGCAATGGAAACCCCATTGAACTAAATGAGGGCTCTTTACGTCCATGCCCTCCAAGTGTCCTGATTTTCCAGGGACAGTCCTGGAATTACAAAAGCCATCCATGCTTCTGATTTGATCCTGGAATATTCCTATTTCCTCCACCAGTGGAGTCAGCCCTTGTCCTGAGCTGCGGCAGTAGCAACAGTGGGGGGTGCAAGGGAGCACCCTGTTGCCTCTCTGTGGCCTCTCCAAGCTTAGCCTGTATTTTCCACTGCCCTGGCACCTTCCCTCCAGCATTCCAAATATTATCTAAATTCTGTCATTTATTTATTTCAAACATTCACCAAATCTAGTATTTATGGGTGCCCTTGTGCCCCAAATTTTGCTACCCTAGATTTGTAACATTATGCTTCTCCAAGTGAACCCCAAAGTAACTGAAGGCACAGAAGGCACAGAAGAGGTTGCTCAGAGTGTTGCAGCATGGCTGATCCACTGCTCTGAGTTTTGTCTGCTTCGAGCTAGCATCTGGTGACAGTAAATGACTATATCCCATTTCTGCATTGGGGGCAGTTGAAACATTTGATCACTCTTGCTTTGGAGCACAGCAAAATCTCCTGATTCCAGGCAAGGAATGAGCGCCTGCTATGGGCATCACTCTTTTTAACCAGGTGACATACCCAGGACAGTTCATGCAGAAGGGCGAGGGGGGCTGCTCTATGGGCGGGGAGCTCTCTCCACTTTCCTCCCTCTTTCCTAGCAAGCCTTTAGCACAGAAATCCACATAATTTCATACTGGCTGCAGTTTGGTTTGGGTTTTTTTAGATCTAAACTTTATCTCTAAAAACCTCTTTTTAAAAAATGAAAGAGCAAGCTTCACTAGAGCTGCTGAAATTTCAGAAGACAGAGGGTTGGCTGAAATAGATCTCCACTGATAGAAGTGGGGCTTTAATATCCCACCTAGCTCCCATAACTATCCAAAACAAGAGAAATAGTGATAGCATTCATGATTTACACAGGTTGCAGAACTCAGTGTTTGTTAGTGGAGAATTTCCTCTTTAGTGTGTGCACATGCTGTATGAAACACCACACAGCACATAAAGCATTTAAATGCACATGACCATCAAGCAGGGAAGTCCTGCCTTGGATATTCTACCACACCATTACAAACAGGAAAGGAATCAGCACAGAGTAAAACACTTCCCTTCTTGCTTCCTGAAACCATGACCTACTGCAGAAAAGAAACGTCTGTATGTCACTCCCAGAGCTGCCTGGAGCACGGCTCTGCTGAATCACTACCTGCTGAAAAGAAAAAGTGTCCCTGTTTTATCTTCCTCCTTTGGTGGTTTCTATAGCAACATCCCTGCAATGCCTCCTTCCAGAGTGCTTGTCTCATTGATCACATTAGAAGCCAAAAACTTTCGAGCCAATATTTGCCATCAAGGAAGTGTGGGATGGAGAGAGAAAGAAAGAAAGAGAGGGAGGAAGAGTTTTTGCACATATTATATATATCCGGTGTGACATTTACCTCGGGTGGCTAAGTCCTAAAAAGAAAGACACGAGGCATCTAAAGCTGCAAAGCAAGACACAGGAAGCATCCATGGTAGGATTAGCAACTGGTGGCCTCTGAGTCTCCCTGATAGGGGGATTATCTGGCCTCCCACAAAATTCTGACAGTCTGGAGGCCACCACAGTCACGTCCTGTCATTTCCCAACCCCAACACTTGAACATCATTGTTGGTACAGACTCTCTTCTTCCATGTATGAACAGAACTGTAGGTAATTGCTTTCATTTGGTCAGTCTTGATCCACAACTGCATCACTCATCCTTTTCTAAGTTGGGTTGTGCTGTATCGCTAACACAATTTTTTTGGTAGCTGTTGTTTATGGTGGTATTTTTAAGAGAAGGACCAAAGAACAGCAACAACAATGTGGCAGCAAAGAGAGGAGAAAAACAAATACAGAAGGTCAGCTACATAAATAATTAAAAAGGGATCCTGTTGTGGTCCAGGGGAAAAGGTGGGCCCTGGGTCTGAAAAGGTTGGGAATTACTTGCCTTTGAAAGGAAAGAGATGATATTCTCCAGAATCTAAGGAATATCGGTATTGTTATGAGATGGGGAGGGCAGGTTATATGTCTAGACCCTTCTAATCCCTGGATCCAGCAGGTGTAAAAATCTAAGCAAGGGTTCAAATTCCTGAAATAGCCAGGCTGGCTTCCTGGTGAGGTAATGGTAAGGTAACAAAAGGAATGTTAAGGTAACAAAGGAAGTAGATCTGTGCCAGAAAACAAATGGGTGGGCTTCTCTCCCTCAACTCACTGGTAGTTAGAAAGACAAAATTCAGGGTGGAGAGTGGAGTTATGTGAGGTGGAAGCTTGAAGCAAGGCTGCAGGCTGGGAAGGCAGAAAGTCAGAGCCATGCCTGATTTCTGCTGAAATCCAATGCTGTGGCTGTGGGAGAAGCAAGACCCTCTTGCGGTGTGAATGCTGTGAACCCCTCCAGTATAGGCTCAGGTTGTATATATGTGTAATTAACTATGTGTCATAAGGACACCACAGACTCTGCTGTACCTCATTCCAAAGGAAACACAAACCCCTGGTAAGCTCCTGGAACCCCGCAAATCCTACACTGCTCAGAGATTGGGGTGACGTGGAACAGAATGTTTAGTCTCTAGTGAATGAAAGGGCAAATGTATGCATATTCTCTAGAATCCAGTGGATGTGTGGAGAATGACTGTAGCTCCGTGGTAGCACACATGCTTTGCAAGCCAAGTATTGGCTCCTGATGCATAGCCATACGGTCAAGTGGGTCCCTGCACATATAGCATGATTTTTGTACACTGGTAAATTATGGACTGTGATGCCTTGTGTGGTGTGTTGAGTTGGCATTCCCTCTTGCACATGCTGGGAGCTGATTCATTTAGCTGCATTGCCTGGCAGTGGCTCTCCAGGATTTTAGACAGTCCAGGTCTACTTGGAGAAACTGGCCATTGCACCCAGGGTCATCTACATGCAAAGAATGTACTCTACCACAAAGCAGCAACTCTTTCCTGAGTTAGGTGTATTCAGCACCACAATGCCAAAAGTTTTCCATAAAACATCGATTGAAACTCTTATATGAAACACAGAAGTGTTTCAAATTATTGCTGCATGACTACCAGAAAGTCAAGTTTAGATTTACAAAGCACAAATCTGTTTTCTCAAGAATGATAAAGTACATGCCTGTCAACTGGAAGTTGATACGGATGAAATTGCCCATACATAATTCCCACTAGAACAAAAATTGAGTTTACAAAGCACCACCAGAATGCTGGTGCAAAAATAATTCAATAGATGTTTGTTGGATGCATTTCAATGTGCTGGTTGTTCTCAATGGTACTAAATTATATAGGTTTAAGTTAAAATGGATCCAGGTGGACCAACAAGCACCAGTCTTCTGTGCTTTTGAGGACAGGGGGTATATTCAGCGGATATGCCTGTATGAGCCTACCCTTATGAGCTGGATATTTCCTGGATGATTTTGCCCCTTTCTTTTTGTGGTTTAAACAGAGGCAGCTCCAGTGTCAGTTGCATCCACCTGAGCCCCAAACTCTTTGCTCTACCTTCTCTTATTTGAGCCACACCTTTTCCTTTCCCATTCAACCATATTCATTTACTTACCATATTCTTCACACCTTCTTCCAATGGGTGAAAAAATAATCCCATTAATGGTTTCTGTGGTGTATTTTGTACCCCAAACGGATTTCTAGTATGTGGTAGAAATTCAAACACAAATCATTACAAACAACAAAAAATATCTTTTAAAGGGGAAATCATTTATTTATTTCATAAAATTTATACACTGATTGATTGTAAAAACCTCAAAGTGGTTTGCAAGAGATAAAATCATAAAATCAAGTAAAATTCACAAGCCTACTTTAATGATTATGATAATAATAATAATAATAATAATAATAATAATAATAATAATAATAATTTGTTTATAGCCCACCCATCTGGCTGGGTTTCCCCAGCCACTCTGGGCGGCTCTCAACAGAATATTAAAAACATGATAAAACGTCAAAAATTAAAAATTTCCCTAAAACAGGGCTGCCTTCAGATGTCTTTTAAAGGTAAGATAGCTGCTTATTTCCCTCACATCTGAAGGGAGGGCGTTCCACAGGGTGGGCGCCACTACCGAAAAGGCCCTCTGTCTGGTTCCCTGTAACTTGGCTTCTCGCAGTGAGGGAACCGCCAGAAGGCCCTCGGTGCTGGACCTCAGTGTCCGGGCTGAATGATGGGTGGAGACGCTCCTTCAGGTATACAGGTCCGAGGCCATTTAGGGCTTTAAAGGTCAGCACCAACACTTTTAATTGTGCTTGGAAACGTATTGGGAGCTAATGCAGATCTCTCAGGACCGGTGTTATGTGGTCCAGGCAGCCATTCCTAGTCACCAGTCTAGCTGCCGCATTCTGGATTAATTGCAGTTTCCGGGTCACCTTCAAAGGTAGCCCCACGTAGAGCGCATTGCAGTAGTCCAAGAGGGAGATAACTAGAGCATGCACCACTCTGGCGAGACAGTCTGCGGGCAGGTAGGGTCTCAGCCTGCGTACCAGGTGGAGCTGGTAGACAGCTGCCCTGGGCACAGAATTAACCTGTGCCTCCATGGACAGCTGTGAGTCCAAAATGACTCCCAGGCTGCGCACCTGGTCCTTCAGGGGCACAGTTACCCCATTCGGGACCAGGGAGTCCCCCACACTCGCCCGCCCCCTGTCCCCCAGAAACAGTACTTCTGTCTTGTCAGGATTCAACCTCAATCTGTTAGCCGCCATCCATCCTCCAACCACCTCCAGGCACTCACACAGGACCTTCACCGCCTTCACTGGTTCTGATTTGAAAGAGAGGTAGAGCTGGGTATCATCTGCATACTGATGAACACCCAGCCCAAACCCGCTGGTGATCTCTCCCAGCGGCTTCATATAGATATTAAAAAGCATGGGGGAGAGGACGGGACCCTGAGGCACCCCACAAGTGAGAGCCCAGGGGTCTGAACACTCATCCCCCAACACCACTTTCTGGACACGGCCCAGGAGGAAGGAGCAGAACCACTGTATAACAGTGCTCCCAGCCCCTCTAGATGGTTCAGAAGGATGTTATGGTCGATGGTGTCAAAAGCTGCTGAGAGATCCAGCAGAACTAGGAAACAGCTGTCACCTTTGTCCCTAGCCCGCCGGAGATCATCGACCAGTGCGACCAAGGCAGTTTCAGTCCCATGGTGAGGCCTGATTCCCGATTGGAAGGGATCCAAATGGTCCGAATCCTCCAGGCATGCTTGGAGTTGCTCAGCAACCACCCGCTCAATCACCTTGCCCAAGAATGGAAGATTTGAGACTGGGTGATAGTTGGCCATATTGGCCGGGTCTAAAGATGTTTTTTAAGAAGTGGTTTAATGACCGCCTCTTTCAGTGGGTCTGGGAAGGCTCCCTCACATAGGAAAGCATTCACCACCCCACAGAGCCCATCGCCCAGCCCTTCCCGTCTCGCTTTTATGGACAAGGATGGACAAGGATCAAGAAGACAGGTGGTTGGTTTCACTCGTCCAAGCAGCCTGTCCACATCCTCGGATGTAGCAGACTGAAATTGATCCCATATAATATGACTAGACAGGACTCTAGCACACTCCTGCTCCGGCCCTGCTCCCACGGTGGAGTCTACCTCTTTCTGATTCTGAGCGACTTTATCTGCAAAAAACTTTGCAAAAGCATTGCAGGAGATCTTGGGGTCCCCACCAGGCCCCGGTGGTGCAGGTGGTTCCAATAGATTGTGAACCACCCTGCTGCTGTTTTCCAAAGATGCAATAGAGGCGGCAAAGAAGGTCCTTTTCGCCATTGCCATCACCACTTGGTAGGCTCGACGTTGAGCTCTAACCCGTAAGTGAGTTTTCTGCCGGCATTCTAGCCATCTCAGTGATTGTTTCCTCGCCCTCAGCTCCAAAGAAAACCATGGGGCTGTCCGGGCTCCATGCAATCGGAGAGGGCGCTTCAGAGCCAGTCAGTCAATAACCCTGGTTAACTCTGCATTCCAGTGGGCCACCAGGGAATCAGCTGAAAGGCCATCAACATGGGATAAAACATCCCCTACCACTCTCTGGAAACCATTTGGATCCATTAAGCAGCGGGGGCGGACCATCCAAATCGGTCCCCCCTCCCTGCAGAGGGGAAGGGTCGCGGAGAAGTCCAGTTGCACCATGGCACTTCTTTTGTTTCACTTTTACCTAATGTCAGATCACCAACATCCATAGAGGTGAACAACAAGTCTAAGGCATGTCCGCGGCTATGAGTTGGGCCAAACTTATTCAGGGACAGCCCCATGGAGGCCATGCTTTCCACGAAGTCCTGAGTGGCCCCTTGTAAGGTCGTGTCGGCATGGATGTTAAAATCCCCTAGGACAATCAAGCTAGGTGTCTCCAGGATAACATCTGCCATGACCTGAAGCACCTCGGGCAGGGAATCCTTGGTGCAGCGGGGAGGTCGGTACACCAAAAGGAATCCTGTACTGCCCCTATTGCCCAACTTCCAGAACATGCACTCAGAAAACTGGGTCTTCCCAATAGGACGCCTGGTGCAAACTAATGACTTCCTAAAAATCACTGTAACCCCCCCTCCCCGCCCACATGACCTGGGTTGCTGTGCCTAAGAGAAACCTGGTGGACAAGCAGTGGCAAGGACAGGCCCATCTGCTTCATCCAACCAAGTCTCTGTCACACATGCCAGGTCAAGTCCTCCATCCACAATCAGGTCGTGGATAGCAGTGGTTTTATTCATCATTGACCTGACATTGCACAGCAACACTTTCAGGTCATGTGGGTTTCCTTTGCTGATTCCAGTATTCTTCTGGTCAGGAGCAGACCGGAAGGCAGGGATAGTCCTCAGACAACGACTAAGCCTGCCTCCTCGGTAATGACATGGTCTGGTCTTAGCGTAGCTCCTCCTCCTGCCCGTGATCACTGAGATTGGTTGTCCGAGTGCATCCCCCCCCCTGTGGAACCTGCCCCAGCCATTCTGTTGGCTGAGGCCCACTCCCAGGCAGCCCCGACCCTTTCCCTTTAAGAAGCAAAATACAAACTATACAGTAGCCTAACAAAATAGTAAAAGTAAAAACAAAGCCAAAAATAATTATACTAAAATGAAACTAATCCCTACCCCAAGTCAACATTTTCCCACACCAAACAAAAATAACATAAAATAAAAATATATAAATAAAAACCACTGTTCACAGTGCAACAAAGTAAAAATGCTTTTAAAACATTTTAAAATATGTAAAACCATTTTTGACATTTGCTGCAGCAGCAGCAGCAGCAGCAGCAGTGTCCTGAGGCCTCGCTGGAGCCTCTTAGAGCTGTGGCGGTGAGTGTGGGCCCCGCCCCCTAGGCCCGGTGGAATTGGCCTTCCCCAACACTCACAATGGCAGCAGCAGCAGTGTCCAAAGGCCTCGCTTACACTTACAGTGGTTTGCTTCTTCCATGGCCAGTCAAACAAACAGTTGTTGTACATACAGTACACACCAGAAGTGCTTTTACCATCTATGGGGTCACTTCCCAAACTTGCATCAGCATATATTTCAAGTCCTCCAGACAACCGTTTTATCATACTCATCAGCAAAACACCGCCTCCATGCACAAATACCTCAAATGGATCAAACAAGGCAGTATTATTGAAGGAGAGAAGCAGCAGCCACTGGGACCAGCTTAATATTCATCTCCACAACTGCCTTTGATGCCACAGTTACTGAGCGGGGAGCTTGAGCTGGGCTCTAATTGCTAAACAAGTATCTGGAGGCATCTGGTTTCCCTGGGAACAGCCACAGCTTTTTGATTGCTCTGATTCCTAACATTTTATTTACCCCTTTGGGAGGAGCCGGGCCTGAGCCCAACAGAAAAGGAGATGGAGTTGGGGAAAGGGTTGCTACAGAAGGGTCAATTTCTGCCTGGCTTTTAGAATGGCTCTCTCACAAAACCATATCCACCTGCAAGCTTCTAGGAAGCAGATATCAAATGAATGTATTGGCTGAGATACAGAGGGACTGTCATTCAAGCCATTTGCAGGGTTGAGGGGGGAGAACAAAAGAAAGCAATCCATTAAGGTTGTGCAGAAAAGCTGGAGGACAAGGAGTCACTTCAGCAAATGTCAAATGTCAGTGCTTTGTGGAAAGACCCTGGAAAACAAGGAACCTGGAATTGCCTGTCTCAGCATCCAACTCTGTAGAAGGAAAGTGAAATATTTGCATAGTGATTTCATGCTCTTTATTGCAGCTCGAAAAACAGTGAATGGATTTCCCCCCAAACCTCAGGCTTTATATACATTATTTACACAATGAGTCCCGTCTGATTGGTTGATTCTGTTTCCCTCCTGGAGCCTGATTGGGATACTGCAGGCCAATCAGTTGTTGCATTCTAGGATCCTACTGGCCTAATAGGCTGCTTAACTTCCTCCTGGGGTCTGATTGGGCTGCTCCTACAGGCCAATCAGGTTGTTGCATTCTAGGATCCTACCTGCATTCTAGGATCCAAGCTTAGTACATAACAGAAAGGTTGAAATGAATTTTGGATATCCCCCCTGCCCCAACACACACATACACAAATAAATCAATGGACTCATGTTTTGGCACTGATCGTTTCCCATTCCTGGCAAACACTCACCATCTCTGCTGGAAACACTAACAATGAAGAGAGCACCATAAATTGGTGCCAAATTTGAGGAATTGTTAAATGTCTGCACTGCAGATATTTAGGATTGGTGCAGACATGGTGCGATGTAAGTCCAGTTCATGCATTACTCACATGTAGAATTTGCTCATGTCTAATTGGAGTGGAGCTGTACTTTTAGCTCTGCCCCAGCATCATGCCTCCTTTCTCAAATGACCACATTACCCTTGGTTGTTTGAAAAGTAGCTCCAACCCACAAGCTCATAGAATCATAGAATCATAGAATCATAGAGTTGGAAGAGACCACAAGGGCCATCGAGTCCAACCCCCTGCCAAGCAGGAAACACCATCAGAGCACTCCTGACATATGGTTGTCAAGCCTCTGCTTAAAGACCTCCAAAGTAGGAGACTCCACCACACTCCTTGGCAGCAAATTCCACTGTCGAACAGCTCTCACTGTCAGGAAGTTCTTCCTAATGTTTAGGTGGAATCTTCTTTCTTGTAGTTTGGATCCATGTCCGCTTCTCTGGAGCAGCAGAAAACAACATTTCTCCCTCCTCCAAATGACATCCTTTTATATATTTGAACATGGCTATCATATCACCCCTTAACCTCCTCTTCTCCAGGCTAAACATGCCCAGCTCCCTTAGCCGTTCCTCATAAGGCATCGTTTCCAGGCCTTTGACCATTTTGGTTGCCCTCCTCTGGACACGTTCCAGTTTGTCAGTGTCCTTCTTGAACTGTGGTGCCCAGAACTGGACACAGTACTCCAGGTGAGGTCTGACCAGAGCAGAATACAGTGGCACTATTACTTCCCTTGATCTAGATGCTATACTCCTATTGATGCAGCCCAGAATTGCATTGGCTTTTTTAGCTGCTGCGTCACACTGTTGGCTCATGTCAAGTTTGTGGTCAACCAAGACTCCTAGATCCTTTTCACATGTACTGCTCTCAAGCCAGGTGTCACCCATCTTGTATTTGTGCCTCCTCATGTTAGCTCCTGTTAACATGTAGGGCCTCCTCATGATCAGGCCACATGGATGTGTGGGTGTCCCATTCTTTCAGAGACCCTGTATGTGAGCCCCTGAGGTTTCTCTTTGTTTTTGGAAGCAGACTCCATATCAGGAGTGGGAATAAAAATGTGGCCCCACTCACAACAAACATGATCATGTCCTCTCTGAAATCCTGGAGAGCTGCTTTGGTCTGTGTGGCCAATACAGAGCTATAGAGACCAGTGGTCTAAGTCTAGGGCAACTTCCTTTGTAGCTAGAGCCCATAACACTGAATAGAGCACTTGCATTCTGAAAAGACTGTGGGACATGTAATAGGTCTCCACACCCAGAGACACATGGCGCCTCCCATACAATACCAATCAGCAAGATCTAGGCTAGTGATTTTTCACTTTTCAGAACTGAGACCCACACATGCATCTGGGAACCTCTTTCTTTCTTTCTTTCTTTCTTTCTTTCTTTCTTTCTTTCTTCCTGTCTTTCTTTCTTTCCCTCTCATATAGCTCTATGGTGGCAGTGTTGCTGTTGCAACCCACCTTGGTTCAGGCTGTGACCCAATAGTGGGTCTCCTGACTCACCACCTGAAGACCAATGGGTCTAATCTATCCCATTTCAGGAATGGCTTTCCCACACAGAAAAAAAATAGTCACACTTGCAGTGCACTGCTTCTCCTGCCCTTGCCGTGAATAGTAAGACTTTCCCTGTATGGAAGAAACTAAAGGGGTGCACTCAAGGACACCACTTAGGTAGAAATTAAACTTCTCTCATGTGACCTCAAGCTATTGGGAATCAGGCCTGCTCCCGTATTGCAAAAACAAGCTTCATCTGGAGGCCAGCTGGATACCTCATAAGCAAGCCATAAAGGTGATGACCAATCCTTTTATTTCTTTCATTAATGTGTCTCCAGCAGCTTCCTTGGATGGAGGTTGCATTTGATCATGCAAGGCGTGATTCCCAATATCTTTGGGTAGGAATTCCAAAGGTCAAAGGAGCAGATCAGGACACACACCTGGACTGCCACCTCCAACTGATTGGATAGCTCCGTGCATTCTGCGGTTGTGACGTGCTTCTTTGCCGAGTGAGCCAAGGAAAGGCAGAAGGCGACCCAAGCTGGAACAAGCTTTTCAGCACCTTAGACAGAGCTCCGCGGCACAATGAAGAGCGCCGAGCTCTGTCCAAGGTACTGAAATGCTTCAGCCTACGAGCATGACATCTCCCTGTGCGTCTTGACCTACCTACCTGCCCCGCCTACCTCCCGGAGGGTCCTTCTGCAGGCATCGTTTTCTGCTTGCTGTCGCAGGCATCAAAAAGGGTGGGGTAGGGGGGGTGAGTACTCATTCATTTGCAGTGTGCAATGAAGGAAGGGAGCGAGGGCGTCAAAAACAGCGGAGGCGTCACAATGCAGATGTCTGCTCCCTGGACAGCAGCCTGCGTAGGAAGTGCCAGAGCAAAAACAGACAGAGCCACCACAGCAGAGGCGAAGAATCTCCCCTTTCAAATAAATAACCGGTTGATGGTCTCCCTCCTCCTCCTCCTCTGCTTGCTCCAGCCTACGCAAGTTCCTTGCCAGAAAATTAAACTCCCTCCTTGGGGAGGCCACCTGCGGGGGAGGAAAACTGAGAGATGACTGCGAAAGAGCAATTTTCACCCACAGGTGACTGGAAACATAAGCCTGGCATAGCCAGCCAGCCAACCTCCCCTCCCAGCCCCCAACCACCACTAGCAGGGCTGCCAGCTGATCAGAAAACAAGCACTCTGGCTCATTTCCTGCCTTTAACAGCAGACTGTTACATACAGGAATCAGGAGGGGAAGCTTTTCAGGGCATGGAGATAAGAATGGTGGCCTGTTGGGGTCTGTACCTCAAATAAAATCAGAGGCCAGTGGTTGGTGCAAACAGCTGGTAACCCTCACTGTCCATCCCCACACTTTAAACCTTTCCTCTCAAGTCTTCAGCCTTCTAAAACCAGGGGTAGCACAGGTGTGCCTTCAACAGATAATGCCCATATCAGTGCATCACTATGGCTATAAAGCTTTACCTGTTGATTTTCTACCTGTCACACAATTGTTAGGCATAGATGCTCTGCAAGGAAAGGTTGCATGCTACCTTAGCCTTACCTCCTGATCATCCTTCTTTCCCATCCTGCATCTTGCCCATAAGCCCTTAAGGCCACCTCCAGAAATTCTAAATCTAAACCATCTCCTCCCTCCCACATTACCCGCATCATGCAGTAACTGAAAACTCCTATTGAGGAGTGGCAATACTGGAGGGCAGCAGAAGCAGTCACAAACACACAGGATTTCAAACCACATACAACTATTCCTTGATAATCTGAGTATTCATATGATTTTTTGCTATTTTAATCTTGAATATATCAAAACATGAACCTCTGAGCCTTGAGGCACACCCCCCTGCAGTGGAATCCCACCCTAACTCTAAATGCAGCCTCTGCTGCTCTTGGGCCATGCAGCACCAGACATCAGGTATGGAATGGGTCAACTCACAGTAGGTTCACCTGGCAATATAGGACCAGGACTGTTACAAGGTGCCCTCAACCATCATGTCACTGGCCAATATGATCTTAGTATGGACTTATTTTTCAATCCCCTTAATAGAGTATTCCCAGAGGGAATAGGAAAGGTAAGATGGAAAGTAGGATGCTGAAGAATATTTGGAGGATGGGTGTGAATGCCTGTGTCCATTCTGGGTGCCACAATTTAAGAAGGATATTGACAAGTTAGAACATGTGTAGAGGAGGGTGACCAAGATGATCAAGGGTCTGGAACCTCCCGTTGAGGGAAACGGTTGAGGGAGTTGGGCATGTTTAGTCTGGAAAAGAGGAGTCTGAGAGGAGATATGATAGCTGTCTTCAAGTATCTAAAGGGCTGTCCCATGAAAGATGAAGCAGGCTTGTTTTCTCCTGCTCTGGAGGGTAGGACCTGTGGGATGTATTATTACTAGAGCAGTCAAGTACAACATTTTTCTGTTGCCTAGAATGGACACACAGGGCAATGTGGCTCCAGACAGGGAGGACTTCCTGTCATACGTGCTCTGGAGCTTCCTCCCTCTGTGTGTGACCAGGTAAATGGGTGTGACCCTAGCTGACCAGATAAAAGCACTGGCCACACAACCATCTTTCTCTTGGATTCTTACTCTTACTCTTGGGCTCTCCCTCTCCTGGCTCTTAGCCAGCATATGGCTCAACCTTCACAGAGGATGGAGCCCGCAAGCAGAAAGTCTGAGATGTAGCTCACACTTCTTTTCACTGTAACCATAAGATAATGCCTGCCTTCAGATTACTGCTGTGAACTGACTAAATATCAAGAAGAACTTTCTGATCGGGAGTCTTTTGATGGTGGAATATGGACTCCTTTGGAACAAGGTGGATTCTCCTTCCTTGGATGTTTTTAATCAGATGGCCATCTATCATGGGTGCTTTAGATGAGATCCCTGCATTGCAGGGGGTTGGACTAGATGACCCTCAGGCACCCCTCCACTCTACAGTTCTATGATTCTATGTCTCATTTATATTTTCTGGATATGTTCACAATATTTGGAAATTAATTAGCATCCTGCTGCCTTGCACTTGCACCACCATACTTTGTTGTGAGACTGAGCCCAACAGGCTACCATTAATATGATACACTTCCCATTGACAGAGCATCAATATGATTCAGCAACCACTCCACATATTTCAATAGTAAATGGAACATGATTTACAACCCATGCTTCAGCTCAATTTAAACTCCCTTCCTGGTACTTAAGGGAGGTGGAGCTCAGAAAGGCTCATTAAGGGGGAGATGATTAATGAGGGCCCATGACGCCACAGTGATGCCTGGGTCACATGCATTTCATGCTTGCACCACTCCCCCCTTCTCACTGCCCTGGCAGTAGCCACACACAAACATCTCCTTCTCCAAATCCCCTGATTTCCAAACCACTGGCTATCAGTACAATACTTGGGCTGCAATCCTGTTTCCTTACTTGGGCATAAGTTCCACTGAATGCAGTGAGAGTTATTTCAGAGTAAACATTCCTAGGAAATGTGCCCTTTTGGTCCTGTTACACTATCCCCACACCATTCCCTTTTTACATCCCATTTTAAAGGTCCAATTTTCCTACTCTGGAACAGGAGCCCAGAACTCAAGTCCTGACTTTGCCACCAACCTTCCAAGTTGTGTTTAGAATAGTGATGGTGAGCCTCTGGCCCTCCAGGTGTTGTTAGACTCTGAACTCCCACTGGGGCTGAAGGGAGCTGGAGTCCTGCAATAGCTGAAGGGCCACAGGTTCCCCATCTCTAAAGAACACATCCCTGCATCTTTTTCATAAAGTTAAATGTAAGACAAGCTGTAAAGCACTTTGCACTGCCATTGGAATGGCCCCAGAAGCACATACTTTACTGCTTGCTCGCTATATATTGATTATAGATCATTCATATATATATAATGGATGATATATTTCTAAAAGGAATGATTATCTTACATTAATAGGCCAATTAACAAGCATACATTTAAGTATAGATTTGTCATTAATAGCTATTATTTAAACTTAAAGGCACCACTTCTGTGCTTTCTTTAGATGCTACTTTCTTTTTGTTATTATTGGTGTTACAATATGTAAAGGGGAGGAAATTAAGATCAAGAGGGAGAGAAGAAGAGTGTCACCCTTTGGCTTCAATTGTGGGGTTTCTCTGGTTAATTTGCTGTGCCCTCTTCCTACCTCTGGCTCTGCAGGCTGTTTCCATGCCTCCCCCCACCCTCGTATGCCCCAGCAGCTCCATAAAAGGCTCTCTCATCCTCCCCCCACCTCCAAATGCAATCAATTTCTGTCACCCATGCACAGGTCTGGAAAATTAATAAGGAATGGAAAATGAAGAGTCATCCTGTTTCAAAACGCCAGAAGATAATGTGTGCAGGGAAGGATGTCTGTGTAAAAAAAAGATGATGAAAAAATGCCAGTGCACAGCTCTGAGGAAATGGTGGTGGTATGTGCTGTTGTTGCAGCCGCAACAGCAGTGGGATTGCACTCCAGACATATCTAGCATAAAGAATGCAAAGGTTCATTTAGATCAGCATCCTGCTCCTCACAGAAGCCAGCCTCTTACTCCTGAGAAGTTTATAAGCAGAAACAGCCTTGCCATTTGCTTGCCATTTGCTCCCAGCTGGTATTCAGAGGTATCGTGCCTCTGGGCTGGAGTTGGGCTACAATTCCCACCATCTCTGACTATTGGGCCATGCTGGGTGGGGCTGGTGGGAGCTGGAGTGGCAACATCTAAAGGGCCACTTTAGAGCTTAAAGCTTCCATTTAGCAATCATAGCTAATGGCCATTGGCTGAATTTGTCTGACAAAACCTTCCATTTCAGCAAGCCTGTCCAGACACATGATGGAGTTATCTAATATCTATATTTGTTTTACAAGTGCTATTGATTTTATCGTTGTTTCTAAAGAGTGATGTAGTTTAGGAACTGGCTCCCTCAGTCATGTGTATTTAACTCATAAGCCTTAACCCATCTTTACTACCTTTTATTTCACTAAAATTCTGGATACAAGCATTTGTGCTACTCTTCATCAGGGTGATATTGTGAATCTGCAGATAGGACAATAGCTAGGGAAGCGTCCTATTGACCTGCCTCTGAATATCAGAATGTTTTGTGCATCCCATTTCTCCCTTCCACCCCCACCTCCAAACACAGATGCAAGTTCTGTCTAATTCATCCACTTCTATCTAGACTCTTTTAACATTAACAAAATGAAAGGTTTCAATGATGCTGGATTCAGGTTTATAAGTCACATTACACAAAACCGTTGATGGAGGACATCCACTCTGCACAGCAGGCTATGCCTTTAGGTAAACTTAATTGGCCTGCAAGCCAGGGGGAGCTGCATCATAAGCAAGGCAGCTGGTGTTTCTTAGGTGCCTTTCACAGCATCACAATAGGATGTTGGGGCACAATACACTGGGAACCTACTTCTTTGGCTGCGTATTCACTAAGACTTTAAAGCACATTGGAAGTACATATCTGGGCACTGTAGTTTCTTGGGGGCTGCTGGCAATTGCAACTCTGTGAAGTGTAAACTGCAGCACCCAGAACCCTTCAAGGGAAAGAATATGCTTCAAAAGAGTATTCAAAGGTATAGTGTGCACACAGCCTTGGTGGATTGTACACCATGTTAGGGTGGAACTACCCATGACACTTGACACACAGCTGCCACTCAAACTGGCATCCCAGAGTCAAGCTTGTCTTTTCTGCCATATTTTGTAGCACCCCTTTTGCTTTTTTAAATTTTTTTATTTTCAATGCAGAATCATAACAAAAATTACAAACATTGAATCCAAAATTATACTATACAAAAAAGGAACATAAAAAAACAAAAAGAAAAAAACAAAGAAAACAAAACAAAACTAAACATAAACGAAAAAGCACACATCTACAGAAAAAACCATATCATTACGTACATAAACACGTATTGACTTCCTTCCTTTGTTCTAAGACCTCAAAAAATTTACTCTTACTATATTGTTGTGTCTAATTAGATTACTTCCACCTTTGTACTTTTTTTAAAAACACCATTTTTCTTTTTCTTTAACCCTGTAAAGCATCATTCATTACATACCAATATACTTACTCCAGAAAAATGTTTTTTTCATATACTCTTTAGCACAACCCCATTCTTTTAATAATTTCTGGTCCGATTGTCCCCTTATGTATGCTGTGAGTCTTGCCAGATTTATGTATTCACAAAATTTAATTTGCCAATCTTTCACTGATGGAATTTTTCTCCCTTTCCAGTTTTTTGCTATAAGCATCCTGGCAGCTGTTGTTGCATAAAGGAATACTTTCCTTTGATTTTCGGAAATATCATTTGTAATTAAACCTAAAAGGAATGCCTCCGGTTTTTTACTGAAAGATATTTTAAACATATTTTTGAGTTCTTCATAGATTTCATTCCAGAATTGTTTAATAGGTCGGCATTCCCACCACATGTGAAACATTGTTCCTATTTCTTTTTTATCTCCAGCAGATATTCGATTTTAATTTGTAAATTTTAGCCAATTTTACAGGAGTTAAGTACCACTGGTACACCATTTTCATAAAATTTCCTCTTATTGTATAACATGCCGTGAATTTAATATCTTTCCATAATTTCTCCCATTGTTCCAGCCGAATTACATATCCTATATCACATGTCCATTTAATCATAACTTCTTTTACTTCTTCATCCTTTAATTCCCATTCTAATAATAAATTATACATTTTAGATATATTCTTTTTTGAATTTTGTAATAATACTTTTTGTAATTTTGATTCTTCTTTTTCAAATCCAATTACTTTATCCTGGTTGAATATTTGTGCAATTTGGTGATATTGTAGCCATGTGGTACAGTATTGGGTCACCTCTTCGTATGGTCTTAGTTTTAATTGGCCCTGTTCTTCCTTTGGGAGCCACTGGCATGTTGCCATTCTTCCTATAGTATTTTTCTTTTTAACCGAAATTACTTCTAACGGTGAGACCCACCATGGGGTTTTCGGTTCTAACAACCTTCTGTGTCTCACCCAGACCTTGTATAATGCATTTCTAATTACGTGGTTTAGAAATTCTTTATGTACTGCCACTTTGTTATAAATTAGACAGGCATGCCAACCATATCTGTTGTTCCATCCCTCCAAATCCAAAATGTCACTGTTATCCAATTTGATCCAATCCTTGATCCAAGTAAAGCATGCCGCATCGTAATATAGTCTCAGGTCTGGGTGCCCAAAACCTCCCCGCTCTTTTATGTCGGTTAATAATTTATGTTTGATCCGTGGCTTTTTGCCTTGCCATATAAACTTTGTTAGGTCCGTTATCCATTTTTTAAAACAATCATATTTACCTATTATGGGAATCATTTGGAAAAGGAACAGAAGTTTTGGTAAGATATTCATTTTAATAACCGAAATTCTACCCCAGAGTGTTAAATTCAATCTTGTCCAAGTTTCCATTTCTCTTTTTGTTTCTTCCCATTTTTTTTTATAGTTATCTTCAAACAAATTTATATTTTTCATTGTTATTTGTATTCCTAAATATTTCAATTTTTTTTTACAATTTGTATTCCAAATTTTTCTACCAGGTCCTTTTTCTCTTGATCTCCCATGTTTTTTTACCATTAGTTTCGTTTTTTCTTTACTCAAAGCAAAACCTGATACCCTTCCAAAGTTTCCCATTTTTTCTAGAGCCTTTGTTATGCTTTCCTTTGGATTTTCAACCATTAAGACTAAATCATCTGCAAATGCCCTTATTTTGTATATTTTCTCTCCTAGGAATATTCCATTTATTTCTTGATCCAATCTGATTTCTTGATTTAATATTTCCAAAACCAAAATGAATAATAAAGGTGAGAGTGGGCACCCTTGTCTGGTGCCCTTCTGTATTTTAAAATAATCAGTCGTGTCATTATTTATTATTATATTTGCTTCTTGTTGTTCATAAATTGCTTTTAGCCCTCTTGTAATTTGGTCTCCCATGTCCATCTGGTGTAATAATATTTTTAGAAATTTCCATGATACTTTGTCAAACGCCTTTTCCGCGTCCACAAAAACAAAGGCTACCTTCTTACTCGGTTTCATGTCTAAATACTCGATCATATCAATCACTGTTCTTATATTATCACTCATTTTCCTGCCCGGCAAGAACCCTGCCTGCTCTTTATTTATACAATCCTGCAAAACTGTCTTTAATCTTGTTGCCAATATTTGTGCATAGATCTTGTAATCATTATTTAGTAATGATATTGGTCTATAACTGGTTATAAACTCTTTATTTCGACCTTGTTTTGGGATTACTGCTATGTGAGCCTGTTTCCAGGTGTTGGGAATTTTCCCGTCTTCTAGTATTCTATTTAAGAGTGTCTTCATAGGTGATAATAGTGGTTCCTCTAATTTTTTGTAATGTATTGCGGTAAGACCATCTGGACCTGGGGATTTTCCCAGCTTCATCTTAATTATTGCTTGATGAAGCTCTGTCGTGGTTATTGGGGAGTTTAGATCTTGAATCTTTTATTTCTTAATTTTGGGTATATCCTTTCCACAACCTTTTAGCACCCCTTTTGCTTGAGATTTCCCCATCCTTTCTAGTGAATGACATAAGTGAGGAATATCACATGGTGACCATGTTATAGCATGGGGTAGGTGACCTTTTCCATTATGGGGAACGTTACCTTCTGTAGCACAGGGTGGTGTGTCATTTTCTGCTGTGGACCCATGGCAAGCACAATGTGTCGTTCCACTCTGAATTAGCAGCCAGTGATAGGTAGTGTGCTGCCATTTGTACTGACAGCCCATTGGAGCACTGGTCAGGGCTGTTTGACTGCTGGGAACTGAAGCATATCCATCAAAGCTGAAGAAACAGAAAACTCAGGTAGAGTAATGCCAGGGAAAGTTATTTTCAGGAAACCATTTATAAAAAATTACTAGTAAAAAAATAAAATAAAAAGAAGCATATGGCAGTGCCTCTTTAGTCCCTTTTCTCAGAGGTAGACTGGGTTCCCCTAGTGTTCTAGAAGTCGAAAAACTTTGACCCCTCCACACTGGTGGGCATTAAGGCAGGTGTTCTCTTCAGCATGTCTTTGTCCACACGCCATTCCACTTTATTTGATGTTAGCAATGCTTCTCCAGAGTAAACACATTGTTGTCATCCGGAGGGGTACTCTTGTGCTATAGCTCGACAGAACAGGACACACAGAGGGGGGGAGTGTTTGTCGTATCAAAAGTTACAAGATTTCAGCAGGAAGATATGGGACATGCACTGATTGAAAACAATGTGGTATGTCCACCCTGCACTGTTTGGCGGCACAAACAGTATTGAAAGCGGGATCACACACAGCCACACCAATGCCATCATGAACACACTGCCTCTCACCACCCCTGTTTTTGTTTTCTAAGGAATTAATTGAAGCTGACCTAGGAAATACTTGAGAGGATACAGAGGTGGGGGAGCATCTTTTGTTTTGATGCACAGCACTAGCTAAATTTTAATCACAGTGAAACATTTCCCCAGTGCTCTCCAATCAGTGATTTCGGTGTTAAGTAAATACACAGCGTTGTTCATACATGGCCCATTTTTCTCCTCTGAATTTCATTTTGAAAGCAGGACATAAGTAATGGAGTTTAACTATAGAGGTGACCTGCATCAAAAATCACCTTTGGCAGGAATTTTACCTCCTATATCTCACCATTTTTCTAGAAGAAGAAGAAGAAGAAGAAGAAGAAGAAGAAGAAGAAGAATTCTACTCAAAAGATCACTGAATGGGAGATGTTGTGTTTGGAAGGAGTTAGAGGAGAATTGCTACTTTGTTCAATCCAGGAAACAACGTACTGGGATTGGATCAAAATGGAGAACTATAAAAAGGCATGACATATACTCAGAGTCCTGCAGTGATTTCATGCTCTTTATTGCAGCTTGTAAAACAGTGATTGAATTGCCCCCCAAACCTCAGGCTTTTATATACATTATTTACACAATGAATCCCGTCTGATTGACTGATTCTGCTTCCCTCCTGGAGCCTGATTGGTCTTTTCCTGCAGGCCAATCAGCTGTTGCATTCTAGGATCCTACCAGCCTAATAGGCTGATTAACTTCCTCCTGGAGCCTGATTGGTCTTCTCCTGCAAGCCAGTCAGTTGTTGCATTCTAGGACCTGCCTATTATTCTAGGATCCAAGCTTAGTACATAACAAGGCAAAACATTTTTTTTTAAAATGTTCATAGAAAATTTAACTCACTAGTAAATTCCAGAGGGTGATTAAGAGAATTCATGTAAGGATTTACCACCAGGTTTTCACTCTCCCATTAATTTGCACAATTAATCAACAGTCTGGCTACAGCTAATATAAAGCATGGGTGGTGAACCTGTGCCCCCCCCGATATTGTTGGACTACAACTCCCATCAGCCCCAGCCAGGGGTGATGGAAAGGAGTCCAGCTAAATCCAGAAAGTTCACAGGTTCCCCATCCTTAATATAAATCATTGGAATTGTATATACTGTATATTGAAAGCAGGTAAATACATAATTCCATAAACCATGTTTAAACTCTCCCAAGAAAGACAACAAAGATCCCCCTGAAAGGAAAGGAAAGGAAAGGAAAGGAAAGGAAAGGAAAGGAAAGGAAAGGAAAGGAAAGGAACAGGATTTTTCTGATGAGGTTGGAGTTGATTTCTGTGGTAAGCTGGTTGTCCATTTGCAGCTCAGGGAAGATCTATCTGAATGGCAGAAGCGGGAATCTGTGGCCTTGCTGCTGTTGCACACACTTTCCCAATGGCGGCTAATAATGATCCCTGCTTGAGCTTAATTACCTCCCCACTATCATGGAGGGCAAAAATCACTAGAGCTGTGAAGTGAGAAATTTACTAGACTGTGCTACCTGCTGTGAAAGCAATGACTGTACAGTGCCATCTATGAGTAGATGTGGGGAGAAGGGAGGGAAGGACTGGTCTTCAAGACTTATATGGGAGAAGTGGTGTGCTAGATTCTCTGGCCCTTATTCTTTTAGCAGGATTCTTTGCCTTTTATAACAGCTGTGAAAGTAACCGAAATCCAGCTGCTGAAACCGACATGTTAAAATAGGGAAATGTTCACCTAAAGGCAACGGTGCTCTTGTCGTATATATAAAATTATATAATACACACACACACGTTACACAGAAACTGGGAAAATGACAAATTGTTCTTTGAATGTCAGCTATTAAGGAATTTTCTCATAGCCGGTCAGACAATTTGTGCACCTCTCCCACTATAGGCTATTCTGACTGGGAAGAGCTTTGTAGTGATTCATACAGGGACTCTTCCCCAGTACATGCTACAACCAATGAAGACTATGTTCTACTTCCACTGTCGGGGGGGGTGTGCCTCTAAATATCAGTTCCTGGGAATCACAAGTGGAGAGAGAGTTCACTGTGCTCCCTCATTCCTGCTTGTGGTCTTCCCATTTTGGGCATCTGGTTGTCCACTGCGGCAATAGGCTGCTGGACTCAAGGGGCCACTGGCTTGATCCAGCAGCCAGGCTCTTCTTGCCTTCTTATGTGCCTATTCCGTCTTTCCTTTTTTCTTTATTGTTGGAGATGCCTGGGATTGAAATTGATATGATCCCCATGCAAAGAACATGACCTGCCACTGAACTATTGACTCTCTCCTACACTAGGTACCCAGAAAAGATGCCCAAAGGCTGTCAATGGTTGCAGTCCCTTAACACCTGGAATGTATGTTGGAAGTGTAAGGAAAAGCAGGGGACATTTCATCATATGTGGTGGGATTGTAAGGTAATTAAAAAATTTTGGGAAATGATTTACAACAAATTGAAGAAAATGTTCCATTTAACATTTATTTAAAAACCCCAGGCATTTTTGTTGGGGATTGTAGGGAAAGACCTGCCAAAAAAGTTGAAAAACATCTTCATGTATGCAAAACAGCCGCGGGAGTTCTGGTAGCACAAGGATGGAAGACTGAAGAAACCCCAACTAAAGAATCATGGCAAGAAAAATTGATGGACTATGCTGAACTGGCAAAACTGACATATAAGCTACGGGACAAGGATAACTGTGACTTTAAGGATGAATGGGATGAATGGGAACCCTTTACAAAGTATCTGAAGACACAACAAAGTGAACTGGACTCCTTGGCAGGTTTTGCATAAACATTCACAAACTTTTTATTGATAATAATCAGCTAAATAGTTTGAGGATCCATACAGCTTTGTAACATGCAGAAAACAGCATTCTTAGAGAAACCAAAGACTGGAACTGAGGGAAGTTGGGGGGGTGGGGGTGG
Organism: Podarcis vaucheri; assembly: GCF_965113315.1. Lineage (NCBI taxonomy): Eukaryota > Metazoa > Chordata > Lepidosauria > Squamata > Lacertidae > Podarcis > Podarcis vaucheri. Next base: position 1,504,610 of record NC_138760.1, read on the forward strand.
GGGGGTTTGTGTGGGAGGGGGGAGGGAAGAAAAATGGGGGGGGAGACAAGGATGATATGTTTTTGGATAAAATGTCTTGTTATAGTTTTGAATAAAAAAAACAAAAACAAACAAACAAACAAACAAAACACTGGGAATGAAGAACCTGCTATTGGGTGGCAACTCTCATCAGCCCCAGCTACCAAACACAATTGTCAGGGATGGTGGGAACTGTAGTCCTTGAGCAGCTACAGAGTCTCCATCAACACTTATCCTGGGAATACATGGAGTTACTTTAAATTGACTGAAGCCTTTTGTTCATTCCTTGGGCCTGGTCTTATTCAACATCTTTATCAACGACTTGGATGATGGACTCAAGGGCATCCTGATCAAATTTGCAGATGACACCAAACTGGGAGGGATGGCTAACACCCCAGAGGACAGGATCACACTTCAAAACGACCTTGACAGATTAGAAAACTGGGCCAAAACAAACAAGATTAACTTTAACAGGGAGAAATGTAAAGTATTGCACTTGGGCAAAAAAAATGAGAGGCACAAATACAAGATGGGTGACACCTGGCTTGAGAGCAGTACATGTGAAAAGGATCTAGGAGTCTTGGTTGACCACAAACTTGACATGAGCCAACAGTGTGACGCGGCAGCTAAAAAAGCCAATGCAATTCTGGGCTGCATCAATAGGAGTATAGCATCTAGATCAAGGGAAGTAATAGTGCCACTGTATTCTGCTCTGGTCAGACCTCACCTGGAGTACTGTGTCCAGTTCTCGGCACCACAGTTCAAGAAGGGCACTGACAAACTGGAACGTGTCCAGAGGAGGGCAACCAAAATGGTCCAAGGCCTGGAAACGATGCCTTATGAGGCTAAGGGAGCTGGGCATGTTTAGCCTGGAGAAGAGGAGGTTAAGGGGTGATATGATAGCCATGTTCAAATATATAAAAGGATGTCACATAGAGGAGGGAGAAAGGTTGTTTTCTGCTGCTCCAGAGAAGCGGACACGGAGCAATGGATCCAAACTACAAGAAAGAAGATTCCACCTAAACATTAGGAAGAACTTCCTGACAGTAAGAGCTGTTCGACAGTGGAATTTGCTGCTAAGGAGTGTGGTGGAGTCTCCTACTTTGGAGGTCTTTAAGCAGAGGCTTGACAACCATATGTCAGTAGTGCTCTGATGGTGTTTCCTGCTTGGCAGGGGGTTGGACTCGATGGCCCTTGTGGTCTCTTCCAACTCTATGATTCAGTCAAATCAGTTTTCACCCAGGCGGGGGCACAAGAACCAGGAGTAGTCCAGAGACACACTGTCTGACTCCCCATGTCTCTTATTCCAGTGCCAGGATCTGGATGGTGAACTACTTCTGCACAACAAAAATGCACTGAGCAACACTTTGGAAACTGATGTTGCATTTGACAGGTGGCTATTAAGTGCTGCCACCACCACAACAAAGGACTCCCCCCCCCAAAAAAAATATATGAAAGTTTACAATAAGGAATTGGGGAGAGGGAAGTGGCAGGGCAGACTTTTGCCCCCTATGGCTAATTTCGTAGGTCCAGCACAGCCTTTCAGTAACTTAAATCCTTCCAGGGCCCTGATCTTACTTGCATGTCAAGACTGGGGATGGGACCCAAGATGTATTAATATACTGAAATAAGCAAACTACCGCATCATGTTACTTTGGTTACATTTCACATGGGAGGTTGGAGGATCCTTCAAACTCAAATGCTGAAACCCAGCCAATTTCCAACTCTGCTGTTTCCAGTCTTGCACTAGTACCTATTAGATTCCATCTCCACATTTGCTCCCTCTTGGCACCAAAAGAGGTTTTTCCTGCCATTGTTGTAAAAATCCAGTGACCTGATGCAACCTGTGCTTCATCTCTCAGTCATGGGTCAACGCTTGTTCAGCAAGTCTGAATTCTCCAGTTTGCTGAACAGCACTTGGTCTGTGGCAATGAGCTGGACCCTTTACACAGCAAAAGCTGGTGCCTCCTATTACAATGGGAGCATGGCAGCCATACATTGCAAATGGTGGCATAAAAGTTGCTCCTCCCTGTGTTGCTGGGGCACCGTAGAAAGCCCCAGCCCATATGCCAGGAATGTAATGGCAGCACCACACAAGTTCTCTTAGGATCAGTGTTGGCATGGTTTATGGCTCTAACCATAAAGAGGCCTTGGCGGGTCATTTTTGGCCATCTGGCCTGAGATTCCCCACCACTGGCATTAAGTCATGTATAAAATAAAAACATGCCCTGAAGCTGAATCCTGCTTAGCTTGAATTTCCTGCCCATTGTTCTTTACCAACACAGCCTTTGTCAAAATGGTCTGTTGCCAAAATATCAAAGCTGAAACTGGAACAAAACAGTCAGATCAAACAATCACAATGCACATAATTTACATTGTATATTGCAAGCATAGATGGTTTAAAGTGGGGAGGACTGAAGCTCTAAATAAAGGAGTGCTCTGTAGCAAAAGTCTTCTGTATTCTTTCCCTAACCAGGGAGGGGGAAGTTGTGGCCCATCAGCCACAGCCAGCATGATGAGCAAGGGGCAGGGATGATGGCCATTGTTGCCACAGTTATTCCATCCTTGCCTTAAACCTTCAGTTTAAGGTGGAAGGATGGGGACACTACAAAATGGCATCTTAGAGCACAAGTTCATGCAAATGCAAGCAGCACAAGTACAGAACATCCAGCAGAACAGGATGGAAGGTACATTTAAATAAGTGCAGAGCCAAGAGGTACCAAAGACTCTGGCACCATCTCAGACTCTGCTCTTGCTCATAAGCAGATAATGGGATTAGTGGGGATTATCCCCTTGTTCCCCTACTGGCTTCTCAAGAGTTGGGGATATAAATGTGACATGATGATGCATCCAACTCGCTTCCACTTAATACTTCATAATCCAAATGTGGCAATTTCCCCCCTTGTCCTTAAGGACTGGGAAAAAGGAGAGAGAGAGAGAGAGATGGAGAAAAGTGCTGATTTATTGTCAACCATATGAGGCTATTAAAAATAAGACATCATTTCAATTTTGGAGTGAAATATATCTAGCTTCCACTTTTTGTGTCTGCCAGAGGCTGTGTTGTTTTAACTGCTGTGTGGCAGGCAGAAATCTGACCTCCAGCAAGGACTATGACATGTAAGGGAAAACCACACTTCCTGAATCTTTGCATGCCATACAACTGTTGGAAGGCACCATATATAGCAAGAGTTAAACTTTAAAATCCTTCCACGCTTACTTAGCACTGTCCAATCCCTCTCCCTCCTACTAGTGCCTCCCCAGATGTTGTTGCACTTCAACTCCCATCAGCCCCAGTCAGCAAGATCAATCAATCATCAGTATTTACAGGGGCTGTAGCCATGGGCATAGCTGGGGGGGGGGAGGGGCGGGCAAGGGGAGGCACCTGCCCCGCACATCAAGTGTTGTTGTTGTTTAGTCGTTTAGTCGTGTCCGACTCTTCGTGACCCCCTGGACCAGAGAACGCCAGGCCCTCCTGTCCTCCACTGCCTCCCGCAGTTTGGTCAAACTCATGCTGGTAGCTTCAAGAACACCATCCAACCATCTCATCCTCTGTCGTCCCCTTATCCTACACATCAAGTAAATAAAAGAAAATACTTAACTAACTGACCAATTGTATAGCAGATAACTCCATTCTGCCTCCCAGCATAAAGCCTGCCACCCTAAAATAAATCCTGCCTATGGTTGTAGCAACATCTGGAGGGCCACAATTTTTCCGCTCTCTCTCTCTCTCTCTCTTTATCTATCTATCTATCATCTATCTATCATCTATCTATCTATCTATCTATCTATCTATCTATCTATCTATCTATCTATCTATCTATCTCTCAAGCACCCAGAAAGCCGCTATGACAGTGAGCATCCCCTAGTTTAGTGGGGTCCAAACTTTTTTCAAAGAGGGCCAGATTTGATGAAGTGAAGGGCCGTGAGGGCCAACCAAAGTTGTTAATCTTTTTTTAGGATTGAAATGATTGAGGTTTTTTAGGATTTTACCCCGGGAAATAAACTGCCACAGGGGCTGGATTAAACCGGCTGGCAGGCCTGCTGTAGTTAGAAGCGTCATCTTCCTTCCTTACCTTACCTTCCTTACTGTTGAAATTTAAGTTATATTTTCTTGGAGCAAGGACCTGCCTTTTCTTGTTTTGCTTATATAGCTCTGTAAAAGAGCCTTGATAGGATGATGGTGATGATGACTGCAACAAAAACCATGGCACATCCAGATGTCTCTCATTTCAGAAATGGGGTTTGCTGTTTCAACATATTTGGCCTCACAATCCAGACATGAGGATGAATCATAGAATCATAGAATCATAGAGTTGGAAGAGACCACAAGGGCCATCGAGTCCAACCCCCTGCCAAGCAGGAAACACCATCAGAGCACTCCTGACATATGGTTGTCAAGCCTCTGCTTAAAGACCTCCAAAGTAGGAGACTCCACCACACTCCTTGGCAGCAAATTCCACTGTCGAACAGCTCTTACTGTCAGGAAGTTCTTCCTAATGTTTAGTTGGAATCTTCTTTCTTGTAGTTTGGATCCATTGCTCCGTGTCCGCTTCTCTGGAGCAGCAGAAAACAACCTTTCTCCCTCCTCCATGTGACATCCTTTTATATATTTGAACATGGCTATCATATCACCCCTTAACCTCCTCTTCTCCAGGCTAAACATGCCCAGCTCCCTTAGCCGTTCCTCATAAGGCATCGTTTCCAGGCCTTGGACCATTTTGGTTGCCCTCCTCTGGACACGTTCCAGTTTGTCAGTGTCCTTCTTGAACTGTGGTGCCGAGAACTGGACACAGTACTCCAGGTGAGGTCTGACCAGAGCAGAATACAGTGGCACTATTACTTCCCTTGATCTAGATGCTATACTCCTATTGATACAGCCCAGAATTGCATTAGCTTTTTTAGCTGCCACGTCACACTGTTGGCTCATGTCAAGTTTGTGGTCAACCAAGACTCCTAGATCCTTTTCACGTGTACTGCTCTCAAGCCAGGTGTCCCCCCATCTTGTATTTGTGCCTCTCATTTTTTCCCCCCAAGTGCAATACTTTACATTTCTCCCTGTTAAAATTCATCTTGTTTGTTTTTGCCCAGTTCTCTAATCAGTCAAGGTCGTTTTGAAGTGTGATCCTGTCCTCTGGGGTGTTAGCCACCCCTCCCAATTTGGTGTCATCTGCAAATTTGATCAAGATGCCCTTGAGTCCATTATCGAAGTCGTTGATAAAGATGTTGAATAAGACCGGGCCCAAGACAGAACCCTGTGGCACCCCACTAGTCACTCTTCTCCAGGATGAAGAGGAACCATTGATGAGCACCCTTTGGGTTCGGTCAGCCAGCCAGTTACAAATCCACTGAGTGGTAGCATAGTCAAGACCGCATTTTACCAGCTTCTTTACAAGAATATCATGGGCCACCTTGTCAAATGCCTTGCTGAAATCAAGGTAGGCTACATCCACTGCGTTCCCTTCATCTACCAGGCTTGTAATTCTATCAAAAAACGAGATCAGGTTAGTCTGACATGACTTATTTTTCAGAAATCCATGCTGACTATTGGTGATCACAGCATTCCTTTCTAGGTGCTCACAAACTGTTTGCTTAATGATCTGCTCCAGAATCTTCCCTGGTATTGATGTCAGACTGACTGGGCGGTAATTATTTGGGTCCTCTCTTTTCCCCTTTTTGAAAATAGGGACAACATTTGCCCTCCTCCAGTCTGCCGGGACTTCGCCTGTTCTCCAGGAATTCTCAAAGATGACTGCCAGTGGTTCTGAGATCACACCTGCCAGTTCTTTTAATACTCTTGGATGCAGTTCATCTGGCCCTGGAGACTTGAATACATCTAAACTAGCCAAGTATTCTTGTACTATCTCCTTAGTTATTCTGGGCTGTGTTTCCTCTGCTGAATCATTTGCTCCAAATTCTTCAGGTCGGGCATTGTTTTCTTTATCGGAGAAGACTGAGGCAAAGAAGGCATTGAGGAGTTCAGCCCTTTCTGTGTCCCCTGTTTGCATTTCACCATCTTCTCCTCTGAGTGACCCCACTGTTTCTTTGTTCTTCCTTTTGCTACGAACATACCCATAAAAGCCTTTTTTGTTGCTTTTAACCTCTCTAGCAAGCCTGAGTTCATTCTGTGCTTTAGCTTTTCTGACTTTGTGTCTACATGTGCTGGCTATTTGTTTGAATTCCTCTTTGGTGGTTTCCCCCATTTTCCATTTTTTGTACACATCCTTTTTTAATCTTAACTCAGTTAAAAGTTCTTTAGATAGCCACCCTGGCTTCTTTAGGCACCTTCCATGTTTCCGTCTCACTGGTATTGCCTGACGTTGTGCTTTTAGTATCTCCCTCTTAACAAACTCCCAGCCATCATGAACACCCTTTCCTTTTAGTATTACTGTCCATGGGATCTCACCCAGCACTTCCCTAAGTTTTATGAAGTCGGCTTTCTTAAAGTCAAGAAATTGAGTCCTAGTATGCTTGGCTGCTCCTTTCCGCTGTATAGTCAACTTCAGAAGAGCATGATCACTCGTGGATGCTTCCGCCTCTTCCTGCCCTGCCTTGGTGATCTACCTTATTGCTGTATTGATCTATGCAATAGCCTTATTTGGCCATATTTGCTTATTGATGGGTGCACATGGGCCTTCCATGGTCCAATAAGCCCTTTTCAGGAGGAAAATTGGCTGTTTCCCTAATGATAATGCTGGCTCTGTTAAGAATACTGTTGTTTGCCAAAACTGGGCGATCTTGGAAGATTCTTCATACCTGTTTTATCTTACAAGACACTCTCTTTGGGCGGGCCTTCTACGCAGATCCTTAGATCTGCTTTCCAGCTAATGGCTAACATTTACAGATGTTTGTAATGGATAACTGCAATCATAAAGCTGACTCCTGTGTTCCTCACAACGCAATCTCCTACAAATAAATACTTTGGCTGAGACTCTCAGTTTGCTAATGCCACCAATAAAGTTGCAAGATTAAATTAGCATTAACAAAGCTAGGAAGGCTGAGTTAGCCAATTACAGCTTTGCACAGAAATCTGACAGCCCTTGTGTAACTTTAGCATTTGATCACCTTTTAGGCCCACTGATTACACCCCCCTGTAGAGCTAGAGGGAGGCAGTCCCTGGCCCATTATGTCACCAGCCATGGGAGCCAATGAGGAAGAACATTATGAAATGAGAGGGACCAACCTAGCTTCATCTATTGGCCAGAGATGGAACAGCTGCTCCAATGTGTGCTTTGCTCTTCCCACCCCTCCCACCCCTTTATATTATGTATATTAGATTGTTAGCCTCCAGACACATCTGTTGCTCCAGATGTCTTGTAAAGGTAGATATTTTTTACCCAGAAGTAGTTGGTATTTGTGTTTTCATATGATTTTATATTACAGTTTTAGTGGTTTGGTTTTATTTTAATTGTATTTTTTGCTGCTTTAATGTTGTACACTAGAGATACAGTATTTTGAAAATAATAAGTGGTGTATAAATGCTTTTAAGTAAATAAACTCCCCCTTTTTGGGTGTGGGGAGTGCAACATAGGGCACACAGTCCCCAAAGATTATTTCTGGCAATGCTTGTATTTGTCTTTCAATGGGATTGGTGTTAGCCTTTACAGAGGAACTTTATTTTGCTTCTGCTTTGGGAGATATGACCAAAAAACTCCATATTTAAGGTTGTTGTTTTTTTTAAAAAAAACAGGAAAACTTGATTCTGTGTAAAATATGCAAACATGTCTGGTTTTTGTTTTTTTAAAATGTTTTGCATAATTTATTTTGATTCTACTTGTTGGAAACCTGACAGGATCTGCTAAGTAATATTGCAAGGGTTTTTCTTGAATAGGATTTACCTGTGAGTAAATGAATCTGAAGGATCGTTCCCATGAGGAAGGGCCCTTTTGCATAATACAGTGGTACTTTGGGTTACAGACGCTTCAGGTTACAGATTCCGCTAACCCAGAAATAGTACCTCAGGTTAAGAACTTTGCTTCAGGATGAGAACAGAAATCGTATGGTGGCGGTGCGGCGGCAGCTGCGGGAAGCCCCATTAGCTTGAAGTGGTGCTTCAGGTTAAGAACAGTTTCAAGGTTAAGAATGGACTTCCAGAACGATTTAAGTTCTTAACCCGAGGTACCACTGTATGGCACTGTGCGAATAGCTGAGTGAAAGCAGCAATTGAATCCAACTTCCATCTGATTGTGGACAAGCAAAGCCTCAGCATCACTAAAACGGCTCTAGTGTGGAAGCAATCTTAACTCAGCTCTGCATGGCATGGAAGAACTTTGAAATCTCTCAGGATAAACAGGGGTCTCCTTGGAAAAAACTGTTTCTTTCTTTTTTTAAAAAAAAGAGTCAAGGACAAAGCACGATCAGATTCATCAGTTATAGTAAAAGCTTGCCTCTTGGCAACAGGCCAGGTGAACTAAGTATGGGCCGATAAAGCTTCTTTTATATCAGGACCACCCTTCTCTTAGTGGTTTTGTTCTTAAATCAGTCAAAGTTGGCTATGGAGAAAGAGGACGTTCAAAGGCATCTGCCGTCTGGAGCACCAGTTATGGCCCAGAGATGGTGTGTGCTCTGTGGTCCACGAAGCCTATTCTCTCTGGATTTAATGCAGGAAGCACCAGATACTGCTGTGGGCAGAACCCACGAGGGTGCTAAAGAGCAGAGGGACTGCAGATACTTATTTTGTAAAGTTAGAGCTACAAACCTAGGGGTTACTATTTGTAAAAAATTATATATTGCTATTCATGAAGAGCACCACAGGGGTTTACAACAGTTATACATGAAACCATACAATAAAAACATATTTTAAAAGTTAAAACCGTAAATCAACTATTATGGAACTGTGTAGTCTTAATTGCCTGCCTAAGGCTGACAAAATAGTAAAGTTTTAAGCAGGCTTCAAACAGAAGTTGCCTGCTGAATTTATTTATTTGTATACCACTCTTCATCCGAAGATCACAGGCAGTTCACAACATAAAAATACAAAACACAAAATACATAATAAAAACAAAAACAAACCAATAATTCCCCCCCATCCCACAAACACATTATAAAGGACATAGAATGTTAATCAGCCAAAGACCTGGTTAAAGAGAAACATTTTTAGCTGGTGCTTAAAGATATGTAAGGAAGGCAAGGTTTTAAAACCAAGTTTATATATGTCTATAGTTTTAATTCTGTCAGTGTTCAATTGTATTTTAATGGTTGACTTTTTCATGCTTTTAGTGTCAGGTAGGTAGCCATGTTTTTAGTGGTTCTTGTTCTTCTCTGTAAGTCAACTTGAGTCCCATCAGGTTAAAAGGCAGGGTATAAATATACCAACAATAATTCCCAAAACCTCCAAAAAATTATTTAAGATTCTCTGGACAATTCCACGCTACACTAGGCCACCAACAAGAAAGGGGGTAAGATTAGATTTCATCTTGCCAGATAGGAAGATATTTTTGCATGTCTTTTTCACCCCAAGGTAAACTTTCCATCGCTGCACCTCCAGGCAGGGCTGCAAAAGGCACCTGCCCCAAACCCTGGAAAGCCACTACCGGTTGGAGTTAACAATACTAAGCTAGATGGAGCGATGCTCTGTTCCAGAGAGATGCATCCTCGACTGACCTTGCTTTCCCATTAATCAGCATTCGTCGTTAATGAGGCAGCATTTAGCTCGCCGCCGCCGCCGCTCCTCCTCCTGCTGCACTTAACCCTTCCAGATTTCAAACCCTTTTTCGGAGCTCTTAAGAGGAGCGCGAGAGAAGCAGCGTGAAGCTGGGAGGGAGACTTTCAAGACTCGGCAGCCGTTTCCCCCTCTTTAGCATCCGAATAGCCTTCTCCAAATCGAGCCTGACACTGCGAATCCCAGAGTGCAGGTCTATTCTTAGCTTCGAAAACAGCCATAAAAATCAATACAGCACAAACTGCTCCCTAATGGAGAACAATCAAATCATTGAACTGAGGCCCAGCCAGGGGAAGAGACGGGATGATAGAGATGCATTTGAGAGGGAGAGAGACTGAAGGAAGCCAGTGCTGCTCTGCAGAGGGAAATCAGGCAGAGGACATCCAGGGGAGGGGGCACCAGGCAGGCTGCAACGAGAAGAGGTTGCAGGGAAGAATTTGCAACTGGGGGGGAGGGGAGGACGATTTCACGATTTCAAGAGGAGAGCGCAACCACAAATCTTTGACGTCTCCCCAATGCATTGACTGCATTATCCGCCCAGCTACCAACACCACTCAAAACTCCATCTAAACCAGGAGTTCACCAAGGCCTCATTGAGCACACGAGGTCGTAAATACAAATGTCTGATGGAAGTGGCATGGAGGGGGTGGGGCCGCCAGTCAGGGAAGGTGAAATTGGGCCTCTAAGAAATGTTGGAACCTGAGAAGAGGGTGGATGAACTAGAGACAGCACAACTGGATCCAGAGGAGGTATCAAGCAGGCAAAGAAACGTCACCTCCCATGCTATTGGATACCTCTAGTCAGACCCCTCCTCTTGTGGAGACACCTCCACAGCACCTAATGAATGAGCCTCCTCCTTCTGGTGAGGCAGCTGAGAGTCCAATCAGATGCTGAGCTGGCACCAACTCCAATCTGCATGGGCACAGAGATGTTGGCCCAACCGACTCGAAGGGGTGCTTGTTTACTTGCCCAGTCCAGGGACTCGGGCCACTTACCTTGCTAAGAGTTGTCGCTTGCTGGATCAACATCTTCACTTGTGCTCAGCCCTGCTTCTTAACTTTTATTATATATGTACTCAAATGTCAGGAGGGAGGCTCAAGGATATTTCTAAATGGCATGTGTAAAAATGGCCAAGACATCCTTGACATCTAGAATGGTGTCTGTTTGATACACACACAGAGGAACATTCCAATATGTGAACCCTGAAGTGGTATGAACCACAAACCTAATCCGAGATGGAACATGTCAATTCCAAAGATGCCCTCATTCATTTCAGGGGAAATGGATAACATCAGAGAGAAATCCTTATTAGTTTCACTAATGCATAGCACTCGTTTTGTTTTGTTTTTACTCCCCCCATACCCCGAATCCTACAAATATTACTTTGTGTGTCTGCTTTCCAACACAACGTGCACTTTTAAAGTCAGAAATGTGAAGCTGACTAAAGTCTTCCCCTACTATCAATTCCATAGGCGACCATAGTGTTGCAAGTTTCTGAGAGGTGTGAGATTCCAGGGGTTCCAGGCGCTTACCCAGAGTTAGTCCTACCTTAGGAATGAGGCACAGCAGAGACTATGGCGTCTTTAGGATATATGGTTTCTTTATATATCCTTTATATATTCTTGAGCCTACGATGGAGGGGTTCACAGCAGTAACACCCCAAGAGGGCATTGCCACAGCCATGGATTGCAACAGAAATCAAGCACCACTTTGTCTTTTTGGCTTCCCATCCTGCTGCCTTGCTTCCAGCTTCTAGTTTACATCATTAAAGGGTGGCGCTGTGGTCTAAACCACCAAGCCTCTTGGGCTTGCTGATCGGAAGGTCAGCAGTTTGAATCCCCACGATGGGTCATCCCTGGAACATCCCAAGTCAGTTAGGCGCTGCTCTGAAACACTGAATTGGGCTGCTCTGAAACACTGAATTGGGCCCTGAATTGGGCATGCACCGTGCTAGCTTATACCACTACCAACTGATACCAGTTCCCCAACAATGTTTGGGATGGGTCTGTGATAGGAATTTTGAGGTCTTAGATATATGGTAATGTTCATAAGTGTACCAACCAAGCACGTACATACATCAGCACAGGAAGACCGACCTGAAACCATTCTGATTCCCAAACTGACCAAATGTTTTCCCTGCAAGGGGAGGGGGCGGTCAGGGAGCCTTCCCATTGTCTCAGGAATTGAGTAATCAGCATTTTAATGGGTGACAGAATATCAGGAAAGACAATCAGGAAAGGCAGTCAGATAACCTGGAAAACAGGAAAAATAACTTTCCAATTTCTGTTTTAGACTGCCTTTTCTGTGATGTAGGTATGATGTTTCTGCGGGTGGTCTGGATCTACAGGATGGCAATTTCAAAAGTCTATATAAGGCCTTGCGTGCCATTGTTCTGGGTTCCTCCTTCCTCCTGTGTGTGGTGAGTGAGGACCCTGTTAATTCCTATCACAGGTCCTAATGTATAATTTTCATTTCTAGGCAGCTGAACTACAGGGCTCAGCTGTATGATAGTTCTATGTGGTTTCTCATATGCTACTGAGCCAGAGGAGCTCAAGTTCAAGCACATGGACATTTTCTTAAAATGTGAGGCTGCAGTTCTGTTCTCAACCATAGAAGGGCTTCCCTCTCTGAGTAAATATGCTTGGGGTGGAATGGCAGGGGCATGTTAACACAGGGCTTCTTTTTCTGTTCCTGCATTTTAAACAAGAAAATACTCCTCAGATTCATTGCATGAAGTAAGAAGGTGTGGACGTGTAAATATATCAAACCTGGGGGTTCCCCTCCAGCAATTGCCAGATCAAACTAATGTGGAGGTGAGGATGCTTTGCTGGCTTCTCACCTTCACAAATTGTTGCCTTGTCAGTTATGCCTTGTTGATTTCACTTCTGAACAAGGACATCAATTTGCTCTCTGTTATTTCTCCTGGTTTATTACTGACAAACAGGGAGGAGGAAAAGTGGTAACAGCAGGTGAGGGGTCTGTTTCATCTGGGTTTCGTTTTTTGACAGGTTGAAGTCTCAGAGTTCTCAGACATACAGTGGTGCCTTGCAAGACGAAATTAATTCGTTCCGCAAGTTTTTTCTTCTTGCAAGTTTTTCGTCTTGCGATGCACGGTTTCCCATAGGAATGCATTGAAAATCAATTAATGCGTTCCTATGGAAACCGCCTTCAGACCAGGTCCAGGGACAGTCTGTACCCCGACCTCTTCTGAAGGCTGGGGGGGGGGACAAGGGCTTTTCTTCCCACCCCCAGCATTTAAAAAAACCCCGGGACAGCGAAGGACTTCTCCGCTGTTGGCGCAATCTTAAAATGCTGGCGGGTGGCATTTTAAAATCGCCCAGGACAGCGGAGGACTTCTCCGCTGTCTGGGGCGATGTAAAAGTCCCTGGGAAGGCAGGCAGGGGGGACAAAGACTTCCCCCCCCGCCCGCCTTCAGAAGAGGTCCTGGACAGCTTCTCCCCGCCGCCCCTTGCTTCAAAAGAGGTCCGGGGACAGCGGGGAAGACCCGCTGTCCCCGGAGCTTGCGGGGCAAGCTTCGTTTTGCGAAGCAAGCCCATAGGGAAATTCGTCTTGCGAGGCAACTCGAAAGCGAAAACACCTTTCGTTTTGCGAGTTTTTCGTCTCGCGAGGCGTTCGTCTTGCGGGGTACCACTGTATTTCATTAAGGAGATAAGTTACAGATCCATCTCTCTGCCAAATTATATTTTTTTTAGTTTATTAAATTATCCAGCACTCTTTCACTTGATATATCCCCAGCCACAGACACCTACATGTTCATAAGCAAAAGTTACATCATGCAAATATGCCCCTCCCCAGACAGCCTTGTGAGGGCAGTAGCTGGCAAAAGTGCATCTCACTTAATAAATCCTGGGATAAGTTATTAAAGGAAGTGGAGCATTGCCCTGTCATTGCCATCCATCCATATGAATGAATAAGACATTTTGTAAGTGGAGGGGTAATTGAACTTGGAAGCCTGAAACAAGCAATGGAGAACTCAACAGCGTCATCCACGGGCTGCTTATGGGCTTTGTTCTAGGAAGCAACACAGTGGGAAAGTCCAAGATAGTACAGAGACATCTGGAGGAAAGCATGAACCAATAAATGAGATACCAGGAATAATGTATTATTTTTTAAAAATAGATATTTCATTCTGTCTGGCATCTGTCAGGCTTCAAGGCTTAAAAAGAAGAAGCAGATATGGTGAAAATTCTAAGAATCAAAGAAAAGTGACAGAGACGATAAAATATTTTGAAAGCTGGAGTTATGAAGAAAGCTGGAGGAAAGGGAATCTCAGGAACTTAAGAGATGGGTGGTGATGATGGGCAGCTAACTGTGCAATCTTAGAAATGTTGATCAAAAAGTAAGTTTCATTTAGCTCTGTGGGACTCAGTGGAGAGTAGTCCATTAAGACAAGGGGGCACTGCCCCACCAAGGTTGCATTGCCTCCAGCCAGCCCCCACCATACTTATAACCAGCCTAGAGGGTGTCCCTGACCATCAGCTTCCTCCTTCTCAGCCAGGAGGAAGATGAGACAAAACCAGAATTAATTGCCTCTCTCACTGACTCTTGCTCTGCCAGCCACTTGCTTTGGCGCCACCTGCTGCTGGCCAGCTCTACCAATCCCAGACGGGCATCAGCCGCTACAGAGAAGACTTATTCCCAAATAAGCGTGCATCATTGACTGATCAATTACATTTTTAAAGTAACATTAATCTATTCAGATAACAGGATGGTCTACACAGGATTTCAGGCTAGCTTTCTGTCATTCTCTGTGTCTGAAAATTATAATAATCTGAGGCCATGAAATTTTGCAAATTTATACAGGTCATAGGTTTCATGGCACAAAATGTAGGTTCCTCTTTGGCAGAATGTTTATAGCACCACCCTAAGAGCCAGTTATGACACCGAGGCGACAGTTCTGTATAAATTTACCTGCATGTAAGGTGTGTGATGAGCCTGATGGGAGCTGGAGTCCAACAACATCTGGAGGGCCACAAGCCCCCACCTCTCTTGTAGCATCTTTTCTACTCAATGTATACATTTTAAATAAACTAGTTATTTCTAGGATTTCATTGAGTTATCGGGAGGGGGAAATGTTTGAGGTTAATTGGGAAAATGGCATTTAGTGAGCTTGACACATTCTGAGAAAAACCTCCACACATTTCTGCCACCCTTTACTTCAGCACCTGTTTGCTCCTCCTTTCAGAAGCTGCATCAGCACCACTGAAGAAACAGAAAACAAAAGGAGAAAAAAACTTTTTATTTCAGCCAATCACCTGAGTTTGCAGGGCAGCAGTTGAAGAAGGAGCAAAAAGGGTTTTCTTGTGTCTGTGTGTTTCTTTCTGGCTGATTAGCTGTTTTCCCTGTGTAAAGGTCAGAGGGGGCAGGGTTTCTGTTGAGGCAGGGGATTAGCTGTGGGAGGAGCTTATCAGAGTTTGCAGGGCAGCAGTTGAAGAAGGAGCAAAAAGGGTTTTCTTGTGTGTGTGTGTTTCTTGGTGGCTGATTAGCTGTTTTCCCTGTGTAAAGGTCAGAGGGGGCAGGGTTTCTGTTGAGGCAGGGGATTAGCTGTGGGAGGAGCTTATCAGAGTTTGCAGGGCATCAGTTGAAGGAGCAAAAAGGGTTTTCTTGTGTCTGTGTGTTTCTTTCTGGCTGATTAGCTGTTTTCCCTGTGTAAAGGTCAGAGGGGGCAGGGTTTCTGTTGAGGCAGGGGATTAGCTGTGGGAGGAGCTTATCAGACCTAGCAGGGCAGCGACGCGCACCTAGCGGCGCGCGCAGTTAGATCCATCTTTTAGATTTAGGGGAGCTAGTCTCAAACGTTTGTTGGGGGAGATCTAGGTGTTTTTTTGTGGGGGGGGAAAGTTATTTGCCCTGTCTTCAAGCTTTTTATGATGGAGGACCTCTGTAGCCAACCCCAACGACACGATCTCAAGATGGAAGGGGAGGGAACAGCTGCAGTCGCCTGCGATTCCTGCGCAATGTTTGCCATCTTGCCAAAGGTTGCAGGCAGCTTTACCTGCAGCAATTGCATGTTGATTGCCCTCTTAAAAGACAAAGTCCAGCAACTGGAGGAACGTGTAGCTACGCTCCAAAGAATTAGAGAGCTGGAGCTCTTCTTAGAAGCAACAGAGCACACCGTCTCCACCAAGGAGGAGACAGGGGACTCCCCTGAGAAGGAGTCTAGTTCACCAACACAGGAGCCAGATATATGGAGAAACGTGACTCAAAGAAGTAGGAGGCCCAGGGTTCACTCTGATTGCTTAGAAATACACAATCGCTTTGAGGTCCTCTCCCCTAGCATGGAAGACGAAGAGCAGACTCCATTTGAGGATCTCTCCCTCATTACAGTCGATCAGGTATATGAAGACGAGCAGCAAAGTCAGTCCTCAGGGAATGTGCAGGCGACCTTGGAACGGACAGCTCACGGAAGAACCCCGACCAAACCCAAGAGGAGGCGTGTAGTGGTGATAGGGGATTCCCTACTGAGGGGAACAGAAGCAGTGATCTGTGGGCCTGACAAGATGTCTCGGGAAGTGTGCTGTCTCCCCGGGGCTAAGATCCAAGATGTAACTGAACGACTGCAAGGAATCATAAAACCCACTGACAAATACCCCTTCCTCTTGGTTCATGTGGGAACCAATGACACTGCAAGCAATAGCCTCCAGAAGATCAAAAGAGACTATGAGGCTCTCGGCAGGAAATTGAAGCAACTAAATGCACAAATTGTCATCTCATCTGTCCTCCCAGTTGAACGACGTGGCCCAGGGAGAGAGGGGAAAATAGTGGAAGTGAACAGCTGGCTTCGCAAATGGTGTAAACAGGAACGGTTTGGATTCTTAGATCACGGACTGCAGTTTCTTGAAGATGGACTTCTGGCAAGTGATGGGCTGCACCTCACAACGGTTGGGAGAAATGTTTTTGCCAAAAATCTCAGAAACCTCATCAGGAGGGCTTTAAACTGACTAATGTGGGGGAGGGAGACAGTGCTCCTGAAGGTAGGAGTCTATCAATTAATGAAGATGATCATCCAAATGTCATAGACCAAATGGAGCAAACAGCACGCGGACCTAGTGGTGGGAGGAAAAAATCCTTAAATAAGAGACACGGGGGAATGATTAATGGACTTCAATGTCTGTACACTAATGCGCAAAGCATGGGAAATAAACAAGATGAGCTTGAGCTCTTGGTACAGCAAACTAAATATGACATAATAGGCATCACTGAAACCTGGTGGGATAAGTCCCACGATTGGAATGTAATAATGGGGGGATACAATCTATTTCAGAGAAACAGACCAGACAAGAAAGGAGGAGGAGTGGCGTTATATGTCAGGGATGTGTATACCTGTGAAGAGATCCAAGATTTAGATCCTCAAAGCCAAAGTGAGAGCATTTGGATCAAAATTAAGGGAGAGAAGAATAACAGAGACCTCATTGTGGGAGTTTACTATAGATCCCCAAGCCAAACGGAGGACATAGATGATGCCTTCCTGGAACAGATGGCCAAGCATGCAAAAGGAAGGGAGATAGTAGTAATGGGGGACTTCAATTACCCAGATATTTGTTGGACGTCAAACTCAGCCAAGAGCATAAGGTCAAACAGATTCCTCACTGGCCTTGCAGACAACTTCATTGTCCAGAAAGTGGGAGAAGCAACAAGAGGAACAGCCATTTTAGATCTGGTCCTAACCAATGTTGATGACCTGGTTAGTGGGGTAGAAGTGGAAGGATCATTAGGCGCGAGTGATCATGCTCTTCTGAAGTTTACTATACAGCGGAAAGGAGCAGCCAAGCATACTAGGACTCAATTTCTTGACTTTAAGAAAGCCGACTTCATAAAACTTAGGGAAGTGCTGGGTGAGATCCCATGGACAACAATACTAAAAGGAAAGGGAGTTCATGATGGCTGGGAGTTTGTTAAGAGGGAGATACTAAAAGCACAACGTCAGGCAATACCAATGAGACGGAAACATGGAAGGTGCCTAAAGAAGCCAGGGTGGCTATCTAAAGAACTTTTAACTGAATTAAGATTAAAAAAGGATGTGTACAAAAAATGGAAAAGGGGGGAAACCACCAAAGAGGAATTCAAACAAATAGCCAGCACGTGTAGACACCAAGTCAGAAAAGCTAAAGCACAGAATGAACTCAGGCTTGCTAGAGAGGTTAAAAGCAACAAAAAAGGCTTTTATGGGTATGTTCGTAGCAAAAGGAAGAACAAAGAAACAGTTGGGTCACTCAGAGGAGAAGATGGTGAAATGCAAACAGGGGACACAGAAAGGGCTGAACTACTCAATGCCTTCTTTGCCTCAGTCTTCTCCGATAAAGAAAACAATGCCCGACCTGAAGAATTTGGAGCAAATGATTCAGCAAAGGAAACACAGCCCAGAATAACTAAGGAGATAGTACAAGAATATTTGGCTAGTTTAGATGTATTCAAGTCTCCAGGGCCAGATGAACTGCATCCAAGAGTATTAAAAGAACTGGCAGATGTGATCTCAGAACCACTGGCAGTCATCTTTGAGAATTCCTGGAGAACAGGCGAAGTCCCGGCAGACTGGAGGAGGGCAAATGTTGTCCCTATTTTCAAAAAGGGGAAAAGAGAGGACCCAAATAATTACCGCCCAGTCAGTCTGACATCAATAGCAGGGAAGATTCTGGAGCAGATCATTAAGCAAACAGTCTGTGAGCACCTAGAAAGGAATGCTGTGATCACCAATAGTCAGCATGGATTTCTGAAAAATAAGTCATGTCAGACTAACCTGATCTCGTTTTTTGACAGAATTACAAGCCTGGTAGATGAAGGGAACGCAGTGGATGTAGCCTACCTTGATTTCAGCAAGGCATTTGACAAGGTGCCCCATGATATTCTTGTAAAGAAGCTGGTAAAATGCGGTCTTGACTATGCTACCACTCAGTGGATTTGTAACTGGCTGACTGACCGAACCCAAAGGGTGCTCATCAATGGTTCCTCTTCATCCTGGAGAAGAGTGACTAGTGGGGTGCCACAGGGTTCTGTCTTGGGCCCGGTCTTATTCAACATCTTTATCAACGACTTGGATGATGGACTCAAGGGCATCCTGATCAAATTTGCAGATGACACCAAACTGGGAGGGGTGGCTAACACCCCAGAGGACAGGATCACACTTCAAAACGACCTTGACAGATTAGAGAACTGGGCAAAAATAAACAAGATGAATTTTAACAGGGAGAAATGTAAAGTATTGCACTTGGGCAAAAAAAATGAGAGGCACAAATACAAGATGGGTGACACCTGGCTTGAGAGCAGTACATGTGAAAAGGATCTAGGAGTCTTGGTTGACCACAAACTTGACATGAGCCAACAGTGTGACGCGGCAGCTAAAAAAGCCAATGCAATTCTGGGCTGCATCAATAGGAGTATAGCATCTAGATCAAGGGAAGTAATAGTGCCACTGTATTCTGCTCTGGTCAGACCACACCTGGAGTACTGTGTCCAGTTCTGGGCACCACAATTCAAGAAGGACACTGACAAACTGGAACGTGTCCAGAGGAGGGCAACCAAAATGGTCAAAGGCCTGGAAACGATGCCTTATGAGGAACGGCTAAGGGAGCTGGGCATGTTTAGCCTGGAGAAGAGGAGGTTAAGGGGTGATATGATAGCCATGTTCAAATATATAAAAGGATGTCACATGGAGGAGGGAGAAAGGTTGTTTTCTACTGCTCCGGAGAAGCGGACACGGAGCAATGGATCCAAACTACAAGAAAGAAGATTCCACCTAAACATTAGGAAGAACTTCCTGACAGTAAGAGCTGTTCGACAGTGGAATTTGCTGCCAAGGAGTGTGGTGGAGTCTCCTACTTTGGAGGTCTTTAAGCAGAGGCTTGACAACCATATGTCAGGAGTGCTCTGATGGTGTTTCCTGCTTGGCAGGGGGTTGGACTCGATGGCCCTTGTGGTCTCTTCCAACTCTATGATTCTATGATTCTATGATTCTATGTTCTAGCCAATAACAGATTACATAGCCAGCATGAGGACATCACAATGCCACTGTCTGAGCTAGGCCATGGTCTGGAGTGAGCCAGGAACTGGTAATCAAAGCTAAAGAGCTATCAGGATCAAAGTGCACATAAGAACGCTGAACGGGAGAACAATCCAAGAATCAGAAATGGCTCAGGTAGACCTTCTTGCCCCACTGAGACAGGAAAGCATTGTTAATTGTTTAATTCACACTGAGGAGAGGAGAATGCCTGTGTGTGTTGATGAAAAGGTTTAACTGGAAGATTCCATTGTAGCTAAAGAAGAGCTAGAAGCTCCTATCTGGTTTGATAACTGTTTTTGTTCTCTGCTCTAACACATAGTGTTTAACCTTAGATCAGGTGATTAAGGTATTGAATTGCAAATAACTATTTTGGGAGTTGGTTCTTTATCTTCTTATTGATATTAGCAACTTCCAATCTCTCACATTTCAGTACTTGTGTGAACTTTACTATTATTGTTTACATCTGAACAATGCCTTATCAACAAAAACAAAAACACACACAAATGAAACACAAAACCATCAACCATGCCTTACCAATCAGCTATTTGATCAGGAGAAGCAGTGTGTGTTTGTGTGCGCATGCATGCCCATGAGGCCACTACCTTACTGAAGCTACCCAGTTCTGGGTATGGTGGCAGCGCCTGAATGAGTGGGCACCTGGGAAAACAACCTTTCTCCCTCCTCTATGTGACATCCTTTTATATATTTGAATATGATAGCCATGTTCAAATATATAAAAGGATGTCACATAGAGGAGGGAGAAAGGTTGTTTTCTGCTGCTCCGGAGAAGCGGACACGGAGCAATGGATCCAAACTACAAGAAAGAAGATTCCACCTAAACATTAGGAAGAACTTCCTGACAGTGAGAGCTGTTCGACAGTGGAATTTGCTGCCAAGGAGTGTGGTGGAGTCTCCTACTTTGGAGGTCTTTAAGCAGAGGCTTGACAACCATATGTCAGGAGTGCTCTGATGGTGTTTCCTGCTTGGCAGGGGGTTGGACTCGATGGCCCTTGTGGTCTCTTCCAACTCTATGATTCTATGATTCTATGATTCTAACTCTGAGTTCCATGATGGGAGAAAGGTGAGATCTAGATGCAAATAAATAAATAAGGAGATGGATTGGAGTGTTGGAGAAAGATTCGGATTGTGGCAACTTTGTACTTTTCTGAATTTCTTTTTGTTTGGACCGCATCATTCCCCTCCTCACAAAGAAGCCCATGCATGTAACACAGGCAATGCTTCACACATCTACTAAGTGGACCATAGTGCACCTAAGCTCGTGCCATACTAAATTTCTTAGTCTTTAATATTACAACACAAGACTCTTTGCTGTTTTTCCTGCAAGGGACCAATGCCATCTCCAACCCCCTCTAGAAACCGTCTACTTAGAAACCAAGCAATGGCTGCAAATGGCAGGCAGGCAGGCAGCATAGTGGAGGTACACTGGCTCCTTTGCCTGAGGACACGGCTGTGTTGATGTGGAAAGAGAATTCCCTGCCTCAAAAGGGGACTGCCATTCGAAAGAAGCATTAAAGGGCCAGAGACAGAAGGAGAGGAGGAGGGAGCAGCTCAGGGTCACTGAGCTTAATCAGGCCCAATTGATCCCAGATTCCCAGGCTATAATTCTACTAGCGGCAAGGTCTGGCCAAGGATGGGGGAGGATGCTCTGTTGTGCACCACAGAGCACAAATTGCTGTCTCAAGGACTGTAATCATGGAGGCGGGATAATAAAAAGCTCAAGGAATCAGGCTGCAAACTGTGAGTAGCTGATGGGCACACATGGTCCAAGGTCCATGAAGATGAGTCCCTGACCTAGAGGTCCTGCTGTCTAAACCCAGGCTTTTCAAAGCACATTGCAGTCTCCAGCTGTGAGCCATTTGAGAGAGAGAGGGAGTCCTGGGTGGGCAGGAGGGGGGAAGCAAGAGAAATTATTCTGACCTGAAAACCCTGATCTCATCTCAGTTTTATATGTGCTACAAAGTAGCTGTGCTTGTGCTGAGGAGGTCCCTCAGCATGCTCAGAGGCACTTCAATCTTCGTTATAAACTTGGCACAATCCAGAGCTGATCCTGATGTTAAAAACAATCTGGGGCAATATCTGGGGGTCGGCAGTGTCAGACACCCGCTGAGGTCCACGCCTCAGCAAGAAGCCCCTGCAAGAGGCCCCCCTGGCTCTCCTGCAATTGCTGCCTGCTGCTCCCCTTGACCTATAGGAAGAGCGAAGGAGGGTTAGAACACTGAAAAAATGAAATGTCCCAAGTCTCCTGCTATGGGAAAGGGGTTGATATCAGATGTAAGGGTGTGTGTGTGTGTGCCTGTGTGCATAGGGACAAAAGGCGCAGTTTGAGGGGACAGAGACCAATGGCCATGCTAGACATGATGGGAGAGGGTGAGAGTCCCTTGAAATGCAAAGAGCACCTTCAGAGAAGAGTTTTTCTCAAGACTGTGTCAAGAAGAGAAAGGGTTAAGCTCTCCCAGTCCAGCTTGCATGGTCTCAAGGCAGGTCAGGCTTCCCCTCAGCTGCAACTTACATGGTTGGTTGGCATCCATCTGTCTCAGGAGACACTGTAAAATCAAACTGTTGGAGAGTTACAACACCTGCTGTGGCTGTAGAGACTGATAGGGGAGAGACATGTTTTGCCACAGGTTGGGCAGATGAAGGTGTCCATTTGTGCTGATGCAGGTGTATCATGGCATTTCTGTTTTCTGTGATCCTCCCAGCGGTCATTCCTCCTCTGGTCACTGCTGTGGATACATGAGCTGACTGATTGGAGGATGAGCATTTAGACTTGGAATCTTATGAAATGTGGGCATGTTTCAGGGTGTTCAGTGTTGGGAGAAGTTGAGCCAGTGCAAACAGGAATTGTGCAGGGAGAGCAAACATACATGTTGATATTTCCAGAGACCTTTCACAAGCAGCATAGAAGGTCCTGGTGTGCTTGCTGGCCCTTGTGAGCAACATGTTGGTGGCCCATGGTCTCAATTATTTAAGAAATGATTATTTAGAGAGTGGAAGAGGTTCTGTTCCTTCTTTTGATGTCAACACTTTTGATGCCAACACCCCCAACACTGCAAAACATTAGATGGTTTCCTTGCTTGCACTCACTTGAAGCAGCTTATTTATCCGTTTCCTTCTTAAGCAGATGTGGGGTAAATTAATTTCTATGGGCAGAATTGATCCAAATTTAAATACTTTTTAAGTGCCTAGGATTGCAGAGGGAGAATTGCTATAAATGGGGATTGGAAAAGTGCACATTAGCATAGCCTCCAACATTTCTCTGATGAAAATAGGGATGTCCCTTTCCAGCACAACAATTTTACTATTTATACCCCACACATCTTACTGGGTTGTCCCAGCCACTCTGGGAAGCTTCCAACATATATAAAAACATAATAAAACATTAAAAAAAACCTTTGCTATACAGGATTGCCTTCAGGTGGCTCGGTGGTTGGATAACTCCATACCCTCCAACATTTATCCAATGAAAATAGGGATATCCTAAGGAAAAGTGGGACATTCCGGGATCAAATCAAAAACTGGGATGGCTTATCTAAATCAGGGATGTCCCTGTAAATAGAGACACTTGAAGGGTCTGCATTAGGATGCATCACTGGTGTACTGTTGCAGTTTATAACGTTTGCTTTTCTAAACTGTGTTAATAGGGTCAATGTAGGCTAGGGTCATGAGCCATATTGCCCCCACCCCTGCCCCACATACCTGCTGTTTACTTATAAAACACCATTCACTAGAAAGTAATTTCCAGCACAATCCTAGACATTCCTATGCAAAAATGTGCCCCACTGAATTAAAGAGAGCTTACTTCCAGGTAAATGAGGTTAAGATCGCAACCTTGGGATGTGTTGGGACATGGGTATTATTGTGTACTTTTCTTAGTTGGTGCTTTTACACTGCATTGCCTGTAATGTTATGGAACTGTGGATTGATATACCACCAGCGGGTGTGGTGGGACACAACAGCAGGAATGAGGGGATGACCCATGCTGAGAAACTGTTGCCAGAACTTGGAACATAGAAAGCGCCTTAAGCTGAGCCAGATCATTGGTCCATGTAGTTCAGTATTGACTGCACTGTCTGCTGGCAGATCTCCAGGATTTCAGAGAACCTTACCTGGAGATGCTGGGGATCAAACCTCAGACCTTTGGTATGCACAAAAGATGCTCTACCACAGAGCTATGGCATTTCCCTCAAATTAAATGGTTGGAATGCTTTTGGCATTTAAAAATTAGAAAACTGGGGTTTATGACAAGCTAACTAACACTCCTCCCCCATTCTTTTCCTAGGATGTTTTGTTCAAGGAGGAATCTCCACATTATGCTGTGGGATCAATTCAGTTGTAACTGTAATCAAAGATGCCCTGAAAATGCCTGCTATAAAAGTCTGCTACATCCTTAGAATAGGTCTGAAATAGTGATATTGAAATGTGTCAAACAGCACAGTGGTTTCAATCCAGTCTCCTGTCCTGAAACAGCCTCCCTGTTGTTTGACTATAACTTCCACCTTCCTTAGCTAGTAGAACAGGGATGATGGAAGTTGTAGTCCAACAGCAGCTGGGGGCCCAATTTTGAGAAACACTGGACCACATGGTGCTGCTAGAGTAAAACCTATTATCTCTCATAACCCCTGGGAGATGTGAAGGCACATGAATCCTCTCCCCTTGCACAGTATAAATGAGTTTGTTGTATCCTCCCAGGCAGAGAATATCTCAGACCTAAGCTCCATTGCAAGATAGACGGTGCCTGCCTTTGATCACTTCTTTGAGTCAGTTTGGTATCAGCCACTGAGACGAGCGATAGGATCTCCGCTGCTTAAACAAATGTCCACTTGGCTATGTCAAGAGCCTTATCTGCGACACACGAAGGCGGATAGCAAGCGCCTAGGTGAGTCCTGCTGTAGATCTCAAAGAATTATCACTAGCCGACAAAGCACAAGATATTCACCCTGCAAAGTAAGTGCTCTCTCACGCTCCCCCCTACAGTTGGCATTCCTCCCTGCATTTCAAAGAGAAAAAGGCACTCCAAATGGCCCACCTTCTGTGCTTCCATTTTGTTGATGTCTGTAACACAGATCTGAATTTTGTTCACAAAACTCAACAGTTGAGGCCATTCTGTCTAGCACCCCACCCTGGGGTAGCCACGATTTATGTTAGGGGAACAGGCTTTGTGTTGGGGGGGGGGAGAACCTCAGTTAGTTAAAAATTGTTATTGATTTACTTGGTTTACGGGCGGCAGCTCCCCCCCCCTGACTACACCCATGCACCCCAAGACATTTTGGCACCTGAGGCAAACTACAAAATGGCTCCCTCCCAACCAGGTAAGAAGGGGCGAGCGAAGATCTACATCAGGAATCAGGCAGGGGATAGCAAAACAACCTTACTTGATGACTGAAGTGGGAATCAAAGGCCATCTAGGGCTCCCTGCTCTGAATCATGCTGAGCTGGTGTAGAGCCCAGGAGACCCCAAAGGGCAGCTCCTGCCATTTCCTCCTGGGCGGGGGGGGGGAGGGGAGACCAGCAGTGCTTCCTATTTGCCAAGAGGCCACTGTAGAAGCAGCATTGTGGGGTGGGGTGGGGTGGGCTGATGAAGAGGGTGGGCTGCAGCCATCACTGCTATCATGGCAGCAGCAGTGGGCAATGGATTCCTTGTAGGCCAAATCTGCTGCCTCTGTGTATCCTGCTGCCCAAGGCAGTAGCATAACCTTACCTCATGAGTGGGCTGGCCCTGGCCACACTTTGAAATTCAGATTGAGGCAAGGAAAGTTTTCCAATCTGAGGGCCACGTTCCTGCCTGAGCAGCCCTCCAGGGACTGCATGCCACTGATGGGAAGAGGTGGAGCCAAAAGTGGGTGGGACCAGAAGAAAAAATAGGGAAGAGCAATGGATGTGACTCTTACTTTAGCAGCAGAATGCATTACAGCAATGGAAAAACCAGCACTTGCACCTCTTTCACCCCATCTCTCGATTCTCCATTCAGGCCAACAAGAGTCATTCAAGGACAAATTCCAGACTAGTGAAAGCACCCAAAAAGGGTGCGTGAAGTGTAGAGCTGATGAGGAGTGTGGCTTTGGGAAAATCCCCAGACCCAGGTTGAGAGGCCTCAAAAGCCACAATTGGCTCCCAAGTCCCAATTTTAAGGAACTCTCTTCTGGTTGAGATCAGAGAAGGCTCCTCCCTATTGAATGTTCGGCACCTTCTGAAGTCTTTTAACTGAGGGGACAAGGAGGAATTAGGGGAACAGGGAAGAGGTGTCTTGATGTGTCAGGTGAATGGACTCGATAAGCAGCAGGACTGATACTGTGGAACTGAGACCTACGTTCCAAGATCAGCAAACAGGATTCTAGAAGCAAGAGGTTCTCACACCTCTTGTGATTTGTGAACTCTGTTTTCTTTTGCGTCAGCATTAACAGGCCACAGTGATCACAGCCTCCTGCAACAGTAGCCTCGCTTAACTTCTAATTTTACGTACCTCACATGGGCACCTTTTCAGCTCACTTCACAACTGGAAGGACTCCAGTCAACCTTGGACATTGCACTGTACCAAACATAGTCACCTGGCTAATTCAGCGCCGTTCAGAGCTGCAAGCATAATAGCTATTGAGGGATTCTTAAAGCTGGCTTGTGGGAGGCCTGAAAGTATCCTGGGAGGTGACCTGGTTCTGCCTTAATTGGTGGTGGTGTGGACTTGCCTTCCTCCTGAATGACCTTGTGTGTTTTCCAAAACCCCCAAGATATTTAAAACAAAATCTTTAAACTCACGTTTCTTCAACCTGTAAAATTCTGCCAGGAAGGGAGACAGCTGTTTTGCCCAGGGCATAATAGGACTGTTCTTGCAGCTAAAATATTATTTTCAGTTTCAAGGAAAGTTCACAACATGATTCACTCTGAATAGCAATTTGCTAGGTGCTTTGTTGGGCAACTTGTCAGGAAGGGCCAGAAACCATTGGCTGATGCTCCATCCTGCTGGGCTACAGCAGCTATTTCCTTGCACAAATTAGGGTGGAGTGGGAGAATGGGGAGTATGCTTGGCACAATCAAATCTCCTGGGAACCCACGGTCTCTATCCCGTTGTGTCTCTGCCTGTTGTTTCTCTGGCTGTCCCTTCATACAAACAGCCTCTGCCAAGAAGAACATATTCTGCCCATGTTTGCATCGATTTGGATTACTTGATTGCTCCTAACATTAAGGTTGAGGAGAAGGACCTCTCCTCAGAGGAAGGTGCTTGTGGTGTCTCTGCCTCTGAGCCTGCCTCCTGCACGGGAAGTGTTACACCAGATCAGACTCTCTGTCCATCTTGCCCAATCCTGTTGATTCTTCTGCAGTGCCTCTCCACACTCTCAGGCAAAAAGAGGTATTTCCCATCACCTGCTAAATGACCCCGTCAGGAGATGGTGATTCATGAAGAAACTCAGGAGGGATGATTCTTCCACAGCAGATCATTCTACCAATTCAGAGGGCTTCTCTGTGGCTTTTCTGCCCAGTTCCTGCCCTGCTTGTTGTTCCTTCCTCTGCAGCACTCGAGCCATGCCTGTGCACTACCACTAAGCTACTGTCCCTCCCATTACACAGGAGACAATGTTGTTAATCACATGTCATTTTTTCCTGTTCTTTCCTTCCCTGTCTATGAATGGTAGACTGCAGAGCTACCACTGGCAACGACATCTCCCACCGTATTTTCAGCTTAAGAGCAGCAAAACAACTCTCCAGGCTGCAAACTGGGAGTTTTATGGGCGGATGTAGGGCTGGGCCGGTCAGCCTTTTTCAGATCCAAGTCTATTCTGTCCCATTTCCGCATTAATTTGCCTTTTAAAAAATCAACTACTTGCATGACATTCACATTTAAGGACCCATTTTTAAAAGCATTTTCAATTTTTCAATTTCTTTCAGTCAAAAAATACACATTTTTTTAAAAAATGTATTTTGGTATGCAAGGCAGTGGAGACGTAAGTTCTAGCCCACACATTAGTCTGGGAAGTTTCATACACATCTTTCCTAATATGTTCATTTTTGCATGGGATTTTGACTAATAAACACATTTTTGTAAGCTGTTCCCCTAACAGAATGAATTGTTGTATGCTATTTCCCAATAGAAGCTGTGTGTGTGTGTGTGCATGTTTTTGCTTGAAGAACTGCAGTGCAAAATTCAGATAAGTGTCAACTTAAAAACCTAAGAAGAGCCTGGGGCTGGATGAGGCTAGTGGCCCATCCAAGTCCAGCATCCTGTTCTCACCGTGGCCAGCCAGATGACCGCAGGGGGAAGCCTGCAAGGAGGACCTGAGAGATACCTGAATTTCGGGTTGCGTATTGATTCAGGGAATTTGAATTACATTGGTTCCCATTAAAAGTGAACCAAGCTGTCTTCCCTAGGGAGATGGAGCCAGCCTAGCTGATGGGAGGCAAACTCCCACAGAAGAAGCCCTTAGCACAGCCTTTGCCAACCTGAAGACATCCAAAGGTTTTGGACTACAATAACTATCATCCCCAGTTAGCACACGCTGGTTGGGGCTGTAGTCCAAATCATAGCTTTAGAGAGGGTTGAACTGGAGCTCACAGCCTCCCAAGGATGATTTTCCTCTTGCGTTTCCTTGGAGCTTTCAAAGGGAAAGGCTGGATCTTTGTTTTGAAAGCCAATGCCCATATCCCCAGTTGGAACCCTGAATATCTCCAAGCATCCAAGTCATTCATTGAACCAAGAAGGGCCCAAACTCCATCTAACCTCAACGAGATTGTCTTTATTTGCCACCGGTAAATAAATAAAATAAAATCAATAAAAAAATAAAAAATAGCCGCCACCCCCCCCCCGCCGCCAAAGAAGCCCCAAACCAGATCCATGCGTCATCAACCACAGGAAAGAGAGAAAAGAGAGAAAGAGAGAGAAAGAGAAAGAAGAAATCTGTTTGCTTTATTATGTAGAAATAATGGCATCACGGAGTGTTTTCCCAGGCCACTGAGTTTGCAGGCCGCAGTGCTCCCCCACCTCCCAAACCCACAAGGAGAAGAGAGAAAATGAACAAAAATGACAACTGAGAGAGAGTTGAGGCCTCTTTGCTTATGGGATTATAACTCTCCTGAAGTCTTGATGACATGGAAAAGAGTCACGTTGTAGATGACCTGGTGGCCATTGTTCCAGGTATAGAGGACCCTCTCCCGGGGGTTGTAGTCCAACATGGATATGTGGGAATACTGATTGTGGAAGGGAATATCTGTGTACTCATAGCTAGAAGTGTTTGTGTAGTAGGCAAAATAGATCTTAGCCCCAGCCAGGTGTGAATTGGTCACATAGAGGGTCCCGCAGATGATGAAGGATTCACCTGCACTCCGCTTGGGGTAGCCGGTGTCCCAGCTACGGAGAATCTCCAGCGTGACAGGGTCCATCCTGCTTACTACGATGTTGCCAGCATTCTGGTTGGTGGTGTAGACTGCCCAGAGCCCATTCTCATCCACCATGAAGTCGATGTCTGAGAAGCCACCCCAGGAGTAGGGGAAGGTGTTGTTGTAGCCAGCGGTGTTGAGGCTGCGCTGCACGACCACGCTCCGCGAACGGAAATGGTACTTCACCACTATGTTGCTCTGGTACTTGTTGTAGTAGAGGGACCCATTGAAGACCACGTGGCCGGTGCCAGCCCAGGGATGAGGCAGCAGGTGCTGGACAAAGTTTTGGCCTGTGATGAAGTCATTGAGTGTACGGTATTCCAGGACACGACGGCCTTTGTAGTAGCCATCCATGTACCAGACCTAAGGAAGAGAACAAGGGGCATTAGAATGGGCCCTGATGAGATTACTCTGTACCAGGTCACTTCAGTGTAGCTATAGGAAGAACAGGTATTTTGAGGTCCAAACCTGAAAATCTAAATGGAAAAAAGAGAGCATCATCTACCCCACTTAAATTTCCAGCCCAGACCCTAAGATCTTCACCAGAAGCCCTTCTCTGTGTGTCCCACCCAAGGGAGATGCGCAAGAAGAGGCCTTTCTAGTGGTGGCCCTTGTTGGAAGAAAGCAGGCACATTTCCTTTTCTTAAGCTTCTAGTTAATGCATGTGTTGCTTTAAATGACCAGAGGGCACTGTAATCTCTCTATTTAATTTGACTCCTAATTTATTAATGAATGGGGGTCTTGAGGTGCAGCTGGCCAATTGGAGAGTCCCGCTAGCCACGTGCACTGGAACCTTCTCCCTTTCAGCAGCTCATTAGGTGGGGTGGGGGTGGGGGAGTCAGAGGAAGGGCGTCCTGCAAGGGCTTCTGCCTCCCCTTCCCTAATTCCTCAGACCCCAAAGGGGCGGCTCGCAAGAGGTGCCCTGCCCTGCTCTGCCCACTTCAGCATCAAAGATGGGGTGCGGAAGATGTCTTGCACCATCCCGAGCAGGCTCGTTTGGATGTTCTGAACCAAAAGCAGAGCAGGTAGAATTTAGGAGGAGTTGCATTTCTGAAATCAGGATTTTGCCCCATCAACACCCTTTTTGGGTTGGCCTTTCATGCAGAAAGATAACAAAGTCCCCTTAATCCAGCTGTTCACTGGACTGGGGTGGTTGGAGGCGCAGGTATGAGTGGGGGCAAGGACAAGTCTCCCCACCCTGCGGTAGTGGTTACTTGAAAAATGGGCGCTTTTCACATGCCGTCCACAATTAAGTAATCAATTGGAAATTAGAAGCTAAGGTTCGAAAGCGAAAGCCACCCAAAGGGGCAGGCAAAAATGCCATCCATGCCGCTGTTAAAAGACTTGAAGGATGGTGTTGATCTCCTTCCAGGGTACTAAGTGTTAATAGGCTCTTGAAAAGCTCTTTATTAATTGGTTTCATCAGAAACACTTGTAAACACCATGTCATCCAAAAATTCACATTTCACATAACAACATGTGGCTGTGCTTATGTGGTCATTGGTGACTGCCTACCTGGATGTAGTCCACTTTTCTTCAGCTGGTGGGTGTTTTGAGAGCCAGACTTAGGGCACACTTCAAGCACACCAGCAAGAGCCATGGCAGTGCCAGAGGGAGGAAATTGCCCCAGCCCCAAGGATACAGCCCTTCCCCAATTGCCTCCTCAATTGCTAGACTCCTGTCCTTAATGCATACTATTATTTTTTCTTTGCAAAATCATAACATTCGGGACACAACTTAAAGATAAATGTAAAGGGACCCCTGACCATTAGGTCCAGTCGTGACTGACTCTGGGGTTGTGGCACTCATCTCGCTTTACTGGCCGAAGGAGCCAGCGTACAGCTTCCGGGTCATGTGGCCAGCAGGACTAAGCCGCTTCTTGGCAAACCAGAGCAGCGCACGGAAACGCCGTTTACCTTCCCGGCGGAGCGGTACCTATTTGTCTACTTGCACTTTGACGTGCTTTCGAACTGCTAGGTGGGTAGGAGCTGGGACCGAGCAATGGGAGCTCACCCCATCGTGGGGATTTGAACTGCCAACCTTCTGATTGGCAAGTCCTAGGCTCTGTGGTTTAAACCACAGCGCCACAACTTGTCTACCTGTAAATAAAATTTGCCCTTCTGAGCCCCTCATTTTTCTGGTATGGCCACTGGCAGCAGCACCCATCATTTTCTAGTATTATTGTTAGTATTATCATCTTAGAGAAGAGGAAGAAAGTGAATAAAATATTGGGGGGGGGGCAGGTAAGCCTCACCCTGCATAATCGATCACATGATGTGGTGCATGCACACCATTTGAATGGCAATGCCCATCAATTTTAGATGGCTTGGCTGCCTCAAATATTTTATGGGGGGGGGGCTGAAGAGTTGGCTCCTATGGCCTACATCCCCCCCATCCTTAAATTTTGCAGTGCAGTCTCCAGCCAAATATGTACAAAAATGCATCATTTAGCAGAAAGTGTGCATAAAAATGCTTATGGATTAGCAAAAAGAATACATCAAATGCATTAGACTGCTAGCAAAGATGGGTACTGTTTATTACACAAAAGTTGCATGCTAAAATGTGTATATTAGAAAAGGCTCTAAAAGCACTAAAAGGCTCATGAATTTTCATGAGTACTTTTTAAATGTGAAGAACATAACTGAAGAATGCAGTAGTTGAGAGACCCAAATGGCCAGAGGTGCCTGTTCCTAAAGCAATGTATTCCCTGAATGCAGCAGGTGAGGGAAGCGGCTGGGCTGGGAGCACGGCCTTTGCATGGGGAGCTGCACAGAAGGTGCCCCCAGGCACAAAGGAGGAAACCCTTCATTGCACTTCTGTACTTCTGTACAGCAGCTGTGTAGAAGAAAGAATTTCGATACATGCAGCTTTTCATGAAAGGTTGAGAAAAACTGCTAGAACTGCCACACTTGGGCCAGTTGAAGGATCAGAAGTGTTTTGCAACAATAGCAAATGGGAAGCAAAGCTGCAGACAGCACACAAACAGTTAAAACTTCAGCTCCACCCCTTGGGGAACCAGATTAGTAAGAAGCCTGGAAGGCAGAGCATTGCTGCTCAATGCTTTGCAATCCTGTGGTTGTTGCACACTTCTAGTATCTGCAATCATTCCCCTGGTTCCTTCTTCACACTCCACCCTCTGGTTGTATCTTTCTCTGCACTGCTTCCACAGGGGTACCTTGAGCAGTTCTTAGTGTCAGAAAGTTCTTCCTGAAGTTTTGTCAGAATCTCCTTTTTTGTAACTTGAAGCCATTGATTCAAGTCCTACCTTCCAGAGAAGGAGCAAACAAGCTTGCTCCATATAACAGCCCGTGAGATATTGGAAGATGGCTCTCATATCTCCTCTCAGTCTCCTCTTATCCAGGCTAAACATATCCAGCTCCCTCAACTGTTCCTCATAAGCCTTAATCATTTTGTTTGCTCTCCTCTGCACACCTTCCAGCTTGTCAACATTCCTCTAAAATTGTGGTGCCCAGAATTGGACAGAGTATTCCAAGTGTGGTCTGACCATGACAGGTGGCAGAAGAGAGTGGGGCTATGACTTCCCTTGATCTGGACACTAGACTTCTGTTGATGCAGCCTAGAATAGTGTTAGCTCTTTTTTTGCTGCTGCATCACACTGCTGACTCATGTTAAGCTTGTGGTCCACCAAGACCCCTAGATCCTTTCCACATGTACTACTGGTATCTGCTCTAAGATTTTGTTGCACCCTGTGTGCAGACCATTTCACTTGAAAAGGCCCTGGGCATTGTGCAGACCCAGATCAAGGCCTTCTTTCTCTCCCTCTGATCCCCAGAGGGTGCATGAGATTGCTCCAGCACAGGACACTGGTGCACCTGTGGAGCAAGCTCCTCCTTCCAGATAGGATACTCAACTATGGTGCCACATGCAAGATGGCAACCATCTCTGAAATGTGACCTCTGGGCAGTCAGCACAAGCGCTGATCACAAGCCGAGTCACCCCAGTGTAGATCTCTGACATCCTGGGATGGAGCTCATAGTCACAATGCAGGATGGGGAATGTGCAGGAGAGAACAGGTTCTGCTTAACCCTCTCCTTGCTTGCCGAGTCTTTCACTGTAGCTTGCCTTCATAGCTCTCTCTGTGTTTTCCCTTCGGAGAATAAGCTTGTGGTGGGAGATGGTGAAAAATAACCTGGTAGCAAGGGTTGCAAGGGGCAGTTAGCTAGTGGGACCCAATGGCAGTCCCCTGCAAATGCCCTTTGCCTTCTGCATCACAGCAACTTGGCATGCACTTTTGAAGCCCAAGCAGTACATCCTCCCAATCTCAGCTCATTGTCAGCTGCACAATTGGTCCAGACCATTAACATGCTCATCATCAGCTCTCACAGGCCCTGACCAGATGCCAGATTGGAGAGCTCCACTGTTTGCTTCAAACATTGGCAAAGGAGACAGGAAGCCTTGAGTGTATAAACTTTGCCGGAGGCTTCTTTGCTCTCTGCCTAACACGGGGGCTCAGCAGAGCAGCCCCAGGGATCTGTGCCTTTCTCTTCCCCTTTCATTCTTCTTTAAACAATTAAACCCATTTGATGGAGCAGCTGACATCTCCCTGCATCGGATTAGCTGTGTTTGGTGCCTAAACTGGATCCCTCCCCCTCCCCTCCTCTCTTTCTCTCCAAAGCTCAGGGCTACCTTTTGAAATTTAAAATATAATTCACTCAAAAGGAAAGGCATAGTGGGAGAGGGAGAGATACAGCCAGACATATAACACGCATGCTTTCCAAGTCCCCTGGAGCCAACTGTCAACTAGAAAGAAGACACTGAGAAAGTTTGCATTATCACCAGAAGTTAATCGGATGGGACTGAAGACTGAGAGTGCAAAAACTATGGTTTGCAGCTTGATCATTTGACTTGATCATTAAAATTAGCCTCCTCAGCTCCCACCTCCCTCAGATAACTGCTGGGGATCCACCAGTGTTAATTCCTCCCCTGTGATCCTAATGCTAGGTCAATGAACCACCATTTTAAATTCCCCATAATGCCCTGGAGCAACCTTTCCCAACCTGCTGCCCTCCAGCTGCTCCTATCAGTCCTAGCCGCCCTGCTCAATGGCCATGAATGCTGGGAGTTGCAGTCCAACAACAGCTGGAAGGCATGAGGTTGGAAAAGACTGCTCTGGAGCACCACTTGCTTCAGGGGCACTGTGGGAAATTTTAAATGAAGAAGAAGAAGAAGAGTTTGGACTTGATATCCCGCCTTTCACTCCCCTTCAGGAGTCTCAAAGCGGCTAACATTCTTAACATAATTTAAATCCTGGATGCTGTAGTTTATACCTCACAGAGCTATGATTCACAGCACCCTTAAGCTACAGGTCCCAAACTACAGGTCCCAGGATTTTTGGGCAGGGAAGAAGAAGAGGAGGAGGAGGAGGAGGACGACGACGACGACGACTTTGGATTTGATATTCCGCTTTCTCACTACCCAAAGGAGTCTCAAAGTGGTAACAATCTCCTTTCCCTTCCTCCCCCACAACAAACACCCTGTGAGGTGAGTGGGGCTGAGAGACTTCAAAGAAGTGTGACTGGCCCAAGGTCACCCAGCAGCTGCATGTGGAGGAGCGGAGACGCGAACCCGGTTCCCCAGATTACGAGACTACCGCTCTTAACCACTACACCACACTGGTGTCTCAGAGACACCTACTGCAGTTGATAGTGGCAAGGGGCCCACCGATGTTGGAGGGGGTCCAACAGGAGCACTTGCTGAGAGTCCCCTGAAACCTGGAGTTATTGTTTAACTGTTACATATGTCAGGTTTTAGAATAGTGTTCCTGGTGGAAATATCTCAAGAGAGAGCTGGTTAAATCCAAAGAGGCTATGTAGGATAGTAGACAATGTGGCCAGCTCTGCCTAAGGGGAAACCCTTTTCAAATTCCAGTTCAACCAGGAATCCAGTCTCTCATGTAACTTCCCAGTTACTGATCACATTTCTATCTTGCCTTCTCCTTCCAAGGACTGGTGTATCCTCTTAGTTTAGACTATCTTGACATTCCAGTTCTGGGGCCTCATTTGTGACTCATCTGGGAGATAAGAACATACAAAGAGTCCTGCTGGATCAGGCCATTAACCCACCTAATCCAGCATCCTGTTCTCACAGTGGCCAACCAGATACCAGTGGGAAACCCACAAGCAGAATTTGAGCACATCAGCATTCTCTTCTCCTGTGGTTTCCAGTAGCTAGTATTTACAAGGTGTCCCCTTCATCCTAGGGTATCTACACTGCTAAGACAGACATGAATTTGAGATGGCAGTGGAAGTTGGACATGAAGCCTAGATTCCATGTGATCCCTAGCCTATGTCCATGTCTAAAGTGATCTGGGCTACTGGCCACAACTCAGCCATTGCAGCCATGGGAGATCTGTCTTCATGAATTCCAACATGCATTGGTCCAGGACATAAGTCCCCTACCAACCAGTCTATGGGTAGACTGCCCAGTCAGCTATATAGTTAGCCTGTCCTTGTGCAGAATACCTGCAATGTTCTTGGTGATAATCTATATATCTATAAAATCATGTGATACAACCCTTTTTGGAGCATGCCATTCTAGAATACAGAGAACCAGCATCTCTTGGAGAAAGCTAGTCTGGATTCCTTCATCCTCCCATGGGTACATTTTATTTTTGAGCAAGTGCCATGGCTACTACTCACTCTGGTCACTTTTAATTCCCATCCCCAGATCACAAAAGAGAGAAAGTGTGCACAAACACATCACTTTTCCAATGGATCTGGGGAAAAGTCATATCCAGAAGAATTAATCTGAGTCTTGAAAAAGCACATAGAGCTGAAACTGGAAGTGGGGAAGGTTGTCACTCTTCCAACTTTCACCTTCAGCTCTATGTACTTCTCAAGAGAAAAATGGTAACCAAGCTGACCACCTCATAGCCATGAGGGCAATGTGTGGCTTGGGGGCTCAAGGTCCCATTGGGCCAAATGGGATGCTGCTCCACCAGTTTGCAGCCAATCCTGGAGGTGGCACTGACTGTCAGCTTCTACTTCCTTTGTCTCAGCTGGGAGGAGGATGGAGACAAACTAGAATTAGTTGGCTCTGCCCATTACTGGTTTTGCCTACTGTTGGTTCTGCCCAACCAATAACAATGGGCACCAGCCACCAATGCATACATACGTTCCCCCAGCCCCACTGCTTGTATTGAATCAGATGATTGGGCTATCAAGCCCATTCTGTTACCTATGTTCTATTAACTGAAGATACCGAGTCTGTGAATGCTGCTTGTAAACTCTGGCCAAGTAACTCATTCATCATGGGCTTTCTGCCATCCAAATTTTGTCTCCCACTTGTTTCCCTCTGCTTTATCATGCCAAAAAGCTCAACTGCAAAGACTGAGTAAACATATCCCAACCTTTATGGATGATTTATGCTTGTATTATTAAATGTTTTCTCTCCTTTAATTTACAGAGTTAAAACACATTTTCACTCTTTTTCTGCTGATCAAACGCTCGAGTAGTTTTTAATAACTGAAGAAGCATTGTGATAGCAAGAGGTGGGCAAGATTGATTTCACACTTGGAGGATGATCAGACGAAGTTCGCCTCCTTGGTCTCTTCTGCAGAGCTGGGGTGGAAGGGAGGGGAGCCTGTTTAGATTTCTTCTCAATAAATCATTTTTCTATGGAGCCACAGGACTTTGCCAAGTCCTTGAAAACTGGGAATATGTGATCCTGCAAAAGTTTATAAGGGCTTATATTGACTGAAATTGACATCAAGCCTCGGTTAACATAGGAGCCCATGAAAGAATCATAGAATCATAGAGTTGGAAGAGACCACAAGGGCCATCGAGTCCAACCCCCTGCCATGCAGGAAACACCATCAGAGCACTCCTGACATATGGTTGTCAAGCCTCTGCTTAAAGACCTCCAAAGTAGGAGACTCCACCACACTCCTTGGCAGCAAATTCCACTGTCGAACAGCTCTTACTGTCAGGAAGTTCTTCCTAATGTTTAGGTGGAAAGAGAAGTCTCCAAGTGATTGTAGCAGCTAGAGCAGGGGTCAGCAAACTTTTTCAGCAGGGGACCGGTCCCTCTGTCCCTCAGACCTTGTGGGGTGGCTGGACTATATTTTTTTTTGGGGGGGGGAATGAATGAATTTATATGCCCCATAAATAACCCAGAGATACTGTACATTTTAAATAAAAGGACACATTCTACTCATGTAAAAACACGCTGATTCCTGGACCATCCAAGGGCCGGATTTAGGCAGTTATTGGGCCAGATCCGGCCCCCTCCAAAATCTCGTAGACTCACAAGAGTGTCCGAGAGGCGCAAACAGGGCAGGAAGAGAAGGTGGGGGGTTTCCTGTCGGGGGAAAAGGGGGCAACTGTGCTTTCTGAGGATGACGGAGATTAGCGGAGCTCCAAATGGGACCTTTTGATTTGACTAAGAAATCTGGAATAATTAACTGCCGGAGTCGTCTCGCGTGTGTGGGAGAGACCCAAGCCATTGCAATAAGTTTCCAGTTTAAATGCTGCAAGGGATGGTATATTTTTAATTCTGCAAATCCAGTGCTATAAATCTCACGTTGAAACTGGAGAGACAAATTAAGTTTCAGCAGATAAATTAAATTTCAAATTCAGCGGAAAATCTTTTACTCATAATTTTCATTATACTCAATTTACTATAAATCTCATGATAAATGATGACACTAAGATTGTGGTCCTGCCCTATCTCCTAGAGGAGCACAGGGACAGCCACACAACATCACTTAATCTATGCTTAGGCTTCTTATTACCAGACTAATTTCCAACCGTTAACATTTCTGCTATCCCATTTTTCATTTTTTGCCTACAATAGGGATTCTGAATTTCCTAGGGACCACATTGGCCACTTTCAAACCCGTACATTTCTCACAGAGCATCAATTAAGCTGAACTGCAAAACCAATGTAAATTAAGTTATAAAAGATGCTGACTTAGTCATCCCATACTTTTGTTGGAAAACTGTGTGTGTTTGTTTAAACAGCCAGCTTCTCTGTCAGCTTTTGGTGTGACCAGGAAAAAGAGCTAGGGGTCCCTTTACCTTTATCTTTTAGACAGGAGGAAGCTCTGTTTTCCAGGCCACTCCCAAACCCTCTTTTACAAAAAGGTTGATAATTGGGGATGCATTGGGAAGGTGGAAAGATAAGAGATAATCCTCTGACTACTCAACAGATTGTATAAATCTTTCACCTTTTCAGTTGAGATAAGATCTCAATCCAGCCCAATACCTCCACTGCTGCCACTAGGCCATTTCCCCCTCTCAATTTATGTCCGCACCATACATTTAAAGCACATTTATACCATAGCTCCCCAACAAAAAATTCTCACAGAGTGTTTGTTGTGAGGGAGGAAGGGAAAAGGAGATTGTTAGCTGCTTTGAGACTCCTTAGGGTAGTGATAAAGCGGGATATCAAATCCAAACTCTTCTTCTTCATTGAGTTATAATTTGCATCAAACTTATCAGACCACAAGTTCCAGGATGGGGGGTGGGGAACCAAGGGTGTTAGTAATTTAAATCCTGGATGCTGTAGTTTATACCTCACAGAGCTATGATTCACAGCACCCTTAAACTACAGGTCCCAAACTACAGGTCCCAGGATTTTTGGGCAGGGAAGAAGAAGAGGAGGAGGAGGAGGAGGAGGAGGACGACGACGACGACTTTGGATTTGATATCCCGCTTTCTCACTACCCAAAGGAGTCTCAAAGTGGCTAACAATCTCCTTTCCCTTCCTCCCCCACAACAAACACCCTGTGAGGTGAGTGGGGCTGAGAGACTTCAAAGAAGTGTGACTAGCCCAAGGTCACCCAGCAGCTGCATGTGGAGGAGCGGAGACGCGAACCCGGTTCCCCAGATTACGAGACTACCGCTCTTAACCACTACACCACAGGGGGAACCAGGCCTGTACAAGTGGCATAAAA
This sequence comes from Podarcis vaucheri, assembly GCF_965113315.1. Lineage (NCBI taxonomy): Eukaryota > Metazoa > Chordata > Lepidosauria > Squamata > Lacertidae > Podarcis > Podarcis vaucheri. Next base: position 1,543,601 of record NC_138760.1, read on the forward strand.
GTGCTTTACGTATACGGTGCGGCTGTGACTCCAACCCACCACCAGAATAATCTGAGGAACAGAAAAGGAAAGGGGTTCTGGGCCAGTTGAGATTACTGTCAGAAGTAATAGAGCATAATACTCCCATACCCCACCTCTAAGTCCAAGTCCAATGTCAAGTGGTGGTATAAGAATTTAAAGGTCTTAGATATATAATAAATGTTCATAAATGTACCAAGCAAACACGTACATAAATATATAAACCACATGTCTGAAGCAGCACAGGAAGACAGTCCTGAAACCATTTTGACTCCCAAGCTGACCAAATGTTTCTCTGCAAGGAGGGAGGAGGTGAAAAAACCTTCCTTGTTACAGGAATTGGGTAATCACCATTTCAAAGGAATGGGCAGACTACCACGAAAGGCAATCAGATAAGGCATTATCAGATAACCTGGCAGACAGGAAAAACAACAACATTCAAATTTCTGCTGTAGACCGCCTTTTCTGTGATGTATGTATGATGTTTCTGGGGGGTGGTCTTGAGCTCCAGGACAGGGAATTTAAAATGTCTATATAAGGGCAGGCACACCTTGCTTCGGGGTCCTCCTCCTTTCCTGCGCATGAGGGGAGCATCCTGTTGCAACAGATCAATAAAGACCAGGCTTACGAGCTGCTTTGCTTCTCAATATTCTCTGGTTGGTCTCTGTTATTTTCTCCTACCAATAGGGAACCTATGTAAGGACTCTATAAGGGCTCTTGTGTCCCCCATAAGGGGAAAAGGGCAGATTTTGTTTACAACAGTGGCAAGAGTTCCCCTTCTCTCTCCTAAGATGTTAGGAGGATAGGAAGCTGCTTTATGCAGAGTCAAACCATTGGTCCATTTAGCTCAGTATAGTCCACACTGACTGGCAGCAGCATTCAGGATTTCAGGCTGGGAATCTCTCTCAGCCTTTCCTGGAGTTGCTGAGGCTCAAACCTCCAATCTTGGACACGCAAAGCTGATGCTCTCCCCTTGAGCCACACCCCTTCCCCTGTTCAGTAGCACCATTTTCTCCCCTCTGCCTTTTGCTAATCTTCTATCCTACAATCCCGACAGATGACTTTATGCCATGTGTTTGGTACAGGTTTTGTGCTCCTTTAGTCAGGTTTCACTCATTAAAATCAAATAACCTGGGGAAATTCTGTGAGTTTAGTCTAATTTATATTTGTGCTAGGTTTAAACAAAACACTAACCTTCTGGGTTGTGGGCTGTTGACGTACAAGCCAGCAACCTCACTTACGAGCCTCTCCAGAGTCTCCTGAGAGCAATCCATCCTTGATTCTAAATAAGTGAGCCTAGGGGAAATTTTGTCTCTCATGCACTCACCCGGCTGTCAGAACTTGGGGCCATGGTGTCCGTCATCCAAGAGCCAAATCTGGAGCCTGATGCCCGGATGGTGATGGGGTTGCTTACCCCTGTAAGCTTTCCACACCCTGAAGTACAAAACAGAGAGGGATGAGAGGCTTAGAGGACATGTGAGAAGGGAAAAGCTGGAAGCAGGTCTCATTGGCCAAGGAAAAACAATGTGGCCCACCAGGAAGATTTTTGTCTTGAGACCCGAGTTGAGATTCCTCTTTGGCTATGGGATCCCTGGGCAGCCCTGGACAAATCACTGTTCTTTTGTGAGGGGACAAAAGTTTGTTTGTTTGGGCCCAATTGCAGTGCCACCCCCAACCCCCCGTGCAGTGGCTAACTGTGAATGATTAATAAACTCAAGCAGGCAATCGCCTGGATTAGAAAAGGCCACAACTTTATTGATTACAAATATAGATGGATTTTTGGCTCAGGCATTGGGTGTATATCCATTCCGGCCCCCACGGGGGGGGGGGATATTTAATTTTAAAAGGTTAAGGGAACTCAGTTCCCCTGAGTTCCTGCTCAAAAAATCCCCTGAGCCTTACTTCAGCACTGATATTACTGCATGATCAACACTGTTGGCTTAACTTGAACAAAACATTTTTTTTTCCAATTTAGAAAACCACAGCCTCTCAAAGTTGAATTCCAAAAGCATTCGGAATTCTTCAGTGCCATATTTGAATGAGTTCAATATGTCCAGACTGTGCACTGTATACTCTGTGATAATTCAGCTCTCGGTTAAGCAACCATACCACTGAATCAGCAGCAGAACCCACAGGCCGCAAATGAAGATGCACGTTTGCCCTGCGGATTCTCTTCCACCCATTTTCCCAGCACTTTGCAGTAATGCAGTAAACGTGAGATGCATTGCAAGCTGGATGTGTGGCGACTCATCTGAATTGCCCCTCTGATAAGTGCACCCTAGTGATATTCTGACATCTCTGCATCTTTTATTTTCTGTTCAGCACAGCAGTAAGGCCCACATGACACGCAGATTATTATTCGCAAGGTATCAGCAGTGCAGCAAAACAGTCTGAGCTCACGAGCCCAAGAGAGCTCACGGCAGCTGCTGCCTGGAAAAGAAAAACATATGGTGTAGCAGCTAATAGAGGCAAGAGTTTGCTCCAGATACCCCCATGGGTTGCATTTAGATTTCAGCACACAGAACTGGCTTTGCCCTTTATAAAGGTTCTATCAACATTACCCACATTACATCTGGCTCAAACATGCAGCATCAGTATGTGGTACAGCTGGAGGAGTTCCTTCACGGGAAGAACTTCCTGCCCAGGGAGAGAGAAGGTTTTAACCTAGATTTCTCTCTGGCATCTCTTCACGAGTGGGAAATTTATACCTGCGGGGGAACATTCAGATGTATGATTTCCTCATTTTCTGCCATAAGTGAGCTTCTGAGGCTGGGGTACTCTCTGTCATGAGCCCCATATGAAAGTGTCATGAAGGAGGTAGTCTGATCCTGAGGAATAATGGGTGGAGATCAGAGAGGTGGAGTCCTACTGGAATGGAGGAAGTGTTGGCAAGACCCAAAGAAATCCAGGAAATGGATTGGCAGCAGTGTGTAATACGATGAGCTTGATCCAGCCAGTTGGGGTAGCAGAGGATTGTTCTGCTCTGGTGCAACTGGACACCCCTAGTCTGATCCCTCCTGACATAGAACTGCCCCCAGTGCCTCCCCCTGTCAGGGATGAGCCCCCGTCAGAGAAGGAGCCTATTGAGAGCAAATCAGATGCTGAGCTGTTCCACCTCATGAATAGACCTTACAAGCTCAGCCCACTCAGAGACGTACCTGCTTCCCTACCCAGCCTTGGGGCACAGGTTGTTGCCATGCTAAGTGCCATGTCTTCCTCTCCTTCAAATAGGAGGTGCAGCCAGCATATTGCTTGTTGGCAGGGGCGTAGCATGGGGCTGAGGGAGGCTGTGGTCCTGGGTGCAGAATTCTGAGGAGGCACAACCTGGCACCCCCACGACAGGCTCCCTTTGCCAAGGCCACATGACTGCCACCTTCCAGAGCTGCGGGTAGGTGAGCTGTGCTGGGCCAGGCCTTTGGGGCTGTGGTGGCATCCCCTTCTCCTAACAGGCAAAGGGATGTTCCACCCCAGGTGGGTGGAACTCCTGCTGGCTGGAGCACTGACTTTTCCTGGCCTGCACCAGTTCTTCCCCAGGGTCTCCGTCCCAGTGAAGTGCACACCTCACAGAGGGAGCACAGAGAGGAGAGCTGTCTGCTTGCCCAGGACCCACCAGCACCAGCCCACACACTACATGGCCAGGAAAGGTGGCCAGGGAAGAGCTGCACTTGGTGCCTCAGCCTGCTCTCTGTGTCCCTCCTCTTAGACCTGCTGCAGCTGCTAAGCCCACCAAGGAGCACCAGCTGCTACTCCTGCTGGGAGCTCACTGAGCTGAGAGGGCAAACGTGGCCACTGGCAGGCAATCTCCATGAGCAGCAGCCAAGTCTGCACGTTGCCTCCCAAACAATGCCTGCAAGGGGGTTAGGAGCCGCAATCCTTGCCCTACCCTGGGTGCTGCCAACACATGCTACACCACTGCCTGTTGGATCAACAACTCAGCATACACCTAGCCAAGTACCTAATCCTCTTGCGCACCTGGTATACCTTGTAACCATGCCTTGCTCATGTACCTGCACTGATTTAAGCATTAAAGTCTCTGGCAGAAACCGAGCTGGGAGTTTGAGTTCTATGTCTGGTAGTGAGAGCCTGGATGCCCTCCCATCCAATGACAGGCTTTTGCTCATCTGGGTGTAGCCTTCCACTTCAGGTCTTGGTTGCTCAGGTGCAAAGGGAGGACCAGTTTTCCTCCAACATTTAGCCAAAAGCAGTGCAAGGAACAGGCAACTCTGCAGACACAAAAAATGGCTCCAAAAAGGTTTGCCAAGTGGTATCCGATGCTGACAACAAGTGAGGAGGGGAGAGGAGGTGGAGGAGGCACAGAAAATACCTCCATTGCTCTGGCTGGTAGGGAAGTGGATTGATACATGCTGTGCTTAGTTCATCTTTATTAAATGCATTTGCCGTCCTCTCGATCGCTGGGGTGCACTCCTGTTGTCTGTTATTTGGCTTGATTGCAGGCTGTGAAATTCAGGCTTAGGAGAAAATGCACTTGGCTGATGCTTCCGTTTTCAGCCAGGTGTCTTTTCTCTCCCCTTTGCTCTTTATATTGTTACAGATGTATGTGTTATCATTCTCCTAGTGTTAAAGTTTTCCAAGCTTACAATAGGGCATTACTTTATTCAGTCTTGTAAAGTGTCATTGCACAATGACTGCTGTAACAACATCTATAATAACAGAGCCTGAGTTTTCCTACCTCAACTCTGCTGCAAGGCGGAGAGAGGAAGCGGTCAGCCACATGCAGCTCAGAGCTGGTGAGCTCTCAGTCTGCTTAATCTGTAAACCAGATAATCAGCTCACAAACAAATCTGTGTGCAAAGTGCTGTCAAAGTGCCTTCATTTTCTCCAGATTCCAGGATCCCAGTTCAAAGCTATGCTCTCCTCCGACTGAATTTTCCCTCCAGGGAAAATCAGGCAAATACCTTGAATGTGCCTGAACAGATCTAATTGCCAGTTCCTGTGGGGCAATCTGTATGTCTTGCCAGAATCTGAGGTTGATAAAATGTCAGTATCTCAGGATGTGGTGCTTTACCTCTCTCAGCTCTGTTTTTTGGATGTTCCAACTCTAAAGCCAGGGAAAGTTAATAACATTCCCTAAGGAAATCTACCTTCCACACTCAGTTCTGTGAGGGACTTTTACATTGCAGACTGCAATGCAGATATGGCAGGGGAGAAGTACTTTCACCCTTCAGTCTTTGACTTGGACAGTGGCTCCTCATTGGCAAGATGGTATGGGAAAGTTCTATCAACAGACAATGGAGCCTCCATTTTCAGGAATAGTATGCCTCTGAGAACTAGATGCTGAATACAAAGGAAAGCAGGGGGCTATTGTCCTCATCCCTTGTTTGAAAGTTTTACAGAAGCACCTGATTGGCTACTGATAGAAAGAGGGTGCTGGACCAGGCAGACATTTTGCCTAAACTAGCAGGGGAAGTTCTTCAGACATATTGGCATGGGAAATATTAAAATGGCCACTACTCTCTTGCTGAGACAATCTAAGCTGCCATTTCTTTCTTAGCCACAATAGGAAGCATGAGCAACAACTATCCTTTGTCTTACAAACAAGAGCAATTCTATGGTAGGGTTGCGGGCAGCTTTCCCAGAGTGGCAAAGGCATTAGGACATTGTTCCTCAGCCTGAACTCCCTGGACGTTGTTGAACTAAAACTCCCATTATCCCCATCCTCATCCTCATCCATCATCCCCATCCTTGAGGTTGAAAGCACTGCTCCTGAGCAAGGATGAAGACCCTGTTGGTCTTCAGAGGTTGTTGGCTTTCACCCACCATCACCCCAGCCAACTTAGGCAATGGTCAGTTTTAGTCCAACAATGTCTGCAGGAGCCCAAGTTCCCAAACTCTGAAATAACAGGCAAAAATAGGATTGAATACATCTACTACCTCACTTAGAGGGTGGCTTGTGAATCAGTCCACAGAGGAAGAGAGAAGAGGACCCACAAAAGTACCCACCTAGCTTCTGCATGCAAGCATGCAAGCGAGCTTCCAGGACCAGCACACGCTGTTGGAGCTCCTCGTAATCATAGGCTCCCATCTCTTCCTGGATCTGCAGCAAGCTGCCCGAAAGGTTCCTCACTTCTTCTTTCAGCTGCATGATGGTGCGGGTGTCTGACTTGTACTGGTCCAGCACAGGGATAAGTGGCATCAGTTCTGCCATTTTGTCCTTTAGTTCCTGCCGGTGGGAAAATGACAAATCAGAGGGGAAATAAAAGGACACTAGCAAAGGGCTTTGGAACCTGTGGCCCTCCAGGTGATGCTGGTATACAACATCCCATAATGACCATCTCTGGCAATTGGCCATGCTGGCTGGGGCTGGTGGGAGTTGGAATACAGCAGCTGGAGAGCAGCAGGTTTCCCTTTCCTACCCTAGCAAACCAGTCATTGGCATTCTGCTACCATGCAAGGGCTGCAGGACCTTAGGACCACCCCTCTTTTCACACCATGCCATGTGAGAGAAGCAAAGGTAAAGGGACCCCTGACCATTAGGTCCAATCGTGACTGACTCTGGGGTTGCGGCGCTCATCTCGCTTTATTGGCTGAGGGAGCCGGCGTACAGCTTCCGGGTCATGTGGCCAGCATGACTAAGCCGCTTCTGGCAAACCAGAGCAGCGCACAGAAATGCCGTTTACCTTTCCGCAGGAGTGTTACCTATTTATCTACTTGCACTTTGACGTGCTTTCGAACTGCTAGATTGGCAGGAACAGGGACCAAGCAACGGGAGCTCACCCCGTCGTGGGGATTCAAACCGCCAACCTTCTGATCGGCAAGTCCTAGGCTCTGTGGTTTAACCCTCAGCGCCACCCACGTCCCTGAGAGCAGCAAAGCATCTGATAAATTCCTGCAATTACCCAGAAACTAACTGGCTGAGATAAGTGAGACCTTTTGGTTTAATTCACCCACTTGCTTGTGTAGCATTAGTTCATAACATTGAGATATCATGAATGAAATCTGGTATGAATTTCCAGGAAGCAATTCTGTGCTCAAGGAAAGAACATTTATTGAAAAAAGCAAGCACATGAACTACTGTCATATCTAGCTTGAAGATTAAAGAATTTATTGATTTTTATTTAAATCATTTATTGCTGACTTTACAGATGGAAGGCTTCCAGAATGGCCTACAAATCAGTAAATAATAATGCAGCTCCTGCTTTCAGGCTTACAATCTAGAAGACATGGCAGAAAAGGAAATGGGGAGGGGGAGGGAAGAGGAATGATGTTGGAATGAGAGCTTGTGGGCATTTTCAGGACACTGTTCTTCATCATGTGATATTTCCCTTGAGCACTCAAAGGCACAGAGACTTGTTTTGATTGTTTATGACACAATTCTTTGAAGGTTTAACGCCAAGTTTATTTAGTATCAATTCTCCAATCAGAACAACAACAGGAAAATATCAAAAGAGCAGATTAAAACATTGACAAAATAACAACCAACAGAGAGTATTAGAATTCTACAAGTATTCCCAAGGAAATGTAAGCAGCAGTGATCAGACAGCTGGGTAAAGCAAGAAAATTTTCAATAAATGGCAGAATACAAAAAATGAGGGAGACAATCTGACCTCCCAGGACCTTCCACTTACTAGACACCACTGCAGAAAAGTTGATCTCCATTATGCATCCTATTTTGCAATGTGATCCATGAAATCTCTCAGACATGTTATTTTCTAGTTTAAACTAGAGAAAGATCCAAGGTAAAACATCATGTTTGATGAAACACAAAAATCCAGAAAAAGAGGTGCCAGAACTTGTTCTCTTAGAATGGCAGTGACACTCACCTGAGAGGTGCCAGAACTGAGTTTTGGCTGGGGGGAAAAAAAGCCCTGCAGAATACTAACTTTTGTCAGCGCATCTCAGATTAATCCTTGTTCATATTCATTGATTGAATTATGATTCAGCAGCTAATTCCTGCCTAAAAGAAGTGTATACATAGAATACAAAATAAAACTGTAGCAAACTGCTGTAATTGAGGAAATGCAGTGCCATAAAGCAGGACTGCTGAAAAAGGCAATCAGATACAAAAAGTCCTTGCCTGTATATGGAGGCCTACCTCACAATGGATAGGCAGTCTTAAGTGAAGAATGGAGGCTTGGCTTCTCTTCTCTGTGCTCAGCAGTGACAATCACTGGGTCTTTCAACCTAACCATCTTCATGGGATTCTGTGAGTCTATAATAAGATAATCCTGAGTTCTTCAGGCGAAGTGTGGACTACAAATGGGAATCCCTGGATCTAGGCAAAACTCACCTGTGGAATAGTTATGCATATGATAATCACAGAATCACAGAAGTGTAGAGTTGGAAGGGACCATGAGGACCATCTAACCCAACACCTTGCCCAATGTGGGGCTCGAACCCACAACCCTGAGATTAAGAATCTCATGCTCTACTGACTGAGAAGGTTCTCAGCAAAGTGCTGTTCAATGGGCTTCCTTACCTACAATGGTAGACCCCAACCCTGGGATTCATGGGGGAAGGAGTTATTTGTTGGTGCTTGCAGCTCCAGCCAGCACCCTGCCTCCTATAAGGACACTGCTTGAGGTGAGTAACTGTCACCACTATAAAGTATTTAGGTAGCAGTAGCCATTCCTCCCCTCATCCTGTTCTGTAGGCTCTCAGAAGAAAGGGATAGAGTCAGGGGTTGGCAAAGCTTACTGGGCATGGGCCGGATCACTCCTGCGGAGATATCCATGGGCTGGACCGGCACAGCACAACGCCAGAAATCGCGTCTGCGCCTGCCCAGATGCTGGAAATCGTGCCTGCGCAGAAGCGATTTCTGGTACCGCAGACATGTGCAGACATGATTTCCGGCAACTGGGCATGCGCAGAATCCATTTCCAGAGCAGCGGAAGAGAGTCCCTGGGCCGCACTGGTTTAGCGCAGCACGCAGGGACTTGCCAAGTGGGTTTGGGGGCAGGTCATGGGCCAGCTAAGCGACCCTCACTGGCCGCTTCTGGCCCATGGGCCTTATGTTGCCAACCTCTGGGATAGAGTCAGGCCACATCTCTTCAAGCAAGGGTCAGGGAAGTCAGAACCATGGGCAGCTCATAGTGGCCCTATTGCCACCTATAGCATCTGCTGTATGATGTCATCTCAGCAAAGAGCAGAAGCCTTGTCTAACCTGAAAAGATCTCACCTTCTTGTAGGAGCTGGCTCTGTTTTTGAAAAGGCTCTTGCTTGATTTTGTATCCTCTGGCTTCTGCAAGGCTGAGGAAGTGCTGTTGATGACTCCTGAGATGAAAGAAAGGGATCCTTCTTCTGGCAGGGAGGCCATGGGAGAAGGTACTAATAGATCTTCCTTGGGTGAACCAGCCTGTACCTTGCTCTCCTCTGAGTCTTCCTTGCTATATTGGGTCGCAGGGGGTGTGTGAGAGGAAGTTGGCACAACATCTGGGCCATTGTGCGGGAGTAGGAAATGAGTGCCCCTTTTTTTGTGGCAATGGCCATTTCACCTCAAAATAGCCAAGAAGATGAGTCATCTTCCAAGACACAGTTGAAAACAGAAATGGTGCCTGGAAGCCTAGGAATATGTCAGCAGTGGACCTTTCTGGGGCTTCAGCAACTGCCTGGAGATGCCAGGCACTGACAACATCCCTAAATTTGTGTGCTACAAAACAGTAGTATATCATCAGCTAGTTTCTCTTTCCATTCAAGCACAGAAACACTGCATTGCTCTCTTTCACCTTCCCCTAATGAAGATCAAAGGCTTCCTATCTTGTTTACCACAGGCCTGTTAATGATGACAGAACTCCTGGAATATGGTTAGGGAGTCATAAATATGCACAAGGCATATTTTGCCTTCCAGATTCAAAATCAATAATAATGCTTATGCTAACTCTGGTTCATTCCAAGCACTTTAGAAACACTACCTAATTCCTCACTATAGCCCCAAATAACACCCCTCATCATTTGGGATAGTGAGCAAGACCTAAGCAGGGAAAGCTGCGCCCACAGTTTGAAGGAGGGGGGAACCCAGCCCATTACAAAGGTTTGGTGTGGGAATCTTGTAGATGTTTACCAAGAGAGAGCAAGCTTCCTCCTGTGGACAGATCCTCCAAGCCATCAAGAGCTACATCATACACACTCTAAACATAACAGAATAGCCCTGCTGGACAGGTCGGAAGCTCACCAAGTCCAGTATCCCATGGGAAGCCCAGAAGCAGAATCTGAATGCAATGGTACTCTTCTCGCCATTCTCAGCAATACTCCCTCTGACGCTGGAAGTAGGACATAGCTAACATGGGTAGTAAACAAGCTGGTTCTAGATAAGGCTCAGTTCCCCACCCCTGCCAGGATGAGAGGTGGCAAGTATCTGGAGCAGAGGGGTCAGATGACTGGAGGCATACACAGCCAAGAGGCTTCTCACAAGAATGTGGTGGCCAGGCTGAGAACCACTCTAGATGTAGCTTATGGGGGACTTTTCACACTTTCCTTCATTGCCCTCTCAGGTGCCATACCTGCCTTTCTTCCTTCTTGCTGTATGTAGCCGACAGCAGCCGCTTTAGAAAGAGGAAGGAATATTTACATTAGGAAAAGGGCAAAGGGAGAAACACTGTTTCCCAGAGCATCCCCAACTTTCAAAGCAACCACAAGGGGCTACAAACTAGTAAAAAAAAAAAAAAAGAGAGAGAGAGAGAGAGAGAGAGAGAAAGAAAGAAAGGAGGGTGCAGGAACAGAACAAAAACCCATAGAAAATCAGAAGTGCAGTGTGACATATCCACTTTGGTTCTAAGAGAGTGCAGCAGATCTTAGAGTTGTATAAACAGGCAGCACCATGGAATTGGCTCTCTGGAATCACATGCTTGCCAAGAGTAAGAGGACTCTGGCCTGCAGTGTGAGTCTCCCAGCACTTTCCTTCTTCAGTCAGATGTCATAGAATCATAGAATCATAGAGTTGGAAGAGACCACAAGGGCCATCGAGTCCAACCCCCTGCCAAGCAGGAAACACCATCAGAGCACTCCTGACATATGGTTGTCAAGCCTCTGCTTAAAGACCTCCAAAGTAGGAGACTCCACCACACTCCTTGGCAGCAAATTCCACTGTTGAACAGCTCTTACTGTCAGGAAGTTCTTCCTAATGTTTAGGTGGAATCTTCTTTCTTGTAGTTTGGATCCATTGCTCCGTGTCCGCTTCTCCGGAGCAGCAGAAAACAACCTTTCTCCCTCCTCTATGTGACATCCTTTTATATATTTGAACATGGCTATCATATCACCCCTTAACCTCCTCTTCTCCAGGCTAAACATGCCCAGCTCCCTTAGCCGTTCCTCATAAGGCATCGTTTCCAGGCCTTTGACCATTTTGGTTGCCCTCCTCTGGACACGTTCCAGTTTGTCAGTGTCCTTCTTGAATTGTGGTGCCCAGAACTGGACACAGTACTCCAGGTGTGGTCTGACCAGAGCAGAATACAGTGGCACTATTACTTCCCTTGATCTAGATGCTATACTCCTATTGATGCAGCCCAGAATTGCATTGGCTTTTTTAGCTGCCGCGTCACACTGTTGGCTCATGTCAAGTTTGTGGTCAACCAAGACTCCTAGATCCTTTTCACATGTACTGCTCTCAAGCCAGGTGTCACCCATCTTGTATTTGTGCCTCTCATTTTTTTTGCCCAAGTGCAATACTTTACATTTCTCCCTGTTAAAATTCATCTTGTTTATTTTTGCCCAGTTCTCTAATCTGTCAAGGTCGTTCTGAAGTGTGATCCTGTCCTCTGGGGTGTTAGCCACCCCTCCCAGTTTGGTGTCATCTGCAAATTTGATCAGGATGCCCTTGAGTCCATCATCCAAGTCGTTGATAAAGATGTTGAATAAGACCGGGCCCATGACAGAACCCTGTGGCACCCCACTAGTCACTCTTCTCCAGGATGAAGAGGAACCATTGATGAGCACCCTTTGGGTTCGGTCAGTCAGCCAGTTACAAATCCACTGAGTGGTAGCATAGTCAAGACCGCATTTTACCAACTTCTTTACAAGAATATCATGGGGCACCTTGTCAAATGCCTTGCTGAAATCAAGGTAGGCTACATCCACTGCGTTCCCTTCATCTACCAGGCTTGTAATTCTGTCAAAAAACGAGATCAGGTTAGTCTGACATGACTTATTTTTCAGAAATCCATGCTGACTATTGGTGATCACAGCATTCCTTTCTAGGTGCTCACAGACTGTTTGCTTAATGATCTGCTCCAGAATCTTCCCTGGTATTGATGTCAGACTGACTGGGCGGTAATTATTTGGGTCCTCTCTTTTCCCCTTTTTGAAAATAGGGACAACATTTGCCCTCCTCCAGTCTGCCGGGACTTCGCCTGTTCTCCAGGAATTCTCAAAGATGACTGCCAGTGGTTCTGAGATCACACCTGCCAGTTCTTTTAATACTCTTGGATGCAGTTCATCTGGCCCTGGAGACTTGAATACATCTAAACTAGCCAAATATTCTTGTACTATCTCCTTAGTTATTCTGGGCTGTGTTTCCTTTGCTGAATCATTTGCTCCAAATTCTTCAGGTCGGGCATTGTTTTCTTTATCGGAGAAGACTGAGGCAAAGAAGGCATTGAGTAGTTCAGCCCTTTCTGTGTCCCCTGTTTGCATTTCACCATCTTCTCCTCTGAGTGACCCCATTGTTTCTTTGTTCTTCCTTTTGCTACGAACATACCCATAAAAGCCTTTTTTGTTGCTTTTAACCTCTCTAGCAAGCCTGAGTTCCTTCTGTGCTTTAGCTTTTCTGACTTTGTGTCTACACGTGCTGGCTATTTGTTTGAATTCCTCTCTGGTGGTTTCCTCCCTTTTCCATTTTTTTGTACACATCCTTTTTTAATCTTAATTCAGTTAAAAGTTCTTTAGATAGCCACCCTGGCTTCTTTAGGCACCTTCCATGTTTCCGTCTCATTGGTATTGCCTGACGTTGTGCTTTTAGTATCTCCCTCTTAACAAACTCCCAGCCATCATGAACTCCCTTTCCTTTTAGTATTGTTGTCCATGGGATCTCACCCAGCACTTCCCTAAGTTTTATGAAGTCGGCTTTCTTAAAGTCAAGAAATTGAGTCCTAGTATGCTTGGCTGCTCCTTTCCGCTGTATAGTAAACTTCAGAAGAGCATGATCACTCGCGCCTAATGATCCTTCCACTTCTACCCCACTAACCAGGTCATCAACATTGGTTAGGACCAGATCTAAAATGGCTGTTCCTCTTGTTGCTTCTCCCACTTTCTGGACAATGAAGTTGTCTGCAAGGCCAGTGAGGAATCTGTTTGACCTTATGCTCTTGGCTGAGTTTGACGTCCAACAAATATCCGGGTAATTGAAGTCCCCCATTACTACTATCTCCCTTCCTTTTGCATGCTTGGCCATCTGTTCCAGGAAGGCATCATCTATGCCCTCCGTTTGGCTTGGGGATCTATAGTAAACTCCCACAATGAGGTCTCTGTTATTCTTCTCTCCCTTAATTTTGACCCAAATGCTCTCACTTTGGCTTTGAGGATCTAAATCTTGGATCTCTTCACAGGTATACACATCCCTGACATATAACGCCACTCCTCCTCCTTTCTTGTCTGGTCTGTTTCTCTGAAATAGATTGTATCCCCCCATTATTACATTCCAATCGTGGGACTTATCCCACCAGGTTTCAGTGATGCCTATTATGTCATATTTAGTTTGCTGTACCAAGAGCTCAAGCTCATCTTGTTTATTTCCCATGCTTTGCGCATTAGTGTACAGACATTGAAGTCCATTAATCATTCCCCCGTGTCTCTTATTTAAGGATTTTTTCCTCCCACCACTAGGTCCGCGTGCTGTTTGCTCCATTTGGTCTATGACATTTGGATGATCATCTTCATGTCCTTGTGGCGAAGCGAGAACTTGCAGGGCAGATCCCAAAATTCTGCCAGTGGAATGCTCCATGATTCCAAAGAGTACAGGCAGGAGCCCCTCTTGAAGGTGGGTGACCATTGGGTGATAAAAGTCCCAGTGAGAGGCTAGGAAGAGACATGTACAAGGACATTCTTACAGACCCATTTTGAGAATGTGTGGCAGGAGCCACAGGAACATAAGGAAAGGTTTATCTAACCCAGCATGCTGTTCTCACAGCAGCTAACCAGAGGCCTATGGGAAGCCCAGAAGCAGGGCATGAGCATGATAGCAATAACTGCACATCAGAGAATCCTTTGGGATTCTTTGAAATATTGTTTCAAAAGCCCTTGGACTGCCAATGTAGGTTTGCTAGGAACCCTCCTGAAAGTCAAATGACTTTCTTAGGAAGGAAGGCAAGAACATAGAAAGTTGGTCTTGTATTGAATTAAACAGTTGCTCCATCTAGTATAGCACTGCCTACTCTGGCAGTGGCTCTCCAGGATTTTAGAGGGTGGTCCTTCCCAGTCCCACCTGCAGATGCCAAGCAGGGGTTCTGCAGCTGAGCTATGGCTCTTACTTAATTAGTGCTAATTACATGATTTACTGACGGTTTCCAATCCTCAACCCCACCCTGAGTATATAAACCTGAAATCCAGGATGACACCCCATATTTTTCCTCAGCCCACAAATGTTACCACTTTCCCTGCCCACTTTTAATGGAACAAAAGGTACGATGGGCTGGAGAAGTGAACTTTCACCAGCTCAAGAAATCATTGCCTGGCACAGGCTGCCAGTAGTAGCAGAACATAATAGCTAGAGAAGCGTTTGCATTGGGAATTAAAAGAGGCCTGTGAAAATATGAATAGGAACATAGGAATCTTCCTTACGCTGAGCCAAAGCCTTGTCCATCTAACTCAGCATTGTCTACACTGACTGGCAGCAGGCTTCTGCAGGGCTTCAGGCATTCCCAGCCCTACCTGGAGATGCCATCGGGGATTGAACCTGGGATCGTCTGTGTGCAAGGCAGATGTTCTGCTTCTGGGCCACAGTCCTTCCTCAACAGAGTGGGCAATGTAGAGAAGCAGCTCTCTCTCTTAATCTCTCTCTTTCTTATAACTGTTGAATATGAGAAGGGTCACCTTGGTGGAAGGACCAGGTGGAAATGGAGCCAGGCTTCCTGCCTCACAAGCCCGCCCACCTGCAGCATATTAAGACACTGCACAGAAAGCCTCATGCTGGTGGTTGCCTTCACAGTTCAAGCAGGTCGACATCCAAAGGTGAGACACAATGCAGGTGCCAGTGCTGCTGGCCTTTGGCAATCCTTGCGTCATCTTCTGGGCTCTCTGAACTTTAAAGGCCAGATCTTACTTGCTGGGGAGGGCCAGCTGTGTGCAGCCGATGGCAAGCTGAGAGACTTAAAGGTGGGAGCGAAATTGCTGCTGCATTTTTTATGACCCTGGCTGAGAGTGAAAGTGTGTTTGTGAGAGAGAGAGGGGG
This sequence comes from Podarcis vaucheri, assembly GCF_965113315.1. Taxonomy (NCBI): domain Eukaryota; kingdom Metazoa; phylum Chordata; class Lepidosauria; order Squamata; family Lacertidae; genus Podarcis; species Podarcis vaucheri. Next base: position 1,558,956 of record NC_138760.1, read on the forward strand.
AGGGGGGAGGGGTCATGAACAAACAGAAGCAAGGAAGGTAGAACCCTTGGAAGAGAAAGTGTAGGGGATGTGGAGAAGGCGGGGGGGGGGGGAATGGCTGAGCTTGCTGACATTTGCACATAAAGCAAGGAGAAGAGGGCTCCAAATGAAAAAATGGTGAGGGAGGGTTGAAATGCTGAAAAGAATGAGGGCAATAAATATGGTGGGGTGCATGCAGTGCAGTGAAGCAGGAAGCCCAGAATGTGTTGGAAGTTGCAGAGGAAAGCATAAGAAAGAGAACATGCAAATTAGCTGGGAAATCTTGGGTTATTGCACTGGCTCCCGGTGGAGTACAGGGTCAGATTTAAGGTGCTGCTTTTGACCTTTAAAGCCCTTCACGGCCTAGGACCCTCGTACCTACGGGACCGCCTCGCCTGGTATGCCCCACGGAGAGCCTCAAGGTCCATAAATAACAACACCCTAGTGGTCCCAGGCCCTAAGGAAGTTAGATTGGCTTCAACCAGAGCTAGGGCCTTTTCAGCACTGGCCCCAACTTGGTGGAACGCTCTGTCTCATGAGACCAGGGCCCTGCAGGATCTGATTTCTTTCCGCAGGGCCTGTAAGACAGAGTTGTTCCGCCTGGCCTTTGGATTGGAGCCAATTTGATTCCCCCCCCTTTTTTTCTTTTTTCTTTTCCTTCTCCTGCAATGAGGCTTCATTTTAATATTTTAATGTTCCATTATTTTAATGTTGTATTTTATTTTTGTTTTTAAGTTGTAATCACTCATCTTGTTTTTATTATTGCTTGTAAGCCGCTCTGAGCCCGGCCTTGGCTGGGGAGGGCAGGGTATAAATAAAAAATTATTATTATTATTATTATTATTATTGTTGACACAAAATATGGTGTGTGTGTGTGTGTGTGTGTGTGTGTGTGTGTACAAACAACCGGATATCAACTGCTACACTTACTGAACAGTGCTGGCTCCAGGGTTTTGTTAGTTCCGTAGACTGAGACACTCTCCATGGAGCGTCTTAATCTGGAGCAGGTTGGTGGAGCAAACATAATTCTCTCAAAAGGCCCCTGACCTCCTTGGGATAACAGGCCCTTTGACAGCTACTGAGCCCTGGCAAGGATCACTAAAGATGGAACCATTGCTTGAAATAAAAACAGATAGAGCAAGCCTTGTGTGGGCTCTCCTTACATCACTCTTAGAGCTTTTCTCTCTCTAAAATTCCAGCTGGTTCAAGTGGTGAAGCTTTCCCTGCAGTTACTTAAATCTGCAGTTGAGGATGGAGGAAACTGTGTGCAGTATTTTGAATGCATCTCTGTGTTTTGTGTCAGGGACTACTGGGGCTAGAACTGGGGGACTTTGGTTCTGTTTGCAGCATCCCCACGTGGTGAGCTTCTGGAACTGCAGCTTGGAACAACTTTTGGGGGGTGGTTGGAGTACGAACTCTCAAGCTTTCGTCTGGCCCCACCCTGGCTAATGGGGTGCTCCTAGGCAGGAAGGGCTATCAAATGCCTCCCATTTGGGCCTGAGCAACAAGGTCTCCCTGGCTTTACTGCATTCTCCAGCTCCCATATGATAGCTGCTTATAGGTCAGCCCTGATCCAGAACACACACACACACCAATATGCAAGCAAGAAGGCTATGCTGGGTGCTTCCTCCTGTCCTGCTGGCCTTGGTATGCAGCATATGGCAGCAGAGTCTGGTAACTCTTTGCCAAGGGACAGCAAGCCCCCCACCCCCCGGCCAGGCTTTTGTTCGAGGAAACTTAAAATTTGTGACTCGCCCCCAGTTGCAGCCTAACATGGTGCAGTCCAGGAAAAGCTTTAACACTTGACTCTTTTGAATGTATAAATTGCACCTTTATTAACTGATTTTAATTTTGTTCTTACTGAGAAGCTGCAAAAAGTAAGGTGGGAACCCTTTAAAGAGCAGAACAGTATCCTGTTTTTCTATTAGTGACCCCCACATCAAATGCTAACATTGGCAAAGTAGGCTCTACTCTACCTGATCTCAGGGTGCTTCTGTTTATGGCAAGTGGGTGTCCAGACTAGCATTACCCCACCCCCAAATGCGTCCCATAACATACCAACATTACCTGGTTCTCCCTTCCCATGTCACGTCCCCAATTAATGCCACTCTTCCATATCTGTTTTTGTTCTCAGGAAGGTAATACCAAACCAAAAATACAATAAAGGCAGATGGGTCTTGAACCAGGAGCTTCATGGTCTCCGGCAGCAGCCTAGCCTAGCCTATTATCCAGAAGTGTATTCATTCAGTATCTTCTGCTGGCTGCATTCCAGATCCCCTGGAGCTGAATACTCAGTCCAGATCTGATTCAAGATATGAGAAGCCAGGCTCTGACACTTACTATAGCTCAGCAGAGCATATCATAGAATCATAGAGTCGGAAGAGACCACAAGGGCCATCGAGTCCGACCCCCTGCCAAGCAGGAAACACCATCAGAGCACTCCTGACATATGGTTGTCAAGCCTCTGCTTAAAGACCTCCAAAGTAGGAGACTCCACCACACTCCTTGGCAGCAAATTCCACTGTCGAACAGCTCTTACTGTCAGGAAGTTATTCCTAAAGGAATCTTTTTCCTTGTAGTTTGGATCCATTGCTCCGTGTCCGCTTCTCTGGAGCAGCAGAAAACAACCTTTCTCCCTCCTCTATGTGACATCCTTTTATATATTTGAACATGGCTATCATATCACCCCTTAACCTCCTCTTCTCCAGGCTAAACATGCCCAGCTCCCTTAGCCGTTTCTCATAAGGCATCGTTTCCAGGCCTTTGACCATTTGGTTGCCCTCCTCTGGACACATTCCATATGATGGTCCCATGTCTAACCCATTGGCATATCCTCTTTAAGAAAAAGATCCAAAAGCAGGTAATGTGAAAAACCACTTCCTGTGCCCCTGGGCAGCTGCCGCCAGCCAGAATAGACAATACTGAACCAGGTGGATATAAGAGGATGACCTGGTATACAGCAGCTTCCTTGTGATATTTGGGAGCCTGCACTCAAAGTGAAGATCTTTGCTCCTTGTGCACAAGGACATGTAGTTAGTTGCTGGTTTGCTCTGGGAGAGGTTCAACATTCAGCAAGCAGCTGCCACGCCTAGCCCAGGATGGGTGTACTTGTGAAGAAGCACTCAAGCCTATTTTTCCAAGAAGCAGGCTGACCCATCTACCAGTCAGTGTATCGACCTGGGCATAAGTGCTCCAGTCTGCCACTTGATATAGGACAGAGACAGATAATGGGCTAAAGGATCCAAGGCTAGCATTCATAATGGCATATTTGAAGTGTTTGTTCTGCATCACTTTGACTATTAGTAGCCAGCAAGGACATCGCTTGTGCGTGGAACGCAAGCTTTACTAGCAGAAGGTCCCTGGTTCAATCCCTGGCATCTCCAGGTAGGGCTGTGGAAAAGGCTCCTGTCCACCGTGAAGAACCACTGCCTGTCAGCATACTGTAGACAATATTGAGCTAGATGGGTCAACTGGTCTGACTGTGTATAACCCTGCTTCCTAAATTCCCACATTCCTACAGTGGAACAGTCTCCCTTGGGAGGTGGTGGGTTCTCCTTCCTTGGAGGCTTTTAAGCAGAGGCTCGATGGCCATCTGTCATGGGTGCTTTGGCTGAGATTCCTGCGCTGCAGCGGGTTGGACTAGATGACCCTTGGGGTCCCTTCCAACTCTACAGTTCTATGATTCCTAGTGAAAATGGTGTGTAACCTGTGGAAGTGCTGGGCCCTAAAAATGAGCTCAGGAAGAGGACAAGAGTGAACAACAGGATAGGTTTTTTTTGGGGGGGGAGAGAATGCAGGAAAATATAATTATAATTACTAATTGCTTTAAAAGGAAGACCTATTATTGGGTAGGAAAAAAAAGACTCTCTGGCTATACACGTGTGCTCTCAAAAGGAATGGATGGCACAATAGCTGACAACATAAAATGATGAGAAATGGAGTAAACTGAGTAGAAATTTCAGTCAACTTTCTTTCCTCTCAGATACCACACAATGCTGGAGGGCAAAGGGATAAGCTGACCCATTCACTCTGCCAACCCCAGAAACAGTAGTCTATTTTCTAAACAATTTAGTGATTCCCCCTTGCCCAGGGCAAACAGAGAGCATAACAATGAAAAAAAACTGGAGCATGTCTGCCCACATTTCTGGCCATACACGAAAAAGACACTGGAGAAATGAAACTGCCTGCAATGTAAGCAAGCAATGAAAGCTGTATGGTTTAGAATTGTTTGGGAATGATTTATTTTTTATACATGTTAAAAAGAAAACTAAGTTATAGTATAAAGAAAACAGAATTAAAGAAATAAGGATATTAAGTGTATTAGGTTTAGTGGATTTTAGAAGAGATATGAACGCTTGAATAAATGTACAAAAAATAAGTCATAATCAGAAAAAGGCAGGACCAGCAGCCCAGTGCTGCAGCGTATCCTGCTGACTTCTCAATAGGTGGCGTTCTTTATTCAGGGGTCCAGGCAGCCATGCCCTTGTTCACAATACTTCTTTCCCCCCACCCTCCTTTTTTTAGCCTTTGGTTTCTATCTGACAAGCACCATATTGAGACTGGGATGGCTTGCTGTTGTGGGGTTTGTTTGTTTGCTGGAGGAGGGTTGTCTAAACACTTTCAGATGGATTCCCCCAAGCACTCATAAGAACACCCAAAGAGCCCAGCTGGATCAGGCCCATGGCCCACCTCGTCCAGCATCCTGTTCTCACAGTGGCTGACCAGGTGTCCCCATGGGAAGCCCCCCCATAGGAGGACCCAGGGCAACCATGCTCTCCCCACCAGTTAATTCCTAGCCACTGGTATTCAGACGGTGGAGGCAGAAAACTCTAATACTTCCTTCTTGCTTCTTAGTTGCTTCATTTTGGCTCCAATTCTGCTGGCACCCAGCGCCTGTGTTTGCTATTAAAGGGAGTGATACACTGCAATGTTCATTTCTTTTGGCATATGTTGATGAAAGACTATCTATTTAAAGATAAGTAATGGAATTCTAAGATGGCTACTGCTGCAGGAGTCACAGACACCAAATACTGGAGACAAATGAATATACCAACTGCCAAAGAATTGCTGTAGTTTACTTTAAGTCAAAAACTATAAGCCGATCTCACTCTTAAATAGTGATTAAAAACTTTATGCTAATATCTTAGCAAAGACTAAAAATTGTATTAAATGACATAATCCACCAAGATCAAGCAGGCTTTCTTCCTGACCAACATATGAAAGACAACATAAGGAATATAATAGACATAATAGAATACCTGGGGGCCAGGAATGACAAGCAAGCAGCTTTGATGTTTATTGATACGGAGAAGGCCTTTGACAATATCTCATGGACATTTATGAAAAAGACTATGGAAAGGATGGAATTTGGAGGATCATTTCTTAAAGGAATAGGCGCTATATACTCTGAGCAGAAAGCCATGCTGATTGTTAATAATGTACTGACTGAAAAATGTGATATTACTAAAAGAAGTAGACAGGGTTGTCCCCTGTCACCATTATTGTTTATTTTAGTCCTAGAAGTCCTTACAAGAACTTTAAGAGCAGAAGAAGGAGTGAAAGGAATTTTGTTGGGGAACAGAGAATATAAATTGAAAGTCTTTGTGGATGATCTTGTAATAACATTTGGAGAACCTTTGACTAGTGTACCAAAGGCACTAGAAAGGATTCAGGAGTTTGGACAAGTTGCTGGTTTTAAACTTAATAAGACAAAGCCATAATGTTGGTTAAAAATATGACAGTACAATGAAAATAATTGTTACATCAGATCACAGAAAAAGTGTGGGAGAGTCCTTGCCAGATCTGAAGTTATATTATGAAGCATCCTGCCTTTGCTGGCTTTGGGATTGGATTTTGTTAAAAGAAACAGATCTGTTGGATCTGGAAGGACAAGATAATAGGTTTGGGTGGCACGCATATTTATGGTATGAAAAAACAAGAGTGCATAACGGATTATTGAACCGCCTGGTAAGAAAAACAATCTATGAGGTATGGGATAGATACAAAAATCTATTGGAGCGGAGAACACCATGGTGTGTCAGGGATCAGGTTGGGGGGTACTACTCTGATGAGTGGTGGGAACCCTCCTCTCCCCCTGCTCAGAACCAGGATCCTGGGGCTCCACAGAAGCAGGAGAGTAGTATTGACCTGGAACAATGGTTTGCTGAGAGACACAATTCGGAGGATGGGAGTTGGGCAGAATTGGGAGGCAAACAAAAGAAGCAGAACAGAAGGAGAGAGAGTTAACCAAATCTCCCTCACTGGAAGTGTACATGTGAAAAGGATCTAGGAGTCTTGGTTGACCACAAACTTGACATGAGCCAACAATGTGACACGGCAGCTAAAAAAGCCAATGCAATTCTGGGCTGCATCAATAGGAGTATAGCATCTAGATCAAGGGAAGTAATAGTGCCACTGTATTCTGCTCTGGTCAGACCTCACCTGGAGTACTGTGTCCAGTTCTGGGCACCACAGTTCAAGAAGGGCACTGACAAACTGGAATGTTTCCAGAGGAGGGCAACCAAAATGGTCAAAGGCCTGGAAACGATGCCTTATGAGGAACGGCTAAGGGAGCTGGGCATGTTTAGCCTGGAGAAGAGGAGGTTGTTTGTACACACACCCTAACTCTAACTTTAAACGTAACCCTAACCCTAACCCCAATCCTAACCCCAAGCCTGGAGAAGAGGAGGTTAAGGGGTGATATGATAGCCATGTTCAAATACATAAAAGGATGTCATATAGAGGAGGGAGAAAGGTTGTTTTCTGCTGCTCCAGAGAAGCGGACATGGAGCAATGGATCCAAACTACAAGAAAGAAGATTCCACCTAAACATTAGGAAGAACTTCCTGACAGTAAGAGCTGTTCGACAGTGGAATTTGCTGCCAAGGAGTGTGGTGGAGTCTCCTACTTTGGAGGTCTTTAAGCAGAGGCTTGACAATCATATGTCAGGAGTGCTCTGATGGTGTTTCCTGCTTGGCAGGGGGTTGGACTCAATGGCCCTTGTGGTCTCTTCCAACTCTATGATTCTATGATTCTAAGTTAGGTTTATGTTATGATCTAACATGTATCATACCTTATTATGCTCCCTAATAAATATTTTTCCAATTCAAAAAGGCAGAACTTGGGGGGGGGATGATAAAAATTATGTGTGGATATCTTTAAAGTACTCACTATACTTTAAGGTGAACCATTTGGCATGATGCTTCCACTTCCATGTTTACGTGGAATGAATCTGCTTTTAATACTGAAAATGGAAACATCTTCCACTGCTTTATGCTTATGCCAATGTGGAAGAGTGACATGGGCTGGATAGAAGCATAGAATCATTCCATGGAAGAGTTGGAAGGGACCCTGAGGGTTCTCTCGTCCAACCCCCTGCAATGCAGGAATCTCAACTGAAGCACCGATGACAGACGGCTCTCCAACCTCTGCTAAAAACCTCCAATGAAGGAAAGTCTATAACCTCCCAAGCGAGTCTGTTCCACTGTCAAACAGCTCTTACTGTCGGGGTTATAAAACCTCTTTGAATAGTATCATTGTGTAGGTTGTTATCTCAACATCAGAGGCCCCCTTGACTTAAAGTGTCCTGTTAAATGCTTGTTTGTACATGAGAGCTAATTAGGATCCTAACAGCTTGATACTGTGGAACAGTGTTTTTCAACCTTTTTTGGGCAAAGGCGCACTTGTTTCATGAAAAAAATCACGAGGCACACCACCACTGTGTGCGGAGAGGGAGATGTCAGAGCTCCGCTGCTCTCTATGGGGAATCGGATGAGCGCGGACCCCCTGTCCGCTCTCATATGATCCCATCCGATCTGATCCCCACCCAGGACGGATGGAAAATAGGGTGGACACAGTCCGGTGCCCGCCTAGTGGGCAAAAAATTGACTTTCTTTTTTTTAAAAAAATCTTTTGAATTTTTCAATTTTTCCCACGGCACACCAGGCAACATCTCGCGGCACACTAGTGTGCCGCGGAACAGTGGTTGAAAAACACTGCTGTGGAACATCTGCCCAATGGCTGCATCTCCACCTCAACCTGCCAGAAACTGCTCCACTTACAGTCAGCTTGGGTCAGAGGTCATTCCTGCGATCTCAGTGGCAAATGGCAGCCATGACCCAGTGTGTTGGCAGGTCAGAAAGGCTCCATCCATTCTACCGTAATTAGACTGGCAATGCCAGGCCAGCACTGCTATGCAGGGGGCAAGGGGCGGAGGCTGAGTTTGGGCACATCCAGTGGAAGGAAGTCAGTGCTTACTGGCAATGCCTAGGGAAGGGATAGCTGGCCTCAGTTTCCAAGAAGAATTGTGGAACAAAAAGATCAACACTAAACAAAGACAATAATGGGAGTTAAAGAGCAAATAAATTGGGGTGAACAAAAAACGGGGAGAAATCCAGTTCTCTGAAGCAAGAAAGCTAAATTAAAAGTAAAGCAAATTCTACAAAGAGAAAGGCAAAGCATGTGGAAATTGTCAGAGGTGAAAAGGGCCATCCTCCAAATGCAAATAGTGTCAGGTTCAATCCCTGGTGTATCCAAGTAGGGTTGTGAAGGACTCTTGCTTTCAAAGATGGAGAGCTGCTGGTAGTCAGTGTCAACTGTATTGAACTAGGTGAACCAATTGCCTAACTTGGTGTAAGGCAGTTCTTGTGTCCCTAAGAGATAGGGGGAAATGGAAATGTTTGAGCTAAGAACAATATTTATACCTTTAGGTGTGTGAACAGAATGGGGTATGAAAATATGGCATGCAAGTGGATGGATTGCAAGAGCAAAGGTGTGGGCAACCTCACATTTTGGTTATTGCTTCCTCTTTTGCTAAGCAGATATGAATTATCTACCTCAAGCCATGGCTATAAGTTATTTGTTGCATTAAAAGATAATAATCCAGTTGTGGGGTGGGCACTAGGTCCACTGCCCCACTCCACTTTGAGCACTGAGTAAATATGATTCTTAGGTAAATATATCACAAAACAATTAAAAAAACCTTCTGAGTTCAGAGAACTGAGATGTTAATGGAGTGGCGGGGGTTGGGGAGAGGGATGTGTTGCATGTGCCAACAAAACTGGAGCATTAGCTGTGCCTCAGGGCATAGTGATGAGAAATGACCTTGGGGTGAAAAAGTCATGCAAAAATATACAGTGCTTTTCACTCTGTGTGTGTGTGTGTGTGTGTGTGTGTGTGTGTGTGTGTGTGGTAGGTGGGAATAGAGTCTTATTTTGAAAGGCCAGGCTCCATATCTGGCTATCCAAGTGGAATATGTTTTCCCAGGCACCTGGGAAAGAAAGAAGAGGCAAAGATAATGAGAGTACCTAGTATCATCAAGAACGTAAGCCCTGCACTGCTGAGAAGCACAGGGAGCTGCCAGCTTAGACAGTGTCAGACTATTGTTCCATCGAGCCTAGTACTGTGTACAATGACCAGCAACAGCTCTCAAATTTCAGACAGGGATCTCTCCCAGCTCTACCTGGAGCAGCCGAATTGTACCCAGGACCTTCTGCATGCAAAGCAGATGTTGTACCACTGAGCTATAGCCTTTCCAAAGGTCTACTCATCTAGGATCCAGTTCCCAACTATGACTAACCAAAAGGTTGGGGGGCTCCAAAGCAGTTATGGCCTTTCCTTCTTGTTCATCCCCTGTTTGCAGACATCTTGCCTTGGAGCATGATGGGTCCAATAGGCTATCATGAATGTTGGCCTTCAACAGACTGATCCTCTTTTTCTTTTTTTTAAGCCAAAGACCATCACACCCAGTGTCAGGAGTCTGGCTACCATGTAGCCATGGGGAACGGAATGTGGTTCCACTGATGTCAACATGGATGGGTCAGTAGAATCCACCTGAACAACAGTTTCATGGGACTAGACCTTGGGCTGGGTCAGCATAGTTGGGCACCTGCTGAGACACACAACCTTCTGCCTAGGGATCCTTTGCCCTCCTCCTCCTCCTCCTCCTCCTCCTCCTCCTTGCTTTTGCTACCTATCTATCAGCATGTGAGCTGTGCCAAGACCAAGGAGAGAGAGCAGCAGCCTTGCCCTCTCCTTCTATATAGGTGGAAGTGCAAATCAGACCTAGGGGGAAAGGACAAACAATGGGCAGTGGTGAGCAATGGTAAGGAGGTGGGCCCAGGGAGGTGCCTGGACCAAGGGCATCTTGACCAGTTCCCCCACCAAAACTGGAGCCCACACTTGGTGAAGTAGCACTCAGGCTCAAGGGGAAAGCCTGTAGCTCAATGGGTATAGCACCTGCTCTGCACGTAGAAGGTCTCAGGTTCAATCCCCAGCATCCTGGGAGAGAGTTGGGAGAGAACCTTACCAGAAATCCCGGAGAGCCACTACTAGCCAGTGTAGCCAACACTGAACTAAATGAATGAATGACATGGCTCAGTATAAGGTAGCTCCCTATGTTCCTGAGGATAGGAAGATAGAAAGTGAAAGCAGCAGAGGGAGTAGGTTAATGATGTCTAGGTAGAAAGGATGACCCTGAAGTAAAAGATAATAAGTCACTGAAGCAGCAGAAGCTAGAACTTCAGTGCAGGCTGAGCTGGCAAAAGGAGTTTATATAGGTTTAGAGACCACCCAAAAGGCTGAGCTGGGCATCAATCAGGCACTGAAAAAACCAGTTGAGGAACTGGAGAAAGGTCAGAAGACACTCTTGCTGACCAGGTCTCCACTCTTGAGGTGACTTTGTTCAGAGAACCAAAGCCACTATCTTTATAAAGATAATGGGCTCCAAGCTCTGGGACCCAAGAAACCGGTACACTTCCCCCCACGGAGCTCAGCTTCATCAAGGGCTAGCCCTGAACTGATCATAACCCAGCATGCGCCTGGACCTATCAAATGTTGGCACATGGATCTAGAAGGGAATCATAGACCCCAGCAGGCCAGCTGTCTAATCAAGAGACCATCCAAGGGGCCACCCCCATCCCAGCTGTCTCTGGGATGGCATGGCATTCTCTGGCTCACTGCTGCACTCTCAAACATGCACACACACCAGAGGCCCATTATTCTCAGCAAAATGTCTCTAATCACTCTGGCTGGGGTTGAAAAATTACCAGGAAAGGTAATTGAATGGCAAAGGGCCCAGAATATGGATGGCCTGAGCTCATTTATCAGGAGCACCAATTCCTCCTCACAGGTGCCTGGAGGGAGGCAAAGGAGGCTTGTTGATTCGCTTGGTTTTTTAATTGCAAATGTGATACTCCTCTGGCTGATTCATGAGTTACATCTGTGAACAGAGAGTACCAAGAGCAACCAGCTCCAAGGCAAAGCAATCAGTTCCCTGGCTCACCTTCTGCAGCAAATGCCCTGACTCTGGGGAAAGGCCAACGTGAAATTGCTGCCGCCAAGGAAAAATGCTAGTTGCTTCTAAAAGACCCAGAAACAGTCAGTAACCACTTCTGGTGTTATTCAACCACTTCATATATTTCAGGTGGGCATTTGAAGAAGAAGAAGAGGAGGAGGAGGAGGAGGAGGAGGAGGAGGAGGAGGAGTTTGGATTTGATATCCTGCTTTATCACTACCCAAAGGAGTCTCAAAGCGGCTAACATTCTCCTTTCCCTTCCTCCCCCACAGCAAACACTCTGTGAGGTGAGTGGGGCTGAGAGACTTCAAAGAAGTGTGACTAATTAAATGTAAAATGTGCAAACATGGCAAATGCATGTCTGCAAACAATCAAGGTATGCTAATCGGAGAACAGTGACTGGCTACCATTCCCCCTCGAGCATGTGATCAGTGGTGAATGTGGGTTTTTCTCTGTATAATACACAGAGTAGTCCTATGGCTTGCTAAGCATCAGCCATGAGACACGATAGACACAGACTTGTTCAATAAGGCTGCCATAAGACTGCATAGGAAATTCTTTTGGGAGTGAGTCCCATTCAGCTCAATGGGATTTGCTTCTTAGTAGATGTGCAAAGAATTGCATTGTAAAGTGGTATTTTTCTTTGCCACTGACATTGAGCATCCATGGGGAAGAAAATGAAAATTGGTTGGCTGATTTGCTGTACTGGCATACCTTGCCTCAACTTCCGTTTTATTATTTATTTTTAATGTCTTTTTTATTAAAGATTTATTGGTTTACAAAAGTATGTGCAAAGTCTCTTTTTTCAAGTTACATTTTCTACAGATCAGTTTCATTTGCTGAGACAGCTGCCTTTATAGCTTGGCCTTACTGGACAACTTTTTACAGTCAGCTTTCCCAGAGTTCTGCTGTCCATGGTGCTGAAGTGCTCAAATAACTGTGGCCAGCATGGCTATTACCCTTCTCAGGTTGTGGCTGGAGGTACAGCCTCATCATCAGCCCAAAGAAAGAGGTGTTATGGAACATATACATCTGAACATATTAACTTCCCAGCTGCCTCTATGTAAAGCACAAGTTTCTTTTAAATATTTATGTTATGTAAGGTTTATCTGATGATGTCACACTTGACAGTTCAATATGAACTTTACGAGCCACAATACAAACCTTACCAAGGAAACTGGCACAGGCAGTCTGGAGTCTTAGAGGGATAGCCTATGGCCGCTTTCCCCAACCTGTTGCCCTTCCAATGTTGTTGGACTCCAGCTCCCATCAACTCCAGTCCACATGGCCAATGGACAGGGGTGATGAGAGCTGTGGTCCAGCAGAGCACATGCTTTTGCATCAGAAGGCCCCATTTTCAATCCTTGCTGTCAGGTGGGAAAGGCTCTTGCCTGAGACCAAAGAGAGCAGTTGAGAGTCATAATCTGTCATGCTAGACTAGATTAACCAAAAGTGTGGTTCTTAGGCATGAACCATGATCCTCAACCTTTACTTAAACAATAAGTTTCTAACATTTGTAAGACACAAGATGAGTCAAAATGCACAGATACTATTCTCCACATTGTAATGGTGATTTTTACCATTTCCCAAAAGTCCCAGATAGCCTTCCCTTCACAGCAACTTTCAAAACATGGTCCGTACCCATCTCTGCTGAGGATGTTCTAAAGACAGGGTGGTTTGTTTGTGGCTGGCTCATTCATTGCATCTCTTGCATTTCTTTTATTTTGAACATCAAGGAAAACTCAAATCCTGGAATACTTTTGATAAAATACTTTGACACGGTGTTTCCTGAGCTTGTATTCCTTGACTAAGTGTATGCATGTGGCAATGGGACCCCGGAAGAGCCACTGGCCATCCAGGGGCGGAGCTTCATTTTTTATTTCTATCTATTTATGCATTGAGAGGTGTTTTTCTTTTCCATTTTGGATAAGTCACTCTACTTCTGCTTCTTCCCAAAAGAGATGGGGCCAGGCAGTGGCGTAGCGTGGGGGGTGCAGGGGAGGCCGGCCGCACCGGCCGCAACATCTGGGGGGTAGGGTTAGGGGGCGCAAATCCACGGGTTAGGGGGCGCAAATCCACGGGTTAGGGGGCGCAAATTACTTGCCTTGCCCCGGGTGCTGACAACCCACGCTACGCCACTGGGGCCAGGCTATTTTCCATCAGTGCTTTGATAGAAATCACCACTCCATTTCTGCCCTCTTCATTCTCTTTTAATCAATCACTTTATTATGACCAATTTGTGTAGCACTTGGTCATTCCCCCAAACTGCCACCTCACTCTCCAGCAGCTGCTGAGTAGGAACCATGCCCAGTTTGTCCCTCCCTCTTTTGCCATATTTCTTCTCACTGTCCCGATTTTCCAACAGGGGTGCCTGGGCTGTACTCCTGATCCATTGGCTGGGTTACCAGCAGCCCCTGGGACCCCACTGCCTACACACTGTGACTAAAACTAACCAAGCTGTTGGCTGCTGCTCTGATATTTAATCAATGCCTTGGCTACTGCAGCTGTCAGGCTCAAGGCCGCACAGCTCCTGCCTCTTTCCTTTGGCTACACTGTAATATAAAGCATATTTTGTGCTATTTTCACTATTATATGCACTGGTATGCATAGATATGCATTTATGTCCAGAGAATTGCATGGCAAATATTTGGAGAAGTGCAAATTTCAATGCATGCAATGCATGCAATGGAGTAGCCTCAGGTGGCTGTGAGACTGACATTTAGAAGACATCTGAAGGCAGCCCTGTTCAGGGAAGTTTTTAATGTGTGACATTTTAATGTATTTTTAATCTTTGTTGGAAGCTGCCCAGAGTGGCTGGGGAAACCCAGCCAGATGGGCGGGGTATAAATAAATTATTATTAATTATTATTATTATTATTATTATTATTATTATTATTAAAAGGTGTGTTTAATCCTTCTTCCACCTGATTTCCTACTCAAAATCATTCCCCTCCTAAGCTACAATGGAGAGGGGAATACATAATGTGCATTTTTGTTTTTGTTTTGTTTTGCTACTTAGTACCAATCTAACTGGGATGTGGGCGGTGCTGTGGTCTAAACCACAGAGCCTAGGGCTTGCCGATCGGAAGGTTGGCGGTTCGAATCCCCATGACAGGGTGAGCTCCCATTGCTCGGTCCCTGCTCCTGCCCACCTAGCAGTTCGAAAGCACGTTAAAGTGCAAGTAGATAAATAGGTACTGCTCCGGTGGGAAGGTAAATAGCGTTTCCTTGCAGTGCTCTGGTTTCACCAGAAGCGGCTTAGTCATGCTGGCTACATGACCTGGAAGCTGTATGCCAGCTCCCTCGACCTATAGAGTGAGATGACCACCGCAACCCCAGAGTCGCCCACGGCTGGACCTAATGGTCAGGGTTCCCTTTACCTTTACCAGTCTAACTAAAAAGGAAAGGCTGGAAGTTGAAGGCTGCAAGCTGAATTTATTCCTCTCTGTTATTTTATTCTTCCCCAATGGGAAAATTGCACCCCTCTGAATGTTCTTTGACTCCAACCCCCATCAGCCTCATCCAGCATGGCCAATGGTAAGGGATGATGGGAGCTGTAGTCCAACAACTTCGGAAGGGCCACACCTGCTTCCATCAGGCATATGTGATAAACACCATCCAACACCTTCTCATTCTCAACTGGCTTTCAAACAGCAACATTAGCAATTAAAATAATACTCTAGGAACCCACCAGCATCAGAAAACCAGTCCACAAACAACGTCCCTCCAGAGATAGTGACTATGTAGATCAGGAAGGACTTGGCCAAGCAGAAGAGTTACCTGGAAACTTTTGGCATTCAGATTTTTCTGACTCTCTGTGGCCACTTTCAGCCTGGAGTCCAGCCCCTTTATTAGCGACTCAGTATTGCGCACATACTGCAGGTCCCGGTAGGTCCGAAGGTCCAGCACCTCCATGGACTGGGAGATGTTTTGCACCTGCTCAATGAAAAAAAGGAAAAGAAACTTAAGACACACCACCTAAAGGATGTTCAGATTGCAGAGTATTATGCATGGGAATAGATAGATGGAGGAGCTTGTGGTGGTGGAGGCAACCAGGGAGTGGGTCTTCTTCTTGAAGGTATCCCTGACATAAGAATCAGAAACCCGGGGTAGATATTTTGATTCCATGATGTTTCAAATATTAATGGTACTTAACCTTTAGAAAGATAGAATTCATCACTGACATTTTAAAACCCCTGTGCTCTCTAGGCTATAAAGAAGAAACCCCATCTAACCCTGAAAGTGGCACAAATGGTCATTAAAGATGTTCTAGTTAGTATCAGGGTGTAAATCCAAACATCTCCTTGAAGCTTCCTGAGATAGCTCAGGGAATAGGAGAAGTGAGAGACAGAAATGTCAACAACCCCGTCAAAGGTCTGGTTGCTAAGGAAACACTGATAAAGTAGGACATTTGAGACCCAAATGCCTGGGCACCTGGGGCACCCCAAGGTAATTGTGGGGGAGCAGATAGCAGTATGGAGCCATACATGTTTATCATCCCATGACCTGTAACTTTTCTTGATGTGTGTAGAATAATGTTTGAGGTTTTAGGACTCTTTGTTTGCTGTGTTTTGAACTACAACATAGAATCATAGAATCATAGAATCATAGAGTTGGAAGAGACCACAAGGGCCATCGAGTCCAACCCCCTGCCAAGCAGGAAACACCATCAGAGCACTCCTGACATATGGTTGTCAAGCCTCTGCTTAAAGACCTCCAAAGTAGGAGACTCCACCACACTCCTTGGCAGCAAATTCCACTGTCGAACAGCTCTTACTGTCAGGAAGTTCTTCCTAATGTTTAGGTGGAGTCTTCTTTCTTGTAGTTTGGATCCATTGCTCCGTGTCCGCTTCTCTGGAGCAGCAGAAAACAACCTTTCTCCCTCCTCCATGTGACATCCTTTTATATATTTGAACATGGCTATCATATCACCCCTTAACCTCCTCTTCTCCAGGCTAAACATAAGCTTTCTTCTGATTTGCCTCTGGGCAGTCTTTTCTAACTGGTTCTGTTGAGCAACTGGTTGGCAAGGCTGACCTATTGCAATAGTTAATAAACCGGGTCCCTAACTGGATCTGCTATAATTCTCTTGGTTCTGTGTTTTATTTAAGAGGTGTTCCCTCAGCTGAGCCTCTAAAGAGGTCAGAATGGCTGACAAAAATTAGGGAAATTGCTTTGGATGCAAAACTAATGAGGTTTTTGTGTGTGCACACTTTTTAAAATCTAAGCAAAATGAGCAAGAAAATAAGTGTTTAGAAAATTGGTCCTTATTTATTAACTGCTGTAATGAAGATAACTACAATCATATCCAATCTTGTGTCTCTCCCTCAATTCCATACTTTAAAATATTATAGCCACAATCCTGTGGTCTTAAAAAGAAATCATCCCAATTTGGGGTGCAAATGTTCAGGTGCCTCTGCTGGAACTTGCCGTTTCCAGCCATGAGGTCAACAATATGGCATATAGATGAGGGATGAGGGGACCTCCAAATCCTGTTGGACTCCAATTCCCATCAGCCCCAGCCAGAATAGCCAGTGGCCAAGGATGATTGGAGCTGGAGTCCAGCAACATTTGGAGGGCCACAGGCCCCCATCCCCCAGCATCAATCAACAGACAGAATGTGTGAATATGAAAAGCAAAGACAAGCCAGGTCCCTCTATCCAAGTATTCCTGAGCACCTCTGTCACATTACAGACAGCAACTGATTTACAGTCTTGGTTCGGCAGACATACAGTGGAGTCTTCTCTTCTGGGACTTGAGCTGGAACCGGCAGTCTGGTGCACCAGCTGGAATTCAAGCTCCTTTCCCCTGCTTTGCACCCATGAAATATGAATGATAATGTAACCAGGCTGAGTTGAATACTTATTAGAGTTAGGGCGGGGTAGAGAGGAAAGAGAAATAAGCTATCAAAGCTGGTCTTTTAAAGTGAGGTGGCTGAGTAAGGCTACCCTCGATATGGGGGGGGGAGCCCTCTCTGTATGTAGCCTCATCCCATCCTGTATGTAGCCTTTAGGAGAGGGGCAACACACTCACATCTGATAGAGCTGTATCATGCACCAGTCCCTCTGGAGTCTGCTGATGAGGAAGGGGAACACACTGGTCTCAAAAGCAAGCAAGCCACCACCTGAAGTGTGAGGCTACCACTAAACCAGGAGCTGTGCATTAGTTCATCTTTTGTCCTGATATCATGTTCTGGGTTCCACCCAGATCAGTGTGCCCTACATTAGTGGTGGGGAGCCTGAAGCCCTCCAGCTGTGGTTGGACCACAACTCCCAACATCTCTGGCCATTGGCCAACCTGGCTAGGGCTGATGGGAGTTGGAGGAGCCTACCAACTTCTGGAGGACCACAGGTTCCCCATCCCAGAGGTAAAACGTGAACCGAGCAACCTCCTTCCTCCCTAGATGAATACACCTCTCTTTACCAGGTGCTACCTCTATTCACAACTGTTTCCAGCTTTTCTTGCAACCTGCTCTGGGATCTGCTGGTGAAGGGCTGGTAATAAATGTAATTAATAATGATATTGATGATGATGATGATGATGATAGATGGAGTCTGCCTAGTTGAGGGGAAGCAAACTTGAACAAAACCCCCTTAGGAAGGCAGATGTGTGCAGCAATGGGGTCTGCACTCTCTCAAGAAGGAGATTTTTCTCTTGTGCTTTTTTGGAGATTTCAGCAATCTATAAAATTAGCAATCACATCACTTGTTATCCCAGCTGGATATCAGCTTCCACCATCCCTGACCACTGGCCATCCTGGGAGTTGGAATCCAGCAGCATCTGGTGGGCCACATGCTCCCCTCCCCTGATCTCCATCATTGGCTGCTGATGGCAGATGGTGTGGAAACTCAGAACATCACAGCATGGCGTGTGTGTGAGTTGCAGGTGGGGAGAGGCAAAGGCCCCATGGTGGGTATGATTCCCGCCTGTTACTGTGGCTGAGTGGTTAGAGAATAGCCCTATGCTGCTAGTGGTGTGTCCGAGTCCTGGGAGCTCCCTCTTTTTCCTCCGAGATGACTAGTCATACAAAAGGCAAGTGGAGTCATGCTTCTCCTTCCTCTTAGTGGAGCTCAAATTCATGCCTGCTGCTTCCCAACCCCACATCCTATGCAGGGAGCTGCTGTGGTCAGTGTGTGACTGTGCTTTGCCTTGTTGCCTGACCTGCTCCCTTGTCAAAAGATGGTTTTTCCTTGGTCTGTTTGTACTTTCTGTATGTCTCCTGCCCAAAGAATCTATGCAGCAGGTCTGCATTGTTTGGCTTCTCATTTCCCTACATGTAGTGCTTTTTCGGGGGGGGGGGACACAGGGGGACGCATACCCCTAAACATTTTGTGAATCTTTGTACTTTGGTCCATTTACTGTATTTATTTTTCCAGATTTGAACTACAAAATGGTAATTTTCTTGAGTCAAAATGAGAGTACCCCTAAACATTTTTTTAAAGAAAAAAAGCACTGCCTACATGTATTTTGCTACACAATGGTGGTTGTGAGTGTCATAAAGGGACTCTTTCAGGAATGGGGCCATAGCTTTCTTTGCCACTGGGGCTGCAGTAGGGGCACTTAGGCATTGGAATGTGGGTTGTGCAATTCAGGTGTGCTGGGGGGGGTCCTTATGGTCATGTGCCCACTGGCTCCAATCTCATGTCTGTGTTGTCACATGCAAAAACCCCAATTGGTGGGCTTTGACTACGTTTCTGTGGCTATCTCTGCTGATTGGGGATTTTCCTCTGTGCTTTCCCATCCTATCTCAGGCTGAGCATGTACAGGGTGCAGGAGCCATAATAATAATAATAATAATTTATTATTTATACCCCGCCCATCTGGCTGGGCCTCCCTAGCCACTCTGGGCGGCTTCCAAAAGAATATTAAAATACTATAATACATCAAACATTAAAAGCTTCCCAAAACAGGGCTGCCTTCAGATGTCTTCTAAAAGCCTGGTAGTTGTTGTTCTCTTTGACATCTGGTGGGAGGGTGTTCCACAGGGAAGGCGCCACTACCGAGAAGGCCCTCTGCCTGGTTCCCTGTAACTTGGCTTCTCGCAGTGAGGGAACCGCCAGAAGGCCCTCGGTGCTGGACCTCAGTGTCCGGGTAGAATGATGGGGGTGGAGACGCTCCTTCAGATATACTGGACCAAGGCCGTTTAGGGCTTTAAAGGTCAGCACCAACACTTTGAATTGTGCTCGGAAACGTACTGGGAGCCAATGTAGGTCTTTCAAGACCGGTGTTATGTGGTCTCTGCAGCCACTCCCAGTCACCAGTCTAGCTGCCACGTTCTGGATTAATTGTAGTTTCCGGGTCACCTTCAAAGGTAGCCCCACGTAGATCGCATTGCAGTAATCCAAGCGGGAGATAACCAGAGCATGCACCACTCTGGCAAGGCAGTCCGCAGGCAGATAGGGTCTCATCCTGCGTACCAGATGGAGCTGGTAAACAGCTGCCCTGGACACAGATTTGACCTGTGCCTCCATGGACAGCTGTGAGTCCAAAATGACTCCCAGGCTGCGCACCTGGTCCTTCAGGGGCACAGTTACCCCATTCAGGACCAGGGAATCCTCCACACCTGCCCGCCTCCTGTCCCCCCAAAACAGTACTTCTGTCTTGTCAGGATTCAACCTCAATCTGTTAGCTGCCATCCAACCTCCAACCGCCTCCAGGCACTCACACAGGACCTTCACTGCCTTCACTGGTTCTGATTTGAAAGAGAGGTAGAGCTGGGTATCATCCGCATACTGATGAACACCCAGCCCAAATCCCCTGATGATCTCTCCCAGCGGCTTCATGTAGAAGTTTTAAAGCATGGGGGAGAGGACAGAACCTTGAGGCACCCCACAAGTGAGGGCCCAGGGGTCTGAACACTCATCCCCCACCACCACTTTCTGAACATGGCCCAGGAGGAAGGAGCGAAACCACTGTATAACAGTGCCCCCAGCTCCCAGCCCCTCAAGACGGTCCAGAGGGATGTTATGGTTGATGGTATCAAACGCCGCTGAGAGATCCAGCAGAACTAGGAAACAGCTCTCACCTTTTGTCCCTAGCAACCAGTGCAACCAAGGCAGTTTCAGTCCCATGATGAGGCCTGAATCCCGACTGGAAGGGATCCAAATGGTCCGCTTCTTCCAGGCGTGCCTGGAGTTGTTCAGCAACCACTCGCTCAATCACCTTGCCCAAGAATGGAAGATTTGAGACTGGGCGATAGTTGGCTATCGTGGCCGCATCTAAAGATGGTTTTTTAAGAAGCGGTTTAATAACCGCCTCTTTCAGCGGGTATGGGAAGGCTCCCTCACGGAGGGAAGCATTCACCACCCCACGAAGCCCATCGCCCAGTCCTTCCCGGCTAGCTTTTATAAGCCAGGATGGGCAAGGATCAAGGAGACAAGTGGTTGGTTTCACTTGTCCAAGCAGCCTGTCCACATCCTCGGGGGTAACAGATTGGAATTGATCCCACACAACTTGACTAGACAGGACTCTAGCACTCTCCCGCCCCGGCCCTGCTCCCATGGTAGAGTCTACCTCTTCTCGAATCTGAGCGACTTTATCTGCAAAAAACTTTGCAAAGTCATTGCAGGAGATCATGTGGCCTGTACTGGGCCCTGATGTCGCAGGTGGTTCTGCTAAATTGTGAACCACCTGAAAGAGTCTCCTGCTGCTGTTTTCCGCAGATGCAATAGAGGCGGTGAAGAAAGTCTTCTTCGCCGTCGCTATCGCCACTTGGTAGGCTCGACATTGAGCTCTAACCCGTGTCCGGTCAGATTCAGAGTGGGTTATCCGCCACCGGCTCTCTAGCTGTCTCAATGATTGTTTCATTGCCCTCAGATCCGTGGAAAACCACGGGGCTGTCCGGGCTCCATGCAATCGGAGAGGGCGCTTTGGAGCCAAACAGTAAATAGCCCTAGTTAACTCCACATTCCAGCGGGCCACCAGGGAATCAGCTGAAAGGCCATCAACATGGGATAAAACATCCCCTACCACTCTCTGGAAACCATTTGGATCCATTAAGTGGCGGGGGCGGACCATCTGAATCGGTCCCGCCTCCCTGCAGAGGGGAAGGGTCGCGGAGAAGTCCAGTTGTACCAGGAAGTGATCTGACCATGGCACTTCTTTGGTTTCGCTTTTACTTAGTGTCAGATCACCAACATCCGTAGAGGTGAACACCAGGTCTAAGGCATGCCCGTGACTATGAGTTGGGCCCAACTTATTCAGGGACAGCCCCATGGAAGCCATGCTTTCCACGAAGTCCCGAGCGGCCCCTTGTAAGGTCGTGTCGGCATGGATGTTAAAATCCCCTAGGACAACCAAACTAGATGTCTCCAGGAGGACATCTGCCATGACCTGAAGCAGCTCGGGCAGGGAATCCTTGGTGCAGCAGGGAGGTCGGTGCACCAATAGGAATCCTGTACTGCCCCTATTGCCCAACTTCCAGAACATGCACTCAGAGAACTGGGTCTTCCCAATAGGGCGCCTGGTGCAAACTAATGACTTCCTAAAAATCACTGCAACCCCCCCTCCCCGCCCACATGACCTGGGTTGCTGTGCGTAAGAGAAACCTGGTGGACATGCAGCGGCAAGGACAGGCCCATCTGCTTCATCCAACCAGGTCTCTGTCACACATGCCAGGTCAAATCCTCCATCCACAATCAGGTCGTGGATGGCAGTGGTTTTATTCATCATTGACCTGGCATTGCACAGCAACACTTTCAGGTCATGTGGGTTTCTCTTGTTGATTCCAGTATCCTTCCGGTCAGGACCAGACCGGGAGGCAGGGATAGTCCTCAGACAACGACTAAGCCTGCTTCCTCGGTAATGACATGGTCTGGTCTTAGCGTAACTCCTCCTCCTACCCGTGATCACTGAGATCGGTTGTCCCAGTGCATCCCCCCCTGTGGAACCTGCCCCAGCCATTTTGTTTGCTGGGACCCACTCCCAGGCAGCCCTGACCCCTCCCCTTAAAATCAAATTAAAGCCTATACAAAAAACAAACTAACAGAACAATAAAACTATAAAAACAAAGTTACAAACACAACATAATTAAATTAAACAAATTCCCACACCCAACTAAACACCCACCCCACCCCACACACCCGAGGCCTCCCTGGAGCCCCATAAGCTGCGGAGGTGAGTATGGGGCCCACCCCCAGGCCCAAGGTGGAGAATGGGCTTGCAGGGGGAGCGGTCCTCCCCACAAACTCACGGCAGAGCGGCAGCAGCAATGTCCCGAGGCCTCCTTGGAGCCTTATATGCTGAGGTGGAGTATGGGGCCCGCCCCCAGGCCCAAGGTGGAGAATGGGCTTGCAGGGGGAGCGGTCCTCCCCACAAACTCACGGCAGAGTGGCAGCATTCCACCAGTGTGGAGGTGCTGCATCTTCCCCACTGGGGTAATGTGAGTATAGGATTGCAAACCTCAATTGCCTTTTATAGCTTCCTCTAAAGAAGGTTGAGTGGTTACTTAGTGACAGGGGGAAAAGATCCTGTCATGATGAAAGTCATTAGGGGTTTGTGGTGTGGTGTGGTGTGGTGTGGTGTGGTGTGTGTGTGTGTGTGTGTGTGTGTGTGTGTGTGTGTGTTAAAAAGCCTTCATTAATCCAGCAGAGGGAGGCAATGCAAGGAAGAACACTCAAGACTGAAAGTAGGCAAAAAAATTCATTTAGAAGAAACTGGCCATCACTTTGTGATCCACTATCAGGGAGGGCAGCCACAAGTAAGCAATGTGGATTTTATGTGATCAAACTGTGATCAGAATCAATTTTGTGTATCTGCATATAAGAATTTACACTGTTTTATGCCTCTGGATCTAGGAGAGATGCAGACCCCTAAGGCCCTGACCCTCAGTCCTGTTTGCACCTATGCACCCTACGCATTGGCATCCAGTGTTGCCCACCATCTTAGCAAGCTTATCTCTGAAGATACAGATCCCAAACTCCCAAAATATTGTTTTGTAAAGAGCACAGTTTAGCAAGAATCTCCACAATCCTCAGCCTGAGCTCTCCTAGCAGTATGATTTCAGTAGCTTCCCTGATCTAAAGAAAGACATGTTCACATTCAGTGTAATCAGTGGGGAAATTAGTTATGTGACTGACCTAAGTCTCATTGCTTTCGAATGGGACTGAACTATGACTAATCTTCTCTAGATGGGGGCTAGGAAATCAAGTGAGCTTGGAGATGCCAGCTTGAATAGGTTTGGCATTTTAAATTCTGACAAACAACAAAGTAATCTCCATGCTCCATTGTGACCTTCTGGTCTATGAAGTACTAAATCAATACTACTCCATTCACTTCCCCAAACAACAATTGATGGAGTCCCTCTTGCCATTCCACAATATGTCCAGACTCCACAGCTGCTTTCATTAGAGAATTTGCCAAAGGTGCTCACTGTTCTGCCAAAGGACAAGAGGCATCAAAATGGCAAGTCAGATCAGACACCTCCATATCTGACTCCCGCCAAGTTGTGCATGCTTTTGGAGGGGTTTGGCTTCTATTACCAGAAAATAATCTCATCTGTGGGACTTGGCCCAAAACATCAAAGGAAACCAGCTCCTCTGATAGGTTGGCAGATTTTGGGGTGTGATCTGCTGCATGCACTTCTGCAACTTCAAAACCAACTCAAATGTTTGAATGTCTTGGTTCTCTCACCTCCTCCTGGCATAGGTGAAGGAGGAAACCCAAACCCCTCTGATCCCCAAATAACCCAGGAGTGTATTCCTCCCAAGCATCAGTTCCTTTCTCATCTCGTCACACGCGGCAGCACAATGTCCATAGCCCCAGGTTAAGAGTCGTTGCGTGGAGATATTTTGCAAATGCAATTTGCTTGCTCAATGGCTGTGTGTGGTGTCTCGGCTGGTGCGTCAGCCAACTGCACCAGTTCCAGCTGAACAAACAGCTAGCAGAGTTAGTTGCAGCAGTGTGGGCACAGATGAAATTCCTGGCAGAAGACACACCTACTGTAGGTCTGGAGCCCAGATTTATGTAGAACATTGTCAAAACAGTTGCAAGTTCAGGGAAGTATTCCAACAGCAGTCCTTAGGTACTTATGCTTGCAAAAGCTCTTTTATCTGCCTGATATTGCAACTTAGTTCCCATTTAAGTCATAGTTGTTCAGGGTTAGATTCAGCTAAAAAGTTGCACTAGCAGGAACCAGCACAAGTCCCATTAATGCAATGGGGCATTTCCCCCTCTCATCTCCTCTCATCCCTCCAACCCACCCGAAATTGGCTTGGGGTGGGGTGGGAGAACCCCCAGAACACTGCTCAGGAGGAGAGGAGATCATTCTGACTGGCAAGCAGAAATGCTCGCATTGTTGGAACTATCAAATTTGTGTGATGTTGAATTCCATCCATGCATAAGTCAACAACACTGAGTTAATGTAAAAAACAAAAAACACCACCCTGAGGGTGAAACCAAGGCATAGGTTGTCTTAGTATTCAGTGCAAAGTGGATCACAGTGGCCTTAGAGCTGAAGCTAAGCAGCTCTAAGTCTGGTCAGTGCCCAGACAGGAGACTGCCCATCCATGCCACTTGAGGTCCATGATGGGAGAAGCACAGGAAATAAATGTAAGAAGGAAAGGAAAGGAGCTTCTTAGTACCACTTGGGAAAGTGTCCACAGATGCCTAAATGGGCCTCCCTACATCCCTTTGACCCTCACCACCTCCTTTCCTTCTCTCCTCTGACTCTCTTGTTTCTGAGTCAACTCTTCATTTCTTGGCTTACTATTTGGAGTGGATTTTGGCTACTTTGCAAGCCTTGCAACCTTAAGCATCATTTATTCCATTACACTCAGATACCAGCCCTCTCACCCTCTGCTGGGGTTGCAAAGCATATTTAGGGAAATTATGTAAATATTGCCAGGAACAGGCCTCCCTTAGCACATTCAGCATTCAAAAACGGCATGTTCTCTCAACTTACTTCCAGCGATTATTTGCTTTATTCCACCACAAACACCCTAAATCACTCAAGTGCACCTTCCTATACCCAAACCAGGCACTTTCCTCCCCTTTCCCAGCTTTTTCAATTTCACCCAGCATAAACAGTAAAGTAATTTTATTTTGGGGGCTTTAAAGAGACTAGATTGCAAGTAGTGTTCTTTCAATGGTTATTTATTTATTAACATAGCCCCTGCTGGTACTTTATGGCTATGGCTGGGGCCTCTGAAGGGAGCTATTTAAGAGGCATTTTGCAGCATGTTGCAATAAAAGTTTAATCAGCTTCCAGCCTCCCTTTTCTTTCTTTCTTTCTTTCTTTCTTTCTTTCTTTCTTTCTTTCTTTCTTTCTTTCTTTCTTTCTTTCTTTCCATGCACACTTGTGTACAAAAAGCCAAGAGAGAAAGAGAGGAAACACAGCTTGCCCAAGGATTCCTTCTTTGATACAGACAGGAAACAAGCAGTCATTAAAACACACAAACAAATGTCTAAAGTAACAACAACTTGAAAGTGACCTTGAAATCCATATTGGTGGCAGAGGATAGGCTGGCTTGCTTGTTTTGTGTTCAAGCCTTTTGGGAGATGCTAAAACAGGCTTTATTTCAGCTGGGACTCCACACTCCCCCCCCCCAAGCACCCGAGGCTATTTGATTGCCAAGGTGCCACCCAGAAAGTAAGAAAACCACATGTGTAGACAGAGCACCTGTCCCCAGTAAGTGCTGCATCTGCAGATAGAGTCCCTCTTTCACAGAACAATTCAAGCTGCAAGAAACTCTTGTCCTCTTGAAACCACAGGGCTGAAGTTTGCGAAAAAGGTGAAATATCTGGGTGTAAATATTACCGCAAAAAAATGAATTTGTACAACGATAACTATGAAAAGCTATGGAAAGATCTTAAAAGAGATTTGGATATCTGGACAAGGTTGAAGCTATCTTTGTTGGGCCGAATTTCTGCAATAAAGATGAATGTATTGCCTAAGTTGTTACTTTTGTTCTAAGTACTTCCTATCATTGATAAGTTGAATTGTTTTAAGGAATGGCAAAAGGTAAAAAAACCCAAAATTAAGTTTAAATTATTAACAGATGTGAAAGAGAGAGGGGGCTTCTCCCTGCCAGATTTAAGGATTTATTTTAAAGCTGCAGCCTTTTGCTGGTTGAAAGAATGGTGTTTATTGGAAGATACAGATGGTTTACATTTGGAAGGTTTTGATAATATATTTGGTTGGCATGCATATTTATGGTATGACAAGATAAAAGCTCACAAAGGATTTAAAAATCATATCATTAGAAAATCTTTGAACAATGTTTGGATAAGATACAAGGTTTTGTTAGAAAGGAAAACACCCAGGTGGATATCACCATTGGAAGCTAAGACCCATAAAAGTTTGAATATGAAAGAAACATAGTTGAAGTATAATGATATTCTGATGGAAGTAGGGGACCAATTTAGATTAAAATCTTATGATCAGTTGAAAAATAAATTAGATGATTGGTTCCAGTACATCCAGATAAATGAAGTGTTTAAAATGGATAAGAAAATTGGTTTTCAAACAGAGAAATCCAAACTGGAAACGGAATTATTAGATCAAAAAACCTATCTAAGATGTATAACTTATTTCTGGAATGGCATATGAAAGATGAACAAGTGAAATCTGTAATGATTGAATGGGCCAGGGATGTGGGGCACAATATCATGATGGTGGATTGGAGAATTTGTGGGAAAAGGGAATCAAATTTACAGCTTGTAATGTATTAAGAGAAAAATTGATGAAAATGATGTACAGGAGGTATTTAACACCCGTGAAGCTAGCAAAAATGTATCATACTCATGATAATAAATGCTGGAAATAGAGAGAAAAAGAAGGCACCTTTTACCACATGTGGTGGACATGCTCTAAGGTAAAAGGCTTCTGGGAAAGGATTTATAATGAATTGAAAAAAGTGTTGAAAAACACATTAAAAAACCAGAAGCCTTTTTACTTGGTATAGTGGGGGATGAAATCCCCAAAAAGGATATTACTTTTTTTTCTGTATGCCACAACAGCTGTGAGAATATTGTTAGCGAAGAATTGGAAGAAACAAGATTTACCAACTGTCGAAGAATGGCAGATGAAGACTCTGAGACCAGAGAAAAGAGATGGTGGAAGAAGACTGGAATAGAATCATAGAATCATAGAATCATAGAGTTGGAAGAGACCACAAGGGCCATCGAGTCCAACCCCCTGCCAAGCAGGAAACACCATCAGAGCACTCCTGACACAGTACTCCAGGTGAGGTCTGACCAGAGCAGAATACAGTGGCACTATTACTTCCCTTGATCTAGATGCTACACTCCTATTGATGCAGCCCAGAATTGCATTGGCTTTTTTAGCTGCCGTGTCACACTGTTGGCTCATGTCAAGTTTGTGGTCAACCAAGACTCCTAGATCCTTTTCACATGTACTGCTCTCAAGCCAGGTGTCACCCATCTTGTATTTGTGCCTCTCATTTTTTTTTTTTTTGCCCAAGTGCAATACTTTACATTTCTCCCTGTTAAAATTCATCTTGTTTGTTGAAGAAGTTTAAGAAATATTTGGAAGAAGTTTAAGAAATATTTGCAAAAATATGTTAATATTTAAATCTTAAAATAGCTTTGGAAGTGGATATAGGCTGTAGGGTTAGAAGTAGAAGATAGGGTATTTTAAAATAGTATTATTTGTAAGTGATAAAATGTGAAGTTATTTTAAGTGTGATTAAAAAAAAAGAGGGTTAGAAATTATGATATATGTAAACTGCTAAAGATGAAACAAAATGAAAATCAGATAGGAGGGACTTGGGGAAGCCCACTTAACAATGTTTAGAAAAATAAGTATATGACAAGAATTTGTTTGTATTATTTGTTTTTCTGTTTGTGTTCTTTATTTGTGTTATAAAATGAATAAAAAAATTGAAAAGAAAAGAAAAGAAACTCTTGTCGTCTTTTCCAGCTGGCACCCTGTCTTAAGGCCATCAGCCCCAGGTGGAGCTTCTAAGAGCTGGTTTTGATTCTTGTTCCTTGGGAGTCACTGTATCACTTTGGAAAAATACCAAAAAGTGGTCCGAAAGTAGTGGAATACCAGACATTATTACAGTTAGTTTCAAAATACCATCACCCTGGGCCCTAGCAGCTTTAGGAGGTCATTGCCTCCCCTCTTGCATTCCTGCCTCCTGTGATTGGTCCCTGACCCAATCCGTGTCCATGTGGGAGCTGGTGCAGTTCACCCCAGTGATGGCTAGCCCCAGTGGCCCAAACCACGCCAACCCCAGTAAGCTAACGTAGGGCCCCTTGACCATAATCAAGTCTAACTGCTGCTTCTGCCCTTGATATTGTACATTGAAGGTTCCCACCCCCATTGTGGGGACTTTGCATTTTTGGAAGTACCAGAGGGTGAATGGGGCCAGCCTAAGCTTGGGGCCACTGCTGAGACACAATTTCCTTAATCTCTGTGCAAGATTATGGACAGGGTTGAGCCTGTATCAAGCTCTATGCGGCATGGGGCTCCCTCTATCTGTACCTCAATGTATTTTTTTTTTGCATTGGAATGAGGCAACTAGTATACCTGACAGTCTGTGATCTCCATCGAGTTGCCTTGGTGTGTTGGACCGTGGGGCTTGGGACCTTGGGTCGGCCATCTGATGTGAGGCATTGACCAGGCCGGGCACAACACACCCGGGCGATGTGTCCCGCTTTACTGCATTGTCGGAATTTTGTGTTGCGGAAACAGCAAGTCCTCCACTAATGGCTCTCATCGCAGCTTGTGCAGTTCTCCTCTTCCGTCCGAGGCTGTTGTGGTGGATGTGCAGCTTGTGTGTGCCGCTGCACTCAGTGTACGTCCTCCCTGTTGGATTCTGAGTCGTCGGTGAGGTCCTTGTGGTGGACCCTTGGTTGGGACGACGAGTTCGGCAAGAATCCTTGCACTGACCTCTCGGCAGCTTCAGTTGCCAGGGCCTCCTTTGGGTGACCTGGAACATCAGGTCCTTCTTGGCACAAAGGTGCCACTGCAGCGTCTTGTCCCTCAGGCCACTGATGAGGCAGTCGCGGAGCATGTTCTCCAGCTCTGTGAAGTTGCAGAGCCGGGCAGCCTGGTGGAGGGAGGTCACATACCCGGTTATTCTCCGGGGGTCTGCTGCTTTGCTTAGAAGGCGTTGCAACATGCTACCACTGAGGGCTGTGGCGAGAAGTGCCCCTTCAGCTGTTCCATTATCATGTTGTAGGGAATGGTCACAATATTTGCGGGTGCAAGGAGAACTCAGACAATCTCAAACATTTCTTCTCCACAGATGCTGAATAATGTCGCCCACTTCTTGGCTACATCAGTGACGTCCTTTGCCTTCAGGAGGAACTGGAAATGGGTGGAGTATCCTTCCCAGTATCCTGAGGCTGGGCTGAACGACGTGAAGCTGCTGTCTGTTGCCATTCTGGGTCCTTGGGTCCCAGTAGCCTGGATGCGTGGTGCAATGCAGCGGTGTTGCCAGTGGTGGCTGTGGTGTGGTGTGCGGACAGCTCAGCGGGATCCCACCTTTGTTGCCAGTGAAATATACTTGGAGTCGCATAGTGATTTCATGCTCTTTATTGCAGATCGTAAAACAGTGAATGGATTTCCCCCCAAACCTCAAGCTTTACATACATTATTTACACAATGCGCCCTGTTTGATTGGATGATTCTGCTTCCTGCAGGCCAATCAGGTTTTTGCATTCTAGGATCCTGCCTGCCTATTGGTCTAGGATCCAAGCTTAGTACATAACAACTTCCCTTTCTTGTCCGCAGACTTGGGCAGCCCAACACTGTCTATGTGCAGCCCATAGGCCAGCCTGATTCAGAAGAGGTCAGAGGGAGGCCTTCTGCACATCAGACCAATCATTTTAATGAGTGGGGAGATGGCAAAAATCCTCCTCAGATGATTTGCATAGATCAGCCAAGGGTGTTGTTGCTGTGTGTGTCCCATGTGTATACGTGAGATTGTGTGTGCAGGAAAGTGGGGCTGTCACACCCACTGCTATCATGCAGCCCCCAGAAGATTGGCCAAGGGCGAATGCAGTCTTCAGACCAAAAACTAAAATTAAAATTAGCTCGTCCAGCTCTTCTCCTCTTCATCCTGGAGAAGAGTGACTAGTGGGGTGCCACAGGGTTCTGTCTTGGGCCCGGTCTTATTCAACATCTTTATCAACGACTTGGATGATGGACTCAAGGGCATCCTGATCAAATTTGCAGATGACACCAAACTGGGAGGGGTGGCTAACACCCCAGAGGACAGGATCACACTTCAAAACGACCTTGACAGATTAGAGAACTGGGCAAAAATAAACAAGATGAATTTTAACAGGGAGAAATGTAAAGTATTGCACTTGGGCAAAAAAAATGAGAGGCACAAATACAAGATGGGCGACACCTGGCTTGAGAGCAGTACATGTGAAAAGGATCTAGGAGTCTTGGTTGACCACAAACTTGACATGAGCCAACAGTGTGACGCGGCAGCTAAAAAAGCCAATGCAATTCTGGGCTGCATCAATAGGAGTATAGCATCTAGATCAAGGGAAGTAATAGTGCCACTGTATTCTGCTCTGGTCAGACCACACCTGGAGTACTGTGTCCAGTTCTGGGCACCACAATTCAAGAAGGACACTGACAAACTGGAACATGTCCAGAGGAGGGCAACCAAAATGGTCAAAGGCCTGGAAACGATGCCTTATGAGGAACGGCTATGGGAGCTGGGCATGTTTAGCCTGGAGAAGAGGAGGTTAAGGGGTGATATGATAGCCATGTTCAAATATATAAAAGGATGTCACATAGAGGAGGGAGAAAGGTTGTTTTCTGCTGCTCCAGAGAAGCGGACACGGAGCAATGGATCCAAACTACAAGAAAGAAGATTCCACCTAAACATTAGGAAGAACTTCCTGACAGTAAGAGCTGTTTGACAGTGGAATTTGCTGCCAAGGAGTGTGGTGGAGTCTCCTACTTTGGAGGTCTTTAAGCAGAGGCTTGACAACCATATGTCAGGAGTGCTCTGATGGTGTTTCCTGCTTGGCAGGGGGTTGGACTCGATGGCCCTTGTGGTCTCTTCCAACTCTATGATTCTATGATTCTATGATTCTATGATTCTATGGTCCCTGTCATGAGGCTCGGCCTCAAGCAACTGATTTTGGGTGCTGCTACAGGGCAGCAAGCTGTGATTAAATTTAATTTAACTCTAATCACCTGCACATGCCACTCATTCTGCTACATAAAATGTAACGATTTTGTGTTGTAAAAGTGATGTTTAAAGAGGCACAGAGTGTGATGGAAATAAATGGCTTTTTAAAAAAGGAGGGAGGTGTCTGTTTTCGTAAGGCTGAGTTGTCGAGGAAGAGACATCACTTGTGTTTTCTGCCTCTTGCACCCAAACGGCCTGGGCCAGCCGTGGGGACTTCTCTGTGTAAACAAGAGGTGAGGACTGAGGGGATTGAGGACATCAACCTTGAATCATCATCGGCATTTATGGCATCCTGATGGTATAAACAAGCCAGGGTGACCCATCTGCACTATTCCTCTGAATTGGTAGCAGCTCAAGCTGAGCTCTCTGCTGTGCAGATCTATGAAGAAGGCAGCTTCTGACCCATCCCTCTTCCCTTCCAGGTATTTCAATCCTCGCCAAGGTCAAGCAGTGACCTCACTGTCACCTGAGCCCTGCTGGTGCTCAAGGGAAGATTTATAGCTATGTTATGCTGCATCATCAGGAGGCACGTTTTTCTCACTACTCCCTGCTATGAAGAAATGCCTCTCTGACTTTCTCCAAGGAGGGCTGTGCATGTCATCTCAAATGATTTCTCTTGGGCTAGACAAGAGCCAACTGCACACTGCTGCCTTTTGCTCAGGCTTGATCTTCTACCACAACCACTACTCACACCTGAGAGGAGGAGTTATTAGAGAGTATTTCTCTCCTCAGTACTAAAATGCAGCAGACGACAAAGGAAGGGTCCGTACCTGGTGCCTTCAAGCAAATAGATAACCTGTGACTCTCCAGCTGCTGCTGAACTCCAATCTCAGCCAGCAAGGCCAATGGCCAGACGTGATTGGAGCTGCAGTCCTGCAACATCTGGAGGGCTGCAGGTTCTCCACCTCTGAAATCTGGCAAGATTTGTGTCTTCAGAAAGGGTGGCCTCACCTGAAAATTTCATTCAATTCTACCCTAAATGTTACAGAACTTCACTTTTATAAAAATGCAAAGGTGACCAGCAAAAATGCCCCTGGGCCTATTTGCCTGTAATATGGCAAGAGCAAATATGCCTGCAAACGTCATCCACTTCTGTCAAAAGAAAATAAAACATATAGCTGCTTTTTTATCTCCTGATAGTAAATAGTGAGGAGAGAACACTTACAACCCTTGGGTAAAATCAGGCAGCCTGTGAAAGTCCATAACAGCCTCTCCCAGTTCCTACTAATCTAAATAAAGTATTCCAAAAGGATCTCCTCCTCTTGCCCTGCTCTATATGAAATGTCTTCTCTGTTACTTCTCTTTTCCTGAAGATAACTTGCTTTAAACCAAAGCATTTGCATCCACAATAATTAAAATGAATATTTTGTCATGATTTCACTGAGGGAAATAGGAGTGGCAGGGGCAGGAAAGAAAAAGGTTGTATGCTATTGTATAGGTCAGGAACAAACAAATTAGAAGAAAATAAAAAGAAAATATGTTACAGGGAGAGAACAAAGTATTGGATGTATTGACATTCAGCACAGAGAGTGTGTGGAAAGCGGAGGAAGTGGCTGCAGAGAACACGGCACAGCTCTTTTTATGATGAAGCTAACACGTACAAATTGAAAGGGAGGAAGAGAAACAAGGTGTGCATTAATGGGAAAATAGAATCACTTTTGTTATTCCCTGATATCTTAGCTACAGCCAGAAGGCTCCTTCAGATAGGACACTTCTGGCTATTATGTGAAATAAGGCCTGATGTGTGAGAGTGGGACATTTCACCAAATTATGATTTATTGTTGTGGGGTGGGGTGAATATGTATGTATGATTGTATGTATGTATGTATGTATGTATGTATGTATGTATGTATGTATGTATTTGAGTACACACACACACATTATAATAATAAAAGGAATAATTTGGCTGGTGTGCAAGCTGCACCCTCTCCTAGGGAAGGGGAAAACTTGCCACAGTCTTCCAGACTGTCTCCCTCACTTCCAAACTAGACTCCTGCAAATGCCAGGGCTGTTTGTGAGAAGCATTTGGCGGGAGTATAGTAGGAATATAGCTGGTCCCTCCCAAACACAGCAGTGAGATTGTGTAGCAGGACTTGCTACTCTATGAGACACTGCACCTAGGTACACCAGGCACAATTAAAATGTTAGGCCTTTAATGGTCTGGGTCCCGGATAACTAAAGTACTGACTACTCCTATATGCTGAGATCATTGTGAAAGCGTCTCTTCCTCTTACAAGCCAGTGCGGTGTAGTGGTTAGAGTGTTATACTAGGAGCAGGGAGACCAGGGTTCAAATCCCCACTCAGCATGAAGATCCCTGGGTGACCTTGGGCCAGTCACAGCCTCTCAGCCTAACCAATCTAGCAGGTTGTTGTGCACTCCACCTTGAGCTCCGTGAAGGTGAGATGTGAATGCAATGAATAGAAGCTCCTCTGTTAGATGGGTAGAAAAAGGTGGCAGAAGCAGGAGACATAATGTGAGTGATGCTTAGGGTCAGGAATATTCTCTCCAGAAAAGCCCATCTAGTCCCTTTCCTTTTAGACACCAAATGAAAGCAATTCTAATTTAGCACATCTCTGAAAAGAAGAGAAGGGGGAACAATAACTCCAGGAAGCTGTTCTACAGTTTTGCATTTGCATGATTTGCTTATTTCTTTATTAATCTCAGCTAGCATAATTAATGGTCAGTGATTATGGCAGTTGGAGTCCAGCAACAGGTTCCTCGCCCTTGCTGTACACACTTACCTCGCAAGGTCCCGCTGAACTCAATGGAATCATAGAATTGTAGCATTGGAAGGGACCATGAGGGCTGTCTAGTCCAAGCCTCTGCAATGCAGGAATCTTTTGCCCAATATGGGGCTTGGACCCACAACCCTAAGATATATGGTTACTTACTTCTGAGTACTTGACCTGCAGAGAATTGTGCTGTTTCATTTGCTGCAGCAACAAGAAATCCATGTGGCACCTTAAAGACTAGACACCACTTAGTATAATTCGTCTTTTGACTAATTAAAAAGATGCTTCAGTTAATCAGGTAGCAGGTTTTTAAAAACACTGCCACCTTTAATTTAAGTATTTAGTACCTTCTTAGAATGTACATTCTTAGAAGAAGCATTTCTCCTTCTTAGGAACAAGGGAAGAAGTTGCCTTTTACAAGGTCTGACCACTAGCTCATCTAGTCTAGTATTCTCTACACCAGTGTGGGGGGGGGACGGACGATGACGGACTTTGACCCTCTAGATAGATGTACCTGGATAACAACTCCCACCAGCCCCTGCAGTTATGGCCAATGACCTGGGATGATGGGAGTTGTAGTTCAATAACTTCAGGAAGGCTCCCCAAGCCTACTTTCCACTGACTGCCAGTAATATAATAATAATAATAATTTATTATTTATACCCCGCCCATCTGGCTGGGCTTCCCCAGCCACTCTGGGCGGCTTCCAAAAGAATATTAAAATACTATAATACATCAAACATTAAAAACTTCCCGAAACTTCCCGTCTTCTAAAAGCCTGGTAGTTGTTGTTCTCTTTGACATCTGGTGGGAGGGTGTTCCACAGGGAAGGTGCCACTACCGAGAAGGCCCTCTGCCTGGTTCCCTGTAACTTGGCTTCTCGCAGTGAGGGAACTGCCAGAAGGCCCTCGGTGCTGGTAGACCTCCAAGGTTTCAGACAGGCTCTTTTCCAGCCCTTACCTGGAGATGTTGGTGCTGAACATGGACCTTCTTCAGACAAAGCATAGGCTGTTCCACTAAGCTACGGACAATCCTTTCTCTCTCTCAGGAGGCAGTGACTTTTCTGAGATGGTGCCTTCTGGACATATATGCACATAATCTAAAGCACAAAGCTTGTCTCTCTCCCCCCTTTAGAACAATGGCTTTATTCATAGGCAAATGAATGCAGATGGAGGCCATTAAAACTCATCAATGAATCAACTGAGATCTCTTAGAGTTATAAACTAACTATGGTAAGTGCTAAAAGTTTAAAACAAATGATGAAATACAAAAATGGGGAAAAGAAAAGGCAATACCAGAGGGACCTAATATGTTATCTTGGGGTAGTGGGGGCGGGGGGGGAGGAGAGGGCAGAAAAATCTTTGAGAAAAACAGATCTCTCCGGTACTGATAATCTGTGGTGGGGGCATTGCAGGCTCGTGATAATAAATGTTTGTTTGTTTGTTTATTCATACATACCCTGCCCATCCGGCTTGGTTTCCCCAGCTGGACGGGACTGAACTGGGTTGTCACTGGGGTACGGGGAGTCTTCAGCTTTGCTGCCTGGAAGATCACAATCCTTGCTCTTTGAAGATCACTACAATTTCCTTCCTTAAGACCAACCACATTCAGAGGTCCATGAAAGGCTTCTGCATTAATCTGCAACCGCTGCATTTGCTTGCTATGACCACAGTCCCAAGAAAGCTCAATAGACACACAGGAGAGCCAAGGGCTTAGGCTGCAAGATCTACCCTACAGACCCCTCCACCCCCCCCCCCCAATTAGGGCAAGCTGAGACATTCATTCCAGGCAATGAATCAGGACACGTGGTGACTGGTGCTCCCTACCCAACCTCACTACAGGACTAACCACTGCTGCTGTTTGGTCCTCCACTGACAATCCATGTGCTGGCTGCTCTCTGCTACCCCAATGTCTCCCTCCAGGGAAGGATCCTTTCTTAGATCAAGGCATTGTAAGGCGAGGTGGCCCTGGAGAATCTCCATGCCACTGGCCCACTACTGTGGCATGCACTGTTTAAATATCTGTCACTATAGCAAAGTGGTCAATGACCCGCTCACAGAGATTTCTGAGGCCATTCACCCCAGTTGCTCCAGTGCCTCAGTCTGGCAAAGAACTCTACAAACACAGGGTCCTTCCTCAGATCAAGGTGTGAGGGAGATCCTGCAGGCTGTGCCCATGATCCTTAACTGTTGGACATGCTTGCTGGACGCTGATGGGAGCAGGTGTACAGCAACACCTGGAGGAACACAGGTTGCCCACCCTTGCCTTAGACTCATGAGCTGGCCAAACAAGCTCCAATTGGACACTTCATACAACTATCCCTGAGTTAGGCCCGTCCCCTGCAGTTGTCATGCACACAAGAATTCTGAAGAGCTGTCCTTTGGAGTTGCAGCTGTCCCTCCTTCTGCCTTCCAATACACTGTGATGTGAGTCTGGTTTAAAACATTAGGAATCAGGCTGAGATTACAACCAGCATTAAAAACTATCAATAAAAGCCAGGATAAAGCCAATGTGCCGTATCCAGGGCTTTGTGAGCCATAAAAGGTTTTAAAAGGCAATTTAGTAGGGGGGGGATAGGTATATTTAAGACAAATCCTATGTTTCTCATAAAACAGGGAGGGAGGGAGAGGGTTGGCACGAAATAGCTCAAAGAATTGGCTATTTGGAAGTCACCATGTCTCCTTGCTTTCTATGCCTCCACTCTAAACTCAATTCTTTCTGGATCAATAAAAACATATGAAAATGGAATCAAAATAGCTAGAGGTGCTTGTGGGGATAAGAACTAACACCCTTCCCTGTTAAGGATGAAAATTAATTCTAACAACACAATCCTGAAAAGAAAAGAAAAACCACTCCCAGAATGTATTTTCCTAAATAGTTAGCTAACTGGATACCAAATACCCAGATTACAGTGTACAAGGATCACAATAAATGCAATATAAAAAGCAGCATTAAAACCACAAAATTCTCAAACTCACAGACCTTGATTCACTAGCAAAAAAACAAAACAAAAAACAGGCCAGCAATTGCATCAATCCGTAAAGGCCAGACAGAACAAGTTTGCCCTCAGCAGAAGTTGAAGAGTCATCAGCAGGGGGGACAAGTGTACCTTTGGTTACGACTGCCATACTTCAAACACTGAAAAATCTGTACAGAAAAGTTGTTGAGCTTTTTTTGCAAAACCCCGGAGAAGGCCCTACAACGTTTAACCGGCCCGCCCACTGTGCTAAACCGGCATGGTGTGGGGGCTCCAGAAATCGCTTCTGCGCATGTCTAGATACAGAAAATTGCTTCAGTGCAGGCGCGATTTCTGGCATTTGGCCATGCGCAGAAGCGATTTCCCGCACCGCAGACATGTACAGACATGATTTCCGGTGTTGCGCTGCGCCAGTCCGGCCCACGGAGGATCTCCGTGGGACTGATCCGGCCCATGCCCGGTAAGCCTTGCTGACCCCTGCCCTACAACAAGTCACTGAAGCCATGGCTGTAGCTGGGACTCTCAGCAGGGCCTCTCTAGGCACATTTGAAAGAGGTGTGTGCAATATAAACTGTGCTTGCCAACAGTCATGCCCAAAAGGATGGTGGGAAGTATTTCATTTCTCCCTCGAGACATTGCAGAAAGAAACAGAGGAGGTCTGGGCAACCTATCAGCTGCCAGGTGCAGCTGGACTGCAACCCCCATCATTCCTGAGAGTTGACCATGCTGGCTAGGGCTGATGGGAGTTGGAGTCAAGTTATTCCTCTTGTCCAGTTTCTGTTTGCATCTGACTTTGCCATCCCTAGGAGCCCTTCCGCCCTTGACCTTTGAAGCCTTTTCTTCACTCTGTCCAATTAAAAAGGAAAGGGAAACCTGCAGGTCAGACCAAACCTCATTAGAAGTGTCACTTGCTGGAACTGAGGATGCTGAATGTGTTGTTTTCTGAAAACTCTGTAGGCCTTGCTCTCAAATGGCTCCAAATCTATTTGCCCACTCTGATAATTTACAGCCAAGGAAACAGCAGCAGCAAGTAAGGTGGTATGTGGGCAGGAAGTCCAATTTTTCAACCCACCAGGAGACGATAATCTCCAGGCTGCCATTACTCTTCTTTCCTGATCCCTCAGTGTCCCTCCAGCATTCATGGCTGCCCACAGCTCTTTTTCCTGCCTCAACTACAACCTCCCCACCGGAGTAGTTAATTAAATATCAAATGTTTCTAAATGGCAGGAGCAAAGAATACATTTGCGGCGTGAGGGGGTTGGGGAGAAAGGATCATTTATACATTTGTTTGTGACTCACACTGGCCTTGCTGCCCAATCCAGGCAGGATGTCCTTGGCTTCCCAGGTGGAAATGGAAACAGCAATGCATAACCCTTTGCAACAAAAGGCTGAGATAAAAGAAATAAATATCAAGTGCAAGAGCTTTCCACTTAAGAGCATCTAAAGGTCATTGTTTCAAAAGTGCATTTTTGCAATGCACTCTTTGCCACTTGCTTGCAGTTCAGAACTTTGGGGGAGGTAAAGAGGTGGGGGGGGATGGGACAGCTGGGCAGGGGTGCCTCATTCTCCCTGCTTCCCTCCCCTTCTCAAGAATATTTTACGTATATCATATGTGTGCGTGTACATGCAGACTCAAACAAAGGCTGAGTGATGTCACAAGGCAGAGTTTCCCATGATGCCACAGGGCTGCCAACATTTGGAAGTCTGAAACCTGACAAGAGGGTTGAACTTGAGAGTCTGTCTCAGTACAGCTATATATTTATTTATAAAAATAGTTATATACCATTCATTTAAAAAACATCAGAGCAGTTTACATAAAACCATACCATTAAAACCACATAAACATGTTAAAATCAGGGATCAGCTAGCTATTATGAAAGATGTATTCTTAATTGCCTCTGTAATACTGATAGAATAGAAAAGCTTCCTTTTTTTTGCAAATTAATTTTTTATTGATTTTCAGTACACATACATACATTCATAAATTACACATATATAGGTTACATATTTAACTTAGGCTCTATCATGCCTCTGACTTCCCTCCATTTCTTTGGTAAGTATCAAATAAAGTTCTAATATCACGTACTCTATATATCTTATTATCAACTACACGCTGTAAGAGTTATTCCAACCCTACCAGTGTCTTCAAAGATTTACAATTGTTTCTTATATACATCAAATATTTACTCCAATTTTCTTGAAACTTCTGCTCGTCCTGATCTCTTAATTTTCCTGATAGTCTGGTCAGTTCTGCGTAGTCCATCATTTTAACCTGCCAGTCCATTATATTCGGTATTATGTCTGTTTTCCAATTCTGAGCTAACATATTTCTGGCTGCTGTCGTGGCATATAAAAAGAGGTTTTTATCTTTTTTTCAATTTCCTTTCCAATCAATCCTAGTAGAAAAGCTTCAGGTCTTTTTGGGAAAGTATATTTAAAGATTTTTTAAAGTTCGTTATAGATTAGTTCCCCAAAGCCCTTCACTTTACTACAGGTCCACCACATATGGTAGAGGTCACCCTCTACCTCTCCACACTTCCAACATTTCTTATTTTTTGTTCTATACATCCTTGCTAGCTTTACCGGCGTTAGATGCCATCTGTAGATCATTTTCCACAAATTCTCTTTTAAAGCAGTACAAGCCGTAAATTTCATGTTTACATTCCATAGTTCTTGCCACGCATCAAAATCGATATTATGGCCGAAATCAATAGCCCATTTAACCATAGCTTCCTTTATCTCTTCGTCTTTCGTATACCAATCCAATAATAAATCATATGTTTTTGATAATAATTTATTTTTACCTTCTAGAATATCAGTATTAAATTTAGATTTCTTATCCTCGAATCCCTTTTTACTTTTATCTTCTTTTAGTAGATCATTAACTTGGTGATACTGTAAGCACCCTGTATATAAATTCTCTACCTCTTTATACGGTTTGAGTTTTATATCTTGATCTGTCTTTTTGATTAGTTCTTCATAAGTAGCTTTTTCCCCTTCCATATTAACTTTTTTGATAGTTAAAACTTCTATCGGTGAAATCCACCAAGGGGTTTTCCTTTCCAATAGGTCTTTGTTTCTTTCCCAAACTTGAAATATTGATCCTCTGATTATATGGTTTAGAAAACCCTTGTGAACTTTCACCTTCTCATACCATAGGTACGAGTGCCACCCGTACCTATTATCAAAACCTTCTAAGTCTAAGAGATCGGTGTTTTCTAATTTTATCCAGTCTTTCACCCATGTTAAACAAGCTGCTTCGTAGTATAGACTCAGTTCTGGCAGGGAAAAACTTCCTCTTTCTTTTTTATCCACCAAGATTTTCATTTTTATTCTCGTTTTTTCCCCCCTGCCAGACGAATCTTACTAATATTTTTTGCCATTCTTTAAGTTGTTTTAGCCCTTTAATTACTGGAATAGTTTGGAATAGAAATAACATTCTGGGCAAAACATTCATTTTAATCACGGATATTCTCCCCAAGAATGACAACTTTAATCTATCCCATATTTCTAGGTCCTTTTTAATACCCCTCCATGCTGCCTCATAATTGTCTTTGTATAAGTTTATATTTTTTGCTGTAATCCATACTCCTAAGTATTTAACTTTCTTAACTGCTGTAATTCCAGATCTTTGTTGTAGTTCCTCTATCTCTTCCTTGGTCATGTTCTTTGTCAGCATTTTGGTCTTATTCTTGTTAAGTTTGAGTCCTGCCACCTTGCCGAATTCTTCTAGTCTCTGTAAGGCTTCTTGCAAACTCTTCTTTGGCTCTTCTAATGTTAACACTAGATCATCCGCGAATGCTTTAATTTTGTACTCTTTACTTCCTACCTTGATCCCTTTCACTTCTGATGCTTCTCTTAGCCTCTTGTTAAAAACCTCTAATACTGTTATGAATAACAGTGGAGACAGGGGGAAACCCTGTCTAGCCCCTTTAGCGATATCAAAAGGTTCCAATATATTGCTATTTATTATGAGTTTGGCTTTTTGATCTTGATATATGGCTTCAATTCCTTTTCCAAACCCTTCTCCAACTCCCATTGCTTTTAGATTTTCTTTCATAAATCTCCAGGAGATGTTATCAAATGCTTTTTTTGGCATCGATAAATACCAATGCCGCTTGCTTGTCTATCCTATTCTCTAAATATTCAATAATGTCTATGACATTTCTTACATTATCTTTCAGTTGTCTTCCCGGAAGAAAGCCTGCTTGATCTTTGTGAATTTTCCCATTTAAAAGTCTTTTTAATCTTTCCGCCAATACATCAGCAAATATTTTGTAGTCGTTATTTAACAAGGAGATGGGTCTGTAGTTTTTAACTTCTAAGCCATCTGCATCTTTTTGGGGGATCAAGGTAATGTAAGCTTCCTTCCACGTGGTTGGGATTTTCCCTTCTTTTAAGATGTTATTCATGACCTCGCATAACACTGGGACTATTTGGTCACATAATGTTTTATAATATTTAGATGAAATGCCATCTGGCCCCGGAGCCTTTCCCATTTTCATTTTTTTATTGTTTTCCAAATTTCTTGTTGTGTAATTGTCTGATTTAATTGTTCTCTTTCCTCTTCCGTAATCTGTTGCAATTGGTATTTTTCCAAATATTCTTCTATTCTATTATCTGTCTCTTTCTCTTTTCTATATAATTCTTTATAATATTTCTGAAACATCTTTCTTATCTCTTTGGGGTCTTCCACTATCTTTTCTCCATCCCTTATTCTACCTATTATATTTTGTTTTTTCCTTTCCTTTAATTGCCAAGCCAAATACTTCCCAATTTTGTTAGCTGATTCGAAATTTTTCCCCCTCATCATTTTAATTCTCCATTCTACTTCTTGATTCACCACCATGGAAAATTGGGCCTGTAGCATCTTTATGTTTTGTTTTATTGTTTCATAACGAATTAAGGTTAAATAACGAATTAAGATTCCAAGTAAAGCTGTTATCACTAAAGGAATG
Organism: Podarcis vaucheri; assembly: GCF_965113315.1. Classification (NCBI taxonomy): domain Eukaryota; kingdom Metazoa; phylum Chordata; class Lepidosauria; order Squamata; family Lacertidae; genus Podarcis; species Podarcis vaucheri. The sequence continues at coordinate 1,601,059 of NC_138760.1, forward strand.
CAGCTAAAGGAGTCCAGCAATAAATCTCCAGAATTTGTGTGCTGTGAGGAGGAAAAGGAATCCATTCCGGCGGTAAGGGGAAACAACGTATAAAGGAAGGCTGAGAGAGGAGAAAAAGTAAGAAAGTAGCCACCAAGTGGGTATTGCTGAGAGTCCTTGGATACAAAGTAAAACTGTTCTGAGGCAAAGTGTTGTTTGGAAGATAAAGACAAGTATAAAAGTAAAATAGAAACCTCTTTGTATCGTCCCGGTCGGAGTGCTTTCTGCCAGCGACAGGAAGGGGCTTTCTACCCTCTCTTTTTCTATCCCTTATTACCTGCCTGTTCGAGTATAAATGAAGGGGAGAAATGGCGTATAACGAAAGGCTGGGAGAGGAAAATGAGCAATAAAGTAGCTGCCAAGTGGGTGTAGCGGAAAGTCCTCAGATACAAAGTAATTTTGTTTCGAGGCAAAACATTGCTTGGAAGATAAGATAAAGCAAAAACTGATTTGAAACCTTGTTGCAACATCCCAGGTCGGAGTGCTTTGTGCCAGCGACGGGAAGGAGCCGTTCCTCTTTTCATCATTCCTTTTGCCTGCTTGGTTATATTTACAAATGAGACTCTTCGGACTTTATTTTGGACGTGTTTAAATAAAAAGAACATGGACTGATATTGAAAGAAGTGGAAGTACTAATTAGTGTGGCTCTGCTGAGAGTTTTGGGGGAGAATTAGAACTGTTTAAGAGGTGCTCTTTGAACTTTTCTTCGGACTGCTTCAGAAGCATTGGCTGAATCTAGTGGAACTTACGTCCTCTATTTTGCCTCCCTCTACATCCTTGGCTTCTCATATGGACTAAGAGAAAATGGATGCTGCGCCTTAGATTACTTGGATTGCTGACCTCACGGGGAGAGTCAACGGAAGAAAGAAAAAGCAACATAAGGATACAACATTTTGGATTTACTTCTTCCCATTCTCTCTCTGTTCTACTCACTGGTTTTTGCTTGTTTTATTTGTGAATCTTGGCGGATTTACACTATTGTCTCTTATCTCCCCATCCCCGCATACAGTGCCCACCCTTACTTTCCGCCTGGTGTGGTGCCTTCCTCCCCTTCTTTCTTTACTCCCCTGCCCCTCCACTCCCTTACCTTTTAATATATATATATATTTAATTTCCTCTTTCTTTTTCTTCTTTTTCTTCTTCTTTACTTTTGTTTTTGGTGTGTTTGTTAGTTAGATTACCTATCTCTTTAAGAATACTGATTGTTTATTTTGTTAGTTTATTGGGGAGGGGGGAAGAGGGGGTGAGAGGGGAAATATACTGGAACAAACTATAAACTTCTATTACTAACTTTGTGAACTCTAGGGGCGGAAAGTGGCATTACATCAGCTGTTGTTAATTTTTCAATTCTGCATCCTCTAGGGGTGGAAAGCTAAATTGCATTATCTGTTAAATTGATTCAAGTAAAAATACCAAAATGAAGAAAGGAGTGGGAACACCGGCGGAGAGAAGGCCATCCAGACAGGAAAATGGAAAGGAGGGGAAGGAGATTAAGGACTATGATACATTAATGGCTGAAATAAGGAAGGAATTTAAACACAACAAAGAGTATATTGAGAAAAAAATAATGGAAGTACAGGATACTTTGGACAAGAAATTGGAGGGGGTGGTAGGAGAGCTGACAGGGAAAGTAAAAGATCTAACAGTAAAATCTAAAGCTCTTGAGGACTCAATGAAGAAAGTGCAGAAAGAATTGAAGGAGACTAAGAGGGAAACGGATAGGATTAGAGTAGAGGTAAAGGAGATAAATAAATCTCAGGAAGAGATACTGGATAGTATGGGGATGATGGAAATGAAAATGAAACAGGCCAATTTGATATTTAGGGGGATCCCTGAAGAGGCAAATGAGAACATAAGAATTAAACTGATTAAGGAACTAGCGAATTGGATGGATGTGAGGGAGGAGGATATAGGATTTACTATAGCAAATGTCTTTCGAATAAAAGTAAAATCCACCAAAGCTAGAGGGGAAAAAGCTCCCAGGGGATGTGTTATGATGTTTAACTCTTTGGATATGAGGAACGAAATATTGAGGTTAAACTACAACAAAAAGCTGTGTATAGGTGGGAGAGCAATTATCGTATTCAAAGAGATTCCATCGAGGTTTCTTCGAAGGAGAGACATTTATAAGCAGCTAGTAAACCAGCTAAAGAAAAATGGAATCCAGTACAGATGGGAATTCCCAGAAGGGGTATCATTCTATTATAAAGACAAGAGATTCAAACTATCTAGTCCTCAGGAACTGGAGAAATTTGCCAGAAGGTATGACAAAGAATTGGGAAGGACAGAGGGGGGGAGTTAGGGGGGGACAGATGGGAGGAGACGGAGGCAAGAGGAGGAGAAGAGGAGGAAGAAAAGGAAGCAGACGAAGAAGAAGAGTCTAGCAACAAAGAGTTTTAAAGTTAATTTAGACCTGACAACTAATTAACAATGGCTTTGAGAATACTGTCATGGAATGTGAATGGACGTAACAATAAAAATAAGAGAAATCAAATTGCACAGGTGTTAAAAAAAATCTTGACATAACATGTTTGCAAGAAACACATGTTGCAAGAAAACATAAAAGAGTTCTAAGTAATAAAAGATTAGGAATGGATTTCGTTGCCTCAGATAAGAACAAAAAAAGAAGAGTGGTAGAATCATAGAATCAAAGAATCATAGAGTTGGAAGAGACCACAAGGGCCATCAAGTCCAACCCCCTGCCAAGCAGGAAACACCATCAGAGCACTCCTGACATATGGTTGTTTTTTGAATTGGTGGATAATATGGGACTAATTGACATATGGAGATTCAAAAATCCTACAACAAAACAGTTCACCTTTTTCTCAAACCCAAATTAAAGTTGGGGAAGAAAAGATCACATTTGGATCTCGAAAGAATTAATTATGAGAGCTAAGAAAGCGGAAATTCTTCCACAAACATTATCTGATCACAACCCGGTCTATATGGAGTTAAGAGGAAAAGACCCCGCAACCATCAGATGGAGAATGAATGAGAACTTGTTCAATGATCAGAAGATAATAAACAGGGCGAAAGAGACAATTGAGGAATACTTTAAATATAATTTGAATAAAGGAACACCCATAGAAATAGTCTGGGACGCAAGTAAAGCAGTTATGAGGGGGTTTTTAATTCAGAAAAACAGCCACTTAAGAAAGGGAAGAGAGAGAAAGAAAGAAGAAATCTTGATACACCTCATGGAGAGCGAGAGACAGTTAACAATTAAACCAGAAGATGAAAGAATAGAAAAGCTTTCAGCAGGCCAGAGATATGAAGGTCCAGGGGTATGGAACCAGGGAAGAGATGATGGTGGGTTTTAAAAATATATATACTTTATATATTAAAAATATATTTTGAGCGATTAGTGAAATTTTTTAAAAGCACTTTTCAGTGCTCTACTTACTTCTCTGCTGCTAACTTCTGGACCAGGGCCATTCACTGCCAGCCGTGTCCTAGTTGTGCCTTCAGTTGCTGCCATGGGGAGGAAGGGTCAGCTCAGCTATGCTAGCACAGCTGCACACTCAGGGAAAACCATCAAGTCTGTAGGTGTGCCAGACCAACAGATAGCCCTAATATAACTTACCATCCTGAAGTGCCAAACACAGACCCTCCAAGTGTCCCTATATTCCAGGGACGTCCCTGATTTAGAGGAGCCATCCCAGTTTCTGATTTGATCCTGGAATGTCCCACTTTTTCTTAGGATATCCCTATTTTCCTTGGAGAAACGTTGGAGTTATCCGACACCTGAGCCGTCTGAAGGCAATCCTGTATCGGAAAGTTTTTTAATGTTTAATGTTTTATTATGTTTTTATATAGGTTGGAAGCTGCCCAGAGTGGCTGGGGCAACCCAGTAAGATGCATGAGGTATAAATAGTAAAATTATCATTATAGAAAGGGACTTCCCTATTTTCATCAGAGAAATGTTGGAGGGTTTGCAGACAGGAGTCTTGGAACCAAAGCCTGATACTTGACTTCTCTACCCCCTGCAGAAAGAAGTGAAAACTCACAGAGCATAGACAGCAGGCACATCATACCGCACAGAGATTAGTAACCATCTCCACATCTTGTAGCGGTTGATTCTGTGACTGCAGCAGCCTGATTTGTGGGCTACTGTCACTAAAGGCAGATCTACACCACAAGATGCTTCAACAGAGACCTGTAGTGCTGCAAGGAAACCAGTCTAATTTGCAGCACCCTCACCAAAATACAGTCTTGGCGGAGTCAGAGACAGCAAAACAGGTATAAGTATAAAGCAGACTTAGGTTTATATGGTGCAGATCTACGAAAAATAGGCACTTCATTTTGTTTTCCTGCATAAAATTCCCAGCCATTGGGTGACAATATTACTGTACCATCTTGGCTGTTGCAATTTTCAGTGCAAATGATCGATAGGACTCAAGAGTAATAGTGCCCTTAGCACCCAATAGATCAGTGTGATTTGTCTCATATCCTGACCTGCAAATGCAGACCATAAAGCCAAACCTCTGCTGAGAAATGGAGCTCCTTTCCAATCTCAGCTCCATTAATAGGGAGGGGACCCAGAGCATCCCCAAGCAACACTGCCAACCGATGGCCGCTTAAGTGTCTCTTGTGGAGCTCAGAGAGAGCAAACAAAATTGGAGACTCCACTGACCAGCTGTTGCCTCTTCTGTGCTTTCAGTCATGTTAACACATTCTGAGCTGCAAGGCAAGACCCATATGCTGGGGTTGCCTAGCCAGGCTCTTGCCATGCCACTTTGCCATCTCGACTGGACCATAGAAGAAGCAAGTAGCAAATGCTGCCATACCCTCCAAGTGCCCCTATTGTCCGGCAACAGTCCCAGAGTTGCAAAAGCTACCCTGGCTTCTGATTTGATCCTGGAATGTCCCTATTTCCCCCACCAGGGCCACCACCACCAAGTTTGGGGATGAGGAGGAGCCGGCACTTGTCCTGAGCAGCTGCAGCTGCAGGGGAGCACCTCATTGCCTCTCCTGGGCCCCTCCCACTGGCCTCCTCCCTTGGGCAGCTCATAGCTGCTGGTGGGGAGCAGGCAAGGAGGAGGAGAGGCTGCTGAGGCCCAGCCCTGCTTGATGCGCTGGCTTTGAGCTATAGGCAGAGGGCAGGGCCACCCTGGGCGGGAAGAAAGGGCGAGCAGAGTGGAGCACAAGGAGTCCTGATTTTTAAAAATCAAAGATCTACTTGCCCCTTTCTATATATTGGTGTGTGTTTTCCCTTTTGTAAATCTGCCAGAGAACAGAACAGAACAGAACAGAACAGAACAGAACAGAACAGAATAGGGATGAATGGATTTTCTCAGGATGGTGGATGGCATGTGTGCTGTGTCCCATTGGTGAAGTGGTGGTGGCACTACTCTCCCTTCTTCTGAAAGAAATGCTCTGCAGTGGCTGGTGTGTGTTTGTGTGGAAAGGATGAAAATGATGGGTCAAGGAGGGTCAGTTGCAGGGGAGTGAGAAATGTTGGAGGGTATGTGCTGCTGAAAGGAATCAGTGGTGCTCATTTTGAGTAAGTAGTAGCTAGATCTGTGCAACAAGAGGCAGCTCTTGCAAACAAGGGGAAATGCGGGGGGGGGGATGCAAGCAGGAAAAACTTTATTTCATAGCATTTATATACCACTTGATTGTAAAAGGAAACCTTCTAAGTGGTTTACGAAAGGATAAAAGGTAGGAAAAGGTGAAGGACCCCTGGACAGTTAAGTCCAGCCAAAGGTGACTATGGAGTGTGGGGCTCGTCTTGCTTCAGGCCGAGGGGGCCAGTGTTTGCCCACAGACAGCTTTCCGTGTCATGAGGCCAGCAGGACTAAACCACATACCTGTGATGCAGCTAAATAATTATAGACTCTGGAGTTAATGGACCTACCAGGGATTATTTTGCAGCATGTTTATTTGCCTACTTTTGTTGCAGCCACTATGCATTCTCCCCACCCCCACATCCCACATCCCAAAATGATGCTGTATCATGGTCATGCATCTGGAAACAGAACTATTTTGAAGTGTTTGCCATTGTCTACAAAAGCAATAAACTTCAAATTAAACATAAAATGTGAAAGAGCTGAACACATTCCTAAATGGTAAGGGGTGAATTTTGGTGCATTCCAAAAACTTCCAAATATGGCCATGTATTTTTTGGGTGGGGGCATGTAGACCACCCCTAGTTTAGACCCAGTCCAAACTTATGAGCTGTCTTACAGTGTCTTTTATACCAGAACCCTCCCTATTTTTTGTAATTGTGGAGATTTTTGGAGGGGGGAACGGCAAGTTTTAAAAACTGTTTATTAAGTTGCATTTTGAACAGTTGTAACCTGCCCTGGAACTTTAGGGAGAAGGGCAGGTAATAAATCAAAATCACCACCACAATCACGTCAGTTCCATCCAGATGTTGTTCGACTCCACTCCAGGTCTGTCGTCACCAGCTAAGATGGGCAATGATCAGGGATTCTGGGAGCTGTATTTAGGGAGGGGAGGGGAACTGTCTGGTTGATGTTTTCATGAAAATCTACCAAATGTGCACTACCCAAATCAAGATACAAGTCAAAACATAGCTATCCTTTGAAATTTGCACTTCCCTGAATTTTGGCAGGAAGTTCTCCAACCAAAAATAAAACAAAATAAATGCATATAGTATGCATTCCTCATTTGATTTCTTGACAAATTTACAATGGGCCTCACAACCACAAATGCTGCTTGCACTGCATTCCATATATACTTAGCAAGGGATATGGACTTAACAGTCCTTGCAATCTTCCCTCTGTTCCTCCCCACACCTGTTCCACCAACCTCTCTTCTAAACTTGAATCCTTAAGTTCATGCTTCATTTCTTCTACGTTCTCCTCAGTGTCAAATGTGGGCAGGTCTATTAAATCCCACCCTACTGTCCCAAAGTCCTCTTCCAAAAACTGAAACCTATGTTATAAAACACACACAAGCATTCTCAGGTTTCTTATCAACAGCTAGCATGTAAATGTGCCAAGTGGGTCCCTTGTTTCCCATCCCTGCCCCCATTTTGAAGCTTTCAAAAGCCATGTGAAAGCTGAGCTTGGCAGACTCTTTTTGCCTGCAACTCCTTTGTGGGGGGCTTCTAGTAATTGCAATTGTAAATTGATGTGATTCTTATTTGGCTAATAAATACTTTATTTGCACGTGCGAAGTCAATAAGAAGCCGTCTTCTCTTTGTAATAAGATTTTAACACAATTAATCTGGAGGAGGGGGATTTACTGCTCATCCTGCCATGTGGAGGCTCCATGTGGAGCAATAAAGGCACCATTTGCATCTCATTAAGCAGAAGAAGGTGAGACAGAGGAAGCCTCCATGAGTCCTCCCTGGAATCCTAAGAAGCGGAGCTGTCTTGGAGAAGAAAGCACAGCTAACAGAAGGATCAAAGTCTCCAGCTTCCAATTAAATGTTGCAAGAGCAAAGGGCTGTGGGGGAAATGCAGTAATTAAAAGTTGTTTTGAGGGGGGTAGGAAACAGGCCTTGTACCTAAATGAGAGCCCAAACCTGAGATTTACCCCTTTCTTCCTTGTTTTAGCAATGGGACAGCAGTCTATGCGTTCTGATGCACAAAGGGCAACGCTGTGACCCCTCAAGCTCTGTTTTGGAATGTGAAATATACTCAGAGTCGCAAAGTGATTTCATGCTCTTTATTCAGCTCATAGTGGTGAGGAGGAATGAATGAATGTCCCCTCAAAGTATCTGCTTTATATACATTATTTACACAATGGGCTGCACATGATTGGTTAATTCTGGAATTCTACTGTAAGCCAATCAGGTTGTGGATTCACTTATATCTGGAGCATGATTGGGTGGTTCCTGCCAACCAATCATACTGCTGCATTGTTCTTGGACCAATCAGACTGCTGCATTCTGAATCCTATTGTTCTAGGACCAATCAGACTGCTGCAATTTGGATCCTATTGTTCTAGGACCAATCAGACTGCTGCAGTTTGGATCCTATTCAACTCAGTACATAACAGAATGAATCCTACAATAGAATGGAAATGAACTCCAGCCAGACTCAAAGGTTTGGCTGAGGACCCAAATGTATGATTGGTGTGGAGGAAGGGGACAAGGAGACTCCCCCTTTCTCAACTCCCTCTTGCTTAATACAATGTATCCAATGATGCTGACTGTTGGGAGACAAAACAAAGACAAAACAAAGCACTTCTTGTCGCAGCGGGTAGGTAAACTATAGAATTTGCTCTGGCAAGATATCATGATGACCATGAATTGGGATGGCTTTAAATGAGGATTAGAGGAAGGAAGAACAGGCTATTAGTGGCTGACAGCCATGGTGGCTGTGTTAGTCTCCCTCCGCTGTTGGAGCAGTAGGTAGCTTCGTGGTGATTGTCCTGGGAAAAGAGAAGTGTTCTGTGTTCGCTCCTTTCTCATCCAAAATGGGCACAATTCCTGCAGCATCTGTTGGCACTGCTTGAGGAATTTGATATTTGTGAACCCCTATACAAACTGCTGCACCTCCTGGACTACTGTGGAGGCTGGAATTTGGAAGATACCGTATTTTTTGCACCATAACACTCACTTTTTTCCTCCTAAAAAGTAAGGGGAAATGTCTGTGCGTGTTATGGAGGGAATGCCTATGGATTTTCCTCCTCTAAAAACTGTGCATGTTATAGAGCGAAAAATACGTTAGTTATCCTTCAAAGTTACCGTAACACTTCTCCAAATTCTGTGATACAGTTCTCAGCTCAACTTGCACCTTTGAAATAAAATACATTGAGAAATAAGTGGGGGGGGGGTTTGAAATACGCTTTCAAAACCTCTTATGTAAATGTGGATTTTCTTCTTTGTTCATTATTATTTTTTTAAAGCATAGATTAATGTAGATATATAACCAAAAGACTTGGTCTTATATATGATATTGGCAGCATGAATAGGAATTGCAACTCAATAGGAAGCATCCCAAAATCTTACACAGTGCGCTTGGTTCCAACTGTCTCTGGAATATAGCTATAATGGAGAAAATAACACATAATTTGTGATAAGGACTAGAACCTGAAGATGCTTTTTATATGATTTGGCATTCTTTTATGAAATATATAGCAGAACCATCATTTTCAAGATGGACCCATGTCACAAGCTTGGCAAATCTGGAACTAGACTTGATTATCTGGTGATGTTGATAGTCATTACTTGGACTTTGGGTTTTTTTTTAACCCAAGTGCAACTGTATTAATTCTATGTGCCTATTTTGCAGTTTTGTTTTTCCATCTTTTAATTTTCACCTGTTGTTAAAAATTTTTGTTTTAAATTCTGTTTAAATATTTGTATTAAATACATTATAGAATGAATTTTAAAAAAAACTTTACCAAAAAATTAAGGGAATGGGACAGAAAAGACTGATGAATGAACACCTGCAAAAGTGACATGCTGCAGAAACAGTTGGATCTATTCCTCCATCCCAATCAGTATCTGCAATAGGTCTAGAGCAGTCCCCACCAGCACCCCAAATTAAAAATACATCACTTACTTTTTCCATCAGCTGCCGTAGTTGTCGGCTGCGCAGGTCCCTGGAGCATGTGCCCTGGACAGGGATGACAGCCGTGCACAGACATTTGCCGTCGGGGGCCTGAGCTGAAGTGTAGACCTGCCAGCCTTCATCGGGGCTCTGGAAGAGAGTCTGCAAAGAGAAAGAAGCATAGAGCACTCAGCAACATGGTCAGGGCTTCTGGCCTTGCTCCTAATCCCAATACCTGCAGATGGAGGAGACACCAGTATATTTGCACTACACATTGAAACCAGTTTCAGAATTACAGGAAGTCCTCACAGCAAGCACTACTGGATTCTCTTGCAGGGGCAGGCAGACAGTCAAACCCAACTGAAAGGGGTTTTAAAGAGGTGTTGTATTTGTGCTGAAGATCTTCATGGGAGAACAAAGGCTCAAAATCCTGGAAATTGCTTTGAGTTTCATTTGTGGGCAGGGAACACAAATCTAATAAATAAACAAATAGGCTTTTCAGCAGGCATAGGAGTTTAGTGCAAATGAGGCAGAGAAAGAAAGGCAAGATGTCATGTGCCTAGGTAAGTTCTCTTGCCCGAAGTTGAGATGGTATTCTAGTTTACTACATGTACACTCTTTGACTTGGGTCATGTCTATATATGCAGCAGAATAATGTGGGGCTGAGAGATTTGTTTCTCTCTCGCTTGCTCTCTTTGCAAAGAATGAGGAAGATTAAAAAATGTGCCTTTTCGTGAAGTGGTACCGTTCATTCCACCATCCCATCCTGCTCCAGGTGTGTATCTCGCTCCACAGTGTTGAAAGGGTCTTACATAGGAAACCCCACAGTAAGCCCTTGTCACCATCTCAGATTGGGCTGTCACATAGGGAACACAATGGAAGAAAGGGAGACTTGGAGCAGTCCTCTGCACACACACACAAACACACACACTGCTCATCCATTGACATGAGCCAACAGTGTGACGCGGCAGCTAAAAGAGCCAATGCAATTCTGGGCTGCATCAATAGGAGTATAGCATCTAGATCAAGGGAAGTAATAGTGCCACTGTATTCTGCTCTGGTCAGACCTCACCTGGAGTACTGTGTCCAGTTCTGGGCACCACAGTTCAAGAAGGACACTGACAAACTGGAACGTGTCCAGAGGAGGGCAACCAAAATGGTCAAAGGCCTGGAAACAATGCCTTATGAGGAATGGCTAAGGGAGCTGGGCATGTTTAGCCTGGAGAAGAGGAGGTTAAGGGGTGATATGATAGCCATGTTCAAATATATAAAAGGATGTCACATAGAGGAGGGAGAAAGGTTGTTTTCTGCTGCTCCAGAGAAGCGGACACGGAGCAATGGATCCAAACTACAAGAAAGAAGATTCCACCTAAACATTAGGAAGAACTTCCTGACAGTAAGAGCTGTTTGACAGTGGAATTTGCTGCCAAGGAGTGTGGTGGAGTCTCCTACTTTGGAGGTCTTTAAGCAGAGGCTTGACAACCATATGTCAGGAGTGCTCTGATGGTGTTTCCTGCTTGGCAGGGGGTTGGACTCGATGGCCCTTGTGGTCTCTTCTAACTCTATGATTCTATGATTCTATGAAGAAGCCAATCACCATTTTCCAAACCATTTCACAGGGGTCGTTCTGAGGATGAAAACTTTATATTTCCATGAATGCTACCTTGATCTCTTTGAAGGTAATTCAGGATATGAATGCAATTAATTAATTAGACAACAATATACAATAATTATTAATCATTCCTGAATAGTGTAGTAACTTAATAATATATAGTAGTATAATTCACTAGGTGTAACCATCAGGAATTGTGTTAATTTGCTTACAAACAACCTGGAGGGACCCAGCTGAGAATAAGAAAGGTTTTATCTATTGATTAGGAAATGTAAAGAAATACACGACACACAGCCTCCATCCCAAGTTTGAAACCAGCCTCCCCCAACTTAGTGTCCTACAGATGTTGCTGGGACTCCCTCCACCCCTGAAAATTTGGCCATGGAGGCCATGGGGCTGAAGGCATCTTAAGAGAGAAAGCTCTAGAAAACAGCCTGAGAAACAGAGTCAGGGCTTATCCTGCTTCCTTGGAGTTCCCATGAAAAAGAAGCCACCAGAGAGACTGGAGATGCCAAGATCTGCCAATACAACAGCCTGTGGAAAAGATTTGCTGCTTTGTCTCTCCTCATCTTCCCCAGCCTGACTCCCGCCCACACGGCATCTCTGTAAATATTTGCTGGCTTTTTTAAGAGTTAGCATTGGCTGTTGTCATTGTGTGCATGCACAGACACACTTCCCCACAAAACTTGCAAAACTGTGAGATGCAGGCAAGTCTAGGAGATCTTTAATACAAAATAAAAAACAGACAGTTATCAAATTATGCTAATGTGCTGCTTACAGTTAAACAAGAATACATCATGATTCTTAGGGGTGTGCAGTTTCCCCCTCTATTTTGTAAGTCCATTTGTTTCCATTATTAAAAACTTCACTCATTTCATTATTCAGCCATTAAAAGCATATTTGTTTCAGCATTTATTTGTTCATGTTCAGTTCCATTTCCCCCTTTCTTTGTTGTTACTGTTTTATGTGGCGGCAGCAGTAATGCTTACAGTGGTACCTCAAGTTAAGTACTTAATTCATTCTGGAGGTCCGTTCTTAACCGGAAACTGTTCTTAACCTGAGGCACCACTTTAGCTAATGGGGCCTCCTGCTGCCGTTGCGCTGCCGGAGCACGATTTCTGTTCTCATCCTGAAGCAAAGTTCTTAACCCGAGGTACTGTTTCTGGGTTAGCAGAGTCTGTAACCTGAAGCGTATGTAACCCGAGGTACCACTGTATTTTGGTGGCTCCCTCCCTCCCATAAGCCACTGTCTTCTTTTCCCAGAATGCCACAGATATTAAGAACATAAAAAGAGCCCTGCTGGATCAGGCCCATCTAGTCCTCACAGTGGCCAGCCAGGTGCTTGTGGGAAGCCCACAATGGAGCGCAAGAGCAGTCTCCCCACTTGTGATTCTTCAGCAACTGGCATTCAGAGGCAGATGGCCTCAGACCAGGGAGGTGGGATACAGCCAGCATAGCTAGTGGTCACTGACAGACTTATTGACCATGAATTTGTCCAACCCGTTTTTGAAGTTATCCAAGTTTTGGATAGGTATGATTGCATGAGTAATTTCCATAGTTGACTAGGCATTGTGGGGCAAACTACTTCCCTCTATCTCTCCTGGGTCTTCCAACAGTCAGCCTCATTGGATGGCTCTTAGCAGAGAGAGATATGAGAGAGAGAGAGAGAGAGAGACTATCCAGTTTCTCCACACTTTTCTGTTGCTCTGGGGCATTCTGGCAAAGAAAGTGGCACTTGCCGCTAAAAAATGGCAGCTCTCACTGGTGGACACCATTCTCCTCCCAGGGAATGGTCTAAAATGACACACAGAGGCAACATGATTGCTGACTTCACATTATGTCTCACAGCCAAGGATTGTCATTTGTTTTGCTCCCAACCAGCCACTATCTGTAGCCAAAGTTTCTTCTTGGCTTACTGATCATAGAATCATAGAATCATAGAATCATAGAGTTGGAAGAGACGACAAGGGCCATCGAGTCCAACCCCCTGCCAAGCAGGAAACACCATCAGAGCCCTCCTGACATATGGTTGTCAAGCCTCTGCTTAAAGACCTCCAAAGAAGGAGACTCCACCACACTCCTTGGCAGCAAATCCCACTGTCGAACAGCTCTTACTGTCAGGAAGTTCTTCCTAATGTTTAGGTGGAATCTTCTTTCTTGTAGTTTGGATCCATTGCTCCGTGTCCGCTTCTCTGGAGCAGCAGAAAACAACCTTTCTCCCTCCTCTATGTGACATCCTTTTATATATTTGAACATGGCTATCATATCACCCCTTAACCTCCTCTTCTCCAGGCTAAACATGCCCAGCTCCCTTAGCCGTTCCTCATAAGGCATCGTTTCCAGGCCTTTGACCATTTTGGTTGCCCTCCTCTGGCACGTTCCAGTTTCATGGTTAGAGTGAAATGAACCATGATCCTGGGTTCAGATGCAATGCTGGTTTGAGCAAAACAGCCCTGACAGGTGTGCTCACGGTGCCCTGACAGGTGTGCAGACGTTGAGCTCTCAAATTTCAGCAGTGCCCACTTCCGGAGATGGCGCCATCGGCAATGGCGGATTCCCTCTAGTCTTGAGGGAGTAGCTCCGCAGAAATTGGGTCTTGCCACTACGGCGAAGTGGGGACCCCTTCGAAACTCACAGGCGGGTGAAGCCTGTGATCGTGGGACTCAGCGGGCACCCTTAGCGCCCCCCAATTTGCGAGGGAACTCTGTAAAGAGCTCCGGAGCAAAACGAGGATTCTGGCGCGGTGCTGAGAGCCAACTGCTTCTTCTGTGGAGTGAAGCCGTGCAGCTGTTGCCGGAGAGCGCCGACCTTTTTCCTGTGACAATTTGGCTAATAAACAACTACCCATGAGTAGGTTAAACTCGAAGACTGGGATATTTAAAGAAAAAAAGGACAAATTTGGCACTGAAGCAGGAAGGCGTAAACAGGAAGTCCTTCTTCCGCTTTCTGTAAATAGATGAAAGCAAAGACTGTCTAAGCTAAGACCCTGAAAATTGTTTGAATAAAGACTTAAATTTCAACATCAATTAAAGAGAACTCCCTCCCTAAGGTGCGGGAGAGGGGAGGGAGAAGGGGAAGCATCTTTGCCCGCAAAAAAAAAGAAGAGAGAAAGGGGATAAAGACCACCACTTAACGCCTGGGAACGGACTGTCAAGGGATAATGGATGCCGCATTGTGAATCGCACTGTTAAAGGATAATGCAACTATTTGACAGCTAACTCTGCAAGAGAGATACTTGTTTTGAAGGGTCTTTCCGGACTTGAAACTGTTGCTGGTTTGGCTAAAGGGGGGATCTTTGAAAGTTGGAAAAGTTATTTTATTGTTACAAGTATGGACTGCTACTGTGTCCCGCTAGAGGAACTTTGAAATTGTTACAACTGGCCAGGGAATTTTCCATCCTAAACAGGCTAAGGGGAATTTTCCATTACAAAACAAGCAACTGTGGGATTGACCTTGATCTGTTGATAAAGTGTTATGGCAGACTTGACTCAGGAAAAAACAACAAGATTGGGTAAAATTAGACTGCAACAGCGTAGGCCGTCAGCAACTGGCCTTCCTGCCCCATCAGGGGAAGATCCAGCCCAGGTGACGCCTAAAGGAATGGCTTCTGAAGGGGGCCTAGCTTCAGCACTAGACAAAATTTTTGAGACTTTGGAAAAATTAAGCAAACAGGTTGCTGAAGCAACAACTAAAATTGATCAAAACACATCAAGCATCAATAACTTGGGGCAGAAGGTGAACTCAAATACAGAATCTATTGAGAAACTGCTGCAGGAATCTACTTTGAACCGAAAAACAGCTGAAGAAGCCAAGGAAAAAGCATTGGCTGTAGAGGAAAAGATACCACCGATTTGCAGGCAGCTTGAGGACCACAAGTCTTTGCTGTCTATGATTGAATTGAAAGAAAAACAAACAAATTTAAGGATTAGGGCTGTACCTGAACTTGAGAAGGACAGTTTGATTGACTTTCTTACACAAGAATTTGCAGACTTTTGGAATTTAGATTCAGACAAGTTGGATTTCAAGATAGTAAGTGCTTTCAGACTTGGAAGAGGGGGGGGGAGAAAGAACAGGGTGAGAGACTGTTTGATTACCCTCCGATCAAGAGAGGAGAGAGACAGAATATTGAGCCTGCACTTTCAGAAGACATTGGAAATATGTGAAGCAAGAGTGGAGATATTTAAGGACATCCCCAAACATCTTTTGGATCTTAGGTCTAACTACAGAGACCTAGTGGCCCTGCTAAGAGGAAACAGAACCATCTTTAGGTGGGAATTCCCTCAAGGCCTATCTTTTACCTTTAAAGGGAAAAAGTTCAAAATAAGATCAGTGGAAGATAAAGAAAAATTTCTGAAAGAACACCAAGAAGACCTGCAAAAAGAAGCCGAAGAAGAGCTAAGAGCCTTAAAACCAGGAATACGAGACATAGTACCACTACCTTTGGGATTGGACAAGTTAGAGAAGGCGATACCACCGACAGAACAAGAACAACTACTTGGTGCAGTTGGAGGAAAGTAAAATAAATACATCATGTCCCTGCAACAGTTAAGTTGGAATAATCATGGATTTCCCAGAGAAAAGGAAAAAAGTCTTTCATTTATTGAAAAAGGAACAATTGGACTTGATTTGTTTGCAGGAAACACATGTGATAAGGCTTCATAGGAAAGTATTGATTAATAAAAGATTGGGTCAAGAATTTATTTCATCGGACAAGGTTAAAAAGAGAGGAGTAGTAATTTATGCCAAAGAAAGCCTATCACTGAAATTTATCTTCAAAGATGACCAAGGAAGATATGTGGCAATTGAAATCCAAACACAAGGAGAAAAATTTTTGATAGTAGGAGTATATGCACCAAATGAGGGGAAATCTGAATTTTTTAAGAAGTTGCATGAGACATTGTTAGACTATATGGATTACAACATTATCATGATGGGAGATATGAATGGAGTGGTATCTACAAATATGGACAAGTCGCAGAGACAGCTAGTTACTAAAGATGGCAGACTACCAAAAACCTTTTTTGAGATGACTGACAATAAGGACTTGATTGACATATGAAGAATAAAGAACCCCTTGGGTAGAGAGGGGACTTTCTTCTCTGAAGCCAAATTGACATGGACAAGAATTGACCAAATCTGGATAACTAGAGGACTGGCACCTAAGACTCGAAAAGTGGAAATTTGCCCTAAAACCTGCTCCGACCATAACGCTGTGAAAATGGAGATGAAACTAACACCTGCCGGTTCCTTCAGATGGAGGATGAATGACACCTTGTTTAGAGATCCAGAAGTTACCAAGAAGGCCCAAAAAACCTTGAGAGACTATTTTGAGATAAATATGAACACTACCATTGAAAAAAGAGTAATCTGGGATGCAAGTAAATTCAACAGAATGCAATAAAGAAGAGAACTCAAAATGAGAAAAAAGATAAAATTTTGGAAAAAATAAAAGAGGCTGAGAAGAAACTGAGAGTGAAACCAAAGTCACAAGAGATTCTGAGAGAAATAAAATTATACCAAGTTCAATATATGAAGATGATGAATCAGGAAATAGAATGGAAAATTAAACAGATGAGACAAAGGTCATTTGAATCGGCCAATAAATGTGGAAAACTGTTAGCTTGGCAAATGAAAAAAAGACAAAAACTCAACACCATCACCAACTTGGAAGTGGAAGGAAAGAACATCCAGAATCCAGTGGAAATTAGAAAATGCTTCCAGAGGTATTCTAAACAGTTATATTCACAAGGGCCACAGAAAGAGTTTGATTTAGACCAATTTTTTAAAATAAATGGACTTCAAAATATAACCTCAAAATATTACCTCAAAATATAACCTCAAAATATAACCTCAAAATATTATAGATCCTTGAAGGACTGGATAATACAACCACTAAAGGATATACACAGGTGGTACATGACACCAGTCAAGCTTGCAAAAATCTATCATCTGCCCGATAATAAATGTTGGAAATGTAAAGAAACTGAAGGTACATTCTTTCACCTTTGGTGGACGTGCCCAAGGATTAAGGCTTTCTGGGAGATGATATATAATGAATTGAAAAAGGTATTTAAATATACCTTCTTGAAGAAACCAGAGGCCTTTCTCATGGGCATAGTCGGCCAATTGGTGCCAAAGAAAGATAGAACTTTTTTATGTATGCCACAACAGCAGCAAGAATACTTATTGCAAAGTACTGGAAGACACAAGACCTACCCACTCTGGAAGAATGGCAGATGAAGGTGATGGACTATATGGAACTGGCGGAAATGACTGGCAGAATCCGAGACCAGGGAGAAGAGTCGGTGGAAGAAGATTGGAAGAAATTTAAAGACTATCTTCAGAAATATTGTAAAATTAATGAATGTTAGAATGACGTTGGATAGAAACTAAGTGGTCTTTAGCAGTAATGCTATAAGAGAATATGAGAAGATGGTTATTAATAGGTAAAAACGTAATGTTATAATATTTTAAAATTGAAGATTAAGATGATTGAAGAGGGGAGGTATTTGCTGAATTAAAAAATTGAATTGGAATACAGAAAAGGGAGGCGTGAGGAGGTCCGGGAAATAAGCAATTGAAAATATGTGACGGAAAGACTGAATTGTTTTTAACTATTTTTATTTTGTATCTTTCTTTTTTCCCCTTTTTTGTAATTTTTTGAAAATCTCAATAAATATTTATATTAAAAAAAAAAATCAGCAGCGCCCTGTGCAATGCTAAAATTTTACATCCCCCACCTCCCATGCTCCATTGCTATAGCATTGCTTTAACACCCCCTGCAGTGTGTGCCCAGTGCAGCCACACCAGTTGTGCTACCCTAAAACCATCTCTGCTCATGGTAAAGTCTTCCCTGTGGCTTGCTGTGGCATGGAAGCTGGGTGAGTGAAGAGATGCCCTGCTGGGGTTGAGATACAATCCCAGTTTTCCAGCCACTGCTGAAATCAGCTGATCAGAATCAAGCATTATTTCTTATCTGCCCCCTTCTTCCCTGCTTTTCGTTTCTTGGTCACATGGGAGTGTGACAGAACATTGGGAACTCTTGTATGTAGCTAGATCCTGGAAACATAGGTTACTGTCTGCTTGTTTGACTAAGACAAGGAGGAAAAACTCTCTGGCCCAGTGCCTCTTGACCATTAAAGTGCTGTCTCTGTGTCCAAATGCCTTAGGGCTCTGGGACCATAACCCTGGGGTTATAGGCCACAAGAGCAGACCTGTCACACTGACTCCATCCCAAGTCTGCACTGCCTGCCCTCTTTCCCTCTTTCCCACGATGCCACCTCCCTCTTCCCAACCCACACAAACGCAATGTGTTTCTAAAATTCACTTGATTCTTTTCTTTCCCCAACTAAATATGGAGCGGCAAATGCTATTTTTAGTCCCCACTTGCCCTGGGACATGCCGAACGCACGTAATGAGTTGTGGCGTGACCTATTCTGTCCTTTCCTGTTATGTCACGAAGCTTCATCACCCATTTGGCTGTCTTCTCTCTTCCCCCGCCCCATCCCATTTCAGTTTCTTAAAGAGGCGCCTGCTAAGAAATTGGAGGGAAAGGCTGCAAGAGAGAAAGGAAGCCCCACAGAGCACCATTCCCAGGCAAACAAGCCACAGCCAGATAGTCTATACTCTTTCAGAGTCCATCAGTCCCTCCTTTCCACCAACCACATCATGCAAAAAAATTGAGAAAGCCTCTTGGGAAACAGAGCAGAAGAAGCAGCCCTTAACAGAGTGGAGGGTGGACAGAGAATGCAAAGTAGGTCAGACCCGTGTTAGCCAGCCTCATGCTCTCTCCTTCTGGATGTGGCACGGCAACCCGCCCATAATTTACATTCAGCACATTAGAGATCATCAGCGAGTGATACCATGCCAAGTCTTCCTATGACTTCTCAGTAGATCAACCAAATTTGAGTGATACCAAAATGCCAGCTGAAGAGTTTGTGCCTCCCCTGCCCCCACCTAAAGCAAGTAGCTAGTCCTCCTGGGTGTAGTGGGGTCCTCAGGGCAGGACTCTGAGGCAGGAATCCAGGACCCTGCTTAGCGGAATGAGCAGGAGGGCCCCCAAATGCTGCAAGGCTTGAAGTAAGCGAAATAATCACACAGTACGATCAAAAGCGGAAGCGGGTGAAGCATAAGACCATTAAGTCCAGATCTAAAATCACCTACTGTAACTGGACCACTGCATGATAGCAGAAACAGCACTCCAAAATATGTGGGCAGAGATGGTAGAGCTGTACAAGAAAAGTGTAGAGAGGATGAGCAGCAGATTTATTTAATTTTTAAACCCCAAACAAAACACCTCATACTAACCTGAAGCCAGGACCATGATTGCCTGAAAATATTAAACTTGCCCTGAATTGCTTTCTAGAATATAGGCAGGTAAATCTTCTAAGATATTGTGTAATAGTTAGCAAAGAATTAAAACTCTATATGTACTTTGTGTACGAACTTAGTCAGTGGGTGGGTAAAGGTCTGTGATATTTTCCAGTTGCTGCACCTCAACCAGTCTCCCCAAAACCTGGTCCAAATGTGAGGTCTGGTTGTGGGATGAGGCACACCCTCTGACCCCTCTTCTTCCTTGCATACCTACATACTGCTCCATTCAGTTTTGGTGTTGATGTGTACACCTGTCCCCAAGCTGGATGTCTGCAAAACGTGATGTGAAGGCTGGCAACATCAACCCTGCCATTAGGAATCCCTTGCAAGACGACAGCAGTGCCTGGAAACAGTCAGCTCCTGCACCCGGAGCAGTGACCAGAAGAGATAGGACTTCTGGGAGGAGCACAGAGAGAAGAAACGCCCTGGTGCATCAGCACAGCTGGACACCTTCATCCGCCCCAGCTGCAACAAAACATGTCTCTCCCGTATCAGTCTCTAAAGACACAGCGGGTGCCTTAACCCTCCAACCGTTTGACTTCACCCCCAAAGGCACACTCTTCTGCTGTCTCCGAGACAGAGGATGCCAACAATGATCCTCTTTTCAAGCCATCTAGTTGGTGGCCATCACTGCCTCCTGGGGGAGCAAGTTCTGTAGTTTAACTTGGCACGACATGAAGGACTTTCTTTTATCTGTCTTGAATCTTCCAGTATTCAGCTTCACTGGATGATCTATAAATTACCTTTTTATGTTTAGAGATGGATGGGTTTCCTTTATAGGGTTTCCTTTTTAAAGGAGGTAGAATTGTAACAAAACAAAATGAGTAGATGCTCCAATTGCCCCCCGCCCATTTGTGGGTCTATGTTTGTAGAGCTATATTTTAAAAACTTAGAACTTTAAATAACAGCCTGGAACTTAAGATTACAGTGAAAGTTTTTTCTTGCTTTAATAAATATTTCATAAGTGTGAAAATAAGAAATTCCACTTTGAGCCTTAGAAAGGCATACTTCTTTTTTTATTCTTTTGGTTTGGGCATAGAAAATAAATTGTTTACTGGGGGGGAAAGCAAACAAACTTGAGAGTGGCTGTTAATGTATTGTTTGCTGTAGGGGTATTGTTGTGGGTTGGGTGAATAATAGGTTTTAAGTAGTTGTGGTTGTTTTTGCAAAGGCAGGTTTTTCTTTCTCCTTTCACCTGTGCTTCTGTATTTGTGAAGATAAAAGTAAAATCAAAAGCACTGAATTGAGAATACGTTACACCCTTTAAATTGCCCCCACCCACACAGCAAAGCAGCTTATAACGGTTGAGGGTCTTCTGCATCTTCATTCCCACCAAAACCTTCCTACGGACTCAGTCATGCTGCCTGCAGGATTATCCCAAGACACGTGTGTTTTTCTTGCTTTTGCTGCATGCTCTTTCATTTCCCTGTGCAAACCCCCATTATTACAGGGGAGGGGGGATACATGAAGGTGGCCATTGTCCCAAAGGGTGCCTGTAGGTGTCTGGTGATCCTTCCCTGACTGCTTGAGGCAGATCCAGCCTCTATGGAATGCATTGTGGGCTGCTGGCGCAATGGCAGCAAAGGCTAGAGCACAGTCCTTCGAGGCTGAACCTGCCTCGTCCTCAGCACCCCCCCCCCAAATACCACCTCTACAGTCAAAAGGCGACTGTCATCTCCTCCCACCACTAGGGAGAAAATGGGGGCTGTCTCCTGGGCTTTTCAGGGCCCCCACCTCCATGACAACCTTTGATTCCCACTTCAACTATCAGGGAAGTTTGATTTGACTCCCCGTTCTTATTTCCAGTGTAGTTCCCACCTGGTTCCTGATGCAGATATTCACTCACTCCTCCTTCCCTAGGTGTGTGTGTGGGGGGACACACACACACACACACACACACACACACACACACCATTTTGTGGTTTGCCTCAGGTGCCCAAAGATCTTGGGCTGGCTCTGCTCTTCTCCCTTGCCTTGCGCCAAGTCACGTCATCCGTCCATCGAGCTCAACGCTGTCTACACGGAGTGGCAGCGCTCTGCAGCTTTTCAGGTAGGGGGAATTCTCAGTCCAACCTGCAGATGACGGGGATTGAGCCTGGGACCTGCATGCAAAGCAGATGCTCTACCACTAATCTGTGGCCAGAGGGTGGGGGCATTTAACCCTTTTCCTGCCAGTTGCTTTCCCACTGAAGCACCCTATGAATCTGGTTTTACTGCCTCCTGCATTCCAGATGGAATGTCTTCTTGTACAGGCATTGGGGACAGTGGCCCTGCTCATGAACCACATTCTCCAAATTCCCAGTTTCCATTTTTAAAAAGAGTAATTTTCCAGCATTTGTAGGCCCTAAACACATACAGGCACTATTCTTTGTTTTTCATGTGAAAAATCAGCTCTCATCCATTTCAGGACTGTATTATACTTTTCCACCACTGCACTCCAGAAAGGTTCTTGCAGATGCCCATGTGCCCTCATGATATCACCAAACTCCAGCTCCCCACAACCCTGCTAGAAATGGCCCATGAGCAGGGATTATGGGGCTTGCAGTTAAACGATATCTGAAGGTTTTCATGTTGGCAGCCGTAGTTGCAAATACAGTTCAGAGCCCCACAAGGAGGCTGTTTCAGGGGCAAATGACTGGCAAGGAAATGGTTAATCGCCCACTGACCATCCCCCCCCCAGTCCTCCCAGGCCCCTTGGCAGCAGGGAAGGGGGCCATTAGGGCAGTGGAGGCTGGTCCATTAGGACAAATACAACACTGTCCCACCACCGACCCTCAGGCTGCCCTCCAGCCAGCCTGTCAGCATTGTCTTCCTCAGGTCGCAGAACTCACCAAGGAAGTGGGTGCAGGAATGTACCCAGTGCTTTTCCCCTAAAAAAGTTTAGGGGTACTCTCCTTTTCCTATTCATATTGAAATATTGCCCCTCAATGAGGCCAAACTTAGATTTGCAAAATGTTTAGGGGTGTGCGTCCTCCTGCATCCCCCCCAGAAAAAAGCACTGGAGGTACCTAAGGGTTGGGCAGGTTGGCCCCTGCTGAGGCACATAGAGACCTATAAGCTCAGCTAACTAGCCAGGCTAGAGGCCTTGTGCCTTATCTTGTGCTAGGAGCAGCTTTACTCCCAAGGTTGTAAACACATTCCTAAGCGTCTGCATATGGAAGGAGACATGCCTTGCTGTTCTGAGATGTACCTTCAAATGTCCTAACCCCTCAGGTAGAAAGGAATGCAAAGAGATCATGTGCAGCGTGGGGGGAGGCTTAGAGAGAGTTCTTTGTTCGCTTGCTCAATGAATAGGTAATGAAGGAAAGACCATACACGGTATAATTAGTATTGGTTTGTAACTTTAGATTGGATGAAGTTTATGCATGTGTATTGCTTTAATAGATAGCAGCTATGTATACTAGGAAGGCCCCACTCTTCTGGGGCTTTGCTCAGCTTTTGGAGAGTGATCCCACTGACCCCTTAATAATAAACACCCATGTGGAGATTTCCTTCAGCCTCAAAGGTTGATTTTTGCTACACTGCCAAGGGTGCAGGCCCAAAAGGGTGCAAAGATCGCACCTCTCCACTATGGCTTGGAGTGGCTAGGAGCCTGTCCACCCATCTGCACACTCCCTGGGTGTGTGGCCAACATCTGCTGCTCTGGGTGGCCAACATCTGCCTGTTGGACGTGTGTGTGTGTTTGCTGAAACAGTTCTTTGACAAGGGCGCAAGGGAGCCTAGGTATGCCTCTGGGTGGTGGCTCCACCTACTGTTGGCCTCCATGCCACTCTGATGGTCTGTCCTGTCCTGGCTATGCTTTCTGTCACTCCTCATTTTCTCTTTACCCCAAACTTTTCTATTGTGGCCTGTCTAGCTCTACCTTTGTCCCTAAGTAGTTGTCACACAGGCAATCCATGGCAGACTTTCCCAAAGTA
The DNA here is from genome assembly GCF_965113315.1 of Podarcis vaucheri. Lineage (NCBI taxonomy): Eukaryota > Metazoa > Chordata > Lepidosauria > Squamata > Lacertidae > Podarcis > Podarcis vaucheri. The sequence continues at coordinate 1,624,470 of NC_138760.1, forward strand.
ACATTCTTGTTGTAGTTGCAGAGAAGGTGGGTTTGGAGGAGTCACACACACACCAGATCTGAATCCTCACTTCTCAAGACTGCCTTAAGAAGACAGAAATTACTCCCAGAAATTCAATTGGATCACATAAATCTCCTGAGCACAGACAGCATTGTCTCCCTTGGACTGGTTCAGGCATGCAGGGACAACATCCAATCCATCATTGTCTGAACCATCTTCACCGTAAAACAACTGTGATACAGGAAATAGGGAACATAGAAAGCTGCCTTCTGTGGAGTCCCTGGTCCCTCCGGCTCAGGACTGCTGATGCCTGATGTGGGGGAATCTTGTTCAGCCCAAGGGCCACATGCCACTGCTTTGTGGGGCCAGAGGCAAAAGTGGGCAGACCAGGGAATGCAAATGTACCCTTTGTCCAGTAGACTCGTCTCTACACACACTCACAGAGACCTCTCTATCCTATCCTCCTCCCTCCTCTCCTCACTGCATGTTTAATTGGGGTTTAAAGCCCTCATTAAACATGGGGCAGTTCTGTTTGGGGCCAGATATGGATCGGCCCCATAATGATCCAAGCTGGCTTATGGTTGCCATATCAGCCCCTAGATCAGGGGGGCTGAGCACAGCCCTACCCCTAGGCACAAGGGGTTCACACCCACCCACCCCTCACATTTTAAAGTCATAGTGGAGGGGGTTAGGCTGGCTAGCCCCATCCACCGCTGGTATTTGGCAACCAATGGTTGTCCAACCTCTACTCCATGCTGGCAAAATGCATTGCGAGAAAATATTAATTTTTGGAATTCTACGACAGCCAAAACCATTGCAGCCCTTTTCTCTATGAAAAAAAATGCTGCAAACAAGACCATACTTTTTTTTCTTTTTTTAAAAAACCTCCAGTCCATTTATTTTCACATATGCTAATGCCAAATGTTGATTTTGCTGCAGGAGCACGGACACTCGGCAGAAGGGACGTTTGTCAAAAGCTGGCAGTGTGTTCTCGCTGCTCTTCCAGGCACCTCAGCGGAGGGAGGAAATATTGCTTTTGTTGTGAAAGCTCTCCCCTGCCCGCTCCCCCTCCCTGGCCAGACTCTCTTTTGACACCACAAGATGTGCAGATTCCATCCCTTGCTTTTCAGAGCTTGGAGCTTATCAATTATGGAGGATGCGGCAAAAATGCCCACATTCCTTGGAAAGGAAACAGCAAGGTCTGGGAATCTGGGATGGTGTCATAACTGGAGTATTACTTTTACCAGGGCTCTAGAATCAGGTTCAAATCCCAATTTGCCCAGGAAGCTTATTTTGTTGCCCCCGGGCACACCAGTCACCACTTCTCAGCCCAGCCAGATTTGATATGAGGATTGGGAGCTACACCTCCATATGCGCTACTTTGACATCCTTGGTGAGCTAAAAGTTGTGGGGTGGACTGGATGACCTGCAGGGGACCTTCTCATCCAGTGATTCTATGAACAACGGGGCCTAGACAGCCCCAGCCAGCACAGCCAATGGTCACAGGTGATTTGTGAGTTGTAGTCCAGCAACATCTGGAGGCTGCACCTTTGCCTAAGCTCAGCCTGTATAACTGTAAGCAAACCCAAGTATAAAAAGGAAAAACAACTGCCAAGAAATATCCAGGGCTCTGTTTCCAAATGGAAACAAAATCTGGGTGAGTGCTGCACCCCAGGAACATCTCACTGGTCACAGAATAGAGGAGACCTGCAACGACATAACTACATGAGAGAGCACAGTCTGCAATGGAAGGGGACACCCTAGTCTCTTTCAGTGGAACTATTTGTGGGATAGCTGAAATACAGGCAGCAGTTCATTTCTTAAAAATCCTTTCGACTGTGTTGAGAACATGACACACATTACATGAAACTTAGCATGCAGAATATCACACTGCTTGGGGAATTCATGAAATGTAAATATATGCAAGATTGAGGGCAGGATCTGGTCTGTGCCCTGTGCAGGGCAGCATAGATACAGACCCCGGGTACCAGCGCAACTCAGTGACACAGTGGCCTTGTACCATCTCTGCTGAGAGGCATCATGACTCTGAACACCAGCTGAAACAAATTACAGGGGGACAAATGTAAGGTTCTGCACTTAGGGAGGAAGAACCAGATGCACAAATCATAGAATCATAGAATAGAATCATAGAATCATAGAGTTGGAATAGACCACAAGGGCCATCGAGTCCAACCCCCTGCCAAGCAGGAAACACCATCAGAGCACTCCTGAAATAAGGCTGTCAAGCCTCTGCTTAAAGACCTCCAAAGTAGGAGACTTCACCACACTCCTTGGCAGCAAATTCCACTGTCAAACAGCTCTTACTGTCAGGAAGTTCTTCCTAATGTTTAGGTGGAATCTTCTTTCTTGTAGTTTGGATCCATTGCTCCGTGTCCGCTTCTCTGGAGCAGCAGAAAACAACCTTTCTCCTTCCTCTATATGACATCCTTTTATATATTTGAACATGGCTATCATATCACCCCTTAACCTCCTCTTCTCCAGGCTAAACATGCCCAGCTCCCTTAGCCGTTCCTCATAAGGCATCGTTTCCAGGCCTTTGACCATTTTGGTTGCCCTCCTCTGGACACGTTCCAGTTTGTCAGTGTTCTTCTTGAACTGTGGTGCCCAGAACTGGACACAGTACTCCAGGTGAGGTCTGACCAGAGCAGAATACAGTGGCACTATTACTTCCCTTGATCTAGATGCTATACTCCTATTGATGCAGCCCAGAATTGCATTGGTTTTTTTAGCTGCCGCGTCACACTGTTGGCTCATGTCAAGTTTGTGGTCAACCAAGACTCCTAGATCCTTTTCACATGTACTGCTCTCAAGCCAGGTGTCACCCATCTTGTATTTGTGCCTCTCATTTTTTTTGCCCAAGTGCAATACTTTACATTTCTCCCTGTTAAAGTTCATCTTGTTTGTTTTATAAGGCGGGGGACACCTGGCTTACTAGCAGTACATGTGAAAAGTATCTAGGGGTCTTGGTGAACCAAAAGCTTAAAATGTGTCAACAGTGTGATACAGCAGCAAAAAATGTCAATGCTATTCTTTTTTATAATAATTTTTATTAATTTTAACATATAAATTATAATACATACCACAAAACTTCACCACTTATACAATCTTTTTTTGGACTTCCATCAGTACCTCTGATGAGCCTCCATTTTAACTACTTCTTGTGCATTTCTTAAATTCATATTGCCTTTAATTATCATAACTAACCATTCTCCCCTTTATCCATTTTTGCAATAGTTCCAATAATCCCCCTCACAAAACTTCTTGCAAACCTACAAACGTAGTCTGATCATCACATTTGCTTTTCAAATTGTCTGTAAATTTACACCAGTCTTCTGTGAATTTCTGGTCCCTCAGATTTTGAATCCTTCCTGTTAGTTTATCTAGTTCTGCATAGTCCATTAATTTCATCCTCCAAAATGTCAATGCTATTCTAGGCTGCATCAAGTAGTAGTCCTGTTGTATTCTGCCTTGATCAGATCACACCTGGGGTATTGCATCCAATTCTGGGCACCACAATTTTAGACGGATCATGTTGACAAGCTGGAACATGTACAGAAGAGGGGAACCAAGATGTTCAAAGGTATGGAAAGCAAGCCTGATAAGGAAGAGTTGAAAGAGCTGGGTATGTTTATCCTGGACAGGAGGAGGCTGAGAGGAGTTGTGATAGCCATCATCCAATATCTCAAAGGCTGTCCAATGGAAGAGTGAATAAGCTTAATTTTTTCTTGCTCTGGAGGGTAGGATTGAAACCAATGGCTTCAAGTTACAAAAAAGGAGATTCTGACTAAACATCAGGAATAACTTCCTGACAGTAAGAGCTGTTAGACAGTGACACAGTCTCCCACGGGAAGTTGTAGACTCTCCTTTGGAGGTTTGTAAGCAGAGGTTGGATGGGCACCTGTCATGGATGCTTTAGCTGAGATTCCTGCATCGCAGGGGGTCGGTCTAGATGACCCCTGGGGTCCCTTCCAAGTCTAAAATTCTTTGATTCTGTGGTTCCTCTGGTTGGCCCCTGTGAGAACAGGATGCTGGACAAGATAGACCCATGCCCTTATGACAGTAACATGGGACAGGAAGGAAGGGTGCTGATGGGGAAAGAATAATCTTTTTGGTTTTTTACTCCGGCCAGAGAAGGTCAATGTTCACATGTGCTGAATGGCGAAGCCAATCTAGAAGCACCTTCACTGCATTAAATCGTTGTTGAGGAACCCCAACCCTCCAAGTTCCTCTCCCTGGTCCTTGGAACTATTCCCAGGCCAAAACCCACCCTGGCCATGCGTCACACCCTGCGAGTTTTTGCCCTGGCTGCAATGTGTCCTTGGGCGGTTCCTCATTGCCTGTATGGGTGAGAGAGAGATTTGTGTGAGATTTGTGTGAGTGTGTCCAGAAACTAGCCTCCTGTACAAAGGTCATTTACATCCACTGCTCCACCCCCTTTTGCCTCTGACCCCACCCACCACTGTCATGTGACCCTTGGAAGGTTGCCCAGAAGAGAATGCAGCATCCAAAGCTGGACAAGCTGGATTATGACTAACACATTCTTTACCCCTCCAGGATAAAAGCTCTGGGGAAATCAACCTGATTCAGTAAATTTGCAACAAAGATCAGTGTAAATCGAGGTGATTAGCTGCCGCTCTCTCTCCAGGATGCTGCTGACAAACCTCTAGCCATACATCACCCTCATTTGATGTGAATTGGCCATCCTAGCTCTTAACAGCATGCACAGTGGAGCCAGTTCACACATTCAGCTGTTGCTTACCTCCCAAGGTAGAACTCATTCTGCTACATGTGGCGACCAGGCCCAAATACTGAGTGATCGAGTGATGTATAATCAAAGTGAGGCATCTAATCTGTACAAGGAAAGAGTTCCAAATGGCCACTTTCTTCTGTTGTAACAGTTACTGGAATTAATGTTATATATTTGATTGTGGGCACCCAAGTACATAGGCACTTGCTGACTCATCAGAATTTCCTGCTGGTGTGGAAGAATTGAAAACATTTTCTTTCCACCCCTGCAAACTGGCAAATTCCCAAATCAGATTTCTCTCTGTGTGTGTAGAATCCTGTACATGCGAAAGTCGCAAAGAACAAACACTGGCTTATCTATAATCATCGCTTCTAACACACACACAGAGGGAGGGGGGGGGGCCTCTGATGATTCCAGCTTGGCTCTGAAGTATAAGGGCAAAAATCTCTTGGAAGGCAAATTCCTTTGCTAGTAAAATATTAGTTGCTTTCAAAAGGTGCAAGCCCTCAAATTTCCCTTGTGGCATTTTTTTATGCTTTTGTAGGAGAAGGTAGCAGTTTCATACACTCAAATCTTTTCTGGCACATAAACCACAAATGGCCTGAGGGCAACCGGTTATGAGCAAAGAAAAATTTTGAATCAAACTCCCAATCGCTTCTCCCCCCCCCCACACTTTCTCTCCACTGTTTTACATTAATAATATTGATAAGCTACACAAATCACATTCTCAGAAGCGTCAACTACAAATGATTCAGGACAGAACTTCATATGAAGCAGGCATGCCCAGGTTTTCAGGGCTAACAAGGGGTGGGGGGGCAGCTGCAGGGAAGACTGGCAGCCGGGAGGAGTGATTTACTCTTCCCATACTTTCCTACAAGCTACCCCTCACCCCCCAAAAAATTCTCTGTTAGGTTCACAAGACTAGAAATAGGACCCCTGAAACAAGGAATTGGGGTGGGAAACAGACAAGAAGGGCATTCAACAAGGGGAAATTTTAGGGTACAGAGTGGAATAAGAGCCCACCCCACCCCACTGCCCCACTGACTGATGCCTCCTCCACACTACATTTATGCCAGAATGAGGAAGTTCTGCGCTGAAGTTCACATGCAGTTGTGGCTGTCAAGTGATAAGCTACTTTGGTTGATCAATTATCTTAAAAATTTAAAACTGCACAATATCAGCATAAGCTGCTTATTCAGGTCCTAGGAGGAACTACAAGATTAGTTAGCTGCTGAATTATCAAAAGTTAACCACTCATTACTAGTAAGCTAATTTAAGAAAGAAAGAAGTTTTTCTCTAAAGTGGTACCTCTGGTTACGTACTTAATCATTCTGGAGGTCCGTTCTTAACCTAAAACTGTTCTTAATCTGAAGCACCACTTTAGCTAACGGGGGCTCCTGCTGCTGGGTTAGCAGAACCTGTATCCTGAATCTGTATCCTGAAGCATATCTAACCCAAGGTATCCCTTTATTGCAGTAACTCACCAGAAGCAAAACAGCCTTAACAAACATGATAAATTGTGCCTTATTCAGTAACGCATCAAAACCATTAGATTCCAGCGCATGTATCAGTGCTGTTTATTCCAAGACATATGTTCCAATTATTAGGCCAGTGATACACATTGAAATGGAAATGTTTATCTAAAAAGTGTGTAGTTTTAATAAAAACATCAAAACCAAAAGAGCCTTAACAACAATTGTGCCCTGTGCCCTGAACCAAACTAGTCACCACCAATATCACCACCATCAAATAAATAAAGTCGGGTAAGTAATACACCAGAACCAAAACAGTCACAGCCGGCGCCACAGCGTGTCTTTAACTTGCAGCCATGCTGTTTAAACTTTGCCATCACCAATCAATCAGTCCAAGGATACAATCATCCATGGTTAGCTATCTTGTGGAGCTCCCATCAATTTCAGTATCACAGACAACTCTGAGGCAAGGTAAGCTGCAGCAGCGATACACCCAGCATAGGTTGCTCCTTTCGGGACCCCCTTCCGCAATCCACAAACCAGCAATTTGTGCCATTTCCCTCAGCCTTGACATGGAAGATGTAGCCAGTAGATAGAGAAACCTTGGAGTTGGCATGGCCTGTCAAAAGCCAGCTAAGTTATAACAAGAAAAGTGCTGGCATGAGATTGGCAACTGGAGAGAGAAAGGCAGGAGATCAAGGAGCTGTGTTTATCCTAATTTCCATCACCATATGCTTCTCTGGAACAATTTCAAATTCCAAAAGGAATCTATGAGGGATGGAGTAGTGGGGAATAGGATACTTTTATAGGCTACCAGCTGCTTACATTACTGTGTCAGCCATAAATCCACACTCCTCATGTCAACAGTGTCATGGAAACAGTGTGTGCATTTCAGAATCGGTGGTATGGCAAGAAGAGCATTGTGAAAGACTGGTCCAATCTTCAGCCTCCACATTCAGAAGGAATGCAGCCTATGAGGAAGGCTGGGCAGCAGCCATTCAAAGTGGAGGCTACGCCATGGCAAACCAGCTCTAGCTCCACCCACATATACTGTGATGTCATGCTAGTGTGTCATGAAGGTGGCACATGCTGAGGATGGGTGGGGCTTGCTGAGGCACAACTCTGCCCCATGAGATGTGGTGCAGTGGCTTCTCCATACAAAGGCCCTGGGCAGGATCTAACCATGACAAGAGAATTTCCCCACCCTGACAGGTCCACTCAATACTTCTGAATTTCTAGTATCAACACTCTTTCACCCTTGAGGAAAGCACAGCTCAGTAGTAGAAAAGCACAGCATACATATAATAATAATTTATTATTTGTACCCCGCCCATCTGGCTGGGTTTCCCCAGCCACTCTGGGCGGCTTCCATAGAAACCAAAAAACACTAAAATATCATACATTAAAAACTTCCCTGAACAGGGCTGCCTTAAGATGTCTTCTGAATGTCAGGTAGTTGTTTATCGTTTTGAGCAGCCAAGCATACTAGGACTCAATTTCTTGACTTTAAGAAAGCCGACTTCATAAAACTTAGGGAAGTGCTGGGTGAGATCCCATGGACAGCAATACTAAAAGGAAAGGGAGTTCATGATGGCTGGGAGTTTGTTAAGAGTAAAAGCACAACGTCAGGCAATACCAATGAGACGGAAACATGGAAGGTGCCTAAAGAAGCCAGGGTGGCTATCTAAAGAACTTTTAACTGAGTTGAGATTAAAAAAGGATGTGTACAAAAAATGGAAAAGGGGGGAAACCACCAAAGAGGAATTCAAACAAATAGCCAGCACGTGTAGACACAAAGTCAGAAAAGCTAAAGCACAGAATGAACTCAGGCTGGCTAGAGAGGTTAAAAGCAACAAAAAAGGCTTTTATGGGTATGTTCATAGCAAAAGGAAGAACAAAGAAACAGTGGGGTCACTCAGAGGAGAAGATGGTGAAATGCTGAACTCCTCAATGCCTTCTTTGCCTCAGTCTTCTCCGCTAAAGAAAACAATGCCCAACCTGAAGAATTTGGAGCAAATGATTCAGCAAAGGAAACACAGCCCAGAATAACTAAGGAGATAGTACAAGAATATTTGGCTAGTTTAGATGTATTCAAGTCTCCAGGGTCAGATGAACTGCATCCAAGAGTATTAAAAGAACTGGCAGATGTGATCTCAGAACCACTGGCAGTCATCTTTGAGAATTCCTGGAGAACAGGCGAAGTCCCGGCAGACTGGAGGAGGGCAAATGTTGTCCCTATTTTCAAAAAGGGGGAAAGAGAGGACCCAAATAATTACCGCCCAGTCAGTCTGACATCAATACCAGGGAAGATTCTGGAGCAGATCATTAAGCAAACAGTCTGTGAGCACCTAGAAAGGAATGCTGTGATCACCAATAGTCAGCATGGATTTCTGAAAAATAAGTCATGTCAGACTAACCTGATCTCGTTTTTTGACAGAATTACAAGCCTGGTAGATGAAGGGAACGCAGTGGATGTAGCCTACCTTGATTTCAGCAAGGCATTTGACAAGGTGCCCCATGATATTCTTGTAAAGAAGTTGGTAAAATGCGGTCTTGACTATGCTACCACTCAGTGGATTTGTAACTGGCTGACTGACTGAACCCAAAGGGTGCTCATCAATGGTACCTCTTCATCCTGGAGAAGAGTGACTAGTGGGGTGCCACAGGGTTCTGTCTTGGGCCCGGTCTTATTCAACATCTTTATCAACGACTTGGATGATGGACTCAAGGGAATCCTGATCAAATTTGCAGATGACACCAAACTGGGAGGGGTGGCTAACACCCCAGAGGACAGGATCACACTTCAAAACGACCTTGACAGATTAGAGAACTGGGCCAAAACAAACAAGATGAACTTTAACAGGGAGAAATGTAAAGTATTGCACTTGGGCAAAAAACACGAGAGGCACAAATACAATATGGGTGACACCTGGCTTGAGAGCAGTACATGTGAAAAGGATCTAGGAGTCTTGGTTGACCACAAACTTGACATGAACCAAAAGTGTGACGTGGCAGCTAAAAAAGCCAATGCAATTCTGGGCTGCATCAATAGGAGTGTAGCATCTAGATCAAGGGAAGTAATAGTGCCACTGTATTCTGCTCTGGTCAGACCTCACCTGGAGTACTGTGTCCAGTTCTGGGCACCACAGTTCAAGAAGGACACTGACAAACTAGAACATGTCCAGAGGAGGGCAACCAAAATGGTCAAAGGCCTGGAAACGATGCCTTATGAGGAACGGCTAAGGGAGCTGGGCATGTTTAGCCTGGAGAAGAGGAGGTTAAGGGGTGATATGATAGCCATGTTCAAATATATAAAAGGATGTCACATAGAGGAGGGAGAAAGGTTGTTTTCTGCTGCTCCAGAGAAGCGGACACAGAGCAATGGATCCAAACTACAAGAAAGAAGATTCCACCTAAACATTAGGAAGAACTTCCTGACAGTAAGAGCTGTTTGACAGTGGAATTTGCTGCCAAGGAGTGTGGTGGAGTCTCCTACTTTGGAGGTCTTTAAGCAGAGGCTTGACAACCATATGTCAGGAGTGCTCTGATGGTGTTTCCTGCTTGGCAGGGGGTTGGACTCAATGGCCCTTGTGGTCTCTTCCAACTCTATGATTCTATGATTCTATAACATCTGATGGGAGGGCGTTCCACAGGACGGGCACCACTACCGAAAAGGCCCTCTGCCTGGTTCCCTGTACCTTTGCTTCTCGCAATGAGGGAACCACCAGAAGGCCCTCGGCACTGGACCTCAGCGTCCGGGCAGAACGATGGGGGTGGAGATGCTCCTTCAGGTATACTGGGCCAAGGCCATTTAGGGCTTTAAAGGTCAACACCAGCACTTTGAATTGTGCTCGGAAACGTACTGGGAGCCAATGTAGGTCTTTCAAGACCGGTGTTATGTGGTCTCGGCGGCCGCCCCCAGTCACCAGTCTAGCTGCCGCGTTCTGGATTAGTTGTAGTTTCCAGGTCACCTTCAAAGGTGGCCCCACGTAGAGCGCATTGCAGTAGTCCAAGCGGGAGATAACTAGAGCATGCACCACTCTGGCGAGACAGTCCGCAGGCAGGTAGGGTCTCAGCCTGCGTACCAGGTGGAGTTGGTAGACAGCTGCCCTGGATACAGAATTGACCTGCGCCTCCATGGACAGCTGTGAGTCCAAAATGACTCGCAGGCTACGCATCTGGTCCTTCAGGGGCACCGTTACCCTATTCAGGACCAGGGAGTCCTCCACACCAGCCTGCCCCCTGTCCCCCAAAAACAGTACTTCTGTCTTGTCAGGATTCAACTTCAATCCATTAGCCGCCATCCATCCTCCAACCGCCTCCAGGCACTCACACAGGACCTTCACTGCCTTCACTGGTTCTGATTTGAAAGTGAGGTAGAGCTGGGTATCATCTGCATATTGATGGACACCCAGTCCAAACCCCCTGATGATCTCTCACAGCAGCTTCATATGTTAAAAAGCATGGGGGAGAGGACGGAACCCTGAGGCACCCCACAAGTGAGAGCCCAGGGGTCTGAACACTCATCCCCCACACCACTTTCTGAACACGGCCCAGGAGAAAGGAGCGGAACCACCATATAACATTGCCCCCAGCTCCCAACCCCTCTAGATGGTCCAGAAGGATGTTATGGTCGATTGTATCAAAGACCGCTGAGAGATCCAGCAGAACTAGGAAACAACTCTCACCTTTGTCCCTAGCTCGCCGGAGATCATCAACCAGTGCGACCAAGACAGTTTCAGTCCCATGGTGAGGCCTGAACCCTGATTGGAAGGGATCCAAATGGTCCGCATCCTCCAGGCGTGCCTGGAGTTGTTCAGCAACCACACGCTCAATCACCTTGCCCAAGAATGGAAGATTTGAGCCTGGGCGATAGTTGGCCATACTGGCCGAGTCTAAAGATGGTTTTTTAAGAAGCCTCTTTCAGCGGATCTGGGAATCTTCCCTCACAGAGGGAAGCATTCACCACCCTGCAGAGCCCATCGCCCAGCCCTTCCCGGCTTGCTTTTATTAGCCAGGATGGGCAAGGATCAAGGAGACAGGTGGTTGGTTTCATGCGTCCAAGCAGCCTGTCCACATCCTCGGGGGTAACGGATTGAAATTGATTCCATGCAACTTGATCAGACAGAGCTCTGGCACTCTCCCGCCCCGGCCCTGTCTTCTTCGCCGTCGCTATCGCCACTTGGTAGGCTCAACGTTGAGCTCTAACCTGTGTCCGGTCATATATATATGCAAAAGGTTCATATTTATATATATATATATGCATATATATATGTGTGTGTGTGTGTGTGTGTCTCCGGTCTCCAGGTAAAAAGCATAATGGAAAGGCCCCCTTCCGCTAGGAGCACAGGACAGCCACTGCCAGTCAATACATGCGATGTAGTGGTTAGTGTGTTGGGCGAGAACCTGGGGTACCTGAGTTCAAATCTCCACTTGGCCATGAAGCGCACTGTGTAATCTTGGGCCAGTCACCATCTCTCAGCCTAACCTGCCTCACAGGATCGTTGTGAGTATAGGAATGGGCAGCGGGAGAACTATGGACACCGCCTTGAGTTCATTGGTAGGATAGTAATGTAATAAAAAAATAAAAATAATAGCATTGGGGTGGCAACTGTGAGAATAGTACTAGATGGGCCACTGCTATAAGGGACGTATCAGCAGGCTGGATGGGCCTTTAGCTTTGCAGGAGTACATAAATTCTTTGATGGGAATCTAATAGGCAAACCCCAAAATGGACCAATGAGCACTGAGCATGCCCAGTGGGAAGGGGAATTTGAAACTAGTGGGTGGGAAATGGAATGGAGTGCCTGGGATTCTGAACAGGAGCACTCAATGTTGCAAGATTTTGTTGTCAATCCCTTCTCTTTTCCAATGCAGGGCTATGTTAAAGGAGAGCAAAAGGCACTGATTGAACTTTCCCTCCCACTGTGTAGCAGAACTTCGCTTTCCCCAAAGCAAGAAGAACTGGCTCAGATCATCCAACGATTCTTTCTTTGTACCTCATCAAAACCTATGAAGAGTGAGATCACAAGTTCAATGCAACCAGAGTCCTGTTCTCTTCATTCCCAACAACAGTCAAGGAACTCACATGAAACCCCCCTTTGGGTTGTCTCATCAGAATTGCTAGACATCATACTTCAGCCTGCACAAAGTGGACTGTAGTCCATGAGAGCTTATAATCACAGGAGAGAGGGGGAGAAATAGAGGAATGCACGGTGGGGCTGTGCTATCCACTGACCACTTCTTTAGTTTACAAGCATTTTAATTCTGCTCACACATTTCCAAGATGGTTGTTGTTTTTCCTTACATATCTATGCAACCTCTCCTCCATCCTGGAAGGTAAAGTGTCATTCATGTGCTTCCTGTGCAGTCACCCATCTAGAAACGGATCAGACCTAAACCGCCTTAGCTTCAGTACGGTGGTAGTCACTTATGCCTTCCGGCCAAAGCCTGGGGAATATGCATTGGCGGATGCTGATTGCTTGAAGTGAAAGCATTGATTTTCCAGATTCTGCACTTGCTCACAGCCTCCCGCCTCCCAGTCAGCCTGACTCTATGCTTCTCTGTTCTTTCGCTCCCCCAGCTTCCAAGGTGCTCTTTCCAGCCACCTGTCTCCCCACAACTGGTGCCCTGACCTGATCTGGATACATCCTGTCTCTGGAGCCTGGGTAAAGTTAGCTTATGATTACTTATGAAAGTAATCCGTATGTACAAAATACGTATGGGGGACAGGGAGCGGGGTCCTGCCACTGGACCCACTACTGACACCTTGTGCATCACAGACCCTGCCCACCTCAAAGCATGAATGTTGAGCAGGATGTTTGCAGGAGCGCTGACTTGCATTCAGCTCCATGTGATTGGGATCTTGCCATGCAGCTCTCCAGACTACATGGAGCACATGTGAATGTTCAGCTGGATGTGGATAGACTATGGGGAGGCAGCAGGCTCAGTGGCTTGGTGTGGGCCCAGTGGCACAGCTCTGCTGTTTTTCTGAAAGTGGCTATTTGAACCCATTCAAATTAACATCTCCCTTCCCATACAAGAATCAGCAGTGTTTTAAGGCATCCTGTTACTGATGCCACTCCCTGGACAAATGGAGCGCTTCTGAAACATCAGAGCATCTCAATCAGCAGCAGAATATGGGGAGAGATAGCAGTCAGGCCTTTGAAAGCAGACTTACATTTTTCAGATCATCTCATAGATAAGAGAGTCTGCTGATTAAGATTCTAACAAGTGTGTCTTCGCCCAACATGGATCTTATTGGATATGTGGAAGTTCCTTTGTTTGTTTTCAGCCCCATTTCTGAGACCATGTGAAGGTTTCATACTCTGAAAGAAGTCAGGGGTGTCAGACCTTGCCATACCCTACCCAGTTATGCAGAGGTAGAAGGGAGACAGGCTAAAGCCGGATCTGTGCTGGTTGACGCATGGTAACATTAAGGTCTCTAGGGTGCCATTGCATTCCTGATGCAACCATTCAGAGCGCTATGAGACAGATGCTTCCCTGCACCCGCACCCCCAAGCTGACCAGAATGCCTCCCCCTTCCTGCACTGGAGATGGTGGTTGGGAGGGACCCTCCCAAGTTGGGAGGGACAGAGGCTGCAGTTATGTCTTCAGGAGGAGCCCTGAGTCTTTAAATGTGTCACTGATTGGGACCCAATTAATTTGGATCACCAGCGCTTGTCCTATAAACACTTATTTTGTTTTTTAATTAAGCACTTCCAAGTTCAACAGGGGAAGAGGGGGAACTTCCACCTATCCATCAATAGAGCTTTTTGCCCTGGTCAAGCAAGGGACCCCTACAGGCATATCCAAGTGTCGATGAGGAACACAAGACTCTTTTAGTCTCCCTCTGAACTGTGGCTGCAGCTCACCTCCTGCAGCGAAGCATGACCAGAGCTGGATCCAGGTCATGGATTTTATTTTGCTGTAGAGTTAGGCGGGATCCCTGGGTCTGTCATATCCCTTCCCAGAGAACCCTCTGTTGTGAGAAAGTCTAGCTAGATGGAGCACATGTCTGATTTAGCCCGACAATGTCTACTGTGTTTCCCATGCAAAATTCATAGCCAGGAATGGGCCAATTATGTTCCCACTGAGTCCCATTGGGCTGCATTGCCTTTTGGTTGGTTTCCTTCAGCATGGAAAATTGAGAGGGATGTGTGTGAGAGAGAGCTATTCCACCTTTTTGACATTCACCCACTGATTTATTCACCCCATATGCTGGTGCTTCTCCACCGAAGTGCTTAGCATTTCCATGGGTAATTCATAATTATTAATTATGAAAATCAAGAGCAGAGTCATCCGCTGCATACAGCCAGGCAAAGATAAACGACCTGATCTCTACTTATAAGGCCAGGGCGATATGTTGTTTTTGCAGAGACTGGCTTTAACTTCATGTTTCGCTTTGGAGGGAAAAGGGGATTTATTGGACCCACTGCTGGATAATACAGTCTGAATGCAGCTGCACAATGAATCTTAAATTAAATGGGGAGTGGAAAGCGAGGTGGGCCTGAGTACAAGGCGACACAACATGTATTATGGCAGAGCAGAGTGCCCTATAGCAAAATTGCTCTTCTGAAAATCACAATTTATTATTTAGTGGGTACACTTGTATCCAGTTCTTCTTCCAGAAGAACACACAACAGCTTACATATGGTAATAGCCTGGGCTGCCATCTATTCCCAAATGCAAATGGTTACTATTCCAAAACAAAGCAGCAGCACTACAAGGAAAGAATGATGAAACAGATTCAAACCACACTCAAAACAGAATTAAATCAGGACAGGACAAAGCAAATCTCCACTCAAATAGCCAGTGTCAATCCTGAAATCAAGTGGCTAATAACTGTTCATTTACAGGCCCTTGGATGTGGTTCCACAATATTTTTAATCATTATTACTAGGGGCTGCCCTAGTGAGTCACCCCACTCACTAACTCCACCTACCCATGGAACCCTTTGTCAACTGCCCTGAAACCACAGCTGACCTCCCCCACTCTCTTAGCCCCTTTCAGATCACCCCTCCCTCTCCCCCTGCAGCTCACCTCTCTCCCCACTCTTTCTTAAAGGAGGGGAGGTGCTTCACAGAGTAACGCCTCCCCACCTCCCTCACACCTCTCTGTTGAGCCCTTGTCCTATCACACCCCAAAGACCCAACCCAAAGAGATCATGTCCTTTGGTATCACCCCTGTCAGCAGCACAGCCCCCATCCCTCGTATCCACGCAGCCCCCAGAACCAGGGCAAGATGTGCTGGTTTGGGTCGTGTCCTGAGCTCCTGGGGACTGGCAATTTGGCAACAAGGTGGGGGTGACAGGTACACAAGGATGAGGGGTTTAAGGAATGTGAGGGAACGGGGGTCAGCATGGGGCTGGAAAGTGGGTTTGGTGGGGTGTAGGCAGTTTGGCAGGCAATGCAGCAGCCCCTAGTTTTTTGTGGAGGAGGAATTCACATCTTAAAGGTTTTGAATTCTGCTGGATTTTGCCCACCAATCTGAGATGTTACAAGATTCAATAGCTTATAAAGACCCCAAACAGATTTGGCACTTGCATTTGTAGGAAATCTGTAAAACTTTATATTCTGCCACAATTCCATTTCAATGCTCCTTCAGATCTCAGCTCAGCCAGAGCTGCACTGGGTGTTCAGCACTTCCATCTGGGTTGCGCTCTGCAATAGTGACAGAATCAAAATGGGGAGAGAAGCCAGAGGCAGAGAAAACGAGAACTGAAAAAGACAAGGCAGAGACCGAGCAACAGAAAGGAAGAAAAATGAAGTAAATTGCTCTCCTTCAGCCTTGACTTCCCATCTATAAAATGGGAATAATAGATTGCTTTCCTTATATGGCAAATATGAGTTTGAATTACATAAGAAAATTAAAAGTGTTTTCAAACTGCTGTAGAGGTAGCCAATAGTCAGTTCCACTTAAATTTTGCTTTTGAAGGTGGACATCTATGATTTAATTTAGAAGTGTCTGCATAACAAACCAATGTATTAGTTGGGCAGCTGTGCTTGTTCAGGGCACCCAACTCCCTAATTCAGGATGGAAATCTTATTTTAAAGAACACTGGGCTCACCTGTACTTTAAATGGATTCTCAGCCCTGCAGAAACAGACATGATTACTCTATAAGCCCAATTAAGGATGTTATTAAACCTGTTACCACTGCACATTAAAGTCATATTAAGAATGCAGAGATATTAAGGTTGGGTGCCTTATATGAATGAAGTCATTCCATCTACACTGCTGAAAATCATTAGGTGAGGGAATTCCCTCCAGTTCATGCTAGATCACTTTACATTCTGAATGGGTACAGAGTGTGCCAAGTCATTTCAACTGCACATTAACAGAGGGCTTGGGTGCCAGTGAGCATTATAGAATTAAGTCTTTTAATCCTGCAGCAGGAACAAGGAGAGTGGTGGTGGTGAGAATCTAATTAGGAATAAAATACCTTTAAAAAAAATGTGGCCAGGCCTGGGTTGTTGATTATAGAATTTTGCACATCAGTATCAGATCACTGACTGAGTGATGTATTTGCATCGTTAACACTGGAAGATTATAAACCTATACCTGTTGGGTTAAACCCAGGAACAGATTTATCAGGAGATTCTGGGCAAGTTGAATAATTACAGAACCACATTTCAGGACCTTTTCACTCAACAGCTGTTAACAGCTGTCAACCCCTAAAAGCAGAATGGGGAAACCTATGCGCCAAGCACTTCGAACATGCCTATGTACTCAGCTTTGCAAACCACAAGACACAGTGTGATATTTAAGCATTTGCCTGGTAGCCGCCATGTGCAATAAGGATTTGCATGCAGGTGAGTGAGTGGGCTAGAGTACTCTATCATTCCTCCCTGCCCAGTATAGAAACCTAGCTGGCTACTAGAGGATGGAATACCCATCCTCAGCACCAGTGTTAAAAACTGAGATATGAAAGCTAGGCGCTAAATGGCACCTCAGTTATGGGTGCAACAACAGAATGTCTAGGTGCACATTTTTATAACAAGAATACAAAGCTGAAAATGAATGAACTGCAGCTAAAATATTATGTTCATTCCAGGACTTTTACCCATAAAATATTATGTTCATTCCAGAAATTGTGGAAAAAGGGAATCAAATTTACAGCTTGTAATGTATTAAGAGAAAAATTGATGAAAATGATGTACAGATGTGTCAGGGAACTGCCATCGGAGGGACAGGTGGTGGAAGGGCTCACGGAGGTTGGGAGAGACCCAGCAGCTGAAGCAGGAACCAGCAGGGGGAGAGGTGGGTCTCTGAGGGAAAGCGAGCAAGAGGGAGGGCTCAGGGAAACGTCCAGCGAGAACAGTGGGGAGGTTTCTGGACCTCCCATAGGGAGACCCACTCCTCGCCGGAAACTGTCACGCCGCGAGTCCAGAAGACGTGTTTCCGTTAAGGAGCTTTTATGTTGGAAGCGATTCCGAAAGCAACCACTGTTGGAATCTGCCAGTGACTAGAGGAGCCATGTCTGAGGGGCTCCGTCACAGACAGAGGTTTGTGGACTTGAACAAACTCTGAGGGACTACGATTTTACGCACAAGCAGCTCATCATCCCTTCACAGCATTGTATTTAACACCAGTGAAGTCAGCAAAAATGTATCATACTCATGATAATAAATGCTGGAAATGTAGAGAAAAAGAAGGAACCTTTTACCACAAGTGGTGGATGTGCCCCAAGCTAAAAGACTTCTGAGAAAGGATTTATAATGAATTGAAAAAAAGTGTTGAAAAACACATTTAGTAAAAAAACCAGAAGCCTTTTTACTTGGTATAGTGGGGGATGAAATCCCCTAAAAGGGGGGACTTCCAGGTTGGTGCCTCCGGCAATGGCGGATTTCCTCTGACCAGGAGGAATCTGCTCCGTGGAAATTTGGGTTTGGCCACCACGGTGAAGGCGGAGACCCGTAAAAATCACAGGCGGGAGAAGCCTGTGAACGTGGGATTCGGCGGGCACCTTTTGCGCCTCCCCTACTCACGGGGAAACCCGGTTTCGGGGATCCGGAGCGAGCGATGTGGGGTGAGCGGCACGGTGCTTCGAATCGTCTGCTTCTTCCACGGAGCGAAGCTGCATAGCTATTGCAGGAGAGCATTGACTTTTTCCTGTGGACAATTTGACTCTAAAGTAATTACCCATGAGTAGAGCTGAGACAGGAGAATCGGATTTTAAACGTTTAATTTGGCATCGAAACGGGGAGGTTCAAAACAGGAAGTCTGCCTTCCCTATTTGTAAATAGACTGAGGCAAGGAGGCTGTAGGCTGAAGTCATAGAATCATAGAATCATAGAATCATAGAGTTGGAAGAGACCACAAGGGCCATCGAGTCCAACCCCCTGCCAAGCAGGAAACACCATCAGAGCACTCCTGACATATGGTTGTCAAGCCTCTGCTTAAAGACCTCCAAAGTAGGAGACTCCACCACACTCCTTGGCAGCAAATTCCACTGTCGAACAGCTCTCACTGTCAGGAAGTTCTTCCTAATGTTTAGGTGGAATCTTCTTTCTTGTAGTTTGGATCCATTGCTCCGTGTCCGCTTCTCCGGAGCAGCAGAAAACAACCTTTCTCCCTCCTCCATGTGACATCCTTTTATATATTTGAACATGGAAAGCCTTGGAAAGCCTTTTGTAAAAGTCTAAATTTCCCTCGGTAAAGAGCATAAAACCCCCCTTGGAGGCAGGAGAAGATGGGGGGAAGTTGTGGACTGAGTATGCCTGCAGGAGAGAGTGAAGGGAGTTAAAATACCGCCGCTCTGACCCTGGAAACGGGCTGCCAGTAGGACTGACGTTTTGGAATGTTCATTGACAGCACTTAGAACGTTCCTTGACAGCTAGCAAAGGAAGAGAAATCCATTGTTTCTATTGTCTCCGGCTGCTTCTAAAAAGGAGTAAAAAGTAACTGAAATCTGAAACTAACTTTGGATTGTATGAGCTGCGTTTAAAGGGGACATTGTTGACTATTATAAATAGACACTGTTTCCCCCTAGTGGAAGTCTCTGAAATTGGTTACTTTATAAGAGCTGGGCTAGGGGGATTTCCAGCTGCAAGATAAAAATTATAGAATCATAGAATCATAGAATCATAGAGTTGGAAGAGACCACAAGGGCCATCGAGTCCAACCCCCTGCCAAGCAGGAAACACCATCAGAGCACTCCTGACATATGGTTGTCAAGCCTCTGCTTAAAGACCTCCAAAGTAGGAGACTCCACCACACTCCTTGGCAGCAAATTCCACTGTCGAACAGCTCTTACTGTCAGGAAGTTCTTCCTAATGTTTAGGTGGAATCTTCTTTCTTGTAGTTTGGATCCATTGCTCTGTGTCCGCTTCTCTGGAGCAGCAGAAAACAACCTTTCTCCCTCCTCTATGTGACATCCTTTTATATATTTGAACATGGCTATCATATCACCCCTTAACCTCCTCTTCTCCAGGCTAAACATGCCCAGCTCCCTTAGCCGTTCCTCATAAGGCATTGTGAGACTCTGAGATTGACCTTGAATCTCTCAAGTGTTATGGCAAATGGAAAGGAAAAAACAGATGAAATGTCGACAGAAGAGGCCTTAGTGGTCGCATTAGTGAAAATAAACGACTCGCTGGAACAGCTTCACAGGGAAATAGACAATCTGGGACAAAAGGTGAACACCAACACAGAAACCATCCAGAGATTGATACAGGAATTTACCTTGACACGGCAAACTGCGGATGAAGTCAGGGAGAAAACCCTTGCTGCTGAATGTAAAACAATACAACTGGAGTGTGAGAGAGCCCCATCCATTCAAAGGCAACTCAATGTGGCATCTGTTATGATGGAACTTAAAGAAGAACAGATGAATTTGAGGACCGGAGCCCTACCTGAATTGGGAAAGGAAAGCTTGACAGAGCTTCAGGAGGAGACAGGACTAACATCGGTTGAGAAAGAGAGGCTTTTGGGGGTCAGTATGACTGCCAAAAATGTGAATTTATTTAAGGGTAACAGTGAAGGACGTTGGATTGAAGAGAAGGGGGATTGGGAATTATGGACAAATCTGAAGTTGTTATTGTTGGGCCGAGTTGCTGTGGTGGGGATGAGGGTTGCTGTGTTGCCGGGGATGTTGCTTTTGTTCCAAATAGTGCAAGTTTTGGAGGGGATGGATTGTTTCAGGAGGTGGCAGAGGGATGTTTCTGGATTTGTTTGGCAGGGCAGGAAGCCTCGAGTAAAATTTAAGATATTGACGGATGCTAAAGAAGGAGGTGGACCTGCCCTGCCAGACCCCTAAAATTTTGTTGTGAACCATCTGCTTTTTGCTGGCTGAGAGAATGGTTGTCTCTTGGAAGCACTGAAGTGTTGGACAATGGCAGATGAAGTTGATGGACTAGATGGAATTGGCGGAAAAGACTGGCAAGATCCGAGACCAGGGAGAAGAATCAGTGGAAGAAGACTGGGAAAAGTTTAAAGATTATTTATAGAAATATTGTAAAATTAATGAATGTTAGAAGAATGTTGGAATGAAGTTATATGGTTTCAGTAGAAATGTTATAAGGAATTAAGTATAAATAGATTAATAGAGTATTAAAGGAAAATAAGGTTAAAATGTGTTAGGATAATTATAGGATAAAAACAGGGGAAGATGGAAAGGAATTGCTGAAATAATTAATAAAAGTGGCATACAGAAAGGGAGGTGTGAGGAGGCCGTGGAAATATGTGAAAGAAAGATAAGATATTGGAAGTTTCTTTTTTCCCCTTCTCTCTTTTGATGTGTTTTTAAATTGTTTTTGTTTTGTTTTGTTAATTTTTATGTAGTGTTTTTGTATTGTAATGTACTGTTTTTTTTGTTTTTTCTGCAAGTGTTTAAATTGTTGTAAAAGGAATAAATATTATTATTTTTAAAAAAAGAAATCCCCTAAAAGGATGTTACTTTTTTTCTGTATGCCACAACAGTTGCAAGAATATTGTTAGCGAAGACTTGAAAGAAACAAGATCGAAGAATGGCAGATGAATGAAGAATGGCAGAACAAGATCAAAGAATGGCAAATGAAGATGATGGACTATATAGAACTTGCTGAACTGACCGGGAGACTCCGAGACCAGAGAAAAGAGACGGTGGAAGAAGACTGGTTAGAAGTAGGGTTAGAAGTGGTAGATAGGGTATTTTAAAATAGTTTTATTTGTAAGTGATAAAATGTGAAGTTATTTTAAGTATGATTAAAAAAAAAAAGGTTAGAAGTAATGATATATGTAAACTGCTAAAGATGAAGTAAAATGAAAATCAGATAGGGGGGACTTGGGGAAGCCAACTAACAATGTTTAGAAAAATAAGGATATGACAAGAATTTGTTTGTATTGTCTTTTCTGTCTGTGTTTTTTATTTGTGTTATAAAACGAATAATTTATTTTTGAAAAAAAATATAAAGTTCATTTTCCACATGAATATAACTCCCATCAGCCCCAGCCAAGGGATATTGGGAGTTATCATAGAATTGTAGAATTGGAAGGGACCCCAAGGGTTATCTAATCTGACCCTCTGCAAAGCAGGAATCTCAGCTAAAGCATCCATGACAGATGGCCACCCAACCTCTGCTTAAAAACCTCCAAGGAATGAGAGTCTAAAACCTACCAAGGGAGACTGTTCCACTGTCAAACAGCTCTTACTTTCTGATGTTTAGTAGGAGTCTTCTTTCTTGTAACTTGAAGCCATTGTTTCTCATGCTCCAGAGCATGAGAAAACAAGCTTATTCCTCCTTCCATATGACAGCCCTTGAGATATTTGAAGATGGCTATCATATCTCCTGTCAGTGTCCTCCTGTCCAGGGTAAACATACCGAGCTCCTTCAACTGTTCCTCATAAGGCTTTTCTAAGTTAAACATACCCAGCTCCGTCAAGCGCTCCTCATAAGTCTTGGGTCGCAGACCCTTGGTCATCTTGGTTACCCTCCTCTGCCCATGTTCCAGCTTCTCAACATCCTTATTAAATTGTGGTGCCCAGAATTGGACACAAGGGGCAACAATCCCATGATCAAAGAAATGCACCCCAGGTCCAATCGCCAGCATATCCATCCAGAAAGTTCGGGTAACAGGTGGTGGGAAAGACCTACCAAAGACACTAAGGACCTATTAGGCTAGGTGAGATAAAAAGTTTGACCTGGTAGGTCTCTATGAAAGCATGTGAAATAGACCTTATGAAACTACAGAAGGCAGATTGGGAGTCACATAGGAGTGCCAGCAGTCAGATGGTGAGGCTCGGGTGTCCTTCATTGCAGCTTGCCCCTCTCCCCATGAAGAGGAAAGGAAGATCATCTGAGCCTGCAATCCTATGCTCACTTTCTTGGGAATACAGAAGGAGTCACTTTTTCAAAGTACACATCCACAGAATTTCACTGTTAATTTGCACAAGTTATGCAGGCTATATAATACTGCCTCTCTCAGTGCAGAATTTATTTTTAGTGAAGGATATACTGCTCTAGGGACATCCTCCCCCCAAAAGTAGGCACACATTGCATTATGCCTATTTCATTGTTTGTACCAATTTCAAATGGGTTAATTTTCTTTCTGCCAATCAACACTCCAGCGTTCATGGCCCACCTCCCACTCTGAGAACCAGTCACTAAGAGAAGTCAATACCATGCAATATTATTTTTTTGAAAACTATTTTTATTTCATTTCAAAAGGAGTATAAAAACACACAGGTATAAAAAACACACAGGTATAAAAGCACACTAGGGATAAATAACCCTATGTAAGGCAAAGTGGTGGGTGGCACTTGAGACACCCATGTACACAAATTGTCTAGTATAATAAATGGGAAGGGTGCTGATACCGACAAAACACCAGGAAGTCTCCCATTATTAAAAATCAATGCTTATGGAGATGGTAAGACCAAAATGGTAGCTCAAGGTCTGGAGGAAAAAGAATATATGGCTCTAATGGTGGATATTTCCAGTTTAACAGCTGCTGAAAGGAATATAATAAGTGTCTTGTGGGGCACTTGTTGGAGATCCACAGTAAAAACAAACAAACAAACAAACAAACAAACAAACAGATCTGAGCTGGTTGGGGGTCCGGAGGTATAATCTGGGACACCATGGGGGGAAAGTCTCCTGGAACATTCCCCCTCCCCCAAGGCCTTTACCACTATTTTAAAGTTCTTAGAAGGTTCCTCAGTAAGACTTGGTCAGAATTCAATGCCCTTTCCAGCTGAATTGTCACACTGGGTGCTCTTGATGGGCCATTCTGATCTTAATATTGCTCAAGTCAATGAATTCCCTTTGCAAGCAATTTCCTGCCAACACACAGACAAAGCAGCCTTGCCAAGTTCCTTTCTCCTTTTCTTTCCTTTCTCCTCTTGATGCAGTTATGATGACCCCTGTCAAATGAGAATTGTTTTTATTGGTATCGATGTGTATCTGCTTGCCTGCCTGCCTGCCTGCCCGCGCATAGATGTATCAGAGCCAACATGCATAAATCTATGCACCAGACATCCTTAACTCTAAAGATAGCTTATCTACCTGGAAAAACAATATCTCATAATAATGATCACTTAAGAAATACAGATCTGATGCACTGAGCAGTATCATTCATTTATTGCTATGACAGATAAAATTAATATCATGCACAGTCATCAAATACATATGTCAGGAATGACAGCTTACTGTCTGTCACTCCTAGGTTTTTAAAGAACACTGCACTGTCCTTTCTATTATCTACTAATGTATTACACCAATTCCACTTTGATTGATGAGCTGGAGGATCCCACAGTGGAGATTAAGCAGGCTTGCCAAACAATGCCATTGCAGTTCACTGTCCAGCAGAATCGGCTCCCTTGGCTCAGCGTTGTTCTCAGTGCAACAGGTAGCAGATGACGATGAGGGGAAAGAGCATCAATGTATGTGTGCGTGTTGCATAAAGCAGTCAGCACTGAGTGTAACGGAAATCAGCACCAGTTGTTTCTATTACCTGCATATGCTATGCAACTCTCACATATTTGAATGTGCTTTCCTATTTAGTCACTGGGAAAAGCAAGGATTTAAGCATGGGGCAGCAGTGCTGCCTTCTGACCATTGGAAATCTCACCCAGCCTCCTCTCTAGCTTGAGCAATCCCATCAAAAATTGTTTACATGTATTTCCAACATTTAGAGAGCTAAAAACTTGTGTCTGTGTTTTTTTACAATATAAAAACAATGATTCTAGAGATGCTGAATTCAGTTCACATTGCCAAATTATGTGCTTGCACAACCCTGCCCAGGATGCTTAACGCATTCAACAAAATAACTTATGAAAGAGAATGGGGAAGGGGCAATTAACAGCAGCCAATAACCTGCAATCAAAGCAGAAATGTTAGTCTACCAAGACTACAGCCAGGGAGGACAGCTCCTCATTCACAGATACAAGAACTCTCCTTTCCTTCCACACTAACTGTTAAATGGTTACTAGATCCCCTGCTTTGAAATGAACAAGTAGAATAGACTCTGTCCTAACTAAGAATGTCCTAACTAAGAATGCAACCAGCCTAGGATTCTGAGGGTTGATTGATCTGTGGAGATCATACCGACACAGGCAATAAGTGTTTGCTTAAGCATCTCAGCTGGACTCATGCCAGTTTCAGGACTGCAGACATTTCTGAAGAAGCTGGATGTGTATGCAGTGCATAACAGATTCCTCTAGCCTTCAACTCGTGGCAGTAGTTCTGCCCTGTGGTATGTGCTACAGGCAGAGGCAAGTAAACGCAAAAGCCTGCAGTCTGTACCATCCAAAATAGATATTCTAGGCTTGCATGTAGGATGCACCTGCCATTTTAAAAGGTGTACTTCCCAAGATACAAGCTTAGCATTAAATCTACACAGGGATGCTGTTAGTTCACATATACATACACTGTTTTCTTAAAAAAAATGAACAGGCACTTATATTGCACATTTCAAGTGTTCTAAACACCTTAAGCAAATTTATCTGGAATCCTTACAACAACCCTGAAAGTTAGGTCAAGATTGCCTATGTAGATGGAGGGGAGAGAGGGATATTTTATTTATTGCTACACAGTGAGATTATGGTGAACATGAGATCTGAACCACAGATCTCCTCACTCACTCACTCAAATCTACTTACCGGTAACTACTACAGATTAAACTTCCTCCTGCCTAAGCTCATTTCCCCCCCTTTTGCAAAGCAGCCACCTGGAGAGATGCAGAGGGGGGCTCCAGCAGAGGCCTTAACACACTTCTTCAATGTAGAACCACATCACCCATTTGTTTTGCCGTTGCTACTGTACTCTTGCTGCTTCTGCCAAACTGTATCCATGACCCACAGTCACTTGTCAGGTGCTGTTAGACTCTTGTGGGTGGTTTCTGAATAAGGCTGTGTGTAGCCAGCTCAGAAGGCCCATTCTGTCTCCCTTACCGGCTTGTGAGTGAGAGCAGGAGATAGAGAGGCAATTGCAAAGAAGCCCTGCTTAGCTGCTAAGTGGCGAAAAAGAGCTCCTCTCGCCAGGAGAAAGGACTTGCCCATCTCTCCCTGTCCCCAGCCGCAGTAGCACTTACATGGTCCTTAGAAAACTGATATACCACTTCCAACCCCCAGTGCCATCAGCACCAGCTTCCTTGTCGCAGCTGTATCAGATGGAAGAGGCTGCAGCTCAGTGGGAAAGCACATAGTCTGCAGGCAGGAGGTCCCAGGTTCAATCCCTGGCATCTCCGGGGGCGTGGAAACTTGTGGCCCTCTAGATGTGGTTGGACTCCACTCCTCACAGCACAGCCAGTGGCCAGGGATGAAGGAGCTGCAGTCCAGTAACATCCGGAGAGCACCTTCTTGTACACCCTGCTCCTGATGGAAGCTTCAGATAGACCAGGGAGCAAGGAGTGGAGAAAATCCCTCTCTGCCTGGGACCCAGAGCAGACACTACGGGATGAGATGCTGCTTCCTAAGTTCTCATCCTGCAAATATATTTGTTGCAAAACTTGGATTTTCTTGGCACACAGTTTCTACAGAGAGATTCCCCCGACTGGCACATGGCCTTATCTATACTTCTTCATTCATGCCTTGTTACCCTTGCCTCTTCCATTCCCCTCTTCTTTCTGTTATAGGCTCGCCTAATCCTTTGCCGCCGCCCCCCCCCGACTGTCAACATTTCATACCGTAAGCTCATTGGGGTAGGGAGTTACCTTATTTTTTCCTTGTAATTCTCACTAAAGTCCCATGTTTGCTGCATGAGCTATCAAGAACAAATCAACAAAGAAAATACAAAAAAAACAAAAAACAAAACAAAACCCCACCCTAAATACTTTGGGAGAGAATTTCAGTCCACCTGAATATTGCATAAGAAGCTTCAAAGTTCTCCTTCTCAATAAATTCACTTCTAGTGGACATATGGAACACGAGGAAGCAGAGCAGGAGTCCATACACAGATCCAATTGCATAAATCAAGACCTAAACAGAAGCGACACGTTCCTCTCCCATTATGAAGACTGAGTGAGCCACTAGCCATTCTGCACACCCTTCCCTGCCATTTAAATTTGCATCATAGGCCCACTGGGAGTCAACGCTCTGCTTTGCACCACTTACTGTCAGCTGTTCTGAGGCAACATCCCAAGAAGGGAGGGCTCAGGGATAAAGGATATGCTTTGCATGAATAAGGCTGCTGGTTCAGATAAGGAATCAAGGCAGCAAAACTGGGAAGCCCTTGGGTCAGAACACTGGAAAGCTGCTACCAGACAGAGTTGTCATAATCAGCCTGGATTGGGGTGGGGAACTCCTGAGCGTCACCTTCCCTTAACAAGCCATTTTTGGGGAGCTGCATGCTAGCAGTGGGAGGGGCCAGAGCCACAAGTGGGTGGGATTTGTAGGACTGCAGGGTCACACAGCACCCTCTTGCATTCTCTCCGGTTCCTCTAGATTGTTGGGTTTGGGGGAGGTGCCTGCTGCATTATGTCATTGACGCAGTTAGACTGCATTGGTGGTGGATTTATAGTGGGCTGCTCAATATGATTCCGCCTTATTAGTTGTTCTGTGATGCTTCCCCAATGTCACCACATTATTGCTTCCTGGATGGGCACTCCTGTGCTACAGTGCAACAGAAGCAGAACAACAACCCTGGAATGGTCATGGTATGGAAAGTTACAGGATTTCAGCAGGAAGCTACAGGGCATGCACTGAATGGCAATGCAGCAGTACATGGGCACTAAAACACGCACAGTATTGAAAGTGGGACCATGTATATCCACCTGATATTGTTATGAATGTATAATATATAAGAGACATGTAGAGGATCTCTCTCTCTCTCTCTCTCTCTCTCACACACACACACACACACAGAGAGAGAGAGAGAGAGAGAGAGAGAGAGAGAGAAAGAAAGAAAGAAAGAAAGAAAGAAGAGGCAGCAATCCCAGAAAGGTAGCCCAGAGAACAAGAGTGGGCCCCTAGCATCTGCAATTGGGCCAGGGCCTGGAGGTTGCCCACCACTGGCTAGGCAGACCAGTGTGACTCGGTATAACAACACCTATAGTGGTATAACATACAGAAGTTGAAGTCCCTAGAATATCAGTTTATTTGAAAAGGTGCTACCACACAGTTCAAATTGGGAGACACAGAACAGACTCCTTGAATCTTCCCTTTCCAATCACTGTAGTACAGTATATTCAGACTCTGTCTATTCTGCCACACTTCCACTAGCAATGGCGGGCCATGGCATCTCAAATTACAGCTTCACCCTGTCTGATGCCAAAATTCGGCACCCCCTGCCTCCTGCACTCCATTTCTAAATCGAAGTTGCGGCATCCGCCGTGATGCCTCCAAGGATCAGTGCCCAGTGCTCCCCTAAATTGGCCTCCAGGTTGTGGCCAGCCTAAGATCATACAGCATCTCCTGACCTTGAGGCCTCTGAGGTTGTCCACCAAACACTTTCTAAGGAGCCCTTCCTGCCCCATGGCTCAGTGTCCTCCTCTTCTTGCACCTATTCTTCCTCTTAAGTTCCTGTGCACCACTCTACTGACCTCTCAGGAGCTCTTCCCACTCACTTTGCTACCCTCAGTCTGCCACATACAATCCTTCCTAGGCCTGGGGCCACCAACCTTATCTTCCCTCTGAAGAGCTGAACAGCAGCCTTTCCAGTGGACAGCTGCTTCCTCCCCTGAACCCTTGGAATGTTTTGGACATTCTGTGACATCACACCAGGCTAGCCAGTCTGAGGCAGAGACTCCATTGCCACAATGTGTGTGTGTGTGTGTGTGTGTGTGTGTAAAAATATGTGCACATCAACACACACACAGTGACATTGCAAGCCTGGCCCTTCCCTGCCCCCGCTTCCTCCTCCGATCTCATGTTTCATAGGGTAATTTAATCCACTTCCCCTGAAAATAGGCCACTTTCCCTCAGTAATGTTTCCTCTGTTTAACAAAGAAGGTGGAAATCAGTCTGGTTCTTTCGGTTGTTATGCCCCCTCCCTCCTCCCCCAGGCAGAGATGCTCCACAGCTCTGAGTGAAGTCAACTGGAAATAGCGAGAGGAAGAGACATAGAGAGAGAACGCATTACTTCCCCTCTGCCCACCCCAACCTCTCCAGCAGTAGGGAAATGAAGGAAAAAATAATACCAAAAGGTCATTTTCCTGATGTATGTGCACAGTGGGCTGCAGGGCCCCCAGAAGGCAGCTGAGAAATAGTAATATCTCTCTCTCTCTCTCTCTCTCTCTCTCTCTCTCTCTCTCTCCCATTTGATTTCTGGCTGCAATGCGCATGTTTGCAGAACCGAAAAGCGACTGGAACCTGGTGGACTGAAAAAGCCCTAAAGGGAAACTCGCAAAGGAAGAAGATTGGACATGATATAATTGCTATTATTCTTATTTACCAGAGGGTTGCAGGCTCGGTTGCTTCTGTAATGTGGAACTAACCATGTTATGAAATCGGATTTCAGAAAACAATAAAAACCATCACTTTGCCCCCACTGTGCTGTAATGTATATGGATCCCTGAGCAGAGGCAGGTTCAAGTCCCAGACTCCAACATTAACCCATTGGATGGCCTCAGGAGGAAAGCACTCCTTGCTCAGCCTGGAAGAAAATGCTAGGTGTTAGCCACTCATTTAAGGCCTCTGTTAGTACAATAGGGGGCGATTGCCATGGGCTGAGAAGGGCTTCAAAGGAGCAGATTGGACAAATGCATAGGAAAAAGTCTGTCCATGGGCTGCAAACCTCAATGGCCAGCATGCACCCTTCTAGGTTCAGAGGTAGCAAAGTCAGCCGACCTGTAATTCCCACATCATTGTTTGGCAAGGACAGAGCAACCCCACAGAGAAAAGCAGCTGAAGAGAAAAGCAGGAGGTGGGAGAACATGAGAGCTGACGTGGTGTAGTGGTTAGAGTGCCAGGCTAGGACCTGGAAGACCAGGGTTCAAATCCCCACTCAGCCACAAAGCTCACTGCCTTTCAGCCCAACGTCCTTCACAGGGTTGTTGTGGGAATTAAATGTATGTCACCTTGCGCTCCGTGTAGGAAAAGGTGAGATATAAATGCAATTAAAAATAATAGCAATAAATTAATAACTCAAATGTCTGGCTGCCATTTTCAGCAGCAGTAGTCACAAATCACGTGTCACCTCTATGTCTGCCTCTAGTGAGGCCCCAAGGCTACCTGGGGTCAAATCCAACTTGGGAGAGTCCATGGGAAAGTAAGGTCTCAGTTCCTCATCTGTGAGATGGGGGGGGGGAAGGATCTGCCATAGGGCCCCACTCGTATACCTTTCCAGATGCTGGAAAGGTTGGGAAGAGAAACTCTCTCATGTGTATATTCAGAGCATGTCAAAGGTGAGAAGTGAATTTGATAAGCACATATAAAAGACAGTTGCTGTAGGTTCAGTTTGTGCCTCTGTTTGTCTGGAAGAGTCTATCAAGCACTCCTTCAGAATTTCCTTCAGGCTTGTGACGAGTGCCTGGCAAGACATCATCAGTGCCGCTCTCCCTTTACCCACAAATGGAAGCCTATTCAAGCTGCAAGCACAATCAGATGGCTCAAACAAGCAAGTCAAGTCACATGAACAAAATGTTTTTGAAAACACACCACCTTTCCAGCTGGTGGCATAGCTAAAGTCTGTTCTGCATAAACTTAAAAAGACTTCTCATAAATTAATATTCAGGTGGTATTTGACATGGACTGATAGGATGCAAAGGAGTGGTGGGAGGTACCAGTTGGGGAACCCCCAAGGGAACCCCACGGGGAAGAAGGTTCAGAGCCAGGGGACTGGTGATGGGAAGATGATACCTGGTCAGAGGGAGAAGGTGGGGCAGACTGGGAGGAGGAGGAAGTGTCAGAAGCTGAAGAGGCAACAGACGACTTCCGGGTTGGCGCCATCGCCGAATGGCGGACTCCCTCCGAGCTCTGGAGGGAGTCTGCTCGGCAGGGGCTGGGTCCTACTGCGCCGGCGACGCGGGGACCCTTAAAAACCACGGGCACGGAGCCCGTGGACATGGGTGACTCGGCTGGCACCGTTAGCGCCCTCCCGACTCGTGAAGGAGCCTTTTTAAAGGCTTCAGATCGGGTGCCGGGGAGTGGCGTGGTGCTGTGAGTCCTCTGCTTTCCCTGCCGAGCGAAGCCGCATGCCATTCGACGGAGAGCGCTGACTTCTTCCATTGAAAATTCGGACTATCAACAACAACCCGTGAGTAATTGGGAAACCGGGTTTAAAAGGAGAAAAAAAGGAATTTTTTTCGGATTCGGCATGAGCGGGGGTGATCCAAAAAGGAAGTCAATCCCCCCCCAACTGTAAACATTCTAAAACAAGGACTGGGTAACCAAGGTCGAAAGGAGAAGCATATTTTTTATAAAAACTATCAATTCCACGATGGGAAATTATAAGAACTGTGCTGGAGGAGAAGAGTGGAGGGTGAGAAGGAAAAGGTAACCCCCCCTGGGAACCGGGGCGATTTGCAGAGCCTGGTGTAGAGAGACGGAGACTTTGACAGCTGTCAAAGTAGCTGTCAAAGTTGGAGAATATAAAGAGGACTTTGTTATGAGGACTTTGCTGGTTAATTTTGTTACAATTTGCTATAATTTGGATATAAACTGTCGAAAATAAGGAACAACAACTTGACTTTTGGATTAGAGGAAACAAAGTTACTACAATCCCCCAGAGGGGTTTCGGGACATTACAAGAACGGTCGTAAGTGGAAAAATACTTTTGGATTCGCACAGGACTTGTTATCTTCTGGGAAAGCTGCAAAACTGAAACAGTATTTTGTCTACAGAGGTGTTTATAATAAAGGAGACAATAGAATCTTCTATTGAAGAAAGGAAGGGACTGGACGTAAGTTTTTGTTCCTGAACAACAATAACCTCTGTAGAGGCACCAGATTTCTGAATTAGAACGTTTTAGCAGCTGAACAGGACAAGAAACCTGAGAAAGTGAGGGGGGGGGGAAGAACAAAGGACTGACTACGACGTGGAAAGAACAATGGGAGGAGCGGTAAAGATCAAGGAAATTAAAGGCCTTTTTTAGATTGGACGTTTGAAGTTAAATATCATTAAAATAAATAAATTAAAAGGAAACCGGCAAGGGGGAATTGAGGAGAAATCTAGCCATGGATTTGAGACCTCCAGGTTGACAACATACAGACTGATGGACATGGGGAATTCAAACCGGGGAAGGGGGGGGGAGATTTGGAATCCAAAGGCTATGTAACTATTTTTTGAACTTTTTTTATGTATCTTTTATTTTCTATATCTTTATATAACTCTTGTATATCATGTTACTTTGATTGGACGTGTTCAAAAAAGGGAATTCGTGGAAGGAAACTGGGGTGGATCTTGGGGGAAAATCTTTTCTTTCTTTTTCTGTTAATGATGTGGGATGGTGGTAAGATTGTATAATTTAAATTGGATAATGGGTTAAACAAATTAAGTTTTAAACTGGGAGCGAGAGCTTGTAGAACCAAATTAATGAAAGGGGAATACAGCTGGGAGGGGGAGGGGGGAGTCCCAGAAAGTTGGTAATGAAAGTAAGGTTTTAAGTGTATTTTATTTTTTCTTTTCTTTGTTTTTCTATATCTTTTGTGCTTTTGAAAATTTAATAAATATGATTTTAAAAAAGAAGAAGCTGAAGAGGCAACAGGGTTTAGTGAGCAGAAAGAGGCTGTGGCAGAGAGCAGTCCAGAGGCAGAAACAGAGGCTGGAGATGAGGGGCCACTAGAGGCAGAGATGAGACAGGCTGCTGAGGAAGCCAGGGATCTCCTCCTCCTTCTATGACCAGTTACCCCCCCATGTCTCCTAGAACACAGAGAGGAATGAAGAGTGCAGAGCATAGAGAAACAAGATGAAGGAGCCTCAGGCTGCTGGGGAAGGATCCAGGGGAGGAGAAGACTTAAGGAACTCTGGGAAGACAGGGACCTTTATTCCTTGCAACTGCCTCATTGGGGCAAGAGCTACTGGGAAGAGTTCCCATACTCATACTTCATTCTTTGAATGAAGAGTTAACCACACTGACATCTTGTGAGTTATTGCTGACCTGACCCAGACACCCACCCTGACCAAATGGGTGGAGCAACAAATGGAAATTCTACCTTTGTACAGTAAGCTAGTTTCTGCGCACATCCCTCGCCGTCCTCCATCCAAACAAGCAAAAGGCAAGACCATAATTCAGGGACACATTCCAGCCAGGCAAAAACACGTCTGGCCCCCAGGCCTGTCGTTCCCCACACCTGGATTGTGTGATGTCTTTATGTGAAAGGGTGCTTTTGTGTCCAATCTACTCCACAGACCTTTTCACTGGGCCCTCTGGCAGCTTTAGGACCTCTGCCATCTTTCCTACCTCACCCTCCACTGGAGGCAGACATGCTCCCCTTGCTGTTGCATCGAAGTACTTTCATCCCAAAGACATTAATGGGTGGGTCTGTTCTGAGTATGACTAGCATGAGACATCACCGGAGAGTACCAGCTTGCAGAGCCCTTAGCCAGGTGGATGGCAACTGGACAGGAAGGGTGCTTAACCAGCTTGTTCTAGTGCACATGATAGTGCCACTGCAGCAGATCCTTACACATACTCATGGGATTGGGATGCCAGCCAAATAATGGAATAGGGCAAAGGGGATGGAACACACAGTTCTGACTCACATTTGGAATGCCTCTCACATATCCTGCAATTCCCTTTGCTTCTGTGGGCAGGGCAGGCCCACCAGCCTTTTCAACCTTTCTGCATTAGATCTAAGCATCTTTCCTCACTGGTTTGGACCCTTTCCAACCACCCCCTCTTTAACAGAGCACGGCTGCCCAGACTATGACCCTAGACCGCCAGTGAGGCCTGATCAATACAAAGCAGAAAGGCTCTAATAATACACCCAGTGTCATTTTTACTTAACTGTGTTGTTGGCAAAAGGGGGAAATGGAGGGGGGGGGATAAAAAAGCAAAATCCAAACAGACCGTGACCCACATGACAAATGACATGTTCCAGGGTGATCTGTCCCATGAGGCTCTTTTCTGCCATCTCTCTTTACAGCAAGGGATGTGACTGGAGGCTGTAACATGATTTGACAGCGACATGGAAACACAAGGGGTTTTCGAGGAAAGCCAGATACTCTTGAGACAGATGAGGGCTGCAATAGTACATATATTTCCAAGAGCTATGATTAGCACTTGGGAATCATTCAGCCAACTTAGGTTCCTGTATATTACCACCATACATTAATATAACACTCTTGCTTTAAGGGGTGCACCATACCCCCCTCCAGCTACTCCCCTTCTTGTTCACCTCAGAGTGTGATAGAAACATAGCTTAGCAATATGAGCAAACTTGAGGTGAAGCAGTCCCCCCCCCCAATCCTCTGGAATGTGTCAAGAGGGTGAGGTCAGAAGCATCCACTTCCAGGTTTCAACCTAACAGTGCTTTGCCATTACATCTAACAAGGACAAACTGTCATTTAAGCCACAGTTTATTGAATCAAATCCCAAGGAGACAATGCTTTCTGATCCTGACATGTTCTAATAAACCATAATTTAAAGTAACCACAGCTCTTAAATTCAGAGGTAATGAACTGCGGCTAGTTTAAACAAAGATTTGGATACTCCCAATCTCCTCCTCTGATGGGAACCCAGATTGGAATAGATATCAATAATCCATGCCATCTAAGATTGCTTGCAGCTGCCCCACCAAATCTCTCTCCACCAGCTTCCTCCAAAAGTGGGCATTTGCAACTGGTCAATAGTTATTCCAACCCAGGGCTGATTTCTTTAGAAGTGGTCACACCAACACCCATTTCAATGTAGCAGGAACCACCCCCTTGCACACTGAAGTTTTGGTCACACTCTGGACCCAACCCTCTGCTAGATTTAATTAGCCAGGCAGGACAGAAGGATTGCCACCAGCACCTTGTCCACATCAGCAAACTGCATAAACAGAAACCATTCCCACAGCACATCACTGACTCTGGCATTGCGTACTTCATCTGGAACTGCAACAACTGCAGCGTCAAGGTCCCTCTGTCCCTCTTATAGCTCCCTGTCTATAGTGTTACCACCTGAACACCTCTGCAACTGCAGCAGGTAACAAATCAACCCTGAATCTTCTTCACATGCCACCCCCTCTCCCATCATCCACTTGCCCCTCTCACATTCCAAGCACACCCTCAGGTTGAGGGAGAGGGGCAGGTGCTGGGAATGTAAGGGGGAGGATGGAATAACATATTTAACCCAGTACAGCCTTTGATCTCCAGGAGCTCTCTTGTCTTTGCCACGTGTGTGACATGAGACTCCGTTCAAGATTCTTAACAGGAAATTCTGGAGACTGGGCATGGGACATCTGGCATGCAGAGCATGGGGTGTACCACCCAGCTATGACCTGTTCCCAAAAGAAGCATGGCTGCTTTATCTCCCATTACTTTGGGAGATTTAAAAAGTTTACATCTCAGCAGGAAACCTGTTGCTACCAAATGATGGCCACCAGCTTGGATGCATGGCTTTAAAAGTAACTGCTAGCCAAGATCACTATGTTTCTCTCTCTCTGTTGGAGACAGCATGCCTCTGCATACCAATTGCTGGGAATCACAAGTGCTGTTGACCTCAGATCCTGCTTGCAGGTTTCCCTATGGGACATCTTGTTGACCAGTGTGAGAATGGGAAGCTGGACTAGGTGGACCATGGGCCTGATCCATAAGAGCCCTTCTTAGGCTCTTATGTAACCACGCAGTGTGGAGAAGGTCTTGTAAGTTCACTGAAGATCTATATGTCAAAGCCTGAAAGCTTAAGGGGTAGGGAGGGAATTATTTCGCAGTGGGTCGCAGCAAAAATGCATAGCCTAGCAGCTTTCCTCCTCCTCCTCTAACTCTGCTTGGCTGTGAGCTCCATTATTACATGAAGTACACACCACACAGGGTCTTGTGTTATCTGTCACCTGGTTGTTAGATGGAGCTGCCAGCTCCAGTCTCAGGAGCAACAGAAAGAAAGAAAGGAAATCGCTGACGCCAGTCCAGGTGATGGATTGAGGCATCAAGTGCTGCCCCCACGCCCTCCCAAGCTCCTGCTGAGACCTCTCCTTCTCTGTTACTGTTTGTCTGCTTTCCTCAGCAGCTTTCCCTTGGAAAAAAATAACAACCACCACTATCTGAATGCCCCAATTTACTTAATACAAAGTGAATTTCAAAGCTGGGTAGTAAATTCACAGGCCAAACAGCTCTCCCTATAAGCAGGGTCAATTAAGCTTAAACGACCCCTGAAAGGTATTTATCCTTTTTTAAAATTATGACAACCACTTCTCCTCTTTGGTAATTTGCCTTCTCCTCCACCCTCTTCACAGTGTTAGCAAATTCTCTTTGGGTGGAAACCAGAAGACATTCTAAAGCAGAGGAAGCCAATGTGGTGCCTTCTAGGTGTTGTTTCTTCTTCCCTCATCTCTGACCACTAGGCATGCTGGCTGTATCTGATGGAAGTTCAAGTCCAACAACAGCTGGAGGACCACAGGCTACCCACCCCCATTCTAAATGATGGTGGAAGTGGTTTGAATGACAATTCGCTGCATTATCAGGCAATTGTTTTGAGAGCAGAGGATGCTGTTTTCAGACCACTTTTGCCACATTCTAGCATGTTTTATTTTCTCTCCAGCTCTACAAATTGGGCTCATTGTGCCTCACCATTTAAAAGCTGGAGGGTTTCACCTTGTCTCAATAAACCATCTATCCAGCCTCTTCTTCTTCTTCTTTTTTTTTTACTGAACAATAATTCTACCCTGATCGGTGAGGGTTAGGAGAGAACCCTGTCTGAAACCTTGGAGAGCTGCTCTCTGTTAGCGTGGAATATCCCGAGAGCTAGACAGTCTGACTCAGTCTCAGGCATCTTCACATATTCCTGTCCCTGGACATTAGCCAAGCTGGGTGGGGATGATCAGAGTTGGAGTCCACAAACATCTGGAACACCTCAGGTTTTCCCTCCCCAGACTTAGTAGCTTGCTTGGGGAAAGATGCACCTTTCTAAATCCCAAAAACTCAAGTAGAAGGGAAATGGTCCTTTCCATAGGTGTGCATGTGACACAGGACTGAGTTAGAGCCACTTCATCCATCACATCTGTTGGTGCACACACAAAAGAAGCAAATGCATTAAGCACATACCTAAAAATATAAATATGACAAAGGCTTCACAGGTCCCACTCATCAGGAACACCTCAACTGGCTGTGGCGCATGAACAGTGCAGCAATCATGGATCTCCCTCTGGGTAGCGCAGGGATGGGAAATCAGTAGCTCTCCTCAGGTTGCTGGACTACAACACCTATCATCCCTAACTGTTGGCTATAAAGGCTAGAGCTGTTGGAAGTTGGAGGCTTAACAGCATCTTGAGGGTCACACCCTGGCATTGCATTTGAAATAACTCTTTAGAATGGTAGTGAACAGCTGGCTTTGTGGGACGTCAGTCACATAGAGGAATGAACACATGTGAGTGTGAGAACCGAGTGTGGGTTTTTTTAAAAAAAATTGTAACTATGTTGAGTAAAAAATCAAGTGGAGGATACACGGGGGTGGGAGAAGAGCAAAAGCCTCGCATGGGTATTAGGACTTGGGGCTGCCTCATGTGGCTTAATTTCACCAGATGCAAGGCAACTAACACATTGAAAAATGAGTAATGCACTTCCCTGCACCCGCTGTGAGCTGGCAGCCATTTCTCTGAGCACAGCTGCTGGGGTGGGAGTGAGCCTGGAGATAGCTTCTGGCTCTCTGAACACACAGTTTGGTACACATTAACCTCTCTCTTCACCGACATGTACCAGGGCACATAACGGCAGGAAGAAATTCAGCAGTGCAAACTGACCCTACCAGATTTCCCATGGAGAGAAAGCTGCTACTACCACCACCAGAAACAGAGTGGGGCAGAGAAAGACAGGAGACCAAGAGGCCTGCAGTCTGGTGTCATCTCTGAGTGGCCAAAAGGGCCGGGGGAAAGTAGAAGGGACCACACACTGCAGACGACATGGGACAGCTGCCAGCAAACTGTACCTCTGTGGCCAGTGCATCCCCCCCCCCATGTGCATGAGCATTTTTGCAGTGTAGCAGGATGAGTTTCCCCATCTTCACCACCCAGTGGAACAGAAAGGGGCAAAACATACACTCTTATCACATGAAGTCCAGTGAGGACACGCATTACAGGGGACCCCCACTGAGAATTCAACAGAGGGATGCCATTCTTGGCAAAATGCCTGTATCTCCATAAGGAATGGGGGAGAAATATGATTCAGTTCACATTCCAAGCTAAATCTATAAACTCTGCACTTTCTGAAACAATACAAGAAACCCAGCCATCTCTTATGTAAATGCTGGGATGCAGTTCTGCAACCAATGTTCACAAAAATGCATTAATTTTACAGGGAAATGGGCAAACAAAGGAATATACCTCTGAAAATAACATTAAAATGCATTGTATCAGGAGAGGTTGTTTATTTATTTATTATTTATTATTGAATTTCTATACCGCCCTACACCTGGAGGTCTTGGGGCAGTTGTTTGCAAGTATGTGTACATTTGTCAAAAATGTGTACAAAAATGTGTTGATAAAATACTGAATAATTTTCATGATTATTATTATTTAATCACAAATTGCTACAGAGCTGTGGAGAGGTGAATTTGGGGAAGGGCCATAGCTCAGTGGCACAGCACCTGCCTTGCCAACAGAATGTCCCAGGCTCAGTCCCCAGCATCTCCAGGTAGGGTTGGGAGAGCTTCCTGCCTGAAACCCTAGAGAGCTGCTACCATCCAATTTAGACAATGCTGACCTCGACGGAGCAATGGTCTGGCTCAGTATAAGCCAGCTTCCTGTGTTCCCAAAAGACTGGAACAATGAGAAACTTGGAGAACGGACACTGGCACATCCTTCCATACTGAGTTTCCATACTGCCTCCATTCTGCCCAAAGTTTTTCAGGATGCTAATTTTTTTGAGACCACCAAGGATTTACTGCATATAGCCAGCCTTGCAGATTTCACACTTAAAAAGCAAGCTGGAAACTCAGATGTCAATGAACATGGGGTCCCTGTTCAAGCCTCACTCCATATGCAGTTAGACTCAAACCCCAATCCTGGCAGAGCTCAGTTGGTAGAACATGAGAGGTTGTGGATTTGAGAACGCGTTGGGCAAAAGATTGCTGCATTGCAGGGGTTGGACTCACTGGTGGAGGAAGAGGGGGGCAGGGGGAGTGCACGGCCCCCGGCACCACGATCCCAGTGGAGTGCCATTGCGGCTGCACCTGCCCTGCGCTGGGTGCCACGCCCCCACTGGCGGCACATCTCACCCCCAGGATGCACGCCAGCCACACCCCCGCCTACTCCCCGCCCCTGGTGCCAGAGCATGGAGCTCCGCCACTGGTTGGACTAGTTGACCTTTGTGGTTCCTTCCAATTCTATGATTCCAACTCCCATCAGTCCTAGTCAGCATGACCAAGCATCAATCATGATGGGAGCTTGCAGTCTCACAACATTTGGAAAGCCACCACTACCCCATCTCAGGTTAGAGCACCAGAACTCTACCAGTGAGCAACCCAATCTTTCATCACTAATACCAGCAGCTGTTTTGAAGGCAGCTATTAATCTTTGCAGGAAGGGCATGTAGGGACAATACATTCCCAGCCACTGGCTTACCATGTGGAGATTATATATTCAACCCCCCCCCCCTTTCCCAGAGATCCTTTTGCTTTGCTGATGCTGTTTAGCCAGATGTCCCCAGGCATAGATTCTCCTTCCCCTGCCAGCCACCAGAAATAGTGGCTCTGTCTTTTGCCACTACCAGTTCTAAGGAAATAGAGCACTCGTTTCCATAAAGGATACTAGCTCTGAACAGTGGGGGGAAATCAGTGGAGCATTGAGGAAGAATTGTTAATTCCCCCTTTCATTAGCCAAGAGCTCCCTTGTAAGCTCCCATTTAAATCCCATTTGGGAGGTGTAGGAGGGAGACGTGCGGCTCACAGATTGGATTACGCTCTACTTAGTGCAACACAGTGGCTCATTCCTCATGAGACCTCTGTCTGGGAGTTTGCACAATCCCATTGCAGATTGTGTCTGCCTGGTCCATTGGTGGACAACTGGTTGACAGAACATCATCTCAGTTACTCAGTGAGTGTAAATGGTGTCAATCAAGTCCACTTTCTAAACTTAATGCTCAGTATACCTGAGAGGGCCACTTTCCACTTTTGAGCTAATAAAGTTCTTGCTGCCATCGTGGCGTACATAAATAGTCTTTTGATCTACATTAGCAATTTTCTACCCCATCAAACCCAGCAAAAATGCTTCTGGCTTTTGGGGGAAGGTATATCTAAACATCTTTTTAAACTCATTATAGATCAATTCCCAGAATGCTTTTACTTTATCACAAGCCCACCACATATGGTAAAAATCTCCATCTTTTTCTTTACATTTCCAACATAATTTGTTCCTCATCCTATGCATTTTGGCCAACTTCACTGGTGTTAAATACCACCTATACATAATTTTCATTACATTCTCTTTTAAGGCTGTGCAAGCTGAAGATTTTAAACCTTCATTCCACAATTTTGACCATGATTCAAACTCAATATTATACCCAAAATCAATAGCCCATTTTATCATAACTTCTTTAGTCTCTTCATCTTTTGTATACCATTCCAACAACAGATTATACATCTCTGATAGCAATTTAACTTTGCCCTCCAACAATTCAGTTTGAAATAACAGATTTTTATATGAATCATAGAATCATAGAATCATAGAATCATAGAATCATAGAGTTGGAAGAGACCACAAGGGCCATCGAGTCCAACCCCCTGCCAAGCAGGAAACACCATCAGAGCACTCCTGACATATGGTTGTCAAGCCTCTGCTTAAAGACCTCCAAAGTAGGAGACTCCACCACACTCCTTGGCAGCAAATTCCACTGTCAAACAGCTCTTACTGTCAGGAAGTTCTTCCTAATGTTTAGGTGGAATCTTCTTTCTTGTAGTTTGGATCCATTGCTCCGTGTCCGCTTCTCCGGAGCAGCAGAAAACAACCTTTCTCCCTCCTCTATGTGACATCCTTTTATATATTTGAACATGGCTATCATATCACCCCTTAACCTCCTCTTCTCCAGGCTAAACATGCCCAGCTCCCTTAGCCGTTCCTCATAAGGCATCGTTTCCAGGCCTTTGACCATTTTGGTTGCCCTCCTCTGGACACGTTCCAGTTTGTCAGTGTCCTTCTTGAATTGTGGTGCCCAGAACTGGACACAGTACTCCAGGTGTGGTCTGACCAGAGCAGAATACAGTGGCACTATTACTTCCCTTGATGTGTCCTCTACAGCCTAGGCATCTTTCATGAGGTTAGTTGGGTCTACAGCATGGGTGCTAAAAAGGTGGCTGATGGGCTGGATCTGGCCCCTGAAACAGCTTCATACCTTCTTGCTTTGGAGTAAGCGCAATCCAATCAATCAATCATTTTATTTGTATGCTGCCTTTCTAAAGTTAAAAACATGCACATAAATCTTAAGACCCAAAATAAATTTCCACATAAATCTTAAGATCCAAAATAAAGATACAAGAAATTAACACCAACAGCCCAACCGCAACAAAACCCCTAAACAACACTCCAGCCCAAGAACTGCCAGAGCTCTCAGAGGTGAGTACAACACTCATCATTTAGGGACTCAGGAAGGTGTACTAAATACTCTCCGCTAAACCTTTCAAAACCTCAGAGGAGCTATGGGTGGTCTCAGTTATTGTTAGAGAGATGTGGAGCTGCCACCATTTATTGTTTCTTTCTCTCCCCTCCCTGGTAAAACATCTAGGATTCTCAGGACAAGTATTATGAAATGATATGAGGTTTCTATGTGTCTCCCACTCCCACTCCCAACCCACCTCACACCACTGACAGCATACCCGCCAACATTTCTCTGATGAAAATAGGGACGTACAATTCCATCATGATAATTTTACTATTTATACCCCACACATCTTACTGGGTTGCCCCAGGTACTCTGGGTAGCTTCAAACATATACAAAAACATTTTTTTTAAAAAAATCAAACATTAAAAAACCCTTCCCTATACAGGAATGCCTTCAGACAGCTCGGGGTTTGGATAACTGCATACTCTTCCAACATTTCTCCAAGTAAAACAGGGACATTCCAAGGAAAACTGGGGCATTCTGGGATCAAATCAGAAAATGGGATGGCTTCTTTAAATCAGCGACACCCCTGGAAAGTAGGGACACTTGAAGAGTCTGTGTTAGTTTCACTAATGTCACCCACTCCCGCCCAAAAAGAGGGGAGAAGATTTGTGACAGCCAGGGGTGCCAACTTGAATAAAATAGGGAGCAGGTAAGCCCCACCCCACATAATCAATCACAAGACACCTTGCGCACACACACCATTTGAATGGTAATGCCCATCAACTTTGGAGGGCCCAGCCCCCTCAAATATTTCATTGGGCAGGGGGTCTGAAGGGACTTTGGCCTCTAAGAGTTGGCTTCTATGGTGGCAGCTATAGGTATCTTGCAATGTTTAGTTCTATCCAAGTTTTCAGAATTGACCCCTTCACTGGACTATTCTTTTGTGGCCACAGCTCATTCACTGAACATCTTGAACATAGATCTTGAAAATATCAAACCACAAACATCTGAATATATACATGGGCAAGACACAGCAATAGTCTCTTCCTTACACATATTTCAGCAGCTGGAGAATCTCAAATAAACAACCTAGCCCAGGTTGGTGGCTAATTTAAATGAAGCTTTGGGAAAGAGACACGGGCTGACATTTGCCTGAGTTGTTTACTTAGCTCATCACATGTATGCTCATACGCATAAATATGCACACAGTGATTGCTGTTCACAGGGCAACAGGCTGCTGGCTAGCATCTCTACCTTCCTCTTGGATCAGCCACCAACCCCCTGAAGCTTCACATCCTGGTATCCCAACTGCTAGTGCCAACATCCAGTCTGCAATCTTGTGAATTACCAGGATAGAAGCTCCACTCATGGCAGGGACCAGACCTTACAAGGCAGCCTCCTAATGCTTTTGAGGGAAGGTAGAAGCATCGGCAGGGGGAAATTGGTAGGTAAGGAGGAGATTCACCACTCTTCACCCAAGGCTGGACCAAAATTCCCACCCCACTCCCTGTGTGAAAACAGGGGTGAATTTCCTTATGCCTTCTTGGGGTGGGAGAAATTTCTTCAACATTTCTTTTTAGGTGGTTGTGCTTACCTTAGTGGTTCAAAGCTGTAGAGAAGAAGTTGTTAAGCTATAGCCCTCTAGATGTTGCTGGACTCCAACTCCCATTATCTGGCTGGGGCTGATGGGAGCTGGAGTCCAACAACATTTGGAGGGGCACAGGTGTAGGGGAAATGTGGAAGACCATTGTAATTTTGAGGAGTTAGATGACATGTCTCTTTCCCTTTACATCCCCGGTTTTAAGTTTGCCGATTCATGCTGGTATAACTTGTTTTCCACACACCTGTGTCAGGAGGTCCCTGGGACTCCTGTGTTCTAAGTGCTAATTGGCTACTGGGGAGGATACCCAGTTGCAGTGAATTGGGTTGGAGACTCTCAGCTGCTCCGCATTCCTGTTGAGTCACACTCCATGTCCCGGGTTGATCATGAGTGATGCTTGCTAACCAGGTGCAGTCAATCAAGTCAATCAAAGTTGACTATAAGAGCTGTAGGTTGAAGGGACTCAGAGAGCTTCTTCACAGGCCGAGGTACCAGATGCTAAGAGACTGTTGGCTGGGGTCTCTCTCACTGCTCTAACTGGAGCTCCGGGCAGCTTAAGGAGAGATTGTGTGTGACTTTTGTCAGGTATGCTGTAATTTGTGTTTTGTATGCCTGCTGCTATCTGTTAACCTTACACAAATAAAGCATTACTTATTCTTCATCCACTGGTGTGCTTATTGGCTCCAGATCTGGAAAGAACCCTGCCCTTGGCAGAACAACAGGTTAGGCACCTTTGTGCAGCAGAGTGAGCCGTGTGTAGATTTTTGCCAGCCACACTTGCTGAAATGCCTTGGGAGCAACAAGTTGAAACATGGTGCAGTACTGCTACCAATGCAGTCAAAGAAATGTAGCCAGTAGAAAGATGTGGTGAGAGCCTTGCGTGGCTCTTTCAATATGT
The DNA here is from genome assembly GCF_965113315.1 of Podarcis vaucheri. Lineage (NCBI taxonomy): Eukaryota > Metazoa > Chordata > Lepidosauria > Squamata > Lacertidae > Podarcis > Podarcis vaucheri. The sequence goes on from NC_138760.1 coordinate 1,668,239, forward strand.
TCCTATAAAAGTAAGAAAAACTAGAACACACCTGCCCACTTCATAAGACTAAGTGAGTTAAGCAGCAACAGTCACCCAAAAATTACAGAGAAATTTATTTCCCTCCCTCAGTATTTCAGGAGAAGAAGAAGAGGAGGTTTGGATTTGATATCCCACTTCATCACTACCCGAAGGAGTCTCAAAGCGGCTCACATTCTCCTTTCCCTTCCTCCCCCACAACAAACACTCTGTGAGGTGAGTGGGGCTGAGAGACTTCAGAGAAGTGTGACTGGCCCAAGGTCACCCAGCAGCTGCATGTGGAGGAGTCTACAGCTCTTAACCACTATACCACACTGGAGGATTGTGTTTCGTCCTTATCCACTGAACAAATGCTTGAACAAGAACTTCTTTGCCATTTTGAGCATCCTTTCACCAGCCAGCTGATTTCCCCCCTCAGCCAGCTATTCCTACAAAAACTGTACGGAACCTGTCTCCATGAATGCAAGAAGATGGTCCTCAGTTTGCTGAGTGCAAGATCTCCACTGAGGGAAAGAAAGCTAGCCAGGGAGTATGTGTTGCTTTTGTGTTCTGCCACCAATTCACGACATCTGTTCCTGGGATGGATCCTGCTGCCAATGTCATGTTTGCCAAAAGGTGGGGGTACCACCAATAGGAGAGCTTTTTTTTTTTTAAGACCCTTGTTGGATCCTTGGGCTGCAAAGCTAATTAGCATGGCCCAGGGGAAAGCGAGCGTCACTTTACAATAATTGGCTAATCATTAGTCACTGTAAAATCATTAATCACAACAGGGGAGCATGTTGCTAATGCAGCTCTAAGAGGCATCATCATCAGCACTCTCATTTAATGGATGGCTCAGTTAATGGGGAACGGCAGGAGCCAGGAAACCCTACCTGGAGATGAGGATTCACATTCAGCTGAAGAGCAGTCAGTTTCACCTAAGCCAAAAATGTTAGTCACACTGCTGCCTAGATTGTGTGTTTGTGTGGCAGTTGGGACACATTTCAACTGCGGAAAGCCTAAAGCACCTGCAGTTATTCATTAAAAGAGGGGAAAGATTGGCAGGGTGGGCATGGCAGAGGATTATAAAATTATGTATCAACACCATCCATGCTACCTTCCCATAGTAAACCATGCCCAATGCAACTCACAGAACAAATATATTACATTAGATATAAGAGCAACATCCCATAACAATGCATTAACCACTCATTCAGAACACATCAACAACATATAAACGGAGAATCAGCATTCCAATAGTCCTACCAAAATGCCTCACATTAATAATTTCAGCATTATGCTAATACCAGACAATTTACTGCATTGTGTTGTGAGATCATTTTTCACATCTTCTACACATGCATAATATGTGAAGTCAGTGTCACCCAATGATATTGACTCTGAAATTCACAGAAAATTGGCTTCCAGGTGGAAAAATCAAAATTGGAAACAGAACTGTTAGATCCCAAAACCAAGATTTTGTCAAAGATGTATAACTTGCTGTTGAAATGGAATACTCGGGATGAAACGGTGAAATCTGCTATGATTAAATGGGCACAAGATGTTGGACATAACATAATGATGGCTGACTGGGAAGAGTTATGGACCACAGGTATGAAGTTTACGGCATGCAATGCCTTAAGAGAGAATATTATGAAAATTATATACAGGTGGTACATGACACCAGTCAAGCTTGCAAAAATTTATCATTTGCCCGATAATAAATGTTGGAAATGTAAAGAAATTGAAGGTACATTCTTTCACCTTTGGTGGACGTGCCCAAGGATTAAAGCTTTCTGGGAGATGATCTATAATGAAATGAAAAAGGTATTTAAATATACCTTTCTGAAGAAACCAGAGGCCTTTCTCCTGGGCATGGTTGGCTAATTGGTGTTAAAGAAGGATAGAACTTTCTTTATGTATGCTACAACAGCAGCAAGAATACTTATTGCAAAGTATTGGAAGACACAAGATCTACCCACCCTGGAAGAATGGCAGATGAAGGTGATGGACTATATGGAACTGGCGGAAATGACTGGAAGAATCCGAGACCAGGGAGAAGAGTCGGTGGAAGAAGATTGGAAGAAATTCAAAGACTATTTACAGAAATACTGCAAAATTAATGAATGTTAGAATGATGACGGAATGAAGTTAAGTGGTTTTAGCAGCAATGTTACAAAGGAGTATGTAAAAATGGATTGTTAACAGGCGAGAATCTAAAGTTATAATATATTAAGATAAAGGATTAAGATAAAAACAAAGAGGGAAAGGATTTGCTGAATTAACTAACTGAACTGGAATACAAAAAAGGGAGGTGTGAGGAGGTCAGGGAAACAAGTAAATGAAAGACAAGACATGGAAAGATTGATTTGTTTTTAATTGATTTTATTTTTTTGTATTTTGTATTTCCTTTTTTCCTTTTTTTCTTTTTCTTATTTTTGTAATCTTTTCTGAAACTTTAATAAATATCATTTTTTTAAAAAAATGAAATTCACTGCCATAAGGTGCAGTGAGAGCCACTAGCTCTCCTTAGCCCCAGCCATTGTGGCCATTGGTCAGGAAGGTTGGAAGGTGTGGTTCAGCCACGTCTGGTGGACTCCTTCTTGGCTCCCCCTTTTTTAGATCCATTTTCCATGAATTTGTCTTAACAGATATTAACCAAGATAGATGCTCAAGGACAGTATACCTCTGAATAACCAACACTCTTGCCGTTGTGCCCTGTTTGTGATTTTCGCAGTAGCATATGATTTGCCACAGCTGGAAATACGATACTGGACTAGACACCCATTCATATCACCCAATAGAGGCCTTACGTTTCAGTCCCTCATCCCATACCCTTGCTGTGAAAAAGCAGTGTGGGGAATAAGAAGTGGATTGCTGGGACAAGAGACTATTGGCAACTCTCCCTTCTTACTTTGCATCTACTACTCCTTCCAGCTGCTCTGCCTCGCTTATGCCACAGGTCCCCACTTACATACTCTTGCTGCCTTTGATGAGCAGCAATGAAACTATATTCAAATAATGTCATTCAGCATCCATTTGACACAAATAATATTAAATGGTTATCATGAGTCAGGTTTCCCCAACATTGTACCCTCGAGATGTTGTTGGACTCCAGCTTCCAACAACTCCAGCCAGCATTGCCAGTGGTTGTGGGTGATGGGATTTGTAGTCCCATCAGGTTCAGAAAGGCTGGTGTAGAATGTGGAATTTTTCAAATAAAGTCCACTTAATGCTTTTAATGCTTGATGTTTTATCATGTTTTTAATATTTTGTTGGGAGCCGCCCAGAGTGGCTGGGGCAACCCAGACAGATGGGTGGCATACAAATAATAAAATTTTTAATTACTACTACTACTACTACTACTAGTATGTCAGGACGCAAGAGGTAATTAACAGAAGATTTATTGCATACAAGCAATTAGCCTCCGATCGCTCTCTCTGAGCAACCATCTATCACAATCACGTTGACTCTTCTGAAGAATACTTCCGGCTATTGCAGAATATCCTGAACCTTCTACCCTTACGTTTCTGGGGTCGTTGTCTGTCTCAGACTTTTTCCATTCGTCTAGTTCTGGGACTGACGGGGCCAGCTACCTCCCACTGAGGAAATTCTCTCCCTCTCTTGTGCCGTGAGTGACTGTAATTCCTCAGAGAGCTGGCTCCTATCCAGCCCACTTTTCCTGTGTTGATAAGCCACATTCCTGCCAGCTACAGAGGGAGGAGGCATCAGCCCACTGGTTCCAGCTGTCTGAGAAATCCTCAAGTCTCCCTGTTCTCCTTCTGCCTGCCTGCCTTCTAACTCAGGCTGCCTTTCTCGGTTTTGGGCTGTCGTGTTCATGACATGCTACTACTACTGCTGCTGCTGCTGCTGCTGCTGCTGCTGCTGCTGCTGCTGTGGTGGCTGCCTTTTCCAATTGATGTCTTGTCCTCTGATTCCACAACCCTATCACACATTCACTGCTCACCAACACTGCCCTCTCATTGGCTCCCTCTTCCTGAGAGGCAGCTGCTGTGTTCCCTAGATTTGTGGCCCTACTTGGCTTACATTCTTGTCTCCAGTCCTGATCAGCAGATGCTCTGAACAGCTCTCAGAGCCAGAGTTGCTTGGTATGATTAATGGAGCAGTCCTCTCAATAACTGAGGTCCATCATACGCCAGAATTCCTCTTTCTACACATAACACCTTCCTTGGAGATCCATGTCCACTTCAGATGCTAAACTCACAGTGAATTGTAAGTGAGCATCACCAACTGTGACCAAGTACAACAAACAGAATTAAATACATCAGTGCTAAGTACTTTAAGAGCACATTAATTTGTCTTGGGTAATCACGGGCAGCGGAGGAGAGGATAACAGACCCTATTAACAGCTACTAATTAAGGATGCTTTGCTGAAAGTTTCCATACATTGAAGGATGGAGAGCTTTTCTGGAAGATGTGTAGCTGTTAACACCCATCACACACACTGTGGATCCAGTGACAAATCAGCTACTTTAGCACTCAAGTTGTTTGAACTTTTTCTATTGTTAGGATGTGAGGGAATGGCCCTCTTCTCCACAACAAGTAACCATGGAAACACTTATTTCTCTCCCGCATGCAAAATTCAAAAGGAAAAGTAGTTGTGGTTTGGTTGGCTGCTTTCACTTTCCAGCTTTCCAGCCTCACGGAAGATTCTATTGGGAGGGTGAGCCTGAGATTAAGTAGGAACCGTGGGAGAGGATCCCAGGGCAGACCACTGCCTCCAGCTCAGAATTGCATGTATACAAGGCCAAAATGTGGTCAGACCAATTCTAGGGGATTAATCCCTGTGTGGTCTTTGTTGACAGCAAATAATGCCTGATCCAATTGGAGTGATTACGCACTCCCATTCACCGGCCCACAATTGGCACTCGGATGTGCATTAGCTGCTTGATTAGTTACTCTTTTATGCTGGCTGAAGCATTTGCAGAGATTGCAGGCGACAGTTCCAGGAAATTATGTGGCTAGAGGGAGAGGGAGAGAGAAAATATTAAGATCTCCTATTTATGTTAACCTGTGTAGGTGCTTCCTGCCCCTCTCCCCAGCAGTTTAGAGGTGATACATCTGGTTAACTCTTTCCCTTTGCTTATAGCACTGAATAATATGAAACATGCCATTAAATATTTTAGCTGCACTGTCTAGTCCAGATGCTAAAAAACTAAGAACAGTCCCAAGTAGAGAACCCTGCAATAATATCACCCTAGCGGTGGACTAGATGGGCCCTTGATCTAATTCAGCGGAGCTCTTCTCAGGCTCTTATGCAGTAGTTACCAGACCTTCATCAGAAATCCAAAAGCTATAATTAAAGCATATTTTTGAAAACTGGACTATGGGCAATCCTCCCTTCCTCTTTTGCATTCCTGGGATTTCTCGGGCATTCAATACTCTCTTCTTTAAATGGGCATGAAGCTTCTCACCCTAGGTGAGTAGGTGCATAGTAGATTGCAGGGCTGTGTTTCATTTACAATAACCCCAAACCACACCTAATTGCCCACATCATCATGGCCAACTAAAACTGCAAAAATCAGCTGCATTGCCATTTGATGTGAGTACATCCATTATAATGGCTCAGGTGGGGGATCAGTACTGCCTGATCAAACCTCATGCAATGTGACCTATAAAATGTTTTGAATAGTTTGCACTGGATAAAGAGTTCCAAAAATGCTTTCCTTAATAAAAGGTAATCAAGAGCATGTTTGAGAAACTCAGAACTAATTCAATTCAATTATTTCTACTTTTTATGCACAAGTCAAGATAGATTGCCTTATTCATCATCTCAGTAACTTATAGGGACCTTTTCAAATTTTCAAATGTATTTTAAAGAAACATATCTATACTGTTTCTGAACTGCAGATGATCTCACTTATACTCTGTGTAGCTGCAGTCTGCATTACCAGCCCTACATTTCCCTAAGCTTGCTGTTCCTTTCAGCATCCATATTGTAAGAAATTGAATGAAGAATAGCCAGTTTGTGCACACTGAGGGGCGATCCTATTTTCCACACAATAGTTGAGACACTTGAAGATTCCCAATGGGTAGTCAGGCTTTATGAGGTCAGCATTACCTAGCTGTAAGGGCCACCCAAGTTTGAAATTCACATGCTTGGAACCTCACCATGAAGTTGTTACAGTAAGTGCCACACTTTTAACATGTTGGGTTCTGGTACTGAGTACCCCTGAGTACCCCAGAATCAAAAACATTGAGAAAGAGCCTAATAAATGAAATGTCTTGCTGCAACTGGCTTGGCTGTCTGGTACTCACTGAGGAGCAGGGCAGTCCAAAGGCTCTCTGGCTGGCTGCCCAGTATCTCATAGGGTTAGGAGTAAAATAAGACACTGTAACCCACACCTGGAGTTCTTGAATGTGATAGTTATTCAAAAGGAACATGGAATACATTTCTGGCCAGCCATTTCATTTTGCTTTTCTTAAAAGCAAGAATGTTGCAGAGAGAAGTTTGGCCCTCTCCAAACCAATGCAATTTCCCATCTGGGTTGATGCAACTCATACACCAAATGCAGGTCATCTGTGCCCTAAAAACTACTACTGCAGTCAAGGGAAGTATGTTAGTCGAGATAAGATTGCTGAGCTAGGAAAAACTAGAAAGTAAAGTGCTGCTCTATCACTCACTCTCAGTTCCCCCCACTAAAAGTCACTTTGAACCACAACGTTGCTACAGAGGTGTCATGTTGTCTCACAATCTTACTGCCCCTTGAATGCTATAGAAAAGATTGGGTGCAAGACTGCATTGCATACCACAACCCTGCAGTCCTTAAGTTCAAGTTTAATGTTTTATTGTGTTTTTATATGTGTTGGAGGCCACCCAGAGTTGCTGGAGCAACCCAGTCAGATGAGCAGGGTACAAATAAATTATTGTTATTAATTATTGTTATTAATTATTATTATTATTATTATTATTATTATTATTAAAACCTCCAGAGAAATGAGATCTCTACACAGAAAACCAACATTTACCTGAAGCTGATTAACTGCCATGCTATCGCATAGACCTTCAGCTCAAACTTAAGCCCACTGCCGCTGCGCAAGGTGCTGCTCCAACTGTGATCCATTAGCAGCCCTTTCTGGCTTTATCAAAACATTTCATCTCACGCTCCAGTGGCTGGTGTGGTGGCTTTATTTTAAATTTGGGTGCAACACGCAGCATGTAACTCAATGTTTAGGAGGGTAGATCCATTAGGGAAGACGACGGCACAGAGGCTTTTTATAGCTTTAATGTGCAGCTGTTCTCACAGAGCTGGCATGGGTTGGCAGTGTAAATTCTTAAAGCGGAAGGGAAATTTTGCTGCTGGGGGCATTTATGGGCTGGCTGAAACCAGATGCACTAATAAAACTTTTGGCAGGAAAAGCGAACAAGCTGTCTTGGGGAGGGGCAGTGGGGAACTGATGGATGGAAGTGAAGGTGGAGAAATCCAAATGAGAAAGAAAACAATGCTTTGTAGCAGCCAGAGTCATGTGCCAGTTCTGGACTGCCCGAAGAGGAAGGGCTATCTTACTTGCAAGAGAGCTACAGCAGGGTGCCAGGTGCTCCTTGGAAAGAGAAAACAACAGGAGATGCTTCTTGCATTGACAAGTTGAAAGAGCTCAACTGTTTCTAAAAGGAGATATCTAAACCCTTGCCTTCCTAGAAATGACGTTTCCACATTGGGGACCCTTTGCCGAAGATGCATTTGGGTCAGTTGTTATTGCACATCAGTCAGGGGGTAAAGTTCCCCAACCATAATTAGAGCCAATCTCTCCCTTGTGAATTAGTTTATTTGTGTTATATTTTTAAACTTAATTATCAATAATAAATCACAGTGAGTGGCACTATGGTCCAAACCACTGAGCCTAGGGCTTGCCAATCGGTAGGTCGGCGGTTCGAATCCTTGCAATGGGGTGAGCTCCCATTGCTCGGTCCCTGCTGCTGCCAACCTAGCAGTTTGAAAGCATGTCAAAGTGCAAGTAGATAAATTGGTATCGCTCCGGTGGGAAGTTAAACGGCGTTTCCTTGCGCTGCTCTGGTTCGCCAGAAGTGGCTTAGTCATGCTGGCCACATGACCCGGAAGCTGTATGCCGGCTCCCTCGGCCAATAAAGCGAGATGAGCGCCACAACCCCAGAGTCAGTCACGACTGGATCTAATGGTCAGGGGTCACTTTACCTTTATGATTTATATTTGCCATGGACCTACAATATTCCCTCAGGCACAGATACATAACAAACAGGAGGTGGCAGGGGCCTCACAATATGTTAGCTTAACCAAGTCTCTCACTGCTTCTGACTTTTGAGCAATGCCTGATGCAAACTGAGATAAGACCACCATGCTGTCAAATCTTCTGGCACAAGCAGAACTATGAAAGAAAGGGCTTGGTCTCTCATATTTAACATGAAGAGGGACCTCTCCTACTCATAGTCTCCCACTTAACATGGTGGGTTGATAGTTGCCAGATTAAAGGTGAGGTTGCTTCAGATTGTCAAATAAGAGGATGAGAATATACTTTAAATGACATGGAGACTTACTTGAGCCATTTTGAGCCATACTTGAGCTGTGTATCAGTACTTCCATGAGTATATAACATCTATTATTTATTGTGTCTAACGGTTGCTGATTTTGTTTCCAGGCTATATTCAAGGTGCTGGTGTTTATCTTTAAAACTTCCTTTGGTCTGGGCTCTGGGTATCTGGGAGAATGTCTCCTTCCACATATTCTTTCCTGAACTTCAATAACTTGGCAATTCCACAATCTATTCAGCTGCTGCTCACTGTCCAATGTGCCTCTTTGGTGGCTCCTAAACTTCAATACTGGCTTCCCAACAGTGTGATGGTTTGGGGAGCATGTCCACTAAGCAGACTGTTTTAAAATCCTCCTTTTCAGTCACTCTTTTCTTAAAAATGGTTTTTAAAATGCCTTTTCTGCCCTATGCTTCTTGGATCACCTATTGATAAAAAAGGTAAAGGTAAAGGACCCCTGACAGTTAAGTCCAGTCGCAAACAACTCTGGGGTTGCGGTGCTCATCTCACTTTACTGGCCGAGGGAGCCAGTGTTTGTCCACAGACAGTTTTTCCGTCTCATAAATCATAGTTGACTACTAAAGACTTGTGCTGGTCCAACTGCTGTCCTGTCCACATCACCCATGTAATTCCACTTTGCATGAAGAACATGTTTGTCTTCCTCACCCAACAAGGACAGGGTCTGGTCAGCTTTACAAAGCCCTTCTCAACAAGGAGTCAAAGCCTCCCCCCCCCCCCGATCTGAGAGAACCACCACACAATACAAGTGGTGGTGGGGTTAGTGTTTGACTGACTAAACTGATAAAATGCCTGGTAGCCTGGGAAAATGAAAGTTGAACATCTAAGTTGGGTTTCTCAAACAGTGATGTCGCAGTCAGGGGAAAGAATGGCTGCTTGATCTTCAACCTGCTTCAGCATCAGACTAGTAGAGGAAGGTGAGGAGGAAAGAGGCCTGTAATTCTGCACAGGTCAAGTACTTTCCCGCAGGGTATGGAGCTCAGCCAGTCTCTCTGCAGCTGTGAAAGGTGCTATTAAAATGGAAAGCAGGTGGTCTCAATAAAATGACTTAAGAAATCACCAGCACATGCTTGTTTAACAAAAGATCTAATTGTTTTAGAGGCAGAATCCTTTGTAGTGGGAAGGTTTGCAAAGTTCCAGAAAATGTAGCAGCTTCTCAGTATCCAGAATGAGGTAAGCTGCTCTAAAAAAATGATAAGCATAAGGTCAGCATGGTGCAGTTGTGTTGGAAAAGAATCAGGGATAGCCAGTTTTAATTTCCTTTGTGCCTATAAAGCTATAGTGCCTATAGTGACCTTGGGCCATTATCTCTCAGCCTAATCAACCTTACAGGGTTCTGAACAGTAGTGGCTGGGGAGACGTTATAGGTAGGACACTGTTGCTCTCCAGGCTGTCTCTCCACACAGTGGGCTGCTGGTGATTACTGAGAGCCAGCAGGAAAGAGTGAGGTGCAAGGAGCATGGCAGGCTGTCCAATCTGACACCTCTGCTGCCATGCACCACCAGGCCACACTTCCCGTGCCTTGCCCTTTCCCCCTCCTTCTCAGTAAGCACCAGGGCTGCACCTCACCAGCCACTACTGATTGTTGCGAGGATAAAATGGGGATGGGGCATGTATGCTGCCCTGAGGTCCTTGGGGGGAAAAGGTGAGGCAGAAATGTAAAAAACAAAACAAAAAACTATAGTAACCAGTAAATTTTCCCCATCTCAAGGCCTATCGGCATCCTAATATGAATGATATATTGACAAACTAGAACTATGCCAGAATAGATCCACCAGAGCCAAAACAGAATAGGCATGGGTTCAGGTATTACCTCTCCCATACTACCATGTCTACTCTCAGATCAAGAGAAGAGGTCTTCTGTGTCAGTGACAACAACAAGAGACAGGGCCTTTTCAGGGTCTGCCTCAACACTTGGCCCATGAACTACCAGGTGCCCCACCCTCCCCAGCTATCTTACACAGGTTGACGGACACTTATTACAGTAGACCTTCATCTGTTAAGTACTTGATCTTTTCCCCTCTTTTTAAAATACTGTTGATTTTAAGAAACAGAAAATTGTACAAAGAGAAGAAGTCAAGAGCTGGAAGCATCTGCTTCAGCTGTACACATGAAGTGGGTAGGAACAGTAACTAGAACAAAAGGTACCTTAGGTTTCCAAGGTTATGTTTTATCTGTGATCCCTGCCTCTGTTGCACTCTCCCCCACCCCACATTTTTATTGAATGAGTTGTTTTATGATATTAAAGGATTGTAGTGCATGGGCACCAGGAGGACAGGAAAGAAATTTGTATATACTGTATGCTTCAGTCACAGGCAAATTGAAACAGAAGCCACACCAAACTGTTGAATGGGTTGACTCATTTTGTGCAACATGGCATCATGGGGGAAAGGGGAGGAAAGGCTAGCAGTTCCTCTACGTGAATTCTCCCACTTGCCTTCTTTAATGGGTCATAATAGTTCTGCTGACCAAGGCTGTGTGCTGTCAGCTGATGGACAGAAGGAGAGTTTCATTCCTGCTGGGATCTGCTTTGCCAGTGCGTTCCCTGCAGGGAACTGGTGAGCAGACTCCAGCAGCAAGCAAGATCAAACCCTCTGCTCAACACCTGGTGAGTGGTAGGTTCAATCCAGCTCAGTTTGGCTGCATACACCTGTTCACCTACTGGAAACAAGCATGCAAAGCCAAAGTGCAGTGTGGGGTTCTTTGCAAAAGGGCTTTCAAAGAGCCCCTCACTGCCCTTTGAAGTCCCAACAGTTGAGGTGTCAAAGTGCAGCATTACCTGTCAAATTTGGCCCTTGAGGGATAAGAAAGTGAAGATCTGGCCAGAAGAGGTTATCCATCCCTGCTATGGAACAAAAGCACCCAAATATAGTCCCAGTGAGTTCAAGGGAAGGTACTGTATTAGATTAAATGAAGTTGTAATTTTTGCATGGGACACATGTGGGTGAAGAACACAGCTCACCCATATATTGGTATGCCTTTCAACCACCTCACTTATATAACCCTAAGGTACCATCATCTCCTGGGATGTTCAGTTTAGCATTAATTGGGATGCAAGTTTAATTCAGTTCAAATTACTTTTCTAAAAGCTTTGAAGCAAGCTCATTCCACAGTGAATTCAGCTTCAGCGTGAATACATTGAAGACATTCTGCACTTAATTTCTTGCTTGTAAAATTCACAGCTGTGTATTCAAGAAACAGATCATTATGTGGGAACAACTAATAATAATTGAGAATGCTTTCAAAGGATGTTCAAAATAAGCTAAAAAGTGTTCAGTGTGAAACAAGACTGCATTCAGAGGAACAGCACTGGAAATCTTCTGGTTTACTCAGAGAGTGTGTTTTGTTTTTGCTCCAGCAACATTATGCTCAGTGGCTTCTAGCCTCTGCATCCTACATGACAAAACATTTCATACTTACTCCTTTAATGAAAGTCTACCATTGATGCCCACAAAGAGAACTGAGGGGTGGGGCTCTATGGTCACAGGAATCTAGACTGAAACCACAGCTTGTATTTTCAGGGCCAGTCCAAAGCCTGCTGATTTCTGGGTTAGCTTTGGAAATGAACTGAAGTTGAGCATAGCACAATCTTGAATATCTCTAGGCTCTGCACTGCCCACATATATAGCATATTTTATCCCCCTTTCCACACAATCATTGTCTCTGAAAGCAGCTCACATCATCAGTTTATGTTTATTTTTATTTCTTAAGGGAAAGACAGGACCCCCTGCCATCAATGTTTTGACAAAGTGGGGGCAAGACATACATGGGAAAAGAGTGAAGGAAATAGGTAGGGGAGGGAGATAGATCTTTACAGCCAGAATGAAGCATTAAGACAGAAATGGGCATTTATGTCCTGTAACGGCCAGGCTGAACTTTTCTTATTGGTGTTCTTTCTTCAATAGCAATTGGTGGCTCTTGTTTCATTGGCCAATGGATGTGGGGCAGAGAGTCCTTTCCCCCTTACTCCTGCACTCCTAGGGCAATTGGAGAAAAGCATTCTTTCTAGCAAGGCAAGGGGGGAAATCAAGCTTCCTACAGTTTCTCCTTTTCTGGTCAATGGAAGGGGCCAGAATGGCCTCCCAGGTGCCATGATGTTCTTCCTGGAAGATGGGCAGAGTAGCCCTCAGTGGTCTTTGGTCCTCTGCGCTGATGGAAGAGACCAACACATGCTGCCCTTCAGCTCTGCAGTCCCCATTTCCCATGCCCATTTGCAGGGTATCAGTATGCAAGAGGCTTGAAGCAGACAGGTGGAGGTGTAGCAAGGTGACTCTAGGACTCTTGCCCAAGAAGCAGGGAGCAACATTCAGCCCTCAGCCCAAAAAAGGTTCCCGACCCTTGTTCTAAACCAAAACTTTCAAGCTGACTTCAATACGATGTATTGACCATTCCTTCCAGCCAGCTAGCTCACTATGCACTTCATAATCATTAATTTAAAATGAATGTAAATGTGTTTCTTAATAAATAAAAAAATCAATGGAAGCTGAATTGCCTAAAGTGAATTCACTGTGGAATTAATGCAGTTTATTGGCATCCATGTTAACTCATCTGAATTCAAATTCATTCAGATTCAGAGTAGTTCCAGCACTGTTTGAATTTGATGCTGCCCAGAGGAAGTGCATTTCAATCTGAATGTTCATCAGAATGAGCCAGTCCTAAAATCTGAAACACAGATTTTTGCTTCAGCTCCTGCAGCAGATATGCTGTGTAACAATCAGGGGTACCAGCTTGAACAAAATATTGGGGGGGCAGGGAAGCCCTGCCCCACATAATTGGTCACATGACACAGCACACACACCATTTGAATGGCAATACCCATAAACTTTGCGGGGGCAGCCCCCTAAAATATTTTATTGGGGGACTGAAGGGATCTCAGCCCCTAAGAGTTGGCTCCTGTAGTAACAGTTGTTTTCTATGGTCCTTGACACTCAGCTGCTCTTCAGTAATATAGAATGTTTGGCTGCTGATCATGGCAGTCTCTGAAGCAGTCTTCACCGACCTGATGCCCTCCAGATGTTTTGGACTAAAACTCTCATCAGACCCAGACAGCCTAGGATGGAAGTTGTTATCCAACACATCTGGTGAAGGCTGCCCTAAAGTGTCAGATACAATACGATTAGGTACCTGCACCCCCAAAGCCTGGGCTAAGACATAAGAAGACCCCAGCTGCACCAGACCTATGGCCCATCCAGTCTCACACCCTGTTCTCACAGTGGCCGACCCAATGCCTATAGGGGGAACCCACAGGCAGGACCAGAGTGCAAGACCCTCTCCCCACTCACAGTTCCCCATAACTGGTATTCAGAGGCAAAGTGCCTCAACAGTAGAGGTAGAACATACTGTAGACAGGGATTGCCCAACCTGATGGTTAAGAATGGAAAACTATCTAAAAAAACCCAAAAGCTACCATGGGTCCAGGAACCAAAGTGGAATAAACATCATTTAGACCAGAATTCAGAACTCAGCTCACTGTGTGGTCTTGAACACGTTAATATTTCAGGTAATGGAAGCCAGTATAGTATAGTAGGCCAAAAGTCGAGAAATGAAAATATCTCTTTTCCTGATAATTCTCTAAGTTTCCAGTCCTTTGCACACTTATCTGGGTATAATATGGGCATAATGAGCAGCCTCAATTATATAAGCTAGCCATACTATGCTTTTCAGACTAATTATATCCAAGTGGGATGTATATACAAATGTAGCATTTTAAAAAAATTAAAAACCCTTTAAAAATCCTTAATCCTGATGTTACTTCTGTGTTATGTTTGGATATCTCTTTTGAAATTGTTGATTTGTTTTTTCTTTTGGTTATTTAAGTGAAACTCAATAAAAAGAAATGAAAAAAATAAAATAAAAATCCTTAAGATACACAAGATCAAAAATGAGTGGAACACAGTAAAATGAAACAAAACAGCCAAGTCAATCATAAAACACTTTCTGTAGTAGTAGTGGTAGTAGTAATGTTTTAAACACCATCTTAAAAAATGAAAAGAGAGAAAGCATGCCAGTGCCCCTCTGAAGAGAATTCCACAAGCTGTGGTGTCACCAACGAGAAGACCCTTAGAATGTTGTTGTAACAAGATTTGTAAGTGAAGCACATTTAGCACTCTAAAATATTTACTGTTGTTTATTAGGAAAAGGTAAGGCCAGCCTAGCTCTTACATGGCTTACAATTAAAAACACCTATATATATCACAATCCTAGTCCAGTGGGATTTATTCCCACATAAATGTGTACAGAACTGCAGCCTGTTTATGTATTAATTAATTTATAGAATTCATATCCTTCACTTCCTCCCAAAGGAACCTTGGGTAGCAAACAAATTCACAATTGAAAAACAACTGAAAAATGTAAAAGCAGAAACATTTTAAAAAACGAGTTCAAACATTCTAAAAGTAATTAATTAAAAACATCTAAAAGCAGTTACTGACTATTGGCCCACCTGCTGCATAAAACAGTACTAAGCTGCAGGGCAGAAGCTCAGAGGTAGAGCATAAACTTCATGTGCAGAAGGTGCTGGGTTCAATCTCAGGCATCACCAGGTTGGACTGGGAGAGACCCTGGAGAGCTGCTGCCAGTCAGTGTGGACAATACTCAGCCAGATGGAACCCCTGGGCTGGCTTGGTCTAAGATGGCTTCCTACATCTAATCACTAGGACACACTTCTTGGAGGCACATTTCATTCTTACAAAAAGCAAGGTTGGCTTTTAAGATTATTAAAGCCTAAGAGCTACAGCACCACTCCTCCAAAGAGAAACCTATGCTGCTTGGGGCATTCCTCCTCCAAGGGGAATAAATTCATCTGAGACTCTGCGTCAGGAGTCTTATGGGGGGCGGGGGGGGGGCTCCTTAGATCACATAGGTGGTGTCCCAGCAATCAAAATGTGGTAAGTCACCCTGCTGCATTTAGAGAGCCTCCTGCACATGCTGCTGAGTGAAGCCCTGGCTTCTGACCCTTGACAGCAGCACTGGCAAATGGATCAAGCATTCTCACCTGATACAGATATCAGGCAAAGGCCAGAGCAATGGCTCACAAAGAGCTGTAGCAAGTAGCTTCTTTGCTGGGCTGGATCAGAGGAGAAAATTTATTTTTCCATGCAGCACACTCACCTGCCCTAGCATACAATAAGTGAGCTGCTGCCAGAGTATCTCAAGGGACATTTATAAACATTTTAAAATAATTGAAAAAAATATTGATGCATCAAATGTGGGTTACAGAACCTCTACAGTTCCTGCCGCTATGACTAGCTCCTCATTGCAGGAGGCAGGTTCCCACCCTTATTACATACATAGTTCCTGGCAGATACTGTCATGAATCACTGCAATAGGGTAGGCACTCAAAACCCACTTCGTAATTCATTAGAGAACATTCTGAAGCAGGCTATTCCAAACTAATCCCCCCCTTCAAATATCAGTGAATGGCTACCAGTAAGTAATGCTTTAATACTCATCAAAAATGACATGAAACTGTCATTAAAACAAAAACAAAAACATTTCTAAGGCTGTGCTCTCAAGCACATTTACTGGGGACTTTTTTCCATCAAAATTAAAAGGGATCCATAGGAATAAAAGCTGCTTGGAACAGATAGATGTGACAAGGTCTGTATTGTCTTCAAAACTATTCATGCCCCCTTGCTTAAATTTTATTTTAAAAGCTAACTGTTGATGTTGAAAAATAATATTTTGGCAGTTTAGCTTTGACATGGTATTGAATGTATGATTGCTTTGTTGGGACACAAGCATTTTAATTTGTTATCATAAGACCTGTTGCCTAGACCATTAATTTTATTTAGCTCATCTATCCTTTCATCTTTCCCAGTAGTGATGTATGGAAGTGAGAGCTGGACCATAAAGAAGGCTGATCGCCGAAGAATTGATGCTTTAGAATTATGGTGTTGGAGGAGACTCTTGAGAGTCCCATGGACTGCAAGAAGATCAAACCTCTCCATTCTTAAGGAAATCAGCCCTGAGTGCTCACTGGAGGGACAGATCGTGAAGCTGAGGCTCCAATACTTTGGCCACCTCATGAGAAGAGAAGACTCCCTGGAAAAGACCCTGATGTTGGGAAAGATGGAGGGCACAAGGAGAAGAGGACGACAGAGGATGAGATGGTTGGATGGTGTTCTTGAAGCTACTAGCATGAGTTTGATCAAACTGCGGGAGGCAGTGGAGGACAGAAGTGCCTGGTGTGCTCTGGTCCATGGGGTCACGAAGAGTCGGACACGACTAAACGACTAAACAACAACAACAATCCTTTCATCATCATCATCGAGAGAGAGAGAGAGAGAGAGAGAGAGAGAGAGAATGGACAATGCCACAGTTCACCATCTCGTAGCTCTGAGATGGTGCCTCTGAAAAAAATCAAGCCTAGATGTGGAAGGAGCTACAATTGTACAGGACAAGAGGATTAATTTCAAGCAACAAAGTATAATCAACAGTAGACTTCAGAACACAATCTTATCAACACAAAAAAACTTGATTAAGCTTAAAAATCGGTTGGTTACTTGATTAAGAGCCAGATGATTACATTTATGTATTGACAAAGATTCAGTAGCTGCCTCTGACCATATTGAAACAAACAAGATAGTTTTCATCCTGGCTACTTGCAAGAGAACAAATCCCAACACTTCCATTCTCAGAAACAAAGGAAGCTTCACTCATACAGAGCTGTATTGTCTAACAGAACTGTCCACATTATGGTAGTGCTGAATCCCTAAGCATGCAATGGTGCAGCAGCAAGGGAAGAGACCAAACCTTTAGAACCATATTTTCATCAATAGCAGGGGATAGATGTCATCAGTTAGATTGAAAGGAAAGCTGGAAATTAACCTTATTGCACTCACAACTACAACTCCCTAACATTACAGGCTGAGACATATGCACCAGTTCATCACTAGGACAATGATATTATGATGGCTTTAATGCATGAACAGGCCATAAGAGATCTAGCAAAACACAGAACTCTTGTATCACTACAAGCATAGCTAAATAAGTGCAGACAGTCAGCTGTCAGCCACCAAATGATATTAAATCAAATAGTGGAGATGAAAGATACCATTCAATCCTAAATCGATACAGAATAACTGCTGTTCTCTTGCCTTCATATTACATCATTAACAGAAATAAGAATTTCTGTCCTCTTCTCCACCCCCACCCCTGCCACATGCCCTAGGATTACACTTTTACCACTTCCCCTATCCCTGGCTCCAACTAACCAACCACTATGGTCATGGGGGAAGGCATATGGAAGCTGCCTACAGAAGATCTATAGAAGCAATTCATGAAAATAAAAAAGCATGGGGTTCAGTACTTCACTCCTAAGACTGCGAGAGAACTCATGTTTGAATGCTCTCATCCTCCTCAAAATGTACGAGGAAGAAGTCTAAGCTAGAACTATTTTTCCTCCCATGGAAAAGGAGTTCTGAATGCAAAGGAGCATTGAAGCACACCCAAAAACCCACCCATATATATTATGGTGGCCTAGCCCTATTGTGCAGAGGGTGGGACAGTTCTATACCCTTGGGATCAGCTCCTTGGGGAAGCTCCACAGCAAGAGAAGAAAGATCCATAGCAAAGGAGCACCACTGAGCCTTCTTTCTTCAATGCATGCTTGCATAGTTCCAATTTTGCCCATAGTCAGTAAGCAAGAGGCTAAGAAGCTGCTCTAGAATGAAAACAGAGCACTTCCACATGCAACACAGAAAACACCTTTGAATCGCTCACTATTTATGTGAGCGTGTGAATGGTAGATCCATCAAATGCAGAAGAACACACCAGTGGTTGGTTGGTTGGTTGGTTTGCTTGCTTGTTTGTTTGATCCGTCACATTCTAGAAGACCATGGAAGTTTTACAACCACATTATACACATGTGAAAGACAAAGGACAATTTTGATCAGAGTGAGGTTCGAGATGCAGTGCCAAAGCAATAAGAACCAGCACTACTTGAACTGACAAATGTGTACAGTGGTACCTCGGGTTACATACACTTCAGCTTACATACGCTTCAGGTTACAGACCTCCGCTAATACTGCTTCAGGTTAATAACTTTGCTTCAGGATGAGAACAGAAATCGTGCTCCGGCAGTGCGGCAGCTGCAGGAGGCCCCATTAGCTAAAGTGGTGCTTCAGGTTAAGAACAGTTTCAGGTTAAGAACGGACCTCCGGAACGAATTAAGTACTTGACCTGAGGTACCACTACATTTTACAATGGAAGTGGGGGACATGAATGTCATATCTCAGTCTTGACTTAGTTGAAGTCAGATCCATGTAGGCAGGAAGGAAACATCAGGAGATGGACATTTTAAGTGGGTATGTTAGCTGCAGCCTACAGAGATGGAATGCAGTTGTGGTGGCATGGGGGGGGGCGTGCCAGTTGCCAAAGAAGCTCCTTGGCAGAAATTCCTACATTCACTTGCTCCCAAACATTCATTTGCCACTTGCCAGATTCCACACACACTCAATAAAGAGTATTTTCTGTTTCACAACATCTACAACCTTGCATACATGTCTTAATACCTGACATGTTCAATGTCGGGGGGGGGGGGCTTCCTTCTCCCAGCCCCTACATTTTGGGACGAGTGGAAAACTCATGTGCAACTGGCCCTACTAAATCCTACCCATCCCTTTCACAGAAGTGAGCAGGAATTGTGATTCTTATTAAGATTACATTTTCCTTAATTAAGTGGACATTTTACAACTTACTTTTCACAGGTAATTATTTTGTCATGCTGGGCAACTGCATTCACACACTTATCACCTCTGCTAAAAACTGACAAATCTAACAAAAAATCTAACAAAATCTAACAAAAAATAATGGAGCTCTGGAAACAGGCAGTGTCCACATGTACACACATAATCCCATGATCAATGTTTCCAGACAGACAATGTTGCCTGCTGTGCCATTAAGCAATAATCACTAGAGGGACTTCAGCACAGGATCCAGCTCCACTAATAATTCTATATCAATGAATTAGTAGCTGAGCTGTGAGGGAGTCATTCTAATCGGTGTCAGTCCTTTAACTCCCTAATCTCTCCAGAGAAACCTGCCCAGTCCCAGACAACAAACCTGTTACTCCAATCAACAGCTCCTTTTTGAATATGAAAGAAGCCCTTTGTATGGATGTGTTTTAAAGATCATTCCAGCACTGCACTGATTTATCCAGGGAAAGGCAGCTCTAGGTTCGGGACATAGAATTTTTCTGCTCGGTTGCAAATGGGACACAAAGCTAGGGAAAATTCACACATGCACGCGCGCACACAGACACAGAGAGGGAGAGGCAGACAGACAGAGACAGATGCAGACAGAGTCTTGTGGAAGCGTAGACTAGCACATTTATTGTAACACAAATTTCCCTGGAGAAATGTCCATCAAATGCGTCAGAAAATTCCAGGCAACGGAAGGCTTGATCGCATCAAAGAATAAAACATTTACTCCCCACCCCCACCCCGCGGTACTAACATCTGCTCTATACAGGAATTTGTATCTGCACATTTGCTAGACACTATTTAAGCTGACACCTATACCCCGCCCCCCGCCCCGATTTCTAAAAATGACTGTCTAGATTAGAAAAGGGAAAGATTGTCCCAGCCCAGCTGCAAGAACGTTCCCCTTCGCTGCAGGAACTTGAGAGGAGGACCAATATTTTCTTCCCGCACATACCCAAGAAAGCCTGCAGAGTCCACCACCCACGGGCTCTTCTGAACCAACTCTTGCCTCTTCTCATACACAAAGCAAGCGCTTCTCCTTTAAGAAAGGGGGAAAGTTTTCTAGTAGTAGAGAAATCTACTCAGACAAGCGTGAAAGGAATGGGGGCGGGAAGAAAAGTGGGGGGGGGGAGAGAGAAGAGTTCTTCTTTCTCCAGATTTAGCGTAAATACGGTAATCAAGCCAAATTAACCCCAAGGTGGACGTAAGGAAGCTACAGCGCCTTTGGAGTAAGTGCGGATGCTGGCGGCATCCTGGGACGATCTCGAGCTGAAGATCGTCCGTGCACACCCGAAAGCGGCCAGGCTACAAGCCTGGGAGGGACAGAGGGAGAAATCCGTCGCAGCTACCGCGATGCCGAAGCCCCAGTTTGGCTGGGAAGAGGGCTCTCCCTTTCCACTCACCAAGGAGCCACAGAAGGTGGCATCTAGCCAGGATCTGGAGAGGGGCTGTTGAAAGGGGGGAGAAAAATTGCCTTGCCATCCTCCACTCCCCACGGTCAGTGGGAAGCGTTGTGGATGGGGTGGGGTGGATCTGGAGGAATAAAGAAACACTTGAAGGAGCTGCGGGGCGGAGGAAAGAGGAAGCCAACCGTGGTCTGAGAGGAGCGGAAAGCGGGAGAAGATCGGTCTCGACTGGATAAGAGACTCTAGCGGCCCAAGCTGCAGCAAAGACACGCAAGGCAGAAATCACGCAGCCCTAGGCAGGATCATGCAAAGCGCGTTCGTTCAAGGAAATCTGGGTGTCTGCCCGAGCCCTTCAGTCCGCTCACGCGAGCCAAATCTCCCGCGCGGAAACGTCCGGTGTCTTGAGCCCATTGGTGACTGGCATCCAGATAGGGATCCTGGAGGCCAGGGCGGGGAGGAGGTCTAGGTCACCCGGCGAAAGACCCGTTGGAGAGGCTGGAGTGTGGGTGTGACTGAACAGCGTCCGTCCAGGCACTCACCACCCCCTCAAAAATCTGCTGGTAAATAAGTTCTCTCTCCAGGGTTACACACACACACACGCGCGCGCGCGCGCGCGCGCGTGTCAGCACACTCAGAAGCAGGGATGGCTGGCCTAGAAAAACTAGTAGACGCCCAACGCGGGATGGCAAGGGCCGGGGAGAAACGGGGACCCGGCGCCTGGAAAGCTCTTCCGCGGGGCGCGCCTTCCTAGCGGTGGGTAGAAGCTCCTAGCCGAGCAAACAGACCGGCAAGCGCGGCGCTGGCAGCTTTGCAGCTTATCGCAGCTCGTCGGGAGGGAGGAGAGGGACCCTCGCGAAAGCCTCGTCGGACGGGGTGGGGGTGACAGAGTCCCGGAAGGGCAGTGTGCCCGTGCCCCGCCTCCCCGCCCGCTTTGCGCAACTAGATGAACTGGGATCCTCGACCCTCCAAGCCGGCCTCCCTATGGAGCTGCAAAGGCGCGAAGGGCGGCCCGCTGGGCTCCCGGGAACGCGCGTTGGCAGCCTCGAAGGGGCGGCCGCGGGGCAGGCGAAGAAGAGGCGGACTCACGCTTCTCTCGGAAGTGCCGGCCTGGGAGATGGTGCCGTTGAGCCCCACGAGCGACGGCAGCGTCTGGGACATCCAATTGGTGACCATGGCCATGGTGCTGAGCACGGCGCCGATCTTGAGCAGCGGCACGGTCATGTCGCCCCCTGCCTCATGCCCCTCGCCCTCCGGCGAAGCCCGCGGCGCAGCCCGCCTCCCGGCTCATCTGCCCCGTCGGGCACGCGCCGGCCTCCACCCCGCTCTCCCTTCCTGGCCGGGCCGCGCGTCTCCGTCTGCCGAGGCGAAGGCGAGGAAGCAGCCGAGAAGCGGGGCGCTTCGCGCGCCCCTCCTTATAACAGCCCCGGCCTCTAGCAGCCGCTCTGACGTCACGCCGCCACTGGCCACAGGCCGGCTCAGTGGGGGGGGGGAGCGCCCAGCGCAAACTAAAGGGTGGGTGCGCGTGGCTGGGGGCGGCGTGGGAGTAATTAGGCTTGAGGCTTGCACTTCGGGTTGCAGCCAGCTCCTGAGCCAAGCGGAGCTGCCCTCCTGCGCGCGCTTACTTCGGAGGAAACCTCCACCGAATGCACGCAGGTTTGTGTCCGTGCAAGCCATGCAATAGGAGCGGGGTGCCTGAAGAAACGCACAGCTCACAGAATAATAAGAGGGCAGGGCGGGTAATCCGATTTCAGGATAATCCGCTCTCACCCCAACTCCTGCGCCAAACTAGCGCACTTCATTGCTCACTGGACAAGGTTTCCCCCTCTTCTCAGTTTGCAGACTCCACCACCTGCATCCCTGCAAGGAATTATGGAGCTTCTCTCAGGCTGCGGCGGGGGGGGGGCTGGGGGGCTGGGGGTGGATTAAATTAAACCTGCGTTCCTCTCCCGCGGTCGCTGCATATTACTCAGATAAGCGTTCCAAGTTCCAACTAAACTTTCCATAAAGGTAGCCGTCTGTGGTAGCCAAGACAGCCAAGACTCTTGTGGCCCAAGAGGCCACCTAAGGAAGAGCCCAGACGACGCGAACTCTAGCCGCATGCCCATCTGCTCAACCAGAGCTCTTGCTGGCGTCAGCCACCCCTTCAGGGGTTCATCCGCCTGCTCATCATCTTCAAAGGTGATATGCTAGGCCGCCGTCTGCCAGCAGTCCCCTCTGCAGCCTACCTGGAACAGACGCAGGTTAGTATCTGCAAAAAATGGACAGGTCTGATAGCAGAAAGGGAAATCATTTCAACTACCAGAGCACTCCGCAGCTGACCTTAAGGAGGCCAGGGCGTGAGCAAAGGCACTTAACAGTACTTCGAAGGGAAACTCCAGTGGGGAACTGCTGAATTACAATTGATCCAGCAATTCAATCGTGTCACCTGTGGCCTGAATCAAGATTACAGCTGTTGTTGCTGTTGTTGTTGTGTTAATTATCTTACCAATGCCAGGAAGCTTCTGTCACCACCATTGCTACTTTGCTAAGTGGGGTCACTGCGACTAATTTCTTTTCTGGGAATCATCACTGTCTGCTCATTTCACTTTCCCCACCCCTTTCGAAACCTATTCCTCTACATTCTTACAGCATGTAACTGCACAGTTGACAAGCTGGAACATGTGCAGAGGAGGGCAACCAAGATGATTGATGGTCTGACAACCAAGTCTTATGAGTCTTACAAGAAAGGGGATTCTGACTAAACATCAGGAAGAACTTTCTGATAGTAAGAGCCATTTGACAATGGAGCTGTTTGACAGCAGTGGGTTGTTGTCTTTCCTTCCTTGGAGATTCTTAAGCAAAGGTTGGATGGTCATTTGTCATGGATGCTTTCATGGGTGTAGCGGGGGGGCAGGGGGGAGCTGCCCCCCTCCTAGATCAAGTAAAACAATAGAAATAGTTAACTGACCAATCATCTTGGTTCTGCCCTAACAAAAGTCCTGCCCCCCCACGAAGTCCTGCCCCCCACTAACAGAAATCCTAGCTATGTCCATGGATGCTCAGCCAGATGTGCGGGGTATAAATAATAAATTATTATTATTATTATTATTATTATTATTATTATTAAGCTGAGATTCCTGCATTTCAAGGGGTTGGACTAGATGACCCTTGGGTCCCTTCCAACTCTACAATTCTATGATTTTCATGAGATAGACAACAACAATTCCCACTATCACCACTATATGTATAATACATATGCTTGCCAGCTCAAGATTATGCTTTCTGTATGCAGTGAAGTGGGCTCTTGTCCACCAAAGCACATGCCATAATAAATGTGTTCCTTGTTGTCTTCCCAATAGTGTCAATTTCAAACACCAGAGATGCCCCGGCTCCACTTTTGCCAATGCTACTTCTATCACAAAAACTGATTCTCCTTGCTACTGTATCTTGAGATCTCCCTGACAGTGCTATGCATGTTTACAGAGCAAGCCCCATTGGACTCAGTACATAGGGTGCAGACTGCAATACTATGCCCAGTTAGAAGCCCGTGTAGCCAAGTGGTTAAATGGGTCTGTGCCCTTTGAACACAGTGGGGCTTGCTTGTGAGTATCTGCAGCTGCATATGTCCAAATTACTCTCATGGAGGGGCTATTACTCAGTGGTACAGCATGAGATTTGCATGGCCAAGGTCTGAGGTTCAGACAGGTTCCTATCTGAAATTCTGGAGTCCCACTTCAAGCCAGTGTTGACAACACTGAGCAAGACGGACTAATGGTCTGTTTTAGTACAAGGCATTGTCCTCAGTTTCAGAAAGATGTAATTCAGAATAACTGCTCAAAAGGTTGCACATCTTCTACACACACAAACACCTGTATGCTTGGGTTAGGCATCCAGCAGTAGGCTAGGGCAGGGATAGCCAATGATGCTCTCCAGATGTTGTAAAGAATGATGAGAGTTGAGTCCAGCAAGAAGTCAACAACATCTGAAGGACACCACACTAGTTACCCCTTAGGGCAGGCATCCTCAAACTCGGCCCCCAGTTGTTTTGGAACTACAATTCCCATCATCCCTGACCACTGGTCCTGTTAGCTAGGGATGATGGGAGTTGTAGTCCCAAAACAGCTGGAGGGCCAAGTTTGGGGATGCCTGCCTTAGGGTGTGGGAGTTGTTTGCGTGCCTGGTTTGGTTTTTACTGTTGCATCAATATAGCACAGGTGCTCTGCTTTTGTTGCTTTTATCTGCCCCATGATTTGATATTGATGGAGGCAAAGATTTTAGTCTTGGAGGATTCTTTCTTTTACTAGCCATGCAATTCAGTCAAAGTCAGATCCTTACAAGACTGCAATCTTACACCTACTCAGTGGGGCTTGCTTCTGAGTAGAAATGCATAAGATTGCATTGAAAGTCACTGGCTTCAATGGGAAAAGTAAACATGCTCAATGTTGCAATCCTGTACAACTTCCTAAAAAATAACATTGTAGGGCTTGCTTCAAAGCAAACATGTACGGAATCAGGCCATACATCTTCCCCACTGAAATCAACTGGACAAGCAGTTGTTATAATCTGTGTTATAATTTGGGGGTGCAATATTTGCTATTATTGCCCTGCTTCGGGAAGCTTTTAATGTTTGATGTATTATAGTATTTTAATATTCTTTTGGAAGCTGCCCAGAGTGGCTGGGGAAGCCCAGCCGGATGGGTGGGGTATAAATAATAATAAATTATTATTATTATTATTATTATTATTATTATTATTATTATTATTATTATTAATCTGTGTAAGACACATACAGTCATTTCGTGAAAAAAATGCATATCTGTTTGTAATTATTCAGGGGCAACTGGAAGCATCCTTTGTCAGTGATGTGGTGTTTTAGCACTAAACCAGGTGTAAAAAGCAATATCTACAAGCAAGGAGCATTGAAAAAGATCCATCTGCATTGATTGTGCTTCCTATGCTATGATTTTTTCCAATTTGCCAGATAGACCATATTTCTGTAGAGATTAGATGTATTATGTTGGTGCACTGAGCTATAACACAATCTTTTTGCAGATTTAAAGTAGAAATGGCCAACTTCCATATGCTTATGAAATACTATATTCTACAAACCAATCTTCCCAAACCTCCCGATATTTTGGACTATAACTCCCTAGTTAACATGGCCAGTGGCCAGGGAACATGGGAGCTGTAGTTCAACAACATCCACAGGGCAGCAGGAAGCTTGCTCCTGATAGTGGGTCATAGACTACCCACAATGATGTCTTCACTGATAATGAAGATGGGGCCATCTAGCAGAACGAGTTATGGACCACATGTGCCCAAGCATAGCCATAGCATTATGCACAGCTATGCCCAAGGAGAGATACAGTGCTAATACCTAGACTGAAAACATTTCCCTCACCTTTTCCAACAAGTGGAGCTAGGGATCTCCCACCTTTTTAAAAAGCAAAAAAACAAAACATAAATTGATTCAAATGTGGTTGAGTCTATCAGCTTTGGCCACCTCTGCCTTAAGAGTCTGAGCTATTGCAGATGTATTCTGCTTCTGCTTCTTTGGCGATCACTCGTAGCTGAGTAAGATTGTCTTCCATAAGCATGGTTTTAAAAGTGAGTCCTTAAGTGACTGTGGAGGCCAATTCTGGATCCACAAGTCCGTCCACAGTGGGAACATTGGTTTCCGGACGAGAGTTAATCATGGTGTGGATTTGCCAAGCATGCCTTTCTCTTAGCATGTTTCTCCCTTGCGTCCTGAGTTTGAGTGTCTTCAAAGCCCATGACACCTTTGGTAAAGGCTGGTCTCCAACTGGAGCGCTCACAGGCCAGTGTTTCCCAGTTGTCAGTGTTTATATTACATTTTTTTTAGATTTGCCTTGAGACAGTCCTTAAACCTCTTTTGTTGAGCATTACGCTTACCATTTTTACGTTCAGAATAGAGTAGTTGCTTTGGAAGACAATAATCAGGCATCTGCACATGACCAGTCCAACAAAGTTGATGTTGAAGAATCATTGCTTCAACACTGGTGATCTTTGCTTCCTCCAATACACTGGCATTAGTTTGCCTATCTTCCAAAGTGATGTGTAAAAATTTTCGGAGACATCATTGATGAAATCTTTCCAGGAGTTGGAGATGTCGTTTCACAAGCATACAGTAAGGTTGGTAGTACAATAGCTTTGTAAACAAGCATTTTGGTTTCCCTGTGAATGTCCCAGTCCTCAAACACTCTGCACTTCAATCGGGAGAAAGCCTCACTCGCAGAGCTCAGGCGATGCTGGATTTCAGCATCAATTTTGGCCCTTGTGGAAAGATAACTGTCTGCAACATGTTCTTAACCCAATAATAGTATATTAGTGGTGGATTGATTCTGTTCTACTAGTGCTGTGATGCTACACTGTTATGCGAGGTGCTATAGTGCAACAAAGGTTGGAACAAAAAAAAACCAACCTCAGAACATTTGCGGTATGGAAAGTTATGGGATTTCAGCAGGAAGTTACACTGACTGGAAATGGAGCAGACCGATTTTCAAATGATAGATGAAGGAGTGTGGAGGAGAGGCAGGATCATGGCAACAGAGTGTGAAGGAGGGGTGGGCGAGGTCATGGTGGCAGGCTCCACCCTACCAAAATGAGTGTTCAACTGAATATTAGAACTAGGCGGGCCAACTCCTAGGGGCAGAGATGTCTTGGGCCCCCTCAATATCTCCTGGCAGGGGGCTGGGCCCCCATGATGTTGAGGGAGTGGAGGAAGCTGAGCATGGTGTGCTTCAGTGGCTGGCTCCTCCTGAGTGCAAGAGAGGAATCTACGTCATGCTGACTTCTGCCCTTGACCTCCTCCCAACGATGCTATGTTGTGAATGCATTGCACACATGACATCACACGTGTGCACCGTGCACCTCCCCACCACCACCATTTTGGGTGCAAGACAGCACCTCTGGTTAGAACATAGCCTATGCAAGTATGACTATATGCATGTAGAGCTGTCTCCACATAATAAGGAAACATGGATCATACAGACAAAGGTTATATTTGCAGTTCAATTGAGCATGCAGGCTGATTCAACAATCCTGCTTACTCACACTCACTCCTTATGACTCCAGCCTACGCACATGTGAGCAAGGCTAGACCTGAAATGAGAGTGATGTGAAATAAACTTAGGAAGATGTTGAAGGGTTTGGAATGCGGGGTGGGAGGAAAGACACACATCTGGCCAATCAAAACTTTTCTCCTAGTGCCACCAACTTAGGTGTGAAAGTAAGGGACAGGGTGTCAGAACACAGCAGTGTGGAAGGGAGCCTTGATAAGTCTTAATGGAACATTCCCCAGTCTATTAGACAAAGCTCATAATCTTGGTGTAGGAGAACAATCCTCTGCAGAAATGCTGGTGAGAGGGTGCATGCACAGCAATTGGGAAGTGATGGTGTTAGATGGCACCAACTCAAGGCAGACCACTGACATACAGCTGGAGCATTAGAAGTTGCCTTTTACTGATTCAGAGCATTGGTCTACTAGGCTTATCAGGGATGGGGAATCTGTGGCATTCCAGATGTTGTTGAACTACAGGTACCATCGGACTACAGCTACCATCAACCCATAACCATTAGCCCTGCTGGCCAGGGCTGCGGAGGAGTTGAAGTCTAACAACCTCCGGAAGGTGCCATATTGACTGCCCCTGATCTACACTGACTGACAGTGGCTCTCCATCATTTTGGACATGAGTTTTCCCCAGCCCAAAGTGGAGATGTGAGGGATTGAATTTGGGTCCTTCTAAATGGAAAGTGTTTGCTCTGCCATGAAGCAATGTCCCTTCCCCAGCTGGCTACAGCTCTTCAGGTTCTCAGGCACAGTTCTTTCCCAGTCCAGCTGTAATCTTTCACCTGGAGATGCAAGATAATGAACATTAGACTTTATCATGAAATGCATGTGCATTGCTGTTGAGCTTTGACCCATCAGAGAATGGGAAAGTATGTGCCATTCTCTTAGATTTCAGAACACAAGAAGGTGAGATGATTCCACAACATGAAGTTGTGGGTTCTCAATGAAAATCACTGAGAAAGAGGCACATTTTCCAGTACTATTTAAATGTTCGTGTAAATCAGTGAGCCCTAGTTCAAGGACACAGTAAAACAGGCTTAGATTTAAAAACTAGCAGAAAGCTAGTGGTATTTGAGCAATGGACCACATTGTCTAAGGTAGCTGCAGAGTCCTTTTCCTTGAAAGTTTTCAAAGAGAGAGAGAAGAAAGACCAGACTGGCATCTGCTAGAGTGGATTAAGAATACACACACACACACACACACACACACACACACATATATATATATATATATATACATATAAAATGGTGGCCCTTTCCTGGTCAGATATGAATTTCCCAGCAGTCCTGTTAGCTAAACATGTGGATTTTTCTGTACTGGCTTAGGGCAGTCAGTCAACAGCAGCAGAGGATGTCCTAGTGTGGCAGAGGTGCTTACCTGACCTCCCAGCAGTTAAGTTGCTGTTGTTTATTGAGCAAGGTGAGTTGGTGGTGAGGTTGGTGGAGTGCAAGCATACCATCAGCACTCCTGTCAGTGTGTTTGCACCACATCACTCT
This sequence comes from Podarcis vaucheri, assembly GCF_965113315.1. Taxonomy (NCBI): domain Eukaryota; kingdom Metazoa; phylum Chordata; class Lepidosauria; order Squamata; family Lacertidae; genus Podarcis; species Podarcis vaucheri. Next base: position 1,697,452 of record NC_138760.1, read on the forward strand.
ATCTACCACCTCACTCCTCACCCTTCCCCTCCTGATAAGCTGCAGAAACTCACCTGCGAGAAGGTCAGGTAAATGCCTCTGGCCAGCTGTGCCAGCTTCTGCTGGTCAATGGGGCCCTTCAAAGAACCCCTAGATTCTGTAACATTTTACCGGAGATTCAGTACAGCAGTGAGCAACAAAACTGCAAATGAAAAACAGCAAGTTAAAATGTTATAATGGTGAATGAGGAAATTATGGCTCTGCAGCCATTCAAAACAGCTGGGACTCCTGCCTTAAGGGATGCAGATGGAAGGGCAGCAGAGTCCTCTAGTGGTGGCTGTCAAGATCCTAATTCATCTCTCCATTCAGAAAACGGTAATAGCTTCCTTCTTTGGACAAAAGGCTAGTGACTTCTCAATTTTCTCCTGATGCAGGACCCACCTTTTGCTCCAGCCTACAATATATCACAAACAGAGCAGGGCAGGACATCCATTGAAAACCAAACCAACCACAAAACAGGTGAAGCACCACTGCTGGGGACAAGAAGGGGGGGAATATAGTTCAGAGATGGGGAACCTGTGACTTTCCAGATGACACTGAACTAGAACTTCCAGCACCCCTGGCCATTGGCTATGCTGCTCGCAGCTGATGGGAGTTGTAGTCCAAAACATCAAGAGGGCACCAGTTTCCCCACTCGTGCCACCCCCACCCATTTTCCCTCCTCAAGTCCACACGTCTAACTGGAAATACTGTGGTGGCTGCTGTCATGAGAGCATGACAAGAGCCATGCTGGATCAGGCCAAGGGCTCGTCCAGTCTAGCATCCCATTCCAAAGTGGCCAACCAGATGCCTATGGGAAGTGTGCAAGCATGACCAGAGTGCAACAGCCCTCCCCCCTCTATAATAGTGCCACTGTATTCTGCTCTGGTCAGACCACACCTGGAGTACTGTGTCCAGTTCTGGGCACCACAATTCAAGAAGGACACTGACAAACTGGAACGTGTCCAGAGGAGGGCAACCAAAATGGTCAAAGGCCTGGAAACGATGCCTTATGAGGAACGGCTAAGGGAGCTGGGCATGTTTAGCCTGGAGAAGAGGAGGTTAAGGGGTGATATGATAGCCATGTTCAAATATATAAAAGGATGTCACATGGAGGAGGGAGAAAGGTTGTTTTCTGCTGCTCCGGAGAAGCGGACACGGAGCAATGGATCCAAACTACAAGAAAGAAGATTCCACCTAAACATTAGGAAGAACTTCCTGACAGTGAGAGCTGTTCGACAGTGGAATTTGCTGCCAAGGAGTGTGGTGGAGTCTCCTACTTTGGAGGTCTTTAAGCAGAGGCTTGACAACCATATGTCAGGAGTGCTCTGATGGTGTTTCCTGCTTGGCAGGGGGTTGGACTCGATGGCCCTTGTGGTCTCTTCCAACTCTATGATTCTATGATTCTATGATTCTAAGTCCCAGCAACTGAAGTGGAGGTAGAACAAAGGCTGTCCATGGCTACAATGGCTATCAGTGTCCATCTGTTGGCTTTCTGTCCTCTATCAGTGTGACCATTCCATTTTCATTCCTGCCTCTTTCCACCTGCAGGCCTGTCAACCACAACCAGCCAAGTGGGAGAATGCCACCGTTTGCCCTGCTTGCCCACATCTAACACTGGCTGGCTGTTTATTTGAAATGTTATAAACTCATTACTGCTTTTACTAGACATCAGGAACAAACTATACCTATAAATAAAACCACCAATTAACATCTGTCTTTTGACTCTGTTGTTATATTGCTCTGTCAATAGAGGGATATCATGAAACTCCTAGAGAGAGAATTGATTGGAAATGTATTGATTGCAAATAGAATAATTTTAGAAAAATGCTAGTGAAGGGGGAGGGGATCCATATTGTGTCAAATACAATGGATAAAAAGAAATTTACACCCTTTAAGTGTCTGGAAGAGAAAAGAGCACTGGAAGTGTGTGTTCAGTCATTCTTCGGCAATATGATCCAATTTTCAAAAAATTCCATGATGTCTCTCTTTTTTAGCAGTGCTTTATTCTGCTTTTGATAATAATGAGAAATGCAAGGAAATCAGCCCTGAGTGCTCACTGGAAAGACAGATCCTGAAGGTGAGGCTCCAAGACTTTGGCCACCTCATGAGAAGAGAAGACTCCCTGGAAAAGACCCTGATGTTGGGAAAGATGGAGGGCACAAGGAGAAGGGGACGACAGAGGACGAGATGGTTGGACAGTGTTCTCAAAGCTACCAATATGAGTTTGACCAAACTACGGGAGGCAGTGGAAGACAGGAGTGCCTGGCATGCTCTGGTCCAGGGGGTCACGAAGAATCAGACACGACTAAATGACAACAACAACAATTGAGGCACTAAAGCTTGAGAGCATGGTAAGACAAGGTCAGGAGTCACGAGCAGCCAGATCTGTGCATGTCTTGTGCAACCTGATCACACCATGCCAGCAAGCAGAGAATCTGGGCTCTGGAACTGGATGCAGGCAAACACTTGAGGCAATGTCAGCAACACCTAGAAGAGTCTCAGAAGCCAAGGATATTCCTGTGCGTGTATATCCGGGGCTAAGTCCCCTAAGTCCCAACCCACTGACAAATACCCCTTCCTCTTGGTTCATGTGGGAACCAATGACACTGCAAGCAATAGCCTCCAGAAGATCAAAAGAGACTACGAGGCTCTCGGCAGGAAATTGAAGCAACTAAATGCACAAATTGTCATCTCGTCTGTCCTCCCAGTTGAACGACGTGGCCCAGGGAGAGAGGGGAAAATAGTAGAAGTGAACAGCTGGCTTCGCAGATGGTGTAAACAGGAACAGTTTGGATTCTTAGATCACGGTCTGCAGTTTCTTGAAGATGGACTTCTGGCAAGTGATGGGCTGCACCTCACAAAGGTTGGGAGAAATGTTTTTGCCAAAAATCTCAGAAACCTCATCAGGAGGGCTTTAAACTGACTAATGTGGGGGAGGGAGACAGTGCTCCTGAAGGTAGGAGTCTATCAATTAATGAAGATGATCATCCGAATGTCATAGACCAAATGGAGCAAACAGCACGCGGACCTAGTGGTGGGAGGAAAAAATCCTTAAATAAGAGACACGGGGGAATGATTAATGGACTTCAATGTCTGTACACTAATGCGCAAAGCATGGGAAATAAACAAGATGAGCTTGAGCTCTTGGTACAGCAAACTAAATATGACATAATAGGCATCACTGAAACCTGGTGGGATAAGTCCCACGATTGGAATGTAATAATGGGGGAATACAATCTATTTCAGAGAAACAGACCAGACAAGAAAGGACGAGGAGTGGCGTTATATGTCAGGGATGTGTATACCTGTGAAGAGATCCAAGATTTAGATCCTCAAAGCCAAAGTGAGAGCATTTGGGTCAAAATTAAGGGAGAGAAGAATAACAGAGACCTCATTGTGGGAGTTTACTATAGATCCCCAAGCCAAACGGAGGACATAGATGATGCCTTCCTGGAACAGATAGCCAAGCATGGAAAAGGAAGGGAGATAGTAGTAATGGGGGACTTCAATTACCCGGATATTTGTTGGACGTCAAACTCAGCCAAGAGCATAAGGTCAAACAGATTCCTCACTGGCCTTGCAGACAACTTCATTGTCCAGAAAGTGGGAGAAGCAACAAGAGGAACAGCCACTTTAGATCTGGTCCTAACCAATGTTGATGACCTGGTTAGTGGGGTAGATGTGGAAGGATCATTAGGCATGAGTGATCATGCTCTTCTGAAGTTTACTATACAGCGGAAAGGAGCAGCCAAGCATACTAGGACTCAATTTCTTGACTTTAAGAAAGCCGACTTCATAAAACTTAGGGAAGTGCTGGGTGAGATCCCATGGACAGTAATACTAAAAGGAAAGGGAGTTCATGATGGCTGGGAGGGAGATAGTAAAAGCACAACTTCAGGCAATACCAATGAGACGGAAACATGGAAGGTGCCTAAAGAAGCCAGGGTGGCTATCTAAAGAACTTTTAACTGAGTTAAGATTAAAAAAGGATGTGTACAAAAAATGGAAAAGGGGGGAAACCACCAAAGAGGAATTCAAACAAATAGCCAGCACGTGTAGACACAAAGTCAGAAAAGCTAAAGCACAGAATGAACTCAGGCTTGCTAGAGAGGTTAAAAGCAACAAAAAAAAAGGCTTTTATGGGTATGTTCATAGCAAAAGGAAGAACAAAGAAACAGTGGGGTCACTCAGAGGAGAATATGGTGAAATGCAAACAGGGGACACAGAAAGGGCTGAACTCCTCAATGCCTTCTTTGCCTCAGTCTTTTCCGATAAAGAAAACAATGTCCGACCTGAAGAATTTGGAGCAAATGATTCAGCAAAGGAAACACAGCCCAGAATAACTAAGGAGATAGTACAAGAATACTTGGCTAGTTTAGATGTATTCAAGTCTCCAGGGCCAGATGAACTGCATCCAAGAGTATTAAAAGAACTGGCAGATGTGATCTCAGAACCACTGGCAGTCATCTTTGAGAATTCCTGGAGAACAGGCGAAGTCCCGGCAGACTGGAGGAGGGCAAATGTTGTCCCTATTTTCAAAAAGGGGGAAAGAGAGGACCCAAATAATTATCGCCCAGTCAGTCTGACATCAATACCAGGGAAGATTCTGGAGCAGATCATTAAGCAAACAGTCTGTGAGCACCTAGAAAGGAATGCTGTGATCACCAATAGTCAGCATGGATTTCTGAAAAATAAGTCATGTCAGACTAACCTGATCTCGTTTTTTGACAGAATTACAAGCCTGGTAGATGAAAGGAATGCAGTGGATGTAGCCTACCTTGATTTCAGCAAGGCATTTGACAAGGTGCCCCATGATATTCTTGTAAAGAAGCTGGTAAAATGCGGTCTTGACTATGCTACCACTCAGTGGATTTGTAACTGGCTGACTGACCAAACCCAAAGGGTGCTCATCAATGGTTCCTCTTCATCCTGGAGAAGAGTGACTAGTGGGGTGCCACAGGGTTCTGTCTTGGGCCCGGTCTTATTCAACATCTTTATCAACGACTTGGATGATGGACTCAAGGGCATCCTGATCAAATTTGCAGATGACACCAAACTGGGAGGGGTGGCTAACACCCCAGAGGACAGGATCACACTTCAAAACGACCTTGACAGATTAGAGAACTGGGCAAAAACAAACAAGATGAATTTTAACAGGGAGAAATGTAAAGTATTGCACTTGGGCAAAAAACATGAGAGGCACAAATACAAGATGGGTGACACCTGGCTTGAGAGCAGTACATGTGAAAAGGATCTAGGAGTCTTGGTTGACCACAAACTTGACATGAGCCAACAGTGTGACGCGGCAGCTAAAAAAGCCAATGCAATTCTGGGCTGCATCAATAGGAGTATAGCATCTAGATCAAGGGAAGTAATAGTGCCACTGTATTCTGCTCTGGTCAGACCACACCTGGAGTACTGTGTCCAGTTCTGGGCACAATTCAAGAAGGACACTGACAAACTGGAACGTGTCCAGAGGAGGGCAACCAAAATGGTCAAAGGCCTGGAAACAATGCCTTATGAGGAACGGCTAAGGGAGCTGGGCATGTTTAGCCTGGAGAAGAGGAGGTTAAGGGGTGATATGATAGCCATGTTCAAATATATAAAAGGATGTCACATAGAGGAGGGAGAAAGGCTGTTTTCTGCTGCTCCAGAGAAGCGGACACGGAGCAATGGATCCAAACTACAAGAAAGAAGATTCCACCTAAACATTAGGAAGAACTTCCTGACAGTAAGAGCTGTTTGACAGTGGAATTTGCTGCCAAGGAGTGTGGTGGAGTCTCCTACTTTGGAGGTCTTTAAGCAGAGGCTTGACAACCATATGTCAGGAGTGCTCTGATGGTGTTTCCTGCTTGGCAGGGGGTTGGACTCAATGGCCCTTGTGGTCTCTTCCAACTCTATGATTCTATGATTCTAAGTTCAATGGAACCTTTTTTCAGGTGTGTGTATGCAACAAGAGTGGGACACCTTCCAGTGATAACCATGGCCAATTAATAGAGAGATATAGAGATGCTTAATTTGTATCATTTATACAAAGTGCAGAATCTAAATGGGATTTCATGCAATTTTAGCTATTTCTAATTTTTCTTCTAGTTTTGGTCGGCATGTGGAAGGGAGGGTAGCCATCATAAAACTTCATGGAGGATAAGGCTGCTTACTATGACAGCTCTGTCCTCCCTCTGAGAACCAGTTGCTGGGAAGCACAAGTGGGGAGTGAGAGGGGCTGCGGTGCTCAGGTCCTGTTTCCAGGCTTCCACATTGGCATCTGGCTTGTTCCAACGGGGCTCTTCTAATGTTCTTAAGAAGTGCTTTTCAAGGGCAAAAACAAAACCAACAACTCTGCAATAGATCTCAACTGAGTGGACTACATAAGAAAAATAAGCATGTGGTGTCCATTGATTCTAGAATAAAATGTTGTGCATACACAGCCTCTGTCTCTCGCTTCTGAGATTTCCTTAGGCAATTCCTCCATAAATCTTCTGGAACGATGAGGGCTAGAAACTTGGGTGTTGCTTGTTTTTTAAAGGGAGCCTAACGTTGTTAGGTAAACACTCAGTAGCATCTTTTTTATTTCTCCCTCCTCAGCTTATGTGGAATCACAGCATAAATATAACCTCTAGACATGCAATGAAAGGAGAGACCTGGGATCACAGAGAAAATGCCTCAACCTTGTCGAACATCCAGCCTCCTGAGTTAATTCAGACACAGCATGCAGAGTGACAGTCAAGAGAGATTTAAACAGATCTGGGAAGTCCTGTCAGGCAGGCACATATAAGGTGCAAATGACATTAGATATGAGCAACTGAGATAAAAATGGTCTCCAATCAAAGCCAAAGTGCAATGGGGGGTGGGGGACCCTGAACCCAGAATCCCTAATTCATCACCACCATTCCCTCCAAGCAATGCAGCACAGTGAACAAATCAGAGGATTGGAATGCAGGTCTTGTATTGCCTTCCTTAAAGAAAGGTGATCGGTCGATAGGTTTCAATTATCAAGGAGCCAGACTCCTGTCAATAGCTGGAACAATTTTCATTGCAGCAAAACTTCTGCTGGGCAGGCAGAGAGTATAATCCAGGAGGTGGGACCTACAAATGGCTAGGGGGCCAGATACTAATGTCTCCCTCCCTATGCAAACCAAGTGTGGCATGTAGACAGGACTGCCCATCTGCCCATTCCCTGATGTCGCAGCTGATCAGCTGATCTTAGGGGACTGGGAAGAACCATGCAGGAAGTTATACAAACCACTCGTGGCTCTTTGCAAGCCCTGACAATCAACTTTGCAAGTGATGATCCACGGATTGGCACCACCTGCAAATCCCTTTGACCCAGCTGCATCTTTACATGACATCAGGCGTAGGACAGGTGGGCGTGGCTTGGCCATATTGTCTGCTGGGCAAAATAGGGAGGCCCGGTGGAATTGGGCCCTCCGGCCAAAGGCTTCCCACCACTGGTGTAATCATATGCATCAGGATATTCAACATGGCAACCTCAGATATTGTTGGACTGCAACTCCAATCAGCCCTAGGCAGCATGGCCAATTGTTAGAGAGGATAGATTTTGTAGGTCCAGGAGCTTTTCATTCACACCCTTAGGTATTCACTTTGCACCACATCCTTAGGGCAAGCAGGGTATAGGACTGCAACCAATGGCCATCCAATGGGGCTTACCTGAGAGTGATTCAGTGTGATGTGGTCAGGATGAGCTACACTAGACAATGCCAGGAAACAAGCTGGCCTTAGCATCTCCATCTGACAGCTAATTACAAAAAAGGCTGAGTTCAACAAAGCTTGTTTTATGGCCTTTAATGATTTCTAACAAACCTTTGATTCTGTCTACAGGTCCAGTTTTTGGGAACCAAAGCAACCTTGGGGGTATCTAACATGGTGGAAAACTCTTCTCTCTGGATGCTTTTATTAAAGGTTCTATGCCTCCCTTGAATATAAACATATGCAGGAAGAGGAATTCAACGTAGCACTATGGCAATAATGCCACCAGCACAAGCCTTTCAGCTTGCTGGGTAGAACAATCCCTCTCTCCTCCCTCCATGTGATGTTCTGGGGGTTCTCCTGACCCCTGACCCAATTTTGAGGAGTGCAGGGGAACACGGAGAGGGGAGGGGAAAGCCCCATTGAACTAGCACAAGTCTTTGTGCAGGTTTCTGCTAGCAGGACTAATTAACTGAATCCCAGCCTCATAATGCACAAAGAATAAAGAATAAAACTATACCACAACAAAAATGATAATAAAATCAAAGGGGCTGCAGATGGAAAAAAACAGCATAGTTTAAGGCCTGGGAAAATAAAGAGGTTTTTGCCCAGTTCCCAAAGTTTAATAGAGCATCGAGGTCATATCCAACTAAGTTTTATTCACAGTGGACCCATTGACATGAATGGACCTGAAAGATATATCTCAGCCCGTATAGACTCAGTCAATCTCTGCATTCTGCAAGTGAGGGCCTCCTACATCTTATCAGGAAGCACATTCCACACAAAGTTGAAGTCTTTAGCGTTGTGGCATCTGCCCTTTGGAATGCCATCCCCTTGAATAATAGAATATTGTCTTTTTGGCACCACAGAAGACCTGCCTCTTCTAACCAGCCCTTTAAGCTGAGATCATTCCCAGTCTGCATGTATCCTGGAATTGTTTTTAAGATGCTTTTAGCACTTGTTGTCTGTCACTCCTTGGGGAGCTTTTTGGGGAGGAAGGAAACTTTAAAATAAAATAGTCACACTTACCAATTTCAATGGGCCTATGCTGAGTAAGGCTGGCAGCGGATGCAACTCTCCGCTTTGTGTTTCCCATGTGCCACTTCTCAAGGTGGCGTACATGGTTATCCCCCTTTTTATCCTCACAACACCCCTATGAGGTAGGATAGGCCCAAGGTCACACCACAAGCTTCATGGCTGAGTGGAGATTTGAGCCCTGGTCTCCCAGGGGCTGGCCTGACAGTCAACTCACCACTCTTCCCAGCCTCTTCCCCTGAGAGTCTGCAGGCAAGGAGCAAGATGCTTTCCCAACTGAGCTAAATGGCTTGAGAGTGCAGGGCAGGGATGAAACTAGACATTCTTTCACTTGGTCAAAGACCCATTTGGGCACTCCCCCCCCCCATGCACATGCACATTTGTGTACACACACACATAGGCTGGGAGCCCTACTGGTGCCCCTCCAGTGGCTTCACCTGGGGCAAAAACCCCAACTAGTCCCCCTGTAGCTATGGCACTAGTGCAGGGCTACCTGGGAAAGGACCATGGCCCAGTGGAAGAGCACATGCTTTCCATGCAGAGGATCCTTGCTTCATTCACTTTGTTGTTTGTTTGTTGTTTAGTCGTTTAGTTGTGCCCGACTCTTTGTGACCCCCTGGACCAGAGCATGCCAGGCACTCATGTCTTCCACTGCCTCCCACAGTTTGGTCAAACTCATGCTGGTAGCTTCGAGAACACTGTCCAACCATCTCGTCCTCTGTCGTCCCCTTCTCCTTGTGCCCTCCATCTTTCCCAACATCAGGGTCTTTTCCAGGGAGTCTTCCCTTCTCATGAGGTGGCCAAAGTCTTGGAGCCTCAGCTTCAGGATCTGTCCTTCCAGTGAGCACTCATGCCTGATTTCCTTCAGAATGGATAGTTTTGATCTTCTTGCAGTCCATGGGACTCTTAAAAGTCTCCTCCAGCACCATAATTCAAAAGCATCCATTCTTCAGTGATCACTTCCATACATCACTACTGGGAAAACCATAGCGTTAACGATATGGACCTTTGTTGGCAAGGTGATTGATGTCTCTGCTTTTTAAGATGCTGTCTAGGTTTGTCATTGCTTTTCTCCCAAGAAGCAGGTGTCAGGAGTGCGTGCAGGAGCCGGCTTCGCAGGACTGGGGCCTTCCTAAGTTTGTTCTGGAGAGGCAAGGCGCGGCCGCACAGGTGAGGCCAATTGGTAATTCACTGTGCCTGGTGGCTAGAGCTGGGAAGGGATATAAGGTCAGCATTTCCCTTTGGCTCTTTGCCACAGCAACACATTTCCTGCCTTGCTGTGTTTGGCTTCTTGCTTCCTGATCCTCGGACCAATGACTTCATGACTCCCTGCTTCCTGACCCTTGGACCCCTGGCTTCTGGACTCTCGTTCCTGCTCCCACCCCACCATCCTGCCCCCGGTCCTGACATCCTCAGCCTGGACTTCGATCACCAGACTGTGACAGCAGGTGTCTTTTAATTTTGTGATTGCTGTCACCGCCTGCAGTGATCATGCAGCCCAAGAAAGTAAAATCTCCCACTGCCTCCATTTCTTCCCCTTCTATTTGCCAGGAGGTGATGGGACCAGTGGCCATGATCTTAGGTTTTTAAAAATGTTTTTCACTAGAACCTTCAATGAAAAGGGTCAGACAATAGGTGGTGGGGCAAGACCTAGGCCGGAGACATGCCAGTTGCTGGATTTATTCTGTTGTTACTCTGGGGAGGTTACTAAAATATCTTGTGCCTGACTCTTTTGTGGCCACACTGATGAGCAGGTGAACTGAGCTTGGTACAGTAAGACTGAAGTGAGAGACAGAGGTGGCAACAGGTGGGTGAGCAAAAGGAATGGAACAATGATTTAATGACCAAAGTGGCGAGATCTAGGATCTGCTGATCCCGTCATACTCCTAACTGAACAGTCACCACAAATCTTGGCTTCTCAAACTGCTGCTGAGGCAGCAAAATGTGGGTTCCTTTTCAAATCCAGAAAAACAAATAGTGCCATTCATCATTTTTTCTTTTTTAAAAAGCACACCACACCCCTCAATTTATCATGAAATAGCTATCAACACAGCCAGCACACATCACTGGAAACAACTGATTTGTCTAGCTCAGATTTCTATCAGCAAATGCAGGTATTTCACATGAAATAACCACCTGATGAATTAGCTCGGCTGCTGCAGAGCCTAAGAAAAGCCATAAAACAGCCATGGACCTGATCCAGCTAAAGTTAAGTACATCTAACTTCCTATCCCATGTACGTTTACCAAGAAGTAAGTCTTGCCAAGTTCAGTGGGGCTCAGTCCCAACTAAGCGAGCAGAGCACTCTGCCACAGAAATAAATACGACTTAAAAGTGCAACCTTTGGGTTGGATCATGAACCAGGACAAAATGGAATCATATAATGGGGTAGTTTTAACTGTGTTAGCACATGGAGTCAAAACATGGGCTTACTAAGCAAGCCAATGGAAAGTATCTTGGCCTCCTTGATTCTTAAGTGTTTTGCTTCAGATATAGAAGGGGAATTTAGCAGTAGCAGCAATTGGAAGTGTGCCAAAAGGATTCCTCTGGCTGCTCTATCGTGTCTGCAACCCTTTTGCTGCTTGAATGAATTGAACTTGCATCCCTATAATTGATAGCTGTATTGTGTTCATGCAGCTCAATGCTGCACAAGTTTCTTGGGTGGTAAACCTTGCTGTGCTCCTTGAAATTTACTCCCAAGTATGTGAGCATAAGATGGCTGCCTTAGCATAAAGGTAAAGGTAAAGGTACCCCTGCCCGAACGGGCCAGTCTTGACAGACTCTGGGGTTTGTGCGCCCATCTCACATCTATAGGCCGGGGGCCAGCGCTGTCCGGAGACACTTCCGGGTCACGTGGCCAGCGTGACAAAGCTGCATCTGGCGAGCCAGCGCAGCACACGGAACGCCGTTTACCTTCCCGCTGGTAAGCGGTACCTATTTATCTACTTGCACCCGGGGGTGCTTTCGAACTGCTAGGTTGGCAGGCGCTGGGACCGAGCAGCAGGAGCGCACCCCGCTGCGGGGATTCGAACCGCCGACCTTTCGATCGGCAAGCCCTAGGCGCTGAGGCTTTTACCCACAGCGCCACCCGCGTCCCTTTTACTCAAAGTAGACCCGCTGAAATTAAGGCCCCAAATTAACATTAATTTCAATCAGACTATTATGAGTAGAACTTACACTGAATACCTCCCACAGTGTTACATCCCACATGGAACATAATGCAACCTGCCAGTTACATGGGTAGAAGTGGGAGATTTTGCCAGGAGCAGTACAGAAGCAACCGTGGGAGGCCGGTTTCAGCCCTGGCACCTCTCTGTTATGCACTGTCTGGATGGTAAGGAGAGAAGGCACTAGCTCACTTGGTTCCGCCCTCTGTCCCTCCTTCCAGCAACCTACGGGGGGGGCAGCCCTCAATATTTTATTCAGATTGGTACCATTGGTAAGGAGCAATGAAGGACCCTTTTCTCTCGTTGGCACAGTCCAAGGTAGCTCTAGAAAATCTATCTGCCTCTTAAGATTCACAAACATTCTGCAAATTACTAAATGCAAAATCACTTGCATTTATAGGAATGCGCTTCCATTACAGAATGCAATCATGTTATGTTATGTACTTGTACATTTCGTTGCCGTGACTTGTAACCCACCATGGAACCTTATGATAAAAGGTTAGAAACTGTATAATCAAACAAATCATTGCAATGTGTGATGATACTCCCACCCCACATTTAATTCACAATCTGCTGTAGATTCAGCTGTCAGTTTTTACAGTTGTGTGATGGTACTTCTTTGTTATCCTATGGAATATGACAAAAAAACAAACAAAAACAAAACCCTTAAACATTTGGAGTTCTGCAGGACAGTACCATTAGTTATTGTGCAGTGTTTCTGATCTGGTGTCCAGAGAGCTATCAGGTGAACTTTATTATGGTCACAGACCAGGATAAAAAACAAACATATAAATAAAATAGCAGTTAGGATTTTTTTAACTGATAAATGTTGGAGCAAATAAGGACAAAGAAATAAGCATAGGATAAAACATCTGAATAAAATACAAGCTTAAACACTGATAATGGATGGATAAAAACCTGATAATTAAAACAGATAAAAACTTAAAACAAATAAAAACATGCAGTTAAAACAACTGTAAGAGCGTAAGAACTAAAAGACTCACAGTTAAAACAACTATAAGAGGCTGCAGAGTAGAAGCCTCTGAAATAGAGGACACTCGCCACATTAGAAACTGATGTTCAAATATGGTTAAAACAGACAATTAAAACAATGTATAACAATAAATTTAGATACGATGTGCAACAATAAACTATCCCAGGGAGTTGACTCAGAGTCACCCATGGAACCAAGTTTGGGGATTTTCATGCCGGACTATTTTGAGTTGGGTGATGGTCTGCGTCTACAGATTTGCACACAGAATCTGGCGACCATCCAGGTCGTACTCAGAAATAAATGGGGCTATTTTATCCAACCCACAGCTTTATGGGCTTTTCAAGGGAGGTGGTTCAAAGTTGATTTAAGTAGCTTTAAAAGGGAGGGGAGGTTTAAAAGTCCACCGGACAGCTCCCGGAGTCCTTTACTGATAAAAGTTGGCAGATATTTTCAAAGGTTGAGCCTTTTTATCAGGGTAATTTGATCATTAGAGCTCCTACTCACTCAGCAGAGACTCAGCTGAGACTTGACCCGGCGCCATCTTCCCCGGAAGTCGGGGGCAGCTATCAGGTGTCATAGTAGGTTTCAGATTGTGTGTATAACCCAACATTTCATTTATTGAAACAGTGAGTTTCTGATCCAAAATCTGTAGAAAAATGTTGCATCAACCCTGGAAGAAGAGATGTGGGGAAATAATTGCAAAAGTCAGGTGCTCTCCCAAAACAGCCACCTGGTCATATGATGGAACTGGATATTTGCCTGCTGAATGGTAGAAGGGGAAACTAGAGTATCTTGAATGAAAGTAGGATCCATTAACAGTTGTATGCTGCCATCCTGTGGATACAACTGGAACCTCGCCTGTTTTGATATATCATTACTTGGCACTTGGGGTGGATTCGACCTCAGCCCTCCAGGTGTTTTGAGACTACAATTCCCATCATCCCTCACCACTGGTCCTGCTAGCTAGGGATCATGGGAGTTGTAGGCCAAAAACATCTGGAGGGCCGAGGTTGAGGAAGCCTGCTTTAGGACAATGAATACTATAAAGGCTTCATAGTTACAGAGCACATGTAGAGGTTGGGCACAGGCTTATTCCTTAGAGCAGGAACCCTGTGACTCTGGTCCTTATTAGTGCTGACTTCATTGCAGCGCCTGATGGCTCACAAAGCAAATCTGGGCAGGAAAATAATGGGTCGGAGACTGCAATATGCTACAGTAAAATAATAAATAATAGAATGGAAATTAATGTATTTGATTGACAGATCACATTCCTTTTTCACAACTGATCAACTGCATTGCATCATTATTTTATTTAATATATTGCACAGCCCACGCTTCCTCCAAAGGACTCTCAGTGTCGTCTATGTTTTGCCTGCTCTCCATTTTAGCCTCGCAACTATGGTCGATTAGGCTGAGATAAGCACTACACCAGACGGGCTCCACATATTCTCCCCCCTTGAGCCGTCTGATATTGTTTCCCACTGGCATGTCCTAGAGGCACAAAACATATACCCTGCATTAGAATCATAGAATCCTAGAGTTGGAAGAGACCACAAGGGCCATCGAGTCCAACCCCCTGCCAAGCAGGAAACACCATCAGAGCACTCCTGACATATGGTTGTCAAGCCTCTGCTTAAAGACCTCCAAAGTAGGAGACTCCACCACACTCCTTGGCAGCAAATCCCACTGTCGAACAGCTCTTACTGTCAGGAAGTTCTTCCTAATGTTTAGGTGGAATCTTCTTTCTTGTAGTTTGGATCCATTGCTCCGTGTCCGCTTCTCCGGAGCAGCAGAAAACAACCTTTCTCCCTCCTCTATGTGACATCCTTTTATATATTTGAACATGGCTATCATATCACCCCTTAACCTCCTCTTCTCCAGGCTAAACATGCCCAGCTCCCTTAGCTGTTCCTCATAAGGCATCGTTTCCAGGCCTTTGACCATTTTGGTTGCCCTCCTCTGGACACGTTCCAGTTTGTCAGTGTCCTTCTTGAACTGTGGTGCCCAGAACTGGACACAGTACTCCAGGTGAGGTCTGACCAGAGCAGAATACAGTGGCACTATTACTTCCCTTGATCTAGATGCTATACTCCTATTGATGCAGCCCAGAATTGCATTGGCTTTTTTAGCTGCCGCGTCACACTGTTGGCTCATGTCAAGTTTGTGGTCAACCAAGACTCCTAGATCCTTTTCACATGTACTGCTCTCAAGCCAAGTGTTGTTCATGCACCCTGCACCAGCCCCTCTGTGAATCCTTCTGATGTGGTTCTGTATTTAGACGATCTTGCTCTGATCTGATTTCCCCGTGGGTTGTGCTGTCCCGTTGCTTCCCCTTTCTTTCCTGTCAATCATAATTTGTTTTGGTTTGTTCCTCTTCCTGTCTTTCAGCATATCCTGACATCCCTTGAGGCTGTTTATTTCTGTAATGTCTCACTGAGGCTGTGCATGAAGAATGATGGCAGCTCCATCCGCTACTGAGATCCTGCACTGTCACTTCTTTGCAGGGATTGTCAGTAAAACTCTTTCTTTTAATAATTATATTATATAACGCAGTACTTTTTACTCAGTAAAGATTTTCTTTCCGTCTTTCTATATTGATTTATTGGTTTGTTTGTTTCTTGCCTGTATAGGATATTCTGTTTTTTAATGTTTGATGCTTTGTTGTGTTTTTATATATGCTGTGAGCCACCCAGAGTGGCTGGGGAAACCCAGCCAGATGGGTGGGATATAATAATAATAATAATAATAATAATAATAATAATAATAATAATAATAATAATATTGTCCTCTTTTCTCAGGAACATTTGGCCCTTTCTCATGTTCTCATAAGAACAACGTATTATCAAGGATGAAGGTGCAGCTCTTGCAAACTACAGTCCAAGAGTAGCACTTGAATGTGCAACCCCTCACTCAAGTGCAGAGATCTGCAAGAAGAGCATGAAACTGACAAGCTGTTCTTCTCATCCAGAGATAAAATCAGTGCTTTTTTCTGGGAGGACACAGGGGTACACATACCTCTCAACATTTTGTGAATCTAAGTTTGGCCTCATTGAGGGGGCAGTATTTCAATATAAGTAGGAAAATGAGAGTACCCCTAAACATTTTTTTTAGAAAAAAAAGCACTGGATAAAATTAACCACTAAGTGTCAATATTGCATCTATGGCAAAAGAGCTCCTCTAGATTCCCTGAAGGTAAATGGAAAGTCAGTTTTATACTCCTGAAAACAGGGAGTAGACAATGCACAGCATCTTGCTGAACCTGCAAGAATTGTTTGAAAAGAAGGCAAAGGCAAGAGAGGTAAAACTGACAAGTCTTTCCCTTTACCTCACCAGGGAGTTGAATCCACTTTGGAATTTACAGTCAATCATACCTCTAAAAGAGATGAGGGGCCTTTGAGCACAGTTGGAGCTTATGCACATTATCCCAAAGATGACATAGAACAAGATGGTGAAATTGGAAAAGAGATTCCACTCACCTCTGTGGCCCACTAGAAGCCACTTCAGTATAGAGGCAAAAATGAGAACCTCTTCTCATTTTAACCACTCCTTGGTGGAGTGGCTTCATTGTGGCTGTAGATGTGAGAGGTAGGTCTTTTCAATTTAATTGTCTGCCCTTCGGAGCCTTTTCACATAATTCTCAAGAGTTTAAGCAAAATGTAGCACATTATCTAGTCTGCAGTCACAATGAAGACAAACCAGCAGGAACCCAATCGACTCTTGCAGGGAGAATCTGCAAGTTTAGCCCATAGAAAAAGAGGAGAGCTCCTCCTGTAGATAGACCAGGAACTGGTTAAGTAGCAGAAATAATAATGTTTTGCTGCTTCCAGCAAAATATTTTTTAAAAAAATGTCAAACATCAAAAACTTCCCTATACAGGGCTGTCTTCAGATGTCTTCTAAAAGTTGTGTAGTTCTTTATCTCCTTGACATCTGATGGGAGGGTGTTCCACAGGGAGGGTGCCACAACTGAGAAGGCCCTCTGCCTGGTTCTCTGTAACTTCACTTGTCACAGTGAGGAACCAACAGAAGACCCTCGGAGCTGGACCTCAGTGTCCGGATTGAACAGAGGGGGTGGAGACACTTCTTCAGGTATGCTGAAGCAGAGAGTATGGACTGTTCTCCAAATGAAGAGAGGTAGACAGTGGAGTCCCCCCACCCCGAAGATCAGAATCAGGACTTGTGCTTTTTAACTTGCTCTGGAGCACGGGTAGGCAAACTAAGGCCCGGGGGTCAAATCCGGCCCAATCGCCTTCACACTCCGGCCTGCAGATGGTCCAGGAATCAGGGTGTTTTTACATGAGTAGAATGTGTGCTTTTATTTAAAATGCATCTCTGGATTATTTGTGGGGCATGGGGATTCATTCATATTTCCCCCCCCCAAAATATAGTCCAGTCCCCCACAAGGTCAGAGGGACAGTGGACCGGCCCCCTGCTGAAAAAGTTTGCTGGCCCCTGCTCTAGAGTTAGTACTGAGCAGTGAGGTGGTCAAGTTTGCTGATGATACTAAATTGCTCAAGGTTGTTAAAACAAAAAAAGATTTTGAAGAGCTCCAAAAGGACCTTTCCAAATGGAGTAAACATGTGCTAAATGGGCAAATGCAATCTGATGTAGACAAGTGTAAAGCTATCCATGTCAGGGCGAAGCATCTGAAGTCCACATATCTGCTTCTGGGGTCTGAACTGGTGGTGATTGACCAGGAACGAGATCTTGGTGTCACAGTGGATACCTCAGTGAAGATGTTGAGCCAGTGGGTGGCAGCTGTGAAAAAGTCAAACTCCAGGCTAGAAATCAATAGGAAATGAATTGAAAATAAAACTGCCAATATCACGAGTGTCATTATATAAATCTGTGTTGCGACTGCATTTGGAAAACTATGTACAATTATGTCTGCCAGATATCCTAGGGTTGGAAGAGGTCCAGAAAAGGGCAACTGAAATGATCAAGGGGCGGAGCAATTCCCCTGTGAGAAAAAAGTTGCAACATCAGGGATTCTTTTGTTTAGGGAAAAATTGAGTAAGAGGTGACATTATAGAAACTTACAGAATTATGCATGGCATGGAGAAAGCGGAGAGAGGAAAGTTTTTCTCACTGTCTTATAGCTCTAGAAATTGTGGGCCTTCAAGGAAACAGAAGTTGGAAGTTTCAGGACAGACACAAGAAAGTCCTTCATCAAGCAGCGCTTAGTTAAACTATGGAACTCCCTCCCACAGGAAGCAGCGATGACCACCAGCTTCAGGCTCCTGCAACTGAGTTTCTGGCTGTGTGCATGTCGTATGTTTAAAGCACATCGAAAACACGTGACCTCCCCCAAAGAATTCTGGGAACTGTGGTCTGTAAGGGTGCTGAGAATTGTGGCTCTGTGGGGAGCAAATTAGAGTTCCCAGGATTCTTTGGTGGAAAGTTGTGGTGTGCACACAGCCATCCCTTCAAATACTGGGATGTTTCCCCCCTCTTTCTTTCCTAGGCATCCAGCAGTAAGGTTCCAGCACATGCTAACCACAGACAGGTGGCAGCATGATGCTGCATTTTGCAGAAGTATTATTCCAAGTTATGCCCTGCTTCCCTCCGGCATGTTACAGACATAACTCCTCAGAAAGGTAGCAGTCTTCATGCACCTTCAGACCTTGCCCTGGAACCTCCAGCAGTGAAGCCTCCATGTTCAGAAGCCGTTTATCTCTGATTACCAAATGTTCAGGACAAACAACTGGGCAGGGCTGTTGTGGACTTTGCACCTTTCATGCTAGCTTTCCAGAGGCATCAGACTGGCTGCCGTGGGGAAAGAGGAAGCTGGGCTCTCTTACTTTTTTGGACTGATGCAGGACTCGAGGCCTGTTAATATGCTTTCATCCACATCGTAAATGCCATCTACACAAAACTAGAGCTGAATCATTTTGTTAGGAGGGAAGAGGAATGGCAAGCAAACGAGTGTCCCTTTAAACTGCTTGCAAGAATGTGAATGTTATATTCTTCTAATTGGAGGCTGATTTCTGCCCCTGCAGTATTCTTGAGTGCGGGGGGGGCTTTGGGATTAGATCGTAGGAGGAAGGGAGAAGGAAAAGACAGATCAGCCAGTTAAATTCCACAAGTGTTGTGCTGTTGTTTTTTGAAGATCCTTCAAATTCAAGCTTGACAAGTGACATTGAAATGTTTCAAATGTCGAAAACTCACCACCTAAAAATTTTGCCCAGTTTTAAAATTCTGCAGCATTTCATTTTGGCTGTAGTCTAAATTCCTGTTGCAAGGCAGAACCATTCATTTGCAACTGAAAGCCCAGCAATCCTACAGGCAGAGGGCTGGAGTGCCACTCCTCTCTGGCAGATGTCTTATACAGGGGTTCTTGGGATCAGAGCAAAAAGCTTACTGTAGACATCAGCTCACAAGGACTTGGGAAGCTGCCTCATAGCAAGCCAGACCATTGCCCATCGAGTTCAGTACTGTCTACACTGACAGGCAGTGACTCTCCAGTGTAACCTTTCGCATGAAGGCAGATACTCTGCCAGAGAGCTGTGGCCTTTCTCAGCTCAGGCAACGTGAACTGTGCAAAAAGCAAATTTGGAGCAGAATTCTTTAATTTGTAATAGATCATGCAGCATGCAGCATGCTATGATGCTACTCTATTAAAATAATTTTATGAGGTGTGTGACTTTGTTTCTCAGTTCGATCCTTTTACATGGTTTTGTATGTATTGTTTTGACCAAACTGCGGGAGGCAGTGGAAGACAGGAGTGCCTGGCGTGCTTTGGTCCAGGGGGTCACGAAGAGTCGGACATGACTAAATGACTAAACAACAACAAAGTATGTATTGTAGTATTTTATGCATTGTGACATTGTTATTTTTATTGATTTATTGCAATTAAGAGTGAATTTCTGTTTAATTGTTATTTGCTGCTATTTAATTTTATTGTGTACCATTATGTTCTAATGGATTATTCAACATTATTTGATAAAAGTTGTCTATGTTAAAGTTATGTTTTTATTATGACTTTTTATATTGGATCAGGTTGTTATAAGGTGTGTGAACTTTGTTGTATATTTTGTTGTTTTTTCAGCTTGTAAACTCTGCATAGTCATATAGAGAGGGTGGTATGCAAGTTAGAAATGAAATAGAAATGAAACAGATAACTTATTTTATGTGTTTTGGAATCCTAGGGAAAACAGAGCCATGCACTCAAACTAACAGACAGTAAGCTCAGGAGAGACAAAGGAGCATATTGAACACAAAAAACACTTTAAGGATATTAACACACTCAATCAACATCTCATTTTACATTTGAAATAAATATGGCTGTAACAGATGTCAAACTGAGCCTAAAGGGGGAGTGTGCTTTGGGAATGTATCCAGGAGAACGCATTGACCCATTGAAAGCAATCAAATGTTTGGGCACACTCAATGACTAGTCCAGAAAGCAAATGCTGTCCTCAGTGATGTTGTCAAACAGCCATAGCTACGGAGAGGAGGGGGGGGACAACCAGCTGGGTTTTTTTGCCCTGGGTGAGGGGTGCCTCTGTGTGAGTATGTATGCAAATATGTCCGTGAGGGTGCCAAGCTGGGTGTTTGACTGGGGTGAAATAAAACCTAATTTATAATGAATCCCAGATTAGTTTGTATCTCTTGGAGAAGGAGAAAGCTTAGGCAAGATATATAGAGATTGTCCATGACAGCATAAGACAGGTGATGAAAAAGGTACAATTAAGGGTTTTGGTTTTTTGTTGTTGTTGTTTAGTTGTGTCCGACTCTTTGTGTCCCCCTGGACCAGAGCATGCCAGGAACTCCTGTCTTCCACTGCCTCCCGCGGTTTGGTCAAACTCATGCTGGTAGCTTCGAGAACACTGTCCCACCATCTCGTCCTCTGTCATCCCCTTCTCCTTGTGCCCTCCATCTTTCCCAACATCAGGGTCTTTTCCAGGGAGTCGAGTCTTCTCATGAGGTGGCCAAAGTATTGGAGTCTCAGCTTCAGGATCTGTCCTTCCAGTGAGCACTCAGGGCTGATTTCCTTCAGAATGGATAGGTTTGATCTATTTTGACTCCAGGAAGAAGAAACACTCAATGCAGGTTCTGATAGACCCTATAGCCCACTATTTCACCAATGTTTTGAACTCAGGGTCCCCTTCCAAAGCTGCCCTACCTATTGAGCCCAACAGTTAAGAAAGTAGCAGAGAATCATTGCTCTGATTGAAATTAGAGTCAGAGAAGAATCTGCGGAGTCTCTGAGGTGAGTATCCCAAGCTCCTGAGACTCATCTCTCAGAGCTCAGATATGTGAGCCTTCAAGAACATCGGTACATTACACGTGCAAAACGTGTAAGAGCGCTCAGTTTAGGGTTCTATATTTCTCTTTCACGAAAGCAGCCATGGCACAAAGAATGTTGCAGAAATGCAGTGGAGATTAGGGGTGCTTAACCCTTCAGCAGCTTGCCTTGTCCAAATCATCCTCCCACAGCAGCCCCTGGAGATTCATAGAAAGTGGTTGAGGATCATTTTGGATAAAAAAAATTGAGGGTGAAAAAGGGTCAAGCACTTCCTCCCCTGCTGCTTCTCCACTCTAAATTCTCTGCTTCTGAAGCTGTTTTTTGTTTTGTTTTGTTTTTTAAGCATCAGGGCTCCTACATGAGTTTACCCTTTTACCACCTTGAAAAGTTCATAGAGCTAAAGGAGGAAGTTGGAAAAGTGGTGCTCTTTCCCACTTCCTGTTTCAGCTCTATGTGCATTTCAAACCTCAGATTAGCACCCAAACAGCTGAAGAGAAAGCAGAATGACCAAGAGGGTAGATGGGAAGAGGATCAGGGGAGAAAGTGAAGTGATTCCTTGTTCAGGAGCACTGAAATGTGGTGTGTATAAGGGAGTGGTTACATCAGCAATGAAGCAGCTCAGACAAGGAGCTTATATGAGAGCTGGAAGCCACACACCTTCCTGGCTTCTTCCTGGCACTCCCACATGCTTCCCCCTCCTCCCAAGTAGCCTTATGTGCAGCTACTAGAGCACCTCAGAGGCAGCCCTGAAGCTTCTGCCTGGCTTGCCATGTCTTCTGCTTCTTGGTGATGGGTCAGTGTTGTTTTTGTTACCCTATGTAAAAACCATGAGGATCCGTATCTTGAATCAATGTTTCTGTTTTTTTCCCCCCAAGTGAATTTTTATTGTTTTCCTTACATATTCTTTTCCAACAAACTGTAATAGCACCATACATTCCCTTTGACTCTGCCGAGTCACGACCCCCCTCCCTCCCCACAACTGGTATATTTATCCTCTTTCCATCACACACATCATTCTCATATTAGTACTATTATACATTGGAGGTATTATGTCAATCCTGCTAGTGTCTTGACCTCTTTACAATTCTTCTTTAAATATTCAATAAATTTACTCCAGTTATTTTGGTATCTTTGATCTCCCTGGTCCCAGATCCTCCCTGACAGTTTGGCAAGTTCTGCATATTCTGTCAACTTCACCTGCCACTCCTGAATAGTTGGTATATCTTGTACTTTCCATCTTTGGGCCAGAAGGGTCCTCGCGGCAGCATGAACAAATTTTGATCTTCTATTTTAATTTCTGTTCCCATTAAGCCTAATAGACACACTTCCGGTCTTTTGGGGAAAGTATATCTAAATATTTTTTTGAGTTCATTATAAATTGATTCCCAAATTTTTTTTACCTTATCACAGGTCCACCACATATGGAAATAGTCCCCATCTGCCTTTTTGCATTTCCAACACTTTCTTTCTTTTTTCCTATACATTTTATCTAATTTTACTGGCGTATCTTGAATCAATGTTTCTGAGCTGCTGGCAAGCACCATATCTGGTGTGTGGGTGTGAACTATGGAAGGAATGTACACCTTAATTTGTTGTTGGCTTTTTGGAGTCTCCATGCAAAATCATGCAAATTCAAGAGGATCAATGTTCATTGTACTGAATCAGACTTTTACTCAACCCCCTGGCAGTGGCCAGGGTGGTAGTGCCCCCTGACAGTATCTCAAAATTCCAAAGGTGACCAAGGGCCCCTAATGTTTGCCAATCTCTGAATGTTGCTTAAGATTTGATGTCATCTTACCATGTTCATTTATCACTAAGGATGCTAAGGATGTCATAGCTGAAATGGCTCCATTTAATGGACAGGCTTTAGCAAAATAGGCTAAATTGGTTTTTTAAAAGTACCTTACAAAAATGTAATCCTGTGCATTTCCCAGAGAGGAAACATTTTCATTAACACTGTCATGCAAAAGAAATCCAGTCATCCAGTCTGTAGCCAGGGTCCCTTGAATGACTGGCTTCCTGTACCAAACACTGTTTGCCAGGAGAGTGTTCATGTCCCTAAGGATGCTCATCTGTCTTGTGTGTCTACATGAGCAGAAAATAATGCCCATGAGTGCACCTGTTGCAATGCCAGGTGAATGGTGGATGTCTGCAACAATAACTGTCTGTTTCCATGAAAGCTAAGGTGAAAATGTTTTGAAAATTAATACTGAGGGGCCTGGACATTTTGCAGGTACATCCCCCAAATTTCCAGTTCTCTCTTCATAACAATGAGAGTAGGTTCTGTTACTGAACTGAATAGCAGCAGGCAGGTAGAATGAAATGTTGAACCAGGATCTAGGATGCATAACAAGATACTAGTCCTGTTGAGGTGTTCACCTCCATGTGTTCTCAGAACATGAGAGGAAAGTAGCTTCACTCCAGACTTTCCTGTGTTGAGGGGGCAGGGGAGATCTGCAGCGGGAATCTTCATGTGGCCAAACGCTGATCCTACAGGGTCTTGATCACACCCGGCATTCTAAGCACATTCAGCCCTCAGAAATTCTGCTCAATGTGCAAAGGGTCAAGACTGCAGTCAGCAGGGAGGGGGGCATGGGCGTGAGGGCCAGCTTCTCCCTCCATGCCTTTTGGGGATGCGTGGAGGTGAATACCTGAACAGGGCTAATGTTTCACACACACACACCCAAATCATATTTTCATGCATGCAGAGAGAGATCAATATCACTCCTCTCTAGTAGCATGCTATGATGTTGCAAGACAGCCACTAGAAACCCAAACTCTCCATTCTCATTCCACACACCCCCTGGAGAGACACTGGCTGAGTTGCTAATCTCAGCCTGAGCCTCTGGTCTCCTCTTTTTTTATTATTGGCCAGCCTTTTAACATAATTACAGGGAATCTGCATGTAAATTGCTCATTAATTCAGGCACGTTTTGGCAGCATTTAGAATCAGAGAAACCTATTTGGAAACAACTCTCTGCAATAGCGGGAGAAAGAAGAAGGGTTCTCCAAAGGGTAGCTGGAGCAGCAGTCTAACTGGGACTCACACAGCCAGGTCTCCTGGGAGGGCTACTATACAATTTCCCTGCCACCAGCTGGGTATGAGGTGGACGGGTGGAGGTCCCATTCCATTAAAAAGGAACAAGGCAGGCGCTTGCCAGCAAGAGAGAGGAGAAAGAGATATATCAAGCAGAGCATGAAGAGAATATGGCACTGGACATGGATTCCAAATGCAGCTATGTTTTTAAAAAATAACAAAAACAAAAAAGAGCTCCTAGCCCCTGGGATTTGGAAGATGCATTGTTTGCAAAGCCTCATTAAATCTCACCAAGAAGAAGTTTGAGCCAAGAGGTCAAGGAACAGAGCTTCTCACCCTTCTCTATGCCTAGGAAAATAAATTATACAAAGCAGTTGAAAATGCAGAATAAACTATGTAACGCTAAGTCCAGTTAGGCAATGTGGGGAACAGGAGCCGGTCAGCTGACACTCAAAATGAGAATTCAATGAATGCTGCATGCACTCTCACCCAGCTCTATTCAAAGCAGGTGCGGCTCATGCATACGCCCAATGTGTTCACCATATTTTTGAGGAATGTAGTACACAGGCTGAGTTTTAAATTCGGCCACATGTACACAGCGGTGACCTATAAGGGGGGACATTGCCTCTGCACAGCCTTCCCAGTGGCAACAATGCTTGTTGGGACTGCAGCGAGGTGGGGCAGTGGTGGCAAAAGGTTGGTGGTGGCAGCAGGCACAGGCAGACCCACATCCGGCATGGCTGTCACACCGGTGCTTTGCCCTACCCTTGCCCCACTACCCTGCCCTGCCCAGTTCTAGTGAGTAGCAACACTATTGCAGCTGGGAAGGCAGTGCAGGGGTAGCATCCCAACTCGCATGCATGTACGTACATCATTCACACAAACATCAGCGCGTGTACAGGAGAACATATAGACAGCCCTACTCTGTTGAACTGAAATAGGTGCTGCAAAATCAGGTCCCTCTAGGCTCCAGAAGATCCCTGATAACATAATCAGAGTTTACCAGGGCCTAGAGGAGGGAAGGGGAGGAAGTGGTCTCCCAAGGTGATGTTGGAACTCCAACTTCCATCAGTCCCAGGCAGCATGGCTGATGGTCAGATATAATGAGAGTTGTAGTCCAACTCTGAAGGGTGCCAGCTCCCCACCCCTGGCCTAGATGCCTCCAAGAAAGTCCAGATCATTTCAACCCCAAACTGAGGGCACTGCAGCTGATTCCACAAGCAATTGATTCCACAAATCTACCACCCAAGCCCAGTATTTCCAGAGTTCAGGACCATGGCACATCAGCTACAGATCTGCAGTGAAATCACAGATGGGTATCCAGATCCCTCCTTGCAACAAAACAAAGCCACAGGTGAGATTTCCCCATTGATTCCAGTTCAACCCCCCTCCCCCCAAGCAATAGAGCTGGTCAAATGAAAGGGAACATTCAATGTACCCCCAAATGCTTTCTTGCCTTTAGGCAGGTTGAGTTCCAGAAAACAATCAAATCCTCATGGAAAATTCTAGCCCACCCATATAACTTTTCCTCCCCAGGAAAGGGAACATACAGCTACTAATTGCATAGTGCAATGTGGAGAAGGTGGAGCGAATGTGACACAGTGTACTTTAATTTTCAGTGGTGAATCTTAAAACAATAGGCTGTTAAAAATGGAAGCTATAAAAAGGGGCATTACAATAATTGAATACCTCAGCTCTAAAGCAGTGAAGCTTTTTTCCTTTCCTTTTCCTGAAATGCTAAGCTGCAAAATGAGGGTAAAGATTCCTTTCCATCAAACATCTGTCTGTGTAAAATGTAAACATCTGTCCATATGAGCTCTAGCCAAAAGACCTGCATCAGCCTTCACCAACCAGATGCTCGTCAGATTTTTTGGACTACAACACCCATCAGTGCCTGCCAGCCCCAGCTGGCTGAGGCTGATGGGCAATGTAGTCCAGAATTCCTATAAGACAACAAAATGCCCCTGTTTTCATGCAGAATGTTGGAGGGTATGGGCATCAGGTTGGAAATGGCTGCCCTACATGAAACTGTGAGGCTCCAGAGCTAACTTTCTTCCACATGTACTTGCTAAGCCCTGTGGGCAAATTGTTCAAGCTAATATAAAACCCAACAGAACAAGTTTGCAGGGCAGCAGCTGAAGGAGGAGCAAAAGAGTTTTCTTGTGTGTGTGTTTCTTGTGGCTGATTAGCTGTTCTCCCTGTGCAAAGGTCAGAGGGGGCAGGGTTTCTGTTGAGTCAGGTGATTAGCTGTGGGAGGAGCTTATCAGAGCTTGCAGGGCAGCGGCATGCACAGTTTGATCCATCTTTTAGATTTAGGGGAGCTAGTCTCAAATGTTTGTTGGGGGAGACCTAGGCTTTTTTGGAGGGGTTATTTGTCCTGTCTTCATGCTTTTTAAGATGGAGGACCACTGTAGCCACCCCCAACGACACGTTTTAAAGATGGAGGGTGAGGGAACAGCTGCAGTTGCCTGTGGTTCCTGCGCAATGTTTGCCATCTTGCCAAAGGTAGCAGACAGCTTTACCTGCAGCAATTGTATGTTGATTGCCCTCTTAGAAGACAAAGTCCAGCAACTGGAGGAACGTGTAGCTACGCTCCAAAGAATTAGAGAGCTGGAGCTCTTCTTGGAAGCAACAGAGAACACCGTCTCTGTTATGTACTGAAGTTCTCACCCTGGGCCAGCAGGGGGATACTGTAGATAGTTTTCACTCAGGTCCACGTCAGTTATTTTAGGCGGGAAACCCTGGGTTGTTGTTGCTACAATGTTGACAGCCGGCTGCCTATAAAAGCAGGCCGGCTGAGCTGTTTGCTGTTCAGTTTCTGTTCCAGCTTACAAAATAAAGAGCTGCTTTGGAGAAATTGCTGTGTAGTCTGCCATGTTGACCCACTATTCAACAGTCTCCACCAAGGAGGAGACAGGGGACACCCCTGAGAAGGAGGGTAGTTCACCAACACAGGTGCCAGATATATGGAGAAACGTGACTCAAAGAAGTAGGAGGCCCAGGGTTCACTCTGATTGTTTAGAAATACACAATCGCTTTGAAGTCCTCTCCCCTAGCATGGAAGACAAAGAACAGACTCCATTTGAGGATCTCTCCCTCATTACAGTCGATCAGGTATATGACGATCAGCAAAGTCAGTCCTCAGGGAATGTGCAGGCGACCTTGGAACGGACAGCTCACGGAAGAACCCCGACCAAACCTAAGAGGAGGCGTGTAGTGGTGATAGGGGATTCCCTACTGAGGGGAACAGAAGCAGTGATCTGTGGGCCTGACAAGATGTCTCGGGAGGTGTGCTGTCTCCCCGGGGCTAAGATCCAAGATGTAACTGAACGACTGCAAGGAATCACAAAACCCACAAACAAATACCCCTTCCTCTTGGTTCATGTGGGAACCAATGACACTGCAAGCAATAGCCTCCAGAAGATCAAAAGAGATTACGAGGGTCTGGGCAGGAAATTGAAGCAATTAAATGCACAAATTGTCATCTCATCTGTCCTCCTAGTTGAACGACGTGGCCCAGGGAGAGAGGAAAAAATAGTGGAAGTGAACAGCTGGCTTCGCAAATGGTGTAAACAGGAACGGTTTGGATTCTTAGATCACGGACTGCAGTTTCTTGAAGATGGACTTCTGGCAAGCGATGGGCTGCACCTCACAACGGTTGGGAGGAATGTTTTTGCCAAAAATCTCAGAAGCCTCATCAGGAGGGCTTTAAACTGACTAATGTGGGGGAGGGAGACAGTGCTCCTGAAGGTAGGAGTCTATCAATTGATGAAGATGATCATCCAAATGTCATAGACCAAATGGAGCAAACAGCACGCAGACCTAGTGGTGGGAGGAAAAAATCCTTAAATAAGAGACACGGGGGAATGATTAATGGACTTCAATGTCTGTACACTAATGCGCAAAGCATGGGAAATAAACAAGATGAGCTTGAGCTCTTGGTACAGCAAACTAAATATGACATAATAGGCATCACTGAAACCTGGTGGGATAAGTCCCACGATTGGAATGTAATAATGGGGGGATACAATCTATTTCAGAGAAACAGACCAGACAAGAAAGGAGGAGGAGTGGCGTTATATGTCAGGGATGTGTATACCTGTGAAGAGATCCAAGATTTATTTATTTTTAAAAATAATATTTATTGCTTTTAAAAGTTACAAAAAAAGTAGAAGAAAGAGAGAAAAAAACAAAAAAGAAAAAAGAAAGAGACAAACAATACAGTATATAAACAATACAAACCCACCCTAAACCCATTGAACTAAACACATAAACAAAGCAAGACTTTCCATCTTTCTCTATTTTCTGTCATATTATGAATAACATATTATTTAACCTTATTTCCCATTAAAGGTAGATTACTTATATACACCCAACTTCTTATAGCATTCCTGCTAAATCTATAAAATATTATTCCACCATTTTTCTGACAGTCATTACTTTAACAAAATTTCTAAATAAACACTTTAAATTTTCCAATAATCTTCCACTATCTCCTCTCCCTGGCTTTGGATTCTGCCAGTCCTTTCCGTCAGTTCCATATAATCCATCAACCTGGTGTCCTTATATCTGAGGCTCTTAAATCTCTTCCAAGTCCCTTCTGCAGGTCTTCTTCATATTCTTTAATGCTCAGGAGCAAATCTCGGGAAAACTCCAGCATAGCAATACTTTTGTTCCTTCTGGACAGTTCAGCCAAATTTCCAAGGTTAAAAATAAAGCCCATAGAGTGTTTCAGAATGTATTTCAGGATTCCTCCAATTCTAGCGACCCCCAAAACTTCAAACTCCTCCAAGCCCAGGTCCATGTCCATGTTCTATGATTCTATAAGCAGAGGCTTGACAACCATATGTCAGGAGTGCTCTAATGGTGTTTCCTGCTTGGCAGGGGGTTGGACTCAATGGCCCTTGTGGTCTCTTCCAACTCTATGATTCTATGATTCTATAAGTCAGTCAATCCCTGGATAGAAGGTTCTTTCCAACTTTCCTTCTTCAATCCAAGCCGGGATCCTAGCCTCAAAATTTGACTTTTGCTAGATTCAGTCATGAAAGACCTCAATTTATAATCCTCAATTTGCTTCTGAGAAATTAAGGATCCCGCTTGTACTACTTTTGGTTTCACATCATCAGCTTTCTCATTTTTCTCCACCATTTTCACATCATCAGCTTTCTCCTGATCTCGTTTTTTGACAGAATTACAAGCCTGGTAGATGAAGGGAACGCAGTGGATGTAGCCTACCTTGATTTCAGCAAAGCATTTGACAAGGTGCCCCATGATATTCTTGTAAAGAAGCTGGTAAAATGCGGTCTTGACTATGCTACCACTCAGTGGATTTGTAACTGGCTGACTGACCGAACCCAAAGGGTGCTCATCAATGGTTCCTCTTCATCCTGGAGAAGAGTGACTAGTGGGGTGCCACAGGGTTCTGTCTTGGGCCCGGTCTTATTCAACATCTTTATCAACGACTTGGATGATGGACTCAAGGGCATCCTGATCAAATTTGCAGATGACACCAAACTGGGAGGGGTGGCTAACACCCCAGAGGACAGGATCACACTTCAAAACGACCTTGACAGATTAGAGAACTGGGCAAAAACAAACAAGATGAATTTTAACAGGGAGAAATGTAAAGTATTGCACTTGGGCAAAAAAAATGAGAGGCACAAATACAAGATGGGGGACACCTGGCTTGAGAGCAGTACATGTGAAAAGGATCTAGGAGTCTTGGTTGACCACAAACTTGACATGAGCCAACAGTGTGACGCGGCAGCTAAAAAAGCCAATGCAATTCTGGGCTGCATCAATAGGAGTATAGCATCTAGATCAAGGGAAGTAATAGTGCCACTGTATTCTGCTCTGGTCAGACCACACCTGGAGTACTGTGTCCAGTTCTGGGCACCACAATTCAAGAAGGACACTGACAAACTGGAACGTGTCCAGAAGAGGGCAACCAAAATGGTCAAAGGCCTGGAAACGATGCCTTATGAGGAACGGCTAAGGGAGCTGGGCATGTTTAGCCTGGAGAAGAGGAGGTTAAGGGGTGATATGATAGCCATGTTCAAATATATAAAAGGATGTCACATAGAGGAGGGAGAAAGGTTGTTTTCTACTGCTCCAGAGAAGCGGACACGGAGCAATGGATCCAAACTACAAGAAAGAAGATTCCACCTAAACATTAGGAAGAACTTCCTGACAGTAAGAGCTGTTCGACAGTGGAATTTGCTGCCAAGGAGTGTGGTGGAGTCTCCTACTTTGGAGGTCTTTAAGCAGAGGCTTGACAACCATATGTCAGGAGTGCTCTGATGGTGTTTCCTGCTTGGCAGGGGGTTGGACTCGATGGCCCTTGTGGTCTCTTCCAACTCTATGATTCTATGATTCTATGATTCTATGATTCCTTTTCCTCCACCATTTGTCCAACCAAGATATGTTCCTGTACCAAATCCTGAGTTGTTTCTGTATTGACATTCACTTTTTGATTCAAATTTATCACGTTCTGTTCCAAGTTGTCAATTTTAGAGATCATCTGTCTTTTTATGGAGCTGTTCCAGCGAGTAGTTTATCTTGTATAATACATTCACAATGGCTTCTCCTATCAACATTTTGAGTGGTCCAAGGTCAGACTCTAATTTTCAGAATCTTATCTTGCAGCTGCAGATCTCCCTGTTGCACTCCTGTAACAGTTTCACATGCTCCCTCTAGAGGGAAACAGTCTCCGTTTGTATCAATTCTTTCAAACACGACTCAAGCAAGTAACAATAGTTTCAATTTTCGGTTACCTTTTCCTCCATTTTTAAATGCAGAAGAGGACAATGGAAACAATGCCTTTCTTATTTTAGCTAACTGTCAAATCTGTTCTGTCAATAAACATTCCCCGAACATCATCTGACAGCCCTTTTCCAGGTTCAGAGCAGTGGCAATTTGATTTTCACTCTCTTCTGCAGGCACACTAGATCCAAAACTTCCCCCCTCTTCTCCTGCTTCTAAGAGGGGTTATATATTTTTGTCCGGTGGGAATTTAATCCTTTATCAAAAACTTTCAAAGACTTTAGCTTGTAACGTCTTTGCTTCAATCTATTTACAAAAACGGGAGGCGGACTTCCTGTTTAGAGCCTTCCCACTTCGGCACCAAATTAAAGTGTTTCAAGATCCAATTCTCCGTTCTACTCACGGGTAGTCGTTTAAAATCCAATTGTCCACAGGAAAAAGTCAGCGCTCTCCGGCAACAGCAATGTGACTTCACTCCGTGAAAAAAGCGGTTGATTCAAAGCACCGCGCCACTCACCCCACGTCGCTCCGGAACCCCAAAACAGGGTTTCCCCGCGAGTAGGGGAGGTGCAAAGGGTGCCAGCTGAATCCCAGGTTCACAGGCTTCTCCCGCCTGTGATTTCTATGGGTCTCCGCCTTCGCCGTGGCGGTCAGACCCTGCTTTTCATGGAGCAAGTTCCTCCCGATCGGAGGAGCTCCGTCATTGCCGGAGGCGTCAACCCGGAAGTCCATGAGATCCAAGATTTAGAACCTCAAAGCCAAAGTGAGAGCATTTGGGTCAAAATTAAGGGAGAGAAGAATAACAGAGACCTCATTGTGGGAGTTTATTATAGATCCCCAAGCCAAACGGAGGACATAGATGATGCCTTCCTGGAACAGATGGCCAAGCATGCAAAAGGAAGGGAGATAGTAGTAATGGGGGACTTCAATTACCCGGATATTTGTTGGATGTCAAACTCAGCCAAGAGCATAAGGTCAAACAGATTCTTCACTGGCCTTGCAGACAACTTCATTTTCCAGAAAGTGGGAGAAGCAACAAGAGGAACAGCCATTTTAGATCTGGTCCTAACCAATGTTGATGACCTGGTTAGTGGGGTAGAAGTGGAAGGATCATTAGGCGCGAGTGATCATGCTCTTCTGAAGTTTACTATACAGCGGAAAGGAGCAGCCAAGCATACTAGGACTCAATTTCTTGACTTTAAGAAAGCTGACTTCATAAAACTTAGGGAAGTGCTGGGTGAGATCCCATGGACAGTAATACTAAAAGGAAAGGGAGTTCATGATGGCTGGGAGGGAGATAGTAAAAGCACAACTTCAGGCAATACCAATGAGACGGAAACATGGAAGGTGCCTAAAGAAGCCAGGGTGGCTATCTAAAGAACTTTTAACTGAGTTAAGATTAAAAAAGGATGTGTACAAAAAATGGAAAAGGGGGGAAACCACCAAAGAGGAATTCAAACAAATAGCCAGCACGTGTAGACACAAAGTCAGAAAAGCTAAAGCACAGAATGAACTCAGGCTTGCTAGAGAGGTTAAAAGCAACAAAAAAGGCTTTTATGGGTATGTTCGTAGCAAAAGGAAGAACAAAGAAACAGTGGGGTCACTCAGAGGAGAAGATGGTGAAATGCAAGCAGGGGACACAGAAAGGGCTGAACTCAATGCCTTCTTTGCCTCAGTCTTCTCTGATAAAGAAAACAATGCCCGACCTGAAGAATTTGGAGCAAATGATTCAGCAAAGGAAACACAGCCCAGAATAACTAAGGAGATAGTACAAGAATACTTGGCTAGTTTAGATGTATTCAAGTCTCCAGGGCCAGATGAACTGCATCCAAGAGTATTAAAAGAACTGGCAGATGTGATCTCAGAACCACTGGCAGTCATCTTTGAGAATTCCTGGAGAACAGGCGAAGTCCCGGCAGACTGGAGGAGGGCAAATGTTGTCCCTATTTTCAAAAAGGGGAATAGAGAGGACCCAAATAATTACCGCCCAGTCAGTCTGACATCAATACCAGGGAAGATTCTGGAGCAGATCATTAAGCAAACAGTCTGTGAGCACCTAGAAAGGAATGCTGTGATCACCAACAGTCAGCATGGATTTCTGAAAAATAAGTCATGTCAGACTAACCTGATCTCGTTTTTTTGACAGAATTACAAGCCTGGTAGATGAAGGGAATGCAGTGGATGTAGCCTACCCTGATTTCAGCAAGGCATTTGACAAGGTGCCCCATGATATTCTTGTAAAGAAGCTGGTAAAATGCGGTCTTGACTATGCTACCACTCAGTGGATTTGTAACTGGCTGGCTGACCGAACCCAAAGGGTGCTCATCAATGGTTCCTCTTCATCCTGGAGAAGAGTGACTAGTGGGGTGCCACAGGGTTCTATCTTGGGCCCGGTCTTATTCAACATCTTTATCAACGACTTGGATGATGGACTCAAGGGCATCCTGATCAAATTTGCAGATGACACCAAACTGGGAGGGGTGGCTAACACCCCAGAGGACAGGATCACACTTCAAAACGACCTTGACAGATTAGAGAACTGGGCGAAAACAAACAAGATGAACTTTAACAGGGAGAAATGTAAAGTATTGCACTTGGGCAAAAAAAAAAAAAAATGAGAGGCACAAATACAAGATGGGTGACACCTGACTTGAGAGCAGTACATGTGAAAAGGATCTAGGAGTCTTGGTTGACCACAAACTTGACATGAGCCAACAGTGTGATGCGGCAGCTAAAAAGCCAATGCAATTCTGGGCTGCATCAATAGGAGTATAGCATCTAGATCAAGGGAAGTAATAGTGCCACTGTATTCTGCTCTGGTCAGACCTCACCTGGAGTACTGTGTCCAGTTCTGGGCACCACAGTTCAAGAAGGACACTGACAAACTGGAACATGTCCAGAGGAGGGCAACCAAAATGGTCAAAGGCCTGGAAACGATGCCTTATGAGGAACGGCTAAGGGAGCTGGGCATGTTTAGTCTGGAGAAGAGGAGGTTAAGGGGTGATATGATAGCCATGTTCAAATATATAAAAGGATGTCACATAGAGGAGGGAGAAAGGTTGTTTTCTGCTGCTCCAGAGAAGCGGACACGGAGCAATGGATCCAAACTACAAGAAAGAAGATTCCACCTAAACATTAGGAAGAACTTCCTGACAGTAAGAGCTGTTCGACAGTGGAATTTGCTGCCAAGGCGTGTGGTGGAGTCTCCTACTTTGGAGGTCTTTAAGCAGAGGCTTGACAGCCATATGTCAGGAGTGCTCTGATGGTGTTAACTGCTTGGAAGGGGGTTGGACTCGATGGCCCTTGTGGTCTATTCCAACTCTATGATTCTATGATTCTAAGTTCATCCCGTGTATTAGGACTGGTGTTACCCCTTCTCCAAATCATCTCCAAGGCTGTTCATCTGACAGAATGTGCCCTAGATTTTTGTACTCCTCTGCCCCCAACTCAACAGTTTTCTGTGCTACCATTAAAATGCTAACCAGCTGGAAAGAAAGTCAGGCAAGCACACAAGCCAGGGGTCTGCTCTCCCTGCAAAGCATTGTGGGTATGCTAGAAGACTTGTCTCAGGCATGCTCAATTTCCCCCAGAGAAATTCTAGTGCTGTGGATTGGTGTTCTGCAACTGCAGCTTCTGTCTCTCATTTCTTTGCTCATAGATTAACAAAAGGGAGATCATTCTTGCCCAAAGCCCCACTGCTCAGAAGGGCAAAGTGGATCAGATATCTCAGTGACAACAGCTGAAGTTACAATTGCATGCACACTTGCTTACCTGGGAGTATGTGCTCCTGAACTGAGTGGGCCTGATATCTGAGCCAGGCATGTGAAGGCTGACACTTATTGATTTTTCAAAGCACATCTCAGTCATGCTTCAAAACACACCATGTGGGAATCACCGGGTTATACATGCGCACCACAGAAACTTTCTCCTTTTCAGTGTGGTCTTCGGTTCTAGCCACTCAGGCCACTGGATTATAAACCTTCTGGGTGGGTTATAATAATTTTTAAATCTTCTAGGTGCTGCCTGGGGGAATTATCCTTCACTTTGCTGGAGGCAAAAGAGGCAGCTTGGTGCCTTCTGCTTCAGAAAATAATAATAATGATCTTTGAATTAAAATGTGCCATGCCAAGGTGGCTGAAAGCTTGCTTATTCACAATGAAGGCCTCCTGACACTGCTGTCTGTCTATCTTTTTTTTTTTGTATAATTTTTCCCCACTTTAACATACACCAAAAAGAAAAAAACAAATATCCATCAACATGGATAAACAAAAGAAAATTGATACATCAAATCATAATCTCAAAATCTTTAAATAAAAATGGTCTTTTTCTATAGACCCGACTTCCTGTCCACTCATTACAGTGGTACTTCATATCAAGAACTTAATTCGTTCCGGAGGTCCATTCTTAACCTGAAACTGTTCTTAACCTGAGGTACCACTTTAGCTAATGGGGCCTCCCACTGCCACCATGCCACCACTGCACGATTTCTGTTCTCACCCTGAAGCAAAGTTCTTAACCCGAGGTACTATTTCTGGGATAGTGGAGTCTGTAACTTGAAGCGTATGTAACCCGAGGTACCACTGTACTTCAATTTCTCATCATTTGTTCACTGCCATAACATAACATGTTTTGTTAGAGTTCAACCATCATTAATCTATTTTAAGTTATCATATTTTTTGCTCTAGAAGACTCACTTTTTCTCTCCTAAAAAGTAAGGGGAAATGTGTGTGCATCTTATGGAGCGAATGCAGGCTGCGCAGCTATCCCAAAAGCCAGAACAGCAAGAGGGATTGCTGCTTTCACTGCACAGCGATCCCTCTTGCTGTTCTGCCTCCTGAGATTCATAATATTTTTTTTCTTGTTTTCCTCCTCCAAAAACTAGATGCGTGTTGTGGTCTGGTGCGTCGTATAGAGTGAAAAATACGGTATACTTCATACTTGAAACTGCTACTGAAATTATTCAAAAGCTGCGACAGACTTTAAGCGACAATTGCTATTTTTTCCCATTTTGAGATAAATACCTGTTTTGGTTTATTTTTTAATAAGACAATTATCTAGTTCCGCATATTCAGCCAATTTTTGAATCCATTCTAATCTTGAGGGAACTTTATCACTCTTCCAATTTGCCGCAGTGAGAACTCTTGCTGCAACCATAGCATATAGAAAGATCTCTCTTACCATTTTGGGAACTTCCAGATCTGTAATTCCCAAAAGGAAAGCTTCTGGGTTTTTTTTATCAAAGGATATTTTTAGCATTTTTCCCCAGTTCTATATAGATATCTTCCCAGAACAGCTTGATTTCTTTACACTGCCACCACATGTGGAATAGAGTGCCTGGCTTTTCTTTACACCTCCAGTAATTACTTGGGACACTTCTATACATCTTAGAGAGTTTCCAAGGAGTTACCGTACTTTTTGCACCATATCACTCACTTTTTCCCTCCTAAAAAGTAAGGGGAAATGTCTGTGCGTGTTATGGAGGGAATGCCTACGGGTGGCATGCCTGCGGATTTTCCTCCTCTAAAAACTACGTGCGTGTTATGGTCAGGTGCGTGTTGTAGAGCGAAAAATACGGTAAATACCACAGTTGTTGCATTTTAAGGAAGTTCTCATTTTAAGGAAGAGACACTGCTGTCTGTCACAGGACAAGACTGGGAAGGGAGGAGAGGCGGTCAGAAACAAAATTACTCGTAGTGCTGAAGAAATTGTCTCCTTATGGAACAGAAAGTAAAAGTTTTTGCAGGACTAGACTAGGTTAACTATGCCTAATCTGTGTTCTCGTCCAGTTTTCCAATGTTTTCAAGAAGACTGTCAGCTTGACCCACAAAAACCAGCTCCTTCCCAACAGGTGTGTGTGTGTGTGTGTGTGTGTGTGCATGCACACTTGAAGGCCCATATATAGCTCAGTGGGAGAGCACCTGCACTGCAAGCGGAAGGTCCCAGGTTCAATCCCTGGCATCTCCAGTATCTGAAATCCTGGATAGCCTCTGCCAGTCAATGCACACCAGAGGTAGAGAACTGGCTCTGGCCAATATGCGCTGCCAGGGAATCCCACTTGCAAATTTAAAAAATGGGAGCTGCCTCTAAACTCCCAATCGTTCCTTTCAAGCTGCATCTGTCTCTGCCCCACACCTGAAATCAAGTGTGGGGCAGGTGGCATGATTTGTGGGAGATGGCCTTGTGATGAGCCTGATTAGGGCTGCATGCCAACGGCCCCCCAACCTTGATGTGGATGATGCTGAGCCAGAAAAACCAATGGGTCTGATTCAGAACAAGGCAGATTCCTATGTTCCTAACAAAGGCCTTCCTCAATAAATGTGTGCTTGGTTCTTCAAATATATGGTGATATTGTACCTGCTCCTGGTCTCTGGGCAACAGACCACCTTCATACCTGTAGGGAAGGGAAGGGTTCCATCCTAATCTCCAGAAAATGGACTGGCCATTTGTATGATGTGCAGTGGTCACAAGAAGCACCAACGCAGCACATTTATATCCTTTCAAATCATCATCCACCCAAAGAGACTGTGAATCAAACTTACTGGCAAAGTTTGCTAGTAGTGAGATGACAATCTGACAACCATTCCAGTAATACCCTGCCTGCAGTCACCTGCAGATTGTAGAAGATGGGTATGCACAAAGGAAATCCTTTTTCATAGCAAGTCTGTTTTTGCAAGTTTACAGGAAAATGATCAAGGTCTTTTCATGAGAAAGACGGTGGTGGGGCAGCAACTTGAGTTGGCTTGTCTTGGGCTGTCATGATGCATAGAAAGAGCTGTGGAAGTGCTCCTATGCCTCTGACATGCCCAGTCCCAAAGCATATACACACCCTTCAAGAGCCACTGGCGCCCGGTTGACATTGCAAGACCTACAACAGCTGAGAGAGAATGTTCATTGTGGATCCCTCTAGTTTCAGTGGAAGAAACCTGGAAGCAGGTTTTCCAGGGATGACTGGGCCACTAAGGAAATGGAAACCAGGGGAGATGTGTTGGGGAGATGAAAAGAAGCATAGGACATTGATCTGGAACTAACAGAAGAAGCAAAATAGGAAGGTCAAAAGTTAGTTACGGTATATGCATACCACAAAGGAAGGAAGAATTATTGGGAGGATGTAGGCCTCTAGGAATACCTAGTTAGTGGGCAAACAGGGGGACACCAGCTAATTCCCACAAATGAAAGGATCTCCTTTCACTTCTCCCTCCCCATATCCCAGAACATCAGTAAAACCATAGGGGAAAAGGTCACCACCTGCATCCTCGTGAGTACTTCTTACCCCAAGGATATTCAGTTTTCCAAATCAGATTGCTCAGAAAGCATTCTTGGTGCTTACACAACTTTAAATGATGTTAGGATGCTATCTTCCAATCCATCACACCCACTCATGCTTATGAGAGACAAGCACCCTCCAATTCACAGTTTAGCCATAAGAAAAACCCAGAATAAGGTTCAATGGACCTTTGCAATACCATCTTGCTCATCCTCTAGATATCACATAATATTATCTGTACTAGCCCAAATTTAATATTTTAACACATATTGTTGAATGTATTTTCTCACAAAATATTGATTGGCCATGTTTAATGACGGCAATGTCAAGGTAAGATTGCACTTTGGAGAGGAGGTGATTCTGCCTAGATCAGCTTAATAGGTTCAGGCCAATGGCCCATTTAGCCCAGCACCTTGATGCCCACATGCAGGACATGAGTACAACAGCACTCTCCCCACTCGGAAGGACCAGCCACTGGGATTCAGAGGCAGGCTGCCTCCTGGAAGCAGAGGTGGAGCACAGCCATTGCGACTGGCTACAATGCTACAAATATTATGCCTGAATGTATCCTTTTGACTTGACAGCTCAGGGAAGATACCTAGCTTTATGAATCATATAAAATCAACCCCTTTGCCAAATTCCTCCATTCCATTTTTGCCCTTGTAAAAAGTATTCTTTCCCCTGCCACCTCCCCAAGCTTGAAGACATGTATGCACACTTCCTAACCCAGGAAATGCCCAGATGTGACAATTGTTGGGCTCATTGTTCTCCAAGGGAAGCCAAAACTCATCATCAGACTTGTCTCAGGCTCCAGACATGCAAAGGAAGTTCTATTGTACTTTTGGGTGGTGGGTACTAAAGACATGTTTGCCTATGCTAATCTTATACAGTGGTACCTTGGGTTAAGAACTTAATTCGTTCTGAAGGTCCGTTCTTAACCTGAAACTGTTCTTAACCTGAGGTACCACTTTAGCTAATGGGGCCTTCCGCTGCCGCCCCGCCGCGCGATTTCTGTTCTCATCCTGAAGCAAAGTTCTTACCCTGAGGTATTATTTCTGGGTTAGCAGAGTCTGTAACCTGAAGCATCTGTAACCCGAGGTACCACTGTACTTGGGTGTTGCC
Organism: Podarcis vaucheri; assembly: GCF_965113315.1. Taxonomy (NCBI): domain Eukaryota; kingdom Metazoa; phylum Chordata; class Lepidosauria; order Squamata; family Lacertidae; genus Podarcis; species Podarcis vaucheri. Next base: position 1,736,808 of record NC_138760.1, read on the forward strand.
CTGACATATCTGTCTATGCTAATCTTGTGTAACTGTCCCCTTTTGTGACATGTTAGTGATGTAGCAATGATATATTGATGATGCTGTGTGAACTGTATTCTGGGATATGGTGGGAATGTTTTAAAAGTCAACGTCGCCCCATGTTCTGGGTTCACTCGCTGCTGTTGAATAAAGGATCTAAGTCTACTGACTGCTGTTTTGCTCCAAATTGCTTGGCTGAAATTTCCTTCTTTTACTGACTGCATGGACCCGTGGGGGACTTGTACTCCGACAAGCTGGGCTGTTGAGTAGTCTCTTAACCCGGAATTTTCCTTAACGGATGGTGCCCCATGTGGGGCTAGTGGTTCTCCTCTGTAGTTTGGCAGGAAATTTTGGATTTTCCAGTGCGCACCAGGCAAATTTAGCCCAGAGAAAGTGTCCTGATCTGAGGCCATACTGCATAGGTGGTAACTAGCTGGCCTCAAAGGACCCAGCCAGGGAGCAAATGCAAGATCCAGCCGGCTTGTTTCATTGATCCTGGGATCGCTAGGAAGGCACGTGTGTATAGGTTAAAATCCAGTGCACTGGTGGGAGTGGGGTGGAAATTTCCTGGCAACCGAATTCTCTGCCCTCTTGCCTATTGTTCTTTCTTGACATTCTCTCGGTGAGAGAGCCTGTGGACCACCACTCAACTCAACAAGGGAGTTCTGAGCTCTATACCTTCTCTTAATCTCCAGCCAACCACCCCAAAGAGAGCCTGCATTAAGACACAGAGGACCGGCTTCAAAACCCACCTCTACGCACGCGGTGCCGTCTCTTTGAAAGCAAGGGGCTGGAAGGTCTCTTCTTTCTGTCCTCACCCCAGCCACACCAGTCGAGTCGTAACACGCGTGTCGTGCGTGAACTCGCTTCTGAAAGCAAGAGGGGTGTTCTGATGTGAGATTTCTATCCAGGGAGCGCCTGAGCTGGCACCACGCTTCATGGGTGTCCAGTAGGGTCCCTTTTCTCAAGTTTGTAATGCTAGGTAGGAGGTTGCCAGGAGGGATAGCCTAGCAGGAGCTGGGGGGACACGGCAGAGTGGAAAGGAAGCACCCATGGAATATGGAATAAGGGTGAGGGCTGAAGGTCTGGGGAGGAAACTAGATAGCTCAGGACTCAGGGCCAACCCTGTGAGAGGTCAGTCCATGAAAAAGTGTCAGATGAGTGGTTGGGACTTGTGTTCAGTTTTCAGAATCCTTGTAATTTGGTTTTCCTTTATGTTTTCCTTATCCTGGGCAGCTGCCCAAAGCGGGCCCTGAAAAGCAAGGGAGGAGCATGTGTCCCCTCAGCTGCACTCAGGGTAGATTCTTTGAAGGCAGGGAGCCAGGGGTCCTTTCCCTTTAGTTCTCTTTTTAAAAAGAAATTAAAAAACAACGCATATATAAAAGTGTACCCAGGCAACTAAGCGTTGTGAGCCCTGCCAGTTTGATTAACTGGTGGTGTTTGAAGAGGCAAGGATGCTCCTAAAACCACTTCATATAGGATCTCCTACTAACTTCACTTAATGAAACAAACAAGAAGCGAGCCAACTCCTTATGATAACCAATTCGGGATGGAAATATCTATGTTTACATGTTACATGGTGTCTGTTATGCGTGTTGTCTGTTATGTGTATGTGAGTCTGTTCTTTCTGTCCCTTGTATCTTTGTCATTTTGTTTTCCTTGTGTAACTTCAGTAAGCTTAAAAAGGCCAGAAGGAAAACCAAATAAATAATTATAATAATCCAGCCTGACCAGCAACTGGGATTCAGAGGCAGGCTGCCTCCTGGCAACAGAGGTAGAACACAGCCATTGTGACTGGCAGCCATTGACAGCCTTCTTTTCCTCCATTACAGTAATTTGTCTAATCATCTTCTAAAGCCACTACTTCTAGTGGGAGCCAATTTCAGAGTTTCACCATGTGCTGTGTGCACTTGTGGTGTGATGAAGTTGGTGTGAACCTAGTGCATGACCTACCTGTGGAATATGCAGGCCACCCCAGAGAATAATGCATCCTTTAGCAAGATGGTGCTCTCCATATGTTCTCCCCTTAGTCCCAGCTACATTCAGCTGAGCTGGCTATTGCTCATGGGATCTGTAGTCCAAAACATCTGGAAGTCACTAGGCTAGTGAAGGCTGGAATAAGGGAACAAAACCCTCTCTTGCCCCAAGCATTTCTCCTTTCCTAAATTTCATCATTCAAACTGCTGAGCAAATGGAAGCCCAAGGCAGAAGCAAAAACCTCTCCTTCAGTAGCCTCTCTTGTCCAAGGGCAGGAGGAAGAACCCTTTGCCAAAATCTCATGGACTGCTTCCAAACAGCCACAGCAAGAGCAGCAAAGCTCTTGGCAGCCTCCTGAATATTCAGTAGGCAAAGCCAATGTGAAGAAAGGACTTGCAGCCCCCAGTGAATATTCAAGAAGCCAAGCTGTCTAATAAAAAAACGCCAGGCAAACTGAATAAAAGAAACTAAGTGTACCACCCACCTTCAGTTGGCTTCCAAGAACAGAAGCACAGTTAAAACCAAGTTATGGAAGGGGGCGGGGGGACTTCAAAGTCTTTTCCTTGCTGGACAGCCAGGTTAAGTAAGGGATGCATCACAGAAGATAACAAACCAACATGGATATACCCACAGCCTGTAGCACATGCAGCAAACCTACATATTTTTATGGGCTTAACGATTATTAACTGATCCCAATCCATCAACTAAATCTTTGCTCAATTGATCATTGGCGTCTGCTCTTACTCAGAGATGGCCAATTTTAAGTGGCAAGGTTCCATTACACAACAACAAAACAGGAGGCTCACCACTGAAAGAATGCTCAACAGGAATCCACATTTGTTGTTTAGTCATTTAGTCGTGTCCGACTCTTCGTGACCCCCATGGACCAGAGCACGCCAGGCACTTCTGTCCTCCACTGCCTCCCGCAGTTTGATCAAACTCATGCTGGTAGCTTCAAGAACACCATCCAAGCATCTCATCCTCTGTTGTCCCCTTCTCCTTGTGCCCTCCATCTTTCCCAACATCAGGGTCTTTTCCAGGGAGTCTTCTCTTCTCATGAGGTGGCCAAAATATTGGAGCCTCAACTTCACGATCTGTCCTTCTAGTGAGCACTCAGGGCTGATTTCCTTAAGAATGGATAGGTTTGATCTTCTTGCAGTCCATGGGACTCTCAAGAGTCTCCTCCAGCACCATAATTCAAAAGCACGCATTCTTCGGCGATCAGTCTTCTTTATGGTCCAGCTCTCACTTCCATACATCACTACTGGGAAAACCATGGCTTTTACTATACGGACCTTTGTTGACAAGGTGATGTCTCTGCTTTTTAAGATGTTGTCTAGGTTTGCCATCAACTTTCTCCCAAGAAGCAGGCGCCTTTTAATTTCGTGACTGCTGTCACCATCTGCAGTGATCATGGAGCCCAAAAAAGTAAAATCTCTCACTGCCTCCATTTCTTCCCCTTCTATTTGCCAGGAGGTGATGGGCCCAGTGGCCATGATCTTCGTTTTTTTGAGGTTCTTTAATTCCTCCTCACTTTCTGCCATCAAGGTTGTTGATATTTCTTCCGGCAATCTTAATTCCGGCTTGGGATTCATCCAGCCCAGCCTTTCGCATGATGAATTCTGCATATAAGTTAAATAAGCAGGGAGACAATATACAGCCTTGCCGTACTCCTTTCCCAATTTTGAACCAATCAGTTGTTCCATATCCAGTTCTAACTGTAGCTTCTTGTCCCACATAGAGATTTCTCAGGAGACAGATGAGGTCATCAGGCACTCTCATTTCTTTAAGAACTTGCCATAGTTTGCTGTGGTCGACACAGTCAAAGGCTTTTGCATAGTCAATGAAGCAGAAGCAGATGCCTTTCTGGAACTCTCTAGCTTTCTCCATAATCCAGCGCATGTTTGCAATTTGGTCTCTGGTTCCTCTGCCTCTTCTAAATCCACCTTGCACTTCTGGGAGTTCTCGGTCCACATACTGCTTGAGCCTTAATTGTAGAATTTTAAGCATAACCTTGCTAGCGTGCGAAATGAGTGCAATTGTGCGGTAGTTGGAGCATTCTTTGGCACTGCCTTTCTTTGGGATTGGGATGTAGACTGATCTTCTCCAATCCTCTGGCCACTGCTGAGTTTTCCAAACTTGCTGGCATATTGAGTGTAGCACCTTGACAGCATCATCTTTTAAAATTTTAAATAGTTCAGCTGGAATACCATCACTTCCACTGGCCTTGTTATTTGCAGTGCTTTCTAAGGCTCATTTGACTTCACTCTCCAGGATGTCTGGCTCAAGGTCAGCAACCACACTACCTGGGGTGTACGAGACATCCATATCTTTCTGGTATAGGTCCTCTGTGTATTCTTGCCACCTCTTCTTGATGTCTTCTGCTTCTGTTAGGTCCTTACCACTTTTGTCCTTTATTATGGTAATCCTTGTACGAAATAAAAAAATTCCTTCCAGTAGCACCTTAAAGACCAACTAAGTTAGTTCTTGGTATGAGCTTTCGTGTGCATGCACACTTCTTCAGATATTCTTCAGTGTGTATCTGAAGAAGTGTGCATGCACACGAAAGCTCATACCAAGAACTAACTTAGTTGGTCTTTAAGGTGCTACTGGAAGGAATTTTTTTATTTTGACTATGGCAGACCAACACGGCTACTTATCTGTAACTTGTACGAAATGTTCCTTTCATATTTCCGATTTTCTTGAACAGATCTCTGGTTCTTCCCATTCTGTTGTTTTCCTCTATTTCTTTGCATTGCTCGTTTAAGAAGGCCTTCTTGTCTCTCCTTGCTATTCTTTGGAAATCTGCATTCAATTTCCTGTATCTTTCACTATCTCCCTCGCATTTTGCTTGCCTTCTCTCCCCAGCTATTTGTAAGGCCTCGTTGGACAGCCACTTTGCTTTCTTGCATTTCTTTTTCATTGGGATGGTTTTAGTTGCTGCCTCCTGTATAATGTTGCGAGCCTCCACCCATAGTTCTTCAGGCACTCTGTCCAGCAAATCTAAATCCTTAAACCTGTTCCTCACTTCCACTGTGTATTCATAAGGGATTTGGTTTAGATTGTATCTTACCGGCCCATTGTTTTTTCCTACTTTCTTCAGTTTAAGCTTGAATTTTGCTATAAGAAGCTGATGATCTGAGCCACAGTCAGCTCCAGGTCTTGTTTTTGCTGACTGTATAGAGCTTCTCCATCTTTGGCTGCAGAGAATATAATCAATCTGATTTCGATGTTGCCCATCTGGTGATGTCCATGTGTAGAGTCGTCTCTTGTGTTGTTGGAAAAGCGTGTTTGTGATGACCAGCTTGTTCTCTTGACAGAACTCTATTAGCCTTTGCCCTGCTTCATTTTGATCTCCAAGGCCAAACTTGCCAGTTGTTCCTTTTATCTCTTGATTCCCTACTTTAGCTTTCCAATCCCCTATAATGAGCAGAACATCCTTCTTTGGTGTCACTTCGATAAGGTCTTGTAAGTCTTCATAGAGTTGGTCAATTTCAGTTTCTTCAGAAACTTCTTTTGAATCCACAAATTTATGTTTGCACAGTTAAAACTCCTATGGAATGTAGTGTTGGCCTCCAACTGTGAAAGGTTTAAAAGGGGATTAGACAAATTCATGGAGGATAAGGGTATCCATGGCTGCTAGCCACAATGGCTGTCTACTACCTTCACTGTCAGAGGTGCTATGCCTTGGAATCCCAGTTGCTGGGAATCACAGGTGGGGAGAGTGCTGTTGTGCTCAAGTCCTGCTTGAGAGCTTCACATGAACATCTGGTTGGCCACTGTCACTGTGAGAACAGGATGCTGAAAGGAATTGAGACCATCCAGAAGTTGTTGGACTCCGGACCCCATGAGCATATAGGACCCCATATAGGCAATGGTCAGGGGTGATAATAGCTTTAGTTCAGCAACAACTGGAGGGCCACAGTTTTCCTCTTGCTTGCATGGGAGAAAGTGGGGTGTTCTGGGGGTGGGGAGCTCATCACCTACAAGGTGAACTTAGTAAGAGATCACTTGACTGCATTACATATAGAGGAGAAAGTAAGAGGCTGCAGCAGCAAGAGGGAACCCAAAACTAAGGGATGGATATGATGAGATTTCCACCCTCCCCATGTGTTTTGCTACTGTAGCCTCTTAAATCTGTCCCCATTCAATGGAGACTGAGAGCTGAAGTGTGTTTTTCCCAGTCTTCTGAACAGCAGGGGGTGGGGATTATCTTTCTGATTTAATCGGTGGTGCTTTTGAGAGAGCTCTCCATCTCTACTACAAATGCTTGTGGCTATTTCACACATCAGAGATGAGCCTGGTTTTTACTACCAGATGCATGCTCAATACTGAGCTGCGGCCAATCACACACATTTGGTGATTGTACCTATGTAATGCATGCATCAGCATGCACACATCTGATACAGTCTCTTCCTTTTTATTTACACACTGAAGGATATACATTGAAAGCAGCATAGGTGGTACACCTGGAAGATCCTGACGCTTCGCCTGTGCCCAAACAGCTTCTTTACGTGAATTCATGGGAACGATTTAAGAATAGCCAAACAACTTCACCCCACCCTGCAACATACAAAAAGATGAAATCTTCTCCCAAAGCCCCACTCCAAACCTCATCTCCTGGCCATTATTTTAATCAGAGGAAACCTGTACAATGCCTTTCCAAAAAACAAAAACCAGGCTTGGGAAATACAATTCAGAACTCTAATGATTTCTCTCAAAAAGAAGAAGAAAACACAATGGATTGAATGGATTGAATAGAGACTCTGGCATTGTGAGTCACTCTATCAGTCTCTATAGCGTTTTGCTATTTAACCCACTATTGTCTCAAAAGTATTTGATGTGCTAATTAGAGCTGAAACACAGGGACCAAAGCAATGTTGCTTTCAGTGAACTATATACAGTGTGAATTGAGCCATGTTATCCCAGACCCATTCACTTACAATACCTATTTATTATTTTGGCTGGATTTTGGCTGTCGGAATAAAACAAAATGCAAAAGCAGGATTTTAATGTTCATTTTGAAAATGCTAATTTTCTCTCTGTTTTTTCTCATCCTCAGTCTTTGTAACATGATAGGTTAGAAATCTGAATGCAAAAGTTGTGTTTCCTTGAGGCAGACTTTGGGTTCAGTTAGTTGACTTTGTACCACCATTCTCAGTGATCAGAAGTGACCTTTGCTTCCTAATCCCTTGTGCAGAAAGGGAGAACTCAACCAAGCACAGCAAAAAAGCAGCCACTTTAAAAAAACAACCTTACGAATTACGAAAGGTACAGACCCTACAATGAATCACTTTTCTAAGGTCATTAGAGACAGGTCACATGAATGTATTTAGTCACATTAGGATTGTGCTTCTATATTACCAACAAGTACATCAGACATCAGATTTTCTGTTAAGAATTAAAAGCTTCTTTAAAGCTTCTTTAGGGAAGCTTTTAATGTTTAACAAACTACTGTATTTTAATATTTTGTTGGAAGCCACCCAGAGTGGCTGGGGAAACCCAGCCAGATGGGCGGGGTATAATTTTATTATTATTATTATTATTATTATTATTATTATTATTATTATTATTATTATCCTAATGGAAATGTTTTGATTAGGAAAGAAGTTTATTATAGGGGGGAAGCCTCTGTAGTTTTCACATGAGATTAACACACATGTGTATTTTGCAGCATGCTGCTCCTGCCGCTGGGACCTCACAGCTTTGGGTGAGATCTTGCGGAGCTCTTGCGAGCTAGCTCAGAGCTTGCTCAAGACCTTGTGAGTGCTCCCCAAGATCTTGCCAGAAGCCACTGCTGCCAGCCAACCCCAGAAGCAAGGCTCGGTGTGGGTGCAAATTCCCATCTCACTGCAGGCTGCTCCTGCTCAGGACTGGAGTGTCTTCACAGAGACCCCTGTTCCCCTCACATAGCTACAATTTCAAGAGTTTCCTGGGAAGCAGGATTGACTGGTAAACTACTCTAGGAACTGTAGCTCTGTGAGGAGTGAACGTTTCTCCTTGGGGGGCAGAAATCACCGCAAAGGGCTGTTTGCTCTTCCTAGATAAGAACATATACATATGAAACTTTGCTCCCACTCTCTCAGCTCACTTCTGGGCTCATCTTTCATTTTGTACCAGGCTTTCAGGGGAAAAGGCAAAATCAGCACGGGAGGTGAGGGTGTTTCTATCTTTCTCTAAAACCTGGATGAACCCATCTTTCATGCCACACAAGCACAACCCTCCTTAGTTCATGTCAGCAGCCAACAGTCAAGTGTAAGGAAATCAAGAGATGTTCATGCCAGTGTGAACCAAGCTCAAGAATTAAATTTCACTGAGCTCAAACCAGAAGCCTTGGAAACAAGGCGAGGTTCTCTTCAGCCAAGACTCTGGTGACTATGAACAAAACACACTCCATCTTCTGTTTCTGCCTTCAGATCCCCACCACTAAGGTTAGCTCTCCAGTTGTCTTCCTATACCTGGTCACGTATCCTCATTTTGTCATGTATTGCTTTACTTCACTTCTTCTTCTTTCCTTCCACACTGTCGTTTAACACTGGACCTCTTAGTAACCCATCCACAGAGCTGGGAGAGCTGTGGATGTTGTTGGACTCCAACTCTCATCAGCCTCAGCCAACATGGCCAATAGCCAGAGGTGATGGTGCTTGTCATCTGACAACATCTAAAAGGACCACTGGTTGCTTACTCACTCCTGCCTGACAATATTTTGCAGTGTAGCAGCCTGCCTCTTTTGCCCTGACAGCTGGACCTTGATTCTTCAGAGGCCTCAACACCATGCAACTTGACAATGAAATAAGATAATATGCATTTTACCCCAGCTGTGGGCACTACAGAACCTCATTTGGCAAGCTATAAATCTAAATATAAATAACACACCAACAATCCTACCACCAATCCCAATCCCAGTGCTAAGTCTACAGAAGACCCCCACATTTTCTCCACCATCCAAAATACAGCCAATCAGACAGAAAAGAGATGGGGCTTAACTCCCTCCACTTCACACCATCAACACAACTGGCCTCCATTATTAAAAACAAAACCTCTTTAAGTAAAAGTTAGGAACACATGCATATGTCTGACCTTTCTAAACACTGCAGGCTCTTTTACCTTGGGCAAAATCTATCTGACACCTGCTGTTTGCAGCTGCACTGAATAGAGTAGGGTTCATTCTTCTGAGAAACCAAAGCACGCTGGGCTGGTTGGAGGGTGTGAGGCTTAGCAGGCTAGGATTCAAAACCAAAAGGCGTAAGAGTGCCTCTAAGCACATGAAGTGTTTCATAAAAATACTAGCCACTGACTAACTGCATCCCACTTATACCTGTGTAGGATTAAAATACAAGGCTCCCCCCAATGGTTTTCAGTCAAATCTTAAGAGCCCAGGGCCTGGATACGAATGGACTCCCTCAGAGGTCCACAGATAGTAACTGGCATATGCAGCCAGTCACCGCTTTCTTTTGCACCTTCCTCCCTTTCCTGGAAGCATTCCCAGCAGTGGCCAGTTGATTCCCACCCTCCCGCTGCACCAGGACTACTCACACTGGCAACTGCTGGGGCCCCAGCATACTGCTCAGCCCCGGCACCTGGGCCTGTGAGCCCATTTTAAATTACCCACAATACACCCAGCAGAGTATTGCTCATTGGAGACCAGCATTTTAATTTCCCGTGATGTCCTGGAGCAATTATTCCTCAGGGACATTACAGTGAACTAAAATGATGGCTGGCCTGAAGCTACCTCAGAGATCCCAGTGCTGCTGCTTGTCAGCTCCTCAGCCGGCAGTTTTGCCCTCCATGGAGACCCACGTTGTGGATCCCTTCCAGCTCTACAATTCTATGATTCTATTATTTAAGTGGTATTGCATCAGGGTCACCAATATGGCACCCATAGGTGCAATGGTGCCCTTTAGAATTTCCCCGGTGCCTCTGAGTTCACCCCTCCCCATTCAAGCTTCCTGCCCCCTTGATCTTGAGGTGGTGCAAGTGGTTGAGTTACTCTCCCTTGAAAAGTGTGTATAGCCAAAGGAGGCAGTTGAAAGAGTGGTGCTCCTTCCCACCTCCTCTTTCAACCAGATGCCTTGGGAAATGAATGTGTGCATGTGTGCATTTCCCCTCTCGTTCTCTTAGTGGTGGGTGGCGGGCAGAGAAGTGACCTGAGGGTCCCATGGCACTTGTTCAAAAATCCAAATGTGACCACAAGACTAAAAAGGTTGGCAACCCCTAATATACATGCTGCACAAACTATCAAGCTTTTAATTGTATTCGCTCTTGATATTTGCTGTTCTGTTAAATCCCTTACCATGCCTGCAGTTTACATCAGAAATTCATTACAGAGTGAAGAGGGGCCAGGTGATAGTCTATGACCACATTTTAATCATGGCTTAATTCAGCTACTGCTGTTTTTTTAGGGGGGCACTGGTATGGAGGTTTAAACACTGTAGTTTTTGCCTAATTTTGTAATGTTGGGAGAAAAGCAAGAGATGACAAATTTGTTAATACACTGGAGTACATTGCAACTAGGAATCTGTTTATCAGTGGGCAGGGAACAGGGATGTTGCCCACAAATTTGACTTTGCTACTTTGTACATGTAGCACACATGGGTAGAATTTTAGTTTCAATTCTATTTTCAATTTCAAAACAAGATACACACACACACAAATCCACCCACCTATTCAAATCCTGTCAATTTTAAAATGAATTTAGTTTGCCATACAGTGCTGCCCCGCAAGACGAATGACTCGCAAGACGGAAAACTCGCTAGACGAAAGAGTTTTCCGTTTTGGAGGTGCTTCGCAAAACGAATTTCCTATGGGCTTGCTTCGCAAGACGACAATGTCTTGCGAGCTCCTGCTGGTTTTTTTCCTCCCCCCCTTTTTTCTAAGCCGCTAAGCCGCTTATCAGCTGATCCGATCAGCAGATAAGCCGCTAAAAGCTGCTAATAGCGCTAATCCGCCAATGGGCTTGCTTTGCAAGACGAAAAAACCGCTAGACGAAGAGAATCACAGAACGGATTCTTTTCGTCTTGTGAGGCACCACTGTACTTTCAATACTGTCCAGGGGCATAGGGAGGGGGTGCGGTCCGCCCTGGGTGTAATCCCTGAAGGAGTGACAAAATGGCACACTATGGGGGCATCAAATACCATGGGGCCTAACCTGTAGCACTCCTGAGCCACGTGTCTCTCCTGGGAGTGACAAGGTGGCTCGGGGCCCCACGCTGCCCGAAACGGCAACATGAGGCTTACGCCCACCTGGTGGACTCTGTGGGTGGCTTGCCCACTCCTGTCCCTCTGGGTGCTGGAACAGCTAGCTACGCCCCAATACTGTTCATGGCATAATTGAGCCCCTAAAACTTTTCTGCATGGAATTTGGCTCACAAAGTCACAATACACCACAGATTCTAAAATTGTGATGCATTGGCTTTCTTTCAGCAATTAGCATAAGAATGAAACCAAAGGGTTAAAAATAACTCAATGGTGTGTTTGCTTTAGGAAATGAAAACATTGAAATTTTGCAAGGTTTCATTGCTCATAAGCATAACCACTTAAGTTTGTAGATTTTGCAATGGCCACCAGAATTTTGAGATCAGAATTCAAAAGTGAGAAAAACCCAATATTCAACCTGCATTCCTGTTGGCGTTTTAAATGGCAGTGTTCTCTTGATCTTCATGTCTGCTATAATACGGTTCACTTCTCTCTCACTCACTCATCCACCCATACAACACATTCCTGCTATAAGAACAAGTTTATTTTAAGAGCAAGTTTCTAGAACTCATTACTTTCTCTCTCTCTCTCTCTCTCTCTCTCTCTCTCTCTCTCTCTCTGTGTGTGTGTGTGTGTGTTTTAAAAAAGTCTGCCAACACAGCCCTCCTCCCTGAAGAAGGTGGATAGGACAATTACGCTCTTTCTCTTATCAAGGATGCCACTTTCCCTTATCAGGGATGAGGAAGCTGTGGTCCTCCACAGGCTGCTGGACAACTGCCACCATTCCTGACCATTGGTCATGTTGGCTGGGACTGATAGGAGCCACAGCCCACTGGCATCTAAGGGGCCAAAGGTTCCATGGCTTAAGTTGGCACAAAGACAATGGACTCCTTCACCTCCTCTCACCCAGGGTTAACAGCAGAAAGGGCTCTGCCAAAGTCATTTCCTTTTGTACCACAGCTGCTCACTCCCATGAACAAGAAACAGAGAAATTGATATAGGTTGCTAGGATGCTTAGAGGTACAGTTTCAATGGTGGGTGAGAAGGGGTTAAAGAGCCATTTGACTACATCTCATTTCATATGGAAGTGAGTCAATGGGTAGAGCCAATGTGCTCAGCTCTTTGGCATCTGCTCAGTGGAACATATGGCTTCTGTTTACATTTCTTTTATGAGTATTTTGATAGCAGTCTTCTATTTGTATCACTATGTACATATGGTCTTACTAAGTAATATATGGTCTCTGCTTATAAAGTCAGTGCTAACCAGGTCCCTATTTAACACCAAGAGACTGCAAAGAAATAATGCAGGGATGAAGAACCTGTGGTCCTCTGGATGTTCCTGGATCCCGACTCCCATCATCTCCAGCCAACATGGCAAGTGGTCAAGGATGATGTGATTTGTAGTCCAACAACATTTGGAGGGCCCCAGGTTCTCTATCCCTGAAGTAAAGGACACAGAAGGGCAAACCAGGACTCATAAAAGTAGTTGACCAGCTATTTGATCCCACCTTTCAGATTTGGAGCTAGAGATGGACTGGTTTTAGTGAATGAAGCAAGAGAAAATAGATTCCCTGATGAACCCTTTTCCAAGTCTTTGTCTAGTCACGCTTAAAGCATCTTGTAGATCTCATGCTGATCATGTATTCATAGCCATACTCAACAACGCTCTAGGTTTGTTTAATCTTTTTCCCCATTTGAGCCAGGGTTAGTCAAGGCTGCCTCAAAATCAATTTCTAATAGCTCTGCTCCACTTTGGGCTATGAAGAAGTCTTGGCATGCTTCTGAGCATGTGTAGAGCTAATGGAAGACCCACAAACAGCCTTCTTATATCTAGGGCTGCATGGTGAGCTTGGGGGGGAGGATTTTTCTTTTGCTTTTTTTGGGGGGGGTGATCAGTCAGGACACAGGTGATTGGTCAGGACACAGCAATCAACCAGGAGCACCCCGTGATCGTCCTGTAGATCACAAGTGACTGGTTCGACATACCTGTCAACATCTACTTTAGATCAGTCACGCTTAAAATGAGTGTGAATGCCAGCCTTTTATCACTTTGTGTGGGACCCTGTTGTGGGAGCATGAGCAATATGATAACATTTTTCCTGGAGCAGTGCTTGTTTTGCTCAATCTTTCTACCTTCCTGGATCACCATATTTGCCAAGGAAACTCAAGCACACCTGACTAAAAACCCTTGAGAACACTGACACATTGCAAAAGGGGGCAGTATGTTTTGAAGTACATCCAGTTCATTGGTGTCACTGGACAGGCTTTTTGGGCCCTCCCTGTTGGCCACATGAACTGAAAGCATGGCCTTGAAGAAGGGTGGGCAGACTTCAGGCATGCAGGATTGACTTTCTTGGTGTGTTTTTTTTACTAGAACCCCATCAACAGGACTACTGATCAGGAAGGATCAGATCTACATATAGGGTGGAATTCAACTATCCAATGACATACATAGAACAAGGTTCACTCTTGCAACAGGACTTTCCACCTCCCCCAGTGTGCCTCCCACGCATCTTACATCTGCTCTGGAGGGTTGCAGGAAGCTGTAGCACAGGTTTAGTGTACATGCAGGGGCAAGGAGCCCCACTGCATGAACGGACCTTGTTCTGTGCACACATACCACATTTAGCCCTTCCACCCATAGACTTTAGGATCACATCACCACCTCTGAACACATGCTCAGAGCAGGAATGGATTTTCAGTGTCATAACAGGGCTCATAGTCTTTTCCAGTGGCGTGCAGTGAAATTTCCCACAGGGGAAATTAGTTAGGGCCAGAAGCGCCAGCTTGCGAGGGTGGCGGGTCTGACATCACATGCGAGACATCACATTGTCCTGATGTCACATTGCAGCGTCCTGACATCACATGTGTGAGAATTGTGCCTCCCTCCCTAAGCTGGACAGAAGCTTCCCAGGCTTTGGGAAGGAGGCACTAAAGCTGGGCAGGCTTTGGGAAGATGGTGGGTGTGCTCTTTGGCCCCATCAGAGTATTGAGCCTCCCTCCCTAAGCCAGGCAGAAGCGTTTAATTTACTGGGAACATTTATGGGACTAGCCTAGTCCACTGACTGCACACCACTGGCCTTTTCCCATAAAAAATCAATTTCTGGTTTCTCCCTCTGCCTCCTTCCCTTCAGCAGCCTAATGTTGCAGGCAATTCCTGATTCTCAAATTGAGGAACCCATCACAATTCATTTCTAAAGAATGCCAGGATGCCCTGGTTCACTGATGTAGCTGCATCCTTCATGGTGGCTGGTGCCCCTTGAGACTGGTGGGGCAGAAGGCAGAGAAGCCAAAAGTGGGCTCAGCCAGAGCCAACGGATTCTTCTTTTCTCTAAGGAGGAAGAAGGTTATAATTAGACTAGCCATGCCTTGCCTGGTTGTAAGTAGTAGATAGGCAGTGCTTCCTCCACCCTAATGGACTGGCATCCCCTGGGAGCACGCATATGTTCATCACAGCAGGACTGTCCCATTCAAAGAACCAACTTACACAAACGTTGACAGAAACAAATCAACTTTCTCAGCCATTGTGAATCAGTGTGTGGAACCACAGCTGCGAAATCTTCAACATGTGTCCTTCCAAATAACTCACTCTCAGCATCCTGATTCCAACCACTTTCAGGAGTATCTCCCCCTTTTGGGGCAAGACTTGGGAAGAAACTTGTCCATGCTGTTGGCGTTAATGTGTTGGAGACCAGTAAAGACTTCAAGGCCACCTAAATCAACATCAAATTATTATCCTAAGTACAAATTGATGTTGGGAGGGGGGAGAAGAGGAGTAAATCCGATAGACTGGTTTGCATATAATGGTGTGTTTCAAGAAATAAGAGGGTCGCTTTTAGAATAAAACCACACTGACCCTAGAGCAGAACTTTGAGAGCCAGATCGAAAAGAAAATGAATATACATAGACAAACTCACAGCATGGATGGCAAGAGGACAGAAGCAGGAAAGTGTCTCATAGCATGGAGAGATGGAAAGGTGGGTGTGGACTCAGGAACGGAGGCGGCGGGGAAAACTAAAATGGACAGCGTTGCGCACTAGTCTCGGGGCTTAAAATGCGAATAAATTAACTGGGTGTGGGATATTTTTCTGCGAAGATCCGGTCAAATCACACACACACACACACACACACACACACACGAGCAAGACTCCGCCCCTTGACCCGTGTTTGGCACTCTTTCCGACTAAGGAGCAGGGGGTGACTTCAGCATCACCACCCTGACCCTCGCTGGGAGAGAAGGCGCCAACTCTGCTGCCTCAACTCGCGTCCCTCCCTCCACCAACCCCTTTTGGCCAGAGCAGCAGGCTCCGTTTGCGCCCTGCACCGAGGCGCGAGAGCAGAGCGCGCGCACCCACACGCGCACCCTTGGGCGCCACGACGGACATTTACCTGAGCCGCCCTGGAGACAGCGATCGACAGCAAGAGCAGGTCTGCGAGGAAGCGCATCGTGCAGGCGCCCAGCCCAGCCCAGCCCAGCTTCGCCTCGGGTGGGTGCCAGCCAGCCGACTCCCCCCGCCCGGCTCGCTCACTCAGCGGCTCGTCCGCATCCCCCGCCAAAAAGGTAGCGCTCCCCGGGCGGGTGGATAGATGGGTGGACCGACGGCGCCCCCTTCTTCTCCCCCGGGCAGGGCGAAGGCGAGGGAAAGGCGGTGGCCGCCCGCCGCGGCGGCTGCTGTTGCTGCAGGGGACGGGGGGGGGGGCGAGATCCGGCCAAAGGCAGCCAGGCAGGCTCCGCCTAGCGCTGGGCCAGCCAGGCAGCGCGCCCCGTGCGCTCCCACGGCCCCAGCGCCACCTCTCCGAACCGGCGAGGGGAAGGAGGCGAGGACGGCGGGGTCCCACCTTGAAGAGGGGGAGAAAGGGGGGGTCTCCGAGCCCATATCTCATTGGTCCTCTCAAGCCGACCGCCTGCCAATACCGAGCGCTTAGGGGGGCGCGGGGGAGCCCCTTCCCCAGGCTAATAGGGTAGGGAGACACTATGCTCGATATCACGACGGGATTCTCTGCTTAAGGGTGTTGGCGGGGGATATTCAACTCCCAGGGCGGATCCCTTACCCCAATGGACCCCTCTTTTCCATCTTTTAAAACATCTCTGACTCGAGAGCGAATCTAACGTAATGGCCACTTGTCTTTTGTTTTGTTTTTTAACTAGATCAGTAGAGTGGGTCAGAAGTGCAAATGGTCTGTTTTATTTTAATACATGTCTCGCTTAACCAGCCTTATTGGACCCTGGACTTACATCACGAAGCCAGGTGAACATAGAGGAAAACAGCGAGCAGACTCTATCCTGCTGCCATGCTTCAGCCACGCCGCGCAGGAAGCACGCTCTTCCGGGCAACTGAAATATACATTCCGGGTGCTTCCTGGAAGAGAGTCACCAGGGCGATTATTTTCCTCCCACTTGACCAGTTTCTCCAAAAATGTATGGGAGATGTGGAAATTCTAACTGGTGCTGGCAATTTGGGGCACATTTGAAGGATCTCATGCCTAGCTCTGGGTTAGTTTTTTTGAATTCTTTTATGTATGATATCAAGGGTAGTGATTACATGATAGAATTCCTGAGGACTATAGGAAATAGTAAAATTACAGCACAAGCCGATACCTGTCAACTCAAAAGTAAACCAAACTGAATCCAGCAGAAAGTACCCCCAAGGAAGTAGGTATAGGATTTCATTATTAATTAACCAGAGGAGGGCAACCAAAATGGTCCAAGGCCTGGAAACAATGCCTTATGAGGAACGGCTAAGGGAGCTGGGCATGTTTAGCCTGGAGAAGAGGAGGTTAAGGGGTGATATGATAGCCATGTTCAAATATATAAAAGGATGTCACATAGAGGAGGGAGAAAGGTTGTTTTCTGCTGCTCCAGAGAAGAGGACACGGAGCAATGGATCCAAACTACAAGAAAGAAGATTCCACCTAAACATTAGGAAGAACTTCCTGACAGTAAGAGCTGTTTGACAGTGGGATTTGCTGCCAAGGAGTGTGGTGGAGTCTCCTACTTTGGAGGTCTTTAAGCAGAGGCTTGACAACCATATGTCAGGAGTGCTCTGATGGTGTTTCCTGCTTGGCAGGGGGTTGGACTCGATGGCCCTTGTGGTCTCTTCCAACTCTATGATTCTATGATTCTATCTCCTGAGTAAACCAGTGTAATCTCTTCTGGTTGTCCTGGATTGTAGCCCTGGTTTAGGATTGGGGAGGGGGCAGGTGTACCTAGGGTCTCAGCTTTAATAGTATGAAGGAATCCAAATCCCTGAATTTTCAAAGCTGAGTGGCTTGTTATTTATTGGTTATGGGTTAATTTTATTTATAGCTCACTTTTTTGTCAACAGTCAGCACTGACCTAACAAAAGAAATATGAAAGGCCCAGGCATTCCCTGGTCCATAAACTCAGAGCCTGTTTTTACTGGATTGCTTTCCCTGAAATCCTGTTTTTGTATTTTTTTTTATCCTACTGCTTTATTGCTTTTATAGCTGTGTTTTTGTTTTAATGACATCGATTTTTATGTTGCACTGCTTAAAAGTTTGTTTAGATAATAAGCGGTTAACAAATGCTTTTAAAAAAGAATTAAAAAATAAAATACAAATCACAGCAAACCAAAGAAAGAGGATTTGATCTCACTCTCTTTCTCTCTCCATCTACAGCAGAGTTGGCTGGTGGTTGGTGATGGGGGGGGGTTAGGGGCAAGTCAATCTAGGCAGGAGAGTGGGAAAAGCCTCACAATCTCACCCTTCCCTGCTGCTAAACCTCAGAATGGCAGGTTGCTAATGAGAATCCAAAAGGAGAGGAACCAAGTGGTGGCTGGAGCAGGCAGGTGAGTGGGAATGGGCTTGTTCTGCTCTCTAAGCTGCAGAATGGTTAGCCACATAAAAAGGGAAGCCACAGGGATACTGGGAGAGGGTTGTCAGGCTGGGGAGATAATTCAGAGTGCATTCAAGTGGGAAGAGAAACGCAGGAGAGTCCTGCACTCCTATTTTCAGTGGCCATACATTAAGCAACATAGAAATTAAATAATCAAAAATAATCAAATCAAAGGAGAGAGGGCTTCCTCTGTTTGCATTACCTGCCACACTCCTGATGACTCCACCCTGAAATGAAGTCACAGTTTGAATGCTATTGTTAGCTTCTGGAAATGTGTCTGTGCTGGTGGAAGCAAACAAACCAATATGGCTCCAGCTTCCCAATTAGTTAAAAGTCCAGCTCTTAACTAACTCCCTATTGCATAAATTAGTACATCTGTAAATATGCAAAATGTATTCTGAAAGGACAGATATGTTCCTGCTTGCCACAATACGCCCCCTCCCCCATGCACGTTTGGATCAGTGGCCAGAAAAGAGAGCGAGGGAACCAACTGTTTTATAATTAGCAAAAGCTTCTCTACTTAGCAGACGAGGTCAGTTTTAAAACATGTGTGCACATGCATGTGTGATGTCCCATTTTCATACTTCAGTTCCTGGTTGCTACATCACATTTGCTAGTCTAAACATCCTTTGGAACCCTGGCAACTCAACATTCTTCCCCACATGTTTTTACTTATTGTCTTTTGGTAGCGCTTGTACTACACATTTCGTATCACAAGAGAAAATGCATAACAGGAGGGTGTAAGAGATGAAGTGCCCTAAAGATCTGTATTGGAAGGGGACCCAAGAATTTAACTTGTTCATAAGTGAATTGAAGTTGTGAATAGTGAGGTGACCATATTTGTTGATCATAACAAACAGGGTCATAAAAAGGGGGAAGATGAAAGAAAGAAAGAAAGAAAGAAAGAAAGAAAGAAAGAAAGAAAGAAAGAAAGAAAGAAAGACACTAAAAGAATTTCTCCAGACTGGGGAAATGGGCAATAAAGTTCCAAATTTTATTATTTTTATTTTATTTATTAAATTTGTATACTACCATATACCCACAGGTCTCAAGGCAGTTCACAGGATAAGATCACAATATAAAAACACAAAACCATAACAAATGTAGTTCAGTGTAAGTTAGCATAAAGTATCCCCCAAGGGTATCTGTGTTAGCCTCATGCAGCAAAAATAATCAGACAAGTACATTTGTTACAGCATGAGACTCAAGCCCACTTTGTCAGATGCATGAAATGAAATCTCACTATAAATGGCAATATCCTTAAACCATTTCAAGAACATGTCAGCCTTCCAAGACACTCTGCAACTAACTTTAAGGTGGCAATTCTGAAACTTCAGAGGAAGAACAGTGTGAAACAGATGAATTACAAGTCATCAAGTTCAGTGCCATCACTTATTGGTTAAATCGAGACAAATGATTTTTCCCCACACTACATGTGCTGATTTAGCTCATCAGCGCCAGGATGGAAAGAACTGTGTGGCAAAGCATCTCCTTTGCATGCAGAAGATCCCAGGTTCAATCTCTCCATGTAGAAAAGGCTGGGACTGCTCCCTGCCTGAGACCCAGCAGAGCCAATGCCCACCAGTTCAGACAACACTGAGCTAGATGAACCAAATGTCTGACCAGCTTCCTGTGGGTGTTTCTGATATCTATGCTGTCTATGACTGTTCCTTGTGAATGACTCCCTGCCTCACAACAGGGGTTGATGCCATCATCTCAGCAAGTAATCTGCTACTGCAAAAAAGTTAAAGGTGTGCCAATTTAGCATATATTTAAGATCCAATTATCACCAATGGTATTTTTTGCATCTCATTGCCATTCAACTCCCACCTCACAATTTTCTCCTTTTTATATCTGCCAACTAAGATTTCACATAATGCATCTATTAAATTGAGCTTTAGTCCATGAAAGTTTATCCCATGATAATTTGGTTGGTCTTTAAGGTGCCACAAGATTCTGCAGTTGTGTTTACTGTAAAGTACTGCATGTTGGGACCAAAACTCTGAAATTCACATATACACTGATGAGGCCTGAGCTAGCAATCAATGACCAGGAAAGAAATCTTTGAGACATCATGGATAGCTGCTGTGAAAAGAATGAATTCCTTGCTAGGAATCACCAGGAAAAGGTTCAAAAACAAAACTACCAATTTTGTAAGGTAAAAAGGTAAAGGACCACTGAATGGTTAAGTCCAGTCAAAGGCGACTATGGGGTTGTGGTCCTCTTCTGGCTTTTCAGGCTGAGGGAGCCATCGTTTCTCCACAGACAGCTTTCCTGGTCATGTGGACGGCATGACTAAACCGCTTCTGGCACAATGGAACACAGTGACAGAAACCAGATTGCATGGAAACGCCGTTTACCTTCCTGCTGCAGCAGTGCCTATTTATCTACTTGCACTGGCATGCTTTCGAACTGCTAGGTTGGCAGGAGCTGGGACAGAGCAATGGGAGCTCATCCCATCACACGGATTCGAACCGCCGACCTTCCAGTTGGCAAGCCCAAGCAGCTCAGTGGTTTAGACCACAGCTCCACCACCTTTACTTACCAATTTTGTAATGCCATGTGGTGAAGGTAAGGGGGCATTTCCTTGCTTATTTTATTAACAAAACTCAACATCCTAAACCAATTCCACTGCCACACTTTGGTATTGCTTATACTCTTTGCACCCTACTCACCAATAACCCTGGTAATAGTGGGATAGTGACTGGTGGTACAAACCAGTCAAATATAGTTACTGTATTTAACAAATATATTGATGCTCATGTATTGCAAGTCACATAGCACACAAGCTTATGTGGTTATAATACTGTCTCTTTTAATGAATATACATTATGAGAACATTTTACTTAAATACAGCTTATTTTACTAAACTAAGACAGTTGTGAAGAACTTTATTAAAACTCTGTTGCCAGAGTGTTAACCCTAACCAACACCATAATGGAGGGCTTTCGCTGGAGCTTCTGTTTCAACTACTACTGATGTATTGAAGCGCAGGTCTGTTTTTGCTGCCCTGCCCTGGAATCTTCCTCTGATTCTCCCGCCAAACACCAGAGCCCAAGATTCCAAACTGCCTCTCACTTCTTCTCCATCACATCCTCCAGACACGTCCTCCCATTGTCTCTTCAACCTGAGGCAAGTGATCTGGACAACCAACAAATTTCAGATGCCAAGCTACTCTACCTTCCTCTCAGTCCTTCCTTCATCTGCTGTATTCTTCTTCTTCCAGCTGTTCACCATGAACACCAAGTACCAACAAACACAGATTCTTCTCCACCCTGGGCTGGCCCTGACTGACTAGCACCTGGCCATATATTCACTCCTTCTGATCCCTCTAGCTCAGTCCCAGCCAACCACACTCTCTAATGGAAAATTTGGAACCTGCAGCCACCAACCAGGACATCCTTCTTTTGAATACTGAGAGCTCTGTCTCCACTCCCCAGCTGTCAGTTGAGGTCACCCAGTGACAGTTAAATCAACTTCCACCTGGCCAGACAAAAGACTTCCCCCAACAAACACATTGCAATGTACATTATAATACAAATGACAGAATACATTACAATACTGATTAGAACACAGTTTCAAATAAACAGGCTTTCTTCACTCTTTCTTGAAAATTCATGGAGTGTGATCACACTAGTAATACATACTGTGCTTGCTTCTGACCACTGCACCTCAAAAAGTTTAGGAAAGTACAGATAAGATAAGGGAAACCACAACAATCAAGGGGCACAAGAAGTCAGCTGTGAGGGAAGCTTCCAGTACTGGAGGCTTTTTTGTTTAGAGGGGAAGGCAAATGGGGGGGGGTATGATAGAGGTTTGTAAAATAATACAGGGTTGTTGTTAGGTTAAACAAAAACCTCTCTTTGTCTTAATATTAGTATCCAGAGTCATCCAATGAAGCTGAATGGTGGCTGATTGAGGACACAGACAGCACCAAGGACAGCAGCTGGGGGAGGAGAGAACAGAAGGTGACCATAAGGGGGAGTCCTTTTCCCATCCCCTGGGCCCCTTGAGAAACTCAGCAAACCTGCTGTACCCAGAACTGGGTGTGGAGAAAGGGCTGAGGAAGTACTACCCACCTTGGGCTTATCCATAAAAAGCAAGTCTAGAGTGGGAGACTAGGGTGATGTCTACTGTTTCCAGGAACTCTTCTTCTTGTGAGATTTTTGGGGGTGAGCTGAGAATTTGTTTGGATCCTGGGTGAGAACCCAGAGGCTGAAAGGGAGGGTGTGTTGGAGGGGAAATGAATTGATTCTGATTGCATTAATGTAATATTGCATTAATGTAACATTTATATAGGTAACTGTATTTTTGTAATGTTTTGTTTAAGTTGTTGCTGCTTCAGTTTTCTGTACACTACTTTATATATTAAGCAGTATAGAAGTTAAATAATCAGTCAACCAAGGATTTCTTAATGCTGTACATCGTTCTAGTCAGACTAAATAGAATTTGCTGCTACAGGTTGGGATGGTGGTCACTAATTTAGATTTGTGGAGGATTAGGCTATCAGTGGCTAATAGTCGGGATTACTATATTGCCTCTAGTCTCATGGTTAGCATGCCTCTTAATAATAGTTGCTGGGGATTATGAGCAACACCGTGCTAGTGCACTCAAATCCTGTTTGTGAGTTTCTGTTGTCCAATTTGGTGTGGGAAACAGGATCTGGACTAGGTAGGCCTTTGCTTTGATCCAGCAGGACTCTTGCTATATTCTTACCAAGCATGCAAATTGATGGTCTTGCCCTATTACTCTCAGTGATTGTAAGTCATGGGTAGCACACTTTTCATTAATCTCTAGACATTTGCATGCTTTTTTTTAAAAAAAGATATTTATTAGAAGTTTAAAAATTACAGAAAAAAGAAGAAAAGAAAACAACAAAAAATTTAACAGGACATACATTACAATATATAAAAAGAAAAAACAAAAAACACAACAATATAGCAAAAAAGAACAATAACATTAAAACACACATCCAATATTCCATATCATTATCTTTCATTTACTTGTTTCATTGACCTCCTCACACGTCCCTTTTTGTATTCTAGTTTAATTAATTGTACTTGTTTCATTGACCTCCTCACACGTCCCTTTTTGTATTCTAGTTTAATTAATTGTTTCAGCAAATTCTTTCCATCTTTCTCAATTTTTGTTGTATAACAGTCTAACCTATTAATTAACTCAGCAAATCCTTTCCATCTTTCACTATATTCTGTCATTAAATTTACCTTAATTTATTTTAACCTTATCTTACCATAAAAAGCCTTAAAACTTAAAACTTAAAACTTAATACTTATTTATACATAACTCCTTATATCATTTCTGTTGTTGTTTAGTCGTTTAGTCGTGTCCGACTCTTCGTGACCCCATGGACCAGAGCACGCCAGGGACTTCTGTCCTCCACTGCCTCCCGCAGTTTGATCAAACTCATGCTAGTAGCTTCAAGAACACCATCCAACCATCTCATTCTCTGTCGTCCCCTTCTCCTTGTGCCCTCCATCTTTCCCAACATCAGGGTCTTTTCCAGGGAGTCTTCTCTTCTCATGAGGTGGCCAAAGTATTGGAGCCTCAGCTTCACGATCTGTCCTTCCAGTGAGCACTCAGGGCTGATTTCCTTCAGAATGGAGAGGTTTGATCTTCTTGCAGTCCATGGGACTCTCAAGAGTCTCCTCCAGCACCATAATTCAAAAGCATCAATTCTTCGGCGATCAGCCATCTTTATGGTCCAGCTCTCACTTCCATACATCACTACTGGGAAAACCATGGCTTTTACCATACGGACCTTTGTTGGCAAGGTGATATCATTTCTACTAAAGCCAAATAGTTTCATTCCAACATTTTCCCTAACACTCATTAATTTTACACTAATTCTCAAAATAAATTTTTAAAAAACTTTCTTCTAATCTTCATCCAACGTCTCTTCTTCCTGGTCTCGGGTTATGTTAGTCCTTTCTATCCATTCCATCTAGTCCATCAACCTGGTGATCTTGTGTCCGAGGCTCTTAAGTCTTTTCCATGTCCCTTCTGTAGATCTTCTTCTTGTTTATACCTGCACTTTACTTTGTCTTTTGTTGATCTTTTTCTTAATTTCTTTCCTTTCTCATTGAGGAGTAGGTCTCGGGGAGACTCCAACCCAACAATATCTCCATCCCCCCTCGACAGGTCAGCCCATTCTCCACAGTCAGCACTGTAATCCAGAAAGTATTTAAAAGCATGTTTCAAAGTCCCTCCAAAGTTAAGAGCCCCCACAACTCCAGACCCCCCCCCCGGCCCAAAACCAAATCCCAAAAGCCAAAACGTCCCTGCCTAGGGGGATCCAACCAACTTCCCATCTCCAAGCCAAACAATGCTCCCTCTCTCCAAATCTGACTTTCTCCAGGTTCAGTCTTCAAAAACAGCAGCTTATGCTCCTGTAGGGCCTCAGGTCTCTCCATTTTTATTACTTGCACTTGCACTTGCCCTGTCAAAACAGATTCCTGGGTTGGTTCCTGAATGGTTTCTATGTGAGTATTCACTGTTTGTCCAAAATTATTGACTGCAACAGTCATCAAATCCATCTTCTCATGCAGCTGCTCCAACAAAGCGCTTGTCTTGCAAAGGGCAAGCACCAAAACCTCTTCTAAACACATTCTTATCCAAGGTCAAATGTCTGGTCTCACAATCCTTAATCTCCACAGCTGTGAAATTCCCCAGATCGACTCCAGCAACAGTTTAACAAGCTCCCTCTAGGGGAGACAATTTCAATTTGTATCCATCTTTTGAAAGCAGGTTTGAGATGGTGGAAATTTATCTTTCTTTACTCTCTCTCCTGCAGGCTTAAAAAAACTAAGATTCCCCCCCCCTTCTCCTGCTTCCAAGAGGGGTTTTGGTGGTTTTAACTGAAGGAAATTTAGTTCTTTATATACGACTTTCCAGACTTTAGCTTGCAAAATTTTTGCTTCAATCTATTTACAAAAGCGGAAGGCGGACTTCCTGTTTAGAACCTTCCCGCTTCGGTGCCAAATTAAAATGTTTCATAGTCCAATTTTCCATTCTACTCACAGGTACTTGTTTAGAGTCCAATTGTCCACAGGAAAAAGTCAGCGCTCTCCGGCAACGGCTGTGCGGCTTCACTCCGTAAAAGTAGCGGTCGATTCAAAACACTGCGCCACTCACCCCACTTCGCTTCGGATCCCCGAAAAAGGGTTTCCCTGCAAGTAGGGGAGGCGCTCTTGGTGTCAGCCGAATCCCACGTTCCCAGGCTTCCTCCACCTGGGAGTTTTGAGGATTCTCCGCCTTCGCCGCGGCGGCAAGACCCGATTTTTGGGGAGCGGGTTCCTCTCGGTCAGAGGAATTCCACCATTGCCGATGGCGCTAACCCGGAAGTCCCGACATTTGCATGCTTTTCAATACAGTGCTATTGTGTCAAATAATTTAAAACATCTGTTTAGTTCACATTATATCTTGAATGAGAGATCAAGCCTGCAGAGCGGTCTTGAACTGGTGGCTAGAGGGCTGGTAATGAGTTTTCAGACTCTGGTGAAAGAGTGGAATTGCAAGGAGGGATGTCCCAGGAGAGAGTCCCCTGGAATCTGGTAAAGCAGAATCCTCTGGTCTGGAAGGACTCTTTTAGGAGACACTTCCTTCCTACCCATGACCTTAAGCCTTGCAGTGCTTCTCAACCTTCGGTCTCCAGATGTTGTTGGACTACAACTCCTATCATCCCTGAGCTCTGGCCTTGCTAGCTAGGGATAATGGGAGTTGTAGGCCAAAAACATCTGGGGACCCAAGGTTGATAAAGACTGCTTAAGGAAAGAGTAGGAGGGTGTTAGATGAAGTAAGGGACTGGCAAGGAGAATTTTTTAGGGATTAGGGGCAACTGATAGGAAGCGGAGGAGTAGCTGGAAATTCTCCAGCTTGGATTTGAATTGTGAGGTTTATTTTTAAGAGACTTTGAAGTTTGTTTCTGAGCCTGACTTGGAAGAACTTTGCTGGCTCCCTTAGATGATCCTGAATTGAAGCACACTCCCATCTCCCACTCCAAGAACATAAGAAGCTGCCATTGACCCATCTAGCTCAATACTGTCCACACTGACTGGAAGCAGCTGTTTCAGGCAGGGGTCTGTCCCAGCTGTACCTGGAGGTGGTGAGGCTTGAAACTGGATGCTTCTGTGTGAAAAGCAAATGCTTTGCCACTGAGACACAGCCCTCCCCTGCCCTTTGACTGGGCCAGCCCTGACAGCATGTTATGGAGGATTTTATCTCTGCAACAACAGAAGGCCACTGTCTTTTCAACGTTTGAGAATCTAGTCTCTGCTGGAAAGGATGTTTGAGCTTGTGCTTTTGTCAAACCAGGACCTTTCATATTCCAGATAAAAGGAGGGGTGGAAAGGGGGGGGGAGAATGTGTTCTTTGTTCTGCTGAGGGAAGGGAAATCACATGATTTTGTCTTTCCCCCGAACAATAGTTTGATGGAGACAGCCCAGCAATTATCTTGTTAAAATGTACTGTGTGAGCCACCTCCGCTATGCTGAAGGTGTGCTCCTCAGAGAAGTGGGTGTGTGAACAGCTGTTCCTCAGTGAAGCACAAGGCCCCAGAAGATTATCTTCCCACTGTCTTCAAGGCAGAGCATTGGTGATAATCAGCTTCCTCTTCACTTAAGTCCTCATTAGTCAACAGGTTTGGTGAGGGATGAGGAACTTATGGCCCTCCAGATATTGATGGACTCCAGTGTCCATCAGCCCCAGCCAGCACAGCCCATGGTGAGGGATGATGAGAACTATAACCCAACACATCCCAAGGGCCACACGTCCCCAATTCCTATTAAATAAGAACTCACCCTAGTTCAGTTAGGGTGGCTTACCCCTTCATGTATTCTTAGTGTGGGGCGTGCTGGGGAAGGGATAGTAACTTGGGTGGGGAACATGTTGTGCTCCTTCTGGGATGGCATGTCCACCTTTGTCCACCTTGAACTCAGCTCTCACACATCAGCACTGGAAATTTTATTTTAAAGGGGTCTCTGGGTTGTATTCAACTATGTTTTACTCAGAGTAGATTAATTTAAATTAATGAACCTAAATGTTTCCCACCCTGCACTCAGCTCTCACCAGCATGCAACAGCACCCACACCCCAGGAACGGCTTTGACTGGCTGGCTAAATCAGGTTTGGGTAGCCGATGGGTCTCAAACTCTCAGTGAGTTAGGGACTTTCCCTGCATGTGAACACAGGCTCCGGCGGATTGAGCAGACAAGACCAAGAGTGAGTCCAACAGTCAAGAAGACGGCTGTAGGGGGGACATGAGGAGCAGATGGGGCTTGCCAATCTGGGAAGGTAGTCCTTGTAGGAGAAGGAAAACTCTGATCCTAAACCTTGTGGAATATCTTCAGGAGAAGAAAAGGCTGAGGAGTGAAGTCTACACAAATTTGGAATGCAAGTCCTGCAGCCAAGGTGGTGCACAAACAGATGGTTCTGCTTTCCTCACATCAGTGAGGCCAGGGGGTGGGGATCTTGACACCTGGACAGCCTAGGCCCCCCATACACACTGCCAAGGTCTGTGTCCCAGGGAGGTCCCTTCAGTGCTGCTAACACAGTGGTTTGACTTCACCTCCCAGAAGCACACTCCATTGTCTCTTAAGACAACAACAACCCCTTAGTAAATGTGCTTAGGATTCTAAACTTAATGCTTTCCCACTTTCATATGAACCCCTCATCTTTTACTGCCTGCATGCAAGAAGAATCCAAGAGGAATTCAACATTGCACTATGTAGAACATTCTATCAGTGCAAAATTTTCAGCTTGCCAGATGGAGCGATCCCTCCTCCCCTCATGTGCTCTTCTGGGGGTTCTCTTGACTCCCACCAGCCAATTTTGGGGAGGCTTGCAGGGGAAAGGGGGAAGCCCCATTGCACAAGCAGAAGACCTTGTGCAAGGCTTCCCCTGATGGTACCAGTTAGGACAATCCCGCCCTATGCAGTATAGTTGCCTACTGAGAAGAACACTTCATTTATATGTTGAATTGGTCTCTATACCCACAGAAGCTTATACCCGGGAGAGGCAATACTTGACCCTCCATATGCTGTTGGAGTACAACTCCCATCGGCTGCAGCCAAAACAATAATGGTCAGAGATGATGGGAGCTGGTCCACCAACATTGGGAAGGTCACAGTTTCCCCATCCCTGAACTTGGTTAAAGGGCTCACACATAGAGGATGAGAAACTTCACTGGCTTAAAAATCCAGCAAGTTGCACTGCATGTGGCAACGCAGGTTCTGAAATCCAGTACCCAAGGACTAGGAACTAGTTCATCCATTTATGTCCATCACTGGATGACTGCAGGAGCAAGCAATGCCTCTCATGTCTAAGTAAATGGGCCATCACAGATGGAAATTGTGTATTGTCAAAGGAGCTATGATTTTTAATGGCATCAGTTCACACATTCTTTCCCTGTGTTGAATTTTAAATTGTCCCTCAAGGCAGAGATCTGTCCTACTGAACTCCGTTAAGGGCTGTGCATTGATAATAAACTAAATAATAAATTAAATATTAATGGTATTCAGCCCACAGCCATCAAGTATGTGGTCACTGGGCTGAGAAATGTACAAGTGATGTACATGCATGTGTGAACCAGCTTTAATCACCCCCACCCCACCTCCAAAAACACATTGGAGCAAGGCTTGCATTAGTGAAGGAGGGAGATGGGTTAAATTCTACTCCCTGTTGTCAATATTTAGGAAAGACATAATCTCTGCCACCAAATAAACCCATGCTCATATCTTTTACTTTGTCCTCCGAGTCCCCTTGCAGCTGTTAGCCATTATTCTTATGAGCGTAGTAAGCATTTATGATGCCATCCGGCCAGGCAGATAATTTTAAATGATTAGCATAACTCCAGCTGGAAAATTGGTCTCTGCCGCTACCACAAAATGAGCCACCCAGATGCAGCTACAGGTCCTTCCTGCACTGCACTGTCAGTTGGATACCAGGCTCCTTTTGTGTACATTGCAATATGTTCTTTTTCTTTTCTTGAAATACACGAGGAATTTCATTTTTCCATGG
The DNA here is from genome assembly GCF_965113315.1 of Podarcis vaucheri. Lineage (NCBI taxonomy): Eukaryota > Metazoa > Chordata > Lepidosauria > Squamata > Lacertidae > Podarcis > Podarcis vaucheri. The sequence goes on from NC_138760.1 coordinate 1,765,890, forward strand.
AAAATCTTGCCTTACTGTTCTAACTTCATTCAGATATTCCCAATATTTCCTTTAGTCTGTCCTGAACCTTACAACATTCAGTTTCATTGGATGCCCCACAAATCTAATATTATGAGAGAGGGAGAAAAGTATCTTCCTACCCACTTTATGCAAACCATTGCACCATCTGACACGTCTCTCTCAGGCAGCATCCATTGCAGATCATGAAAGGACGGCGTCCTTTAAACACCTCACACTGGCCCAGGTATTGCCAAGTTGTTGAAAAGGGGAGGGAGAGAGGTAAAGTTAGAGCTGCTAAAATTCACATATTGATTTCAAATTGCTAGAGCTGGCTTGGTCAAATTATATTTGTCTAACGTAGGCTGGCCATAGAAAATGAGCTACCTCTGTGTGCCAGTATTATGGCTCTTACACTGGATCTTGTGTGAAGTTACATCTCCATTAAAGTTAACAGTAAACCATTTTTTGACTTTGTTGTTGTTGCTTTTAGTTTCTGTTCTGTGTTCTTTCCATTGTTCTTATGTAGACATAACAACAGTGAGCAAGAGGTTGATTCATATAAAAAAGAATGCTCTCTATACACAATTTTTGCCTTAGTAAAGCAATTTGTGGTATCCAGCTATTACATTCCTTATAATCAGGAATTAATATTCCCTTCTCACGTTGGGTTTCTCTTCAGAGTCCTCATGGTTGATCCTGCACATGGATACTTCCTAGTCGCTCAGAGGCACCCCCAGATGTTTTTGGGACATTGGCCCCAGCCAGTAATCAGGGATGATGGGAGTTGTAGCCTAATAATGTCCAAAGACCCCAGACTGACTACCCTTGCTCTAGATTGTTAATTGCGTGTTCAGACCCAGAAAACTCCCCCCTAAATAAATTCACACTTGACTCAAATTTTAGTTTTGTTTTTTGGCAGTATTTAGGCCACAACTTTATTGATTACAGAAAGTGAGTGGTTGCCTAGGCTCTGGTTCGACTAGCTCTCTGCCATGCAGGTAGCGTTGACCCAGGGTTCCAGCATAGGTCGGCCAAGGGTGAACACCTGGATAAGCGAAAAGTCGGGAACGGACTATATCTGCCACCCAGATGTCCCCCTGAACTCTGGCATGGGCACAACCCCCTCTCAGGGGTTGACCAAACCATTTGAGTCCCTGGATTCCTTTAACGGAATACCTTTCACATAGGGATGGCGAGAGTGTTCTCCTATCCCTATCAGCTGAACCAGAGCCTATCCGCAACCTTACAAGTTGTGATGATTTGCTACGCAGCAGGCAAACCTAAATGGCAATAGCCAATCAGCCAAGTCTGGGAAATTCCTGCCATACTGTGCTGGTCCCAGGGTGAGGTCCAGGACCTGAGTCGAGGGTCGGCAGACAGTCCTTCACGGGCAAAGCGGGGTCCAGGGCGAGGAGCAGGGCAAGGATAGGAACTCTCGAGGAACAGGACAGGGTGCTGGCTGAAACAGCTCTTCAACGACGTTGCTCCCGCAACCTGGGACCGGGCTGACTCACCTTTATCTTCTCTGAGGCCCAGGAGACCCGCCTCTCCTGGCCTTAAGGCGAGCACTCCTCCTGGGAGAAACCAGTTCCCTCTGCCTCTCTGCCCTGAGCCTCTGCAGCTCAGGAGAGGCTGGAGGGTTAATGGACCCAGGGGAAGACTCACCTTCCCCTGACTGGGCTGGGAGAGGCGCACCTGTAGGCACTGTGTCTTCAATCACCTCCGGAGCCAGAGAGGATTCACCTGGTGCCTGCTCCTGAGGATCCGGCACAGGTGCAGGTGCTTCAGATCCAAGGCCCTGCCCCAGTTCAGCCGGCCCTGGAGGCGGGGACTCCTGTGCAGGCTGGGGTTCCTCCGGTTCAGCCTCTGAATTGGATTCCCAGGCCATCACACATACCCCTGTCCCAACAACAGACGACACAACGGCATAGCAAGGTCAAGCGCAAAAGCGCTAAAAGTAGGGAGAGGTGGGTGGGTGTTCTGAATACACACGCCGAAAGAGGAAGCTCTGGGTCACGTGCACGGGCATATATAGGTCCTTGATCCGTTTGGACTGTGCCCCATTGGCCAGATTAAACCCAGCATTGAGGGACCTACCAATCAGGTGTTGTGGCTGACCAATCTTAACCACCCACAACGCAGGGGATCGGTTTCCAGGTCTCACCGCAACACGTGCCCTCTTTAATGGAGGACACAATCTCCATAAAAAGGGAGTTGTTGTGGTGGTTTATGAATCTTTTCCTATGAAGCATCTGAAACCGATTTCACAAGACAATAAAACATGCATAAAACAATTGCATATATAAAAAAACAATTTCAGAGCTAATATAGATACCATCTGGGATTAAAAAAATATACACTAAAATGGTGATTTGAAAAAAAAAATTTCTTAAACAGACATAAAAAAGATAATAGGGATGGTGAATCTGTTATGTAGCAGGAGGGTGTGGAAAAATGGTTCAGGATGCTGAGCTAGAAACTGTTTGTCAAATAGTTATAATAATGATAATTTATTATTTGCACCCCACCCATCTGACTGGGTTGCCCCAGCCACTCTGGGCAGCTTCCAGCAAATTTAAAAACATTGAAACTTAAAAGGCTTCCCTATACAGGGCTGCCTTCAGATGTTTCCTAAATGTTATATAATTATTTCCTTGACATCTGATAGGAGGGTGTTCCACCAAGAAGGCCCTCTGCCTGGTTCCCTGTAACTTGGCTTCTCGCAGTGAGGGAACTGCCAGAAGGCCCTCGGAGCTGCACATCAGTGTCTGGGCTGAACAATGGGGGTGGAGACACTCCTTGAGATATACTGGGCCGAGGCTATTTAGGGCTTTCAAGGTCAGCACCAACACTTTGAATTGTGCTCGGAAACGTACTGGGAGCCAGTGTAGGTCTTTCAAGACTGGTGTTATCTGGTCTCGGCAGCTGCTCCCAGTCAACAGTCTAGTTCCACCGGTGTGTTAGTTAGCCTGGGTGTGCAATATATTTCTTTAGTAAATGGTTCTGTGAGCGCGCGCACACGTGCGTGAGAGAGAGAGAGTGTGTGTAATGGATTAGGACTATGGTGTGAGGGAGGGCAGGGGCGAAACAGGGTTTTGCAGCATGAGGAGGCCCCTCTCTTTGGGGTGGCTCAGAGACCACAGTCGGTGGCAGTGGCTGACTGGAGGTCTCCCAAGGAGAGGGGAGAGGGGAGAGGGGAGAGGAGAGGTGGCGGAGGGAACGCTCCACAAGGGAGGTTGTTTGGAAAGGGGTGAGAGGCTCATACTCGCCAACATTTCTCTAATGAAAATAGGGATGTCCCATTCCATAATGATAATTTTAATATTTATACTTCACATATCTTACTGGGCTGCCCCAGCCACTCTGGGCAGCTTCCAACATTATATATGTAATAAAACCATTAAACTTTAAAAAACTTCCCTATACAGGATTGCCTTCAGATGGCTCGGGGGTTGGATAACTCCATACCCTCCAACATTTATCCAATGAAAATAGGAACATCCTAAGAAAAGCAGGACATTCTGGGATCAAATGAGAAACCAGGATGGCTTCTCTAAATCAGGGACATCCCTGGAAAAAAGGGACACTTGGAGACTCGAGGCTGCCAGCTCTGCAAGTAAGGGGTGACATAACTGGGCTCCTGAGCGCCACAGGGTGCTACAGAAAGCATGTAGTTGGTCAAGGGAGCCGTGGGATCAAAAAGGTTGAAAACCTCTGCCTTGCACCTTTATTAGTAGGAGATCATGCAGAAATGCAATGCGGCTGGCCAGGCCTTTTAGGTCACATCCACATCTGGGCTTGCGCATTGTTTTTTGCACCCTCAGTGGGAGAGATGCTCAAGGTAGCCTTCGGAGAGTTTGCTTCCTTTAGAAGACAAAACTCCAAAAGTCTGTGGCATTTTATTTATCTATTTAAAGAAATCTATTTATTGTTTATGAGTGTGCAGGTTGAAGAAGCATTAGAGAGTGCAACAACAACAACAAAAACCCAACCCAGCAGGTTGTGTTTATCAAAAGTCACTCTGAAATCCAAACACTGCTTCCAAAGTTTAACACTTAGTGAACACATCAAAAGCACATCAAAGTGCAAGTAGATAAATAGGTACTGTAAACGGCGTTTCCGTGCGCTGCTCTGGTTCGCCAGAAGCAGCTTAGTCATGCTGGCCCCATGACCCGGAAGCTGTATGCCGGCTCCCTCGGCCAATAAAGCAAGAAGAGCGCCGCAACCGCAGAGTCGGCCATGACTAGACCTAATGGTCAGGGGTCCCTTTACATTTTAAGTGAGCACTTTGGGAGGTGGAGGAGGGGAGAGAGACCTTTTTTCACCTACCATTCCTTTTAATCTATTTCACTTTTCTGTTGTGGCAATAAGTTTTTAAAATGAACTTGGCTTTTGTTTTTGCTTCTTGTTGTTCCCCTCTTGTACAGCTGTGTTAATGATTTATTTGATATATTGCATCTGAGGTTTTTATTTTATTCTTTTAATGGTTTGAATCCAGAAGTCCCTGTGGGGACCCTTCAGGGGACCTAGAGGCAGGGGAGAATTTTTCTAAAAAAATAAAAATAAACACACATTTCTTTCAAATGTGCAAGGCACCATCCAACCACCTTAGGGACTCCACTCCAGATTTGTGTAGCATTTATTCCTTAGCCTTTTCTTCTCCCAGAGATATCTGGCAGTGGGCTACCCTCACCTGGTTTAGGTGGCCAGTTGAAGCTTTCCCAGGTTGTGGATGCTGTTTCACAGAGGCGCTTTTTTTGGCAAGGTGTTCTGGGAACAAGAAGGAGGAAGTGGGGAAGAACTCCATGTGGGGCTGGATGGAGGAGGCAGCACTGAGAGACTGGGGGGGGGGTCATGACTGGCTGTTGCTTTGGACCCAGGCTTGCTGCAGCTGTGAGAGTGCAATGTTCTGTAGCCCCTCCCATGGAAGGCTTCCAGGGGTAAATATGCATGAATACACCATACTTCTAAGACACTGCAGACTCCAATGGAATCCTGGGTGAGCCCCTGGAAGGCCCTGGAATCTTGCTACCACTTGGCAGAGATTGGGGGTGGCATGAAGCAATACAGAGTTCATTCTCAGCACTCTGAAATCATTCAAAGCAGCCCCCCCAACACATCTGCAGTTCCAACAAGTCTTCCAGGAGAAGAAGCTGTTGCTTGCCAACAAGCACAGACTGAAACAATTCCCTCTTTGTAAACTAAGCACCACATGCTGGTCTGCCATTTTTATGGTGGCAGTTGTTTAAAAAAAGAAAAGAAAAGAAAGATCCCAGCAGAGTGTGTAGCTTTGAAAGCTCAATTAGCTCTTAAAGAAATAGCTTCAAATTAAAAGCTAGACTTGGGGATGAGATGGAAGTGAGATTGATGAGGGAGGTTATCGTTTCTTGCTGTTTGCCTGCATGAGCAGTAAAGGTGAAACTATAAAGGAGTACAATCCGTTGTGAAGCATCAGCGGACAAAATACAGGTGGCAGAAGTGTCAGTGTAACAAGGACTGGCAGAACTCAGCACCTCGCATGCACCCTAAATTGAATTTTATTTTATTGTTTTACAAGAGGTCCCAAGTTCTCCCTTAAGTACATTATTAAAATCGTGGTGCATTTAACATGAATCCTGTACAGCAACTGTATTAGGGCTAAAGGTTGCCAGGTTGCAACCTGGAGATTGCTCCTTTCACTTTAAACAATTACAAGTTTATTGTTGCAAAATTTACATCCCATCAAGGTGGGTTTTAAAAGGTCCCAGGGCTACATGCCTACAAAACATCAGTTCACTCAGACACACATTAATAACATGCAAGGTATTTAAACAGCAACAGCAGCATAATAAAAATCCATTGCAGAAATATTTCAGAGTCTTAAAAACAAAGCACCACAAGTGGTCTAGGCAGCAATGGGTAGCTGAAATGGAATGGCTTTTGCTTACCACCTAAATCAGGAGTGGTCAACATTTTTTGTATCAGGGGCTGCATTTCTTAGTGGGGGTGTACTCTGTGAGGGCCACAGCTGGCAGTGGGTGGAGCCAAAGCCCAAAGTGGGCAGGGTCACCTTTTTTCTACCACCCTCCATCTCTCTGACTGCCCCATAATATATATGTAATATCTTCCTCCCCACTAGGAAGCTGCCAGGAGAGACATCATCACTCATTCTTACCAGAGATCAGATCATGCACAGAGGACTTTGAAATTAGGCCAAGGGCTGCCAGTGCTCACCCCTGAATCCCAAAGAGCACAACTGAATGGCCTTGTTAAGCTGCTCTGCAAAAGCAAATTCCGTAAGAAACAAGACAGTACCATTGAGAAGGTGGGAGATTGTCCCAAGCCTTCCTGAATCACCATCACTCATCTTCATCTCCAGAGAAGGCAGGGACTGAGTGAACCAGGAAGATTCTTCCTGTGGTGAAGCCATTTCAACAGGTCACAACCTGGCAGCTTCCTGGGGCTTTCAAATTATCCAAGGCCAATGTGTACTGAAGGAAGAAGAAATGAATCTCTTGCCTTGAAGATGGAGACAGATTGGCTAACTCAATGCAAATCAGGCCAAGTTCTGTATCTTATAAAGCATCTGTGGTATGTGTGCAGCCATAGTTTCACCAGGGACTTGGGGCTGGTCTCACTCAGCTCTGGAGGGAATGCTCTCCCCCTTGTGAGGAGTTACTATTTTACATGGCAAGCCTTAAAGGCATAGCCTGACATTGGCCATCCAAAGTGTTCCTGCCCATTCTACCACCTAAGGATTTGTTCATCTTATTCTGCTGCTTGTGTAGGCCAGATCTCAGCCACAGGACCAGGACCAATGTGTAAGGAAGTGGGATTTACTGGATCGAGAAGCATAGCCTGACTTTTGGGGCACCGGCTAAGGCATTTGCTTGGCCCAAGCTGCTACTGCTGCTTCTTTTTGCCAAAAAAATCAAATTGCTCCTAATTAATTCTCCATCATATTAATTGTGAAATGAATGTGCCTTTCTTTGGACAGGATTAAAAATGGCTCCAGGCAGTAGCGCATGACAGCGCTGGGCCTGGAAACCAAACCCCACTAAGGATAACAGATTAAAGCCTCGTTATGCCAGATGGCAAGAGAACCACAAGGCATCACCCATCACAGCCAAGGAATGGAAGCCCGGCTTCTCCTGCCCTTCTCTCTTTTTTTAAAAAAGATATTTATTAAGTTTTCACAAATTATGAAATCAAACACAATACAAACAAACACACACAAAGACAAACAAATATAATTTCAAATCCTTATTCTCTTAAAACTTACTTCACCGACCTCCTCATGCCTCCCCTTTCTGCATTCCAATTTCAAATATTTAGTTCCGCAAATCCTCACCCTTAATTTAATCTAATTGTAATCCTTTCTTTTCCTTTAACCTAATCTTTACAGCTGTAATCCGCTTGCTTCTATAGCCGCAACAGTTTAACACTCATTAATTTTACAATGTCTCTTAAGATAGATCTTAAATTTCTTCCAATCTTCTTCCGCCGTCTCTTTCCCCTGATCTCGGATTCTGCCAGTCATTTCAGCTTCTCCTGCCCTTCTCTGCTGCCTTTAGCCACTTAGATTTTACTCCCCATCCAGAAATGGAGAAGGACTCAGTGGTGTATCTACTAGACATTGCTCCCATCCAAGAAACTTTGGGGACTTCCTTTGTTCCAGCCACTGGGCTTTATTCCCCTCCTCAAACCCAGCAGCCCTGGTTCCCTATAGTGCTTTCCTTTCCCTTCTCAGAGGAGATATGTTAGCCCTTTCCAACGTCCAGTTTTGCTGATGGGGAGGAGGAGGAAAAACAAACAGCAGTGAAAAAGAAATATGGGCTACAGCTTGGCTACGTTGGGCAGTTGTTGCCAAGATCCCCTGATCCATAGGGGGTCCACAATCTGAAATAACAGCTATGTTTGCTGGAGGGGGGGGTAACTTTCTAGTGCCCTTCCCTTACTGGCTACACCTTCCCTTCCCTTCCTTTCCTCCCACTCCCCGCAGTTAAGACCAAGTTGCCTGATTCTGCTGCAATAGAAATCCAGAGGTGTTTGCTGGCTTCCTCCAAGGACAAACACAGCTTCTTGTGAAAGAAGTTAGTGCTGTTTACATATACTGTACTTTCCCACTGATGAATCCTTAAAAAAACAGAAATTGGTCCTACAAACAGATAAACTCAAGTGCATCCCTTCAGTTTAAAAACAAGCAAACACCAAAAGCCTTTATTTTTGCAGATTGTGGGTGCAAATAGATAAGCAGTACAGGGATGAAGATATCTCTCTTGAAATCTCAGCCAACAAAATTGTACATAAACTTTGCCTCCTTCATGTGCATTTTTGAGATCATAGGGTTTGGACTGTTTGTCGCTTTCCTCACTCCCCAGAAAAGCTGGGTGGTTTGCTTTGAAGGAGGAAGTTTCTAGTTCTCATGGTTATAAGCGGAAGTTATTTTTCTAATATAGTCATCTAACTGGGGCTTCCCAGTTCTAGAACTTCAGTAAATATTGCTTTTGCTGGTTGAGGTTTAAGAAGTTAAGCAGAATCCATTGCCCAAAGAAAATACTGTTTTAGTCTTCATTGGCTTTAACAAACTTAAATTTTAAGCATGTATTTGTAGCACTGAGGACTGTTTGGGTTTCCCTTTTTCTCAGACTATTCAGTTCTGCACCTGACACCAGGCTTCCTCCTTGTGCAGTGCAAATCACAGACCTGCAAACAAATATGATACAGTTGCCAGGCTTTTCATTTTCCCTCTTTGAGCACATCTGGCCCCATTAGCCAGATGTGCTATTCAGAACTGTAAAGGAGGAGCTCCTCTGGCTTTCACTTTTCACCCAAACGCCACTGCAGCCAGTGACCAGTTTATCAATCAGTAAGGGGAAAGTGACAGCCTGGAGATTAATCTCCATCCTACTAACTTCGCTGCTGTAGAAGTAATGGCCTTGGGAGTCTCTCCAGCACTGAAGATGGAGCTGTCTCTGCCGGTGGAGGCAGCAGCTGCTGGGAACTGACAAGTTGATTTGTATGGATCATAATTTGAGCTGGAGAGAACAGCTCCCCTGCTCCCCCCTCCCCATTCCTCCCCAGCTGCTCCCATGCCTTTGAAAGGGAAATTGAGGCAGGAGGTGGGGAATACTTATGGATTTCCCAGAGGAGAGGTGGCTGGGTCGAGTACCATGGATAGCTCCTCAGTCCCAGAGTGGTGCTCTGCCCTGGATGGAAGCAGTAAAGATGTCGTGGTGGGGAAAAGGTCTTTCATTCCTCGTTTTTCATTCATTTCCCAATGACTGAGATTTACAGGCAGAGCAGTGTATGTGCACCCTGTGCCAAATAAAACACAAGTTCCACACCAAGGTGACCCATATTCTGTGACTGGAATACATAATGCAGAGCAAGGTGGTCTGTGTATGTGCTTATTTCACAGAAGTTAGTCTGTTCCCTGAAAGTAGAACTTCAAGGCATTGAGAACAATGGGGATCTGGTCCCATTAGTTGGGATTAGAGGGCGCCCCTCTCAGCTGTCCATATGATGCTTCCTACAGGCTACAGAGACCTGCCCTTTCTGCCCAATTGCATCTCCTTCCAGCCCCTTTTCACCAACCACCTAGCAGTTTCCAGGCAAGTATGCATGCAGTTGTTGTTGTTGTTGTTTAGTCGTTTAATCGTGTCCGACTCTTCGTGATCCCCTGGACCAGAGCATGCCAGGCACTCCTGTCTTCCACTGCCTCCCGCAGTTTGGTCAGACTCATGCTGGTAGCTTCGAGAACACCATCCAACCATCTCGTCCTCTGTCATCCCCTTCTCCTTGTGCCCTCCATCTTTCCCAACATCAGGGTTTTTTCCAGAGAGTCTTCTCTTCTCATGAGGTGGCCAAAGTATTGGAGCCTCAGCTTCACGATCTGTCCTTCCAGTGAGCACTCAGGGCTGATTTCCTTAAGAATGGATAGGTTTGATCTTCTTGCAGTCCATAGGACTCTCAAGAGTCTCCTCCAGCACCACAATTCAAAAGCACGCATTCTTCGGCGATCAGCCTTCTTTATGGTCCAGCTCTCACTTCCATACGTCACTACTGGGAAAACCATGGCTTTAACTATACGGGCCTTTGTTGGCAAGGTGATGTCTCTGCTTTTTAAGATGCTGTCTAGGTTTGTCATTGCTTTTCTCCCAAGAAGCAGGCTATCACCATCTGCAGTGATCATGGAGCCCAAGAAAGTAATATCTCTCACTGCCTCCATTTCTTCCCCTTCTAATTGCCAGGGGGTGATGGGACCAGTGGCCATGATCTTTTTTCTTCATTTCAATTGTTCCTAACCCATGTTTTTCGTCCTTCATTTCCAGTCCTTCTAGCAAAGGCAGCCACACCATACAAGACTAGAACCAGCTAGCATGGCGTAGGGCAGGAGTGGGGGAGATTTCTCCAGGTCTTGTCCACAGTCCCACAGGGGTCATCAATCGGTTCAGGAGTGCATGCAGAAAATGAAGCACATTTGAAACACACTCCCCCCGCCTAATAAGTCTGGCTGTGGTAGTTTGTTAAGGGTTGCTGGGAATCATAACTGTGAGGAATAAACTACAGTGTCCAGAAAGAATGTGTTTCAAATGTGCTTTAAAAGTACAGTGTGTATCCAGATCAGGAGTACCAGTGTGGTGTAGTGGTTAGAGTGTTGGACTAGGCCTTGGGAGACCTGGGTTCAAATCCCCATTCAGCCATGAAGCTCACTGGAGCATACATCCCTCCCCTGCCAACCACCTGCCCCCCCCCATGTCTGCATGGAGGAACCCGGTTTCTTTTCATTTCTTAAGGAAGGACAAAGCATAGAAGGTTTTAAAAATTCTCTGCACGTTAGGAACTCAGGTGGTGTCATTTTGGGAAGCTCCTGAGTGAATTTATAACATTGCTGATGCCTGAAGGCAGGGGGAAGGGAAGCCCTGCAGAGATGGGAGGAAGAGATGCATGTCATCTGTTCCCCCCAATGTTTTGTGCAAAGGGAAACCCTGGAGGTTAGGGGTTGGGGAATGAATAGTCCACATACATTTGCATAAGTAACAAAACATTTGGACTCTGGGCTGCTACCAGTACAATCATTTTATTTCATGGAGGAATACTATGTGTGGAATGGCAAAAATGAAAAATCTGTATGATTTTCTTGGGGGGGGCAGTCTGCAAGCAAAACACTGAAGATGCTTCAAGCTTTTTACTAGAGCACTTTATTTATTTACAGGGACCATCTGCCATTTTTATAAGGTGATACAAATACATCAAGGACATTTTAACCACATCAGCATCACAGTCAAACTTTTGTTTGATTTATTTAAGCAACAGGATATGAACACTTGACACAGGATAGGGCCACCATGGGATTCTGTCTTGCCTGTGCACAGAGAAGAAACTGCCATGGGTGGTGTGCTTAGCACACTTGCAGAATTGTCCTCAATCCACTTCCAGGTACATCAGCAGCAGCAGCCACACTGGTGATATGCCAGCTTCCTGCTCAGAGGCAGAATGCCACAGAATAATGCCAGTTGCTGGGAAGCAGCAAAGGCAAAGTGCTGTGCACTCAGGTCCTGCTTGTGAGCTTCTCATAGGCATCTGGGCTCCCATCTGCACTTTACATTTAAAGAAGCAGTATCATGCCTCTTTAAACAGTCATGGTTTCCCCCCAAACTACCTTGGGGCTGTAGTTTGTTAAGGGTGCTGGTAGGAAGCCTCCTATTCCCGTCAGAGATACAGTTTTCAGAAGGACTTAACAACAATTCCTTATTCCCAAGGGACTCTGGTAAAGATAGCTGCCCCAGGTTCCTTCTTTCTCACCCCACCTCCATCCTGGGGCTTCAGACAGAGAAAGAACCCACAGTGATCACTCCATAAATAAAATAGAATTCCATCATCTCTCTTTGGGTCATACTATACATGACACTAGGGCTTATAGGAGCCAGCTCCTAGGGGCTGTGGGGGCTTTGGCTCCCACAATAAAATATTTCAGGGGGCTGGGCCCCCACAAAGTTTATGGGCATTCCCATTCAAATCATGTGTGTGCACTGCATCATGGCTCACCTGGGCCCCCACAATATATTATTCAAGTTGGCACCCCTACTAGGGGTAGATTTCAATGTTGTGACAAGACAATTCTTCCAGTGACAGAGACATTTCTGCTTGCTCCCCTCCCCTCCTGTGCTATTTTGGGGGTCCTCCCAACCCCCAAGAGAAGATTCCACAGGCTGGTGCACATGGGGGGAGGAGAGGGCAGAAAACCTCATTGCGCTAGTGGGATGCTCTGGCATTTACTTGCACCCCACCCCCCATTTGCTGCTATGCCTTTGTAATGCCTGCAGGTTCTCTGATCAGGAGGAGGAGGGGCAGGCTGGCAAGCATGCAGGAGTCAAGTGGATGCAGCAGTAATTGTTGAACCCATTAACTTTAGAATTATTAACATAACTAGTTAATGAACAATTATCACAAATCAAACACAACCCATCCCAAAGCTCTCTTGAATACTTGGCAACAGTGAGTTTGCTGAATGGATGAATAAATATTGACAGTCAGCTGTTGTTAGTTAGTAGCAGTTTCTGTCACATAGAAGAGTGACTAGTGGGGTGCCACAGGGTTCTGTCTTGGGCCCGGTCTTATTCAACATCTTTATCAACGACTTGGATGATGGACTCAAGGGCATCCTGATCAAATTTGCAGATGACACCAAACTGGGAGGGGTGGCTAACACCCCAGAGGACAGGATCACACTTCAAAACGACCTTGACAGATTAGAGAACTGGGCAAAAATAAACAAGATGAATTTTAACAGGGAGAAATGTAAAGTATTGCACTTGGGCAAAAAAAATGAGAGGCACAAATACAAGATGGGTGACACCTGGCTTGAGAGCAGTACATGTGAAAAGGATCTAGGAGTCTTGGTTGACCACAAACTTGACATGAGCCAACAGTGTGACGCGGCAGCTAAAAAAGCCAATGCAATTCTGGGCTGCATCAATAGGAGTATAGCATCTAGATCAAGGGAAGTAATAGTGCCACTGTATTCTGCTCTGGTCAGACCACACCTGGAGTACTGTGTCCAGTTCTGGGCACCACAGTTCAAGAAGGACACTGACAAACTGGAACATGTCCAGAGGAGGGCAACCAAAATGGTCAAAGGCCTGGAAACGATGCCTTATGAGGAACGGCTAAGGGAGCTGGGCATGTTTAGCCTGGAGAAGAGGAGGTTAAGGGGTGATATGATAGCCATGTTCAAATATATAAAAGGATGTCACATAGAGGAGGGAGAAAGGTTGTTTTCTGCTGCTCCGGAGAAGCGGACACGGAGCAATGGATCCAAACTACAAGAAAGAAAATTCCACCTAAACATTAGGAAGAACTTCCTGACAGTAAGAGCTGTTCGACAGTGGAATTTGCTGCCAAGGAGTGTGGTGGAGTCTGCTACTTTGGAGGTCTTTAAGCAGAGGCTTGACAACCATATGTCAGGAGTGCTCTGATGGTGTTTCCTGCTTGGCAGGGGGTTGGACTCGATGGCCCTTGTGGTCTCTTCCAACTCTATGATTCTATGATTCTAGGTTCTTCCATCAGTTCATTTTCCCTCATTTCCTCTCTTTTCTCCGCTTTCCTCTCTTATTTACTTTCTTCTTCAGATCTCCATCTTCAGTTTCTTCTGAAGCACATGGAAGGTACACACAGGTAATAACCATGCAAAGCAACAATGGCAACCTTGAGTCTTCCCAGTGTTGTTGGACTCCAATTCCCAAATTCCCAACAAACCCCTACCAGCACAGCTAAAGGTTAGGGGCGGTGGGAGCTGAAGTCCAGCAACATCTGGAGGGTCAAAGGTTCCCTGTCCCTGTTTTAAAGAAGCACAGCAGTGGTGGAAAGCGCCTGATGGGAAAACTAAGAAGGAATTACTCAGGTAAACTCAGAATTGAAACGGCAGGTGCCCAAGAAGTTCCTGCCAAATATTATTTCTCCCAAGTATTATTTATTTACAAATCTATAATCAGCACCTGCATAAAAAATATAGCAAGGTGGGGTACAACATATAAGGATAAAATAACAAAAGATCCATAGGAGTATAAACAAGAATATCAGTTTATCAGCTGTCAGGCCCTCCTTCCATTTTTTTGAGTAGGAAGTGAAGGTGGTTCCTTTCACTGTTGCTTTTCCAATTTCTCCCACTTTGTACCCTAACCATTTATTTAAGAGTCACGGTGACAGTTCACCTTCTGAACAAGCCAATTATTTAAAAAGCCCTTTCAGCTTTTACAAATGTAACTGCTCTCCTTGACCCATTTTCCTCACAGCTGCAGATGTTGTCCCCCTCCCTCCTAGATCAAATTAGATGTTTGTCTCTTTCTTTCTTTCTTTCTTTCTTTCTTTCTTTCTTTCTTTCTTTCTTTCTTTCTTTCCTTCCTTCCTTCCTTCCTTCCTTCCTTCCTTATCCCCTTCCCATCCCCACTGACCAGGGTTTCTCTTTATTCCAGAGGGGCTGATTTGTAAGATCTGATTCAGAAGGATCATCTGGACAATCCTAGTTCAGCCTAGAGCTGACACCTGCCCCCATAATGCCCCTGCGGGATGGCGCTGGCCAATGTGGTGCCCTCCATGCTGGCCAGGGCAGATCAGAGTTGGAGTGCAACAGCCTCTTGAGGGAACCACATTGACTACCGCTGCTCTGGGATCACAACCCAGGAGCATGCTTCAAATTCTGGTTTATTTACTCCTGGAGGAAGGAATCACAAGTGAAATATTGTGGTGCAAATATTTCTCTGAGTGGAATAGGGGTTTTCTAACAACTCTCAGAACCCTTAACAAACTATATGACCCATGATTAGGGGAAAGCCATGACTGTTCGTTTCTAGAGATATCCAAGAGCTCTAAATGTGTGGCTTGTGGACAAATCACAGAAAGCTATAGGATTAAGCATGGAGTGTCTCCTTTTTCCAAAGCTGTGAGAGTATTTTCCCTTATACTAAAACTGCACACACAAGCTTTCCTTGGCCCATGGAGTATCTGCTAACCATCACTGTCATAAATATTAGTCTGGTGTGGGTGAAGTTCACAGTTCTCTAGAGAAATGCTGTGATCATGAATAGCCCAAGGTAATTAGTACAGTGTCTTGACTGAAATACCCTGGGAGTCAGATAAATAGGATTCTAGTCAGTCTCTCTTCTCACATATACACACCCCGAGCAATCAAATATTGTTTCAAGATCTTGACAAAATGAGACTCCAGGGCTGACCCAGGGCGCTTGGCTGCCTGAGGTGAAAGGCAAATGACACCCCCACCTCCAAGGGGCAAAGTAAGCAAGGCCAGCCCATCTGATCTGAGACAGAAAATCACCACAAAGACCTCTCCCTGACACAATACTAAGAAGGAACACAGCTGACAGTCAGCTACCTGTGGCTGCAACCCACTTTGCCTAATAGCAGAGCTGACCCTGCAAGAGTCAAGGATTTATCAGAGGCTTGAAGCACTAAAAGGAAGATGGAAGCAACACTCTGGGTAAGTGGCTCCATTGTCAAACGGAACATTCCACGATGAAGTTTCTCCTAATATTCCACACAAATGCTCTCGATCCAGTCCTTCAGAGGCTCAAGGCCACCAACTGAATGACATAGAACAATAGAATTGTGCAGTTGGGGGGACCCCAACGGTCATTTATTCCAACCCCCTGCAATGCAGGAATCTCAACTAAAGCATCCATGACAGATGGCCACCCAACCTTTGGCTCAGAATGGAACAGAAGTGAAGTCCTACATGTTCCATCAGGCATGAAAGGAAGATAGAATGCAGCTGCTGGATCTTCTGCAGCCTTTTTACTTTTAAATGGAAATGCAACATCTCCAGACTGCAATTGAGAAATGTTTCTTCTATCTATATTTTAAGTGCTATGTATTTATATAATTATTTGCCCTTTTTAAACAATATATGATCAAGCTGCTAGAGACTATGTTTGCATTAAACTTTTTTTTTATAAATTTTTTATTGGTTTTACAAAAAAATTTAAGACAATACAGATATATAAAAAGACATACAAACACGTATAATTTCATAACCTTTTTTTCATAGACCGTGTATCTCAGACTTCCCCATACCTCCCCTTTCTGCATCCCAATGTCCAAAAGTTTTTAGCAACTCTAAATAAATCTGTCAGACCTCTGTCCTCTTAATCTTTCCTTCAATCTAGTCTTATATCGCTGTAACCCTTTCTTACTCAAACCTCGACATTCTAACATTCAGCAAGTTTATAATAGTCCTTAAGCTAGATTTTAAATTTCTTCCATTCTTCTTCCGCCGTCTCCTTTCCCTGATCGCGGATTCTGCCAGTCATCTCGGCTAATGTCATATAGTCCATCACTTTCACCTGCCATTCTTCCAGGGTGGGTAAATCTTGTGTCTTCCAATACTTTGCGATGAGTATTCTTGCTGCCCCCTTCATGGATCACTGCCTTGTCGTGGCGAAGGGGCTTGAAGAACTCAGAGAAGCTATGAACTACGCCGAGCAGGGCACCCAAGATGAACAGGTCATAGTGGAGAGTTTTGACCAAACGTGATCCACCTGGAGTAGGAACCGGCAAGCCACTCCAGTATCCCTGTCAAGAAAACTCCATGGACAAAGACAACAGGCATATAAAAGTTATGACGCTGGAAGATGAGCCCCTCAGGTCGGAAGGTGTCCAACATGCTACTGAGGAAGAGCGGAGGACAAGTACAAGTAGATCCAGAGCTGATGAAGCGGCTGGGCCAAAGCCGAAAGGACGCTCAGTTGTGGATATGCATGGAAGCGAAAGGAAAGTCCAATGCTGTAAAGAAAAATATTGCATAGGAACCTGGAATGTAAGAACCATGAACCTGGGTAAGTTGGATGTGGTCAAAAATGAGATGGCAAGAATAAATATTGACATCCTGGGCATCAGTGAGCTAAAATGGACGGGAATGGGCAAATTCAGTTCGGATGACTATCATATCTACTACTGTGGGCAAAAAACCCATAAGAGAAATGGAGTGGCCCTCATAGTCAACAAAAGAGTGGCGAAAGCTGTACTGGGATGCAGTCTCAAAAATGATAGAATGATCTCGATACGAATCCAAGGCAGACCTTTTAACATCACAGTAATCCAAGTTTATGCACCAACTACTGGTGCTGAAGAAACTGAAATTGACCAATTCTATGAAGACTTACAAGACCTTATAGAAGTGACACCAAAGAAGGATGTTCTGCTCATTATAGGGGATTGGAATGCTAAAGTAGGGAATCAAGAGATAAAAGGAACAACTGGCAAGTTTGGCCTTGGAGATCAAAATGAAGCAGGGCAAAGGCTAATAGAGTTCTGTCAAGAGAACAAGCTGGTCATCACAAACACGCTTTTCCAACAACACAAGAGACGACTCTACACATGGACATCCCCAGATGGGCAACATCGAAATCAGATTGATTATATTCTCTGCAGCCAAAGATGGAGAAGCTCTATACAGTCAGCAAAAACAAGACCTGGAGCTGACTGGCTCAGATCATCAGCTCCTTATAGCAAAATTCAAGCTTAAATTGAAGAAAGTAGGAAATACCACTGGACAGGTAAGATACAATCTAAACCAAATCCCTTATGAATACACAGTGGAAGTGAGGAACAGGTTTAAGGATTTAGATTTGCTGGACAGAGTGCCTGAAGAACTATGGGTGGAGGCTCGCAACATTATACAGGAGGCAGCAACTAAAACCATCCCAATGAAAAAGAAATGCAAGAAAGCAAAGTGGCTGTCCAACGAGGCCTTACAAATAGCCGGGGAGAGAAGGCAAGCAAAATGCGGGGGAGATAGTGAAAGATACAGGAAATTGAATGCAGATTTCCAAAGAATAGCAAGGAGAGACAAGAAGGCCTTCTTAAACGAGCAATGCAAAGAAATAGAGGAAAGCAACAGAATGGGAAGAACAAGAGATCTGTTAAAGAAAATCGGAAATATGAAAGGAACATTTCGTACAAAGATTACCATAATAAAGGACAAAAGTGGTAAAGATCTAACTGAAGCAGAAGACATCAAGAAGAGGTGGCAAGAATACACAGAGGAATTATACCAGAAAGATATGGATGTCTCGTATACCCCAGGTAGTGTGGTTGCTGACCTTGAGCCAGACATCCTGGAGAGTGAAGTCAAATGGGCCTTAGAAAGCACTGCAAATAACAAGGCCAGTGGAAGTGATGGTATTCCAGCTGAACTGTTTAAAATTTTAAAAGATGATGCTGTTAAGGTGCTACACTCAATATGCCAGCAAGTTTGGAAAACTCAGCAGTGGCCAGAGGATGGGAGAAGATCAGTCTACATCCCAATCCCAAAGAAAGGCAGTGCCAAAGAATGCTCCAACTACCGCACAATTTCACTCATTTCACATGCTAGCAAGGTTATGCTTAAAATTCTACAAGGAAGGCTCAAGCAGTATGTGGACCGAGAACTCCCAGAAGTGCAAGCTGGATTTAGAAGAGGCAGAGGAACCAGACACCAAATTGCAAACATGCGCTGGATTATGGAGAAAGCTAGAGAGTTCCAGAAAGACATCTACTTCTGCTTCATTGACTATGCAAAAGCTTTTGACTGTGTTGACCACAGCAAACTATGGCAAGTTCTTAAAGAAATGGGAGTGCCTGATCACCTCATCTGTCTCCTGCGAAATCTCTAT
This sequence comes from Podarcis vaucheri, assembly GCF_965113315.1. Lineage (NCBI taxonomy): Eukaryota > Metazoa > Chordata > Lepidosauria > Squamata > Lacertidae > Podarcis > Podarcis vaucheri. Next base: position 1,784,540 of record NC_138760.1, read on the forward strand.
GTGGGACAAGAAGCTAGAGTTAGAACTGGATATGGAACAACTGATTGGTTCCAAATTGGGAAAGGAGTACGGCAAGGCTGTATATTGTCTCCCTGCTTATTTAACTTATATGCAGAATTCATCATGCGAAAGGCTGGGCTGGATGAATCCCAAGCCGGAATTAAGATTGCCGGAAGAAATATCAACAACCTCAGATATGCAGATGACACAACCTTGATGGCAGAAAGTGAAGAGGAATTAAAGAACCTTTTAATGAGGGTGAAAGAGGAGAGCGCAAAATATGGTCTGAAGCTCAACATCAAAAAAACGAAGATCATGGCCACTGGGCCCATCACCTCCTGGCAAATAGATGGGGAAGAAATGGAGGCAGTGAGAGATTTTACTTTCTTGGGCTCCATGATCAGTGCAGATGGTGACAGCAGTCACGAAATTAAAAGACGCCTGCTCCTTGGGAGAAAGGCGATGGCAAACCTAGACAACATCTTAAAAAGCAGAGACATCACCTTGCCAACAAAGGTCCATATAGTAAAAGCCATGGTTTTCCCAGTAGTGATGTATGGAAGTGAGAGCTGGACCATAAAGAAGGCTGATCGCCGAAGAATTGATGCTTTTGAATTATGGTGCTGGAGGAGACTCTTGAGAGTCCCATGGACTGCAAGAAGATCAAACCTCTCCATTCTGAAGGAAATCAGCCCTGAGCGCTCACTGGAAGGACAGATCGTGAAGCTGAGGCTCCAATACTTTGGCCACCTCATGAGAAGAGAAGACTCCCTGGAAAAGACCCTGATGTTGGGAAACATGGAGGGCACAAGGAGAAGGGGACAACAGAGGATGAGATGGTTGGATGGTGTTCTTGAAGCTACTAGCATGAGTTTGATCAAACTGCGGGAGGCAGTGGAGGACAGAAGTGCCTGGCGTGCTCTGGTCCATGGGGTCACGAAGAGTCGGACACGACTAAACGACTAAACAACAACAACATTCTTGCTGCTGTTGTAGCATACATAAAGAAAGTTCTATCCTTCTTTGACACCAATTGGCCGACAATGCCCAAGAGAAAGGCCTCTGGTTTATGTTTGCATTAAACTTTTAGCCTCCATGAAAATTTGTATACACTTCATTATTTTTGTAGCATGCCGTGGTGTCTGGTTATTGTTGACAAGCGATTGCACTGGAGTGTTTCATAGAATCATAGAATCATAGAGTTGGAAGAGACCACAAGGGCCATCGAGTCCAACCCCCTGCCAAGCAGGAAACACCATCAGAGCACTCCTGACATATGGTTGTCAAGCCTCTGCTTAAAGACCTCCAAAGTAGGAGACTCCACCACACTCCTTGGCAGCAAATTCCACTGTCAAACAGCTCTTACTGTCAAGAAGTTCTTCCTAATGTTTAGGTGGAATCTTCTTTCTTGTAGTTTGGATCCATTGCTCCGTGTCCGCTTCTCTGGAGCAGCAGAAAACAACCTTTCTCCCTCCTCTATGTGACATCCTTTTATATATTTGAACATGGCTATCATATCACCCCTTAACTTCCTCTTCTCCAGGCTAAACATGCCCAGCTCCCTTAGGCATCGTTTCCAGGCCTTTGACCATTTTGGTTGCCCTCCTCTGGACACGTTCTAGTTTGTCATTGTCCTTCTTGAACTGTGGTGCCCAGAACTGGACACAGTACTCCAGGTGAGGTCTGACCAGAGCAGAATACAGTGGCACTATTACTTCCCTTGATGTAGATGCTATACTCCTATTGATGCAGTCCAGAATTACATTGGCTTTTTTAGCTGCCTCGTCACACTGTTGGCTCATGTCAAGTTTGTGGTCAACCAAGACTCCTAGATCCTTTTCACATGAATGGTTGTTTTATGATAACTTTAAAATGTTATAGTGGTTACATAATCAAACTGAACCATTTGTTGGGTTATCATGTTATGTTTTGAAATGATGCATTGATTTGCTTTTTTGTATTGTTGGGTGAGCCTCTTTGAGCATATTTATTTGGAAAGGTGGCATATAAATATACTTATATAATAAATAAATAAATTCTATCTGTTGTGATTGGATTTGAAATGACTCTCCGCTGCACGGAAGCCATCATGGTTTCTTGAAGTCAATGAATGATGAACGTGCAGGCATGAACCGGCCCTTGTTTCTATCCAAGTCCCCCAAACACAGGAGTTTATCCCAGGTCATTGGACTGCCTTAAAACAGGGATAGGGAGCCTGTGGCCCTCTAGATGCTACCACTGCAACTCCCATCTTCCCTGACTATTGACCATTCCAGCTGGAGCTGATGGGAGTTGAAGTTTGCAGGGCATCAGTTGAAGAAGGAGCAAAAAGGGTTTTCTTGTGTGTGTGTGTGTTTCTTTGTGGCTGATTAGCTGTTTTCCCTGTGTAAAGGTCAGAGGGGGCAGGGTTTCTGTTGAGGCAGGGGATTAGCTGTGGGAGGAGCTTATCAGAGTTTGAAGGGCATCAGTTGAAGAAGGAGCAAAAAGGGTTTTCTTGTGTGTGTGTGTTTCTTTGTGGCTGATTAGCTGTTTTCCCTGTGTAAAGGTCAGAGGGGGCAGGGTTTCTGTTGAGACAGGGGATTAGCTGTGGGAGGAGCTTATCAGAGTTTGAAGGGCATCAGTTGAAGAAGGAGCAAAAAGGGTTTTCTTGTGTGTGTGTGTTTCTTTGTGGCTGATTAGCTGTTTTCCCTGTGTAAAGGTCAGAGGGGGCAGGGTTTCTGTTGAGGCAGGGGATTAGCTGTGGGAGGAGCTTATCAGAGTTTGAAGGGCATCAGTTGAAGAAGGAGCAAAAAGGGTTTTCTTGTGTGTGTGTGTTTCTTTGTGGCTGATTAGCTGTTTTCCCTGTGTAAAGGTCAGAGGGGGCAGGGTTTCTGTTGAGGCAGGGGATTAGCTGTGGGAGGAGCTTATCAGAGTTTGCAGGGCAGCGGCGCGCGCCTAGCGGCGTGCGCAGTTAGATCCATCTTTTAGATTTAGGGGAGCTAGTCTCAAACGTTTGTTGGGGGAAATCTAGGTGTTTTTTTGTGTGGGGGAAGTTATTTGTCCTGTCTTCAAGCTTTTTATGATGGAGGACCTCTGTAGCCAACCCCAACGACACGATCTCAAGATGGAAGGGGAGGGAACAGCTGCAGTCGCCTGCGATTCCTGCGCAATGTTTGCCATCTTGCCAAAGGTTGCAGGCAGCTTTACCTGCAGCAATTGCATGTTGATTGTCCTCTTAAAAGACAAAGTCCAGCAACTGGAGGAACGTGTAGCTACGCTCCAAAGAATTAGAGAGCTGGAGCTCTTCTTGGAAGCAACAGAGCACACCGTCTCCACCAAGGAGGAGACAGGGGACTCCCCTGAGAAGGAGTCTAGTTCACCAACACAGGAGCCAGATATATGGAGAAACGTGACTCAAAGAAGTAGGAGGCCCAGGGTTCACTCTGATTGCTTAGAAATACACAATCGCTTTGAGGTCCTCTCCCCTAGCATGGAAGACGAAGAGCAGACTCCATTTGAGGATCTCTCCCTCATTACAGTCGATCAGGTATATGAAGACGAGCAGCAAAGTCAGTCCTCAGGGAATGTGCAGGCGACCTTGGAACGGACAGCTCACGGAAGAACCCCGACCAAACCCAAGAGGAGGCGTGTAGTGGTGATAGGGGATTCCCTACTGAGGGGAACAGAAGCAGTGATCTGTGGGCCTGACAAGATGTCTCGGGAAGTGTGCTGTCTCCCCAGGGCTAAGATCCAAGATGTAACTGAACGACTGCAAGGAATCATAAAACCCACTGACAAATACCCCTTCCTCTTGGTTCATGTGGGAACCAATGACACTGCAAGCAATAGCCTCCAGAAGATCAAAAGAGACTACGAGGCTCTCGGCAGGAAATTGAAGCAACTAAATGCACAAATTGTCATCTCATCTGTCCTCCCAGTTGAACGACGTGGCCCAGGGAGAGAGGGGAAAATAGTGGAAGTGAACAGCTGGCTTCGCAAATGGTGTAAACAGGAACGGTTTGGATTCTTAGATCACGGACTGCAGTTTCTTGAAGATGGACTTCTGGCAAGTGATGGGCTGCACCTCACAACGGTTGGGAGGAATGTTTTTGCCAAAAATCTCAGAAACCTCATCAGGAGGGCTTTAAACTGACTAATGTGGGGGAGGGAGACAGTGCTCCTGAAGGTAGGAGTCTATCAATTAATGAAGATGATCATCCAAATGTCATAGACCAAATGGAGCAAACAGCACGCGGACCTAGTGGTGGGAGGAAAAAATCCTTAAATAAGAGACACGGGGGAATGATTAATGGACTTCAATGTCTGTACACTAATGCGCAAAGCATGGGAAATAAACAAGATGAGCTTGAGCTCTTGGTACAGCAAACTAAATATGACATAATAGGCATCACTGAAACCTGGTGGGATAATTCCCACGATTGGAATGTAATAAAGGGGGGATACAATCTATTTCAGAGAAACAGACCAGACAAGAAAGGAGGAGGAGTGGCGTTATATGTCAGGGATGTGTATACCTGTGAAGAGATCCAAGATTTAGATCCTCAAAGCCAAAGTGAGAGCATTTGGGTCAAAATTAAGGGAGAGAAGAATAACAGAGACCTCATTGTGGGAGTTTACTATAGATCCCCAAGCCAAACGGAGGCTATAGATGATGCCTTCCTGGAACAGATGGCCAAGCATGCAAAAGGAAGGGAGATAGTAGTAATGGGGGACTTCAATTACCCGGATATTTGTTGGACATCAAACTCAGCCAAGAGCATAAGGTCAAACAGATTCCTCACTGGCCTTGCAGACAACTTCATTGTCCAGAAAGTGGGAGAAGCAACAAGAGGAACAGCCATTTTAGATCTGGTCCTAACCAATGTTGATGACCTGGTTAGTGGGGTAGAAGTGGAAGGATCATTAGGCGCGAGTGATCATGCTCTTCTGAAGTTTACTATACAGCGGAAAGGAGCAGCCAAGCATACTAGGACTCAATTTCTTGACTTTAAGAAAGCCGACTTCATAAAACTTAGGGAAGTGCTGGGTGAGATCCCATGGACAACAATACTAAAAGGAAAGGGAGTTCATGATGGCTGGGAGTTTGTTAAGAGGGAGATACTAAAAGCACAACGTCAGGCAATACCAATGAGATGGAAACATGGAAGGTGCCTAAAGAAGCCAGGGTGGCTATCTAAAGAACTTTTAACTGAATTAAGATTTAAAAAGGATGTGTACAAAAAATGGAAAAGGGGGGAAACCACCAAAGAGGAATTCAAACAAATAGCCAGCACGTGTAGACACAAAGTCAGAAAAGCTAAAGCACAGAATGAACTCAGGCTTGCTAGAGAGGTTAAAAGCAACAAAAAAGGCTTTTATGGGTATGTTCGTAGCAAAAGGAAGAACAAAGAAACAATGGGGTCACTCAGAGGAGAAGATGGTGAAATGCAAACAGGGGACACAGAAAGGGCTGAACTACTCAATGCCTTCTTTGCCTCAGTCTTCTCCGATAAAGAAAACAATGCCCGACCTGAAGAATTTGGAGCAAATGATTCAGCAAAGGAAACACAGCCCAGAATAACTAAGGAGATAGTACAAGAATATTTGGCTAGTTTAGATGTATTCAAGTCTCCAGGGCCAGATGAACTGCATCCAAGAGTATTAAAAGAACTGGCAGATGTGATCTCAGAACCACTGGCAGTCATCTTTGAGAATTCCTGGAGAACAGGCGAAGTCCCGGCAGACTGGAGGAGGGCAAATGTTGTCCCTATTTTCAAAAAGGGGAAAAGAGAGGACCCAAATAATTACCGCCCAGTCAGTCTGACATCAATAGCAGGGAAGATTCTGGAGCAGATCATTAAGCAAACAGTCTGTGAGCACCTAGAAAGGAATGCTGTGATCACCAATAGGCAGCATGGATTTCTGAAAAATAAGTCATGTCAGACTAACCTGATCTCGTTTTTTGACAGAATTACAAGCCTGGTAGATGAAGGGAACGCAGTGGATGTAGCCTACCTTGATTTCAGCAAGGCATTTGACAAGGTGCCCCATGATATTCTTGTAAAGAAGCTGGTAAAATGCGGTCTTGACTATGCTACCACTCAGTGGATTTGTAACTGGCTGACTGACCGAACCCAAAGGGTGCTCATCAATGGTTCCTCTTCATCCTGGAGAAGAGTGACTAGTGGGGTGCCACAGGGTTCTGTCTTGGGCCCGGTCTTATTCAACATCTTTATCAACGACTTGGATGATGGACTCAAGGGCATCCTGATCAAATTTGCAGATGACACCAAACTGGGAGGGGTGGCTAACACCCCAGAGGACAGGATCACACTTCAAAACGACCTTGACAGATTAGAGAACTGGGCAAAAATAAACAAGATGAATTTTAACAGGGAGAAATGTAAAGTATTGCACTTGGGCAAAAAAAATGAGAGGCACAAATACAAGATGGGTGACACCTGGCTTGAGAGCAGTACATGTGAAAAGGATCTAGGAGTCTTGGTTGACCACAAACTTGACATGAGCCAACAGTGTGACGCGGCAGCTAAAAAAGCCAATGCAATTCTGGGCTGCATCAATAGGAGTATAGCATCTAGATCAAGGGAAGTAATAGTGCCACTGTATTCTGCTCTGGTCAGACCTCACCTGGAGTACTGTGTCCAGTTCTGGGCACCACAATTCAAGAAGGACACTGACAAACTGGAACGTGTCCAGAGGAGGGCAACCAAAATGGTCAAAGGCCTGGAAACGATGCCTAAGGGAGCTGGGCATGTTTAGCCTGGAGAAGAGGAAGTTAAGGGGTGATATGATAGCCATGTTCAAATATATAAAAGGATGTCACATAGAGGAGGGAGAAAGGTTGTTTTCTGCTGCTCCGGAGAAGCGGACACGGAGCAATGGATCCAAACTACAAGAAAGAAGATTCCACCTAAACATTAGGAAGAACTTCCTGACAGTAAGAGCTGTTCGACAGTGGAATTTGCTGCCAAGGAGTGTGGTGGAGTCTCCTTCTTTGGAGGTCTTTAAGTAGAGGCTTGACAACCATATGTCAGGAGTGCTCTGATGGTGTTTCCTGCTTGGCAGGGGGTTGGACTCGATGGCCCTTGTGGTCTCTTCCAACTCTATGATTCTATGATTCTATGATTCTATGAAGTCCAACATCTAGAGCAGTGTTTCCCAACCTTTTTTGGGCAAAGGCACACTTGTTTGATGAAAAAAATCTCGAGGCACACCACTATTACAGCCCCGTGACGTCAGGGCGCAGCGTCACGCTGGGAGGGACGCACGAAAGTGTAAGTTTCAATTTTCCCCCTCCCCCTTGCCGGGGAACCTCCAAGCTTTGGGGGTGGGGGGGGGGAGGAGGCAGCAAAGCGAGGCAGGAAGGAGAGCGCGGCTTGGCTGGGTGAGCTTTGGCAGGGGCAGGGAATGAGAGCCGCGAGGCGGGCGCTGCGGACGGAGGCGCTGCCCGCCGAGCTCGCAGGCAGCCAGGCAGGCAGACGGCAAGAGCCCCACGCTGGGCGGCCTCTCCTCGCCGCCGCCGCCCCGCCTCTCGCCGCCTGACTCGCCCGCCTCCCACCAGGCAACGTCTCGCGGCACACTAGTGTGCCGCGGAACAGTGGTTGAAAAACACTGATCTAGAGCAGGGTGGCCCAGCTTTTCATACCAAGTGGGCTGCAAGAGTACTTCAACACAGAACCTGCAGGTGGCACACTGCCTTGTCACGTGGGTGGAGGGAGTGAGGCTAAAAATTGACACCCATCCAGCCCTCACAAAGCACACTAAAATAAAAAAAATCCTTCCAGTAGCACCTTAAAGACCAACTCAGAAGGGTAAAGCCTGCAATAAACCCAGATGCCAACTTTGCTGCCACATACACCCGGACAACACCATTACTGGCCCAAACAACATCACACATACCATCTCGGGTCTATTTAATTGCTCATCATCTAACATTGTGTATGCCATCAAATGCCAACAGTGTCCTTCAGCTCTCTATATTGGACAAACAGGCCAAACCTTACGCCAAAGAATAAACGGACATAAATCTGACATCAAGAATCACAAAACAGAGAAACCAGTAGGAGAACACTTCAATCTCCCAGGACATTCTATACAAGATCTCAAAGTAGCTGTTTTACTACAAAGGAATTTCAGAAATAGACTGGAAAGAGAAGCTGCTGAATTGCAACTCATTACCAAACTTAAAACCATGGAGAGACCTGGTTTGAAGAAAGACATTGGATTCTTATCTCATTATACATGACTTAGCCATTTTTCACCTTCTCACCCCTTGCCTTTTCCTGTAAGACCTATTGCAGTCGTTAAGAGTCGTCAACAGGCTCACCTCAGCTATCTGCCAATCTCCCATTCCCACCACCCTTCTGAGTAATACCCCTCCCCACCTTCTCACTATATAGAAGGATCTGGCAACTTCTGTTTCAGTGTATCTGAAGAAGTGTGCATGCACACGAAAGCTCATACCAAGAACTAACTTAGTTGGTCTTTAAGGTGCTACTGGAAGGAATTTTTTTATTTTGACTATGGCAGACCAACATGGCTACCTATCTGTAACTAAAGCCAACTAAGTGAGGCACTGGGTTTTGGAAAAGACACACGAGGCTCTTGCAGGGTTCTAGAGTCCTCCCGATCTCCTTCCAAAGCTGGGAAAGCCCTAACCTGGCTTTGGGAAGGAGTCAGGACTCTAGGACCCTGTCAGAGCCCTCATGCTTTCTTCCAAAAGCCCAGTGCCCCACTTACCTGCCTTTGGGAAGGCAGTACGAGGGTGTAAAATGTTGCTGAGGGCCACCAAAAAGGCCTCAAGGGACATATGTGGCCCTCAGGCCACATGCTGGACCACCCTGATCTAGAGGGCCACAGTTTCCCCACCCCCGACTTAAAAGAACAGCCAGCCCTGCAACAGTAGAGCTGCTGGTGCCTTTAGTGGTTGGTGCCTTCAAGCATTTTATAGAGTGAGAGAACTTCGGCAGGTGCCACTCTTTATGCCAGGGATTTGAAAGGGGACACCTTGTAAGCAGGTAAAGCAATATAAGAAGGTGGCCCTGGGTCAAAGGACCTTGAGAAAGGTCTGCTTTTCTCCTCCTTGTGCGCTGCTAGGTTGGGAAGGTTTCCTTTTAATGGGTTGTCATGGCTCTGACTGAAGCCTGATGGACTCTGGCCCGCTGCTGAAATATCTGCTGCCACTTCCAATCTGTCTGCCCATTACTCAAGTGTCATGGCAATCACAGGAGATCTCCTGTCTGGGGCAGAGGTCTGAATCATTGTGTCTGGGATTGACGGAAATGCAGGTTTAGCCAGGGTGTCAAAGGAATAAACTGTGATGTCCGAAGAAGAAACAACCATGATAAGAGTGCAAAAGCAAGAAAAGAAATGGGATTTTGACTATTCCAGAATGACATATTTTCATGCAGCACTGCATCAGATTTGGGGGGCTTCACTCTCCATTGCAATCATCCTGAAGAGAGATCACCATGTGTGTCCTCAGGGCTAACAATTCTCGTGCAGCTTGTGACTGGCAGCTTGGAACTGTCTTCAAGCTTTGTGACTTTTTCTGTGTTTTTTTAAGGGAATGCACTGTAGCTTAGCAGTAGGGAGCACAAGATTTGCATGCAAAGGTCCCTGGTTCAATTCATGGCATCTCCCAGTATAGCTGGCAAAGGCCCCAGGACAAACCTAGAAGAGTCACTGCCAGTCAGATGGACTAATGGGCTGACTTAGTATCAGTCAGATGCAGATGTTCTGATAGGTATGGACCTGTTCATTTGCAAGCTGCAGTGCCCCCTCCATTCCCCTCTGCTTGCAAAATCATGGCAAATGCTTAATTGCTCCCATTCCCACAACCTAATTTTTATTTTATTTAAACAATTTACAAGGATACAATACACAAAATAAATATCAGTTAAAACTGTAAAATAAAGCTTCAATTAAAATGTCTGCTGGAATAATAATAAGAAGTCTTCAGGGGACAACGGAAGCTCAGTATATAGCAGGCCTGTCTGACCTCAGCTGGAAGGGAGTTCCATACAGTTGGGCCCTTAATACTAAATGGCCCCTGGTGGAGGAGCCACGCATCTGAGCCGTGGGGGACCACTGATAGTGAATCCTGCCAAGACCTCAGTGATCAGGCAGGGATATGGGGGCTTAGGCAGTCCTTGATCAATACAAGAATATTGACATGACCCAGTTGCACAGGGGTAGCTGCCACAAACATTTGAGCACCCGAGTTATGTGCTGGTGATAGTCTGCTGCCATCAGCAGTCCAACCACAGTGCTTTGAACCAGCTGAAGCCTCTGCATTGAAGATATTTAATGTAGAGTTGGCATGCATCCATAATTTCTCATACATATCTGGAGTACTGCAGGTGGCAGCAGTGTTTGGCAGAAATCGGCAAAAATGTCTGGGAAAATCTGGACGTATGGCAACCCATGTCGGTTCCATAAAAATAGCTCAAAAACATAACATTTACTTTTCTGTTGTTCCTAGTGGTGGAAGGAAACAATCTGTACATGCTCACCAAATATATTCTTCTGTAGCTAGCTTTAAGGGGAGCAGAAGAAGGAAGAGGCCCAGCCAGAATATATTTTATGGGAAACTGAAGTTCTGGGGCCTGAAGATGAAACTCTGAAGCTGATTCTTGTTGTGTTCTGAAGGCAAAAGTGACTTAACTAAAGAACGTTGTTCTATGCCTTCTCCCAAACAGTGGAATATACTGAGCAGCCTTTTAATTTCTTTTGGAAGAGAGAACACAAGAGCTATAAATAATCTGTATACTGTTACAACCTTTATATAAAGGTTGGGGGGGGTTGCCCCTCCAGCAGACATCATACACACACACCGACTACCAAACTCAACACAATCACTCCTGCAAATGTCCCCGCAAAACACTTCATCACAGTTTTTTCCTATGTTTGTTCAAAGGGCCTCTGCTGCACATTACCAAATCCAACAATTCACTGATAAATGTATCTATGTACTGGCTCACTGGGAAAACTTTAGAAAGTCATATAAAAACACTCCAATATAGATTTGTGCCATTCCAACTTTGTTCTGTTCAGGAAGCGAATGGCTACCAAGGGGGGAGTCTGGGATGTGAGCAGCCATAATCCCTCAAGCCTGAGTCCACATACTCAGCAGCCTCTTGCACAAGGGATCATCACTGGCATCCGGGCAGCCAGACAGGCAGTCATCCCACAGACAATAGTCAGGAGAAAGGAGTGTGATTGTCTTGACCAAGGAAACAGAAACTTGTAACTATTCTTTTGTATCACTTAATGGGTATGGGGGGGGGACAAGGGAGGGTTGGGGGCAAAACCTGATGAACCGGTTTCTGCCAGAGACCCCTCCCTGTTCGTGACATATGTATGATGTATCTATGATGTATGCATGATGCTTCACCAGAGGTGTTTATGGGGGAAAGGGAATACTTATAAAAGAGGGAGCAGGGTTTCTTCCTGCTTCTTCCATGTGGTGGGTGGAAGTCCTGTTGCAACAGTCCTACAGACCAGGCCTACAGACTGCTGCTTTGCTCCTCTGTTCCTGGCTGGTGTCTTTGTCTGGCAATCCAAGTGAGCCCAAGGATTTTTCTGTAACAGTACAGGTATTGGAACAATGTATAACATATGAACAGGTTAAAGTCCACAAAGGTTTTTTGAATCATGTGGTAAGGAAATCGCTATACATGGTGTGGGCTAAATATAAGGGCTTGTTAGAGCCTAAAACACCATGGTGGCTATCCCCGATAGAAGCATTCTCAGTCAAGAGGGGGGAAAAACATGAGAGGTAATTGGGCAACTTACAAAGTTTTATTGGAGTAGAAGGAAAATAGGCTAAAATTTTAAAAAAATTTAAGAAATTCAAACCCACTTAACAGACTGGCTAATTCAGACATTTAAAAAAGACAAACAGAAGGGCTTCTCCACAGAATTATCAAGATTCGGGAAAGAATTAATTCAAACTAAAGAAAAGTTACTCTCTAAAATGTACAGACTCCTCCTAGCCTGGGAAGAAGTAAAATCGGTAATGGTCCAATGGGCCAAAGATTTTGGCTACAATATCCAATTGGAAGCATGGAAAAGATTATGGAGGGAGGACTTGAAATTCACTGTGTACTACAATCTGAAAGAGAATTTCATGAAAATGCTTTACCATTGGTACCTTATACCTTCAAAACTGGCCAAAATGTATAAGACTAGGCCAAGCATTTGTTGGAGATGCCAAGAGGCGGAAGGCACTATGATCCACATGTAGGTGGACTTGTGAAAAAATAAGATAATTTTGGGATATAATATATAATGAGCTTAAGAAAATGTTTAAATTTTCTCCCCCCCCCCAAAAAAAAAGCCTGAAGCCTTTCTGCTGGGTATAATGAGTAATGACATTCCAAAAAGCCTAAGGAGAATTTGTATGTATGCAATAGCTGCAGCAATAATCTTAATAGCAAAAGAATGGAAAGGGGAATCCATTCCTACTAAGTTGGACTGGCAGACGAAAATGCTAGAATACGCAGAGCTAGCAAGAATGGCAGGAAGACTTAGAGATGTTACAGAACAAACATTTAATAGAGAATGGGATACTTACAGAGTATACCTAAAAGAACATTGTAAACATTTAAATTCTTTGGCAGGTTTGGATTGACCCCTGCATGACGGTAGGAAATTTTACAAAACCAATACAATTGAGACAATTTAGGAGAGAGAATGGAAAGTGAGCAGTCGAAACTGTAACTTAGGAACCACATTGGGGTGATTGGAAGTCATAATGGAATCTGCCCCCCCCCCCCGGTAATATGTATCAAATTTGGATTGTTTTTGTTGATTGTTTTTCTTTGTAAAATTAATCAATGATTAAACAGAACAATGTATGGTTTGGGGTGGGGTGGGGTGGAGTAGGAGAAACCACCATGGCCCATGGGAAGAGCCTGAGCTCCAGATATCCTTCCCTTCTCCACCCCCACCTTTAAAAAAACCACATAAAAAATGCTTGCAGAGCATATCGCCAAAGGCAGTGCCAGTAAGATCCCAGACACCCGACACTTTAATTTATTCAGAGATCTGCATTTCTGCCTATACAGTGGTACCTTGGGTTACATATGCTTCAGGTTACCTATGCTTCAGGTTACAGACTCCGCAAACCAAGAAATATTACCTCAGGTTAAGAACTTTGCTTCAGGATGAGAACAGAAACAGTGCTCCGGCAGCGCAGTGGCAGCAGGAGGCCCCATTAGCTAAAGTGGTGCTTCAGGTTAAGAATAGTTTCAGGTTAAGTACGGACCTCCGGGACGAATTAAGTACTTAACCCGAAGTACCACTGTATGGATACATCTTCATATGCAAGTTTGTACCAATATACTCTGAGTCATTTTGGTACCCACCAACACTCATGCCATGAGGGCACAGGAGCAAGAACACAGACTGCACTAGTCGTAGAAGAGCAGCATCTTCTGCGCCATCTCAAGCCACAAAACTGCACTCAAAGACCCTTCTTTAGCCAACAGGCTCCAGCCTCCCTAGGATGGAATGCAACTTGCGCCCCATATCTTTGGAATAACCAACTGCCAATTAATGACCTTTTTTGCCCCATCAACAAGAAGATTGGCTGTCCCAAACCTAGAGAGGGTCATTCATCTCCATTTTGCACAAAAGAAGAGTGTGCCATAGGCCTCTTGGGTGAGAAAAAACATGGGGAATAACTAAATTCAGTGTATCTCACAGAATAGGATTAGTGCAGTCTCATAAAGATTTTAGCAGAAGCTGTAAGATTATCCCCCTTTAGCAGGAGATATCAGTGTGGAAGCGTTAATATTTTGTTTTACACAAATCCAGAGGTGGCTGCGGAGTCTGGCTCACATTAACCATTTGCTAGCAAGCCTGTTCCCTGGCAGTCAAGGGGAGGGGTGGCAAACCTTGTGGTCTCCAGATGCAGAAGGGCTCCAGCTCTCATCATCCCTGACCACTGTCTATGCTGCCAAAGGCTAGTGGGAAATGGAGCTCAACAACATCTCGAGGACCCCAGGTGCCCCATCCCTGGTCTGGAAGAACAACTCATGACTAACACCCCCTTGTTCCAGATGCTTCCAGAGAAGTTCATACAGGATAGAGGGAAGAGCTACATATTACAGCAAATTTCTCAGACTGGATGAATGTCAACATTAACCCATTTTGGACATTCATGGTTACATATATATAGAATCATAGAATCATAGAATCATAGAATCATAGAGTTGGAAGAGACCACAAGGGCCATCGAGTCCAACCCCCTGCCAAGCAGGAAACACCATCAGAGCACTCCTGACATATGGCTGTCAAGCCTCTGCTTAAAGACCTCCAAAGAAGGAGACTCCAGCACACTCCTTGGCAGCAAATCCCACTGTCCAACAGCTCTTACTGTCAGGAAGTTCTTCCTAATAGTTGGATTGTTAAGGGGAAACAGACCCCACCCCAAACCCCCCAGAAAATTCCCTGAAAATCTTCCAGATTTGCATTCACTGCAACCAAATACCCCTTGATGAGATGAAAAACAGCACCTTAAAGGCTAACAGATTTATGATAGCATAAACTTTCATGGACTAGAATCCATCAGATTGAGTGGGCTCCAGTCCACAAAAAGCTTATGCTATAATAAATCTGTTCATTCTGCTGCGACAGACTAAGGCTGCACTCCTAACCCCACTCAGCTGGGAGTAAGCCCCACTGAATTCAGTGACTAATTTCAGAGTAGACATGGTTAGGCCTGCAGCCTAAGGCAGCTACTCCTCCAGAGGGTGATTTTTAAATTTATTAGCAAATGTTTCCACCTGGTTTCTGAGTGAGGAGGGTTTGCTCCCAGATTTATTTTATTTAATATAGGGCTGGGGAAACTTTTTCAGCCCAAGTCCACATTCTATTGTGGGCAAACTCTGCAGGGTTTGGGAACAAGCAAGTGGCAGCTGGGGCCACAGCCAAAAGTGGGAAGAGCAACAGAAGTGTCTTTTGCCTTCATACAGGAAGCTAGTGATGCAAAAGGCAGAGGCACACACACACACACACACACACACAGAGAGAGAGAGAGAGAGAGAGAGAGAGAGAGAGAGAGAGAGATATTTTCCCTTTCTTGAGAATCTAGCCATTGATCTGTATGAAGAATAAGCAGCCTCCCCACACACTGCTTCTTGCCTTTTCATCAATGCAAAAGAATCACTTTGCCCATTTCCAATTCCTTGCTAAGTAGCAGAAGCACTGCCATCAGGTGTACAGAGAGGCAGTGGAATGGGTATGTGTGTGAATGTCTTTAACACACACACACACACAGTTTCCTTCCCTTTTTGTTTAATTCTGCAAAGAATCACACCGTGGCCTTTCCCTTTTAGATTGTGATTGCCCCAATGATTTCTCTGTGTTCTTCCTGCATAGGCTGGGACCAAGAACAGAGAGATTCGTTTCCTGTGCCCATAACCAGTGGGGCTGAATCTCCAGGACTCCAGCAGGGATAAAGACACCCAAAAGAACTATGATGATCATTCTGACTGAATAAAATACAGTATAACCTGCACAGTTCTGATTTAAGCCCCAGGTGGATTTCATCCCAGTTGGAGTAGAACACCACTTGGGTACTCGATCTAAAATTAGACTCTGAGCGACAGGAAATCCACATCTACCTTGTGAAGAACCGACATTGTTTAATGTTTCTTCCTGCTAGGAACTTAGAATCATAGAATCCTAGAGTTGGAATAGACCACAAGGGCCATCGAGTCCAACCCCCTGCCAAGCAGGAAACACCTGCCAAGCAGGAAACTTGCTCATCTTCCCTTTGCGTTTTGGGTCTCTAATCTGAAAGGAGCCTCTGGGTCTTAACAATGGATATATTCAAGAAGGTCTGGTCTTTTTGCTTTCCTTGTTCAAGGCTTTAATATCCCCAGACAATAAGCTAGTGCCTGTTCCTGCCATTGGACCACAGGAGGCTTAGAAGAGGAAGAGACCCTGCTGCATATTCATCAGGCCCCCAACAGTGGGCATGGGTCAGGGCTTGTTGGTCATCATCATCAGATTTCCTCCTTTGCACTAGGCTTCAAAATTCCATTTGGGGAACAAATCTGGTCTTTCAGATTTAGGCTAAGGTCGGGGGGAAACAAATTTTAGGCATTTGATTTGTAAGAAAACACACAGACAGAAAATGACCACCTGCAAGCCTAGGTGCAGGCTAGTTATGAGGCACACCTGCCTACCTGTTAGTGTCTTGTAGTCTTAGCTGAGCAAATTCTAGGCATTGTGCATGTGTGAGAGAGGGAGGGAGAGAAGGGAACCATAATGCACTGTAAATGGCATTTAGTTTTCACAAAATGCTTTTGGGATCCACTATGTACATAAAGGAATAGGTGCAGAACACCTGGACACCTGATAGCCACAGCAGGGGAAGGAGAAGAGCGCTCCAGAGAAACCTCCTCCTTCTTTTACTGCTTCAACAGAAGTTATATAGAGCACTTTTCAAAATCTGCACGGGCTAATTTATAAGTACCAATGCAAGTGTAGAACTGAAAGGTCCCAGAAGGCAAGCTAACAAATTTCCCACCCAGATCAGCCCAGATAAATGCTTCCATTAGTTTGAATCGCACCATAAGTCACCCTCTGCCAACACTTCCTCTTCATTTTCCAATAGATCCTGTTTCAGATGAATTGAAGTCTCTTTCAGTGATGACCATTCAACTACCCACTATACAACTCTAGATAAAAGTAATCTTAAATTAATTTATTTTCCCCAAATTAATACTCTACCCAGTAACCCAGATCACCCACAAATTTAGTTTCTCCTCACATTCATCAGCCACCCAGAAGCATTTCAGTTACTTCAAAAAGAAAAACAATTGGGGACTAGACCCCACAAGCCCATCCTTAGCCCATTCTTGTACGCCACACCCCACCCAATTCCTTATATACTTTCAAGCATATCTTTATCGCCACAATAAGATCTGGTTTGGTCTACTTTTTATTGCTTGTATTCTCCTGGGTCCATCTGCAGAAGAGCAAAAGCATTCAGTCCAGGGGCCCAGCAGCGGAGCAAGCGAGTGGGGTGGGGCGAGCCGGGGCAGGATGCTCCACGAAGCGCCTGCCTCCTCCTATTCAGTCGCCCTACAGCTGGGGGAGAGGCAGTGGGCGGACTGTTTGGGCAGTGCGGAGCCTGCGGGCGCCCAAACCACCGTGTCACTCCCAGGATAGACGCATGGCTCAGGCGCTCTGCAGGCCCTGTGGTGAGTGCCACCCAGCATTTTGTCACCCCTCTCAGTGCTGACACCCAGGGCAGCCGGCCCCCACTGCCCCCCCCCTTCTTTCACGCCTGCAGGGGCCTATACAGCATCTTCACTTGCTGAAAAAAGACTCTCTCTAATACTGCTGTTTATGGCCACTGCTGGCCTGTCTTTATTATGTCAAGAAGATAGGCAATCCGGGCTCCAGAACCATAAAACAAGCCACTCTGGAAGTCTGAAACAATCAGCTGCTGCAGGGTTGGTGGGAAAGGAGAATGAATTTGGACTTCCTCTGGGCTGATCCGGGCAAAAGGTTCTCTTCTAAGCATGCTGCTAAATAATCCAGAAAGTCGCATCCATAAAAAAAGAGTGCAATATTTATTAAGTGAAATATTTTATTACTACAGGGGAGGAGAAAGAAAATGTAGTGCAATACTTAGAATCATAGAATCATAGAATCATAGAATCATAGAGTTGGAAGAGACCACAAGGGCCATCGAGCCCAACTCCCTGCCAAGCAGGAAACACCATCAGAGCACTCCTGACATATGGTTGTCAAGCCTCTGCTTAAAGACCTGCAAAGAAGGAGACTCCAGCACACTCCGTGGCAGCAAATTCCACTGTCAAACAGCTCTTACTGTCAGGAAGTTCTTCCTAATGTTTAGGTGGAATCTTCTTCCCTACTTAATGAAAGGGACGGTAGTTTCAGCAGGTGTCACTTTCTTTTTATCACAGCTTGGTTTGTGTAGAACTACCAAAGCAGGCCGACAAATGTATTGTTTCATGAGAACCTTTGTGCAAAGAGTTCCAGAGGGCACTGACTGCATACAATCAAGGCTTCCCAAGCCTTGGGCAGTCTGAGAAGCCCATGTGTTCCCCATGTGAAGATTAGTCTAATTCAGAGAGACAGAAGGGTATATCCAACAAAGCTCTATGCAAAGTGGCCCCGTTGAAACAAATAAAGGTAAAAGGTAAAGGTACCCCTGCCCGAGCGGGCCAGTCTTGACAGACTCTGGGGTTTGTGCGCCCATCTCACATCTATAGGCCGGGGGCCAGCGCTGTCCGGAGACACTTCCGGGTCACGTGGCCAGCGTGACAAAGCTGCATCTGGCGAGCCAGCGCAGCACACGGAACGCCGTTTACCTTCCCGCTGGTAAGCGGTACCTATTTATCTACTTGCACCCGGGGGTGCTTTCGAACTGCTAGGTTGGCAGGCACTGGGACCGAGCAGCGGGAGCGCACCCCGCCGCGGGGATTCGAACCGCCGACCTTTCGATCGGCAAGCCCTAGGCGCTGAGGCTTTTACCCACAGCGCCACCCGCGTCCCTCATGTTGAAACAAATAGCAGTCCACAAATGACAGGGAGCACACACCACAGGGGCCTTCTGGTCTTCTGCCACTTAAGCCGCATTGGAAGGCATGGGAGTCCTGTGGTTTGTGTGCCCTGTCATTTGTGAACTGCTTCTCCTTCTTGAATCTTAACAGAGAGCTCCTGAGAAGCTATTATTATTGGTGGTTGGATGCTGGGATGCAGGTGATGCAGGTGTGCTGCTGGTGATGCAGTACTAAGTTCCCACATGGACAGAAGGCTCAGAAATCATCAGCATGCAAGAATATTACCTGCTGCCTTCATCCTGCTCAGGAATACAAATTTCACTCGGCCCTTGGCTTTGGTTTGCACATTAATAGCCATTCCCACCCCCCACACACTTGCAGCTAGCGGATGTTTTTGAATATTCAACGCCTGCCAGACTTTCCACTGCAAATGTTTGGGGAAGGTGATTGGCCTGTGAACTTGCACAGGTTTGGGAAAATGTGTTGAGCAAGCAACTTCTATTTTGGGTGTGGGGAGGGGGGGGATCACCCTGAACAGTGCAGCTGAAAGATTTATGAAGGTCAGTCTTGATCTTTTCTTCCCCCATAATACAGGAACTATTCTCTGTCAGGACTGAGAATGGGACACAGGTGTCTGGGTGGCTTCTCTGCTTGCTAGCCCAGAGAGTCTTTCAAAGTCATGTCAGAGTTCAGAATCAGCCCATCTGAGGGGGTGGGGAGAAGAAGAAGAAGAAGAATTTGGATTTGATATCCCGCTTTATCACTACCTGAAGGAGTCTCAAAGCGGCTAACATTCTCCTTTCCCTTCCTCCCCCACATCAAACACTCTGTGAGGTGAGTGGGGCTGAGAAACTTTAGAGAAGTGTGACTAGCCCAAGGTCACCCAGCAGCTGCATGTGGAAGAGCGGAGACGCGAACCCGGTTCACCAGATTGTTTGTTTAGTCATTTAGTCGTGTCCGACTCTTCGTGACCCCATGGACCAGAGCACGCCAGGCACTTCTGTCCTCCACTGCCTCCTGCAGTTTGATCAAACTCATGCTAGTAGCTTCAAGAACACCATCCAACCATCTCATTCTCTGTTGTCCCCTTCTCCTTGTGCCCTCCATCTTTCCCAACATCAGGGTCTTTTCCAGGGAGTCTTCTCTTCTCATGAGGTGGCCAAAGTATTGGAGCCTCAGCTTCACGATCTGTCCTTCCAGTGAGCGCTCAGGGCTGATTTCCTTCAGAATGGAGAGGTTTGATCTTCTTGCAGTCCATGGGACTCTCAAGAGTCTCCTCCAGCACCATAATTCAAAAGCATCAATTCTTCGGCGATCAGCCTTCTTTATGGTCCAGCTCTCACTTCCATACATCACTACTGGGAAAACCACAGCTTTAACTATACGGACCTTTGTTGGCAAGGTGATGTCTCTGCTTTTTAAGATGTTGTCTAGGTTTGCCATCGCCTTTCTCCCAAGGAGCAGGCGTCTTTTAATTTCGTGGCTGCTGTCACCATCTGCACTGATCATGGAGCCCAAAAAAGTAAAATCTCTCACTGCCTCCATTTCTTCCCCATCTATTTGCCAGGAGGTGATGGGCCCAGTGGCCATGATCTTCGTTTTTTTGATGTTGAGCTTCAGACCATATTTTGCGCTCTCCTCTTTCACCCTCATTAAAAGGTTCTTTAATTCCTCTTCACTTTCTGCCATCAAGGTTGTGTCATCTGCATATCTGAGGTTGTTGATATTTCTTCCGGCAATCTTAATTCCGG
The DNA here is from genome assembly GCF_965113315.1 of Podarcis vaucheri. Lineage (NCBI taxonomy): Eukaryota > Metazoa > Chordata > Lepidosauria > Squamata > Lacertidae > Podarcis > Podarcis vaucheri. The sequence goes on from NC_138760.1 coordinate 1,804,842, forward strand.
CTTGGGATTCATCCAGCCCAGCCTTTCGCATGATGAATTCTGCATATAAGTTAAATAAGCAGGGAGACAATATACATGGATCACTGCCTTGCCGTGGCGAAGGGGCTTGAAGAACTCACCAGATTACGAGTCTCTTAACCACTACACCACACTGGCCCACCAGAACTGTAGCATAGTGGTAGAGCACCTCTTTGGCATTTAAGAGGTCCTGGTTTCAGTGCCTGCCTGCTTAGAAAAACACACACATCCCAGCTGAATAAAGCTCTGGTAGCAAGTGATGTGATAGAAGACCTTTCTGCACATGGAGAGCACCTGGAAGTTCCAGAAGGAAATACTGGGGCCACATTCACCCCATACACTTAAAGCATTATGATACCACTTTAAACAGTCATGGCTTCCCTCAAAGAATTCTGGGAACTGTAGTTTATTAAGGATGCTGAGAGTTGTTAGGAGATGCCTATTCCCCTCACTCAGCTACAGTTCCCAGAGTGGCTGAACCATCAATCCCTCTTCCAAGGAGCTCTGGAAATTGTAGCTCTGTGAGCAGAATAGGGGCCTCCAAACATCTCTCAGCACCCATAACAAACTGCAGCTCCCAGAATTACTTTTAAAAGAGGACTCAGTATTCTACTTATTATATTTGTATTTGTTGTAGCCCCTATTTTATTGTATTAAGAAAAACTTAAAATCTTATGGTAAACCCAGAATTCTTTGGGGAAGCCACGGCTGTGTAAAGTAGTATCAAAGAGCTCTTAATGAATGGTGTGAATGAGGCCTGGGATAGAAGACTTGACCTGGTTTAAGGCAGCTTCTGTTGTTCACAGCATCACTTGTGGAAGTTAGAGGTGTCTCTGTGTAATTGCACAGAATTCCCAATGCCAAATAATGGGTTCATATGGGTAGCATCTAACAGCACATCTATAACCTAACATTTAAAGCACTATTGCACCACTTTTGCAATCATGGCTTCTGAAAAAACAAACCAACATGGGAACTGTAGTTTGTCATGGTTGCTGGGAATTGTAGTTCTGTGAGAGGGTCTCCTAACGATTCTCAGCACCCTTAACTAACTACAGTTCCCAGGATTCTTTGTGGGAAGCTGTTAAGTGGTATGGGTAAAGAGACCCCTGACCATTAGGACCAGTCGTGACTGACTCTGGGGTTGTGTTGCTCATTTCAATTTACTGGCCGAGGGAGCTTCCGGGTCATGTGGCCAGCATGACTAAGCCGCTTCTGGCGAACCAGAGCAGTGCACGGAAACGGCATTTACCTTCCTGCCGGAGCGGTACTTATTTATCTACTTGTGCTTTGACATGCTTTCGAACTGCTAGGTTGGCAGGAGCAGGGACTGAGCAACGGGAGTTCACCCCGTCACGGGGATTCAAACTGCTGACCTTCCGATCGACAAGGCTCTGTGGTTTAGACCACAGCACCCCCCACGTCCTGTTAAGTGGTATAAGAGTGCTTTAAATGCAGCTAGCTAACTCAAACAGTACATGCATTCTTTGTGGCTGTGTGAGCTAACCATAGCCTCGGGGCACATTATACATATGCTTAAGTATCATCTAAGGTTGCACCTTTGTAAGGCATCAGGGGTTCAAACTTGAATAAAATAGGGGTGGGGCGGCCCAGGTAAGTCCTGCCCTGCATCATCAATCACAAGACACAGTGCACACACACCATTTGAATGGTAATGCCTGTCAACTGGGGGGGGGCTCAAAAATTTTATTGGGGGGGTGAAAGTACCTTGGCCCCTAGGAGTTGACTCCTATGTAAGGCATTCACTCAGTCCAATGAGGGTGGCTGGCTTCATCTGGATCCAGTCTCTGAGTATATAAGTAAGGAGGCCTGAGGCTTGCCTAGGAAGCCACTTCTTTGTCAGTTCTCCCTCCCTCCCTGCTTGGCTGGTATGTGTTGCCATGATAAGACCTGGCTATGGACTCTGTCAGTCACCAAATTCAGGACTGAGTTGGAATTTTCCCACTTGGCAAATTGGCTTCAGCCCTGTGGCTTTTGCCATCATAGCAATCATCAGAACTCTGACAATTTAGGTACTGGATAGCCATTGTCTTGCATGGAGGGCAGGTTGTAGTCTCCTGCCTGCTTCTCTGAAAAATGGGGTATCCCATTAAAGGGATCAAGGGTGATGCTTCTGTCCAGATGTCCAGGTGGGGGCAAGGATGACAGCACACCCCAGGAGCAATCCAGCGAGGGAGCCACTCCTTGATGTAGCTCAAGAACTCCCTCACTTCCGATTGACCCCAAATAAATATCCTTCCAGCAGGCCGGTCAGAAATGGTTGGTTCTACCCAATGCCTGTAGCCAATAATGTTGTCTTATTTGACCCAAATACTAGTTGTCATGTTATATTATTCATTGGTTTTAAGGTGGTCTGTAGGATGGGGGCACCTGGGCACACAAGGTGTCTCCCAAGAGAAAGAATGCTGCAAAACAGTAGCTCTTGTTGCAGAAGCATGGGGGTGGGGGGCATCCTCTGGGGACAGGCTGTCATTGTATGCCCTAAAATTTAATCCAACTTTAAGAGTGAAGCATGTCTCTTTCAATACAGGAAAAAACCCCAACCATTGCGTCTCTGAACTAGCAGGAATTTGGGAAATGCTGCTTTAATTACTCTGTTGTACCTATAGCCAAGGGACGGCTCATGTAGGAATTCACTGAATTTTGATATTTGGGTCAAAAGTAGCACTGCAGGGTAGAAATATTCCCCATCCCAACCTTCTTAATTTTTAAAGCATATTCACATTTTTCTGATTCTGAATGCTGCTCTCACTTCTGTTATCTGGTCTGCCTTGGCACCATTCATCCCCTGCTTTCTCTTTACTGCTTCTTTATTCTTCTTGCATGAGTCCTGGTCCCATCATGTGAATGGGAACATGTGGCAACAGACACATATAATCAGATCTAGTTAGGGGACGACTTCACTGAGGACAAATAAAGTCAGTTGAAGAGCTAGTGAGTGTGGGATGTAAACACAGGAGCAGTCAATGACAACATTCCTAGAGTGTACATGTTAGAACATGGGGAGGGATGTCTGTCCAGCAAGCAGGTAAACTTCCTGGGGACGGACTTCCTCCGCATGTGACCAGAGGTGGGTGTGACCTCACCTGTGCAGGTAATAACAAAAGCACAGGGCAGGCAGCCATCTCTCTCTCTCTGCCATTTTCCTTCGATGAGGAAGCATCTAAAGATGCCCTCTTGGCTCTCAGCCAAGAGAGGAGATAAGGTCTATCTTGCAACAAGATAGATTCTAAGTGTATGTAACTTTTTAAGCCTGTCTACCTTCTGGGATCATGTTGTGAACAGAACGTGAGTAAACTCTTTTATACTTTTATAAAGACTGTGTTGTGTCTTGTATTTTAAGAGGGAACAAAGGGGAAATTACCAGAGTAATTATTATAGAGGTTCTAGCGAACCTGTGCACACGTTACCGTTGCGAACTTAAAGGGGAATGTCTATAAACTCTGCTGATATTTTGGGAACTTGTTAGCACAAGTTGGATAAGGATATAATTAGTCAATATATCCTCTCCTGCACCCCAGAACATTCCCACAGTGAGGACAATCTAAATGAAGGCAAATATCTTCTCCTCAAGCATTGGGTGTGGGGGAGCAGTATCTGCTGCTGCTGGAAGTGTTAATGAAATAGAGCGAGCACTTCCAGTTCAGATCTAGGAAGAATCCCATATGTGAATTAGCTGCTTCAGTAGCTCCTTCAAACATTCCTGGTTATTGATAGCTGATAAAATGGTGATTCCTTCCCCTTCTCTTTCTGTGAATGCCTATGTGGAATCAAAGTAGTACAGTGGATGGAGTGTTGCATTTGGACCAGAGATTTGTGTTCAAATCCACTCCCAATCCTGATGCTCAACCTGTGTGAGCCTGAGTAAGTCATCTCTCAGATTAGCCTACTTCATATGATAGTTGCAGAGATGAATGAACAATTCTCCTGTAACAGAAGATAATGATGGGTGCAATTATGGAAAATTATTCATATTAATGAGTATAGGGCTAGAGCAACCTCCCCCAAAGTATTGCCCTCCAGATGTTGATGTACTACAACATCCATCAATGCCAGCCAGCATAGCCAGTAGCCAGGGATGATGGGAACTGCAGTCCAACAACGCCTGAAAAGCCACAGGTTCTTTATCCCTGCACTAAGCCTTAGTAACTAAGAGGAGTCCTTGTGTGAGTGGATGTGGAAGTCAGGTCATGCTGCAGTCAAGATTTATTTAAAATTTTAAGGGGGAAAGTATCAGATTAGTTGCACAATGACAGTCCTTGCTTTGGAAAGACTATTTTAAAACATCCTTGTTCTATGCATGACTGGAGTGATCAGACACACAATTTAAAATGCCCCTGATGTGCTTGGGGTCAGGTGTCATTTTTTAAAGGGAAGCATGTCATTATAAGTCATGATTTGATAGCACAGAAAGAGTCCGGTTTATAAAGGCTTTGCTTGAAAGGGAATCTCTCTCAGATATCCTTTGTCATACATGGCCAGGGTCACTTTAGATTGTGAATGGCAGGAGTAACCAGGTATCCTGAATGGAAACACTGGATGTTTTACCAGTTCCTTACCACTGATTTCCCCCTCCTCCCACCTGCATAAAAAGTTAAAGCTTATAGTCCTCTTCCAAGGTCATATAAATGAGGCTTTTTCTTAACTAGATGCTGTTAGGGGTTATGTATTGATGGACTGGACTTATAACCCACACCATCCCCAAGTGGGTAAGTAGGTGGTGACCATTTTAGACTTATCCAATTGACATCTGATCACCTCTGCAGGGGTCCTTTTGGACCCAAAAGAAGGCGTAATGAGGCATAATGGGGGGGGATGAGGCATAATGGGTCACTCTTATGCACACTTCGCTGACCAGGACCAGGAACAGAACCCCTGTGCGAAATGGTTGCTGCCTGTATATATAGCAGTTTGGGGTTGTTCAACTGGCAAGAGGAACCTGGGAAGGTAGAAACTGGAAAGAGGAACTTTGAGATGTAACTTCGAGGAAAAGATTGAACCCCCCTCCTGCAGACCTGATCCAAATTGGGTCACCCACAGATGCATCTGCTATTAACAAACACAAACTGTGGATAACATGAATCAACAGTGTGATGCAGCAGCAAAAAAGCTAATGCTATTCTAGGCTGCATCAACAGCAGTCTAGTGTCCAGATTAAGGGAAGTACCGGTAATAGTACTGTTCTGCCTTCGTCAGACCACACCTGGAATACTGTGTCCAATTCTGGGCACCACAATTTAAGATGGATGTTGACAAGCTGGAAGGTGTGCAGAATAGTTGCACTTGAAGGAGCTGGGTATGTTTAGCTTGGATAAGAGGAGACTGAGAGGAGATAGGAAAGACATCTTCCAATATCTCAAGGGCTGTCACATGGAAGATGGAGCCAGCTTGTTTTCTCCTGCTCTGGAGGGTAGGACGCAAACCAATGGCTTCAAGTTACAAGATAGGAAATTCTGACTAAACGTCTGGAAGAACTTTCTGACAGTAAGAGCTGTTTGAGAGGAGAATGGCATCCCAGGAGGTTGTGGACTCTCCTTCTTTGGAGATTTTAAGCAGAGGTTGGATGGCCATCTGTCATGGATGCTTTAGTGGATGTTCCTGCATTACAGGTGGTCGGACTAGATGACCCTTGGGGTCCCTTTCAACTCTACCATTCTATGATTCTATGCCCATAAGCCTCACTCCCAATTCCCTCACACATGATATCCACATACACACATTGTCCTGGCCAATCCCTGGGTTGAAAAGGGAAGATCTGCAAGTCCCTTCAATCCATGTTGCTTATATGCCAGAAGAACATTATGTTCAGTGAAGAATCCTGATTTTGTAAGTGTCCCAGATCACATGGAGATTTCTACCTGCATTCAAGGAAATGCAAATACAGGGATGTTTGGGGAGGCACTGGGGGTGGGTGCACCTCATCCGCACGTACAATGTTCATGTGCTCAGGCAGATGACTGAACACAACTGCCTCTGCCTCTGATTGGAAGCACTGCCATCGTCTCTCTTTTAAAAAAATTACACTTTGTAAGGTCATGTCCTGGTGTTAAAAAGAAAAATGAGCTCTTCTGAATCCTGATTGCAATTAAGCCCCAAGAATTGCCAAAAATGAATAAAATGAGCAAGTTCAGGAAAGTGAAGGAAGTGACAGAAAAGAAATATTAGAATTTAGGCCTCTTATCTACTGAAATATTCATGTCACAGTTAACTGCTAAAACTAACATAGACAGCCCAGCTTGGAGAGATGGATTTGTCCTACATCACATCTTTTGTAAGAGAGGCATTCTGCAGTGAAACTTGCCATGGGGAGGGTGGGAATGGGAGAGTTTATCATGTTTGTTCATGCCTGCTCATAGCCACTGTTCCCCATATGCTGCTTCCTCCCACTGCTTTCGCTGCCAATAGGGAATCCTGCCACGAATATGACTTTGACCTCACAGTGCTGTTTAGCCAATCAGATCTGGCCATGGACTGACATCACAGAGTGCATATAAAGCCCTCAATTTACCTCCTGCTGAATAGAAGGACAGACAGAATGTAACTCTCTTCCTAACAGCACTCCCTGCTGTGACATTTGTCTACTGGCATTTCACTTCTCCTAAATCCTCTCTGGTTGAGCATAGTTACCCATGATGGGGGAAAAAACTGAGAAGAGGAGCAGGTGCATTGTTTGTGTAAATAACTCTGGGGTGTACTTTGGTAATTTTTGGTAATATGGCACCCTGAGCGAGCCCAAAATTTGGCACCCCCAAATGGATCTTCTCAATTTTGCACCCACCTCAGCTTGGTGCCCTGGGTGGCTATTTTAGCCATGGACTTAAACTTATCTGTCAAGTCCTGCCAATACAAGTGGTGCTGGTGCAGCAAGTATAGCCACCCTCTGAACTCTGGGAGGGAAAAGCACAGGGGTACGGGATCTTCGGTCCTCCAGGTATGGTTGAACTTCACTCCCATCAGCCCTAGCCGCTGTGGCCAAGGAGCAAGGAGAGTTGGAGTCTAGCAATATCTGAAGGAAAAAAGGTTCCCTATCCCTGACTTAGAAAATAGCCCCATGTCTTGAGAAAGGAAAACACATCTGCTTTTAATCAAACAGAATCCTTGTTACCAAGCAAAGGAACAGGGAAGCCATGAGGTCATCTGCAATGTTTTTGTCATCCCAGAAAGCCAACAGGCAAGGAAACCATCCCGGAAGCCTTTCTATCTAGCTTTGAGTTCTGTTTTTGCACCTAGGCAGTCTTGGCTTGGCTGGTGTCTCTCGAACAGCCAGCTGGCACAAAAACAGTGGGGCAGTCACACGCTCTGAGGATTTTAATACAGATTGTTAGATGATACAATAACACACACGCACACACGCTCACAGATAAACACACATATCCACTTGGCGCCACAGCCTGAGATATAAAGAAAAAGCATACAAATAAAGGCTTTTAGCACCAGAGTTTGAAGGGAGGTCAGTGCCAAGGGATGAGTGTGGGACAGCACAGAAAACAAACATTTCAGACTTTTGTCCTGTGTCCACTCTCAGGAGCTTTGGTCAACAGGAAGCTGGCAGACATTCAGGTTCTTTGATAGTTGGGAACTAACTAGCACCATATCATCACCCTTCCACAGAAGGACATGAATGTCAGAATCGCTAGCCATATCTTTCAGGCATCTGTCAAAAATGGGGAGAGGGCCTAGAGAACAGAACCCAGAATTCTTCACTCTCTGCCCAGCATGGACGGAATGATAGACAAGGGTGATAAGGGGATAGAGAGCTTCCTCTTATTTCCTATTCCCAGCATGAAAGTTCACAACTGGGATTATTAGAAGGACTAAAAGTGTGTGGGGGGGGAATACTCAGCCCCCCTCAGCTCCCCAGACTTTGTGTTGTGTGCTACATGGGTACCATCTGGCACCAGAGCAGAAATAGACAAGAGTTAATAATGGTCAAAATTGGGCACAGGCTCCAAGCATCTAGGCATTTCTTGGTTGGGGGCTGGGCCCCTCCCTGTCCCACTAGTCCCTAGAAGATCTTAAGAGGTTCTGTTGGGCCCAAATTATCCAATCTAAGTTGGATACCATTGTCATGCCCGGACACATATCTTTCAGTTAAACTGAGCTCAAAAGGGAGAGCATAGAAGCTCTGGATCACCTATGATCAGTCCTTAAGTCTTGGGTAAGATTCGAACCTGAATCCTGTTCTGTGATCACCCAAGGAAGTCTTCCTTTCCCCTTATTCAGTTTGCACTGTGCCCATGTCCATTCATGGGAAGCTGTACAGATAGAATGGTCCTGAAGTCCCAGGTTACAAGATACTTTGGGCAAAGTCTTAATGCCCCTGGGAACTTTATTGGGGGGGCAGGGGCAGGAGGTCAGCAGTGTGGGATGCGGTCTCCATTGCCCCCACCCCTGCAGGTGGCCAGTGCTGAGCAGTAAGTCCAGTGCTTCACTAAGGCGGCATAATAGCACCATTTGTCGGGGCTGCAGAAAGGGAGGGCCCTGGCTCAGTCTGGGCCCTGCTTTGCTCCCCAAGAGTCACAGCCCCAAGGGGACCTTGGCCGCATAAATAGGAGGCTGTCATCTGGTTAAATACAACGGCAGGTCTTTCCAGGGCTGGCTCATCTCCCACGCCCAACTTCAGGGAGAATGGAGCATTTTAGCTCTCTCTCTTTCCCCAGGGGTGGTTCCACAGTCTAGAGGGAGCTGTCCATCTTCAGGCTCAGCCGCTGAAGCAGACAGGCCCAAGCTCAAAGCCAAACTTCTGGTTGGTGTCCCCGAAATCCTGAACAGCCACATCGGCCAATGGAAGCTGCTCCACGCGTTGTGTCACAACCTGCAGAACTGTCCGCTCCTGGCCTTTGCGTACCTGGAGGAGTAGAGAAGCGAGCATCAGGAGCCAAATCTTGGGGGAAGCAGGGGGTGAGAAGCCCTGAGACAGGAGTAAGGAAATCACGTGACAAGGCTGGAAGAGCACATCGGTGGGCAAAGTAGCCACATTGTGGATGCTTGCTGTAGGGAAGTTGCTGGTGGAACAGAGCATGACATGGTTTCACTGGAGGCTTTGGGAAAGGCAAAAGAATTATCTTAGTCAGAGAGCCATAAGATCACTGAGTTAAGGTGGGGGGGGGCAAGCAGGCAATGGCCTTGAACCCACAAAGACAAGGCGGTCTACTCAGAGAGACAAGGGAGAAAGCTATCTAACTATGGAAATAACCAGTGCCAACACACATGCCAGGGCATGTATCTCTCACTGAGAAGGATGAATTGTAGAATTGTAGAGGGGGAATATGTGAGCCTTTTCCTGGGAGACAAAGCAGGCACATCCCCATGAGGAAGAACACTAACAAGCAACCTTTCCATACAGAGCGAAGGACAGTTTGTGACATCACTAGGGAGTCCACCAATCATCTCCTTCTGCTATATTTGCAGGCCCAGGAATTCCAGGCAACAACTGCCAGCTGGCCGAGGTTTCAGAATACAAAACAGATCCGTTAAATCTCAGGCTGTCAGGAAGCTTTAAAAAACCCAGGACACCTGCCAGATGAGGAGTTGACAAGCCTCTAGACAAAGCAGCAGCCAAGAGAAAAGAAAGGTGGGGCCTTTGCCTTGATTTTATCCCAGGTGAGATAAACCAACCTGCAGAGAAATTAAGGCTAGTTACAAAGGTGGTAACTGAACCCTGTGTCTTGACTGTATTTTTCAGACTACAGGAGAGGGTCATGTCTTCTTCTCTCTTTCCATCTAGTTATCTTGCAGGGTTTCTCCAGAGCTAAGCCCTCTGACAAATGCTTTGAGTCTGCCATCAAGCAGAGCACAATAGAAGTCGCAGGTAGTGGCAGGGACGCGGACTTAGAAAAAATATTGGGGGGCCCCGGAAAAGCTCATGAATAATAAATAAGCTCATGAATATGCAAATAAAGTGGCTCCAGCCCTAAATAGGGCAAGCCACGCCCCCCCGGCCAGCCGATTGGCTGGCTGGGAGGTGTGGCCAGTCGGGATTCCCGTTCTCGCGGGATTTCCGGCAGTGCCTTGGCAGCCGGGGCTCTCCGATTAGGGCGCGCGGCTGGCTGGCTGGCGAAGGAGCAGGTGGGGAGGAGGCGGGGGACGGCGGCGGCGCTCTGCTGGAAGGGCGCCCGCCCGAGATTATTGGGGGGGCTGAGCCCCCCCCAAAAAATTTTTTGAGGGGGCTCGAGCCCCCTCAAGCCCCATGGAGTCGGCGCCTATGGGTAGTGGGTGGGGTGGGGGTGGGGGTGGGGGGTGCTTCCTGCTCACCTCAAGCAGCAAAGGTTGTTTGGCCAGACGGTAGTCTCACTTTGCCTTCGTTGTTCAAGGTGTGTGTGCAATTAAGAAAGCGACTGACTAGAGCCCTATTTATAGGAATCCCTGGGTATTTCAGCCACCCCACACTGCTAATTACCATGGGCCATTCACAGATCACTTTGTTGCTCTAGACCAGGGGTCAGGAAACTTTTTCAGCAGGGGGCCAGTCCACTGTCCCTCAGACCTTGTGGGGGGCCGGACTATTTTTTTTTTGGGGGGGGTGAACAAATTCCTATGCCCCACAAAAAACCCAGAGATGCATTTTAAATAAAAGGACACATTCTATTCATGTAAAAATACGCTGATTCTGGGACTGTCTGCAGACCACATTGAGAAGGCGATTGGGCTATTTGGCCGCATCTGGCCCCCGGGCCTTAGTTTGCCTACCCATGCTCTAGAGAACTGTGCACTTCACCCCCTTCGCCTAATGATGCTTAAAGGTAAAGGTACCCCTGACCGTTAGGTTGCGCGCTCATCTCACTCTATAGGCTGAGGGAGCTGGCGTTTGTCCACAGACAGCTTCCGGGTCATGTGGCCAGCATGACTAAGCCACTTCTGGCGAACCAGAGCAGCACATGGAAACGGCGTTTACCTTCCCGCCGGAGCGGTACCTATTTATCTACTTGCACTTTGATGTGCTTTCGAACTGCTAGGTTGGCAGGAGCAGGGATTGAGCAACGGGAGCTCACCCCTTCGTGGGGATTCGAACTGCCAACCTTCTGATCAGCAAGCCCTAGGCTCTGTGGTTTAGACCACAGCACCACCCGCGTCCCAAATGCTTAATGATATGTTATTCTAAGCCAGGATTGGTAACCTGTGGCTCTGCAGCTCTCATCCAGCACCAACCAGCAGAGCCAATCTTTCATACTGAAATACAGATATTTATAATTACTGGAGAAATGAGATGGAAGAGATCTAATGGGTAAACACATGCAAAAGTGAGATGAACCAGAAAGTGAGCTGCCCATCCATAAGAGTGACCCTCCCTTTGCAAGTCATGGAGCTCCTTCCAAATCCTGGGGTGAACATCAGGAGGCCCTGAGACAATCTCTAGAGATATATAGGGAAAGGCAAGCCTGACGTAAAGACATGGTCACAGTGGAGCCAAAGGCCAACAACTTACCTGGCAGCCATCATATAAGGCTTGTACAAGGGCTTCTGTGCTGTTGTGCATCAGCTCCACACCATTGAAGGCAAGAAAATGCAAAGCCCGAGTGTGGCTGTTGGTGTCGGCCTCATACCAGGCAGCCACATTTTGGCAGAGGAGGGTGAAGTTTTGGTGTGCAATGGCACTAAGCAGGCGCAGAAATGTGAGCTGGGTAACCTGCATGGGGTTGCCATCTGCATCCACATAGGAGAACTGGTAACAGAAAGAAGGAGACATAGGGGTGGCCTGATTAGGCCAAATGGTGGAAAGCCACTGGGTACTCTTCCTGCCAAAGCACACCTCGTGGGGATCCACTTGGGGATTGATCATGGGAGATCATGGGAGACGGGGAGAAGCACTGCATGCCCTTCTCAGACTGCTTCCAGGAGTCATCAGGGGTGGCAAAATGGAAGGAAAAGCCCTACCTTCTTGCCCCTCTTGAATGTGCTGAACCAGCTTCCTGGTTGCTCCTTGCTCCAGGCAGCGAGTCGCACCTAGGGACACATTGGTTTCTCATTTTAGGACTTTGAATTCAGGTTCCTGAGCCAGGCATGTATATAAAACCAGTCCTTTGCATAGACCTTTCAATGAACAAACTACAATCCTTATTATATTCATCTAGTCCTCATTCTACTTGTTCACAACATACTATGACCACAGCTTCTGTCCTTTCCCTCGGCCATCCCTATTGATACTGAGCACAACTACTTACTGCCTCAACTTTCTTGTCAGGAAATAAGCAAGTTTCCCCCCCGGCTGTGAAGTTGCAGAAAACTCTGAAGGCATCTCGGCTGCAGCCTTGGTTTGGGTCAATCCAATATTCACCTGAAGAACAACAAATGGACAGGTGTCAGTGCAGGAGAGGCCAGGGAATCCTTAGAGGATGATGATGTTCCCACTGCAACTAGGAGAAGTCAGAGGCCTAAATGAATGCTTGGAGAGTATTTCAACCCCAGAGTTTGTTAAAAGAACCCATGACAGGTAGGTAAAAAGTTAATATCTGCTTTATCTCCTAGATGACAGTCTTCTAATTTTAAGGCTAAAAGTGTGGACCACAACAAAATGCTGTGGTGCAGAATGCTTCTCTCCTAGCCACTCAGTCATACCCTTTTCCAGAACACTCCATTCCATTTCTGTCTCCTAAGTTTTCCATTTTCTTCCTTCAGCAGCCACCCAGCTTTCCATGGCTACTAAGCTTGATTAGTCCTCTTTGATCAATGAGGTTCTCCCCTCACTAGGTGTTTCTTTTCTGCACTCCCATGATAAAAGTGTCTTTTATGGATGTACAGTATTCAAATTCACAGGAAAACTGACACAGCAATTGTGAGATTTCAGGGAGGGTGGCTGGGTCATCACATTTGGATGAATAGCTTTGTTACAGTGGGATGTAGTCAATCAAGTTTTATGCACAGTAAACCCACTGGAATGGCCAAGTTAGGTCAATTAATTTAAACTGGTCTACTCTGAGTAAAGCATAGTTGACTACTACCCAGAGACCCCTTTAAAATAATTTTTCCAGCGCTGGCTCATGCGAGGCGGTGGTGGGCTACCTCTTTCCTCCACCTCTAACCCCCCAGCACCCTGTCTGGTATTTTGCCATGGCTCACACTCTAGTGAGAGCTATAGCTGCCACACTTCTTCTCTCTGAGCCTTGCTGGCAGTGGGCAAACAGGGAGGCCAGCACAGCTTTTGCTTCAAGCCATAAGCTTGAATTTAAAATACTGGAGGGAATGCAAGGGCAGAAGATTGCTAAACCTCTTCCCTTGTAGCTGGATTTAAACAGCTTGGTTTTTTTTTTAAAAAAAGTTTAAGGACATGTGACTACTGCTAAGGCAAGCACCATGCTCCCAAACCTGCTTGGGGTGGGGTTGGGATTGCACCCACTTGAAGCTGGGTCAAGGTTTCCTAGCCCAGATACCTTCCCTAGCCCTGACGCACCTCATTTCTTGAAAATATCCAAGAGACATCACAGTGGTTTCAGATGTGAGCCTTTGCAGGAAAAACCACCCACAGAGTTTTCAGAATCAGCCTTCTCTCTGATATGTTAGTTTTGTAGGTGTCGGGATTTTTCTCCTGCCCCGCTCTCCCGTGGGGATATTTTTCAATCAGGCAATTCCCCCCTGAGTCTGAAATGGGATTACTTATATAGCACAATCAAAGTGCACGCTTTGCAGACTAATGAGAAGAAGGTCCCTGCCCCCACTGCACTTGTAATCTAGCATTCACCACGGGGGGGGGGGACAAGATAAGAAGGCAGGAACAATTTCCTCCTCCTCCTTCCTGCCAGGCTGGAACTGCAACAGGTACAGACCCACTCCCGGCTCCCTCTTTAGCCCTGGTTCTGCCCCGGACGATTCTTCATCTCACCATCTGTGAGGTGGGGGTGGCAAAACTGAAGCTCCTTGCAGACCCGGGCTGGGCTCTCCTGAGTGCCCAGTGGACACCGCATTTGCTCCACTTCGTCGCGCAAGGAGCTCAGGGCTGCCAGGACCTCTGCCATCCCTTCAGCATCGGGGTCGGCATCCATCTCCCCGGGGGCATCTCCCTGATCCCCGAGCTCCCAGTCGCGGCGGCTCTTGCGGCCGCTCTCCAAAGGCAGGGGCTCCCGCAGCTCAGCAGGTCGACCCTAGGAGTGGGGGAACCAGAAGCAGGGAAGGTGTGACGTAAGGGACAATGGGAGGGGGGGGGGGAGGAAGCGGGTGGTGGTGGTCCCAGGATAATCCCTTCCTCCTGATTCTCTACCGTCACTCACTGGTGGCCCTCGGGGTCCTGCAGATCCTGGGTCACCTTTTGGTCCAATAGGCCCCTGCAGGACAACAGAACAGAGCCTGAGCACAAATTCATCTCAGTACACATGGGCAACGCCTAATGGAAATGGTAGGGGGAGGACCACTAAGGCCCTGTTCCTGAACACTAAAAACCCCACTTGGCTCCCAAACTTTGGATTTTGTGCCTTTGTTCTCATAAGGTGACAGACCTGCATCTAGGCTGTACTCATGTGACAATTCTAGCCATTCCCAGGACTGAATGCTCTTGCATACAACAGTATTCTTTCCACAGAGAAAACTAGACTGGAATCCTTCCACCCAATATCTAGTTTTCCTGGTGAAGGGTCTCAATTCATTTGCAATCATGGCAGCTTCAACCAGCAGTAAATAGTGAAAACTTGCCTTTAGAAGCTGAGGAGGGGAACTAAGCAGCATTCCCATGAGAAAGGATTTCAGTGTCCCCGCCCACTGTTTAGATTTTTAGTCCCTTCCTATGGCTACTTGAAAGCATAATAAATTATATACCAGCCAACCTATGCAATGTGGGTACATTTATTACCACGATGTAGGCTGAAGAAGTCAGCTCTTTCTACTAGTACATGCAGCCCTGGGGCAAGTTCCCACCTTCCTTTGGCCCACAACACTTGTTGGAACTGGAGCTACTTACCGGTGAGCCTTTGCTGCCTTTTTGTCCCAGAGGTCCCTGAGGAGATAGAAAAGGGGTGGGTGAGTGAAAGGGAGCTTGCAGGGCACCCTGTGTCTGGTGAGATGGCCCCAGAAGCCAGGAGGGGTTGTGCATCAAGGGGGGCTAGGAAATCAGAGGGGTCAGGGAAGAAGCATCTTTTAATGTGGCAGCGGAGCAGAAATGTTGCAAGGGGAGACCAGGGAGAATAGTCGGTGGAAGAAGATTGGGAAAAAATTAAAATATATTTACAAAAATATAGCAAAATTAATGAATGTTAGAAGGATGCTGGAATGAAGTTACATGGTTTTAGCAGAAATGTTATAAAGAATTAAGTAAAAATGGATTGTTAATGGGCCAAAGTGTAAAATATAAGGTCAGATTGGGTTAAGGTAAATTATAGAACAAGAATTGAGTAAGATGGAAAGAATTTGCTGAAACAATTAATTGAACTAGAATACAAAGAAGGGAGGTGCGAGGAGGTCGATGAAACAAGCAAATGAAAGGTAAAGATAGGGAATATTGGATCTGTGTTTTAGTGTTATTGTTTCTTTTTGTTGTACTGTTGTATTGTTTTTCTGTGTTTTTCTTTTTATGCATTGTAATGTATGTCCTGTTAAATTTTTTGTTGTTTTTGTTGTAATTTCTAAACCTTTAATAAATATCATTTAAAAAAAGAAGAAATGTTGCAAGGAAAATGCATCTGTATGAATAGAGAGGGACATTGGAAAAAAGGAGGGGCGCCTGGGAACCCATAAGAATGTGAAGGCTGGCAGACATGCAAGAGGATCTGGGTACCAAACAGGGCCTCATTTCAGGCATCACTCTGGTGCAGTTCTCTTGAGAAACGTGTACAGAGATCTGAATTGTCACGCACTGGAAACTGACAAGAATCCAGGATGAAGAGGTTGGTGGTGGTACTTACTGAGAGGCCAGGAGATCCAGGTGGGCCTGGGGGCCCAAAGGGTCCAATGATTCCCTGTTGAGGAGGAGACAGCATCAGCCAGAGTCCCTTTTCCCAGCCTTGCTCCCAACCCCCTCCATCTCAACTGAGCTCCCATCTACTCACGGGGTCGCCCTTGGGGCCTGGTGTTCCCTGGTTCCCTGGCAGCCCCTGGTCACCTTTCTCACCCATCTCACCTGGGGGCCCAATCAACCCAATGAGTCCTGCATGACCCTAGAAGGAAAGAGGAGAGATTTAGGAAGTTAGGGGGAGGAGCCAGTTGCTTGTTCCCACCAGGAAGCAGGTGCTGCTCACACTCACCTTCTCTCCTTTGTAGCCGGGATCACCTTTAAGGCCTGGGAGCCCCGTGGGACCCTGTGAACAGAAGAAGGGCTGCATCAAGAGCTCATCTGAGCTTCCGGACTCAGCGCAGGCCACAATCCAGTCAGGAATCAGTAGGAGGATTTCAGATCATTTTGCCTTTTTATCAAATTGATGTGACTGAAATTTGACTCACTTGCTTGACATGATTTTTCATCCATGATGGCTGCTTCACATGCACAAGTCATCAGCTCACAGCTGCCCATGGCTATGGGAATTCAGCCCAACTCGGTCCTGTGCTGTAGCTGTAGTAACTGCTCAGTCTGAATGAGCAGCTGCTTTCCTCCCTTGCTTTTTTCACCACTGATGCCCAATGCTCATAATATACAAAGCAAACTTGGGAAACTTATTCCACTGCCAGGCTGCTCTTTATTGTAGTTCCAGGAATATGCTTCTAGCACTGCTCTCCCCCCACCCAAATAAATACCCATGAAAGACCCTTTCTATGGTGGATGGGGCTTAGGAAAGGAGTAGCATGGAACAAACAGCTTCCATTTTAAGAGTTCCAGAAGAAGGGAAGCTGTTGTCTTAGAATCATAGAGTTGGAATAGACCACAAGGGCCATCGAGTCCAACCCCCTGCCAAGCAGTCTTGATTGTCCTGCCCTGGACCCTCCATTTCCTGCCACTCACCACAGGTCCCGGTGGCCCTGCCTGGCCAGGCGCTCCCAGGAGACCTTGTTCACCCTAGGGGAGAAAGAAGGGCAAAGTGAGAGACCACAGAAGGAAGCATTATGCAAAGAAAGACACTTACACAGCTTTGAGCCCAGCTGAAGGTGGGGAGGGAGAGACTACAGAAAGCACGCCTATGAAGTCAAAGCAGATATAGTGGGGTTGACATGGGGATGGATGGATGGAGGAGACTATTTCTAGTCTGTGCCCTTTCCGCGTGTGTCTACTATTTCCACACTAATCTGCAATTCTTAAAAAAAAACACTTCTCTATATACATTAAAATATGTATTTAAACACATAATGTTAAACTCCCCCCTCAAAATATACATTTTGAACTGAATTTATATATGTTTTAGAGCCAAGAACTAAGCTGGGACATTCAGGAAGTGTGAAAGCTGATAACTGCATTCTGATCCACACATTAGTCTGGCAGTTGCAGATCAGGTCAATTTGTATCGGGATTTGCAAAGATTGTCAATTATGGATGCTTGAAGAATTGAAACACACAAACGGAATATACAGTGGTACCTCGGGTTACGTATGCTTCAGGTTACAGCCGCTTCAGGTTACAGACTCTGCTAACCCAGAAATAGTACCTCGGGTTAAGAACTTTGCTTCAGGATGAGAACAGAAATTGCACGGCGGCGGTGCGGCAGCAGCGGGAGGCCCCATTAGCTAAAGTGGCGCTTCAGGTTAAGAACAGTTTCAGGTTAAGAATGAACCTCCGGAACGAATTAAGTACTTAACCCAAGGTACCACTGTATCTCTAAATAGGCTGAAATCTAAAGAAGCTGTGTGTGTGTGTGTGTGTGTGTGTGTGCGCGCGCGCGTGTGTGTGCGTGTGTAAGGCAACTACATGCACAGCTGGAGCTTCCTTTGCCATTTTTTCACTGCTTCAGTTCCCTCAAGCTGACAAAATGAACTGCTTTAAAAAGAGAACATGGTTTCCTTATTCGTGCATCAACATCTCTGTTGAATCACTGCCTGCATCTGAAAGGGATCTAACAAACTACCTAGTCTGTTCACTCCTGAAGACTGGGATTGTCCCCAAGTGAGGGTTCTTTCTTCACCCCTCCCAAGGCACCTTGCTCATTGCCAAAGTTCTCTTGGCATTAGGGAAATGCTGCTTTTTCTTTTTTTAAAAAGGAGGTAACTTAACCTCACCTGCTGCCTGGAGTTTAAATATAATGGCTTCTGGTCCTCTCTGAAGTGAAAATGTTGAAGAATAGTTGTCCACTCTCTTTGTTGAAAAAACGTTTGGGGTCTGGTTTTCTAACTACTGTCATCCTTTTCCCAGGCATTTGTTATCAAGTGAAGGAAAATACTCACAGCAGGACCCGGAATTCCACGTAGACCTTCTGAGCCAGGTCGGCCTGGGGGTCCCTGTGGACCCACAGGCCCCATTTTCCCCAGGGGTCCATCTGTGCCAGGCTCCCCCTGTAGACGGACAGAAAGGGAAATATATCAGCATTGTTTCTGTTCTGCCCAGTATTGGATGCAAGCAGGCAGCACTGTTTTCATTCCCCTGCAGTTTCTCTTCTGCCCAAAGCTGTTACTTGTCTCACTGTCTGTTGTGGCAAAATTACATGACTGATGGAAATTAAATAATTATTCTGCTCCATTCACGTCAGTGCAAATGGAGAAAAAATGAAAACGATTACATGTCACTTGCAGACTGAAGGCAACAACAGTGAATATCAATTGTATTCACTGGAGTGATTTCCGTTCCATGCAGTAAGTGGTCACCAGCAATTCCTACTCGCATTTCCAATCTTTGTCAGAATTCTCCAACATCCCTAATAAAAACCTAGAGGAGGGATGCTCAATTAATCCAAGACTGATTCAGGTTTCCAGCAGATGCAAGATGCACCATACAGCAGTGGCTGGTTTTGCACTATTATTTGAATAGTTATGCATCTTGAGTTGAGGGACTGAATTCCACAGAGGGGAACAGGAGAAGGAAAAAACACAGTGGGGAGGAAACCCAGGACAGTGTTCTTACCTTGGCTCCTTTCTCACCCTGTCGACCTTCACGGCCAGCTGGCCCAAAAGGTCCCTGGAACAGAGAAAGAGAATCACTGCATAAAATGGTTTGATGAGCAACTTTCCTCCCCTCCTTCTAGAGAAAGATTGAAGTCCTATTCATTCTCAAAGTCCTATTAAATCCAATTATATTCTGAACATATGCTTTTTCAAAAATTAAAACATATTGTCAATTAAAAACAAACAAACAGGTCAAATGGAGCACCTCTAAACCTTAGTGGAAACACATAGCCCAGGGAATAGATACAGGAACTCAAATAAGAAAAAACAAGGATGGAATTATGATAGAAATATAATTAGTGATGAAATTATAGTGACTGTCCACACATCTATTTCTCTTGAATACATTTCCTAACTGAATTCCTGGGGTCTGTTGGTTTCTAGAACTACTCAAATGATACTGGTTCCTGCCCTGCCCTTAGATCATTTGGGCTATGTTACTCGGTTCTAGTGCATGGGAAATCAGGATGGGTGATGAGCTAAAGTTGCCAAGCAGCAAGGGGGCCAACTTGAATAAAATATTGGGGGGGGGGGCAGGTAAGCCTTGCCCCACATAATCGATCACATGACATGGTGAAGAGTTGACTCCTATGCCAAACAGGCACCTTTGAATTTGACTGGCAGTCCCCCTACTCCTGGATAGATAACCACAAGTTCATGAGAGTCTTGCAAGTCCTGAATTAGGTGACAAATAAGTAAGTACAGTGGTGCCCCGCAAGACGAATGCCTCGCAAGACGGAAAACTCGCTAGACGAAAGAGTTTTCCGTTTTGGAGGTGCTTCGCAAAATGAATTTCCTATGGGCTTGCTTCGCAAGACGACAATGTCTTGCGAGTTCCTGCTGGTTCCCCCCCCTTTTTCTAAGCCGCTAAGCTGTTTATCAGCTGATCCAATCAGCAGATAAGCCGCTAAAAGCAGCTAATAGTGCTAATAGCGCTAATCTGCTAATCCTTCAATGGGCTTGCTTCACAAGACGAAAAAACCGCTAGACGAAGAGAATCACAGAACGGATTCTTTTCGTCTTGCGAGGCACCACTGTAATGTCAAGCAGAGAGCAACACAATGGCACCCCTATTGCCAGTGGGCTATTCAATAAGGGTGGCACTATTTGGATTAGGAATCCTTAAATGCAGGTGGACCCTGAGGAGACAGGTCAACCTTCTAGTTATTCAGATGACCAGTTGGTACCAGAGACCAGAAGGTTCCCAAGCAGTCTGGAAGATGCAAACAGCTACATAAAAAGGTAAGTGATCTTTAACTGGACAAATGTAGCATTCAGGGCTTGGGACTTGACTATCTAGCCCAGACCATCGAGCTCTAACAGCTGCTCTGGGCCAGCACTTCCTCCTTGCCTTTGCTGGATAACTAAGCACAGCGGCGTAGCGTGGGTTGTCAGCACCCGGGGCAAGGCAAGTAATTTGCGCCCCCTAACCCGGGGCAAGGCAAGTAATTTGCGCCCCCTAACCCCTAACCTGCCGCGTCAGGTGATCCAAGGCGAGTTGCCGCTGGTGCTGCCGCCGAAACGACGGCGCTTGCCCGGAGGAGGAGGAGGGCAGAGAGGCGAGGAAAATGCAACATGGCCCAGCAGCTGCAGCAGCAGCGGCGGCGGCGGCGGGGCTATGAGGAGGGGCTGCCTGGCGCGCCCTCTGCGGCCCTGACGCGCGGGGACCGCAGCAAGCGCTGAGAGCCGCTGCCAGCTCGTCGGTTCCGCGAGACATGGGGCTCTGCTACAGCCTGCGCCCGAGGCTCTTTGGCGACTCCGGAGGCGGCAAGCGCGCCCCCCCCAGATGTTGCGCCCGGTGCGGCCGGCCCCCCTTGCACCCCCCACGCTACGCCACTGACTAAGCATGGTCCTGAACCTACCACCTCTAAATCAACACCACAGTCCTTGTCCAGGGTCTCTTGACCTAAAGTTTTCCATCTATTCTGGAACCTACTGGTCTCAGTCTTACTTGGAACATCAACTCCTCTCAGATGTATGAAATGCAAAGGATCAGGGCACAGATTGTGTGGAAGTATATGGCACAGGCTCCCCTTTGTGGATGTGGCAGGAGAGGAAGAATGAGCACACGACATCAGAGGCACGGCCAATAGCCCTGCTCCCTCCTCCCTGCATTAGTGGGCACTACGCATGGCAGGGAATAACTGAAGAGGGCTCTTGTTTTGGATATATGTACGTAAGTATTATTTAATCTACTCTCAAATTCTGTTTTAGCTGCCTTACAACAAACACCCAAAAAGTAATTAAATAAAAATGCAAACCAATGTATCGTCTGAACAGTCTTTTGGTAACAAACTTTAGAAAAAGACCAAATGTACAGAGACATTAGCAAGGACCAAGGGCTCATTCCAAGGCTGGATCCATGACCTGTTTCAGCAAGAAGCTCTGGAGCTCTGCACTGGAACTGGAACACCTTTTCTGCAAAGTTTGTTTAGTAACATGTATTTATTAGGCCAGGATTCTTTTTTATGTTTTGTTTTGTTTTTGTTATGGACTAGATCAAATTCTTTATGCGGGCATGCACCTGATGTGCAACAGATCCACACATCTACACAAGATGAAATTGTCCGCCATTGTGCAGGTTTCCTCTAAAACCATGAGATGTAGGAGCATGCTGTTAAACAACACAGAAAACTGACAGCCCAAATCTCACGAGTGATTTCTTCAAAATCATGCTCCTGAGTTCAATGGAGCAGCCTCCCAAGTATTTATACATATAATTTCAACCAAAAATTTAAATCCTTTGGCATTTATTTCGAAGGTGTAATCTATGTAAGCAATGTAAATGAGAATGTGCAGCTACTTAGACTTCCCTCTCACTGGAAAGGCAGCCCCAACGTACCCTCTTTCCTGGTGATCCAGGAGGACCTGGCTCCCCAGAAGCTCCAGGGGGTCCCTGAAAATAAAAGAGAGTGGATTATTATTTCAACCACCACACCATTCAGGTGAGGGATTTCTGGTGGCAGAGACAGAAAATCTCTTGTAAAATCAGCACAATCCTCTACATGTCAAGTCAGAAGTAAACTCTACTGAGCTCAATGAACTTACACTCCAGCAAGTTCCATTGCCAGTGTCTATGGGAGTGCCACTGTGTGTAAGGGTACCAGAATGTTGAACTTGGACTTGGCAGAGCAGGGTTCAAACCCCCCCTCAGCCATGAAGCTCAAAGGGTGACCTTGGGTCAGTCACCATCTCTTAGCTTAATCCAGGGGTAGTCAACCTTTTTGTCCCTACTGCTCACTACCGCATCTTTCTTGATGGTAAAATTTCCTTACTGCCCCCCAGTGCTCAATGGAAGGAGGATTCAGCTTGTTCAGTAGAACCCCCTACCGCCCACCTAGAATCCTGAAACGCCCACTAGTGGGTGGGAGGGACCAGGTTGTCAACTCCCGGCTTAATCTACCTCACAGGGCTGTCGTGAAGATGAAATGAGGAGGAGGAGAACCATATACACCACCTTGAGATCCTTGGACAATAAAGGTGGTACATCAATGTAATAATAAAGAAATTAAAAAGAATGACAGTCAGTTACCACATGAAATGATATTATTTGCCTTTATATTTGCACCAGCCCTAGGTAACAGTATCAAGCAGGTGTGGGAAAACTTTGGACCTCCAGGTGTTGCTGAACTACAGTTCCCATCATCTGTAGCAATCATAGCCAAGGGATGATGGGTATTGTAGTTCATCCACACATGGAGGGCCAAAGTACCCCCAAACATCACAGATATTTAAACCCTTTGATGAATGTCAACTTATTGTGTTTCTTTGGGTAGAGTAACTATGAGGCAAACCAGTTTAACTATGCAGTGAAGCAATACTCAATGTATGCCACAGACTGCAGACAGGTCCTGTTTGGCTACTGACCATAGGGATTTTTTAAGAAGCCAAACAACAACATTACCAATGTAGGGTAATATATCTGCCATACTCACTGGAAGTCCAGGATCCCCTATATCACCTTTCTCACCAGAAACTCCATCCAGACCCTGAGCAGAAGAAGACAGAAGCAAATCAGAAACTATCGATTCTCACCTGGGAACAAGTTGCTTTAACAACAGAGAACTGCAACAAAATGTTGCAGCATTGAGTGCTCTAGTTCAGGGTTCCAGCACCATTCCCTCATCCCACAGTTTTCCATTTTGGTTCCAACCAGCCAGCATTTTGTGGTCACCAAGCATGCTCAGATCTCCCCAAACACCCCCCCCAATCATTTTGATATTTAAGTTTTCATCCAGTGCTGGAAACAGAGAAGTAATGTCTTCAAGACATTTTTCATTCTCCCAATAAACTGGGATCCATCATCCAAAGCCAGATACCAAACATGCAGTGGCTCCTTTCAAATTCAGATACTCACTGGAGGACCAGGATCTCCGGATGGGCCTGGGTCACCTGGGAATCCTATTGGACCCTGCAATGGAGGGATAGGAGTGGTGAATATCAGGCTACAAAAAGCACCAGCTCTCTAGAGAGGAAACCTAGAGAAGTCCGGCTGGCACACAGGGGTGAATCTACTATGAAACTAATGGAGTTTAAGCCTGAGGGCCCCTAATCGTGGAGGGGCCCCAGAAACAACTATAGTCCACATTGCTTTAAAAGTGTATCATGCATGTATATTATTCTGTGAACCACCCTGATATCTTGTGATGAAGGGTGGTATATAAATTTGGTAGGTAAATAAAAATAAAATACATAACATTTCCCCAATTTTCATCCCCTCCATAACTTGAAATTTATAATGCATAGGAATTTTTTATCCACATCAGTGACTTTGACATGTAAGATAATCCAGTACAGCAATTTTAATCAAAATCTGAAGCGTAGTCATTAATTTTAAAAAAAACCCTGTGGTGATCTGTTGTTGAACAACCTAACAGTGGTTACCCAGACCTCGTTGCTGGTTTCAAAGGGGGCCCCCATAACAGTTCAAGTTTCAGGGCCCCAGAAATGGAGGTCTGTCACTGATTGCACAGTTCACTGGGTGATGGGTAAACATACATTCCTGCCTTGGATTGTTCTGCCTTGTGCCAGAGGTAAGAACAAACCGTTCTTTTGTCTCTTCTGGTATTGTTCCATGGCTCTTCCCTGAGTGTCTTTTGAAGCTATACTCTGCTCAATGGGCCTCTGTGGTGCCAGTTTCATTGGACTCTGTTATGACCACAGGACTGGGTGATCAGCAGGGCCAGGGAGTTTCTTTGCAGCGCTTTGGGAGCTAAACTGACACATCACTGAAGAAAGTAGCCCTTGCCATTGTTCAATTCCGAAGCCAATGACTCACCAGGTTCCCCTTGGCTCCATCCTCTCCTGGGGGGCCCTTCTTGCCAGGGGGCCCTGCAGCTCCGGATTGGCCAGAATCTCCTTTTTCACCAACATCACCCTTTACCCCCTGCAAATTCACACAGAGAGATGCCAGTCAGATGGGGGTGGGATTTAGGATGGGAACAGACTTTGCAAAAGCAGCTTCTCATGCTGCTCTTTTACTCTTAGTAAAGGGAGTCACATCTCTGCTATGTGACTCAGCCACAGTGATTTATCCAGCCTTAACAGAAGTTGGGTTGGAGCAGACCTACTCCAGGATTGCTCCGGGGAGGGGTATTGCACCCCCCCCCCCCGTTTCTTCCCAAACTCACTTGCCGGCCTGGCTCCCCTGGAGGCCCAGGGTCTCCTGCTTCCCCTGCTTCACCCTAGAAGAGGAGAAAGAAATGGAAATCTCAGTCCAGTCATGCTGCTCTCCAGTTCCAACCTGGAACGGCTTTTCAGAAAATGTGCACTGACATATTAAAATACCTCCATGAAAAGACCCAAGGACCTATTGACACCTTTTCTGGATGCTCCTTTTCCTATCTGATAGGGTTGTAAAGAAATATAGTCACAGAGCTAGCTATTCTATGAGCTGGTCTCTGCTAAGAGAAGGACGCATATCTCAGGACTCATCCAGGGCTTATCTTGCCCAGCTAAAAGCTGCTCCTGAGCACTCAATTGGAGCAAGCAGCAATTCAGAATTTTCCCAGATTGCCATTAGTTCTGATATTTCACTAAAGAGCAGGTTTTTCTTTGAAAAGGAACAGGGCAAGGGGGGAAACCACTCAGACCCATGCCCAGAAAGTGTGGGTCAAGCGGGAAATGGCTCAGTTCCCATTTGTAGCCAGAATGACATGGAAGGAGATGTGATTTCTCTGATGTGTTTCAGATGCATGATTTGGAAGGAGATTGCGCTTGCATTCATGCAAAGGGAGCTTCTTGTGTGACTCTGCAAACACAGCCTTCAGTCTCCAAACAAACATTCAAGAGTTGGGACTCTGGGATCAGTAGGATTATATCCTGAGGCAAGTTTCAGCCCGAGCGCCTCTCACTTTGTAAACTAAGCATGGCTCTTCTGAGAAAGTTTTCCCTATCTCCCAGTTTAATTATGCACCTCATGACCCCCAATTTGCTCTATGATTTTCTCTCCACATGCCAGCATCTAATGCACAAACATAAACAACACTTACAGCCCCTTTAACACCTCCAGCTTTCAAACAGCTCCCATTTTGTGCCTTCCTAAAACTTACTGCATTTTCTCTGTCCTATTTAACCCACAGTTCCATACACCTGGCAAAATACTCTGCTGCTGGAGAGAAGAGCATATCTGCATGTGCTGCTGGTGTCATCTCCAGTCATCTCCTTCCCTTACATATTGAAGGATGCCTTTCTTCTTGCAAGCACCCTAGAGAAAAATCCCATGGCTCTGCCAGTGCTCTGCATCCTACTTCCAGTCCCTGAACTCACCACAAAGTGCAGAGAGCAGCCCTCATCCCCTAATATCTTGGCTTGGACTCACCTTTTCACCAACAGCACCTGGCTGTCCCAGCCCACCAGGTTGCCCCTGTGGGCCCTGGAATGAAAAGAGACACATTAAGACAAAGGCACACCTTAGACCACCACAGTGGCCTCCCTTGTCAAATCTTATCACCTGTTTGAACAGTTCAGGACTTTCCCCACCCACTAATATTTAACCAAATATCTTCCATCCTGCAACTTAACTCATTCACTGTTAGCTTCCCCCTCGGACTCAGAGAAAATAACCAACGCTTATTATTGTTAGCCCTGTTTCAATGTGATGATCAATATATGCAAAATATTTCCTAACCCTGATACTCCTCCCTATGCATACAGGTTGTAGTATAGAAGTTGGAATCATTTCCTTCTTTGCAGACACTTCTGAATCTGGGCACTTGCCTAAATGCTCTTGGAGGTCCTCGTGAGGTTACTTTACATGCTATTTTATCCTATTTATCCTCAACAGTTGCAGCTAATGAGATCTACTGGGTATACTCCTCTGGTGGTGTCATCTGCCCATCAAATGAGTACAGTATAGGCATGTGAAAAGACATTCTTGGTGGTGGAGTGGATTTTTATTTTTATGTATTAAATTTGCTTAGCAGTGCTACTGATAAAGGGGATGGCTGATTTTTTTAAATCATTAATGATTACTATTAATTAATAATTATAACTATTACCTTGGCTATCATTTTAGTTATATGCTGGGTTTATTGGCAAAGTTCACTAATCTGATTAAATTATTTGTTTTCTACCTTTAGATCCAGAGAACCTCCAAGAACCCATGTTTTATGGTTCTGTTTATATTGCAGCTAGAGCTATTAGAACAATGGCATAAAAACCCAATCCGTAAATACCACGGTAGCCACCCACCACTTGATAATGGTTTGAATTTGTCATTATAACTTCATTTAATAGTCAATTACCACACATCATTACCATGTAGAGGATTACTCATGCTGTGATAAGTACATCATGACTATCATGTAAGCAGAACGTGTGACCTCACCACAAGGAATCAATGCACTCAGAGCATAGGGTCATAGACCTGTAGAGTTGGAAGGGGCCCTTAGAGTCATCTAGTCCAACCCCCTGCAATGTAGGAATCTTTTGCCCAACGTTGGGCTCAATCCCACAACCCTGAGATTCAGAGACGTGTCTCTCCCAACTGAGCTATCCACATCTCTGGCATGTGACACAACAGGGGTAGATTGAGGTGGATACACGCTATGTTTTGCTTTATTATCTGTCCTGCTATTTTATGCAATCTTTGGGGTTTTTGTTTTTTGTTTTTAAATCATACAATCAATTCATAGTATTCCAACCACAGTGGTATCAGAAATCCTCACATCCTTCTCCTCAGCCCCTGAGCTCAGCCTCTACAGAAAATCAGAAACAACAGAGTTCCATCCATCCAGCAAATTCTGGTCCATATGCTGGTGCTCCCACCATTCCCCAGAGGAGGAACGAGTCCAGGAAGTGTCTATCCAGGGTGTTTTGATGGATGAAGAGGCCCTTTTCCATTCCAGCTGGTCATTAAGAACTACAGTGTAACTTTAAGAATGCATACCTGAGTTTCCTTGTTTTCCTCTGCTCTCCTCATCCCCCTTTCCTTTTATGTTGGGTCTTTTAGATTGCAAGCCTGGGGGGCTAGGACTGTTTTATTTTTAACTACTCTTATGCAAGCGGTTGTAGGAGTCTTATAGGCTAAAGAGTGGTGTCATAATGAATAAATTAATTCTGCCCCATCTTGCTTTATATAGATGGGGAAAAAATGTTACTCACATCGCCCCCACTGGAACCCTGGGGGCCTCGGGGCCCTGGAGCTCCTGGTGGGCCCTAAAGAGAGGAGAGAGAGAGAGAGAGAGAGAGAGAGAGGATGAGATTCACAAGGAGGCACAGGCAGATGACTCGCGGGCAGGTTTAGGTGAAGCAAATGACTCTTACCATTGGGCCAACATCGCCACTCTCGCCCTTCTCCCCTGGGGGCCCTGGCATCCCCTGTGAAGAAAGGACCCCCCCCAACAAAGTAAGCAAGTGTAAAGCATTTCCACCATTCTGCTGATATTCCACTAGTCTGGCTAGCAGGCACATACGAGAGTTCAAAAGCCATAATCTAAGTACTCAGAATTCAAATGTGAAAGCTTAGTTTTAAATTTCAGAATTTATATCAGGGTTTTTCAATCTGGGGAGAAATTTCAAATTTGGTGGAGAGATGTGTGTGCCTGTGAATAGTTAAGGCCCTTGTGGTAAGATTCAACTGACTGAAATACTTTTTTTAAATACAGAAATTCAAATAAGAAATTTTGAATTTTTACTATTGCAAATATAATTTTTCCAGAAATCCACAGCTGTGAAACCATTTATTTAACCCTCAACATTTAGAAAAACAAAATATTTTGAATTTCATGGAATTCACTGAATTTAAAATTTCATACAGAAGTTTGCCTCAGCTTTAGTCACAGTCCCAAGTTCCCTACAAACAATTTCTAGATAGCCTTGAAACCTACTGAACAATATGGGATACAGAACTCCTCTTGCAGAAATACAATTTATTAAATGTGCCAATACAAATGGAAGTCAAAAACTCTGTAGCTGCTGATAAGCTATTAAGATCAAAAATGCAATTGGGATCAAGATTAAGAATGTAATTGGATTAATTAAGACTTCAGAAGCAGGATGAAATAAAATCATCTCACCATGAAATCTAGCACACGGGAAGTAATACAAAATGTATAATTGGCTTTATAATTGATATATATTTGAATCTGAATTGTAATTTGAGATTGATAAAATGTGGTTTATATTGGATTTTAATCATCAAAAATTAATAAAAATTATTTACAAAAAAAGAGAAAGAAACCTACTGAACAAAGCTGGGGAAATCACTGACTTTCATTCTCACTGCAGGAGCCCGCTTAAGAAGAAGCCCAGTTATTCCAAGGTACCCCCAATGAAATAGTTTCATGTTGTCTAACCCCTGGCTCCGGCACTCACTTGTAAACCAGATGGGCCACTAACACCTGGGAATCCACGGGCTCCTTCATCTCCTTTCTGGCCAAACATGCCCTGCTGCCCTCGGCGCCCAGGCTCTCCATCCGCTCCCTGTTAGCAAGACACCATGTCAGGATTCCCACTGAAACAGAAGCACCCTCCATCTCTCTTTAGGAGACCAAAAAGTTGGGATTACAGAAGTGGGAGGCATCACACTCAGCCAAGCCTCTAGTCTTCAAGCATAACATCAGTCAGAGCTGCTTAGAGGTCCGCTGTTGAGTAAGAAGTATTTTCATTTTGTTAAAAATAATTTTTAAAACTCTGTGACAGATGGAAGAAAATGGTGATATGGGAGGGTAGTTGAGCTGTGCCCAGAGGACTGTGAGAGGAGACAATCCTTTCTATGAAAGATTTGGGAGAATATAGGCCAGTACAGATTTTGGCATGGAGTCAATACTTACTGCAGGGCCTGGATGTCCAATAGGACCCTGGATCCCAGTAGGTCCTGGGGGACCCTATAAGAAGAGAAAGAACATGAAACAGCAATGCTCTCCCTAGTTATTCATTCTCTCTCTTCTAGTTTCTTTCAAAAGATCTCCTTGGTCCAGCTAATAAAGAATCTATAAGCAATCATGGCAACACAGTTTAAGGGGTAGCAATGCTGGATAATACCCTGAAGTCTGCCAGCCACCTGCCTCAAACTCACCGCTTCTCCTTTGTCGCCCTTGCTTCCCTTTTGTCCTGGGCCACCCATCTCTCCCTGCAGAAAGAGGGAGAGCACCATGAGAACATAGAGCATCGCCATGGGAACCATTGCTGCAGAAACCATTGTCAAGCAAAACACATGCCCACTGAGTCAAGTCTTGGCTGGAGAAATCAAGGCTGTGGAAATCATTGCTAGGGATAGCCAAGAATCTTGTCTGGGAAACAAAACTGATCTTTGTAGCTGTAGGAACCCTGTGCAAGTATCCCCTCTTCCTCCAAATTCAGGTGGAGCGCAGGCTGCCTACCTTATCACCATCTTCTCCAGCAAGTCCTGGTGGTCCAGCTGGGCCCGGCAGACCCACTGGGCCTGGGATTCCATCATGGCCAGATGGGCCCATTGGGCCTCGCTCACCCTGGGAAAGGGGAGATACAAATGAGGGCCGGAGGGGGGGGGGGTAGGACAGAGAATGGCACCGGAGTAAGTACATGAACAGTCTTCTTCTTTTCTTCTTTGGTGATCACTTGTGGCTGAGTAAGATTGTCTTCCATGAACAGTCTTAACAGTAAGTCTGTAAGTGACTGCGGAAGCCAATTCTGGATCCACATGTCCTTCCACCATGGGGACATAGGTTTCTGGGCGGGAGCTGATCACTGTGAGGGTTTGCCTTTACCTTTATGAACAGTATCAGAGGGCATGGAGACTAGTAGTTTACAAGCACTAGTAGTTTACTTGGGCTATGTCTGCTTCATCTGACTTTTTCATTACTTGCTCTAGTGAGCTCTATAGGTAGCTTATGTAATTCACAGGGAATTGTTTGTCCTGTCCTGATGAGCATTCCACTTTGACGTCTTTTTAAAAGTGCTGATGTTAACAACCCATACAAGCAAATATTAACCTAAACGCACCTGTTTACCAATATAATTGGCCATTTGGACAACTGTTTTACAACACCCTTCCTACTTTTTGACTTTGGCAGCCCACCTTTGCCTATAACCCCTTTTCCTTTCTTATTAACATTTTCCACTGATAGCAGTGTGACACATCAAATCTCCATCACTGAACCTTGTTTCCTGTTCTCTTCCCCTTTGACACAACAAATGAGAGGTACAAATACAAGATGGGTGACACCTGGCTTGAGAGCAGTACATGTGAAAAGGATCTAGGAGTCTTGGTTGACCACAAACTTGACATGAGCCAACAGTGTGACGCGGCAGCTAAAAAAGCCAATGCAATTCTGGGCTGCATCAATAGGAGTATAGCATCTAGATCAAGGGAAGTAATAGTGCCACTGTATTCTGCTCTGGTCAGACCACACCTGGAGTACTGTGTCCAGTTCTGGGCACCACAATTCAAGAAGGACACTGACAAACTGGAACGTGTCCAGAGGAGGGCAACCAAAATGGTCAAAGGCCTGGAAACGATGCCTTATGAGGAACGGCTAAGGGAGCTGGGCATGTTTAGCCTGGAGAAGAGGAGGTTAAGGGGTGATATGATAGCCATGTTCAAATATATAAAAGGATGTCACATAGAGGAGGGAGAAAGGTTGTTTTCTGCTGCTCCGGAGAAGCGGACACGGAGCAATGGATCCAAACTACAAGAAAGAAGATTCCACCTAAACATTAGGAAGAACTTCCTGACAGTAAGAGCTGTTTGACAGTGGAATTTGCTGCCAAGGAGTGTGGTGGAGTCTCCTACTTTGGAGGTCTTTAAGCAGAGGCTTGACAACCATATGTCAGGAGTGCTCTGATGGTGTTTCCTGCTTGGCAGGGGGTTGGACTCGATGGCCCTTGTGGTCTCTTCCAACTCTATGATTCTATGATTCTATGATTCTATGATTCTAACACTCAGATACACACTTAAACATCTTAATGTTCTCTTGAACTTATTTCTTCCTTTCTCCTTTTTCTGTTTTACACAGCTCAGTCAGATTTGGAGTGGCTATCAAAGAAGTCTGTGTGGACATTTGTTGTTGCCTAAGAAACCCCACCCCAAAATTCAAACAATAGCCTATTCAATGTGAGAGGAAGAAATGCATTTATATCCAATCTTAGTCTTACTCAGACTGACTGAAACTGATGGGCACAACTAACTTGAGTCCATTAATTTCAATGGATCTATTATGAGTAGGACTTAACTGGATATTAATTGATCACATGAAATGCTGCATATGAGAAAAAGATGGGGGGATCGTTTTGAGAACTACCACAGGTAGCACTGGATAGGAACATTAAATATTTCAGATGGAAGAAGACTATGATAGGGAAAAGGATTACAGGAGGAGGATCTGGCTGAAAGATTCCTTTATGCTGCAAATAAAAAGCAGAGCTTAAGGTTCATCCCTGGAACCTGGGAAGCAGTAATAAAGACATGTGTCTATACAGAATGGCTTTTCTCTACCAATGCATGGCCAAGACAACCTGAGATTGGGGGGTGAGGGGTGGCTAGGCTACTACTGTATATCATGGGGGTGAGGGGTGGCTAGGCTACTATATCATGGGGTCAGGCAGAGGTGCCGAGTTCCACCCAACGTTGGGGGGGGGGCTGTCATGTGCATGTATGACATCAAGCGTGTTGTGACACACACACAAGGCCTGGCAAGGCTTGTCACTATTGCTGTGAGGCCCAAGCCCTCAATATTGGGGAGGGCTCAGCCCCATCCCAACAGACTTTGGGGGCTGAATACACTTCAGCCCTGTTGAGTTGGCAGGGTCAGGGGTGTGGTCTCCTGAATGGGTTGAGGCATGGGCATAGCCAAGGGGGAGCAGGGAGGGGGAGCTACCCCCCTAAATCAATAAAAATGCATAGCTAACTGAGGTTCTGCCCACCCCAAAAAAATCCTGACTGCCCATGGGTTGAATCATCAACTTTTCTTTTTCAGTGACTGGTCACTGATGGCATGGGAGTGTGACTGATACATACCGGTGCCCCTTTCTCCCCTGCTGGGCCAGGAGGTCCTTGGTTGCCCCCTCGCCCGGGTAGCCCAATACCCCCAGCTGCTCCTGAGGGGCCACGTTCACCAGGGGAACCCTGTTGGAAGAGAACAAATATATATACCCACCTCCTTTTTTGGAGTCCTCACTATTCTAGGTCTCTTTCTGGAGGCAACAGTCATCATTACCAAACCAACACAGGCTGCAATGTCACTTCCAAGCATTCCAGGTGAGACTCCTTTCTGCTGCAACACATGCTTCCCTTTCACAGCCCTCCCCAGCCTAGATGGTACCGTGTCAGGAAGGCTGCTCTACCTCACCAACAGTCGACACTACTGTGCCCCACAGACCACATATTTGAGGACTCCTGTCGTCCTTGTAAGACCCAGAGGAAATGCCAGCCTACTTACTGTGGGACCTTGAGGACCAGGGGGCCCTTCAGCCCCCTTCAACCCAGTTGGTCCCTGTGGAGGAAACAAAACAATCATTTAGGGAGGGTTCAGAATTGTTCATCTTTTTGAGAGCTGAAGTGAATGGATGCAGCCTCAGTGGCAGAGCACATCCTCTGTACGCAGAACGTCCCAGATTCCATCCCCAGCCATTTCCACTTAGGGCTGGGAACAATCAATATAAACAATACTTAGTTAGATGGGTCCATAACCTGAATCAGTCTAAAGCAGCTTCCTTTGTTTTGGTTTATTGCAAAAATTGATTTAGGATGAAAAGTCAGATTGGTTGCAGGAAGTCTTGGGCAAGGGACTTCTTCCTCTAGGGTGAGAGGGAAAGAATAACTAACAGACCCAAGCCAAGGTTTAGCTAACTTCACCCCAATTGTGAAAGCAGGAATGTGCCTCTAGCAGAGTAAAAACAAAACAATGCATTTGTATTTGTGCTTTTGCATCATTTCTAGGTTCATACACATTGGCAGGTGTTCTCCAGATGTTGTTGAGACTCCAGCTTCCATATTCCAGTCAGCATGGCCAACAGTGAAGGGGGATGGGAGCTGTAGTCCAGCAACATCTGGAGGGCATTATATTGGCACTATAGGGTAAGTCTCTCACCAGAGGGTGCAGTATGCCAAAAAGGGTGACTGAAGGGTGATATGAAAGTAGCTCTAAGAAATAAAGGAAGCTGGTGGGCTAAGTGCTACACCTTCCTCAAATGTGGGCATGATCTCTATGGGTGCAGATTGCTTGAGCTTGATTTGGGGAGAGGTGTGTAGGCAGCATTCAGAAGGGGGGAGGGCTGCATTGAAAACTTCATAATTTGAGGCTCTTAGTTTAAGGAGGAAGGTGATAAGTGAGACACACACAAAAACCTTCTGCAGGATATGCCAAAGCTGCAGCTTCTGCTCCATATCCAATGGAGTAAGACCCCGCCACACACACACACCAGTCCCTTCTCACCCATGTGACAAACACTTACAGTCTCCCCAGCAGGACCTCGAGCCCCAGTGAAGCCTTTCATTCCAGGAGGGCCATTTTTGCCTGGGATGCCACTAGGTCCAGGATCACCCTAGAAAAAAAAACACAAAAAACCCTGGTTACTATGCAGGGAGAAGGAAAGAGGTACAAAATCTTGGGAGAAAAATTATGCCCTCTTTGTCCATCTGCATGGGAAATACTTCTGTCCATATTGATATGGGCTGGTTTAGTTTTCCCTCCTGTACTTTAGACCATAAAGGATATCAGATGTCTTTATGCATGTGTATTTTGCACACAGTCTCATTGCATTGGATTTTGAAGATTTCAGGCTGCAGAAATAAATTGTTAGTTCCCATGTAGGCTTTTACCGAAATGCTGAAACTATATATATAAAAAACCCAGATGCAGCACTTTTGCAACATACATGAAATAGATCCATTGACATTAACATGGATGTCCATGTTGGGACTACATGAAAGAACTCTGCATGAATGAACAATCCAGATTTCAACAGGGATTCTATTACAGACAGAATTTGGCAGTGTGACAATTCCTGTATTATGATGAAAACCAGCAGCTCCCTCTTGAGTGTCTGTGATTTGATACCCCTCTGGTGGTCCCTGAGTAGATATACACCCTTGTCTTTATCTTCATTGCATATTTTCATCTTCAATTTCTTGTTTACAATAATGCATTAAAGAGGCAGAAGCAGTCTCTGTGTAATTTTTGTATGGATGCTTGCATGAGAGATGGAGATTTCCTAGTTGTTGATCCCAAAACCAATCCAACTCTGTAAAAAGATCAACTTTTACTGGTTTCAGATTTCCATAAATATGCAAGCTTCACCCTCACTTCCCCTTGGAACCATCCAAACAGATGACCAAATCTGGTGTTCCACTCTCTCAGAACCTCTCTTCTCCAAGGAATTCTGTACATAATATGAAACCAAATATTTTGCTCAAGGGGTTACATTTAACTAACTAAATTAGAATACTTTTAGATTTGCAAGTGTGTGCATGTGATTGTTGGCTTTTCTTTTCCTTACTTTTCCCCCTTTCTCTGAATAAGCCTTCTTTAAATGCATTGACCTTGGTGCTGAAATGGTTTTCTCTGGAATTCCTTACTAAAATCTTCCCCACATGCTGCTCTGTGCAGCAGTTGTTAAGCAACCTTCCCACGTTGTAAATATATTTCACACTCTTTTATGTTCTGTGTCCTCTGAACTTTGGGAAAGTAAATCCAAAGCTCCTTACAGTTTAGTATTTCTAGAGCTGGACCTAAAGTGAGAGGTTCTTATCAGTTTGGGATAGAAATCCTCCAAAATAGCTGGCAGCTGAGCTATCTTCAGGCTAGGATCAGAGTTTGGTGGCATCTTTGCCCAGATTCATCTCTGTCTCTTTCGTGGGTGGTATTCAAAAGGGAAAGTCCCCCCCCCCATTTATCACAAGCAGAAAGACGTTACTCCAACCCGACACAGGGGAGAGATGGCAGGGAGCTGCCCTCCCTATTCTTGAAGAAATTATCTTCTGCACCATGACAGGAGCTTCCTGTGTAATGTCTTTGATTAACAATTGATTGGCATGCCACCCCTAATATGCAATAGTTATTCAGAAAAGCAAAATTATCCAAGCCAAGACATTCCGTGACATTTCCTTGGGTCAGAAATGCAGAAAACTCTTCAGAAAAGATGGCTGGTTTGGGACAATCCTAAATGGAGTATACCACCATTGTCTCAGCCTCAGTTCCCCATTTGCAGTATGTAGGTCAGGCATAGGCAACCTTCGGCCCTCCAGATGTTTTGGCCTACAACTCCCATCATCCCTAGCTTACTGGACCAGTGGTCAGGGATGATGGGAATTGTAGTCCAAAACATCTGGAGGGCCGAAAGTTGTCTATGCCTGATGTAGGTAATAATATTGTTTTGCCTTACAGTATTGCTGCAGTGAGAAAACATAGAAGTACTCTGCACATTCTAGAGTCCTGTGGAAATATGAAACATTATTATTAAATCTGCAAAAATATCTAGCCCACCTCTGGTACCACATAAACTGCAAGCCACACAAATGAAGCAACACTGTACACAAAAGGAAAACAGCTTTCACCCTTGACTGGGAAGTCAAGGAGGAGGAGGTGAGGACAGCAATGAAGACAGTAATGATTAAATGGGCCCCGGATATTCTTCATACCATTCTGATCAGCAAGTGGGAAACTCTTTGGAAAGCAAATATGAAGTCTACAGCATGTTATACCATCAAGGAAAACTTAATGAAGATGCAGTTCAGATGGTATTTCACTCCATCAAAGCTTTCAAAGATGTATAAATATGTCTCAAACAAATGCTGGTGATGTGGGGAAAGTGAAGGAAATATGCACCACATGTGGTGGACATGCAGGAAAATCAAAGAGTTTTGGAATATTATTTATGATGAAATGAAAAAGATTTTTAAATTAATATTCATAAAAAAACAGAAGCTTTCCTGTTTGGAATCATTGGCAGAGAAAATACCCAAAAATGTAAAAGAAATTTTTCTATAGGCAACAGTGGCCACCCAAATCACGATGAACTGGAAAGAGGAAAGGGTTCTAAAAAGATTGGAATGGCAGAATAAATTACCAGAATGTGCAAAAATGGCACAACTGACTTATCGGTTGATAGGTAACACAAAACAATCATTTATTCAAAAATGGGACATGTTTAAGAGATATTTACAAAAATTTAACAGTGGTGTGACATCTATGGCTGCATTTGAATGATCTCTGTATAAAATAATAACAAAGAAATAAGGAAAATTGGTACGATACGTTGTTAGAATGCATTAGAAAATATGAAAAGATGAAGGTAATAATCATACGTACATTCGATATTAGTTTGTTTTTGTTATGTATGAAACTTAATAAAGCATGGAAAACTTAAAAAAAAATAGGAAAAACTTTCTGACAGCCAGAGCTGTTCAACAGTGGATCAGGAGGTTGTGGTCTCTCCTTCCTTGGAGGTTTTTAAGGAGAGGTTGGGTGGCCATCTCCCACGGATGCTTCAGTTGAGCTTCCTGCATTGCAGGGGGCTGGACTGGGTACAATTCTATGAAATCCCAGCCTTCATAAATTAATTTAAATTAGCAGTAGACATTAAAAGATCAGCCTATTTCTTGTTTGTGTCAGATCTGATGTGTTAATTCACAAGTTTCTTACAGTTTGTTATTATGACACACATTTCCCAGGTGAGCACTCACCTTGGCACCTTCCCTTCCAGCGGCACCTGGCAACCCTTGTTCTCCAGGGGGACCGGGGGACCCTGGGTGGCCTCTCTCTCCCATGGGACCAGTTTCTCCAGAGTTTCCCTGTGGTACGGAGAAGGTATACCACTTGAGAGCAGTTTGGGAGCAAAAACCAGCAGAGACTGCCTGGAGGCACTGGGACAACTGGCGACGGATTTTGCTGGTTCCTAGTTCCCAGTAGGCCTCATGAGACACCACAGTGAGAATGTATCACACAATGCAGCAACAAGCAGGGCATGATAAAAGATTGCCCCTTCCCACCCAACCACCTCTTTCCTGCACCCGTGATTATGACAGTTGTGCATGGAGGGTTTTGCTGCTGCTGCTATTGTTGAAAATTATCATGGTTGACAGCCTTGGATAATTCAGTTCCTACATGAATTCTCTTACATGTCCCCCAACACAAGTCATGTACATTAGTGTCCATCATACATTTTGTTGGTATTGTTGTTAACGATGAGCTGCCTGAAGAAGTATTTCTGTTCCTGTATTCTGAACCTATTTCCAATCAATGACTATGAGTATTGATAGAGCAAGGGAGTGTGCAATTTATCTCTAATCACAATAAATCTTGATTGTGTCTTTCCCATTTTTTCTTCTGAACTAAAAAGCCTTGACCCCTTAAAAGGAAAACAGGGAATAAATACCACACTCTGTTTGCAAACATCTTGCGGGGTATTTAACTATCCCCTGGTGGAGATTGATTGTTGAACTAGATAGATCTGCAGCCTACTTTATTCCAATCAAGCAAGACAATTATTATCCTCTTACAGT
Source organism: Podarcis vaucheri (assembly GCF_965113315.1). Lineage (NCBI taxonomy): Eukaryota > Metazoa > Chordata > Lepidosauria > Squamata > Lacertidae > Podarcis > Podarcis vaucheri. The sequence goes on from NC_138760.1 coordinate 1,842,742, forward strand.
TGTGAGAAGCTACAAGGCACTGGTGTGTATGTGTGTGTAAAACCAGAGTCTCCAACACCTTTCCTCTTGCACCTGCCAGATTCCAGTTCCTCAGATCAGGCCTTATGAATAAAGAAAGTCAGCTGACCTCCCAGTTTGAATATCTTCAGGTGATTTAACAAGACTATTGGGACACACTGACTCCTGCAGCTAAACCAGTTGCTCAGTTTGAGCAACTTGTCCCTGGACAGCCAGCAGATTCCTAGCCTCCTTCAACTGATGGCTGATACCTGATCCTTCCCTGTCATGGACCAGCTTTCTAACATTCAGCCCTTTTTATCCTTATCTGCCTGTGCCTCAAGTGGACCCAGTTGCAGCCTGACTCAGAGCAAGGCCGAGGCCCGACAGAATCTGCCCTGTGCACAGGACCACACAAAGGAGGTTCTAGACCCCACAGTGAAGTTCTGAACCCCTCATCTCTAGTCAGGCACCACCATCTGTTCTTCATCTGGTGGCTACTGACTCTGATATCTTTTGTTGTTTTGACTGTGATCATGAGAACTAAAGCTTTTCTTCCTTACCTGTGGTCCCACAACTCCAGCAGGTCCTGGCGGGCCAGTTTTGCCATGAAATCCCTAACAAATAATAATAATAATAATAATAATAATAATAATAATAATAATAATAATAATAATAAAAATTTATATCCCACCCATCTGGCTGGGTTTCTCCGGCCACGCTGGGTGGGTCCCAACAGAATATTAAAAACACAATAAAACATCAAACATTAAAAACTTCCCTAAACAGAGCTGCCTTCAGATGTCTTCTAAAAGTCATATAGTTGTTTATTTCCTTGACATCTGATGGGAGGGCATTCCACTACCAAGAAGACACCTGCGCACCTGGTCCTTCAGGGGCACAGTTACCCCATTCAGGACAAAGGAGTCCTACACACCTGCCCACCCCATCTCCCCAAAAGAGTACTTCTGTCTTGTCAGGATTCAACTTCAATCCATTAGCCACCATCCATCCTCCAACTGCCTCCAGACACTCACACAGGACCTTCACCGCCTTCACTGATTCTGATTTAAAAGAGAGGTAGAGCTGGTTATCATCCGCATACTGATGAACACCCAGCCCAAACCCCCTGATGATCTCTCCCAGCAGCTTCATATAGATGTTAAAAAGCATGGGGGAGAGGACAGAACCCTGAGGCACCCCACAAGTGAGAGCCCAGGGGTCTGAACACTCATCCCCCAACACCACTTTCTGTGCATGGCCCAGGAGGGAGTGGAACCACTGTATAACCCAGCTCCCAGCCCCTCGGGACAGACCAGAAGGATGTCATGGCCGATGGTATCAAAGCCTGCCAGAGATCATCAACCAGTGTGACCAAGGCAGTCTCAGTCCCATGGTGAGGCCTGAATCCTGACTGAAAGGGATCCAAACGGTCCGCATCCTCCAGACATGCCTGGAGTTGTTCAGCAACCACCCCCTCAATCACCTTGCCCAAGAATAGAAGATTTAAGACTGGACGATATTTGGCCATATTGGCTGGGTCCAAAGATGTATTTTTAAGAATTGGTTTAATGACCACCTCTTTCAGTGGGTCTGGGAAGGCTCCCTCACAGAGGGAAGCATTCACCACCCCACAGAGCCCATCGCCCAACCCTTCCTGGCTCACTTTTATGAGCCAGGATGAGCAAGGAGACAGGTGGTCGGTTTCACTCGTCCAAGCAGCCTGTCCACATCCTCAGAGGAAACAGATTGATCCCATGCAACCGACTAGACAGGACTCTAGCCTTCTCCCACCCCGGTCTTGCTCCCATGATAGAGTCTACCTCTTTCTGAATCTGAGTGACTTTATCTGCAAAAAAAAAAACTTTGCAAAATCATTGCAGGAGATCTTGGGGTCCTTTCTGGGCCCTGAGGGCAAAGGTGGTTCTGATAAATTGCGAACCACCTGAAAGAGTCTCCTGCTGCTGTTTTCTGCAGATGCAGCTGAGGTGGTAAAGAAGGTCCTCTTTGCTGTCGCTATCGCCACTTGGTAGGCTGGTGTGTGGTCCAATTCAGAATGAGTTTTCTGCCACTGGCACTCTAGCCGTCTCAGCAATTGTTTCATTGCCCTCAGCCCTGGAGAAAACCACGGGGCTGTCCGGGCTCCATGCAATCAGAGAGGGCACTTCGGAGCCAGACAGTCGATAGCCCTGGTTAACTCTGCATTCCAACGGAATCAGCTGAAAGGCCATCAACATGGAATAAAACATCCCCTACCACTCTCTGGAAACCATTTGGATACATTAAGTGGCAGGGGCGGGCCATCTGAATCGGTTCACCTAAGGGGAGGGGAAATGAAGGTCAGGATCCAAAGAAATGGCACCAAGCAAGGAGTCCCATGTAGATCCCAATCATGGCCACTCATCCATTCAAAAAATGGAACATTTGCTGAGTTTGTTAAGGCACTGCCAAACAACTGCTTGATGTGCCCAGCACTACAGTTGCCTCACCGTTTCCATTATTAAACAGAGGTTCAGCTGTTGCCCGATCAGCTAGTTCTGTTCACTTGGAAACTGTATCTTGTTTTCCTTTGCTCCAGCAGCAAGGGGAAGGCACTCTGAAGAGCCAGCAGTGGCATGCAAAGCCCATTAAGAGAAAAGGGTGGAGGCTCCCGTGCTGGTATAGGCAGGCCAAGAAGAGTGTTCGAGGTTACAGGGAAAGAACACTTGGAATGTATGGCCTTTGCCTAGAGCCCCCAGATGACTAGAACCAACTTTGCACTGTGCTCGAAATGATACTCACCGGCTCACCACGCTGACCTGGATGTCCCGGTAAACCATCCTTCCCAGCAGGGCCCTACAAGCAGCAGGAGTTAAAAGAAAACTCTCAGATGGCCAGGAGGGATCCTTTACCCAAGAATCCCTCCTTAGACAGCTGCAGGCACACTCCAAACACACATCAGAAAGTTTGAATAAGTGTGCAAAAGGTTTATGTCATAGGACTCAGTCTGGTCTGGTCTGCAACTGCCCTTCATGGTACTGTCTACAATACTTTTTGTCTTTTGGTATGAGATTGTTGTGAAACTATGTAACCCATTTCACAACGCAACACATGTTGGGCAGCCTGTGCTGAGGCAGATTAATAAAACCAATGCAATAAAGTAATAAAAACCTGTGAGAAAGATTAGCAGTTGGGAAACATTTCAACCCTATGAAAACCAGATCATGTGTCCTCCAAAAGCAGACAAGGATTGTGCTCTTTCAAGTGCTCTGATCAAGAACATGGGAGGAGAGGGGAAGGCAGTGAAACATGAAGACAACCCAGCTGGACAGCTCCCCAGTCTAAACACCAGAGAGCAGAGATGGGAATAAGACAGCTCGGGCGGGGTTCTTTTAACTGAGATCTAATATGATCAGCCACCTGGTACTCTCCAGGAATCTTCAAAATGGACATTGCAGTTTTGTGACAGAAACATGCCTCACAATTTATGTTGGTTCCCCCCCTCCCCCATCTCTTTCATACAGTTAGAAGTTGCAGGTAAAATTCATTTTGTCAGAATGTATTGCCTGTGGCAACAACAAACGGGGGTGGGGGTAGATTTCAATTTGAACAAATTTCTTCAGAACTGTTGTACAGAAATTCACCTTCAAACAAATACTGACCAGAAATCAGAAGCTTAGATATCAAAAGGTAACACTGCCATGACCATGAACAGACACAAACCCGTGTTGCAAAATGTGACAATCTACAAAAATGCAAACACAACACGCTGGCTAATAACTGTTAGTAAATATATAATAAGTATGATGTCATTCAAAATATAAGAATAAGCCACTTCAAAATAATATATATATCATACAACACATCTCACAAAATATACAAGTAACTGCAAGTTGTTATATGTATCACAGTCAAACAAAGACTATAGATAGATAGATAGATAGATAGATAGATAGATAGACTGGCTTTAAAAGCATTTTTCCTATAGGAGAAGTGAGGCACCCTCCCAATACTACAGTCAAAACCTCAAAGGCAAAAGGGAGTCATTCTGGCTGTCACCACAGGCTCCTCCCCCCTTTGCTGCCCTCACATACTTGGGTCCTATCTTGTAAAGGACACAATATTATCTCAGGCTGTTTCCATAGCAGATGCTTAAACTGGGTTTTGCTTTCTTTGCACTTCTAATTCAAGTGTCGGCCTAAAACAGCTAGACTGTACATTTTTCTTCCACAAGGCACTCTTGTGTTTGAATGCCTCATGGGACAACTGTCCCCTACCAACACCATGTTTCTAGACAAGTAGGAACTTGGGCCTGGGGGCCCATGAGATACTTACAGGTGGGCCCTTGGGGCCTGGGAATCCATTAGGGCCCTGTGGACCGGAGGGACCCTGAGGAAAGAGAAGGGGAAATGTGATTGTGAGAGGTTTTCTCCATCTTCCTTGCCTTGCCTTTGACCTCCTCCTGCCCATCTCTATCACCTCACTGGTGGCATTTGTATTCTTCAATTCAGCTTTTGTTCTTCCCACCCACTGCAGCATAGGTCTGTTACCTAGAGTAAAACCTCACCCTCCACAACTCTGGTGGCATCTAAGACATCATAGCTTCTTCGGCCAAAGCAGGAAACTGGACTCTGCTGATATCACCCTCTCCAGGGTTCCTTCCCTTGCACTGACCTGATTCCTCAGCTTACCTTTTCCCCAACAATTCCTGGGGCTCCATCGTGGCCGGAATCACCCTGTGGGAAGAAAGCATTGTTGAGGGGTGGCAGAAAAAGATCCCAGCTTTTGATTGCAATAAATGTCAGGGACTAGCATGTAAAGCGGTCTTAGAGGAATAAGGCTGAAGAGGCAGCATTAAGAAGCTCTCATTCAGTAGGGGCACAATAAGGACTAGAAATTCATGTGAGTCAAGTAATTCATTCAGATGGCTGGCTTGGTGCAGAGTTCCTGCGACTATTCGATTTTGAATAGCACGTTTGAATGCTCTTCCATATCAAAATCTTACTCCCTGTGGGAAAAGCAGCAAGTTGGGGAGAGGGTTGTGGTAACTGAGTGTATGGTCTAATATTCTTGTTTTCTTTGTTCATAAATAACCTATAGGATCATAGAATTGTAGAGTTGGAAGGGTTCCCCAAGGTCATCTAGTCCAACCCCCTGTTAGTTTCTGCTCTCTTCACTGTGCAGCGAAGTGCTTGTCACAAGACAATGTTTACATTCCACAGTCAGAGTACTGTTGGGTTTTCCCACGGGAATGGGAAGCTGGATGTGACGTACACTGGTTTCCTGTTTTTCACTGTCTCTCTCGGTGTTCTTCATTCCGAGGAGAAGTACGGTTGCTTCTCTGCTCCCGCAGAGGCAAGATGCATGTTTGTGATTTCTCAATACTGAACTGAAAATAAAGCAACTTTAAGCATGTGGCACGTACTGTTCGTCATTCCGTTGTGCACAGGACTCTGCAATAACAACATTTTGGTTATGGGCCCAGAAAGACGTAAATCAAACTGAGGAATGCCGGCAGAGGTACAGAGGAACGGATCGCGTTATCTGCTCTGCGCGTCAAGTTTGATTGATGAAGGTATGTGCTCATGCTGCCCGGAGCAGCCTGGCAGCCTGCCAGCTTCTAGTTTATGGTTTTATGGCTGGACTTTGTACTTTTAAAAGCCGTTTTGCCGCGAAACAGGCAAGAGCTTTAAGGCACAAGCTAACAGGCTTGGATGGCTGGAAAAGTGAAAGTACTTTTTACAAGTGCTTTTGGAAGTTGCAGTACTGTGACGCAGCTTGTTTACAGCAGCAATGATGGCTGAAGCAAAGCTGGTTGATGCTTTTGGGATTCCTAAGCTCAATAAGAATAATTACACGGAGTGGGTGCAGTATGCAGAGGCAATTCTGCGGAAAAAAAGTCTGTTTAATGTTATTACAGACAACCCCCCAGCTCCAATTACAGATGAATGGACTGCTAAGGATTCCAAAGCAAGGGGAACACTTACGTTGATAGTATCCCCAGAAGAGCTCTGTCTGTTGCGTGGAAAGACCACAGCCAGAGAAATTTGGAACTCTTTAAGAGAGGCTCACTTGAGGACAGAAGCTGGTTCCTCAATGTACTATTATGCCAGGTTGCATGGCATGGCTCTTGCTGAAGGTGGAGATGTGCGTACACATCTGATGGAGATGCAGAATCTGAGACATGAGTTGCAACAGAGAGGGCTGACCTTTCCAGAGGCTGTGTATTCCTTCATGATACTACATTCTTTGGGTCCAAGTTGGGAGTCCATTGCCACTCAGATTGCTGTTCAGCCAACTGCTCAGCTCACAGTAGCCTATGTTACTGCCGTGATCCAGAATGAAGCAGATCGCCGGGGTGCTAGCTGCATGGGTATGGGGGAGTCTTCACAGACGTCATCCCAGAGTGCAGTGGAACCACCAGAGGGCGCCAAAGCTTTGAAGGCAGAGAAATGCTACTTGTGTGGACGTCTAGGCCATATGAAGAGGGAATGCAAATATCCCAGGGCCAAGACAGAGCAGCGCAGCGGAAGTTCATCGCGTGGAAAAGGCCAAAGCAAAGGCAAAGGTCCGGTCTCCAGGACAACGCAGCACAAGGCAATGGTCTCACGCTTCACTCCAAAGGTTGCAAAGGTCCAGAAGACGTCTAGATCTTTCTTTGTTGTTGATTCAGCAGCTACCCACCACATGTGCAATGATAAGAGACTGTTCGTGTCTTTTACACCGCAGGAAGGTGCGATTCACCAGGCGGATGACCACACGATCCCCAGTCAAGGCTACAGAACTGTTGTTCTTCACAGTTTGGACTTAGAGATAAAGGATGTACTGTACGTTCCAGATGCCACACACAATCTTCTAAGTGTGATGCAGCTGAATGAACGCAACATTGACGTTTCCTTCAAGAACAAGAAATGCACCATCACAAAGAAAGACGATTATGTATTGCATGCTGAATGTGTTGATCGTTTGTTTGTTTGTTTTGTATTATGATGATGTGCAGAATGATACTTGTTGCATTGCAGGTTCCAACAAAAGTTTGCATGCAGGATGTATTCATGATTTTCACAGGAAATTTGGTCATTTGCATTTTGAGGCAATATCTAAAATGCCTGCCTTGGTTGAAGGTATGACTATTAAACCCTGCAGGTACCACATGAAGTGCAAGGCATGCGCAGCAAACAAGGTGAAAATGGCTGCGAAAGGTAAGGTGTCTAGTAGGCAAGCTACAGAACCATACCAGATTGTTCATGCTGATTTAGTTGGTCCACTATCGCCCTCTTTGGGTGGCAATAGGTTCTTCATGGTTCTCATTGATGCATTTTCCAGGTATATTTATGTGTACAATCTCAAGCAGAAATCAGAGGCTTTTCCAAGGTTCAAGGAATTCTGTGCTTGGTTGGAAAATGTGCATGGTAAGAAGATAAAAATTCTTTTCACAGATCGCGGGGGAGAATTCACTTCTCAGCAGTTTGAAGCTTTTCTGACTGAGAAAGGAATTCAACACGATTTGTCCAGTCCTCGCTCGCCATGGCAGAATGGACTTTGCGAAAGGGCAAATCAAACATTGCTTCAAGGGTTAAAAACCTTGCTGCATGATGCCAATCTTCCAGAGAGTTATTGGGCCGAAGCTCTCTCGTGTTTTATTTACAGTTACAATCGCAGGTTATCTTCAGCGATTGGTTGTACCCCGTATGAGAAGATGTTTGGCAAGAAACCATACATCAAACACATGAAAATTTTTGGTTCTGACATGTGGATTCACTCACCACAAAGCTCCAAATTAGGCAAACGTGGATTGCATGGTATCTTTCTAGGTTATCAGAAAGGTTCTTACAGAATAATGATGACTGACTCTAAGACAATTAGGCTCACAAGAAGTGTTGAGTACAATGCCAAGTGGGGGGAGAATGTGGGAATTTTTCAATGTTATCCTGATGACAGTGATGAGACTGAGGATAAGCAGCCGCAACAACCCACACCCACTGATGAAGGTTCTGATTCTGAGTCTGAAACTGAATCGGATAATTCAGAGGATTTCAAGAGTGCGAAAGCCTCTATGCGACCCTCTGAAAGCTCTGATCAGGAATTGGAAGAACCATTGTTCACAATAGGTCACTTTTCTCCCAAGAAGGAAGAGGAGAGTGTTGAAGACCAAAGGCTGATTCGCAGGTCACAAAGAGCCACAAAAGGCAGACCTCCAAAGAGATTTGCTGATGAATTTGCTAAGACAGCAGTAGCAGCTGTTAAAAGCTCCAAGAAGGTATTTGAACCTTCAAGTTTCCAAGAAATCCAGGATTTGGATTCTAAGGAAGCTGAGCCATGGTTAAATGCCATGAAGGCTGAGCTTGATTCCTTAGAAAGGAACAAAACTTGGGAACTAGTTCCAGTAGTTCCAGGAATGAAACTGCTTGGAAGCAAATGGGTCTTCAAAGCGAAGACTGATCAAAATGGCAAGATAGTCAGACACAAAGCCAGATTGGTAGCCAGAGGTTTTGCACAGGTACCAGGTGAAGACTATCACGAGACCTACTCACCCACAGTGAGATATGAGAGCATTAGGCTTATGCTCAAGCTAGCTGCAGAGGAGAATCTACACATTAGTCACCACGATGTGAATACAGCATTTTTGTACGGATCTCTAGGTGAATCACTTTATATGCTTCCACCTGATGGCGTACAGGTAAAACAGGGATTTGTTTGTGCTCTAAAAAAGTCCCTTTATGGTCTCAAACAAAGTGCACGGTGTTGGCACACTAAACTCACTGAAGCATTGTTTTCTCTAGGTTTTCAGCAAGGGAAAGCTGATCCATGTGTATTTGTCAAAGAGGAGGGGCAAAAGAAGCTGTATTGTTTGTTTTATGTTGATGATATTTTATTCTTTTGGAAAGATGTCACAATGTACAATAACGCCCTAGCTCAACTGAAAGAGCACTTTGACATGAAAGATCTCGGTGAGGTAAACAATTACCTATCTCTGGAAATAGAGAGAGATCAAGATGGTAACATTCTAGTACACCAGTCACGGAAAATTGCTGATGTGTTAAGCAAACTGAACCTGATGGATGCTAACCCTGTAGACACACCGATGACAACAGGTTATCAGGTAGAAGACACTGAAGAAGCATTTTCTGACACTACACTGTACAGAAGTGTGCTAGGCAAGCTAAACTTCATTGCCAGATGTTCAAGACCTGACATTGCTGTTAGCTGTAATTTGCTTAGCAGACAAGTTAACAATCCTACTGTTAAGGATTGGAAAGCTCTGAAACGCATAGCACGCTATTTGAAAGGCACTATGCATTACAGACTGAGATTTAACAATCAGAAGTCTGGTGGTCTTGAGATTTTTGCAGATGCAAGTTTTGGAAGTGACACTACAGACAGGAAAAGTACGTCTGGAGTTTGCTACATGTACAATCAGGGTCTATTTGATTGGTCATGCAAGAAGCAAACAACAATTAGCTTAAGTACTTGTGAAGCTGAACTGAATGCACTGTCTTATTCACTTAAGGATTGTGAATGGTTGTTACAATTGTGCAAAGACATGAAAATTCCTGTCAAATGTCCAATCCAGGTTTACCAGGACAACAAAGCATGTTTGGCTTTGCTGAATTCGGAAGGTTGTAAGCAAAGCACGAAGCACTTGCAGTTGAAGGTGCAACATGCTAGGGAACATATTCAGAAGGGACTCGTAACGGTGTCCTATATGCCAGGTAATGAAATTCCTGCTGATGTATTGTCCAAGATTGTATCAAGGGATCAACACTGTACCTATGTACAGAAGTTGGGTTTGTACTGATATTGTACGAACACGCTGCCCAGTGATGTTCACAAAAAGGGGGAGGATGTTAGTTTCTGCTCTCTTCACTGTGCAGCGAAGTGCTTGTCACAAGACAATGTTTACATTCCACAGTCAGAGTACTGTTGGGTTTTCCCACGGGAATGGGAAGCTGGATGTGACGTACACTGGTTTCCTGTTTTTCACTGTCTCTCTCGGTGTTCTTCATTCCGAGGAGAAGTACGGTTGCTTCTCTGCTCCCGCAGAGGCAAGATGCATGTTTGTGATTTCTCAATACTGAACTGAAAATAAAGCAACTTTAAGCATGTGGCACGTACTGTTCGTCATTCCGTTGTGCACAGGACTCTGCAATAACAACACCCCCTGCAATGCAGGAATCTCAGCTAAAGCATCCAGAACAGGTGGCCATCCAAGACCTGCTTTAAAAACCTCCATTGAAGGAGAGTCCACCACCTTCCATCCCATGGTCAAACAGCTCTTACCGTCAAAAAGTTCTTCATTTAAATTAACATCATTTAAAAGGAAACTGCACTGTAAGCAAGAAACTGACACAGCAAAAAGAAGCAGTAATCATGGCTAAACCACCAAAGGATGTACAAGTGATTTCAACAATAGCCTGGAGTGAAACAGTAGTCTCTAGTGAACAGCTCTGCCTCTTAGTAGTAGTGAAATTACATAACTTAGAGATTGGGCGGGGGGGGTGGTGGAGGGGAGAACAAAAGGTTTGAAGACAGCTTGGCCTCAGGGCTGTTCCTTAGAAAATATGCTAGGCAGAGTCTAAAAACGTCCTGCTATGAGATCAGTGGAAGCCAACACATAAATTATGTAGATGAGAATAGTGTTGTGCTCCAATGGAGAGCACTGGGCACAGGTGAACAAACAGAGGTCACAGAGAAATGTGCAACATGCACAGCATAAAGACAGACATACCTTTGGTCCTGGTTTTCCTGTGGGTCCTGGCAAGCCACGTTCACCTGGAAGACCCTAGAAAGGGAGAAAGGACACTAATTTCATAGCCTGGTAAATGCCACGTGGGGGCTGTGCCAGACTTTGGAGGTCCCACATGATTTAGAGTGATGAAATTGAGCAATCAGACTGGGTACTTCCAGAAGATAATATCTCTCACTGTCATTACAGCACTTGCATGCTAAACTAGGAATACAGGAGGATAACTGAGTGAATTGCAACTTTTTTGGGGGGGGGGTATGCCATGTCACATGATCATGACTTCATGAACAAGCCCCTGCCTGAATTATGGACCAAAGTGACAGAAATAGGTGACTTGCTGCAGGAAGAGAGGTGTTAGAGCAGGGGTCAGCAAGGTTTACCTTGCCTGGGCCGGTTCACTCCAGCGGAGATTCCTCTGTGGGCTCACGCATGCGCCCACAATTTCCAGCGTCTGCGCAGACGTGTTTTTCAGAGTCTGCACATGCGCAGGTGCAATTTTTGGCACCACGGAAGCGAGTCCCCACACCGTGCTGCACCGGTTTAGCGCCGCAAGCTGGGACTAGCTGAGTGGGCAGCTCATGGGTTAAACGACTCCCGTGGGCTGCTTGTGGCCCGTGGGCCTTAGCTTGCCTGTGTTAGAGTGTAAGGATTGCAGGCAGATGTGCACAAAAGGCATGGTTTCTCCTTTCAGAACTGGTATCTGCACCAGAACAGAAATGAAATGACATCCAAATCCAAAGTGAAGTAGCATTTCAAGATTTTAAAGTAATCTTTTTGAATGTCATGTTTGTGTGTTCAAATTTCACACTGAAAGTAGACTTAGAAGTTATTTTAAAGAATCATAGTGGGTTTTAAGGTAATAACTCACCAAATTCAACTTTACTTAGAGTCAATTTGGAGGAAGCTGGAGGAAGTACCAATTAATTTGATAAATCAAATATTTTACACACTATCACTTACCCCCCCCCCCAAAAAAAAACACACCTCACAACACTCTAAAAGCTTCCATAATTGAAAAAATGAAGACTGGGAAGAAAATTCAAATGAGAATATAAATTCAAATACTCATGAGCAAATTCAAACCAGGAGGATTTGATTTAGAATTTCAGCTCTATAGAACACTATGGCTCCAAGTGGATGGGTGGATGGGAAATGTTGACTGGTTATGTTAGTGCAATTTTAGATGAGCATCAAACTTTAGAGCAGGGTGAAAAATGACGGCAAAGTAATTTTTTGTTAGTGTCTATGTATTTGAAATTACGGTAAGCAGCCGCCTCCTCCACCCCCAGCTCCACATCAGCATAGGGAAGTGTCTGGGTCAATCCTACCCAGCCCCTGAGTTCTTGGTTGCATAGACCTATGCTAAGCTTACAGGATGAAGTTGTTCTGCCTGTTCTTGAACCTGGTCCCCTCAGCTCTCTTCCATGTGGGCATTGTAAGGTCCCCAATTCAGAGGAGGCAGCTCAGGCAATCTGTCTTTCCTCCATTCTCCTTATACTGAGCTCTCAGGAATTCTAAGACTACCTTTTGCTCTCTAGAGGGCAAAGGAAGATGGTATAAGTATCTGATATGATATATGAAGGGTGGAAAGGGTCTGAAGGCCCCTGAACTTGAAAGAGGCAGTGGGGCAGCCACTCCTGAAACAACTCTTCCTGGATTCAGAGGTTTATTCCATGTCCTGCCTGGTTGGCCACACTCCTTCTGGGGGGCAAGGTGCTTGAGAAAAGTGCGGGCAGTCCAGCTGCAGGCCTTGTTCAGGGAAACTGATTATCAGAACTCATTTCAATCTGGATTCAGGTCTGTTTTTTACCCTGATGACCTTCTCCAGGAAAGATGGCAGGGGTGTCCCTGTCAAGACTCCTAATTTTGATACTGTTGGTAAGGACTGTATCCATGGGCTGCAACGCGGAAGCACTGTCTCCCATTGGCTTGACTCTCGCATGCCAGGGAAGCCAGGAAGTTGCAGAGTCACGTTCAGCGATGGTGCCTCAGTCCCTTGGCAGCTGAACTGAGGGTGCTGTAAGCCACTATCTTATCCTGAAGGCTGTTTAACAGCTATATGGCCACTTGAGAAGGTCACCCTGCTATCCTGTTCAGTTGCCTGCACTGTTTTAAATGAGGGATTTTAATTGTATTTTTCTTATTCTATCTTTATTTGTAGCAGTACATTTACTGCATTTTGATTCTGTAATTTCTGTAAATTGCTGGGGGTTACACAGGATATTCATTTTTTCTGAATAAATATCTCAGAAGATGGCAGTAACCATATTTAGCTCTGGTCCTTGCCATTACCCATCACATTTTTAAAAGTTCCTTTTATTTGAATGATTTCTAGGCCACCCTCCTAGCAAAAGCCCTCTCATGGCAGCTTACATTAGTAGAATAAAACAAAAGATCAGTGCTATAGTATTAAAGTTAAAACATTTCATAAGACAGCTTTCGTAAAATTAATTGCAATAGGCAATAAGAACAATGTGAAACCAACAGTTTAAAACCAGCAGCAATATAAAACAATAATAAAGCTCAGCATCTTAATTAAAAGCAGCTCAGAATAAATGGCTTTTCAAGACCAATTTAAAAGCCAGCACTGAAGGGGCCCAACATATTTCTGTCCCACTTTTCTTATCAGTATTTTCACATCATTGTAATTGGTTTTTTCAGTAAGTAATTGTATGTTCAGGTGGCATGGTGCTTAAATACAAGAATACAGGTGCTTAAATACAGGAAATTGGCCAACTTGGATCTGTATCAATCGAATGATTGATCAGTAGAGATAGAGATAGATAGAGTGCTCCAGTGCAGTAAAATGACAGGCCTTTGGAGTGGTGTCCCTCCCTTGCCCCCATTTGTGGAATGATCTCCCGGGGGAAACTTGCCTGGCACCACAGTAAATTTTGAGGCATTAGTCCAATACATTTTTATTCCCTCAGGCATTCAGTAGCTTAGTTGGTCTCTGTTGTGGTGCTCCTCTTTTTTTATAATGTATTTTTATTAAAGATTTTCTCGATTTACAAAGGTATGTGCAATGTCTCTCTCTCATATTTTTCCCCCATGTAACTTTTTTTTTACCAATCAGTTTCATTTGTTGAGACCTTAGAAAGAATAGGGGGAAAGAGGACGACGGCAGGAAAGATGGGTGGGAGTGGGGTCAGGTGGTGATGTTTCTATTTTACTTAATATATGTGGGGTGCTTGTGCAGGTTTTCTGCTGTTCACTTGTGTTCCTTTGGTGGTGAGAGAGGTTGGGGTTGGCCTAGGGTGTGGCTGTTCATTTGTGGTTGGCTGTGGTGGTCTTTGTTTTCATGTGTGGGTGGGTGTTTTGGATCAAGTTAGCCATATTGAGTTGTATGCTGTTAGTGGATTTTTGTCATTGTCTTGTTGGGCTGTGTATGTGATAAAGGGGAGCCATACTGCGGTGAAGGCTGTTAGTTTCTGTTTGTGCCACTGCAGAGCTTTGAGTCACAAGACTCTGTTTACATTCCAGAAGCGGTGGGGTCTGGGCTCCTTTCTCTCCTTCCCCTCCTGCTTCCGTGCTGGCTCTGAGGTCCTCCTGAACTCGGAGCTCCAGGTGGCTGGGTGCCCTTGGGCCCGGTTTGGTCAAGGTCATGGGGGGGGGGCTTGCGGTTTGCTCCGGGTGCCCCCAGTTCCTCTCTGGTATTGGTGCTGGTAACAACACCAGCGGTGCTAGCAGCAGTTCCAGCAGCCCAGGAGCCAGCCAGGTAGCTTTGTAGGTTCTGGCTGGCCTCAGGAGCTGCCCGTTGCCGTGGCGTCCGCCATGCTGCCTTAACTGGAGGTCCCCTGGCGCTCATCTTTAAGTGAGGTGGAGCAGGTCTTGTTCAATGCATTGTGTTGTTGGATATTATGATTTTTGAATTGTTCACTGTTTCAAATTGTCTGGTTTTAAAGCTATTTTTTCTGTTTGTATTTTATCTTGTTATGCTGCTTTGAGACATTTTTGTACAAAGCAACTAAAAGAGGTTAATAACAATAAAAATAAGCTGTGCTGTCACATTGGGTAAAAGCTCACCGGGGGACCCCGTTGTCCCGTCTGCCCAGCCTGGCCAGCTTTGCCCTGTGAAACATAAAGAGAAACAGAAGATGAAACAGAAAAGTAGGGCGCCCATACATGCTCTCATTACGGAGATGACGCCGTGCCTCAGCACTTTGGTCATCCAGAGGCCTCTGTCACTCTAGGACGCTCCACTCACCAGAGTTAATAAGGCAAAGAAGTCCTGTCTTGCCCAGAGATGCCGTCTTCCTTTCAGCTCCAATTCATCTCTTGATTACGCAAACTAGAGATGGGGACCCTATTGCCCTGCAGATGTTGCCAGCCTGAAACTCGCATCACCCCTCGCCAATGTGAGGGATGAGGGGAGGCCAAGTTTGGAAGGGGTGAGTTAGCTCAGATGCAGGCTTGCACCTGAAAATCATGCTTTCTGCCCTGGCAAGCCTTATCTTCAATCCTAGATGCGTAAGGACTGAGGAAAAGCACTCTGCACATGCTCAGATGCACTTTTATCTTGGTTTCATAAATTTCAGAACTAAGCCCTTCACTTTGAAATCAGGTTTCAGGGTTGAACCCCAAATCAGATTAAGCCCTAGTACATTGCAAGGCATGGGCCAGAAAACCCTATTAAAAAGACTGAAGGCCTTGCTCTCTGACACCCATATTTGCCACCAAGGATGGAGAGAAGCAAGAAAGGGCCCAAGGGGAGAAGGGCCCCCTGGTGTGCACCTCCTGTTTAGGGAAGTTTTTAATGTTTGATGTTGTCGCTTTTTTATTATTAATATTCTGTTGGGAGCTGCCCATAGTGGCTGGGGAAACCCAGCCAGATGGGCGGGGTATAAATAAAAAATGATCATGATGATGATGAACATGGGTTGGTGCCAATTACTTAATGATATGAAGGGAAACATAGCAATTCTAAAATATTAAAATTATAATTCCATAGCTTATACAGTGGTACCTCAGGTTACAAACACTTCAGGTTACAGACTCCGCTAACCCGAAAGTAGTACCTCGGGTTAAGAACTTTACCTCAGGATGAGAACAGAAATCACGTGCCTGCGGGAGGCCCCATTAGCTAAAGTGGTACCTCAGGCTAAGAACAGTTTCAGGTTAAGAACGGACCTCCAGAACGAATTAAGTTCGTAACCAGAGATACCAATGTACTGGCCTTTCCTCCATCTGGCTCTGCCATGCCACTCTCTTAATCTCATTGGCTTCTCTTTTCTTTGCTATCTTTCAACAGTCTCATAACTTCTCATGAGGCAAGTCAATCGAAAAATCAAGTTTCCCTAAAAAAAGCTCATCAACTTACTTTTTGAAATATGGCAGCCCTTCCATACCTACAAACCCAGGATGTACCTTCCATTCACATGGCGCTTTCCAGATGTGGCCCCTGTTTCCCATGGCTCCACTCACCCGTTTGCCTTTTTCTCCAATGAGGCCCAGAGGCCCTGGAAATCCAGTTGAGCCCTGCAGGAAAAGCACACCGTCTCAGTAAAGCAGATGACGAGCGGGGACATGTCATCCTTCCTCTACCTCAGAAACCTCCTCATACTCACCTTAGGTCCCTGGCGTCCAGGGTATCCTGGTAGGCCTGGCACCCCCAATTTGCCCTGCAAAAATAGAAGATCAAAGTCTCAAAGTGCCCCCCCAAACAGTGGCATAGCATGTGGGGGGCCACGGGGATGGTGACTTCCAGGAGCAAAATTATGAGAGGCCCACAACCAGGCACCCCCACAACAGGTTCCAGACTGAGCTCCTGCTGCCTTCTGGAGCCCCACTGAAGCAAGCCATGCCTGGGCCGGGCCCTCAACCTTCATCCTTTGGAGCAGGGGCAGTGCCTCCTTCTTGGACACCTGTGTGTGCCCTGCCCCTGGACTGGCCAGAGGCGCTGACTCTCCTGGCCTGCGAGGCGGCGAGGTCCGGGGAACACTGGGTGCCGGTGGGAGCAGTGGCAGCTCCACTTGGCACTCCTGGCACTGGCCTCCCCAGCAGTGAGGGGTCATGG
This sequence comes from Podarcis vaucheri, assembly GCF_965113315.1. Taxonomy (NCBI): domain Eukaryota; kingdom Metazoa; phylum Chordata; class Lepidosauria; order Squamata; family Lacertidae; genus Podarcis; species Podarcis vaucheri. Next base: position 1,859,481 of record NC_138760.1, read on the forward strand.
CCAGCAGGCAACAGTGGGGCATGCAAGGGCAGCCCTGAGCTCTCCTAGCATGGATGCCCACCAGTGTGCCCCCCACCCACATGCCTTGCCATTGCCACCTACATGCCACCCAGCCGGGTCAAGGGGGAGGGGGCCATGTCCGACCACCCAGGAGGGAGGGAGGCAGGAAAGGGCCCAAGGGGGGAAAGGGCCCCCTGGTGTGCACCTGCATCCCAGCTGCCCCCCAGGGGGCTCAACACTTTCCCCACCCGAGGCATCGGCAACCCATGCTACACCACTGCAAAAAAGGACTAGACAAGTCCTTGAAAGTGGGTAGAGAAGAGAACTGGGTGCAAAGTAGTGTGAACCCAGCATAAAGCAGCTAGCTACCTATTCCCAGGTACGATCATCCCCCTATTGTGTGGGCAAGTGGTCCCTCCCCCTACCTGGCCTGATCACTTTGGCAACGCCTCCCCAGGTGGGATTGGGCAACTGGCTGAGGTAGGCAGAGACCTCCAGGTATCCCACCTGGGGAAGGTGAAGCCAAGCCTGTGCTAATGGTGCCCCAGGGGGCTGAGCGCGACCAAGCAAAGGGTGCCCCCCATTTAATGTGGGGAGTGGTCATTCCTAAAATTAGACACAGGGAGGGTGATGGGCAATGACTCACCTTCTCACCAGCTGGCCCAGAAGAACCAGTTTCCCCCACAGGTCCTGCCTGCCCTTTCAGCCCCTCAGGGCCATCCTCACCACGTACACCCAATGGGCCAGCATCACCCTGTCAGAGGGAAAAAAAGGGTGGTTGTAGCAGAATCCGGGGGTAAAAATATTGGGACGTCAGAGATTTACAGATTCCCCAGTACAAGAACTGGAGTCATTTAGGAAAATGATGCAGGTAAGGATACATTAGCTTGCTTTACAAATGTGTTAAAATGTGTGATTAGCACACTCAAAGTTCTCAAACGTATCACTCACCCGGTCACCTTTTGGCCCCATGTCACCCTTGAAACCAGGAAATCCATCTTCTCCCTATAAAGAGACAACAGGTAGCTGGAGCAGTAGAAGTGCCCAGGTCTCTAACTTTGACACTGAGGTGTAGCATCAAGAAGCATACATATTCACACTACCAGTGTCCACAACTTCTCTGCTGTACTAGCTGCCCAATTTGGGTGATGCTCAGAGAGCCTTCCCTTTTACCTTTTACCAAAACCTCCCCTCACAATCCTTGCCAACAGCACAAACCCTCCAAAGGACCCAAATAGAACTCCTTCAAGAGCAGAAGGGGAGGGCTGAGCCACACAAATGCTCCTGGAGGAGGACTGGGAAGTGTTGGAATATTCCAGTTTTCTAAGAGGGTAAGGGGTCCCTCTCAGGATCCGAGTGGCCAGAGACCGGTACAAATTGCCTGTATTAGGCCAATTAGCTGGCAAATCTGCTAGCAGAACTACTAACTCAAATTTACTTGCAAAAATTTGAATGCAGATTCTCCTGAACATCATTTTTCCCAGTTACAAATTGTTGGCAATTATAAGAATTTTAGAAAACAAAGAAGATGTTAAATTTGGCAGGTAGATACTTAACACCAATACTTTATCATTCATCAGGAAGAAATAAAAACTCAGTTTGTTTAAAAAAGAACACTCCAGTGAGCAACCTGGCCGCTGAATTCTGCACTAGCTGAAGTTTCCAAACCGTCTTCAGAGGCAGCCCTATGTATAACACATTGCAGTAATCTAACCTTGAGGCTACCAGAGCATAGACAACCCAGATTATTCCCCAGATTAAACTTCCATAATTTGTTACATGGTGTACAACAAGTAGAGAAAGCAGGAACAGACAAGTCATATCTGGAGAAATCCATGAAGAAATCCATGAGATCTGTTGTCTGAAATAGATCCCTCACCTAAAAACTCACCTTCTCACCTTTGCTACCTTTGAGGCCCCTCATGCCAAATGCCCCCTGCGGAAACATGGAAAGGTACAACAGTGTTAGCCAGAAGAATTAATAGCATCAAGTGTTAAAAAATTATTTATTTATTTGACAATAGATGCATATTGTTAAAGAAAAAACCATTTGAATGATTTAACACATTTGATTAAAAAATAAAAATAGCTGCTATTCACAAACCTTAGTCCAATAATCCACTAACCTTAGTCTAAAAATAAAGTACCAGTATTCTTGACAAAACATGTAAATTAGATTTTCCGTATATCTTAATACACCAGTACATGATTTAACAACAAAAATTATTTCAGCCAAAGAGTCATAAATCTGTCAACCTGCTCTGATCTGAAACAAATCGGTTAATTTAACCATATAGGCTGTGCCCCAGCCTTAGTGAACCAGTCATGCACATTGGCATGTGCCAATGGCATGTGTTGTAAGCAATAGTTATACAGGCTGCACTTAGAGTACCATCTCTCTGACATCTGTCAGTATTGCATCCTTACTAGGTAAAAAAAGGATGGTTAAGCCCAGTCAAAGGTGACTATGGGGTGTGGCACTCCTCCTGCTTCAGGCCAAGGGAGCTGGCGTTTGTCCACAGACAGCTTTCCGGGTCATGTGGCCAGCATGACTAAACTGCTTCTGGCATAACAGGACACCGTGACGGAAAGCAGAGCACATGGAAATGTTTACCTTCCCGCTGCAGTGGTATCTATTTATCTACTCACACTGGTGTGCTTTCAAACTGCTAGGTTGACAGAAGCTGGGACAGAGCAATGGGAGCTCACTGATCGGCAAGCCGAAGAGGCTCGGTGGTTTAGACCACAGCACCACCCGTGTCCCTGCATCCTAATTACAACCAAATAAGAAGACCAGTGGGTCTACTGGCAGAATATATGCCATAATTGTTTCAATTTCTTTAACAATATCAATCCCGAAATTTGTTTTATTTTAAGACAATACCAGGAAATATTTAAGATGTGTGTGTTAGGCATCTTACATCTCCAACACTGACCATTTTATACATACAGTGAAGATGTTTTGATGTCAAATAAGATCTAAAAATCATTTTATAGAATCTTCCTTCGAGGTTAACAACGACCCATTCTGCCACACCTATCTCCATGTATTTGTTGGCATTTCAAATTCACCGAGTCTTCCTAAAGAACCACACTCAGTAATTAAGGTATGAATACTGCTTCTAAGTTGCAAATATTGGATGAGCAGTTTTTACAGCTTCAGAGATGATAGAGATATTAAAACAGCTGATCAATTCTTAACAAAAAAAATCCACTATTGTCTTATACAAATGTTTATTAGCAGCAAACCAGTTTGATACACAGATATTAAAGGAGGAGTGGAATAAAGATTTGAGATTTCGGTCTCGACCAAGCAATGGGAAAATGTATTAAGTTCTATAACAAGGGTGTCTCTGGACTTTAAACTAAGAGTCAAGCAACAAACAGTATTATTCAGAACTTACTGGACTCCATAATGTCTGACAGAGGTAATATAGAGATGATCAACATGACTGTACAGAATAATCTTAAATTTGCAGAGGAAAATATTCCTTTGAATTATATACCCAATTATTTACCCAGTACATGGAATCTAACAAAGGGGCAACTCTACATTAAATAGAGATTTTTGAACTGCTCTGGGTCTTTCACCAAAAACATCTACAAAAACCTTTAGCCAATTGTAGAAGATTTAAGTGAATTCCCAAAGGTAAATTCAAAAATAAAATTATTATTCTTGGCAACATCATCATTTTTTGACTGCTGTTTCCCCAACAATTCCCCCAACTATGAAGTAATTAAATGTGACCAATATGCAATTTCCCCCTTAAACTATTTGCTTATGTTCAAGGCTAGCTTTTCAGATTTTGTATGGTTGCTCTATTTGTTTACAAATAGTGTGACATCATCTGTATATGAGCTAATTTTAAATTTTTCTGACCAATTTAAGCTACATTATTTCTAGCATTTGATCTAATAATTTCCACTAAAGGTTCAATAAATAATGCAAACTAAATAGTGGGGATTGTGGCTTGTATTAAAGATGCAGTACCAATGGATGCTCTTGTACCTCTTTTAAAACAAAATAAGTGCAAATTAACTGAATTTATGGAATGTGTGCAGAGAGAGCTCGAGAGAGCTCTATGCTAGATCTGGGATAACATGAGCAGATACTGAGTCTGGAAAGACAAGGCCAAGAAGTCAGGTATGAAGAGGTACCAAAGGCTTGAGTATTTTGCACAGAAGAAGCTTACATAACCTGAGTACGGCTGGATAGCACAGTTGGTTAGAGCACTGTACTGATAATGCAAAGGTTGCAGGTTCGATCCCCATATGGCCAGTTGCATATTCCTGCATTGAGGGAGTTGGACTAGACGATCCGCAGGGTCCCTTCCAACTCTACAATTCTATGATGATTCAATAATTCTTGCTTGTAATGGCATTGGTTTTCATTAGGTTTACTTCCAAGACTGCAGCTGTAAATTGAGGATCCAGTGGCATGTGGCAGTGTGGTGGGGGAGAAAACCCAGCCGTGATTCTCATTCTGTGTTAAAGAACTTGGTCAAAGGAGGCAACAAGGACCTACCTTGACTCCGCGGGGACCTGGGTAGCCTATTGGACCTGCTGCACCAGACAGACCCTGGAGGAAAAAAGGTTGTTCTTTTTTTTCAATCAGTCTCTCTTATTGGCATACAGAGGACACAAAAATTTATAAGTCAAAGCATTAAATTGAATATGCATAAAAGGAGATACTTTAAGATAGAACTAATACATGCTAAGATTTAAAAGTCTTATAGTGATATCATTTCATGGTACATTTTCCATGATGCCATGCCTCAACTGTTCAGAAGAGAGGAAACTGTGGAGAAATCAGAGCAATTTAACCTTAATTATTTGTCACATATTTTTGTGTAAAACAGGCAGTAAAATAAGACATGCAGTGGTTTTGACTTCTGTTTTACAACAAGGACAAGGACTTTCTGAATATGGAATTTTTGAGAATCTTCCCTGCAGGATTGCAGTTGGCATGACTTTACATGTTGCAAGGGAGAAAGCTCTGTGTTGGTGGGGATCATACAGGTGATGTAAATATGGAGTGGCCTCAACAGAGCAAGATTTTTTGGCTGCTCTACTGAGATTTTGCAATTCAGTCTCTAGAAATCTGTGCTTAATTGTTTGAAATGCTTCTAACAGTGGGAGCATATGCAATGAGATAGATTTTTTTAAAGATGCATCCCAAAACATTTCTTGAAGACACTAATATTAAAATGACCTAGTTTATACTATGTCTGAGTTTTTAGCATGGAGGAAGAGACCAAGGGACAATCTCTGGGTCCCTCCGTAGCATGTAGACTCAGGCTTTTACCTGTGCTCCTTTCTCCCCAGCTGGCCCTTCTCTTCCAGGATGACCCTGAAAAGCAACGTAGAAGACACCCATGAAAGATACAGATGCTTGAAGAGGTGATGCTTGATTAAAGATACTGCAGCCCTCAACAAAGAGCCACTGAACATGGAATATGCTCCCCCCCCCTACACACAAAAAATAGCTCTCCTCCTGGCTGCTCCTGCTTTTGCTTATGAACACGTGTAAGCAGGGGGCAGGAGGGGTGGGGATCAGCAATCATCTACTTTTAGTTGGCTGGTTTTTCTTCCATGGCCTCTTAAAGAAATACTGGGAAATGTGGAGAAAGAAAAGGAATCTATTAATACTTAAGAAAATGTATAATACTTAAGAAAAACTACTACTTGAAGGATGTGTGGGTATGGTAAGAGCTTGAACCAGGTTCAATAAAAGGTAAAAAGGTAAAGGACCCCTGGATGGTTTAATCAAAGGCAACTATGGGGTGCAGCGCTCATCTCGCTTTTCAGGCCGAGGAAGCTGGTGTTTGTCCACAGACAGTTTTCTGGGTCATGTGGCCAGCATGACTAACCCACTTCTGGTGCAACGAAACACTGTGATGGAAGCAAGAGCATATGAAAATGTTGTTTACGTTTCTGCTGCAGTGGTACCTATTTATCTACTTACACTGGTATGCTTTCTGTTAGGCTGGCAGAAGCTCGGACAGAGCAACGGGAGCTCACCCCCTCACTCAGATTCAAACCGCTGACCTTCTGATCGGCAAGTCAGTGGTTTAGACCACAGCACCACCTGCGTCCCTACCAGGTTCAGTGCTGATAGTTCAACCCCGATTTCCCCCCACCCCACAGCATAGATCTCTCTGTGGGTTTCTTTCCATCCCGATCAATGCAGGTTGGTTTTCTTCTTTAGTGATCACTCGTAGCCGAGTAAGATTGTCTTCCATAAAAACGGTTTTAAAAGTGAGTCCGTAAGTGACTGTGGAGGCCAATTCTGGATCCACATTTCCTTCCACAGTGGGGACATAGGTTTCTGGGTGGGAGTTGGTCATGGTGAGGGTTTGCCAAGCGTGCCTTCCTCTTAACATGTTTCTCCCTTTTGTCCTGAGTTTGAGCGTCTTCAAAACCCATGACCATCTCCAGTTGGAGTGCTCGCAGGCCAGTGTTTCCCAGTTGTCGGTGTTTATACTACATTTTTAAAGATTTGCCTTGAGAGAGTCTTTGAACCTCTTTTGTTGGCCACCAGCATTATGTTTACCATTTTTAAGTTCAGAATAGAGCAGTTGCTTTGGAAGACTATAATCAGGTATCCGCACAACATGACCAGTCCAATTAAGTTGATGTTGAAGAATCATTGCTTCAACACTGCTGATCTCTCCCCGCCCCCCAGTACACTGGCTTTAGTTTGCCTGTCTTCCCAAGTGATGTGTAAAAATTTCCAGAGACATTGTTGATGGAATCTTTCGAGGAGTTGGAGATGGTGCTTATAAGCGGTCCACGTTTCACAAGCATACAATATGGTTGGTAGTACAATAGCTTTGTAAACAAGCATTTTGGTTTTCCTGCGAATGTCCCAGTCCTCAAACACTCTGCACTTCAATTGGGATAAAGCTGTACTCACACAGCTCAGGCGATGCTGGATTTCATCATCAGTGTCAGTCCTTGTGGAAGGATAACTGCCCAGGTAGGAGAAGTGACCGAAATTTTCCAACGTTGCACCACTGAGTTGGATTTGTGGTAATGCAGAAGGGTTGTTTTGTGCTTGTTGGTGCAGCACTTTGGTTTTTTGAATGTTGAGCAATTGGCCAAGCTTTTCGTAAGCTTCTGCAAAGATATTTATGATGGTTTGGAGGTCATCTTCTGAGCGTGCACACACTACGTTGTCATCAGCATATTGAAGCTCTATGACAGAAGTTACAGTAACCTTACTCTTTGCTTTCAGCTTGCTCAGATTAAAGAACTTTCCAGCTGTTCAATATACGGTTTCTACTCCAGAGGGGAGTTTCCCTTCGGCAAAGTGTAGGATCATGGCAATGAAAATAATGAATAGAGTTGGGGCAATAAAACAACCTTGTTTAACACCTCATCCCACTGTGAATGGTTCACTTTGAGAGCCATTGTTATCTGCGATTGTTGCTGTCATATTATCATGGAGGAACTGGATGGTGTTCACAAATTTATCTGAGCAGCCAGTTTTCAGAAGGAGAGTCCACAGGGCATTACAATTTACAGTGTCGAATGCCTTAGTCAGGTCGTATACAGGGGTTGGTTTTGCTTTCTGCATTTTTCTTGAAGCTGTCAGTTGGTAAAATCATGTCCACTGTCCCCCTAGAAGGTCTAAAACCATTTTGGGATTCAGGAAGGGTCACCTCAGATATTGTTAATAGACAGTTTGCTAAGATCCTTGCAAGAATTTTGCTTGCTGCAGCTAATAGAGAGATGCCTTGATAGTTTGCACAATCCATTCTGTTACCTTTTTTAAAGAGATTGAGAATTTTGGCATCCCTAAAGTCTGCTGGGATCTCCTCTTTCTCTGTTTTTTTTGCTGAGCTTGTGAAGTTGTTGTGCAAGTTCGATTCCGCCCACTTTGAAGACTTTGGCAGGTATCCCATCAGGTCTGCTGGCTTTGTTGTTTTTCATTTGGTTAATAGCTGTACACAGCTCTCCCGATTTGGAAATACTGCATGCTCATCTCTAATTTGTTTTTGCAGAATTTGTGAGAGGACCTCAGCAGCTATGGGGGAGATGCAATTAAGGAGATGTTGGTAATGTTCTTTCCAGCGCAGTACAATAGCTTATCTTTTAGAAGTGTGGTACCATCTGTTGAGTGTAGGGGACATATGCCATGATTTATTGGCCCATAGATGGTCTTTGTTGCTTTAAAGAAACTCTGTGCATCATTAGTGTTGACTAAGTGCTGGATCTCTTGAACTTTTTTTTATTCACCAGGTGTTCTTTAGTTGTTTGGTTCTTCTTTAATTTCAGCCTTAGCATTGGCATAGGTTTTTTCTTAGTGGAGCAGTTTCTATCTCTTTGCAAGATCTAAAAGGCCTTCATTTTCTTGTCAATATTGCATTCAATCTCACTGTCATTCTCATCAAACCAGTCCTGGTGTTTCTTGGTTTGGTATCCAATAATTTGTTCACAGGCTGCAATAATGGGTGTTTTTAGCTTGGTCCAGTGTTCAGGGAACTCCAAAAGCAGGTGGTCCTTAGGAGTCATTTGGAAGCAGTCCCACTTAATAGGATCTTGAAGGGCTTGAGTGTTCATTGTGCACCTTGGTTTCCTTCCTTGAAGCCTGTGTTGAGGTATAATCTTGGTAGCCGTTGTGGAACGAATTAGTGATCTGTCCAGCAATTATCAGCACTCATCATAGCTCTGGTAAGGAGCACATCATGGCGATCTTCACCTCGGACAATTACAAAGTCTCAGAGGTGTCAGTGGTTTGACCGGGGGTGCCTCCAAGATGTTTTATTGTTTTTTGTCTAAAGAGTCTGTTGGTAATAACAAGGTTGTGTGCTGCACATATCGTCAAAAGTAAGATTCCATTCTGGTTGCTGTTGCCAATTCCTTCTTTCCTAATAGTCCCAGGCAGGGGCGTAGGAAGGGAGGTGCGGGGGGTGCAGTCCACCCCAGGTGTCATCCCTGAGGGAGTGACAAAATGGCACACCACGGAGGCAGCACTTACCGCGGGGCCTGCAGCACGCCTGAGCCATGCATTTCCCCTGGGACTGACGCGGTGGCTTGGGGCCCCACATTGTCCAAAATGGCAGCGTGGGGCTTGCATCCACCAGGCAGACTCCGTGGGCAGCTCACTGTGCTGACCCCCTGGGTGGATCACCGCAGTGTCCCTGTGCGTGGATCGCCTCGCCCCTGCCGCTTCAGGTGCCAGAGCAGCTAGCTACACCCCTGGTCTCAGGCCACAGATTGAAATCTTGCCCAACTCTTGCATTAAAATCACCCAGGAGGATAATTTTATGTGTCTTAGGTGTCTCTGATAGGATGGTATCCAGCTGTGAGTAAAAATTTTCTTTAATGTCTTCATCAGCATCCAGTGTTGGTGCATAAGCGCTTAAAATAGTAGACTGTTAGTTCTTATTCGAAGGGTTGAAAGTCACTCATTAATGCCGGTAGGGACTTTTGACAAGAGCCTCACAGGATCGTTTATGATAGCAAAGCCTACTCCATGCATTTGACATTCTTGTTCAGGTAGACCTTTCCAGAAGAATGTGTAGCCTCCTTTTTCTTTCTTCAGTTGTCCCTCACCTGCTCCTCAAGCTTCTTGAAGCACTGCGATATCAATGTTAAAACGTCACAGCTCTCCTGCAATGATGGCAGTTCTGCGTTCGGGATGCTCATTATTTGTGTTATCCAACAAAAGTCTGTATATTCCATGTTCCAAAGTTCAGTTGTCCTTTACGACCACTGGGTGCAGTAATCCAGTCAGGGGGAAGGGGGAGGCAGACTATGCTTAGGGCACCTTTTCTAGCCCCTCCCTCTTTTTCAGGTGAGCAGAGTAGATCCTAAGTAGGGCTGCTCAGTCATGGATACAGCTGCCAAGCTGCTCAACTGCCTCATTCCTTGAGTCGGAGTGACTGAATCTGTATCCACTGCCCAGGTACCGGTTCATGACGAGGAGCTTCCAATTTCACGGTCTTGCCCCGTTACCATTTGGCGATCGCCATGGGACTTTTTGGGGTTTGGGTTTGGGATGGGTTTTTGGAAGACGCCTGTGCATAAATTTGTTTTACGTGTGTAGATCAATGCACGCTGACCAACGCAGTTTCGCAGTAAGGCTCTATTCCGATGGCATGAGAATCATGACAACCGGTAGATGTTTATCTGCTGCAGCCTTCATCCGCCTACACAGCTGTTGTAACATACCACTTGTTATCATCCACCTGTTCTGCTGTTGAGGACTTTTTGGATCATTCTTTGCTTAGCTCCTCCCTTTGACCTTACCGCTTTGGGTGACCCTGCTGGGAGTACGAGATTCCCGACAGCTTCGCTCGCAAGGGTCATAGGAACATGCAAGCCCACTCACCACAACAAGGCGATGATCCCGCGAGTGAGAATGCAGGTTGGTACATTAGGGTGAACTACCCTACTGTTATGTACTGAGTTGAATAGGATCCAAAACCTACCAAACTCAGCCCGCCCCCCACCTAGCCCCCACCTGCCTGCCTTCCTGTTTACAACTGGCCCAGAGTTTGACACTGCCTGCCATCTCACCCACACTTCCATTTGCTCCAAGCCTAGAAAGCACAAATCCAAACTGTTTTCTGCTGTCCCATGCTTTCTAAGCAGAAGTCTGAATGGTTTTCCATTGCCCGCCGCTTTCCCCAGGAAAACCTGTTCTTTGCCACTGAATCAGAGCAAAGGTCAATCTGCCCAACTGACATTCGATCTGATTCAGTGGTAAAGAGAGGGTTTTCCTGGAGGAAAGCGGCATGGCAAACCGAAATGTGGATGAGCCCAAGTGTTGCCCTTGCAGAACTTAGCAAGAAGAAAGATGGTAGGGGGCCACTATAATTAGTTGGTTCTGCCTGTCATGGGCTCTGGCTCAACCTCTGTTTGTGTCCCTAATGTCTACCCTGCCAGTCACAATGGGCACCAGCCACCACTGATCCAGATGTTGCAGCAACTACAGAAGGAAACACCCATTGTCATGTACAGTTTGTGGATCCTTGGCACTTACTGGAGGTCCATCCACCCCAGGCATTCCTGGTATCCCTGGTTTTCCTTGTGGACCCTGCAAGGAAGAAAGGGGATGGTCAACAAGGCACTATTTGAATCCTGTCTTGCTCAAGGCAGAGCAAGAAAATAGGGACTGTGATGTAAATGTGTTTGTGTTGATATTGCCCCATAACTTGTCCTTTTAAATGTGAATGGCAAAGAAGGTGTGAATCCTGACAGTAGCAAGAAATGCTTTGTGAACAGGGATTTTCTAGTACAGCTCAGAGATCTCCCAGACCGAAAAGCATGTATCTGGACACACTGCAACAGGCCAACCAGTACATTCCAAAGCAGCCCTCTAAAACACACCCACCCGCCCCATAAGCAATATTTTCATCCCTAGGCTCAAAACATCCATGCTCCAACTCACCTTTTCGCCTGGAAGCCCAACAGGACCCTGGGGACCAGGCAGACCCTATGAGAAAGAAGCAAATTAGAGGGGATGAGGCAAATATTAATTAAAAGGGGGGGACAGTCCTACATTCCTGATGCTTCTACAGGTGAAGACAGATTTCAGAGCACTTAGGCTGCTCTGTTCAATTTTAAACATACAGTCTCCCCTCCAGAGTTAAGCTTGAGGCAGCAGAGTAGGTTTCAAGTAGATCAGCTGTGCACAGCACTGATTTGAAGACCCCTAAGATATCAGAAAGGTGCTCCCCCATGATGAGAATATTCAGGTAGTACTTTTAAAAATAAGTAGGTGCACTGTGCATCTGAAATGTGAGTGGGGAGACTGATGGCTGAACCAGCATTCAATTTGCTGGTGTGCCTGCCTGTCATTTCACTGTAACTGTAAAGGAGGGAACAAACCAGGCTCTTATCACATCTTAAGAGTTGCTTATGTTTCCATATGTTTCATGTTCCCCAGTCTTTACCCAATGAAGCCCAACCCTAGTACCCACCCCTTGGTTATCACTCTCAGGACTGAAGTAGATACTAAGGGGACCTTCAACCCTGGGGCTAACAGCAGCTATGTGCCAATAACATTTTTGTCGAGACCATTGTTGGGAGTAAAGAGTTAGCTGCCCCTGGCCAGAGCATGCCACAGTCCCTTCAAAATTACCCCCCCCCCCCAACACACACAGTATCAACTGTCTGTTGCTGTTTTAAGAAAGGTTCAGTATGTTTCTATCACATCTAATTTGCCCTCCCCACATCACATACACCTATGCTGTAGTGCAAAACACACCTGAGATCCAGGGTTTCCCTGCTGCCCAGGGGGGCCTGGTTCACCTTGAATGCCCTGGGGACATAAAATCCTGCAGTCAATCAGTATTCTGTGCATATACAGCTACAGCTACATAAGTAGAATAGAGCAAAAGAGACAACACACAAAGTGCTACAAAATTGTGGCTAAATTTGCTAGAGGGATTTGAAAAATGAAGTGTGAAAAGGGGAAGATTGGTGTCTTTGACCATCTGGGATACTGGCACTACGATGCTGGGCTGCATTTACCACTTCTAAACTTTCCTCAGCAGTTATCTGATTGAGCTGGGGTCTGATTTCATATAAAGGTAAGTAGAAGCACCTCAGTGTAGTTACAAAATTCTGCACAGAGACTAGGAACCAGCTCGTCTAACCTCACTGAGCTAACCTGAGCTAACCTATTTATTGCTCCAGTCCAAATAATTAAACTGCATGATAGGCAAAGAACATGAGTGCTTATGATCTATCAGATGGAAACAAATCAACAAAAGCACCGTTTTGTACAGTAATTACCATATGTTGCTTCTAGGCTTTTCTGGACATTTAGGCCACAATCCAGCAATGGATTTAAATATGCTGGAGGAGCACACCTAATTCTGTGGTAATATTGTAGCCTTCATCTTCAGAATGAGTGATCTTGTTTACAATGTCCTTCCAAGTGCACAGAAAGCAAAATAAGACATCCATTATTTCACAATTGACTCTCTTGTCTCTAAGGAGACATAATTCTGCAGTGCAAAAGGATGTGGGCCACATGAATAAAGATTTTGGATTATGCTCCTCAGTAGCATAAAGGATGCATTTAGTTGCAAATCAGCATGTGTTAATTGTTACAGCAGCAAGTTAGCATGTACTTTCTTTAGGAAATATATGAATTACAAAATTGAAAGCTTGATTGAAAACTATGGGTTGGATCCAACAAAATTGTCCCAGTTATGCAAGGACTTTTTGTGCAACAGAACCTCTTCTTCCTCTCCTCCCTATGCGTGCCCCCCAAAGTTGTTCTGGGGATTCCCCCAACGCACTGGAGCAGATCAGGGGGCAGGGAGAAGAGAGGGAGGGGAGGTTCCGATGCACAAGTGGAAGGCCTTACACAAATGGAATGACTTCATTGGATACTTCCTCTTTGTGTGATTTTAGTTACTGAATTAAATTGCCTTGTAATAAAAAATACCACCCTGCAGAAATCTCAGCATTCATATGCGAATTTGCACTATAAAGGCAGCCACCTCCCCATGACTTCACACATAATGAAAGCACCTAAATGCACTATTTCAGCTGGATCTTATGTTTTTCTGGATATGCATCCTCCAATTAAGCAACTAATTCAGAGGCTAAAATCTGAGATAGGCCAAAAGAATTCCTACTGGGTTAGAATCCCATTGGTATCATGCAAAGACTCCTTTAAAATTAGATTACTAAATCAAAATGGCTGGACTAGTTTGTAGGTTGCCCTTCTTGGTGCATCTTTTGTGATGATCTCAAACTTTGTACTGTAGATTAGGTTACAATGTTTTAAATCAAAATGAATGCTTGAAATTTGAGTGTTTCTAAAGCTTAAGCCCACTGGAAGACCTCCTAAGCACAGATCTATGGAGGAGACCTTAAGAAAATGCACTCTGCTTCACATACTCAGTGGACCAATTTCCTTTATTATTCCTTTACATATTCCGGATCTCATTCCAGTAAATAGCATATTCCACAGCATCGTAGGAATTAAATTCTAGGTGAACAGGGGCATTTGCAAGGGTGCTATGAAAGGGAGGCCCAGAGTGCTGTCTCATGGTGTACATGGGACCAAGAGACATGGATGGTGAGGGAGCTGCTGTCATGACCTGCAACACCTATGACACGTTTGTTTTCCTGCCTGGGGATGTGCAAAACCACATCTGCAGCAAGTGCAGGCTGGTTGCCTTGCTGGAAGAGAAGATGCAGCAAAGTGAGGCCTGTCTATCCACATTTTGAGCTACTGGGCAAGATGAGAAATTTCTTGATAGAACAGGGTGGACTGTCCTGGAACAGCAACACAGGTGGGGTCCACCTAGGGAGGAGGAAGATTACCCATTGCAGAAGATGAACCCTTGGTTGGAGGAATCTGTCAGGAGCCACGCTGTGTCTCTGCCTTATCACATGAGGAGCATAGTCATCTTTTCCCTTTACCATAAACCAGGGAAATTCACAAATGTCTGTGCTCTCTTACCAAGTTCCCTTTGTGTCCAGGGGCCCCATCAATACCGCTGACACCCTATAGGATGGGAACACACAACAGAAAACAAACTCAAAAGACGTGCCAAGAATGAAACTGTATCAGAATCTAGGGTTGCCATATGTCCAGAATTTCCTGGACATATCCAGGAATGTCAGAAGTAGTGTCTGGGTAGAAATCGCTAGACTCAACAACTTTGCCCCACCCCCAAAAGCTCAACAACTTCTCTGTCTGGATTTTCACTGTTTGAAATATGGCACCCCTATCAGAGTCTTATGAACTACTTCTTGTTTTTCAGTTTCAAAACAGGTAGCTCCAAATTCTAACTTCAAGATTCTCAGATTTAGTCTCCATTTGGGCTTTTTGTTTTGTTTTGGGCTGCTACTCTGAGAAGTCATTGGTATTTTGCCACTGAAATGTGAGTTCTGCCCTTCAGGCCCAATGCAGATGTAATATTTCCAATCTCCTGGTCACAGTTATAAAATTATGAGTTTGCTAATCACTCACATGATTCTTCACTCCTCCAATCTCCCATGTGAATGCCCCTCTCCCTTCCATTATCTAATTTAACTATAGGGTATTGCTGTGTCTGCTGTGAGGCTCATGCTTAACAGAACAGCTTGCAAATTCTCTCTAAACCCCTTTTTCAAACCAGTTATTAGCACAATCCTGGCTCATGCTAACTATAGGCCATTGCACACAGCAGTTTATTGTGGACTTTGTGCTGCTCATGCCTGGAAGCTTTTCATATCATCCACATGACGTCGTCCTCCTCAAAATGCCAGCCTGTACTTTTTCCTCCTTCAATTCAGAATTTTCCTTACTGTAGAAAATCCAGTCATAACAAATATCCCATCATGCTCCTTGTGCTCCTTGGTGCAGTGTGTGTGTGTGTGTGTGTGTGTGTGTGTGTGTCACCTTCACGGAGTGGTGTCTATTGCCATACCCCTACTTCTGTTTGCTCCTTGCATGAGCAGACCTGCACAAGTTCTCTAAAAACAAATGCTTGGGTCCAGTTAGTCCTCTGAATAGAGAGGGACAGCAAGCGTGTGCCAGTCTTCTTGTAAACTAGGGTAATTCTTCTTTCCCAGCCATCTCCAACTGACCTTCACCTTAAAGCACCTTGGGAATAGTGTGGCTGAGAGGGGGGTGGAAGCCTCTTGCTGTTTTCTAAGAGCCTTTGCAGCTGTAGGAGGAAGTTCTAGGGCAGTGGATCCCAATTGGTGGTCCGCGGATGCCAGGGGGTCCATGTAACCCACCCAGGGAGTCTGCGGCACCATTCACATAACAAAAACTACCACAGAGATTCCATACCCCCCAATTGTCCTGAAAACGGAACATCCCATTTTTGGGTGCCATACTCTGATGGCACCCCAAAACATGCATCCTGTTTTTTTACTGGGACATGTTGGAGGGTATGATATGAAAATTTTCAAGAGTATGGGGGGTTAAGGCTACGCTTTTGAAAAACAGGAGGTCTGCAGTACTTAGCTAATTAGGAACCACTGCCCTAGGGCATAGAGCTGTCAGAGACTTTTTAAAGAAAACAGCTGGAAATGGCAAACGTGAATGCCCCCAAACTTCTGAAATGCTGCAGGAGACTTTTGGAGAGGTTTGAGAAAACAGTGCAACTGATTCATCTCTCTCCCAACAACATGATCAGATCTGGGGCACTTTAAGCTGAAGTTGGAAGACAGTTGTAGAAGCCTGGGAGAGGAATTTTCTAAATTTACAGGAAGCTTGGCACATGCACACACCCACTCTAAGCACTAAAGCACTGCCTATTTGTTTTTATTATTACAGATCTTGCACAATCCTATTACATCAGAAGTGTACAAAAATACTTTTCTTTTTTTAAAAAACAAACAAGTTTAGTTCTGTAAACTAACTGGGGGAAGGGTGACTGAGGAGAGAGGCAATACAACAACATAATCAGGATATTTTCTGCCAAGCACAGAGCTGGGGGATGGCAAGCAGAGGAACATAAATTTATATGAGTGAAAAAACATGGAGAATGACCCATTTGCAAGATAATGCACCCATCCGGGGACAGCCTATGGCTAGCACTTGTGCAGGGTGATGCTAAACTGTGGTTAAAACAAACCATGAAAGAGTAGGCAATGTTCATTTGGAATAGAAGAGGGAAGGGAGAAAGCAAATCTACAGCACATGCCTAATCTCCTAAATGAGGATTGGGAGATGTTATATCTGCACTGGGCCTTAAATACATACACAAATACCACAACATCAAAAGCAAATCTCAAAACCGAACCCAAAATTCGAAAATTAAACAATGCCCCAAGTTCAAATGGTAAGGTCAAGTTTTGAGTTGCAAATAGCAGAGCGCGAATTCAGATGTGTTAAACGTTGCCTCTTAATGCTATTCTTCCCATCCACTGAATCATGGAATAATTACAGAACTGGAAGGACGAAGAAGCCCCCTAGTCCAACCCTCCCCTTGAATTCATTTCTGTTTTCTCCAAGCACAAGAAGGGGAGAGGAAAAAGGATTCATACCATCTGGCCTGGGGGACCAGGAGCACCTCGTGAGCCAGCCAAACCACGGATACCCTAGGAAAAAAGAGGGACATGTTAGTGATGCCTAAATAATGTGCACTGCACGTTCTTCTGGAGGCCTTTCTGCATCCTCTGACAAGTGTGCCCCAACCGTTATTTTATTTTCAGTGGAGCCTCCTTTTGCAAACCTTTATCCATCCCAGAAGTGCATGCTAGAAAACTTGCAGCAAAGACAATACTTGCAATGAATACACAAAATCAAATTTATGGGAAATTGTGGTGTTCCTATAATGGAACGCAACCCAAAAGAGGTAGACATTACAGTAAAGGTCCTCCCTTCTCTCCACTTCTGCAATGTCTATCATGCCTCACTTTGCATTATGTTGTCACAATGTTCTGTTCCCTGCCCTCTGCCAGCAGCTGCCAATAAGAAGCTCCCACCACCTGAGCAGGCGCTTCACCCCGCCCCAGTATAAATATCCTTAAAAATGCATCAGACAGATTCAGGAAGAATGCCTTTAGGGTAGCCAGGGCCAGATTTAGGTTTGATGAGGCCCTAAGCTACTGAAGGCAATGGGGCCCTTTATATAGCAGGCGGGGCCCATTACTTACATCATAGGAGCTGACACAATACAAAACACTGTTGCTTTATGTCGGTTTTATTTTATTTGTTTTTTATCTTATATTTTGGAAATGTACATCCAGTTTTTTCCTTTAATTTTTTTGGGGCCCCCAAGAGAGTGGGGCCCTAAGCTGTAGCTTGTTTAGCTTATACGTAAATCCAGCACTGAGGGCAGCCCAGTATAGACTTTTGGGCAGAGGGGAGGAGAATCTTCTCTTGGACTATACCACTATAGGCAGTAGGTGGCAATGTTGCACATTTGAGTGCTTCCCCACCAAAACATTCCCTGCGCATAAAAAATGAACATGTTAAGAAGAAGGCTCCTCCCCAGAAAAAAAACATGGCTTTTTCTTTTTTATGTGGGAGCGCTTGAACATCCAACTTCACTACGGCAGTCTAAAGTCCTTCAGTCCAGAAACAGTTTCACCACTTGGGTCCACCAGTCTTCCACACTTCCCTTTGTCCAGAGATTTCCAGGCACAAATTCAAGAAGCTTTTATTTTGTCCTGCCAGTTTCCCTGAGAAAACCCACAGTTTACTGTTGAGTTTGTTCTGATTGAGCAGTAAACCCCAGGTTTCCCCAGGGAAATCGGTGGGACAAAAGAAAAACCTCTTGAACCCGTGCCTGAAGTGTGGATGAGTGCAGAGAAAGAGTGCAGGATTAAGAGGGACATTTGATCTAGCCTGGCCTAGTCACTGTTTTTATTTCTTTTTATTTTAGATATAATATAATATTTTTGCAACATTAACATGGAGATTAGAAAGCACCATTGGACTGATTCAATAAATTATAAAATTATTTCCCCCATAGCCATGGTATTTCAAAAAAGACAGCAAGCAACACACTAAAGCCTTGCATTATCTGGCTTTCCTGTATGTTTCACTTTCCAAAATGAGACTTATGATGGTTATTACTTGAGCATAACAGCTGGTTATTACTTTAAGGTGGTAAGGAATTAATAACAGTATCTCATTCGTTTTTCAGAAACAAATGCTTTAGAAAGACAGGAAAATTGTTGAAAGCATGCAGTTTGTGCCATCTCCTTGAATTACGTTTTTTTTAAAAAAAAAAAAGAAAAGAAAAAATAAGCCAGCATGGCAGTTGTTAAATTGTTTATGATACCCCACTTGTACCTGTCATTTCACATTCCAGGCTACAGCAAGACTGCATGTTTCCCCGAAGGTTCCTGGTTTCCATTGCTGCTTCCCACCCCCACGGAAGTGGCATAGGCCAACTTCATCCCAGAGCACCTAGGCATCCTGAGCAATCCTGCATCTGGTGGGCAGATACTCACAGCTTCCCCAGGCTGTCCTCTGGGGCCTTGCGCACCATCAGAGCCCTGTGGAAAGAAGGAGGTGGAGTGAGAGCTCCACCCGGGTGTTGAGTTGTGTCCACCCCAGCTGCTGGTTTCCCCAGCTTTCACAAACTCATCCATAGAGAAAACACAAGGAGGAAACACACAATAACCACTTAATGTGCACTCACCACCCCTACCCTCAATTTCTCCATATTTCTGATGGTGTGTTTTGCTCCTAAGGGCTCTTATGTATTAAGCACCTTCCGCCCCCCGCCAAATAGACCCTTTCTGTCTTCAGAGAATACTTTTGAGACTGACCTGTCTGCTGAGGATCACCAGTCTCCTGTGGCATCCCTCTCTGTGCAGGGAATTCTGGGACATGTTCCAAGATGCACCCAGTTCATGATGAGCACTAAACAGGCTCTAATCAACTCCCATAAGCGTCTAATAACCTCCCTACATTTGTACATTGCAAGAGAAGGCTGGCAGTGGTGGGGAAGCCATCTTTCATAAAAGCTGGTCTGTTGTATGACTGATCTCATTGCAGAATCCCTGAGAAGCAATACCATGGAACACTATTTGAAAACCCACAGAGAAGGGGCAGTGCTATGGGGTGGCACTTGGAGCTTGAGCTCCAAAGCTTTGCAGCAAGCCCAAGATTTCCTGCACCTACCCTTTGTTTACATTTTATTTCATGCTACCATTTCACTTACAGAGCAGCTGGGTGCACTGCAAAAAGCATAGTGCTAGTGAAATTCATCATACTAATTCCTCATAGCATTCTATACATATAAATTAGCAAATTGTATGCAAATTTGTATCATAGACCTGAACCCCGTTTGCATTGCAGTGGCCCTGCCACAAATATAAACTGTGATAATGTCTGCTTCAAGCACACCAGCTCCTAGGAACCAAGGCAGTTCCAGGCCCCCTGAAGTATTTTTGGAGGAGGCCAAGCCCCCTCAATATTCAGGGGGTGTTCAGCTCCACCCCTGGCATTGCACATACAGTGTCAGGGCATTGTGTGGCATCATGCAATGTTGACACATGACATCATGATGTCACACACATGATGTCATGGCATCGCATGCACAGGCCCCATCAATCTTCTCAAGAAGATGGTGCCTCGGGTCTGCTTTGAAACTGATCAAGTATCTCCTCTTTCCATAGATCTGTGAGATGATCCCACATATTGATCCAATCCTTTTCCACCTTTTCCCTTGAGCTTTAATGCACTGGGCCACTCTAGTGATGCTACAGCAGCCCTTATCTCGTAACCACCCATTTCTCTGCTCATTGTCACAATAATTTGGGCCAATGCAATTCAATTTAGAGCAACTGCAGTATTTTTCTAAAGAACAACACTCCCTGCGTCTTCTAAAAGAAAGCAGCACTTTCCACCTATCAGTTTCCACCCACAAGCCTTGGATCAGTGCTCACCTTGGGGCCCTTCTCACCAGGAGCTCCAGGGGGCCCTGGCGTGCCTACATCTCCCTGTAAAAAGTAAAGCAAGAATTAGAGATGATACCAAAAATAGGCAGCCCTGGTATTACAAATATTTGGAGATACTTACTTGGTTTCCCTTTTCTCCAGGAAGTCCTGGGAGCCCATCAAAGCCCCTGTCACCCTATAAGAAAGAAGCATTAGCACCACAAGGAGAGCCCAATATTTGGGCCAGTGAGCATGTCTGCCTATATTGAAAATGCTTCCTTTTTAAAATCCCCCAAGATCTTTGTTTCTCATTCCTACAATCCTTTTAATTGTGCAAAAAAGCTTTGTTGTAATGATCAAATCCATCCTGACAACCCAACAAGGTCTGTGGGGGGATATTCCATATACGGTATGTATTCCCAGTAGAGTGAAGTGTATGTGTAATATCTATATCTGTCTGTCTAAACTGGTGTTTGGTTGGGTTTCCCCCCTCTTTTTGGCAGATGAATTCTGCAATATGTAATTGCTGCAATAATGGTTCATGGGTGGATTTATACTGGTGTGCTGACACATCATTCTGCTTTAGCGGGTGTTCTGCAATGCTTCCCCAATATTACCATGTGGCTGCTCTCTGGAGGTGCGCTCTTGCACTATAGTGCTCATCACATTAATTCCTGCTAAAAAAAATTATACGTTCTAGGGGTTTTTTGTGTGTGTGTTTTTGTAGGCAGATGCTAAGGACAGGCGATGGAGAAGGACTGTTCCCCTCCTGCCCTGTTTGTGGGCTGAGTGGAAGCTTCTGGCCAGCCAGTATTGAAAGGAGGGGGACAGGCCCTGGATCTGTTCCATCAGGAGGGCTCTTCTCATGTCCCTAGACAACTTTTGTTTTGCTTCCAGGACTTGGAAAAAATACAGAGGAAGCAGTTTTGATGAAAGAAAGAAAGAAAGAAAGAAAGAAAGAAAGAAAGAAAGAAAGAAAGAAAGAAAGAAAGAAAATGATCCCATGTCAACATACCAATTGAAAACATTTGTCTTAGCTCTACTTGCAACCTACTAGTTGTGCCAACTGCAGGAAATGTCAACCCACAGTGGGACTGGGCATCTTGGAATTCACTCCCTCCCCTCCACCAATTCTACCCCCCAAGAAAGATAGAGACCTTAGGTCCAGTTTCTCCTGGAAGTCCTCTGGCACCATCTGCTCCTGAGCGACCCTTTTTTGAGAAAGGAAAGGAAAGGGTGAGGGGAAGGGGTGGCAGGATTATTACGCAATGTCACTCAGCCATGGATGGGATCCTGGAGTAAAGGTGCTTACCCGCTTGCCAATTTTCCCTGGGGGTCCTATTGATCCCTGGATCCCAGGTGAGCCCTGTAACAAGAAGGGAAACAGTTCAGATCAAGAGTGGCTTCACATGTCACCTCTCCTAACACCTCAAGATTTTTCTCCATGTTAGAAGAAGAATGGAGCCCTTTGTAATGATTGACATGTGGAAGCTTTTGCCATCAATGGAAACTTATGATTTGACTTGTAACATTTATCTTACAAAGTTGCATTTCCCCAGATGTTGCAGGGGGTCCAGAATGCAATGGCAAGATTGCTTACTTGTGCCGGCTGTAGTGAACACACTGCATTGGCCATCAGTGAGATTATACAGGCCCAATTCAAAGTAGGAGAGGATCTGCTTTGGGACCCCCTGCCAGACAGAAGACCTCCTCTAGTGCAGTCCCTGATTTTGGGATACCTTGCTGAGGGAAGCTAGGCTGGCAAATTCCCAACCTGCAATGAGAAGGGTGGTAAGACGTTGCTTACTTAGGAAGCAATCTTATTGTCCCCCTGGAGCTCTGCTTTGTTTTTGTATTACTGCTTCAATGTTTTGAATGAATTCCATCATTGCTGGAAGCAGGATATTACTGCCTGGAAGCAGTAACTATTTTTTTTTAAAGGGAAAAAAGGAGAAGGAAATTGTCAGTATGGGATGAAGAGATTAGGCAGAGCACAAGGAAAAAATCGAAAGGGATGTACAGTGGTGCCCCGCAAGACGAAATTAATTCGTTCCGCAATTTTTGTCGTCTAGCGAATTTTTCATCTTGCGAAGCACGAAATCCCATAGGAATGCATTGAAAATCAATTAATGCGTTCCTATGGTCAAAAAAAGTCCAAACAAAGCCAAATTTGGTACAACAACAGTTTATTAACTGCTCTTTAAAGTCACACATACTGTAAAGAGCAGTTCAAAAATTTAAGAGAAAATAAATTAACTTTATAAGCAAAACATGTATTTGTTTTTAGTCAAAGAAAAAAAGTCGCGAGACGTTTTCGTCTTGCGAAGCAAGCCCATAGGGGAAATTCGTCTTGCGAGGCAAATCGCGAACGGAAAAAACTTTCGTCTAGCGAGTTTTTTGTATTGCGAGGCATTCGTCTTGCGGGGCACCACTGTACATGAAAGATCCAAAAGGGGCGAGATGTACATGATCCTGAGGAGGTGGGATCTTTTCACCCCTGCCTACTTGGGGGAAAGGAGAAGGAGAGCATACTGAAAAAATGGGCTTCATAACTCATTTGCAAGTAATTCCAGAGCCCTGCAGTGCAAGGGCTTCCCCACCACAGCAGGAAATGCCTGCAAGTTTAAATTGCTAAGTCAGGGATGGGGAACCTGTGGTCCTCTGGCTGTTGCTGGATTCCAGCTCCCACCAGCCCCAGACAGCATGGTCAATGGCCAAGGATGCAGGGGAGCCGTGAGCAACCAACATCTGGAGGACCTCCAGTTCCCCCTCCCTCAGCTGTGGGAATCCCCCAAATGCAAGCACAAGGCCAGCAAGCAGGACACCCTCCGAGAAGGTGGCAGGGAAAGAGCTTCCCTGTCTATTCAACGTGGGTAGCATTTATCTGCTCCACCCCATAGCAATTAAAGACCCTGTCGACTCATCTCCAGCAACCTACCTGTGGACCGGGATCACCTGAGTCTCCTTTCAGACCAGAATTCCCTGGAAGACCCTACCAAAACAAAAATGTTATAAGCAGGTTTTGGGTTTTGGGGAAAATCATTTTTGTTACATTACAAGAAGAATTAAAATCCTGGAAATGTTTCCATCTGCTTACAGTGGTCCCTAAATAACATAATTTCCCCCATTCTTTTATAAAGTTTTTGTCCTCTTGATTCCTGAGTTTTCCAGTCAATTTTGTCATCTCAGCATAGTCCATCAGCTTGGTTTGCCATTCCTCTCTGGCAGGGACTTTGTCTTCTTTCAATCTCTGGGCTAGTAACATCCGAGCAGCTGTTGTCTCATACATAAAAAGACTTTTCTGCTCCTTTGGGATGTCGGTACCTATAATTCCTAATAAGAAAGCTTCTGTTTTTTTAATAAAGGTTATTTTAAACATTTTTTAAAAATTCCATTAGATATCATCTCCCAGAAAGCTTTTATTACCTTACAAGCCCACCACATATGATAAAATGTACCTTCTTTTTCTTTACATTTCCAGCAGATATCTGTACTTGCCCTATAGATTTTGCTAACTTACTAGGAGTCAGATACCACCGGTACATAATTTTCATGTAATTTTCCTTCAGCACACAACATACTGTGAATTTCAAGTCTGTTTTCCATGATCTTTCCTAATCTGCCATCTGAATATTGTGTCCCAAATCTTTTGCCCAGTGTATCATTACCGACTCGACCTGTCCATCTTTTGTACGCCATTCCAAGAGCAAACTGTACATTTTCGACAATAATTTGTTATTGTTTTCTAACAGATCTTTTTGAAATCTTGATATCTCACGATTAAAACCTTTCTTTTTATCTGTCTTAAAAACATAATTTAGTTGGTGAAACTGTAACCAATCTCAAAACAAAATAAAATATAAAAAATATTTTTAAAAAATCCTTCCAGTAGCACCTTAGAGACCAACAAAGTTAGTTATTGGTATGAGCTTTGTGTGCATACACAATTCTTCAGATACACACAAAAGCTCATACCAATAACTAGCATAGCTGGTCTCTAAGGTGCTACTAGAAGGATTTTTATTTATTTATTTTATTTTATTTGTTTTGTTTTGTTTTGACTACAGCAGACCAACACAGCTACCTACCTGTAACTGTAACCAATCTGTTAATAAATCCCTTATAGTCTTTTAGTTTCACCTGGTGTTCTGCTTCAGTTAACAGCTCTCTGTATGTTGGCCAATTACTTCTCATATTCAGTTTTTTCAGAGATATTGCTTCTAAAGGGGAAAGCCACCAAGGTGTTTTTTTGTTCTAATAAGTTTTTATATTTTCCCCATACCATAAAAAATGATTTTCTTATTAAAAGATTCTGAAAACCTTTGTGTACCTTTGCTTTTTCATACCATAAATATGCATGCCATCCAAAACTATTATCATGCCCTTCTAAATCTAAAATATCTGCATTTTTCAATGTTATCCATTCCGGGATCCAGCAAATGCAGGACACCTCATAGTATAATTTTAAATCTGGCAGCATCTGTTAGCAATTTATATTTTATCCTTAGTTTCTTCCCCTGCCAGATAAATAGAGACATATCTTTTTGCCATTCCTTGAAGTGTACTGCACTGCTTCTCTGCACTGCTTCCTTGAAGTGTACTGCACCGGTATTGATTGAAATAAAAAAAACATTCTTGGCGATACATTCATTTTTATCACTGATACTTTCTCCAAAAATATAAATTCATCCTACCCCAAATCTCTAAATTTCTCTATTTCTTTCCAAGAATTTATGTTCTTTAAATACATTTACAGTCATACCTCGGGTTAAATATGCTTCAGGTTGAGCGTTTTCAGGTTACGCTCCGCGGCGACCTGGAAGTAACGGAATGTGTTACTTCCAGGTTTTGCCATTCACGCATGCGCAGAAGCTCAAAATGACGTCATGTGCATGCGCAGATGCAGCGAATCACGACCCACACATGCACAGACACACAGTCACGGGTTGCATTCTACTCAGGATGTGAACAGGGCTCCAGAACGGATCCCGTTCGCATCCAGAGGTACCACTGTATATTCTTAGCTGTCAGCCATACCCTCAGGTATTTAACTTTTTAATGTATGCATAAATCTGCAACTTCTTTTAAGTCCTTTTTATATTGCTCTGTCATGTTTTTCACCAAGATCTTAGTTTTATTTTTATTTAATTTAAAACCTGCTACCTGTCCAGATTCCTGGATCCTCTCTAAAACCTTTTGTAAACTATTCTTGGGATCTTCTACAGTAATCACAAGGTCATCTGCAAAAGCTTTTAATTTATATGCTTTACTTCCTACCATTATTCCTTTAATTGTCTCATCCACTTTTTTGTGGATGAGACAAAAAAAACAACCGGACTGGAAATGTAAAGAAAAAGAAGGTACCTTTTATCATATGTGGTGGACTTGTAAGGTAATAAAAGCTTTCTGGAAGATGATATCTAATGAAATTTTAAAAAAATGTTTGTGGATGCCAGGGTCTCTAACACTAAAATAAATAATAATGGTGACAGGGGACACCCCTGCCATGCCCCCTTTGTTATTTTACATTTTTCCGTAATCACATTGCTCACAATAGCCTGTTGGTCCGAGTATATTGCCTCTACTGAAAGCCTCTCCAAAGTTCATCATTTCTATTGTCCTCTTCATGAAGGCCCATTAAATAATATCAAAGGCCTTTTCTGCGTCTATAAACATTAAAGCTGCTTGTTTCTCATACCTGGCCTCCAGATATTCTATAACATTGATTATATTTCTTATATTATCCTTCATCTGGTGGCCTGGTAAGAAAAATGTTATAAGCAGTTTTGATCCCTTAATGTCTCTCCAAATATCAAGAATGTAAGCCTGGGTGTAGCCAGGATTTTTGTTGGGAGGCGGCAGAACCTCAGATTTTTATTAATTTTTATTGATTTTTATTGATTTGAAGGAGAAAGCTGCCCCCACCCCACACCTTGGCTATGTCCATGAATGCAAGTAAAGCTGGCAACCCCATAAATAGGGGGGTGGAATCTCTTCTCCCTTTTATCCTTTCTAATAATAATAATAATAAATTTTATTTATACCCCGACCTCCCCCGCCAGAGCCGGGCTCAGGGTGGCTAACACCAGTAAAATTACAGTAAAAACACAATAGGAAAAGAACCCAATTTAAAATGCAGGTTAAAATGCAATTTAAAATGCAGCCTCATTTTAAAAGTAGCCCATAGATCAAAACCATAAGGGGAGGAAACCATAAGGGTCAGACTGAGTCCAAACCAAAGGCCAGGAGGAACAGCTCTGTCTTGCAGGCCCTGCGGAAAGATGTCAAGTCCCGCAGGGCCCTAGTCTCTTGTGACAGAGCGTTCCACCAAGTTGGGGCCAGTACTGAAAAGGCCCTGGCCCTAGTTGAGATCAATCTAACCACCTTGCAACTTGGGACCTCCAAAATGTTGTCATTTGTGGACCTTAAGGTCCTCCACGGGGCATACCAGGAGAAGCAATGCATTTCTAGAAGCAATGTAGATGAAACAGTAATAGATGCCCACCTGCCTCTGAAAACAGCAACCACATGGGTACCAGTTGTCCCTCTGTAACTCTAGGAGAACTTTGCTTGTCTTACTAGGCAGCACAATGATCCACATCTCCATACGCTGCATGTTGCCAACAGCAGGAGGTGGAGGAGAGTGGAGCAATGTGATGTCATAATATCAGTATTGTGGGGGAGGGGGCATGGCCCCAGGTGCAGAATCTTGGAGAGGCATGAACCAGGCACCCCCCCCCTCATGCACCCAGCACACGAGCCCCAGCCATCAGCTGACGGGTGCTGGGTGAGCATGTTCTTCACCCTCCATGCCCCAATATTCTAATAGAGGTAGAAACACCTGGGTGCCAAGTTCCACATTACTCCAGTGAAGCCTTTTCCATGCAGAAATGCAAACTTCAAAATTTGGCCCCATCACCTCCTCTCACTCCAGCCCAGATGTACAGTGCACTTCTCAGCCCAGTCTCTTGCATGGTGTGAAAGAAAGGGCAAATGTCCAAACCTTCCCTCCACCAAAAAAGGACACTCCCCAGACTATGCAGGGTAGCTCCAAACAATGTCCGCTACTCACCAGTGGGCCTGGCCGCCCTGTTAGTCCCATGGGGCCAGGGGGACCTTTCATGGATAGCTGAGGAGGAGAGAAATACAACAATGAATCTCAGGGAGGCAATTTAAAACAGAACCGAAGACAAACTGAGGGGCAGCAAGCAAGGAGGTTTGTGGGAAGAAGCTGGACAACAGGGCAGAACTGAAGTAGGGAAGAAAGAAGGGAATAAACAGATTTCTGTAATTGTTGCTGCAATTTACCGCAATTGTGTGCATGACTGGGATTGGGAGCATGGGGGTTGGGGGGGAATAGGTTGATTTGTTTTAACCTCTGGTTTTATTGGTAATGTTTATATATATTGCCCATCTGCCAAGGTTGCCCCAGCCACTCTGGGCAGATCCCAACAAATTAAAGTACTGTAAGACATCAAACAGGAAAGCAATACTGCCGCCAGCCTTTCAGAGGCTTGGATGATTAGGCAGTATATGCAATCCTATTAAATCAAGAGGCTGGCATGGAAGGGGGCTATTAGGAATGGCCCAGGTTCTGAATCTCTTATGCCTTCAGCCTTTTAAACCTTTCTTAAAACTTTGCTTATGGTTCCTATTTCCACTCTGAATGTTGGCCCAAATTTGCAGCTATACATCAAATTAGCAGGTGCAAACTGCATCTGTCTCCTGTGCCCTGAATCTTTTAAGGAACTAGCAGCACCCCAGAGATTAGTGTTAACTAAGGAAGTTCTCTCATCTGTTAAAAGCAGGGATGATTCTAATCTACCTGACATAAGTCAAGTGATAAAATGGAAATTGCCTCCTCACTTAGACTTATGGCAGGAGTAGTCAACCTTGTGCCCACCACCCACAATCCCTGCCCATTAGCTGTGCTACCCTTGACTTAGGACACAGCTGCAGTGTAAGCATCAAGCAAACCTTCGTATGGTGGCCTCTTCTTCAGATGATTTCTCAGCCTAATCATCAACCTTGTCTGTGTTCAGTAAGAAACATTTTGCTCCAGATCAAGCGGGCTATCAACCCTATAGAGTGTGGGTCTTCTTCCTGGTTTCCTATATCACTTGCCTATTTTGAACATTTTTACTAACTTATTCCTTGAGCTGGGCTGCAACTTTCTGCCTGGGGCGCCTTTTCTCTTACTGTGGGAATAAGATTAGTGTGGGTTAATAAGAGCCTTGCTGTGGCTTGAGAGGGACGTTCTTTCGCAATGTGCAGATGAAGTTGGATTATATGGCAAATATTTTGTGATGGGCCACAGTTGGAAGCTTGCAGTTTATTATCTGGACGGAGATGAGTTGGTGGGGAAGAGAATGTGTAACATGCCAAGTGCCTAGACACATAGAAAAGAGCAAGGAAGCTATATTGACTGCATGACAAAAAGAAAAGGAGCCATTCAAAGAGTTTAAGCCCCACATCAAGAAGAGGATCAGGGGAGACCCGGACGTACCTTGGCTTGCTGCAAAATAGCCTGGGCCTGGGCCTCTTGGAAGGACACAGAGGGACCTTTAGCTGAGTCACCACCAAACTGGAACTAGAAATGGGTCAGTGAGACAAAGTCAGGGAAGGAAATGAAGGGATTGTGAGGTCATGGCTAGATTAACCAGAGCACATGTCAGAGTCACCAGGCAGATGCTGCCAAAAGCGGCCTCTGTGGCAGGCAAGCCACAACCCTGCCCACTTTGGGCAGCATCATCCTTGATGAAAGCACCGCGTGATCAAACTTCAAGCTGACATTCTATTTTGGTTGCTGAACCCCTATTTTATTGCCTGTCAAATTGGCAGGATGGGAGAATGAGACATTTAAATTGCGGAAAGGCTAATATGTGCCTTTTTCTTTGTTAATCAATTTTTATTCTATGTATTTGGTTGCTGAAAGGCTTCTTAATCCCAGTGTTCAGAAAGGCTACCACAGCAGTTTCCAGATTGATAAAAACAATGCAGTCCTTGCCCTCAGACATCGTCTGGGTACACACTCCCGTTACTCTGGATCCCGTGGGCTCCCACCACTGGTTTGGGAAGAGCTGTACACTGAGGCTCCCATGCTCTGGAGTAGAGCTCAGACTTTGCTTTTAATCCCAGCCAGCCCAAAAGATGGTGTTCCTCCGGAATCTGCTTTCCAAAGGGACTGGCTGTTCAAGCTTCATCCTCCGAAAGATCTCCCCTGATCTCAGCTCCTCAAACCCACTTCGCCCAGCATCCTGCATCACCTACCGGTAACATAATCATTGTCCCAGGAGGCCCACGAATGCCATCAGCTCCTGGAAGGCCTGGGAGTCCTGGGGGTCCCTGTGCAGAAAAAAAGCAAGAAAACACCCATCAATCATTCCCAGGAAGTGTTGAGCTAGAAGAAATCTGCATCAAGCTAGGACCTGTCTCCAAGCACTGAGGTACACTGAAAGGGGCGCGTGCCGGTGATTCCTCACCTTCTCCTCCCCGCCCCCACCAGCTTCTGAGAAGATTAAGAATCCCCAGGCTGGAGAAGGGGGGGGCTACCCTTCTGCCTCTTGAACTGCACAGAGATTTCCTTACCCGCTCACCGGGATCTCCTGGCAATCCTGCTGGCCCTCCCTGTCCCATTGGACCCGTCTCACCCTGGGAAGAGATAAACAGAAAATGAAGATAAGCATCTCACTGACCCAAATCCAACACCCAGTTCCCCTTTCAAACAGAAACCCTGTGGCACCAGAAAACCCCAAGCCAGCACTGCAACCACTGTGCCTTCACTGCCAACACTGTACCTGACCCTGGTTCTAGTAGATTCTAGTACCAAAGATTTTAAGTACAGTGGTACCTTGGTTTGCAACCACTTTGGATTACAACAGTTTTGGATTACAACCACATCGAACCTGGAAGTGCATGTCCCCTTTTTTGGATTACAACCCATTTTGGGGGGGAGGCCCCATTGGCGAAAGCACGGCTTGGGTTACAACCTGTTTTGGTCTACAACCGGACCTCCGGAACGGATTATGGTTGTAAACCAAGGTACCACTGTACTCAGGGGGTGAAGCATCAATGCTCTACAGAGCTCCTCATTCCTCCCCACATCTAGCCAGAACAGAATACTACTACTAGATACAAATATCCATCATTATGGGCTTATCCACACTTATCCTTTCTTCTGCTCTTTCCAGGTACGGTCTGCACTTTAAAGCTCCATGTCCAAGCACCCTTTTTTTTTCTTTTTCCTCTGAAGCTTTCCCCATGAAAACTCACCCTTTAATGCTCAATCAAATAAAATGGCAATCTGTAGAAATCCCAAATCGATGTTGAGTCCAACTGAGTGCTAAAAAGTGGGTTTTCATGGAGAAAAACAAACTAACACTTGTTCTGTTAAGCATGGACCTGTGCCTTATTCTGCTTCTGCCAACGTGTTTAATTTATACAGGTTGCAGGTTTCAGAACCTTTGGGGAAATTCTTTTGCCTTAAAATGGGAATATGTTTTCCCATTGTGTCCCTCCCCTAGAAGTGCAAATTAGGTTGCTACCAGGCAAGTGCTCATTGTGGGATCAGTGTTCCTCATGCAAGCAAGTTTTTCACAGAACCGACATGACATCATCAACAGCAAAATGCCAACCAATGCCATTTCTTCTGTTGGATCTGGATGTACCCTTTGGGGGGAAATCCAATAAGAAAACAACAACCCTGTTGCCAACGATGTGTTTGTAGTATCTCTACAACACATTTGCAAATTCTAGAAATACCCACAGTCCATGATATACTTTTGTGTGTCACTTTTTGAGTAATAGAGGCTAGCATAAATTGGGGAAGGGGGCAGAGGGAGAATGGAATTTGAACTCTGGTTCCCCACACCTTAGCTCAACTCTTTTGAAACTGGCACTCAGTTATAAGATGCCCATTGTTCTCACTTGGAGACAGTCTGGAGGCCTAATATGGGAGAGGTAACTGGGGAGAAATGACTTACAACATCCTTGAAAGCCCCAGTGCGCTTAAGCCAATTCCATGCTGAATCCCATGGCTCCAAAGAGAATCTTAGACACCATGCAGGTGGAACAATTCACTCAGAAACCCATGCAATATGATATCAATATTTTATGGGTACTGCCCAAAACATCAGTACAGAACATGCCCAACAAATACAGTCAGGGCACAAGGTACAATTATTCCACAGAGGAACAAGTGAATCATGGGACCAGGTGACACATCCACTTTGGAATCCTCTGGTGTGTCAGACTAACACCAGGTCTCCTCCTACGGCCTGAATTTATTCCTTTCCTTACCTGTGGACCTGGGTAACCAGCTGGCCCCTCAAAACGCCTGCCCTGCAATTAAAAGAAAAAGATTTAATACAGCTGTTAACACAGATGGCATGGACAAGGAATGAAATGTACTCAAAGTTACATTATATAGATTAGTTCACTCTTAAACACACTTAAAACCTCATTTTGGTACCTGTAAAGATACCAGAAATACCAGTGATTTTGCAGTTCCAAAGAAATAAACATATATGCACTTACTTTATTTATAAAAGTATTTATGGACTGCTTTTTCATTAAAAAAAACCAAATAGGTTAACAACAAAAATGCACAAAACCATATAATAAAAATATTTAAAAATTAAAAATAGATATCAATTAACCATTGTGGAAAGATGTATTACTAATTGCCTGCATAGGCCTGGCAGAATAGAAAAGTCTTCTGCAGACATTTAAAAGTTAAAACAGAAAATGTCTGCTGAATCTTTATTGGCAAAGTATTCCACAATACCAGGCCACTAAAGACTCTATGTTCTATTGTTATGAAGTTATGGATAAGTGTCTTGTGCAGACAGTAAACTTGTGAATATTACTATTCAGTTGAAGAAGAGGGTTAATTGTCCCAGCTGTTGAACACTGAGGCCAACTGCATATTTGATATGCAACAATGACACAAATCTACTAGGTGATGTCTTCTAGGGCCTGTGCTTTTGAATGGCATCAACAATTGTGCATGTGATGCAGACTTGTACAGCTGTTTTGGAAAACATGATGCACAAGTGTAGTATACACAACTGTGCTTCAGATCTACACTGTGCAAAAAATAATATGCACACAATGCACAAGGTTGCTTCAGATCTGTCTTGTGAAAAAGGCATATCTACTTTTATGATGCTAGTGTGCAAGAAGATGGCAAAAAAATCCAAGAAAATAAAGAAAAAGGTTTTGCATAGCCACATTTGCAAGCAAACATTTTGCCAAAGGGAATTGCCAGCAGAATTGGGTCATTGTTCAGGGCCTAACAGCAGGATTCAACTTCTGCTGCACAGCTTGCATCACTTCTACACTGTCTCCCATATTTACTACAGCCTGCCACACACCCAAAAACCTTCCCATAACTTATTGCTGGTATCTTCTCTACTGTTTGGAAATCTCTAGGTTTGGAAATGTGTTTCCTTCCAATATTAAAATTGGAGTGATCAAAAGCCACCCTCTACCCCCTTCCACCCTCATCACCAAGTGGCTTTCAGCCCCTACTCATACTGATGGAGGAGCACCCGTGCCACTACAGAAGATGTACCATACTCACTGGCTCTATGATGGCTGGCTCCCCTTTCTCTCCTTTCAGATTCTTTTCCTAGTAAAGGCACAAAGGAAACATATAATAACAGCAATGGCCAACCTGCATGAGTCACTCATACCATGGAGAAAGCTGCCTTTCCCCTAAAGGGGTGGGATCTCTCCCTGATGAACAGAAAGGAGTCAGGTAAATTAAATGGGAACCATGAATGGGCAAGGAGCCTTTTATAGCCTGCTGTTCAGCTACATGGAATAGAAACAAAGCATAGCAGCTTAAAAGGGGGTGGAGGCAGGGGGGTTCTCCAGCCGGCACCCACAGGAACTCAGTTCTGGCACCTCTCAGGTGGGCACCATTGCCATTCTAAGAGAACTCATTGTGAGTTCCGGCACCTCTTTTTCTAGAAAAATAGCACTGGGTGGAGGTCTATTAACATAAGAACATTCAAAGAATCCGATGGACCAGGTCAAAGGCCCTTCTAGCGCAGCATCCTGTTCTCACAGTGGTCCACTAGATGCCCCAGTGGGGAAAATGTCAAGCAGGATTCAAGCGCAAGAGCACTCTGCCCACCTGCAATTCCCAGCAACTGATCTGCTGCCTCTGAGAATGGAGGTGCAACATCGTCATCATGGTTAGTAACTGCTGATAGTCCTTTCCCCCATGGATTTGTTTATTCTTCTTTCAAAGCCATCTGGTGTCATCACTGTCTCCTGTAGGAGTTGAGTTCCATAGTTTAACTATGAACTGCAAGAAGAACTACCGTATTTTTCGCTCCATAAGACGCACTTTTTTCTTCTTTAAAAGTAAGGGGAAATGTCTGTGCATCTTATGGAGCAAATGTGTGGTCCCTGGGGCCAAATTGCCAGAGTGCGGCATGCTCCTGAGCTGCTCTTGGGGGGGGGGAGCCGCACTGCTCTGCCGGCAGCTGAGGCTCCCCCCTGCAGCCCTGGGAAGGTCTGGGAGCAGTGGGCAGGCAAGAGGGATTGCTTCAGGGATAGCTGCGCAAAGCCTCTTCAGTGAAGCGGGAGTGTTCCCGCTTCGCTGAAGAGGCTTTGCGCTGCTCTGCTGAACCCAGCACAGCAAGAGGGAGAGCTGCGCAGCGCCTCTTGTTGTGATGCCTTAGCCTGATCCTCCCTCCTCCTTCCTCTTCAACAACATTTGATTCAGAATATTTTTTTTCTTGTTTTCCTCCTCTAAAAACTAGGTGCCTCTTATGGTCGGGTGTGTCTTATAGAGCGAAAATACGGTACTTTCTTTTCTCTGCCCTTAATCTTCCAACATTCAGTTTCACTGAATGCACATGAATTCTAGTGTTATGACAATGAGAAAAACTTTTCTCTATCCACTTTCTCCATGGCACCATAATTTTATAAACTTAGCTACCATGTCACCTCTTCCCTGTCTAAACCTAAAACTCTCAAATGCTACAATCTTTCCTCATAGGGGATCATTTGAGTTGCCCTTTTCTGAACCTTTTCCAATGCTACAATATCCTTTTTGAGGCAAGGCGATCAGAACTGTACACACTATTCCAAATGAAGTCATACCATAGATTTGTATGATGTCATTACAATATCAGAAGTTTTATTTTCAGTTCCTTTCCTGGTGGAAGCACCCCTCATCTGTCACCACCAGTTTAGACCCCATGACCATATATGTTAAATTAAGATATATATTTTTTGCCCTGACATGTATCCACACAAACTTATATTGACCTGCATTTGCCATTTTACAACCCATTCACTTGGTATGGAGGGGTCCTGGTTGGAGCTCAGCCTAATCAGGGACACAAAATGATCAAAGGCCTGGAAACGATGCCTTATGAGGAACGGCTAAGGGAGCTGGGCATGTTTAGCCTGGAGAAGAGGAGGTTAAGGGGTGATATGATAGCCATGTTCAAATATATAAAAGGATGTCACATAGAGGAGGGAGAAAGGTTGTTTTCTGCTGCTCCAGAGAAGCGGACACGGAGCAATGGATCCAAACTACAAGAAAGAAGATTCCACCTAAACATTAGGAAGAACTTCCTGACAGTAAGAGCTGTTCGACCGTGGAATTTGCTGCCAAGGAGTGTGGTGGAGTCTCCTACTTTGGAGGTCTTTAAGCAGAGGCTTGACAACCATATGTCAGGAGTGCTCTGATGGTGTTTCCTGCTTGGCAGGGGGTTGGGCTCGATGGCCCTTGTGGTCTCTTCCAACTCTATGATTCTATGATTCTATGTTGCAGTTCTTCTTCAAAAAGCTGCTCAGGCTTAGGCAAGTCCACAGAATGCCAGTTTTAGTTTAGATTCTGTGCCAGAATCTAGACAGTTCTGCAAGTGACACAACTCCTGTAGCTTGGAACATTTGCTGCTCCTCCCTGATGTGCTGGTTTAAATGCCAACACTCCAACACGGGCCAGTTGACTAACAAATTGGTGAGGTGAGCCGAGAGGGAGAGGGAACAGCAACAAGCTGTTCTGCGGAAAAATATTTTAAGTAGACATCTGTCATTAACATTATAGCTGTCTACTTGCTCCTAAATTCTTCACCCTTCCCTCATAAAAGGAGGGGATTCTTGGAGATTCTCAGGGTGAAGACAGATGCAATGGTCTAAGAAACAGCAGAGGTCGCTTCATAGCGCCTCTGCTCCACTGCAAACAAACATAGCTGTTTCTTTCTGGAGGGAAGCTGTGGAGTTAAAAACAGCTGTTTTCAGAATGGTTCCACTTGAGCAGGGAGGCGGAAGATAGTTACAGAGGTGGCTCTTGGCTAATGCCCATGCCATCACCAGCACACATCCATTTGCAGTTCCCAAAGGACTCAAACACATCTTTAAAACACATTGCAATTATTGTTTCCAATAAGGGAAGGGGCACAACACAGTGGTAGGACCTCTGCTTGGCATAGGGAAGGTCCCAGGTTCAGTCCCTGACAACTTCAGGTAGGGTTGGAACTTGGGAGAGAGACCTATGCCTGAAACCCTGGAGAGCCACTACTAGACAGTGTAAACAATACTGACCTTCCTATGCTCCTAATAAAGGATGAATACATAAATCTTAACATATATTTCTTAAGGCAAATCCCTTCCTGACACATGATGAGAAGGAAACAAGACTGATAGCTGACCCAGCATTTGACTGCCGGCATGTATATCCACAGCACACGTTGCAAAACTAAGTTCATGCTGTTGTTGGTATCTGTCTGTCTTGAGAGACAATGGAGTGGGCATCTGGGGGTGAAGTAAAGCACTGTGTTAGCAGCACTGAAGTGACTTCCCTGGGATGCAAGCCTGGGCAATGCCTGGAGGTCCTGGGATGCCCAGGTAAAAAGACCCCCCTCTCAGCCTCACTGATGTGGACCAAAGGAAAGCATATTGGGCTGCAGGAGTTGCCAGAAGGAGGTGTACAATGTGTCATCTGACTGTATTAATAACTCCATTCTGGATTTGTGTAGGGTTTATTCCTTAATCTTCTCTTTTCCTGAAGATGACCCACAAGGCAACAGAGGTTTAGGATCAGAGTTTTCCATCTTAAAAGACAAAGTCCAGCAACTGGAGGAACGTGTAGCTACGCTCCAAAGAATTAGAGAGCTGGAGCTCTTCTTGGAAGCAACAGAGCACACCGTCTCCACCAAGGAGGAGACAGGGGACTCCCCTGAGAAGGAGTCTAGTTCACCAACACAGGAGCCAGATATATGGAGAAACGTGACTCAAAGAAGTAGGAGGCCCAGGGTTCACTCTGATTGCTTAGAAATACACAATCGCTTTGAGGTCCTCTCCCCTAGCATGGAAGACGAAGAGCAGACTCCATTTGAGGATCTCTCCCTCATTACAGTCGATCAGGTATATGAAGACGAGCAGCAAAGTCAGTCCTCAGGGAATGTGCAGGCGACCTTGGAACGGACAGCTCACGGAAGAACCCCGACCAAACCCAAGAGGAGGCGTGTAGTGGTGATAGGGGATTCCCTACTGAGGGGAACAGAAGCAGTGATCTGTGGGCCTGACAAGATGTCTCGGGAAGTGTGCTGTCTCCCCGGGGCTAAGATCCAAGAAGTAACTGAACGACTGCAAGGAATCATAAAACCCACTGACAAATACCCCTTCCTCTTGGTTCATGTGGGAACCAATGACACTGCAAGCAATAGCCTCCAGAAGATCAAAAGAGACTACGAGGCTCTCGGCAGGAAATTGAAGCAACTAAATGCACAAATTGTCATCTCATCTGTCCTCCCAGTTGAACGACGTGGCCCAGGGAGAGAGGGGAAAATAGTGGAAGTGAACAGCTGGCTTCGCAAATGGTGTAAACAGGAACGGTTTGGATTCTTAGATCACGGACTGCAGTTTCTTGAAGATGGACTTCTGGCAAGTGATGGGCTGCACCTCACAACGGTTGGGAGAAATGTTTTTGCCAAAAATCTCAGAAACCTCATCAGGAGGGCTTTAAACTGACTAATGTGGGGGAGGGAGACAGTGCTCCTGAAGGTAGGAGTCTATCAATTAATGAAGATGATCATCCAAATGTCATAGACCAAATGGAGCAAACAGCACGCGGACCTAGTGGTGGGAGGAAAAAATCCTTAAATAAGAGACACGGGGGAATGATTAATGGTCTTCAATGTCTGTACACTAATGCGCAAAGCATGGGAAATAAACAAGATGAGCTTGAGCTCTTGGTACAGCAAACTAAATATGACATAATAGGCATCACTGAAACCTGGTGGGATAAGTCCCACGATTGGAATGTAATAATGGGGGGATACAATCTATTTCAGAGAAACAGACCAGACAAGAAAGGAGGAGGAGTGGCGTTATATGTCAGGGATGTGTATACCTGTGAAGAGATCCAAGATTTAGATCCTCAAAGCCAAAGTGAGAGCATTTGGGTCAAAATTAAGGGAGAGAAGAATAACAGAGACCTCATTGTGGGAGTTTACTATAGATCCCCAAGCCAAACGGAGGACATAGATGATGCCTTCCTGGAACAGATGGCCAAGCATGCAAAAGGAAGGGAGATAGTAGTAATGGGGGACTTCAATTACCCGGATATTTGTTTGACGTCAAACTCAGCCAAGAGCATAAGGTCAAACAGATTCCTCACTGGCCTTGCAGACAACTTCATTGTCCAGAAAGTGGGAGAAGCAACAAGAGGAACAGCCATTTTAGATCTGGTCCTAACCAATGTTGATGACCTGGTTAGTGGGGTAGAAGTGGAAGGATCATTAGGCGCGAGTGATCATGCTCTTCTGAAGTTTACTATACAGGCGGAAAGGAGCAGCCAAGCATACTAGGACTCAATTTCTTGACTTTAAGAAAGCCGACTTCATAAAACTTAGGGAAGTGCTGGGTGAGATCCCATGGACAACAATACTAAAAGGAAAGGGAGTTCATGATGGCTGGGAGTTTGTTAAGAGGGAGATACTACAAGCACAACGTCAGGCAATACCAATGAGACGGAAACATGGAAGGTGCCTAAAGAAGCCAGGGTGGCTATCTAAAGAACTTTTAACTGAATTAAGATTAAAAAAGGATGTGTACAAAAAATGGAAAAGGGGGGAAACCACCAAAGAGGAATTCAAACAAATAGCCAGCACGTGTAGACACAAAGTCAGAAAAGCTAAAGCACAGAATGAACTCAGGCTTGCTAGAGAGGTTAAAAGCAACAAAAAAGGCTTTTATGGGTATGTTCGTAGCAAAAGGAAGAACAAAGAAACAATGGGGTCACTCAGAGGAGAAGATGGT
The DNA here is from genome assembly GCF_965113315.1 of Podarcis vaucheri. NCBI lineage: Eukaryota > Metazoa > Chordata > Lepidosauria > Squamata > Lacertidae > Podarcis > Podarcis vaucheri. Next base: position 1,898,079 of record NC_138760.1, read on the forward strand.
GAAATGCAAACAGGGGACACAGAAAGGGCTGAACTACTCAATGCCTTCTTTGCCTCAGTCTTCTCCGATAAAGAAAACAATGCCCGACCTGAAGAATTTGGAGCAAATGATTCAGCAAAGGAAACACAGCCCAGAATAACTAAGGAGATAGTACAAGAACATTTGGTTAGTTTAGATGTATTCAAGTCTCCAGGGCCAGATGAACTGCATCCAAGAGTATTAAAAGAACTGGCAGATGTGATCTCAGAACCACTGGCAGTCATCTTTGAGAATTCCTGGAGAACAGGCGAAGTCCCGGCAGACTGGAGGAGGGCAAATGTTGTCCCTATTTTCAAAAAGGGGAAAAGAGAGGACCCAAATAATTACCCCCCAGTCAGTCTGACATCAATACCAGGGAAGATTCTGGAGCAGATCATTAAGCAAACAGTCTGCGAGCACCTGGAAAGGAATGCTGTGCTCACCAAAAGTCAGCATGGATTTCTGAAAAATAAGTCATGTCAGACTAACCTGATCTCGTTTTTTGACAGAATTACAAGCCTGGTAGATGAAGGGAACGCAGTGGATGTAGCCTACCTTGATTTCAGCAAGGCATTTGACAAGGTGCCCCATGATATTCTTGTAAAGAAGCTGGTAAAATGTGGTCTTGACTATGCTACCACTCAGTGGATTTGTAACTGGCTGACTGACCGAACCCAAAGGGTGCTCATCAATGGTTCCTCTTCATCCTGGAGAAGAGTGACTAGTGGGGTGCCACAGGGTTCTGTCTTGGGCCCGTTCTTATTCAACATCTTTATCAACGACTTGGATGATGGACTCAAGGGCATCCTGATCAAATTTGCAGATGACACCAAACTGGGAGGGGTGGCTAACACCCCAGAGGACAGGATCACACTTCAAAACGACCTTGACAGATTAGAGAACTGGGCAAAAATAAACAAGATGAATTTTAACAGGGAGAAATGTAAAGTATTGCACTTGGGCAAAAAAAATGAGAGGCACAAATACAAGATGGGTGACACCTGGCTTGAGAGCAGTACATGTGAAAAGGATCTAGGAGTCTTGGTTGACTACAAACTTGACATGAGCCAACAGTGTGACGCGGCAGCTAAAAAAGCCAATGCAATTCTGGGCTGCATCAATAGGAGTATAGCATCTAGATCAAGGGAAGTAATAGTGCCACTGTATTCTGCTCTGGTCAGACCACACCTGGAGTACTGTGTCCAGTTCTGGGCACCACAATTCAAGAAGGACACTGACAAACTGGAACGTGTCCAGAGGAGGGCAACCAAAATGGTCAAAGGCCTGGAAACGATGCCTTATGAGGAACGGCTAAGGGAGCTGGGCATGTTTAGCCTGGAGAAGAGGAGGTTAAGGGGTGATATGATAGCCATGTTCAAATATATAAAAAGATGTCACATAGAGGAGGGAGAAAGGTTGTTTTCTGCTGCTCCAGAGAAGCGGACACGGAGCAATGGATCCAAACTACAAGAAGATTCCACCTAAACATTAGGAAGAACTTCCTGACAGTAAGAGCTGTTCGACAGTGGAATTTGCTGCCAAGGAGTGTGGTGGAGTCTCCTACTTTGGAGGTCTTTAAGCAGAGGCTTGACAACCATATGTCAGGAGTGCTCTGATGGTGTTTCCTGCTTGGCAGGGGGTTGGACTCGATGGCCCTTGTGGTCTCTTCCAACTCTATGATTCTATGATTCTATGATTCTATGATTCTATCTCCTAGATGGGCTACCTTTTCAAGTTGACTCTGCTTACTTTAGATTGAGACTGCAATGCAAGGGGGAAAGACTTGCAGCCCTCCAGGTGTCATTGGACTACAACTCCCATCAGCACCAGCCAGCATAGTCAGTGATCAGGGATGATGAAAGTTGTGGTCCAACATCTGGAGGGTAACAGGTTCCCCAATTCTGCCATAATGGGGCACATGGCAGGTGGCCAAATGCTATGGTATGTTGGGGGCTCAACCAGGGATGGGGAATTAGTAGACCTCAGAAGTGTGTCTCTGTGGTCATTACCGGGGGGAGCTGGAGGGTGTCTTCACTGCGCTCAGCCGGATCATACCGCTCTTCCTCATTCGCATCCCTTCGGTCATAGTAGTCCTCATATTCCCTGTCTCTGTAGTCAAGTCTCTCCTCGTATGCTCTGTAAGTGCCATTGGCATCCAGGTCTGAGTCCTCACCAATCTCATACTGTTCTCCAAAAAGGTCCTGTCAGGATAGGAGAAATTAAGCACAGCAGAGACTGCCTGTTTCCTGCAGCCACTTTGCTTCCTTTGCTAGACTACCTCCCCACCACCAAATGATTACATTCTATTGCCCTTTCAAAGAAGGTAAAGAGCATTTGTTCATCCATTCCTGGGAGGGCCAGCACAGACACTGTAAAGTTCTACATGATTCTACACAGTATTGAGTATCAGTCTCAATGCTTCCTTTTTAAAAGTTATTAAGGTATTTATATACCATCTATTACTCTACCAAATAACCTTGCTGTAGCATTCTGCATCAGCTGCAGCTCTGAACCAACCTCAAGGGAAGCCCCAGAAGAGCACATTACAGTGATCCAATCGAGGGCATCCAATCACAGTGGCCTTTGGGGCACCCCTCCTTTGTATGGAATATTGAGCATGACCAAGGACTGCAAGTATGCATTTGCATGTGTACAGTCCCTAGTTCCATGGCTGTTGTGTGGGGTAGCACTTGAGCACAAGGCTCGCTCAAGCATTTTGGGTAGAATGACAGGGCCATGTGTGAAATAGCCTGGGGAATAAGAGAAGAAACAATGGTTTTTAATTACAGGAATGTAAATTGAGGTTAAATGTTAGAGGGAAATGTCATGTTTTCAAACAGCAGGGGTTTACTCCCACATTAATTTCTACAGTAAGCAGTAGTTTACACTGCCAGTCTGTGAGGATTACACTCCTTCTGTCCCTCTTTGTTTTACCCACATGCTGAGAAAGAAATTTAACAGCTCTCCTTTCCTTCTGTTGAATAATGCTGCCCTTGAAAAGGACACAATATCCCATTATTTCTGCCCCAGACAGTAAAAGTTATACCATACTTTCTACCCTAGAACCATCCACATCTTCTCTTTCAATTATCCCCGGGGAAACTGCAGTAAACTGCAGCTGCATTTCCCCAGTAGTAATTTAATCACTCAACTATGACTGGTCATGTGCAAACCCTACTGTGATGGAGACACATCCAACTCAGGTTCCAGCGGTGAATTGGAACTCTGATCACCTGTCAGTGAAAGCACATTCTATAAGGCTCATTCAGGAGTAGAATACGGATTGTTGTGGAATCTCCTTCTGAGGTTTCTCAAAGAAAGTTTAGGTATCTGTCATGGATGTTATAGTATGAATGAAAAGCAGCGGGCTGCAGGAACTGCTGAGTACTGCTGAGGTGGAGAAACTATGTTTAATTACTGCTCAGCACCATGGGGGCTGTAGACAGCCTTTTTAACCTCTGTGATTCGCAGCAGCTGATTGAGGTTGGGCAAAAGCAAGTGGGACAGTGTCTGTGAAACTAGAGGGTTTCAAAACATAGGTAGGCAAATAAACATCTGAAAGTTCCCCTAACACCAAAATATATCAGCACGTCAAAAACTAGACTGTCAAAATGAATAGACCAAAAGATTCCTTCTCTCTAACATGTTCTTCTCCATGTGCCTAGAGGTGTGGGTAATAATAATAATAATAATAATAATAATAATAATAAAATACAAAGGTAAGCCTTCAAATGTGTGGTGATCTATTTGTAATTTAACATGGTAAAGTCCCAGAGAGGCTGAACCACATGTTTTTTTTTTCCTAACACATAGATTAGACCAAAGTAATCCCTTTCTAAAATACTCTTGCAAATTGTATCAGACTTTCCATGGCCACTGGGAAAGAGAGAACACTTCTCCCAAGATTGGCATAGTCCTTCCCCCAAGCCCTCTTACCTCATAGTTGTCTGTGAGGTTAAAGCCAACTGTGACGGTGGTTGCAGTAATAACTCCAGGACTCTCTTCCCAGGATTCAGTGGCTGCCTTTGTAGGTGTAGCTCGAGTTGGAATCTCATACTTGAGGGTGGCAGAAGGTAAATAAGATGTTAAATACAGAATTTTGGGGGTGTGCTGTTATATATTTGTTACTCTATATCTAGCAGTGAGCGCATGGTGGTGTACAATTTGTCCAGGAGTTAGAAATATGTCATCAGCCAAAAGCCAACCAGGGCAGTCATGGTGAAAGGAAAACACCAGGGCCAATGGAGTCCAGCATGTTCAAGGTGACAGCAACCAGAGCCAGCCATGCTTCTGAGCCAGTAGGGTTTGGTTGGGGCGGAGATGTAAAATAATAAGCTACCATTCCCTAAAGCCTCCTAGCCTTAAGGCAGCCAGGTTTCCTGGGGCTCAAGCACTGGCATTCCAGAGGGTGGAGCCTGAGAGCTAAAGGCCACCTGCTAGCAGATATGGGGATAAAGTTTGGTAGGGCAGTTCCAGGTGCTATTAGCACCACGTAAGGCAAGAGCATGGCTTTGCATAATGTCTGCAGGGAAGAGCCCAGCAGGCACAGAGGCAGTATGAACAGCAGAAGCTCTCAAGCCAAGCACAAAATAGTCTGTCACTTTCAACACTCTGAGATCTGCAACCTCCCCTGGAGACCCTGCAGGCTGGTGAAATTCAAAGCCAAACCTCAAGACACAGTGACCCTAACAGTTCTTGACATCAGGCATATTCAATATCAGCAAAACCTACATATCTGGAGATCTAAGTACAGCTGCTACATGAGGGAGAGGCAGAATCACTGCTGTGCATCTGCTTCACATGCCGGCTATGACTGCCCAACCTATGGACCACTGGTCACCCACAGTGTGATTTTTGCATGGGACTTAAGTGCATCAATGGATGCTGGTTCACACTGAGCTGTCATTCCTCAATCAAATGAGTAAACATGGCCAATCCATTCTTACTCCTGCTGAGGCCCACTGCCACCAAGGAGTGAAAGAGGCTGCAGCAGAATGGAACAGCACATGCGACTTGTCGTGAATCTATCAGGCTAGGCTGAAGCAATGGAAGAGAAAGAAACCAAAGCCATTCCATCAGCTCTGCTGAGAAATCCACTTGTTTTGGTCCCTCTTCTCCTTGAACTGTTTCCATTCCAACTGGTCATTATAAGAACTACTTTGTAACTTTGAGAATTCTGGTCCAAATTTGCTTTCCTCGCTGTTTCCTCCCCATCCTTTTGTGTTGCACCTTTCAGGTTGTAAGTCTGCAAGCAGAGATTGTCTTGTTCACTATTGATTATATGTAAGCTGCTCTAGGAATCTTTTCAGCTGGGGAACTGGATAAAAATGGTTTAATTAATGAATTCACCCAGTGTTTGACCTGAGAAAGCAGGAGGAAAAGAAAGGAAACAGAACCCAAGAGCACTACTTACAAAGTGCACACAGTCACGTATTTCATCTCCCATGTATTTATTCCCTGGGAGTGTTTAAACTTTGGGTCATTATGAAGCATAAGTAAATAATGACAACAAATTATTTTAAAATGCACTGCTGTTATGCAATTTAATCTCAGACAGATCCCAAAATTGGCCGGGGAGGGAGGGAGGAGGGTAGAATTTTCCCTTCCAGCATCCAACATGCATGAGCTCTCCCCCCCACAACACCTGATATTCAGACCTCCAAAACAGTACTGCCACCTCTCCAACTCCAAGTCACAGTATGTCTTTATAGATTTACACGAGCAGTTTTTAATTTGAATTAGTTGATTCTGGAATGACAAACAAGATTTGCAAGCCCTCTGGCAGGCTCAATGAGCTTTGCCAAGATGTCTCAAGATGAAGCAGGGTGTGATCTCTACATATGTGCCACAGCCTTTGTAAGACTAGGTGACCTTGCCAAAATCCAAATGATCCATTTTTGTTGACCATGCTAAATGGGGGGGGGGTCAAAAGGTTGTGTAAAAGTATCCAATGCCTATTTGTGATCAACTGCCCGGCAGTCCTGAACTTTGCTCATAGACAAGCGTTTGGGGATAGTGAAAGGGAGGGATAAGCCCACGTCAAGGCGAACAGCAAGGGCAGGTGGGTGGCAGCTCTTTCCTGGGAAGAAGTTGGGGAAGGGAAGAGAGGGAAATATGCTTTTTCTCTGCCAGTAGTGAGCAGTCCAGCAGCTGGAGTTCTGATCCCAGAGGGAGGAACTCCTCCAACTGCTCCATTTGGCAGGAAAATGGTTCTCCCTGGCCAAGCCAACAGTGACTCACTGGCAGGATGAGCTCAGCAGCCCCCTGACCCATATTTCACAAGTTTCTGGATACTGCCCTGACATAAAAGGGCCAGTAATGGGAGGAAGGAAGGAGGGCAGCAAAATGCAGGAAGAGAATACAATGGGCACAGGAAGACATACCTATGGCATAAGGATTGGATAGAGGGGAGGCATGATGCTCATTTCTCTCCCCTAAGTATGGGGGGGGGGGAATCAAAGCTTTGGGGTTCTAACCGACCTGAAACACTTCTCTAGGCTGTTTCACACATGACAGAGTTGCAAACTCAGGTTTTCCACTCAGGAAGGAAACTGGAACTGCAGTGAATTCTATGAGGAGTGTCCTTGTTGCTGGACTCCAAAATTCCCATCAGCCCCAGCCAGCATGACCAATGACTAAGGCTGGTGGGAGTTACATCTGCAACAACATCTGCAGGGCCACAGGCTCCCCACCCCTAATATTGCAAATGAAAAGCTGGTCTAAGTTCAAGGGCAGACCAATAATTGATGATGTATCTCTTTTGACATTGTCATATTACGCAGCCTTGATTTCTGAACATTTTTATTTTTGCAACAAAGTACAAGGGATATGGGGGAAGCACTATAAAGAAAGGGACACAAAGAATATCAACACCATGTTCTGAATTAAGCTGATATTCTTTATGTCCCTTTCCTTACTTTTTTCTATACTGTGTTGTATAAGTAAAACCTTTGGGAAATATACCTTTAAAAAATCCAGGCTGCCTAACAGGACAGTGTCTTAAGAGATACTGATTCAAAATATCAAGGTCCAAAGCGATCCATTTTCTTCAGCCTACATTTCTTTATTTACATTTCAACCTGCCTGCCTTGTTCACACCATGATGAAGCCAGCCATAAATCTATGTGAACACTCTCTGTGATTTACCAAGAGGCTACTGTAGCTTCCCATCCATGCAAACGCCCTGCGTTACTCCAGTTTCCTGGGGAAATTTGGCTGATCAAGCTCATCGACTCACGGGCTCATCTCGACTTTGAAAATGACTGATGGTTGAACATCAGGAGAAGACCCATAGGAGACATGACCTGGCACACAGGTGAGGAGAATGTGTCCTCAGGCATGTAAACTCACCTGCGCGTCTGAAGAAAAAGCTTTGTGGCCAACTGGCACCAGTGGAATCAGAAGCATGGAGGTGAGCCCAGAACTCCCGGCTCTCCTAGAGTTCATGACCCCCGAGGCCAGCGGCTGCTGAACATGGTTTTCATGGTTGCCCCTGAGGGGCAGCAACATGTGGACAGAGGAGGCAAGCACTGAGCAGGCAGTTCTGCCTGAAGAACTGCTTGGGACAAAGCAGGAGAAAAGCTGCGAGTTAGGCAGGTTAGGCAGGACAGCTCAGTTAGGTGGGCAGAGGGTTAGGCCAGGAGAGGCTGTGTGTTATTAGGCCAGCAGAGGGCAGTTAGTTGCACTCTCTACCTGGCCGGGGGCCGGAGTGAGCGAGGACGTCTCCGGCGACTCCTTGTTCCTCTTCTTCTTGCCTCTCCCTTTCCTCTTGCCCTTGCCCTTTCTCTTGCCCTTGCCCTTCTTGCCCTTCCTGCGGGGAATGTTCTGCACAGGATTGGGGGGAGGGAGAAGACAGAAGAAGGGAAGGAAACAATGAAGGATGGGGGGAGGGAAAGAGAGAGAAAGCAGACACTTGAGAAAGAAGAGAGGCACTCCACTATTCCCATGGAACACCAAGAGATGCCACCCCCACCCCCAGCCACCGGGAGCCCATTCCCAAGAGACAGGTAGGCAGAGGGGAACAGGGCACACAGAAGAGAGACCCTTCACCCAATAGTCTAGCCCTTGCTTGCTTTGGGGCCAAGATGGCTCGATCCAGTAACAGTTTATACCTGTCCCTTCTGCCCACATACTCACGTTCTGCCTCCATTCCATCATGCCCAGGGCTCTGCTGGATGCCTTTGGGGTCAACCCCATTTTGCCCACTACATCCCACAGGCTGCAGAAGCAATCTCCATCAACCCTCAAGTGGACGATCCAGGCTCATGGCTGGCCCTATTAGCTGTGGGCTTACCAAATGGAACTAAAAGCAGTTCCTGCAAGAGGGGTTTCCACACAGAGTTCTGTTCCAACATAGGATCCAGGCAGAGCAGGGTACTGAGACCTTTCAGTAATTCCACAGGCAGCTGCAGAGTGATGGATGCCATTCTGATCATGATGGGAAGGGTGTAGCCTGGTTCTGGAGATCCACTTTCCCCAGACGACAGATTAATAACTCAGAATAGCTCAGCTGGTCAAGCATGAGACTCTTAATCTCAGGGTTGTGGGTTTGGGCCTCATTTTGGACAAATGATTCATGCATTGCAGGGAGTTGGACTAGATGGCCCTCAGGGTGTCCCTTCCAACTCTACAGGTCTATGATTCTATTATCTCTCCCACATCCCTGAAGTTAGCAGGCTCTGCTCCGTGTTTTGACTGACATTTCAAAGCATGCTGCCATAACTCCCTCCAGTCAATTCCCCTGCCCTGCCCCCATGAGCCCCCTTAAAAGGTCAGACTGCATGAATCCTTCTGTCCATTTAGTGATGCTTATATATGCTCATGCTTTGAAGCTGAGAGCCTGGGGATTTCCCTAGTTGATAACACAAAAATATGTGGCTCTATATTTCCTGACCATGACCCCATCCCATACTGCTTCCATCCCCACAACCCTTGTCAGTGTGTCATAAACGCAGAAGACAAGCAATATCTGGGGAATACCTCAGAGGCCCCCACATTAAGCAGGTCCAGCTCCAGGTTTCAGCAAGGCATGATGATGTACAAAAAAAAAGAGGCCAGTCTCCACATCTCTACCACAGGCTGAATATGCCTTTGCTGTAGCATTCCCAAGTCCTGGCATGGGCTTCTCCTAGCAGGACTCATTGGATGAATCCAGCTCTGCATGTGTATGAAGGCTTTCTGAATCAGCCTAGCATCTCTGGAATTCTGCCACCTCAAGTACCAATATTGGCCCTATGGAACCAGCAGTGCCGGCCCTACCATTCGCCAGAGTGGGGCAACTGCCTCAGAAAGCAGGTGCTGATGATGGAGGGGAGTCAGTGGGAGCAAATCTTGACTTTTAAGAATGGGGGAGGGGAAGCATCCATGGTACTGAGCAAGCCTAATATGTCACATAAGTCACATTCCATGGTCAGGAAAGGTCTTCTTCACTGACTAGGCCAGGGAGCATCGGCGGATGGGTGAATCTGCTGATTCAAATTTCTCCCTGTTTCTTGCTTTTCAGATCTTAAGTTCAGTTCTCTACATTTCCATATCAGTTTGAGAATTATTCTCAAAAAAGGTTCATGAAAATTTAGCAGCATTTTAAGTGCAGATTTTTCCTACTACACACGTTTTTGAATGCAATTTTCCATAACATAAAGCATTTTGTATGTTACATTCATCAATATAGACGTCTATATGCACACTTTACCTTAGTATATGCATTTCTGTACATTGCAGAATTCAGAAGAGGGTGGAGTTCACAGAATGGCTGTTTTTCAGTCCATGTACTATTCCAGAAAGTGTGAATTAAGTAGGCTTGCCTTTAAATGCTGACTTAATCAAACATCTCCCCCAGCCCTAGCTCCTATCTAGGCCTCCAAATTTGGCTCAGCTCTGGGGTAATAGTCACGAAAACAGGGAACCCCTGCACTTTGCTCTCCTACCTCTTCGGGATCCTGGGCGTGCAACACATAGGTGAGCTGTCTGTCGCAATCAGGCATGTAATGCTGACAATAGTGGGCTGCAGCTGCTGGATCCGGCACAATCAGCAGCTGCTGGAGATCACCCTGAAAGGAAGACAGGAGTGGGGGAGTGAACACAGCATGTCAGAATCTTGTTGCAAACATGTGCCCATGTGTACAAACACACACACACACACACACACACACACACACACTGAAAGAACAGGCAGTCGTCGTCAGGGTGTATACGTTTGCATGTACCATCTGCCACATGTCTGTGTGTACGTTTCTACTGCAGTGAGAAGAGAGTGTGGTAAGACTGGAGACAATTAAATGAGACAAATGTGTTTATTTTCTTGGACTGCCTTCTCCTACAACAACTAGTAACTGTGTTATATAACTTGCCCTAAATGCTCAAAGCACTCCACGGGCATTCACTCAGTAATCTTTACAACAGCCTTCAAGATCAGAATAACTATCCCTCTGTTACAAAATTGGGAGAGGGGAGCCTGAAGCCTTACTAGTTACAAAAGGTCACCCTGTGAGTTGGAACTTGGTGAGGTGGGAGAACCATTTCTGCTCTTAACCACAATACCACATCATCTCTTAGGAGGAGGTTGCTCTCTCTCTGCCATGCAAGGATAAGAACTCATAACTTTTCTCCCAAGAACTATGCTGTTTTTAGGTACCACACCTCACAGAACTCTAACCCAGATCCTCCCATTCCAGAAGCCACAGCTTCAGTCAGTTAGCCAGCCTAAAGGATTGGTGAACGCTGACCTTCTCTATTGTTTGCTGCCCATTCAGGCACTCCCAGGCCTTGTCTGGTCCTCAGCCCAACCTTCAAATTGGCTAGAAGCCCTGTGTCCATCTGTCCAGATCAATTCAACCTTGGTCTTGGATATTTTCTTAGCAGGCCTCCTTGCCAGTGTTCATACAGAATTGGCTTCATGAATATCAGACTCTTCTTCCATTTGCCTGACTGCTGATCTCATCCTTTCCTAAATGGACTTTGTAAGGATACAGCACAACAATCCAAATAATCTCCTGTCCACTCGTGGATCACTATCTTTGGACCATGCTCCAGACAGCAAACATTTAGGCAACACAGAACTTTGCACCCAGCCAATGATGGAGCCTGGCAAAGAGCTCTGTATAGTCTGAAAGTCTGCATACTCATATGCCAATGGAACTTAGAGTGCACTAAAAGAAGTCAATCGTCCCTTTTCCCCTTCTTTCTTTTCGTCTGTCTTGTCTGGGACCACAATGCCAACAGCACAGTATGCCAAATTGTTATGACTGTGCATGTACACAAACATGCTTTGAGTTGCAGCTGGACATGCCCCCCTCTCCCTCCACTGGGCCTGTGTGATCCCAGCCAGCCCTGGTGCACAAGCAACATATGCTCCCAATAAATCATCTCATAAAGTATGTCCATTGGGCCTGTTTCCAGCACAGCCCCCGGAACCGCCTGCTCCCACCTGCTCAGCTGGGACCCACAATTACTGTGCTCCCAGCATTCATTTGGAGATGGAAAGGAAGAGCAAGATGGAGAGCACAGGGGGAGGGAGTGAGTCATGGCCCAAGGGTCAGGTAGGGACAGAGAGGGCTGGATCAAGCAAAGGAAGCCCCTCGGTCAAAAAGGAAGTCACAGGGAGGGAGGAGCCGCCAGGACTGGGAGAGTGTCCAGATTCCCAGACACATAAACAAATAGAATCGCATATGCACACATACACACAGAGAGAGAACTTCTGCATACCCAGCTTTGTAAAAATATACACTGAAGACCCTGTGAATGCATATTTACTAAGGCACACGTCTAAAATACCTCCTAGCATTCTGTTCCCATTCACTGATGTCACAGCTCATTCAATCTACTTCCAGCCAAATTGCAGAGTATCCTTTCACATTTTCATATACTACTGTCTAGCAAAAAGCATACTGTGAACCCTCTGTGCATAACCCCCTCCCAGATTTATTCTGTGGGGAGAATAGCCAGTTAGGGTGAGCTTGGGGTTAGGGAGAGTTACAGGGATAGCCAAGAATTTTAATCACCAAAATTGCATCACCAAAAGTCGAACAAGGAGACCCTACTCTCTCACACATTCAGGCCGGCTGCTTACAGAAAGGTGGTTAATATTGCAAATGGGTCATTCAGATATTACAAGCAGGTCTTTAGCAACAGGGGCTTTTAGAAAACATTTTAATTAGTTAGTTAGAAAGTATAAATTTTGACTAAGCATCCCGAAACAGGCAGTGAACACATGCTGAGGAGCCTTGATTGGCCAAGGATCTCTGGCCTTCATCCACCACACATCCAGGGATGTGTACCTGCCCTTCATACTTTCTGTTTACTATGGATAAATGCAAGTGTTGCAGCCGTGAGCATGATTGCTGTGTGGAGTGGTTTTAACTGAAGGGCTGGAGCAAGGAATGAGAGTCCCAGAGTCCCCTTTCACCTAACTAGAATGGAATTTGACAGAAGGCAGAATAGTGACTGCTCGTGAAACTATAGTTCCTGCACTTCTTGTCCTGTTGTTCCTCTCAAGCCCACCCCTCACTGCAGGCTCCCTGGTGCCTTTGCCTGGAGCACTCCGTTCTGCTTCAGGAGGATTAGCTGCATTCCTTGCTGGAGGTAGGAGAGAGGATTAGAGAGAAGTGTGACAGAACAGGCATACAATGTAGCTTTGGAGCATTCCTCCTGGTTCCTTACACACACACAGAGAGAAACAGACAGAGAGAGAGAGAGAGAGAGAGAGAGAGAGAGAGTTTCAGTGAGCCCTCCCACCACATTGCTACCCAACAGACAGTTGCCCCACAGTCCAAAATGGCCACATCCAAACCTTCCAGGCACTCCGTCGCTGCCGCCCAACTCCCCAGAGGCTAATGGCTCTGGGCCAAGGTTTCCTGAGAGCCACTACAAGAAGTGCTTGTTCTTGGCCACCCCCAGGACCCAGCCTAGATGCCTTCAAAGACCTTCTGCCCTCTGACATTTTGTGCCTGGGGGAAGAATGTAGGAGGCGGCTGGGGTTTTTCTCTGCTTCTGGAGACCACTGGAAAAGGGCCAGTGTTGTCCCACCCAGATTTGGGAATCCCTGGGGCGAGGTCGGGGATTTTCTCTCCAGATGAAAAACATCTGCAGCACTTGAAATATTATTATTATTATTATTATTATTATTATTATTCCCCACCCATCTAACTGGGTTTCCTCAGTCAGTCTGGGGGCTTACAGCATATCTAAAAATATAATTAAAAAAACAAAAATTAAAAATTTCCCGATACTAGGCTGCCTTCACAAGTTGTGTAATTCTTTATCTCCTTGACATCTGACAGGAGGGCGTTCCACAGGGAGGACGTCACTAACAAGAAGGCCCTCTGCCCTCTTGGTTTTCCTTTTAAAACTTTATTTCCACTTCTGTTTGGAGAAGGTAAAATATATGGGCACTCATTCCACAAAAGTGCAGAATCTCCTCACTGCAGACAGATACCGCTTCCTCTTCTCTGCCTTCTCCTCGTGCCTTCTTCCCCTGCCCCTTTTTAGGTTCCTGTTTCTGCCTATCCACAGTGGCTCACTTCGTGGGATGGAGGCACATTAATGGCCTCCCAGCAGAAGTGCTGCTGCCATTTACTGGGAGGAGCACGGGTGAAGCAACAGCCAGATTGGGAATATGCAGTCACATCAGTAGAGTCAACCCAGTGCTCCCACCTGTTTGCCCACACAGCCCTGATCTTGTTGCTGCCTTACTCCTCCTCCCCATAAGCAGCCATGACACTACTGCCCGGAGGCTTTTGCTGCAGCTCTGCCCTACCTGACAAGCCATTTTTGCTGCCTATTGTGCACCCTTCCATCACTTACATTATCTCTGGGCTCCCTGTCCTTCAGCTTCACTACCTCTTGGACCTCTTTCCAGTCATAAGGCCTATGTGAGGTTTTAATCCCAGCCAAACTGACAACTGTCCCCTTTCTTCATTTGATCCTGACAGCAAACATTCCTGAGTAGCTGAAATGTTTGCAGACAATATTCTGTGTCATCTCATGAGCTCAGGCAACCCATACCAGAAGTTTCACTGTCACAGTCTCCCATAAGAAACAAAGCTGGCACATAGGAAAGGCCAGATGTTTGGTAGGTTATGCATCCCAACTAGAGTTTTGTTTGTGAAGACATCTGTAGGCAAATATAGACTATCTAATTGACTGGTACACTCTTTGGCAGCAGTTAGAGGTGCATGAAATGATCAAAGAAAGCATTTGAGACTTCTGAACGATCTTTCCTACCTCAAAAACATCTTCATCCAGCCGGCGAGCCGCAAGCAAGGTCACACCATCAACACTGACAATTGGCTGCATGCCTCGCTTTAGGGGAAGTATTGCAGGGTCTTCACAGTCAATACTCAAAGATACATTCCCACCTTCCACACTCAGAGCAATGCGATGCCACCTGCCAGGGGATGGTACAGGTCAGAAAGGTGGGTATTAAGTGGGATAAATAAGGTGCCTGGAAACAGGGCACTGGGGACCTAGAGCATACTCTCATCTGACAGTGGAGTGGACTGACTTTCACCATGTATAGTTCTAGGGGATGTGAAACAGACCCAGAGAGGCCAAGAGAATGAGACTGGAAACAGTGCTATTTGCTGTTGGCATAAAAGAAGCTGTGGGAATATGATCCAGGAGGAGAAAAGAGGCAACACTGAATTTTCACATAAATAATGATTGTTTCCCACATCTCAAAATTCACTTTATTTGTATCCCACCCTGTTCCCAAGGAACTCAGGAAAGCACATGTGCGGTTATCTGTTTTATCCTATAAGGTAGACTAGGATGAGAGAGAGTGACTTGCCCAAGACCACACAGCGAGTTTTTTGAAAATGTACAAGTGGGGATTTGAACCCAGCTCTTCACAGTCCAAAATCTATCCAATACACTAACCCTTTGATATATGGATTTGAACTACTCAGCTAAATCTTGGGCTGAAGATCTCCACTGATAATCACTTCCATGTCATTTAAAAGTTCACATCTCATTTATCCTCACAACATCCCCAAGAGATAGGCTGGGTTGACAGAGTATGTGATAAAGAACTCCCTAAGACCATCCAGTAAAATTAATGGCCCTGGAAAAATGTGAACAAATGTCTGGCATGATCAAACCCAATACTTTATTCACTACTTCACACATACCAAAAGGCATGGTGTAATTGGAGAAGACCACAGGAACAGATATGGGATACGAGAATCATGGGATGGAGATGAGCAGAAATGTCTCACCACAATTCAATGGCATTTAACAAGGAATTATCAAAACAAAGAGTTAAAGTGGATGTGGGGAACATTTGGCCCTCCAGACGTTGCTGGATGACAACTCTCATCAGCTGTGACCATCAACCATACTGACTCCAGCTGATGGAAGCTGAAGACCAGCAACAGCTAGAGGACCACAGGTTCCCCATCTTTAGAAAGTGGAATATTAGGGCTGGGATACCACCTTAGGAAAAATCTGTGTATGTGTGTGCCTGGGGTGTGTCCACAGAGGTGGGGAGTGTCCACTCATTCTTCTTATCTCTGTTCAAGGATTTTAAAAAGGTTTTGATAATTGGCAAAACCTATTTGACTGGAGAGGCTGATGGGAATGTGTGCACAAGGGAATATGATAGAAGCATACAGAAGCTGTCTTTACTGAGTCAGACCACTGGTCCATCTAGCTCAGTATTGTCTGCACGGACTGGCAGGGGCTCTCCATGTTTCAAACAGGGGACACTCCTAGCCCTGGAGATGCTGGGGGTTGAACCAAGAGCTTTTTTTCTGCAAGGCAGATGATCTACCCACTGAGATGTGGCCCTTCCCCATGAGACTTTCATTGTACAACCATCAGCTCTTTGAAAATATATAAGACACGGTAGACCTAAACTGGTCTTCCAGTTGTGTGCATGTGTGCCCAAATCAGATAACAACTTTCAGTGGCTTCTTCCCACTCCACCGATCCCAACTCACTTGCCATCAGCCAAGTTGACTCGGCGAAAGTGAGGATAGTCCTCAGGCACTGGGTGGCCAAGCTGGTCTTCATAGAGGAAGACCGGAGACCGTCCGATCTCTACACCAAGTTGCTGTACTCCCCGCTCATCATATACAGAGAGCAAGAACGACTGGCTTCCTTTGACAGCTCGCAGAGTAGCCAGTATTGAGAAGTCCACTGGGAAGGAGCCATCTGCAAGGGAGGAAGGCAACGCATCATGACAGTGAGAACTGGGAAGGAATTAGAGAAAACAGTACTGAAGTGATGGTATAAGAAATGGAAGGTATTGTGCAGCAGATGGGGAGAAAATGGGATGGGAAGTTGGAAAAATACAAATTCATGTACTGAAATATATGTTAACTTTTGAAAATTTAAACAAAAAATATTACAAAAAAGGCTCACTGTCTGCCCATCAGCTTTGATGCAATACACAATCCAATGAGTTTTCATGCTCCACCCTTACCAGGAAAGAGCTGTTTAGTTGGGGCGCTGAAATATGTCTGGTTCTCTAGGCGGAAGGCAAGATCACTTTCATCAGAGCCATTTCTCTGGGTGCAGATACCAGCAGCGATAGAGACCCCATTTTTGCCCTCTCGCACACCAAACGCCTGGAGCACATCCACAAGGCCATCTGGAAGGGAAGAACAGGACACAGTTACCCCTTGCCCACAATACAAAGTCATATCTGGGGGGGAGTAAGGGCAGTCCCCACTTCTGTGCCCAGACAGGTCACTTTTCTTCTATGAGATGAGAAAGCCTTGCCACACACCATAAAGATGATGTGTTTGTTGAAAACAATAGCACCTGCTTAGCTAGAGGTAGATGTGGGATCAAAAAGGAAGTGTTTGGACACCATGGGAACTGAAACCCTTTCCATGCCTCTCTTACATTTCATACTTCTCCCATCGTCCTTGACCACTGGCCATGCTGTCTGGGGCTAAAGGGAGCTAAACTCCAAAAACTTCTGGGTTCACCTGAAACATTTTGGGCTTTTGATTTGGTGATGGAAAAACAGGAGATTCCTCCCCTCCACCTTAAGAGTCCTTAAGCACCCATACTAACTTTATAAAAACACATATTGTCTTCCTAATAATTTGCATTTATTTACTATTACACATAGGCATTTAGAGATACAGAAGCAAACACACAGGCAGACAGTATTTGTCCCAAAGCAGCACCAGCATCTTAGGTATCTCTTGACGTTCCTTCCAAAGTCATAATGGCCACCAAGGTGAACGGCTTTAAAAAAGAATTAGACAAAATCATGGAAGAGCAGTGGCAGGAGAGGATCTTCTCGATTTTGTAACTTCGTTACTAGAGAAGTTGCGCTGGTTCCCTCTTTGCTGTCCTTCCACCAGTGGGTAAAGACCTTTCTATTCCAACAGGCCTTTGGGAACTGACTATTTTTGAGGAAAGGGCTCTTTTTATAGTATTTTAATTCTATTAGTGTTTAATTACATTTTTATGATAGTCTTTTCTGTCTTTTTAGCTTGTTCTATTTTATCTGTGTAAGCTTCCTTAAGTTTCAGACTGGGGAAGAGGCGGGATATAAATTAATATCATCATGATCATCTACCTCCACTGTCAAAGGCAGTATGCCTCTGAAGACACTGTGAGTCACGAGCAAGGAGAGTGCTGTAGCACAGAGGTGCACATAAACATCTGGTGGGTCATTGAGAAGAAATGGATGGTGAACTAGACTGGCCTTTGGCCTGATCCAGGAGGGCTCTTCTTATGTTCTTAAGATGGCCTTATTCAATAACAGCCATATTGCACATTAGAGACCATCATTCCCCAACAACAACAAAGCCATGCCAAGTCTAGCAGAACGGCATGGCTCAGAGCACCATCACATTGCCATGCCAGCTCTTCCATCATCTCCGTCTGCTGTGCAGATGGGCTGATGGCTTGCATGCACTCAGCTCGTGGCACATGTGACTTGCGGGGGCTGGATGAATGGGGGGAAATGCATCTTATTCCTAAAATATGCCATGTGGCAACATGCCTTCAAATTCCAATAAACTAAGGAGTCTAAACAGAATGTCATACTTTTAATATGGATAACTTAATATGGAACAATAATTACCACTTCTGTTCTATGCTCACTATCAATAATCATGATAGAAACCCCACTGTGTACGTTAATTCACACTGAATGGGAAGGGAAGTGGGGGGAATTCTGCACCTTTTTGTCATTCTGCATCTACAAAATGAAAAAGGCAAGGGAAACTACTTCACAACCACCATTTTTGAGAATGGATTCCATAGTGAGGATGGAAGATGTTTGAAAATCCAGAAAGAAAACAGGACTGGCCTGGGTTGAAACTTAAGCAGCACATTTACATTTATTCCTGTGCCTTCTGCTTCATCACAAACTAGTAGAAGTTGGAATTCATCAGTCAAACAGACCATATAACTTTTCCCCTGGAGCTTTCCAGACCAGTGACAGCATATGGATGACTCATGGCAGCCTGGGCTCTGGCCTGATCCAGTGAATGCCTGTGGAAGCCAATCTCACCATGGCCTTAGGATACAGGTTCTGTCGAGCCATTCTTGCCATCACTGGCTACCTTCCCAACATGTAGGCATCCTTAGCATTGGCAGCGGTTAAAGGGATAACACAACATCCTGCTGACCAGAGTGCCTTCCTGGCCAATAAAAACCAGCCTGATCCATAGGCTTGCCGCACTGTGGGTGTGGGATGAAAGGAAACTAAGACATGTAGACCCAAGCCTTAGAAAATTTGTATATGGCAGACCATGTCAGCCCAGCAACAGTAGTGTTGGTGGTCTATTAGCTGGCACATTTAAGACTTGCATGTCCATTATCTGTTATACTCAACAGCAGCGGCAATAGCAGAGCTTCTGCAAATGGCAGCATCGACTGTGTGGGCAGCATTTTGCATTCACCACAATGTGCCAGACCTAGTATCACTCTGGGGCATTGTTTGGAGGCTGGCAGCCAATATATTTTTCTGTGTAGAAGACACCCCCATGTATAAGATGACCCCTATTTTTTGAGCCCAAAATTAAGACATAAATATTTTAAACACCAAACTGGACAATTTTTATATTTTATTAAATATTCAAAACACCGGTATATTTAGTACAGTATATTTAAACATCAAACAGTGAGGCAAGCTGTGTAATGGCGGCTGCTCCTGTCAGCTCAATGTAACTCCACTGTAGCTGCAGCTCCAGCTCTCCCACCTGTGTGTTGCACTTTTGACTCAGTATTTACGGTATGTACCATATCTACTCCATGAGCACCAGCAGATGTGGACGCTGATCAAGGAGCTGCGACTGCCAGAGCTGCCTGAGTGAGTGCGCTTGGGGAATGGGGGGTCTGGGTAGCCAGGGGGCGGCTGAGGGAACCAGGTGGATAGGACAGTGTCCGGAGTGGGGGCTGCAGGGTTTGTCGTGAGACCAATAGTGAGGGGAGGCTAGGGGGAAAGAATATGGATGGTGGCATGTATTTATTTATTTATATATTTAATTGCAACATTCTGTGTATAAGACAACCCCCAATTTCAAACTTAAAAATTTTTTGGGGAAAGATTGTCTTATACATGGAAAAATACAGTATTTGGATAAAATTCTACAAAGTGGTCCTCTTTTTCCAGGGACGGGATGGGCCTAAGAAAAGAAAGATCTCACAAAAGTTCTCAGAAACTTGTCTTCTTGGAAATTTTGGCTCACGTCCAGATATAACCCACCGGAACTGGCAAACCACTGACTGTGACCACCGGTACTGGCAAACCACTGACTGTGACAGACATCTTCTGGAATGCAAGAGACATTCTGCATCTTTCCTAAACTGGGAGAATCCCAGAAACCCAGTTTTCATTATTATTAAAAGTGTATCAGTTGCAGGTATTTTAAAGCAATATAGGCTTGCTGAAGACCAAGATCTCTAGATGCTCAGAGGGATAGAGAGAGAGATGGTGCATCCAGACCTTTGATGGTTTGGGCTGGGATTCAGTTGCATACTGGCAAATTTAGATTGTACAGTTCAAGTTGATACTGAGCTCTTGCTCAACAAACCCATTTCCCGAAAAGATGGGACTTCTGTGATGAGGAAAGCGGTGGGAAATTGCATTGGAAAGCATGGCATAATGCTTGTTTTGATGTAACGTCACCTAGCCTCCCTGCAAACAAAGAAGGATGACTGCTCTATAGATAAGTCATCTGGAAGCACCCAAAGGCATTAATGGAATCCCCCTGTCACTTCCAACTAACCTTCTCCCTTTATCCTGTGTTAGGCAACCTCTTTCTTGGTGTTCTCTGGTTCCTATAGCAACCAGAGCCACTATTCGGATGGCCTCTCTTCCAACAGGTGGGCATGCTTCCTGCCTTTCAACCTTTGTATATATTTTTTCAATGTACTGAGAAGTGAAAAAAAATGGCAGTTTCTTCCACACAAAGGGGTTCCAGCAAACTCCCGGCACAGGGGGATTTGAGTCAACCTCCCTCATTCTGACAAAGTTCTTCATAAGGTTATTTCCTCAGTTATTAGTGGGCTGCTCATACAAGGTTTTTATTTTATTTTAAGTTTTTTAGCTTTTAAAAAGAAGCCTACCTGTGGTTTAAGCAAAGAGTTAAGGAACTAACAAATAATGTACCAATAAGTATGTTAAGTTAATTAAGGCACCAGCTTTAACATCAACCCCTCTGAGTTATTGCTGTCACAGAATTTAATCTTTTGACCTGTGTTAGATTAAAGGCAGACCCTCCAAGTGTCCCTATTTCCCTATTTCTCCTGATTTAGAGACGCCGTCCCAGTTTCTGATTTGATTCCAGAATGTCCCGTTTTTCTTTAGGATGTCCCTATTTTCCTTGGACAAATGTTGGAGGGTATGGAGTTACCCAACCCCCGAGCCATCTGAAGGAAATCCTGTAGAGGAAAGTTTTTTAAATGTTTAATGATCTATTGTATTTTTATATATGTTGGAAGCTGCCCAGAGCAGCTGGGGCAACCCAGTAAGATGTGTGGGGTATAAATAGTAAAATTATAATCATGGGATGGGACGTCCCTATTTTCATCGGAGAAAAGTTGGAGGGTATGTAAAGGGAAATAACAGAAATATCTAGAAAAGTAACTTTCAGTTTATTTATTTTTCATTTGAATCAAAAGATTATACTTAAACACACACATATATTTGAAGGACTAAAGCAATGTCCAGAATGCCTGTGTGTGTGTTTCTGTGGCTTCCCTTGGCCTGGATGCTTTATACTAAGGGATGGCACAGGATGCCACAATTCAAAGTAATGTGTTGGGTGCCACGGGTCATTTGTGGGGCCTATCTTTTTCTTGCGTTAGAATTCCATCCCTCAGAGCTGTGTCCATATTTAATTTTATATATTTCAACATCCCAGTAAGGCAGCCTAGGGTTGCAATTGTGTTGTTGTTGTTGTTGTTTACACACTGCCTTTTCCCCTGACAGGACCTCACAGCATCTTACAGATAAAATGAGAACAGGTAAAAGCATAGAGGAGGAAATCATTCAAATACAATGTCAGGGAGCGGGAGAGGTGAATGTCCAGCCACCGCCTGTCCATGTGGACAGGACAGAGCTAGGCAGAGAAACCTGGCATGGCATGAAGCAGCTTCCAAGGCCACACCGTGAGTATATAGCTGATATGAATTGGAAGTGCCGACCCTCCAAGTGTCCTTATTTTCCAGGGAGATCCCTGATTTAGAGAAGCCATCACAGCTTCTGATTTGATCCTGGAATGTATTTTCCTTGGAGAAATGTTGGAGGGTATGGTGTTATCCGACCCCCAAGCCGTCTGAAGGCAGCCCTGTATAGGGAAGGTTTTTAATGTTTGATGTTTTATTATGTTTTTATATGTGTTGGAAGCCGCCCAGAGCAGCTGGGGCAACTCAGTAAGATGTGAGGGGTATAAATAGTAAAATTATAATCATGGGATGGGACGTCCCTATTTTCATCAGAGAAATGTTGGAGGGTATGGAAGTGAAGGATTTGAGAGCTCATAGTACATGCTCTTAACCACTACCCTCCTTCCTCTGGGGGCCTGTATAGAGAAGGATGAGTGTTAAATTGCCCACATAACCAAAGGAAAGCAGAGCACAAGTGCATAAGTCTGTGAAAGCAGGAAGGTGCCCCATGAGGAGGCCTGGGCATTTATTACAGAGGCAAATTCTGCCTGTGTTTCACACACACATACTCCTAGGCTAGCCTATGTGTGTCCGTTGGTCCAGGGGTGAGAGAGAGCAAGGCTCTGTAACAGGGTTACAGCTAAGACTAAGAGGGGGAGGCAAAGGAGGAGTCGTGTCCATTCTCTTCCCCTCCTATGCATAGAAGCCAGGGCTCAGCCAAGAAAAAGCCAAGCTGCATTAAAGGAAGGAATGCATTTGTGCATATGCGGAGTGCGCTGACAATCTATGCACAGCCTCCATCCATCAGGAAAGGGCACAAGGGCTGGTCTGGCAGAGAACCATATCCTAGCTGGCAGACTTGAGCACCTCAGGCACCTCCCATGGCTCTGGAACCGAACACCACAAAGAGCCTTGTGGCTCCTTAAAAGCTAATAAATTGGTTATGGAAATTAAACACCTCCCCTCAATCGCTCACTGTGGTTATAAAAAGCTGTCTGTGGCAGTTTCTCAAGGAGGGAAGGTCCTACCATTTCTCCCCCTCCCTTCAGAATTAAGTCTGGGTCTGTTGTGTGCTTCGCATACTGACAAGAAGGTCTGTTTCACTTGATTCAAGCATTTTTAATGTTTGTCTTTTTTAAGGGTCCTTGTAGCAAGAGAACTGGAGGTTTCGCATGCACCACCCCCACTTGAGCTGAGAAGAGCTTCCACAATGGTCGGGATGGGTGAGGAGGCTGCAGAAAGATTTCCTTGGAGGTTAAAAAATGGTTTCTTTCCCTCTCTCTCTGAACAAATTTTCTAACCTTTGCTGGGAATTGTGTGGGGAGTTCTAATACACCATAGTCTGTCCACTCAGTCCTTTTCCACCAAATTCTTTTTGCCTCCTGCATTGGGATGGGAACATGGAACCTCTGACCTTAGAGAAGCCACAGCTCTGTCCCATCTCCCATGCTCCTTTGACCTAGTTCTAAGATCCTGCTTCCAGCTGACAATGCTCCCAATGGACTTATTGTCTCCGCTCTGCTGCTCTCTGCCCACCCCCGTCACCATTCCCTGTCCAAGCAAAGCATTCAATAGGATTTCCACGTTACCTTCCCACATTAGCAGCCACATGCTGGGATGGCAACTGGGCATGATGGGGATGTGCGGGGGAGGCTTGTTTTCCTGCCATCCCATTTGCACACAGAAATTCAGTGGTGGAAAATGTGACCTTGGGAGCTGAGCATCTGCAAACAATCTCTTGTCCCTCTCTAAATGTCACCAGCAACCCACTGCCAACAAAGGCTGGTTTCAGGGAGCCCCAAGACAGGAGAATGTAGGAGTTTGGGAATAACGCAGCATGCCTACATTGCAGTTAGATGTGCAAAATCAAAGTAGAATCCCACCTATAGAGTGAAATTCTATAAAATAAACTGACACACGCAACAGAATGTGGCCTGGATGTACAGTTCTGTTTTATATGAAACAGATTTCACGAGTTAGAATTGTAGAGTTGGAAGAGACCCCGAGGGTGATCTACTATTTCAATGCCCTTCCCTGTTTCTTTTTAAACTCCTTACACATAGAAAGGTAGCCTAGACTGCTGCTGAGCAAATTTTCTACTTGCAGGGATGTTCTTTTTTTAAAGCCACACAAAACAACATAGGAAACATTCAAAAATGTGATTTCCTCACCACCAGTCTGAAGTTGTACAACTGAGCCCATTACACAACACAGGCTACTGCCTGTTTTGAATGCAGGCTTAGCCTGAGCCCAGTGGGAACTGATTGGCCAGAGTGGAACTAAGACCACATCCAGCCAGCACAAGTACTTCAACAGCAGCTTAATGCCTATGTAGTTCTGTAGTTATGCTGGGAGGAGGACAAGGGGAAACTGGGGGAAGATGAAGACCTTTCCCTGCTCCTGCAAACACACTCCTTTCCTAGGGATCTGCTGCCTACAATAGAAAGAACAGCTTCACAGCTAGCATGCAGAACAAGAAAGAACTCTGCAGTGCCCTCCCACAGTCTCCTTTGAGGTGGAAAAAAGTAGGGAATGGATTTCTGCACAAAACCAATAACTTTGTACAGGCATCTACTCCAGAATAATTGATTTACTGCTCTTCTCCTCCATCCTTTAACAACCACCATGCATTAACTGGCAGCTGCAGCTGTTACATCTCCTGACTCCTTCCATAAATGAAGCTCATTCTTTCCCCCATCTCTTGTGACCAGCAGGACTTTTAAGTTTCTCCCACAGTCGGCAGTGGAGGAAGGTAAGCCAGCAGAGGAACAGGGGCAAAAGAGGGATGGAATTCGAGGCAGGCCCAGCCTACCCGGTTATTTTAAAGAGGGGGAACAGGCTACCTAGCAATTTTCATTTGGGAGGAATTCAACATCACGCTAAACCTATTGCTCCATCACTGCAAGAATTTCTGCTTGCCTGATGGAACAATCTGCCCTGTTCTCCCATGTGTGCTATTCCAGGGGTTACCCTGAACCTCTGCAGAGCCAATTTGGGAGGGTGCAGGGCAAGGAGAGGAAGAAGTATTGGTGCACTAAGAGAAGTCTTTGCATAGGCTTCTGCTGGCAGAGCTCATGAGTTGAATCCCACCCATATTTTCCACTCCTGTAGCAGAAAGTGTTCTGGCTGCAGCCTCATCACATACAATGGCAGGTATAGGAACTGCCCATTAATGAGAGGCTGCCCCACCCCAGCCTTGAGACTACAAAACCCATGATTCAGTGCAACTGTGTGTGATGCACATGTGCACAAAAAACAATGAGGGTGGTTCAACAGAAACAAGCAATTGACAATATTGAAAGAATGACAGTGTGCTTACACGGCTAACTAAAATTTGAACAGGCAGATAGATTTCCCACGGAAATCCGTTTCTTAGAGCCAGCAAAGGGGGATTGAAAATGGAATTCTGCCCATAAAGTTTCACACATGCCTTCTGAATTAATCCCTAATGCGGTTTGCCTTTGTTCATGTTAAAGTAAGCTGAGATGGATACATTCTGTGTGCCAGTGTTCCAAACACAAAGAGATGTGAACAAGATTTTTTGTTTCCATCTAATAAACAAGAGTTGTACAAAATCTCACATCAGAAGCCAAAGGGGAGAAAAAACTGAGGGCTAGTTCAGCAGCTCAGGAGTGCGTGCTCATGTGAGCAAGCATGCAATATAAGCCAAGAGTTCATGGATCTTGGCTGCAAGAACATCTGCAATCTGGAAAGCACATTTTTCCAAAGTTCTCAGATTGGAGAAGTTGCCATGGTTAAGATCTATGAGCTTCTGACTCACATGACACAGTTTCTCATGCAAGTACACACCCAGAGACGGTGAGAAGGGCTCACACAAGCGTGCGAGACAAATATCACCCAACCCGACTATGTGTCTGAGACCACAAGAGAAATGAGATTGTGGTTCAGAGCAACCTGCCATTTAGATCAGGAATATTCTAGGATGATTGGTGGGAAATCAAAACCACAGATACCAGCCAGGCTCCATTCTGAGTTGGCTGCAAATGTCATTGACTGTCTCTGCTGAGAGCATCTGAAATATTGAACTAAAAAGGCTCCAATTTTTAAAAAAACAAAACCTGTAATAAAACAGATTTTTAAAATCTGAAATAAGTTCAATAAAGCATTTTGTTCCAGATCTCACTGTTATAGCCCAAATAAATAGCCCAAACCTGAGCCTCCATGTCTATGCTACTCCTCAGACTACCAGATGCTGAGTTTCATTCTATTAGCTTCTAGCTAACAGATGTCGCCGTTGCTTACGGGTAGAAGAACTTTGAATGGCATCTGCACTTTCCAAATGAAGTTCCAGGGAAGCTTATCAGGGTCCCATGGCAAGATGATCTTTAAAAGAGGTCCAACCTTCTCCTGAAATTCAGTCACAGGGAAGCACAGAGTATGCCTGCATGGAGCCACTAGCCACTTAGTCTTCAGCTGCCTCCAACCAAATCTCCTGCAATGACATGTGCAAAGAGTCCTTGGCTGGCAAATCGAGGAAATGTTTCCCAGTGGGTAGGGAGTTTGAAAACCACAGGGCTAAATGGACCCAGCATCGCTTATTCTGTGTCTTTATCATTCCCCCACAATGTTTTTGGATAACATCGGGCAGCAAAAAGCTCTGAATTGGATTTGAATGCAAAAGTACATGTGACATGGGAGGTCCATGACTGGATCTCCAGACATCTTTTTAAGCTGAAAAGAAGGCATAGGAGAATGCAAAAACCGGATCTGGGCCATCACACTGAGGAAAGGTGGCTTAACCCTTCCTCCAGCGCCATTTCCCTGATCAAAATTGTTCCCCAAGCTCACTTCTAGGCCCAGCAGGAACACAAGTACCTATACTGTGCCCATTGCCTTCCCCCCTGGGGCTAACAGCAGTTCAGGAAGGTGAATTTCAGTCAGGAAAATGGCAAGGGGGGCAGGATTAAATTCCCTCTCCTTTTAAAAAAGACGTTGGAAAGCTAAATAAGGGATCTCCCTCTTCATCTGCAATTTGCCCTGGTGTGCATCAAAAATGTGGAGAAGGGACAGGGCTAGGGTCAGGATGGAATGAAGGATACTAGGAAAGCTTGGGTGGGAAGGAGGAGGCTTATTCACAAAGCTGCAGCCTGGGAGCTGAGGAGGAAACGATGAACCGCAAGTGGCTTGGAAAAAATGCACTGTGGGTGGTCTCTGGCTGCTTGTAGGATCCAGCCCTGACCTGCTCTGCCCCAAACTGAGATGATCCCAGGCCCCGCCTCATGTAGTCAGGATCTGATCCCAAGGAACATAATGTGCTGGTACCAAAGAGAGGAATGCAGGCAGAAAGCCCCACCAGGCTGCAAGTCTGAGGCCTAGCTCTCAGGGAAATAATAAACCTGTGTCATCTGGGCTGGGCTGCTTCACAGTGCAGATACGGGAGGAGACTTACATATTTCTCCTTCGTACAGAAGCAGGGAACAAGGGAGAGGAAAGTTATTGCTTACTCTTCTCACCAATTGTTTGGGGTTCTTGCTGTTCTGCAAGGAATTTTTGCTAGTATGAAAGGCCAGATAATCAATAAGATTCCTCCCTCACCTGCAGGTTGAAGTGGCTCAGCGCAAACTAGGCTTGAATGGAAGTGATGGATGATAAATTTAGATTCCCAGTCGACTAACTGTGAAGAAAGGGTGTGCACATAAGTCAGTACTGACCACAGGAGAAAAAACCATCACTATGATGAAGAAAGATCAGTTTTAGGTGGGGGAAAGCCACCCCTCCCCACAACTCTGCCTGAACAAGATAGCTATAACACCTTGTTTGTCTCTTAGGTCTGCTCTTTGAACAACCCTCACACTTGATTTATTCATTAACTCCTATCTCTTTTTTCCAACAGAAGATTTTAAGGTGGCTAATAAAATAAATATGCATGCAATACAATAGGCCAAGCAGGCCAGTGGAACAGTATCTTCTAAACTTTCTCCCATTCAGAGTAGCTGGCTTCTCCATGGACAATACAAAATGGCTGGCTGACCAGTGGAAATGGGTTTTCCTCTGCTAAGCTGCATGTAGCCCTAACTCTCTTCTCCTCATTATCCTAGGAATTTCAGCACCACTATTTCCACCCCCATCACCTCTTGTACCCAAGATCCAATTGAAGCTACAGAGTGGAGTATGCAAAGATGTGAGTCCAATTCAGGTATCACTAGTAGTTAGGGTGGCGCTGTGGGTTAAACCACAGAGCCTAGGACTTGCCGATCAGAAGGTCGGCGGTTCGAATCCCCGTGATGGGGTAAACTCCCATTGCTCGGTCCCTGCTCCTGCCAACCTAGCAGTTTGAAAGCATGTTAAAGTGCAAGTAGATAAATAGGTACCACTCCGGCGGGAAGGTAAAACAGCATTTCCGTGCGCTGCTCTGGTTCGCCAGAAGCAGCTTAGTCATGCTGGCCACATGACCCAGAAGCTGTATGCCGGCTCCATCAGCCAATAAAGCAAGATGAGCACCGCAACCCCAGAATCAGTCACAACTGGACCTAATGGTCAGGGGGCCCTTTACCTTTATAGCTAGATCCTATAATGTGCTGATGATAGAATCACTTGGGATATAGGTGTAAAGAATAGGAGGAGGAAGCTGTTAGATCAGCTGTTTGCTCACAAGAAAGCTGTTCAGCCAGGTAAGGAAGGGCAGGGCTGGAGAGATGCTACAAGGTTCCAGACCCTCCTGGTGGCTTATAAGCCTCAGAGGGAGCCACAGGAAAGGAGAGAGGGGAAAGCTCCCCTGTGTGTCTGGCTACTTCCATTACTTAGCAAAGTAGCAGGATTGCCTGGTGATGGTCCCTGCAGAAGTCAGGAGCTATAGATTCCTGGGACAACAGAAATTGTGCTACTGCAGACCCCTCGGGTAGAGGAGTACCAATGAGGATGATTCCGTTATCCAAGCATTCCTAGTGTGATGAAGGATCCAGCAACAGGAGAGGAGCAAATACATAAACATTGGAGGGGGGCATGCAACAGACATAAAATGGTGCTAATTTTCAGCACACAGAAGCTTTTCAACACTGATTAAATGAAAGAGGCCTAGGGACCATCCCTGCCCCCAGGTAATGAGTGTCCCTGGCTCAGCTTCAGGGGCTGCTAGATACACTGACAAGTTACCAGCTCAGGCAGCAACAGCTCCACTGGAGGAAAAACAATGGAAAAGGGGACAGGCCAGCCAAGTCTTCCTCCACCGGATACATGGGCCATGGAGCTCCAGCCAGAGCCCTTGCCTGCCAGATGTTCACAGCTGGGCGTATGTCCCCATTGGCTCATCTACACAACCTGCCAAAATCTGGATTTTCCATTCCCAGCAGTAAAAGAAGATAAATTCCAGGGCAACCCCTGAGCCAATGATGTCAAACCTGTAAGCACCACCTACTGCTGCTGCATGTTATTGAATCTCCTTCCCTGAGCACAGGTGACCTCCCGGGTGACCTGTCCATGGTGCTGAACAATAAGTGGTGCAGCCCATGGGAACCATCCTAATATTAGAAGCAGGTGGAAAGCTGACTCAGAACCAGCAAGAAGCCAATTTGTCTGCAGTGGCTGCCTGGAACAACTGCACAAACAGGCACCCCAATGCAGAGAGATGTGCAAAACACAACACAGTCTCACCAAACACAGAATCATTCACCTCATTCCAGAACTAGAAAATATTCCAGTTTCCTCAGAAGCCAAATACAAAAAACATTAACTTATCCGTACTGTCTAAACAGATAAAACCCTCCAGTATAAAGCAATGATAACAAACTGTTCTGGGAGAATATGAAGGGGAAAGCTGGTGACTTTTGGATTAGAGAATCAACCACCACTGCAGAGAAAATGAACGTTGTCCTGGTGAGTACAAATGTATGAGTGGAAAGTCAAGGTCCAAGTCAGCAGTAGGAGGTCCATCTTGTCATCTGTTCTAAGCAGCAGCAAGTGCCATTATCAGGAACCTGAACAGGCATTTTCCCACCATGTTATTATTAATAATAAAAATGGAATGGAATGGGCAGGAAGCCATGTGCAAGGACTTCTGCTTATTCAAAGGGGCTTTCCCCACTCTCCTTCCCCCATGAGCCCCAATGCCCCATGAAATTGGCTCAGTGGGGAACAGAAGAACCCCCAGAGCAAGAGGGGGGTCATTTTATCTGACAAGCAGAAATGCTTGCACTAACAGAATGTTTGATATACCACAACACTGAACATTTCCCAGAATTACATGCATTTCAGCAAGTAGTATAAGCTAGTCTTGGGTATGATTTTGTCCATTCTGCTAAATTTTATTTTGTTTCTCTTGCTGCTTCTGCTACTTCATTTCTGTGATGCTCTGTATTTCTACTGGTTTTTATTATATGTTGCCCTGAGGGTTTTTACTGAAGGGCAGCACAGACATTTTCAAAATAAAGAAACTGCATGGCGGTGATGATAGTTAATAACAGCAGCAGCAGCAAATTATATCCATCATGAACTTCCAATATACATGACAACTGAGGGTTTCAGAAGCTAAAACAGATAGGCCCCCATCCCCAAGGAGCTTACAATCTACATTTCAATAGTGAGGAAGCATCAGTAGGGGAGAAGAGACAAAAGCCACAAGGAAACACATACTGTCAGAGCTGCTTCCAGATCCCAGCTCACAGAGGATCACGCTAGCCAGCGTCCACTTTATAAAAGTCTTTATTGAGTTACAGTTTCCATTTCCAAGCTGCAGCGTGCAGCTCTACGTCTTAGAAGCTAGACCGGCGAAGCTCCGTCTGAGTCCCCGCCTCCTGTACACCAACTTAATACTCTAGCCTTACTCCACCTCTTCCGCCTTTCCTTTCTTCTCTGGGTCCCTCTGCCCCCTGTGGTCTCTTCCTTCCTGGACTCTTCCGACGCCGACCCCCCGGACCCTTCTCCCTCTTTGCGGCGGGCTTTAGGACCTGGCTCCCTTTCCGGGCTGCTTACTGTGCCGCCTTCCTGCGCATTTGAACTTGGCGCGCGCGCCCAACTTTTCACCTTCCTCTTGACCGTTTCCTCACTCCCCGATGGAGGTGTGGCCAATCCTGACTCAAGCCCTCCGGCCTGTGGCGAGTCACCGGATCCCGATACCTGGGACCCTTCCTCCCTACTGCGCTCTGGTGGGGAAGCTGGCCCCGATTTCCAACTGCTGCTCTCTGAGTCCCCTCTGGTCCCTTCTTCCTGGGGTGTCCCCCTAGGTGCCCCCCTTGCTCTGACCACTGGCGCTCCTTTCTGTGAATCTTCCGATTCACTGGAAAGACTCGGAGATCTCGGGCCGCCGTCATTGCTCATGTTTCCTTCGTATTCCTCCCCTTCGCTCTCTGTTTCCTCCCTTTCCTGTGCCTCAGCTCCTGAACCCCTGACACATACAATACCTCTTGATATTTTACAGCTTGCCTTTTGAAACATGCCTTTTCAGTCATGGCACTGCAGTGGAAAGCTATAGGCACTCACAAGCTATAGGCACACTTCATCCCAGCCACATGAGCATATTGATGCACTGAGTTACACTTAGAAAAGGCAGATGAAGCAGTGAAGTTTTTGTTTGGAAGCCTCTCAAGCTTACCCCCATGTGTCTGTTATATAGCTGGAAAATGCAACATTCTGCCCAGTACAAGAAAAGCAGAATATTTGATTGCAGTGGACAACAGTTTATGAAGCACTGTTCCATATAAACACATGTCTATCCATGCCTTTCTCTCTCCCACACAATAGAGGTTAGAAGAGCCCTGTGTGGCCAGCTAGCACATAATTTTCAATCCTTTCCTCCATCTCTGCGATCCTTTGGCCCTGTGACTGCCAACTGAAACCCACTGCCAAGAGTGGCTAGCAACAATTAACGTATGTCTGGTGTTTGACACGCCTGGCTGCCTTTCTAATTGCCAGTGCCAGAAATGCATAGAGATCCTGGGGTGTGGAGCAGGACCACTGTCTTAGTTCTTAACATTCAGCTTAGTGCTGGTTTCAGTTTAGTACTGGAAGCCCAGGCTGCACGTCATTCTCTTAGTTCTACGATTATGGTTGTGGGGGGATCCTAGAGTTATGGGGCTGGGGCTGGAGCACCTGCTTTGAATGCAGAAGGTCCCGGGTTCAAACATCACCAGGTGAGGGGCTGGGAAAGACTCCCATCTGAAAACTCAGGAGAGCCACTATTAGGCAGTCTAGACAATTTTGAATGAGATGGGCCAGCAGTTTGACTAAGGTAGAAGACAGCTTCCTACATTCAGCTGAGATGGCCTAGTTTTGGCAGACCTTAGTACTGGACACGACTAAACAACAACAGTACTGGCATTTGCAGCCACCACTGTCACCTTAAGTCTTGCCATACTGGGACATATCTGGCAGGCAGCAGTACTTGCAATCCTGTGTGGCATCCTGTGCCGGCCACATTATATGACCTGGTGTCCTGTTGACCCCCTTTCAGAGAAAGTTGTGGTTGAAACTGCATGCTTTTGAGTATTAGCTGTCCAGGAATGAGGCCAAAGAACAGAATGCAAGCAGCTGTGTACATTCTTGACTCCAAGGTATTTGCCCCAGCCCTTGTTCTCAACCATAACTTTGTATACAATGAATCAAAACAAACAAAGATTTTTAAATAAAAAACAAAATGAAATTCTGCAACAAGAAGACCCATATTGGGTGATTTGGAATAAATTATGCAGCCTGCTTCCAGATAGATAGATAAGATTGCAGCCATTACTAATCCTACTCAGAGTAAACTCACTGAAATTAATTAACATGACTAATTTAGGCCCGTTAATTTCAGTGAGGACTCTGAGTAGGCCTAACATTCGATACAGCCTATAGAGGTATACAGGGGGGGGAGAGAGAGAGAGAGCAAGAGAGTTATGTGCTTTGGGATAGCAATACAGAAATCATTTAGGCTTTCTCTGCATTTCAAAACTAGAATTTGTGGGGGGAAATGGGGGAAATGTAGGTTGGAGAGTTATGAAAAATGGGGAGAGGTGAACTGTAGGACCAGTAAAACAGTAATCACCAAGGAAGAACCAAGAGATGCTGAGCAATTTTAAGTCCCACCCTGGGACCACCAAAAACTCCACTCAGCTCAGATATAGCTTGTGGTATTTCACAAAAGTTATCAGCAAACACCAGAACTGAAATAACTCCTATGTGTTTCTAGAAGCTGAGCCTGTCTGGATGCTAAAATCTAAGCCAGATACTTTGCTGGTCTGGCAATCTTGCAAAAGTGAAATGCATGTTGAACAATTGAATAAAGAATCTCTCCCCTTCCCTGTAGAAACAACAACATTAACAGCAATATTCCATTTTCAAAGTGTTCCTCACAATCACAAAATGTGGCCTTTACATCAACTCTGTAAGGCAGGTCATAGCATTAAGGTAGGACAGCGTTACCGGGGCATTTTTGGCCACAACTGGAAAGAAGAAGCAAAGGAAGAATGGATGCAAAAACTTATGGAATATGCAGAAATGGTGAATGAATAAGAAATCAAGATAACAAACTTTTTATAAAAGAATGGAAATGGTTTATTTAATATTTACAGATCAATTGTAAACAGATATAAACATTGGCAGGATTATTGTAATAACCTGCAGCTACATAAGTGTGTGTATGAGATAAATAAATGAGTAAGTTAAGTTAATTTGGATATGCAGAAGATATTAAAAATAAATTTAAGGAATCGCAGAAAGAGGGGGAAGGAAGTGAAGTTTTAAAATGTCAAAATGATTGTAAAATCAGTGAAATGTATATATTTGAAAAGTATAAATAATTTTATTTTTTTAAGGTAGGTCAGCATTACTGTTCCCAAACAAGTCCATGGCAGAGGCAAAATATGAAGTGGGTCTTCCTGTTTCACAGCTCAGTCTTTTAGCCATTATGCGCCACTTTCTCTCCCTAAAAGCCCTTCCCGGTTTCCTCCACCTGCACTTCTTGACTGCCTATTTATTTTCATGTTCTTCTCTGCAATCACAAGAGCTAGAAACTTAGGCTTTTTAGAACTCAAGACCAAACATTCTCAGGATGCTGTATCCTGCATCAATCTCCATGTATAATCATTAGAGGGCTTCCAGATGACTTATTCCCATGAGTCACTATGGCATGAGTGCTGAAGTGAAACAAACATTGCTTTTCCAGTGCCAATTTGTGTGTGCAGATCAGTGAGTTTGAGTAACATCAGCCCATCATTATTTTTTCCTTTGCTTTTTAAATAAAAGTGGGCAGGTTCTAGAAAAACTGAAGTTTTGATAATGGGATACAAAATGCCTTGTCTTAGAAGTGCTCCCTGTTATTAGGGCTACTATTTTGAACTATGATAGACTTTTAGGCATAGTGATAGCCCTCCCTTTCTCCTACCCTCACATACTTGCACTGCTGGCCCACAGAACAAGGATAACCCCCCACTCCCCTGCCTGAACATGTGGTTTGTGAGAGACACATGCACAGTGAGCAAGAGGTTGGGTGAGACAAGACAGGGAAGGGGAGCCTGTGGGCCTTACAGATGTGGCTGGACTACAACTGACACCCCCCCTGACCACTGGACATGCAGGCTGGGATGGATGGGAGTTGCAGTCCAGCAACATCTGGAGGGCACCACACAGTGTGCCCTGAACAAGATGATCTCAAGGTCCCTTCCTGCTCTATCATTCCTTGATTAAAAGTCCTGGCAGCACTGCCAGTGCTCTGCAAAATGTTCCTATATATAGCACTTGAGACAGTGGAAATTAGGAGGAGGTGGAATAAGCAGCATCAGTCCTCAGTGATTATATGTTTGGTGGAAATCCAATGGTGATTGACAAAAAGAGATACATTTATCCAAATCACACAGAGACCAAGCACATATGACTATCTATCTCTGCTCTTGTCCACTATTTGATGCCCGCAAGCTTGTTGCTACATGCATGCAGACAAAGCACATCTCCTGGCAACTGTCATCTAGAGCCGTCCCTCAATCCCTGTGGCACTTCAGGTGCAGACGCTGAGCTCATCTGCCTGAAAGGCCTCTCATTTTTTCTCCATCATGTCCAAACAAGTCTCAGACGAGCTTGGAATGAAGCTGTAGATGTTTCTTGGGCCCTTCTGCTTTTGATGCTCATTCAGCTCTGGTTAAAGAGAACAGAGCTGTTTTGTCCAGCTCTGGGTCCAGCTGCCAAGCCATTATAAAGCATCAAGATCTCATACTATCAGTCTTCTCTTCCCTTCTGTAGTTGTCCTAGACCCCTGTCAGAACTTGCTCAAGGGGCCAGGAGTATCTTGCATTCCCCTAGCAAATGTTTGACATGATGATGTTAACACTACCGAGCATCAACAATGGCCATGAGGGTGATCAAACGCATTTGCCGGCTCTTTGCTGCATTTCCAGACATCTGCGACATGAATGAGAGACTGTTTGTTTAATACTCACTGCACAGACAGACATTCGATGTCACATACATCAGTGCCTGAGTGGCGGGGGATGCAGGTCAGTGTGTGCATGCTCTGAACAGTGGCACGGGTGGTGCTGGGGTCTAAACCACTGAGCCTCTTGGGCTTGCCAATTGGAAGGTTGGCAGTGCAAATCGCTGTGATGGGGTGAGCTCCCATTGCTCTGTCCCAGCTCCTGCCAACCTAGCAGTTTGAAAGCATGCCTGCTCCCTTGGCCTGAAAGTGAGATGAGTGCTGCAACCCCAGAGTTGCCTTCGACTGGACTTAACCATCCAGGGGTCCTTTACCTGTACTTTTTAAATATGTATATGCACTCACCTGTTGGAGGGTGAGAGAATTATTGGGTCACAGTAAAGTGATATTTTTTTTTAGGGGGCACTGAAACAGTTCCTTGCCAAGGCCACAAAGGACTCTACACCTCTTTGTAAACATCATTTTCTCTATGGCACCACAAGCTATTATCTTGGCAGTTTGCATGGACAGGGCAGAAACTTGTGTCATGTGCTGCATCCCACATGGAGTGATCGTTAAGCTTCGAATTTTACTGCTGATGCAGTAAAAATCCAGCCCCATCCTAAAAGCAGTAAAAGATCATCATTTGGTGGATCACTGCCATTTTGTCTTCTCTGAGCATGCTCAGTCACCACTCACCATCAATGAAGGCAAGTGCAGAACCAACAGAGCCTTTTCTTCAGGCAGATCAAGATAACCAAGTGACAGCAAAAAATGGAAAAAAAATTAGCAGGGGCAATTAGACTAAGATATATTACTTGATTACAGGTATTGATTAAAACCTCTAGAATGTATTTTGTATAGCTAAGCCTTTATCTGTATCTTCGGTTCATTGTATTTTATTTTATTGCTATGGCTAGTGGCTGATGCAACTAAAGATTCTTCTGATCTGAACCAACAGGGACTCACTCAGCACCAGGCATCCCGTGGTGAAACACACCAGCCCTTCCAGAACAGGCCACACAAACGTAGCCTGAAACATGTTCCTGCATCCATGTGTGGGTGAAAAGAACTTTTTTTGTATTTGCCACAGCAGTTTGGCACAAGGGTACAATAAGCTTCTGAGCTGCACAAGCCACCTTTGCTCATTCAAGATCTTGCTCAAAAGCTTGCATGCACTTCATGTCACAGAAGGCTGTTATGTAAAAACAACCACCTTGCCCTTGGCCTTGGCCAAGATTTCCTTCTTTTTTCTTTTGCATTGCTTAGTGTTTGTATACCTAGAGGTATCTTGCCATTTACAAGATTGCATAGATCCCCATGCTGATCCCTGCAGGTGTCATATCAAGCCTTGTGCAAAATCAGCACAGGTTGCAGCAAACCTGTTTTCTAGACAGTACTGCTGCTACTTGTTTCACGCCAGGAGGAATAACACTTAGCATTTGCACAAAGACTCTGTTTTCAAAGTGTTTTACATTTACTACCTGAATGAATATTACAATAGTTCAGAATACAGATGCTAGACTGCTAGAGGCACAACAAGCACTTTGTGGTGGAGCTTTTTCAGCTGCACTGGCTTCTGCTGCATTTCTGAGCCCAGTTTCAAGGGCTGCTCCTAACTTTCAAAGCTGTTCAAGGGGTCACAGTATGTGGAAGTGGCCAGACTCCACCAGTGCCTGTCCAAACTCAGAAGCCCTTTTCCAGCTTACCATGTCATCTGAGGTGTGGTGGGTGGCTACCAGGAAAAGGGCCTTTTCAGTGGTGACAACACCCTCCCCTCCCCCCAAGTTTTGGAATGTTCTCCACAGCAAGGCTGCCAGGGAACAATATTCTTCACCCCAAACAGGTTTTTAAAGTTTTGTTTATCTGCTTTATATGGATACTGTCTTTATAGAGTGGCTATGTAACTTAAGGCATAATCACAATGGTGTATCTAAAGGGCAGAGTATAAATTTAAACAAGGGGTGGGGAACCTCCAGTCCGTGGGACAATTTGGGACACCAGAGGGTCCAAGTTGGTCCACAAGACCACTTTCCCCAAACCACAGGGTGCAATCAGCTGATGGGTGAAGGGCAGGGTTCAGTCCTATGGGATGCCACTTTGCCAGAGAGTTCCCTGTGGGGTACATGCTGATAAAGTAGATCCCTCCCCCCACAAGTCAACTTTGACAGGTGAGTTGGCCCACAGGAGCTGGTGGGGAGATAAAGATCTATGGCCAACCAGGTACCCTACCCCTGATCTAAACAAACTAACAAGCATAGTTTGTAAGGTAGGTCTCCTTAGATAGCTACTTACACTGGGGTAAGCAGATGCCATAAAACTCCTTTTCTATGAGAAACTGGTGCAAAAACAATGTGATCGTAGCATTGCTTGTCACTCTGAGGTTTGGCCGGGTTGTTCTAAGGAGAAAAGTAGTTGCTCTAAATAAGCAATGAAAATAAGTAAGTAAATAAATATCAAGAAATGTACACTTGAAGATTTGTGTGTGCATGTGTGTGTGAGAGATACAGAGAGAACATTATTCAAATGTGTCCATTTCCCATCTGTATTTGCCCATCTCTTTGTGTGTGAGGGTCGCCTTCTACGCAGGGTAGATACAAGAGTGTGTACTTTGCTGCACAGTGTTTATCTAAGCCCCTCGCTGTGGGTGCCTGTCTGTGTTATTCATCTTCATGGGTGGCTGTGAGAAAGGCAAACTGCACAGCTTGCCCCACACACCCTGGAGCCCCATCCAATCTCCCTTGCAAGCCTTCTTCCTCCAGCCCATCTTTAAGTAAGATCTTAGGAACACTGGTGGTTCTGTGGTTCATAGATTCCTGCTTATTAACTTATTTCATTTCATTAACAAACACTTCTCACCCCTCACCTTTTCTACACAGCAATCTTCATGGCAGCTGACATAAGAATTAAGAAATGCAATTTGGGGGAAAATATAACACATTTTTATAAACATACACATAAGGCTGGCCTTAAATAACAAAGATAGATTAGAGAGATAGAGAGATAGAGAGATAGATGGATAGAGAGATAGATGGATAGATAGATAGATAGATAGATAGATAGATAGATAGATAGCAGAACTATGCAGCAGGTAGAAATAATAGGGCAGGGACACAATTTCTATGCAATCACCCACCAAACACTCATGCAATCAAAATATATTTTAAGTTGATGCTAATAGAAAGAAGAGTAAGCAACCAGCCTAATACCTCCAAGGAAGGAATTTCACAAGAGGAAATATCCTGCTGCTGGCAACTACGTGCCTCACTCCCCAAGGCAGGGATACACAGAGAGCAGGGACTTAGACGGTGAACACAGCAAACTGGCTGGTTCATGCAGGAGCACAACCTCAGTCCTCAGCTGTGTGGGTCTTTACAGATCAACACTAGCAATTTAAATGGAACCAACAAACAAACTGGGGGCAATTGAGGATCAGGGCAGAACTTGGTTGGGGGCAGAAGTCCAGGGCCCTACTCACCCCACCCCCAAACACAGCAGGGCTGACTTACTGCATCATCTAAAAGGGAATCCCACCCCACCCGCCCACACACATAGCCCACAGAAAACCATTAAGTCCAGAATCTAAAACTACCAAACTTAACACAAGTGGTGAAGATATTTAACAAGATATTTTAAGGTATTTAACAAGTCTCATTTTATAACCTGCCCCCTGTATTCTGAGCAACTTTAAATTTATGGACCTTGCTATTTCCAATACAATCCTGCAGCCATTTGCATGATAGCTGCAAAAGTTCTCCATGGCATGCATGTGTACCAACATATATTTTAAAGTATGCATTCTACTTGCTACAAGTCATATTTTAAGCATGAATTGCATAAGAACAATGTAGCCTAACACAATGAAGCTTAAGGTGTGGCCTTGGGAAAGTGATCTGATTTATATGGAAATGGCTGGAATTATGAGCATGAGCACTTCACAACTGCAACAGTTTGTTGCAGGCACCATCTATATGTACTAATAATGATCTGTTCACAATGTGCTGGTCCTTCTGTAGCCACACCAGTGCCATCCATGCACAAGTTGGAGCTAACAACAGGCTTGAGAGAGCCACACTGTTTGCAGAAGCACAAAAAGAAAATATTTTGAGGGATGCTGTTCTTTGGAGCAGAGGATGGAGCATGCTCTGTAGGCTCAAAATGCTAAATGAGTGTTTGGGATCAAGGTATTTTAAGTATATGTTACTACCGAGAAGGTCTGGAGGTCCACAATGATGGGATAACATTAGGACTGCAACTCTATTAAATACATTTTAATCAATCAATAGTATGCATTATGTTAAATTAAGGTTGGTTAATCCATCAATTATATTTGTATGTATTAACATTGGATAGTTTCTGAAGCAAGAATCACACTTTCTTTGTATTTAGACACAAATGCACATGCCAGCATCAGGCAGCATCTTAGAAGAGGCATTCATAAGCACTTGTACTAAAAATGATAATGTGTTCATTAAAAATCCACTGGCCCTATTAATTGTGGCACCTTTAAAGTCAAATTGTATTTTCTTTTTTAACCAACCAAATTTTCTAACTGAATACTTTGAACACTAAAAAGTTATATATAAATATTTAGCATCATCATACTGTGGGCAAGCACCCTGGGTGCGCCCTGGGATTATGTGCATTGCAGCTTGGAAAGGGAGGCAAACACGGAGGTAGGAATTGGATTCATACTGGCAGGTGGCGCCTCCCTCCTTTGCACCAGCCAAAACACGAGGGAGATAAGCCTCCCTCGACAGAGGACTCTCCCGGAATGAATGTGCGCGGGATAAATGGCCCTCGCTGTGGTCCCTCCGTCATCTCGGTGGGGCTTGGGAGGGGGGGGGGGACTTCTGCTTTACTCCGAGACGGTTTCCCCTGCATGGATTTTCGGAGGGAGGTGTCCTGGGTCTCCGATGCCTGTGAATACCTAAAATCCACACATCCTCACATGCCTGCGGGAACCCCTCAAACGGCGCAGGGCTCTCTGCTGGCTCACCTGTGGAACAGGTGGCTGGTGATGGGGTGGAAGGAGGCGCCATGGAATAGGGAGATAATAGAATAATATATCGTAGGAAGGGATATATTGTTGGAAGGGAGGGACCACAAGGGTCATCTAGTCCACCCCCTGCAATGCAGGAATCCAGTGTGAGGCTCGAACCCAGGACCCTGAAATGAAGTGTCTCCTGCTCTCAGCTTGAGCTATCACACTCAAACAGTGTGACAAACGCACTGGCACAGGCAGCCCGCAAAAACCTGGACTGCCCCAAGGCGTTGCTGGAAGCCATTCTTTTAAATGCACGTCCATTCTTCAAACTGAAGGGGCTCCGTGGATGAGCGCCTGTTTTCCACGCAGGACGTGCCGCGTTCAGTGCCCGGCTTCCCCCCAGCGGGCTGGGAACGTCCCTTGCCTGAAACCCCGGGGGGAGCTGCTGGCTGCCTGGGTGGACAATACGGAGCTGGAGGGGCCACTTCGGTCCGGCTCGTTTAGATCGCGTTGTCCGACGCGCGCTCGGCGCTGCGCGTAAGAGGCCCCCGGAGCGCAGCCCAGACGCCCTCCCGCTTAGCCTCCCTCTAGCACCCGGCGCCCCTTACCTGCCCCCGTCCGGGGAAGTCCGCGCCACAGGAGGGCCAGCAAGCAGATCAGGCGCCTCGCCAGCTGTGCCATCCTCGCTCGGCGCCGGGATCGCACAGGGCGCTTCCCTGCTCCGCTCGCAGACTCCGCGGGGAGGCGCGCAGGCAGCGCCGCGGCCAGAGAGGGGCGGGAGAGACGCGCCGGCCCCGCCCCGCGCCCGCCCCCGATCGCGCCCGGCAGGCGCCCCGGCGGGAGGGGACACGAAGGGGCTTCCCTGAGCCGGACGCAGCGCGCTCCCTCGGACGGCTAAGAGTTGAGGAGCGGGGAAGGGAGCGCGCCCTGACTTTACTCAGCAGGAACAGCATGTTAACGCTGTCTCTGCCTCTGTCTGTCTCTCTCTCACACGCACATACAAATGCCCCTTCACTCAGCACACACACACACCTGATAATTCCCACTTTATTATTAGCATCCTTTATTGGATTTCTACACTGCAGCTGGGTGGTGTTCAGATTGAGGCTATGTACAGGGAGGTCAGGCTGGCTCTGGAGGGTGTCAGGTTGGGCATTTGCGAGGACCGGAGGCCAGCAAAGGGCGCGTCACTCCCCTAGCAGTGCTTGCATTTCCACTTAGAATGAGCGCCCAGAAACAGGAGCACTCGCCGTGTGCGCGCCTGCTTCTTCCAGGTCAGGGTAGTGGAGGTGGTACAGTTGAATGCCTTTATTGGGGGTGGGGGTGGGATACTGGTGGAGGTGCAAGTGCCTGCATTCAACTTGCAGATGGAGAAGGCTAGGAAAGCCCCTGGGAGCCCAGGCATGTCAGGACGCAGGGCCAGGGAAGCTG
Organism: Podarcis vaucheri; assembly: GCF_965113315.1. NCBI lineage: Eukaryota > Metazoa > Chordata > Lepidosauria > Squamata > Lacertidae > Podarcis > Podarcis vaucheri. The sequence continues at coordinate 1,939,427 of NC_138760.1, forward strand.
GGGAATGAGAGCTATGCAATGCAGCCCTCTCCTCCTTATTCTGTTCCCTCAGGATGGGGCACCCAAAGGGAGATGCCAGCAGGAGGATTTGCAGCATCAGGCAGTTTTCTAGTCAGGGAGGCTGTGCTGAGTTATGGGGCCTGAGCTCGGAAGTCATGGGGACCTCCTCTTCCTCCACCTACCCCACCTCTCAATCAACAACTCACAATGCTTCTTGGCTCCTTCTATCCATCACACACAACTCCTAATATCGCTGTGTTGATGAATATGTTATCAAGTGTCATATCATTTCAGCTGCAGTAGCTCGGGGCAGTTGCAGCTCAGCTCTGCTCATATATCTTCGGCTCTGCTCATATTCCTTTAAGGCAAACAAACATGACACATAATCCCACACAATCACTCTTGCATTGGCCTCAGTCCCAGCAGCGTCAGGACAGATCATAGAATCATAGAATCATAGAATCATAGAGTTGGAAGAGACCACAAGGGCCATCGAGTCCAACCCCCTGCCAAGCAGGAAACACCATCAGAGCACTCCTGACATATGGTTGTCAAGCCTCTGCTTAAAGACCTCCAAAGTCGGAGACTCCACCACACTCCTTGGCAGCAAATTCCACTGTCAAACAGCTCTTACTGTCAGGAAGTTCTTCCTAATGTTTAGGTGGAATCTTCTTTCTTGTAGTTTGGATCCATTGCTCCGTGTCCGCTTCTCCGGAGCAGCAGAAAACAACCTTTCTCCCTCCTCTATGTGACATCCTTTTATATATTTGAACATGGCTATCATATCACCCCTTAACCTCCTCTTCTCCAGGCTAAACATGCCCAGCTCCCTTAGCCGTTCCTCATAAGGCATCGTTTCCAGGCCTTTGACCATTTTGGTTGCCCTCCTCTGGACACGTTCCAGTTTGTCAGTGTCCTTCTTGAATTGTGGTGCCCAGAACTGGACACAGTACTCCAGGTGTGGTCTGACCAGAGCAGAATACAGTGGCACTATTACTTCCCTTGATCTAGATGCTATACTCCTATTGATGCAGCCCAGAATTGCATTGGCTTTTTTAGCTGCCGCGTCACACTGTTGGCTCATGTCAAGTTTGTGGTCAACCAAGACTCCTAGATCCTTTTCACATGTACTGCTCTCAAGCCAGGTGTCACCCATCTTGTATTTGTGCCTCTCATTTTTTTTGCCCAAGTGCAATACTTTACATTTCTCCCTGTTAAAATTCATCTTGTTTATTTTTGCCCAGTTCTCTAATCAGTCAAGGTCGTTTTGAAGTGTGATCCTGTCCTCTGGGGTGTTAGCCACCCCTCCCAGTTTGGTGTCATCTGCAAATTTGATCAGGATGCCCTTGAGTCCATCATCCAAGTCGTTGATAAAGATGTTGAATAAGACCGGGCCCAAGACAGAACCCTGTGGCACCCCACTAGTCACTGAAGAAGTGACTAGATGAAGAGTCCTGCTGGATCAGACCAACATTCAGTGCAGCGTGGTGTTCAGGTGGCTTTAGAGAAACCCGCAATCAGGATGTGAGTGCATAAGGCATCACATCTCTCCGGTCGGGGACAGAGGGTGGCGCTTGGGGGGGAATTGTCATCGTGCCACTCCTTGGTGTGTGGAGTGCCTCAGGGTGCGATTCTCTCTCCGATGCTTTTTAACATCTTTATGCGCCCCCTCGCCCAGCTTGTCCGGAGTTTTGGGCTGGGTTGCCATCAGTATGCCGATGACACCCAACTCTATCTGTTGATGGATGGCCATCCTGACTCGGCCCCAGACACACTGATCAGATGCTTGGAAGCTGTGGCTGGATGGTTACGTGGGAGCCGGTTGAAGTTAAATCCTTCGAAGACAGAGGTCCTCTGGCTGGGACGGAGCGATATGGGATTGAGGGGGCAACTCCCGTCTCTTGCGGGGGTGCAATTAGTGCCAGCATCATCCGTGAAGAGTTTGGGTGTAATCTTCGATACCTCCCTCTCTATGGAGGCACAGATTACAGCTATAACAAAGGTGGCATTTTTTCATCTCCGCCAGGCTAAGCAGTTGGCTCCTTATCTCTCTCGCCCTGACCTAGCCACTGTGATCCATGCGACGGTCACCTCCAGACTGGATTATTGTAACTCGCTCTATGTGGGGCTGCCCTTGAGACCGACCCAGAAACTCCAGCGGGTGCAGAATGCCGCGGCGAGACTCCTTACGGGGTCTTCGCTGCGAGATCATATCCATCCGGTGCTGTACCAGCTGCACTGGCTCCCGGTGGAGTACAGGATCAGGTTTAAGGTGCTGGTTTTAACCTTTAAAGCCCTATACGGCCTAGGACCCTCGTACCTACGGGACCGCCTCTCCTGGTATGTCCCACAGAGAAATTTACGGTCTGCAAATAAAAACACCCTAAAGATCCCAGGCCTCAGAGAGGTTAGGCTGGCCTCAACTAGAGCCAGGGCCTTCTCGGCCGCGGCTCCAATCTGGTGGAACGCTCTGTCACAAGAGACTAGGGCCCTGCAGGACCTGACATCCTTCCGCAGGGCCTGCAAGACAGAGCTGTTCCACCAGGCCTTTTGTCAGGGCACAGCCTGACCTCCTCCTCTGGCAATCTGCACAAAATTTTGCTTGATGGTTGCCATTAATTTGATTTTAATTTGATTTAATTAATTTTATAATGAATGTTTTAGAATGTTGAGCTATTTTGATTGTTGTTAGCCGCCCTGAGCCCAGCTTCGGCTGGGGAGGGCGGGATATAAATAAAATTTATTATTATTATTATTATTATCACTGCTGCATTTGCCACAGGGTGAATGCGTCACCAACAGCCAATAAAACAGCCCCCCCCCCGGGAATAAGATTATGAGATTAGAAGACCCCAGTAGGATTCCCACCACAGACAGACCCTGCTCCTGTGCTTTTAAGCAGCAGTCTCCTAAAATAGAAATTTTGTAGAGAAAGAAAGCTTTTCCCGCCAATTATTCCAGTTTCAGGCTTGCTTAATATCTACCGATCAGGCTACTCTTCTAGGCACAGGGTCAGAGGAACATAGTGTCCCTTGAAGCCAAAGGGCTGTCCTGTCCAATGTCCCTGTTGCCAAACAGGCCCAATCAGAAATCACCTCTCTTCCGACCAGCGAGGGAGAGCATGTGTCCTAGATGGAGGGTTGCAACCAGTCCCAGTTACTTCTGCTCTGAATTCCTGAGTGCATTTTCAGAATCCAGCAATGTGAGCAGCCCTGCAGGAGTCACTAAATGTTTATTTATTATTTAATTTTTATACCACTTACGGTAATATATTAAATATATATCTAAGGAATGTACAGAAAACAGAAGCAACAACAGACAACTTAAGCAAAATATTACAAAAGTACATTGTTACATATAAAAATGTTACATTAATACAAAGTTACTCATTTATATAAATCAATAACAATTCTTTTCCCTTCTAACACACCTAACACACACCTTCCCTCAGCCTCTGGGTTCTCACCCAGGGACCAAACCAACTCAGCTCACCCACAGAAAGCCCACAATGAGAAGAGTTCCTGGACACAGTGGACATCACCCATCTAGACTTTTATGGGCAGGCCCAAGGTGGGTGGTCCTTCCTCAGGCTGCCCACTGCTGTGCCCCATTCAGCTGCATTATCCACACACAGGTCTAGGTACAGCAGTTTGTGGTGTTTTCAAGGGGGTTCAAAGGATGGGGAAAGCACTCACAGCTCTTTCTTCACCCTCTGTCCTCTCTTCCTCCTCCTCCAGCTCCAAAGATAGCCCAGGTGGTCTCTGCTGCTGTTGCTGCCAATCCTGCCAATGGTAGTTCATGTCAGGCAGCAGCTGTGGAAGCTGAGGCTCAGTTCCCTGGGTCTGCACTAAGAGACAGCCAAGATGGTCTTCTGTAGCTGAGGGGAAAGACCTGCAAGGCGGGTCTTCCAGGATTCACAGCCAAGATGGTATCTGCCATGGAAAATAGAAATGCTGTGTCAAGTTCCCCACCATGCTCTCTTAGTCTTTAGTCCAGTTTACCCCGTGCCCTGTTGCCATTACATGTCGTGTTTCCCCACCCCAGCAGCAGCAGGCGTACTGGGAGCAAGGTGACACCTGCAGTAAGCTGGCACATGCTCCCTCCCCTTTCTCTGCCTGGGCAAAAAAATGGCACATGCTCCTTTATTTTATTATTTTGTGCTGCCTATCCTGATCAATACATCACAGCTGACTGTTCGCTGCTTTCAGTCCTGTGATGAAACATGGACACACCAGCTTGACAAAGCTGCTTTCCTTCCCAGACAGAGGCCCCACTAAGCTCTTGCACGCAGAGGCAGCCATAAAGGCAGGGCCAGCAGGAAGACTGGGCTGGTTCCAGCCTGGGGGCTGAGGGATGTTACTCCAGATACAGCTGTAAATATTTGCTGGGAACTTAACAATCTGGGTCAACAATTTCGGAGCTGAGCCAGTGATTCATACCATGAGGCAACAGGATGACTCAGTCTCATTCTCCCACCCCCAAGGACTTGTGGGGGGGGGGTGTGAGAAGGAAGGGGGTGTGCAAAGGAACAGCCACAACAAACCCTAGAGATAGGGCAGATCCACTTGCCCTCTCATCCTCTCCCCTCATGGTAAACTTATAGTCAAGTCCCTTCTCAAAAATATGTGGGACTCTACATCTCTGTAGGATGGGAGGAAGGTCATCAATGGAAAACAGGTACACCCATTGTCTGGTGAAAGAGTTGGGGGAAACGTGGAGAGGCAATCCTAATGTGGAAAGATGAGGGGGCAACTCAGACAGTGGATTTTGTGCAGCAGGCTATGCAGACTGGACACCGTCTGGGGTAGGATGAGACCTCCTGGGGAGGGCAGTATATAAATTCTAATGATGATGATGATGATGTTTCCCCGCAAAAATGAGTGGAAGGGATGCAAAGGCAATGGGAAGAATTTCCCATGGGATTGTATACTATGCTGATTAGTGGGAGATTGATGCCATATGAATTTTTTGCCCAAAACCCCAAAATATCTTCATTTGCAATCCCATTTTACATAGTGGAAGACTACACCACCCATGATAATGAAAGTTGGCAGTCTGATTATTAAGATGTGGTGTTTTCTCAACAGAACAACTCTTACAAGTGGATTTTGCATGAGAAGTGAGCACACCTTCATTGTGCAACCAACAGAAGGTAGGTAACGGCCCTGAAAACATCAGCCCTCGGCACACAGCTAGGACCTACCGTACTTCTTTAATGAGATACAGTCAAATTGTGCCTGGGCCGCTGTCACTTCCCTTCATTTGGTTGGTCAAGGCCAAAGGAAGATAGCACCGCCCACCTACAGAACACACTCCCAGGGACTTTGTCATCCTTTTGGCACCAGGCAAAGACATTTCTGAATTCCTGGGAGTCTGAGCAGCACCAATGCTAGATGCTTTCACACTGATTATGTTTTTATTATGTTTATGAATCTTCTATTGTACCACTGTGTTTTTTTCTTGTAAATTGCTCTGGAGTGTCTGTTTTGGGAAGCAACACATAAATTCAATAAACCAAACTCACTAGCCCTGCTGCATACAAATGCCAGCCAGACTGGCAATTAGATCTTACAGCCTTGGTGATTGGACACCATCCCACATGACTAGCTGAAGTGCAAACCATGTGAGAAGCCACTTGGAGATCTGTAAAGTGATATCCCAACATTGATGATTGTTATTAACTTTAAAGCAGTCTTAAGTTCATTTAAAGAAAGAGAAGGAAGAAGAGAAGGAGAGGGGAAAGGAAAGGAATGGGGGGTGATGGGGGTCTGGGAGTGGGCATCATACTACAGGCTGGTAGCGGGTTAAAGTAGGGGTGGCAGTAACAGCAAAAGGTCCTGTGACACCTTAGAAATTAACCAATTTACCATAGCATGAGCATATCTTTACCCTGGCCTTTGGTACCTGAGATATTTATTTTAGGGCACATCCTATTTTTGTGATTGTAATTTGTTGTAAACAGTTTTTCATGTTGTATTTTAAATCGTGCCCTGGTAAACTAGACTGGTTTTTCAAACAGCTTGTGCCATAATTAATTAATTTATTCATCTTTTAAGATGCCACAAGATTCACTGTTGTTTTCTGTCAGGTAGGTAATCCTTCCTATGAAGGAGCAGAGTCCGGGTTCTCATTATTTCTTTCGGGCTTTCTTTGTCAGCCTGGAGTGCATGGAACAAACTGCAATTGCACATGGGGACTGCAGCAATCCTGTACTCATTTACACAGAAGCAAATCTCACTGAACTCCATGGGAATGGCTTCGGAGTATATATGCAAGATTGCACAGTAAGGTAAATCTAATTACAGTAGGTCAGACATATCAAATACTGCAGATGCAGTAAAAGTAATCAGAAAGTTCCCCCCTTTAAAAAACCCAGTATTTGTATTGTTAATCAAATATATCAATATATAGTTAGTTAGTTAGTTAGTTAGTTAGTTGTTTAGTTGTTTAGTCGTGTCCGACTCTTCGTGACCCCATGGACCAGATGCAGTGATGTACAGAAGCTATGCAGTTATAATTCACAATAATTCAGCATTTTGAAATAAAGGGCAGATTTAAACTGTTAGGGAATTTTCGATTTTATTTTTTAAAACCACATCCTTTCAATTCCCTAATTGATTCAGCGGGGCCTGTTTGGTCCCAGCACAGCCTAGAGGGGTGAAGCAACATCTTGATCATCTGCCAAGGCCTGAGCCATTGTTGGGGTATATCGCCATCTAGTGACAGAGATCAGAAACACAGAACTGCAGAAACACAAAACTGCAAACGTCAGGCCCAAAGGATCTTGTTCTTTAGACTCTTCGTGACCCCCTGGACCAGAGCACGCCAGGCACTCCTGTCTTCCACTGCCTCCCGCAGTTTGGTCAAACTCATGTTCGTAGTTTCGAGAACACTGTCCAACCATCTCGTCCTCTGTCGTCCCCTTCTCCTTGTGCCCTCCATCTTTCCCAGCATCAGGATCATTTCCAGGGAGTCTTCTCTTCTCATGAGGTGGCCAAAGGATTGGAGCCTTAGTTTCACGATCTGTCCTTCCAGTGAGCACTCAGGGCAGATTTCCTTAAGAATGGATAGGTTTGATCTTCTTGCAATCCATTGGACTCTTAAGAGTCTCCTCCAGCACCAGAATTCAAAAGTATCAATTTGTTAGCGATCAGCCTTCTTTATGGTCCAGCTCTCATTTCCATACATCACTACTGGGAAAACCATAGCTTTAAGTATATGGACCTTTGTCAGCAAAGTGATATCTCTGCTTTTTAAGATGCTGTCTAGGTTTGTCATTGCTGTTCTCCCAAGAAGCAGGCGTCTTTTAATTTCGTGGCTGCTGTCACCATCTGCAGTGATCATGGAGCCCAAGAAAGTAAAATCTCTCACTGCCTCCATTTCTTCCCCTTCTATTTGCCAGGAGGTGATGGCCATGACCTCCTGGCAAATAGAAGGGGAAGAAATGGATCTAGACCCCTATATTATACAAGCATATGACATAAAGCATCGCTTCACATTCCTGTCCCTCACTTGGATCCTGATTCTCCCAGACTTGCATTACCTATTGTCACACCCTTGTTTTCTGCATTAATTCACCTGGTGTAATTAGTACCATTCCCCTGGTTTTGCTTTAAAATTGGTAACATGTTACTGAATTCCCCCATGTCATTTGTAGCATGGACTGGAAAACTGAAGGAAACTGAAGAAAGACATCTCTTTAAAAACAACTGTATAGATGTAAATCATAACTGTTGTCTTCTGAGTGTTCTAAAGGCTTTACACATATTATCTCATCAACGACTATGTAAGACAAATCTGAATTACTACCCTCCATATTTCAGTTGGAGGCAAAAGACTGAGAGATCATTGCTTGCCCAACTAAACTCGGTACTTCCTGGATAATAGAGCACTCTTTTAGCCACACGTTAACCGTATCAGTCTTCATTCTGATTATTGTTTAACTACCCAGTTATAAATACACATGCATGTTAGGTGTGCACTAACATGCCTGCCTGCACATATAGGGTTTCTAGTTTTTATGTTTTCCTAAGGTGCCTAAGATCTGACAGCTATTCATCCACCAGGCCTGGCTGTGTTTGTCATGACCCACCAGAGTACATAACAGGGCAAAATGCTGGTCTTGTCTGTGAAAACTCCATAGGCGCAGCTGATGCAGCCCTGGGAAATGCAGTCACAGGTTTTTGAGGGGTGGCCATCTGCCCTGAAGGAGCTCAGAGCTTCCCCCGCCCAGCCCAGCCCTGTCACCAGCTCAAGCCTCCAGCTGATCCCTGGGTCACATGCTGGAGGAGCTCTGTCATTCTCTCAACCCTGATCCCTTCGGGCACCACTCACTGCAGCTCAGCCATGGCCAAGGCGGCTCCACGCACTGTGCTTATCACCGGCTGCTCCTCGGGCATCGGGCTGCGCATGGCTGTGCAACTGGCGCAGGACCCAAGCAAGCGATTTCACGGTGAGACTGGGGCATGCGCTATGGGGGTTGGCATGGAACTTGCTCGGGGGAGGATTGCGCGCTCTTTTTGGAATTCTGAAACTCTGGTGTGGGACCTCTTGCAGAGGAGCAAACCCACATGGAGGAAACGGGGTACCCACAAAGCTCTGCCCTGTTCAGCCCTGCAACTTGCAGGAAGGGACTGTGGAACCAGGGAGGGTGATCATCAGAGAGTTACAAGAATGCAGCATGCTCTGCTTTTCTCCCTTGAGCCAGCCATTATTCTCAGGGCTCTGTTATGGTCTGGCAGCTAGAGCATGCCGTCACACCCACCCTGGCATCTTCACGCCCAGGGAATGTGCCTGCCTGTGCTGCCCACCCAATCGGACGTCCCTTCGGTATTGCAGGAACTTTGCTATATTCTCTGCCTGTTTCCCAGGATTTCCCCCCAGCAGCTACATTTCCAGCCACCAACTCCTTTGCCCACTTCCCACCTCCAACTCCAAATCTCCCCCAACCCACTGCTGCCCTATTTTCCACAGGCTAAGCAGAAACAAGCCATTCCTCTTTGCCCAGCAGTTTGGCTGGACCCAGACACTGTCCAAAGGCCACTTGCATAACAAACTACACATGACATGGGGGTAAGAATGTTACCAAAGCCCAGCTCTTCTCTGCCCCCCCTCTCCATTCCAGTCCCACCTACTTTGCTCTTTGCTTGCCATGGGAAACAGAATCCTAATGAGAAGCCTCGTGCTGCTCACACAGTCCAGAGTTAAGTAACTAGATCAGGAAGGTGCTGAGTCCAAAGGGCATTAGGTAGAGAGTGTTCTGTTAGGTAAGGCACGGCGGACTGACATACATTTGTATGTGCACAAACACCAGATATGTGCAGCAACGCAAACACTTGTGTGTTCAACAGCAGACACTAACATTGTTTGCCCAGTATGCACAGCTTTCCAAAACCACACAGCTTCTCTCTCTCTCTCTCTCTCTCTCACACACACACACACACACTGCATGCATCTACAACATGTCCCACTGGCAGAAATGTCACAAGGACAGACTTGCTAGATCAGGCTAAAACATTCATCTAGTCCAGCATACTGTTTATAGAAGCAGCCAATCTGGTGTTTCTGGAAGCTCAATAAAAGGGGCAGGGCAGGAATGACCATCCTCTCCTTGTCCAGCCCCCCAAATCTATATTCTAAAGTCCACTGCTCCTATACATGTAGGCTCCATTTTGATATCATGGGCAATAGACATTAACAGACCTATTCCTGCCTCCCCGTGAATTTGAACAAGCCTTTATTAAGGCCATCTAAACTGGTGACAGTCACCTCATACATCATACACAACAAGAAAAGTATCACATGTGGTGGCAGTGAGTCAACACAGCCTGCAATCGCATTGCACGTATATAAACACACTGTGGTGCTTGCTCCCCAGACTGAAAAACCTTATGAAACGCTCACACTTCCGATTGCAAATACAATCACAAATACCATTACCAAAAGAGTCTAGAGTTCTTTGCTAATTCCCTTTCCCCCCTTACATTCTGTGACAACAGAGAAATGCTCTATTGGATTAAATTACATGTGTGGAGGATATTAGCTCCCCTCACCCCAGTCTCTCTTAGCTATTGGAATACAGGAGGGAGAAGAGTAGGATTTTAAAGGATATTAGTAGGAGACAGATTGTTGGGGCAGGTGATTGGAGTCTTTGAAAAGGAAAGAGGTAGGTGGGCAAGGTAGATTAAGAAAGCTTCATCTGGGTAGCCAGAAGAAGAAGAAGAAGAAGAAGAAGAAGAAGAAGAAGAAGAAGAAGAAGAAGAAGAAGAAGAAGAAGAATATCTTTATTGTCATTGCCCCCTTTGGGGACAATGAAATTACTTGACTGCTCCATAAAAACACTAATTAAACAATACAATATAATACAGCAAGGGAGATTCGATGACTTCCAAAGTCCGGGCTTCCCATTCAGGGCCGAGATCGCTCTGGAGAAGAAGCTGATTACAACATTTAAAGCTGTTTGTCTACAATTGTGGGGTCCAGAAACTTGATTTAAAAAATAATAATAAAACCAATCCACCTGAATTGAGCACCGTAGGCCTCTGCTATGCAGGATGCTGCTTGAAACCAAACAAGAAGCTTTAGCCCTTTGCAATTTGAGGCCAGAATGAGAGAAAGCACAAAGAATCCTCACCTGCCAGCATAAAGCAAAGCTATGAATCAGGGTGTCAGCCTTGCAGCTTCCTTCCACATGAACTTAAGCAAACAACCCTCCCTTGACCTTCCTTACCTCATCTGCAATGTGGAACAGGATCAGGCCTCACACCAGGTCAGGCTATTTGTTCATCTAACACAGTATTCTCTCTGCTCTTACTGGCAGCAGATTCCAGAGTCACAGGGAGACATTTTGCATCCTTCACACCTGTTTACCTGGTCCTTTAAAAACAAAAACAAAACTAGAGATGCCAGGGACTGAAATGGAGAACTTCTGAGTCCAAAGCGTTGCTCTGTCCCTGGGCTATATCCCCTCCCCAAAGGGTGTGAGCCGAGGGCAATGCCCAGTATGTCCTTGACCACTAAACTGCCAAACTTTGGGTGGTGGGTAATAACACTAAGATACCTTGCAAGTTTGAGGTAAGGATTACTGTAACTGGGGTTGATGCATTCCGAACCCCCTGGATGTGTTATCTAAAGGCTAAGTATTATACAGCTGTGTGCTGCAGCATATTTAGACCCGGGTTTGGGGGCCTGTGGGCTTTGCAGGAGCTATTCGACACCCAAGAGCTTTGGATGGTTCTGGAGGGGCCTCTGCCCTTTATATATGCTAAGTGCTCTTGTTACATAACTCCCCATCCATGGTGTGTCTGTGTGTTTTGTGGTTGATATTTGTTATCCTCATCATTATTTCTCAAAGAGAGGCACACACAAAACCACATGTATAAAATCCAAGCATAAGCATAGAAAAACATAAGTGCACACACATGTTGCTAGTAGTCTTGGCAGCAAAGTATTCCTCTCCCCCCACCTTCCCTCCACAGAGGGGATTAACAACAGAGGGATTTAGCATCATGACCCCAAAGCGGCTTACAATGCATGAATCCTCAATTGCCCTCTTGACCCCTAGCAAAAAAGCTCACATTCCCTACCTCTGAGCTAGCCAATTGGCTCCCTGGGCCACACAGGTGTCAGGCTATGTAACAGCAAGCTGACTTCGAGGAGGCGGGGGAGCATGTCTATGAGCTACTGGACCCCCCCTCCCCCCTCTGAGTTCTTTCTGAGCTGGAGAAGCTTCAGGGTTCCTGACCCACTCTTCTCAAGATGTTCAGTTTTCATTAATATGCATTCAAGTCTCTAGTCCTTGTAGGGATCTGATTAAATGCATACAGGCTTTTTTCCACATGATGGCTCAGTAAAAAGCAAAGCTGCTGGTGGTTTTCAGTGCTCTGTCCAATGAGTGCAAAGCTCTTGGATACACACACACACACACACACACACACACTTGAGAATACTAATTTAAACCTGTGGGGTTAGATGTATATTACTATGCACACTTTGGCAGTTTTTCATGGACATGATGTTCCTCCAATCTACTCTGAATGCATCTCAGCACCACAGAACATTTGGCTATGCTCCTGTGCACTGTCTCCCTTCCAGTCATTGCCACCATGCGCGACCTGCGCAAGAAGGACAAGCTGGAGGCAGCTGCTGGGGACACACTCAACAAGACCCTCAGCATCCAGCGCCTTGATGTCTGCAATGATGAGTCTGTGGCTGAGTGCATCAGCAGCCTTCCTGAGAAACGACTGGATGTTCTGGGTAAGGTGCAGCCAGGGGGGACTCCTTTATCCTATGGCAGGGGTGGCCAACTCCTGAGGGACTTTCAGAATTAAAATCTGGCAGTGATCTACCCCGCTTTATGCCCATTCTGTTGGGGTTCCGTTTTGGGGGCGGGGAGACTTTTAAGGGGAAAGGGGATTGTTGGTCGCTCACCAAAACAGCGCTGTGGAAGCATTTGGCCTCACAGCAAAATCTCCGTCTTCCGTTACGGAGCTCAGGAGAGATCCAGGCAGAGGTGCTCCTGGGCAAAAAGCAAAGGAAAATGAGCCCGCCATCGACAGCGATCTACTGTGGTGAGGAAAGGAAGGTGCTAAAGGGAATTCAGCCGAGGGTGCTTTCTACTCTATTAAGTGCGTGCCCCACCACATCTTCTCTCCTGAAGCTTAATTACTCGTGCAGGTTTCATAAGCAGGTTTTATTCAGCTCTTGAAGGGCAGGCATTTTCTCTGCCCAAGAGAAAGACGGGAGAAGCCCGTCTGGTAGGCAGGAGTTGCCTTCTCTGCAGCTTTCATCCTCAAGCGCAGCACTTCACTGCTGCTCATGGGGGTGGTTGTCTGCCACACACTTACAAAGAAGAAATCAAAGGGGCATGCTGCGGGGAGGAGGCTAAATATGATCCCTGCCCTTGGTGCCCCCCCCCCACCACTGAGAATCCAGCCTGCTCCTTTCTGCGCATGCCCCCCCCCCGTCATTGGTTCTCCCTCTTGGTCACTCTAGAGCAGGGGCTGGGGGAGCTTCTTCAGCCTGGGGGCCACATTCCCTTGGAGAGAAGGGCGTATGAATGTGGTGGGTGGAGCTGGAGGCCAAAAATGGGCAGAGCAAGGAACATGATCCTTATCTTTGTACCTTAGGCTGCATTCAAGACACATGGAAACCAAAGCCACATGCACTCACAGCTACATCCTTCACCCAGGGAGCAAACTATACTATCACAGCTCAGGGACACATTCCAACTAAGCAATAAAAGCATAAATTAACTGCAGTTGATCCAGTTTGTAGATCAGGGTGCTCAATCCACTATCCTACTAAAATAGCTTATTGTTTTTGTTTCTGTTTCCCATTTTTACATGTTGGTTTGTGTTTTCAGTTCAGTGTGCTCAGGACCTTTCTCAGATCCTTAAATGTGTATGTTCCACAAGCACAGAAACTACTTTCAAGTGAGGTAAAACAATGAGTAGATAATGGTGCCCATAGCCTTGCTTCCAAGGAGAGTCAAAATCCAGAGAGCTCTGTTATTTATTAGATAAATAAGCAGGCATGCGCGTGCACACACACACACACACAGCACATGGCATAATATGGTACCTAGTTTATGAGAATGTACTAAAATAAGCTGACAGCCGCAATGTAGGACTTCCTCTGTGTGAATCTGTCACAAACAATGGTAAAACCTGAGAGCCCTGTTATCACTGCATTCAACTGCCAGAATAAGAAGGGTCTATCTATTATCCTGGTGCTGTGGTAAATGGTGTCATTGCCCTCAATGACATCCCCCTCTACTACACTACAGGTAGGAAAGCTGCAAAGGAAGTTTGAGAGGTTCCTACCGGGCTGTGATATATCAGCAGCAAATTCACACACTCTCTCTCTGTCCAAAATGGGCCCTCTGTCATCCGTCATGGCCTACTCCCTTTTGTCATGTCTAAGAAGAATGGGGTGCATTGTATTTGCAGTTGCTAGGTACAGCTGTGATGATGAGATGCTGTGGTTGCCTAGCAACCACGATGTTTCCCATGGGGAGAGGCCATTTTGTATACCAAGTACATGCTTGGGATACTAATTGTCCCAGGCTCTATCCCCTGTCCTCAGGCCTAACAAAGTGTCCACAACAGAGTTACAGCATTCACACATCTATCTCTAACATCCCTTCCCCAACCTGGTGCCCCCCCCCACATATTGTTAAATGGCACTTGTCATTATCTCTCTCTGCTGGCCATGCTGGCAGGGACTCATGGAAGTTGTAGTCCAAAACAGCTGGAGGACGTAATGTTGGGCTAATCCACAGGAAGAAATGACAGCCATTGATTGAGCATTGCAGGGGGGCGGGGGAAGAGCTCCTCTTAGGAGGAGAATATGGAGAGGCATGATGAAACCAGGGGTGGAAATAAAGTGGGGACTTCCATTCCTGTCCAGACAACGCTCTGGCAGGATGGGAAGCTATGCTGGCAGGAGATTAATGGAACATAGATATTTCTTAATATCATAATTTATGTTCCCCAGTGAACAATGCCGGTGTGGGGCTCGTTGGGCCTGTAGAGTCCATTTCCATCGATGACATGAAGCGCATCTTTGAGACCAACTTCTTTGGTGCCATCCGCATGATCAAAGCTGTTCTCCCTGAAATGAAGCAAAGACAGAGAGGACACATTGTAGTGATCAGCAGCGTCATGGGATTGCAAGGTATGAACGGAATGGGGAGGGCAGGAGGAAGCAGAGCAAAGATATCCCAACTGATACAGCCTCAAAGCCTTGGCTTAGCTCTGTACCTCTGTAGCCAAAGAGGCCTCATGGCCCCACAGATCTGTTCTCTGTCAGCAGTAGTGAAACTCCCAGAAGTGATGGGGAGCATGCAGGATCTTTCATTTGAGATAGGAATGAGTTGGAATGAGTTTTGGAACACCAAGTTCTACCTCAAAAATTTAGAAAAGAAATCTGAACTTTTTCTCAGATGAAACGTTGGGTCTCATTTTCCTGGATCTATGCCTATCTGTGACAAACTTTCAGCATTAAGGATCTGACTTCTTTTTTTTTTTTTAAGCATGTCATGAAGCTCTAATCTTCAGTTCTGGAAATTGCTTTGTTCTGGCAGATGTGGTTCTAGGGTACATACACACATTTTCCAATATAATATGCAATCCTGCTTTGATTGTTAGTGTAGTGGTTGGGAGTTACTCGTGCGTAATCCTGCCCCGTTTGGGCATTAGATTGCCTGGTTAAACCCTCCAGACTGCACAGCCCATCTCAGCGTGGCTGCCCTTAGTCACTCGTAGAATCTGTCTGTGGGCGTTTCTTAAAACGCTGCCAACATAAGAGCTGTTTGACGCCCAAGCGTCTCCGCCTCTCACTGCGCAGGAGTCTCCTGCGCAGGGTGGGCATGGGTAGCGGGGTGCCTGGGCTCTCCTCACTAACTTCCAGCGAAGAGTCCTGGAGCCCCTGCACCTCCTGGGCCCGTTGCTCTCCTGGATCCCTGGTGTTACACTTATTCCCTTCCCCTTCTTCCCAGCTGAGTCTCCCCCTAGCGCTGGGACCTTCTCCTGCAGAATCAGAGACCCTCTCCTTCTCCCGTGCCTCTGATGTCAGTTCCCTGACAGTTAGTTTGTATTTATTCCTCGGTGCAACACATCCAAGTGTCACAACCATTAATATTCCTCAAGCTCCTAAGTACCATCCCAGTTAAGCTGTTCCTCTGTGTTACTTAGGCCTGGATTGAATGCAGGAGGAGGTGGGGGACAGGAGAAGCACATGCCTCAGGTGACAGGTGGAAGGGGTGCCAAACAGCAAGGAGAGAGGTGTGTCATGGCTGTGCACACACTTAGTGAATCCATACATTCCAGCCAGGGTCCACTTATTGGCAGAGAAAAGTCTTCCTCCTTGCAATACCCAGGAAGAGGAAGGCAAGAAGCTGCAGTGGCTGCAAGAGGATGACAACCATAACAGTGAGAAAGAGTTTCTCCCCATAGTCCCCAGTCCCTCCACCACCACTGCCAGCTATCTCCACCACAGCTGCTCATCTTCCTCTTCGTGGGGCGAGCAAGGAGGTGGGCTGGTCAAGTTGAAGGCTAAGGCAAAATTTGTGTAGCTGGCTCTGGCCTTACCATTTCTGTTTTATCAAGAATGTAGCAACCTGTGGAGCAGTGTGCTATGATGGTATGCTCACCTCAAATCCCTTCTGCTTTCCAACCAGGTGTCCCCTTCAATGATGTGTATGCTGCCTCCAAGTTTGCCATGGAAGGTTTCTGTGAAAGCCTAGCTGTGCAACTCCTCAAATTCAACATTTTGTGAGTTGAGTGAGCGACATGAAGGCAGATCTCAAAGAGCTTAAATTCTTCTACCCAATTTAGTGAAACTGGAAGGGATTTGCACAAGCAACGTCCTTCCCCGAAACATTAGGGGAAGGTACACTCAGATAGAAACAGAGATGGGCCCAGTTCACACACCATATTAAATCACAGTTTAAAACAAAGATGACACCTCCTGGATCAGGCCAGTGGCCCATCTAGTCCAGCCTCCTGTTGAGTCTTACGCTGAGGTCTGTCTGTTTTTTGCTATTTTGCACTTTTGTTTTTGTGGCTCTTTTTGTGTGTGACTGTGTGGAACCCAGTTCAGCTACTGATTGATTGTGTGACTGCAGTACATTATTTATTGCTTTCATTTTATGGATCAATGGTCTCGTTATGCAGTAAACAAAAATTGCCCTTTTCCCTTATGGGGTATCCAAGAACCCATATAGAGTCCTTACATAGATAGTAAAATTCATGTTAAATTGCTGTTTTAGGGGTTGTTTTTAAAAGTCTGGAATGGATTCATCCATTTTGCATTACTTTCTATGGGAAAGTGTGCCTTGGTTTTGGAACACACTTCCGGAACGGATTATGTTTGAAAACCAAGGTACCACTGTATATATAAATAATAGATCTCATGTTGATCTCAATGGCAGAGCTAAGTCCCATTCATGGAGGCCTTTATATATCTAAAATGAACATTAATTCAAGGAAATTTTCCTGGGGCAATTAAGCAGGGAAGGGCACAGGGGCCCTGGCCATTTCCTTCCAACTTTAGGCATCTGATGTGAAGATCCCAGGCCCAAATGCTGCCTCATTTTCTCTCTCTTGCTCTCTTTCAATCCCTCTTCTACACAGCATCTCCATGGTAGAGCCTGGCCCAGTCAACACAGAATTTGAGATGAAACTGATGGAGGAAGTGGCCCGCTCCGAGTTCCCAGGAGCCGATGCTGCCACCGTGCGGTACTTCAAGGAGGTCTATCTTCCGGCCTCCCATGAGATATTCACCACCATGGGCCAAACCCCTGAGTATGTGGCTAAGGTAGGGGTCACCCTCATGAGTGACGTAGGAAAGCTTTAAAGCCAGTAGTTCTTCTACAGCCTCCCTGACAGATTTCACCTCACTGGACTGAGTTGTTTGCATAAGACAAAGCAGGAACTGGCCACTTCCAGTGTTTGACACTGGCATCCATTGCTCCCTCCTTCTCTAGCCTGCTGTCAGGAATCCAGCACAGGGAGCGTAGTTAAGTAGAAATGGTGATTTATTGACCAAGTACACAGATAACGCCAGACGGCATTAACCCAGCTGCCGCCATCATGAATTGCGATGACTCTTGTGCTGAGTCCCTCTCCTTCCTCCAACTTAAATTGGACCCTGAAGTTTCTGCTTCCGCCTCCTATCACACACCCTCCCCCAGTGGGACTCCCTCCGTGGGCTCATTGGATCCCCTCCAACTTCTTCCTGAAAAGACAGCCTGTCAATCTTCTCTTCCTCTCCTTTTCCCTCCCCTTGAGAGACCTGGGCAGATCCTAGGTGGATCTGCATTCCTGAGGGTGGGGAAGTTGGTGCTCAGCTAGGCTCCTCTCTTCTGATAGTTAACCCTCTCTCTTCCTACCTACTTCCTCCACTGAAAGCTGGCTGGGCTGGCTCAGTCGTGATACCTGCTCTGTCCTGTAATGCATACTCAGACCCATTTGACAGAGGGAGGCAGCTGCCTCAGGTGGCAAATGCTGAATGGTGGGGAGTGATGGCAAGGTGTTGGGAGGACAGAGCTGTGCAGGCCACACATGGCCTTCCCTGTCCCACTCAGTTCCCCTGTTCCCGTCAGATGCAGTGGAGGGTGTTGTCCTGCCCCTAGTGTTGAAGTTAAGATTCAACCACCAGTCCACCTGACTTCTGTACATGGAATTGGGAGGAGCATCATCTTCTTCACCTCAGACAGCAAAATGCCTTGATCCAGCTCAGGCTACTATTTGCTCCTTTTAAACTTTATTTCTCACTTTTCACCATGTAAGTCTCAAAGTGACATACTATGAGAAAATACACAACATACAGGATTTAAAACATGAATTAAGCTTCCAGAAATTTAAACCTCATAATTTAAAATATATTTTTAATAAGTTTTGTTTTTTAAATCATCCAAGAAGCATTCAAGGTGCAAAGGCATCCAGAAATAAACTGGTTTTGACCAAGCATCTGAAACTCAGTAGGGACAGTGCCTGTTTAACTTCTTGTGGGAGAGAGTTGCAATCAAACAGGTCAGCTTGGGACATCATGGCCTCCATGACAACCCTGAGGCTGCGTCAGTATATCAGCCACACCCTCAACCTCATCTTTGCCACAGAGCAGACCTTGATGGCTGGGGCAGGGTGGGGAGCTGCTTGCTTTGAATCAGTTGCCGTGGCCACACAATTCCCGGTAAGGTTTGGGCTGCATGCTCATCTGTGCAAGGGTGATGGAACCACTAAGATGGTCCACCCTGAGACTGATGGAACCTGCTGGATTCTTGCATGGCCTGGGGGATTTTCTGGCTGACATGGACAGTGCTCCTGTTGACGCTCTTGCCTCACTGTGGAACAGTGAGGTGTCAAAGGCAGTATCCTTCTGACTACCAACTGCTAGGGATCATGGGGGGGGGGGGTATTGTGCTCATGCACTGCTTGTGAGCTAGCCACCACGAGAGCAAAATGCTGGACTCAATATGCCAGTTTTCCTCGTCCTTTTATGTAATGGAAAGGCACCTCCCCAAAAGTCCATGAAAAAATAACAATAGTTGCCTATTGCTGTCTAGCACCGGCCTCTCCTGCACACAATGTGAGAATCACTGCTTCAAAATCAAGGAAGACCAAACACGTGAAAGCAGCAGTTGTTAGGATGGGGATGTGAAGGAGCTGTATCAAAATACCAACCTCTTTCCACCTTGCCTTCCTTCAGGCTGTTGTGAACGTCATCGCCAAGGAGCGTCCTCCTTTCCGGACACAGACGAACACCCTATACACGCCGCTGGTGGCCCTGAAGTATGCAGACACCTCAGGGGATCTGTCCGTTGGCACCTACTACAACCTGCTTTTTCGCTTCACAGGCCTCTTCCACCTCAGCATGAGCTTCCTCAAATGCATCACATGCAGCTGTTTCCGGCGCCGGGTCACACCTGCTTGAGGTCAGGGTGGGTGAGGCCCTGATGGCAGCAGAGCCTCACCTCTTCCCACTGCCCTGCTAAGGCTATGTCGGATGACCAGAGACATTCTGCAACAGATCAGTCCACTCCCATGTTTTAAAGCTACCAGGTTCTGGTGAAGGAATATGTGCTGGGAAGGAATTAAAGACAACAGGTCCTTTGGGGTGTGAGTAGGGATGTCAGAGCTTTCCGACAGAAAAAGGAGCAGGACTTGCCAATGTTTGTTTACTTGTCCCATGTTTGAACAGAAATCAACCCAGCGAATGCCATCGGGATTTGCTGTTGTTATTGCTTTCAGTCCTCAAATGATACATAATTGATTACATTTCCCTCTATTTCCATTGAAATGAACAGGGTAGAATAATGTAACAGCAACATACTTTATGTAATTAAGTGCATAAATTATGTGAGTCACATAATTTCACCACAGCAGACAGCAAGACCAATAGCACAGTTTGCGGCAAAAGGTAAACTGCAGCAGAATGCAGCCAGCCGTGCTGCATGCGACAAACACAGGGTGGAATGTTGCCTCCAGTGAAGTTTGAAATAAATCCAGGACAAAAACTAGGCAGAAGTGTGAGGGGAAATTGAAAGTATATTGGTATATTTCAGTGAACTTTCTCAGACTCTAAATAACCTCGACAGAACTGTGCAAGTCTGGTGGGGGAAAGCAGCCCCATGGGACCTGGCAAAAAACTCATATAAAGTCTCATACAGGTTTCTTGTTCCCATAAAGCTGAATAGTGGAGCATTCAGGACAGACCAAAAGAAGCACTTCTTCACACAGTACATATTTATAGCTATGGGATTTGCTGCCAGAAGATGTAATGATGGCTACCAGCTTAGATAGCTTTCAAAGAGGGCTTAAACAAATTCAAGGGGAGGGTAAGGCTACCAGTGGCTCTCAGCCATGATGGCACTACCACCTGAGTGAGAAGCTGATACCAGCTGCTGGGGAGCATCAGTGGAGAGAAGATGTTGTTGCCCTCAAGTCCAGCTTGTGGGTTTTTCCTAGGCATCTGCTTGGCCAATTTGAGAACCAGGAGCTGAACTAGATGCACCTGATCCAGCAGGGCTCTTTCATTATGTTCCACAAGCCTGGCCACCTGCCCCACCCTACCACCCTCCTTAGCCAGTTAATATGATCATCAGTAAGAATTTATATGGCATTTGTATCCACAGATAATTGTTTGCCAATTCTAATCTCCCCAAAGGAGTGCCAGTGCTGAGTAGTGGTTGGTGAACTTCATCCTCACCAAGCAGGGTAGAAGCTTGCCATGTGACCTATAAGGAAAATCATTATTATGCCAAAAGGAAAATCATGAATGGTGTTCTTGAGATGGGCCTGGGAAAGTCAGCCTGTGAATGAGACTGTTTTCCTGGTTTGACGAACGGTTTGTCAAGGAGGATACAATGAGCAGTGCATGTGCCATGCAACTGGTAACACTGCCCGTTAAGGCCAAATGGGCAGTTCGCCATTCCAAGCTTCTGTATAGACAATGTGCAGGAGAGATATTTCAGTAGCATAGACACTTATACCCATGCAGAATAGTTACTTAGAGTAAGATTGCACATTTGATCAATCACTTTGATTAACTAGTTTACATTAAAAAAATGGTCAATTAAAAGGGCACCTTCAAGTAACTGGGCACCATATTTTCTTTAGTGTGTTATTTTAAATATATGTTTTCAAAGCACTGATAGAAGGTGCTTCAAAGTGGCACTTCCCCTTCCTCTACCCCCCGCCCCCCATGGAAGGAATGCTAAGACACACAACTGCACCACATATGGGCATCATTTCAGGACTGGCTCCAGGTTTGGGGGCTTTGGGCAAGAGACCTTGTGCACTCACCCATGCATATAGACACTTGTTGTGGGGCAGCGAAGGGGAGAACACCAGAAGTCAGTGCTGTAGCTCCCTTGCTCTGGGCCACCAGAGAGCAGCTCCCTCTTCACCACTGCCAGTCCAGCAGTGAGCCCAGACAGAGAGGGCTCTGCAGCTACCTGGTTGCGGTTCCTCCCCTGTCACTACCATAGAAGTCCCTGTTCTCTTCATTGCCATCACTGGTGAGAAGCTGCCAAAGCTCTCTGCCTCCAGTGGATGCTATTCTTGCTCCTCTTTGTTGTCTGGGGGGTAGGGGTTCTGATGGGCACCTCCTCTGCCAAAGGGGGAACCTAGGTGGCCTTCTACACATTGCGGAGCATACACGCACAAGGCTAAACAAAATGGTGGCATCCAGTCAGACAGTGTAGGTGGCAGTGAACCTCCTCAGGTGCCTAGCAATGCTGACTCCTGGCCCAACATTAAAACATACAACCTTTTTCTTCAGAATGTTTTTATTCTTTTGCACAGAACAATCCTATGTATGTTTACTCAGAAGTTAGTCCTATTAAGTTCCATTATGCTTACACCCGAGGGATGCGGGTGGCGCTGTGGGTTAAACCACAAAGCCTAGGACTTTCCAATCAAAAGGTCGGCGGTTCGAATCCCCGCAACGGGGTGAGCTCCCATTGCTCAGTCCCAGCTCCTGCCCACCTAGCAGTTCAAAAGCACGTCAAAGTGCAAGTAGATAAATAGATACTGCTCTGGTGGGAAGGTAAACGGCGTTTCGGTGCGCTGCTCTGGTTCGACAGAAGCGGCTTAGTCATGCTGGCCACATGACCCGGAAGCTGTACGCCGGCTCCCTTGGCCAGTAAAGCAAGATGAGCGACGCAACCCCAGAGTTGGTCACGACTGGACCTAATGTCCAGTCCCTTTACCTTTATGCTTACACCCACGGGGTGAGTAAACACAGGATTCCAGCCATAATATTTTGTGTGAGTCAAACCTCATGGAAGTAAAAGGTTCAGGGTCCTTCCACACTAGGCATTCAGTGTAGTTATAGAGAAGCTATTCCAAATGTGTAATGTTTCAAATGTTTGCTGCAAATCCCAAGAACATGAAGGGACTTTTTATCATGTAAAAAGGCTAAAAAAAGTTTGGATACAATTACATACATTGATACAGCAGATTTTAAAGGTTAATATTCAACTGAAGCCAGAACTTTTTCTCTTGGGGCTAATGGACACATACTAGAAAAGGACTATGGAAGATTATTCCAATATATGACTACATTTGTGAGACTGCTATATGCACAAATATCTGGCTGAGATGGCAAAGTTAAGATGTTTAATTTGAGAAAAATCATAACTGACATTTGTTAAGGATTGGAAATTTCTTGTAGATTTTTTGTTTGAAAGAGAAAATGAGCTTATAGTATCAGGATTTGAATACTGAAAAAATATCGGTTTATAGAAGATAGAATGCAGAACCGAGACCTGGAAGTCCTTTTACACTCTTTTCTTTCTGTAGTTTTTACTTTCTTTCACTTTCCTCTCCCTTTCTTTTTTCTTTTTAGGTCTCTCCTTTTATTGTCTTTTCCTCTTTCAGACCTTGTTCTTTTTCAGACTCAGTAGCTGTCTTATCTTAGTATATTACAAAAAGATACTTTGTAATCACTATGTATTTTTGTATATATGAATAAGAATCAATTAATAAGTTAATTAAAAAAAACATAGGCATTCAGCATGGGATTACCATGTGTCGTTAATCCTGACAAGACAGAAGTACTGTTTTTGGAGGACAGGGGGTGGGAATCCCTGGTCCTGAATGGGGTAACCGTGCCCCTGAGGGACCAGGTGTGCAGCCTGGAAGTCTTTTTGGACTCACAGCTATCGATGGAGATGGAGGTCAATTCTGTGTCCAGGGCAGCTGTCTACCAGCTCCATCTGCTACGTAGACTGAGACCCTCCCTGCCTGTGGACCATCTTGCCAGAGTGGTGCCTGCTCTGATTATCTCCCACTTGGACTACTGCAATGCACTCTATGTGGGGCTATCTTTGAAGTTGACTCAGAAACTGCAATTAATCCGGAATGCTGGTTAGATTGGTAACCGCCAAAACCATAGAACACTGGTCCTGAGAGACCTACCGTACATTGGCTCCCAGTACGTTTCCGAGCACAATTCAAAGTGTTGGTGCTGACCTTTAAAGCCCTAAACAGCCTCTCCACCCCAATCATTCAACCCGGACATTGAGGTCCAGCTCCGAGGGCCTTCTGGCGGTTCCCTCACTACGAGAAATGAGGTTATAGGGAACCAGGCAGAGGGCCTTCTCGGTAGTGGCGCCTGCCCTGTGGAACGCCCTCCCATCAGATGTCAAGGCAATAAACAACTATCTGACTTTTAGAAGACATCTGAAGGCAGGCTTGTTTAGGGAAGTTTTTAATGCTTGATGTTTTTATTTTGTTTTTAGATATGCTTTAAGCTACCCAGAGTGGCTGGGGAAACCCAGCCAGATGGGCAGGATATAAATAATAACATTATTAATATTATTCATTCACTTTATAAGACACAATCATTCATGAAAGACCAAGTGTAGCACTATAGCACCTGAAAGCTATCATGATGTTTGTAATGAAATGAAAACTCTTGCAAGTTGTCACCATCACCACCATTAACCATGTTGCTTAAAAGGTGGGGGCTAGAAAAGGGGTGGCTTTTGTAAAGCATTATTTTAAGAATAATCTTATACAGCGTTATTGTGTTAGAGCACTATACTGTTTAATTTTACACACACAGAGCATATTAACAATAATTAACAGATGGACAAAAACAGTCATAAAACGTCAGCCATCATCACAAGGGTTGTTGTGAGCATGAGCAGAGCTTCAAGTGGCCCCGCTCACAGTGGATAAGCCACACCCCCTGGTGCAGACAGAACGCAGGAGAAAGTACACATAGAGTGGAAAGTCAACTGCAATTCTGCTTGTAGCTTACAGCAGAAAAGGGATTATTTATTATAACCTTTGAAATCAATAGGCATTACTAACTTAGACACTTTGTTGTCAACAGGTCTACTCTGAGCAAAAATTATTTGCATACAACTGTATGTGTGAGCTTTTCCCTGCCATGCAGATAAAGTAATGAGGATTTGCCTGATGAATAGCTGTCATGCCTTTTAAAAACACTCAGGAGCCTCCCAGGAGATAAGACTGGGAACCTGACACTGGCATGCTAAGAAAGAAAACTCACACCAGAACCGAACACGAGGTGCTGCTACTATGCACCCTGCAGTTCTGCACAGAAGTTGGCACTGGGGGGAGAAGCCAGCCTCCTGAAAGACCATGCTTTCTTTCGTTCACTCATTTTCAAAAGGTCAGCATCCGGCTCTTACGTGGCTAATAACTACATAAATCTAAGAAACCATAGGAGGTTGGAAAAGATTTTCAGCTGCTAGAGGCGAGCCTGCTCCTCTCCCATGAATTAGGAAAACTGGAATCCTTCATGAAAAATAGCAGCCTAAGAGTAATTATGCAATCAGTCAGAATTCCGCACCCATACCACAGGTTTCCCATTTACCTTTTCCAACTGACAATGGGCTTTATTCAACTACATTTTACTCTGAGGCGCTGTGGGTTAACCCACAGTGCCTAGGGCTTGCAGATCAGAAGGTGGGCAGTTTGAATCCCCGCCACGGAGTGAGCTCCCGTTGCTTGGTCCCTGCTCCTGCCAACCTAGCAGTTCGAAAGCACGCCAAAAGTTCAAGTAGATAAATGGGTGGGAAGGTAAACGGCATTTCCATGCGCTGCTCTGGTTTGCCAGAAGCAGCTTAGTCTTGCTGGCCACATGACCCGGAAGCTGTACGCCGGCTCCCTCGGCCAATAAAGTGAGATGAGCGCCACAACCCCAGAGTCGGTCACGACTGGACCTAATGGTCAGGCGTCCCTTTACCTTTACACCCATTAGAATTAATGAACCTAAGTGGGTGTACTGGAAATAAAAGTTAGTTGAATACAACCCATTATTTAATTACTGCTAAGATATTGCTGGTTATGGGGGAGGGAGCAGGGAGAGAGATTTCCTTCTTCAAGCTCTCCCCTCTTGCTCCATATTTTCCCTGCCTTGGCTGCGATCCTGTTTGCACTCACCGGCACCACGCTTAGAAGGGAGGCATTTCAACTGACACATCTCAAGATAATTGCTGACATGCTCAGCTTGCACCTCCAGCCTAGAAGGCTCCACAGCGCAGGCACAGACGGCTTCCTTCGTCTTGCAGCCAAGGCAGGCAGAGAGAGGCGTGGCGGCGAGGGCTGCCGCAAAGCCAGAATGGTATCCTCCTGCCTGGCCAACGACCAGAGCTGGAGGGTGCAAGTTGAGAAGGAAGGCAGGCAAGCAGGACAGCCACTCCGGAGCCGGCTTCGTGCCCAAGAGCCCGATTTCTATGGATTTTGAGTGGGTGGGGTGAGGGGCAAGAGCCCCCCTCGGCTTTGGACAAGCCGGTGGGGAAAATCCGAAAGAAGAAACGCGGGCGGAAAAATCGTCTGTCTGGGAGAAGGGACTCCAGCTGCTGTCCCCGTCCCTTTTTCCACGGCGAGGGAGAAGGCGCAGCCCGGATCTGAATCCCGCGCACCGCCTCGGAACTACTTATCCCAGAGTTCTCATTGGCCACAGACAGCACAAGGTCACAAGGAGGCGAGCAAAGCAATGGGCACAAGGGCTGCTGGGAAATGAGGCGTCGCGGTTTCCCGCCCGGAGACCAGGCTTTTGTTCGCTGGCTTTTGTCTGCCTGCCTCCCCCCCCCCCCGCCCGCGCCCGCGCCCGGAATCCTCCTGCGGCTGCTAAGCCAGTTTGGAGCCCTACTCTCTATCTAGTGGGGGACAGCGAAGGGAGGAGCAGAGTTCTGCGCAAAAAGCCCCTTCGAGGTTAACCTAGGGCCATGATCCAAGGCTGCCTCCCCTAGAAATTTCACTGAAGAACCAACAGGGTGCTTTTTTAACTCAAAAAACGGTCAGAAGCGGGAGACAAAAAAGATTCAAGGCGCTGCATCGGAGCATTTTAAAAAAAATGAACAGAACTGTAAAAGGCTACCGCACATCTCGACTTCCTTGATTTACGTGCATACACGTCGGACCAGTTGCAAATCAAGCAACTACCGACTTTTCACAAGCTCCCATCCCTACCTTGTTAACGTTACTCTATGAGGAAAATTCCAGCTTTTTATGAATGAGTAGGTGGCCCTTAAAAGGGCCTTTGGATATTTTGTTGTTCGCTGCAGGAATATTTAGCCGCCGAATCCGTACAGAGTGCGGCCCTGGCGCTTCAAGGCATAGACCACATCCATGGCAGTCACGGTCTTCCTCTTGGCGTGCTCCGTGTAAGTCACGGCATCGCGGATGACATTCTCCAGGAAAACCTTCAGCACGCCCCGGGTCTCCTCGTAGATCAGCCCAGAGATGCGCTTGACTCCTCCACGGCGAGCCAAGCGGCGAATCGCAGGCTTCGTGATGCCCTGGATGTTATCGCGCAGCACCTTGCGGTGGCGCTTGGCGCCCCCTTTCCCAAGCCCCTTCCCGCCTTTGCCGCGACCCGACATCTTCCCAGCTGACTCGCAAACAAAGAGAGAACCAGCTTATGCAGGAGAGAAAAGAACTCGGCTGAATTATATACTCTGTATGCGGACCAGAATGAAAACTGGCAGCTCCAGGGAGGGCGGTGCTACCTAACTACGCCTCTCTCGCTATAGGGCGCTGCTCCTCAAATGAGCAGCGGGAGATTTTCAAAATGCCCAATCGCAAATCTCCGCTTCAATCTGAATAATTTGGCGCCGTTCGTTTGCTCTTGAGTCTGCGTAGAAGAGAATGCTCTCAGGTTGCCCAGAGGAGGCAAGAGAGAGCAGACAAACAAGCAAAAAATATACACAAAACTGCCCAACGGAACTCGTTCGTCCCTCCCCTTCTTATTTGCGCTACTTTGTTAGCAGAGGGCAAATTGTGAAACTGTTGCAAGATAAAAACGACAGATAATACCTTCGCTGAAAACGTCGGTCCTCTTTCATTGACGCTGTAAATGAAGTTTAGGAATGAGAGCAGCCTGCGCCCATGCGCATTTGTGATAAATTATTTTGACACTTGCATACAATTAATAAACTACGGAGACGCCAAAGACGCCTTAATGTAAGCCGTGCTGTCACCTACTGAGGAAGAAAAGTGTGTTTTCTTGCAGGAGCCCTGAGAAGACCATGTTTTCAGTGGAAACTGGTGCATATGCGATTTCTGTTGAAAACTGTCTCTGCTTTGATTGCAATGAGATTAAATCCAAACGTGTTTTGGAACATGGATGGAGGGGAGAAGCCCAATATTATATAAAAAAAAAATATGGTCCCGATTCCTACTTGGTGTGCTTAAGTATTTGATTTCTTCTCTCTCGCTCTCTCTATGCGCACGCACGCACACACACACACAAACAAATATATGATGGACTTTGGAGAGCGAAGTGTAGTGTAATAAAATATGAGTTATGGTACCAGGAGTTGCCTATTCAGATCCCTAATCAAACTTGAAACTCCCTGGACTACCTTGGCAAGATTTTCTTTTCAGTAGTAGTTTACCACCTAAACCAAATCTACCTTATTGGGCTGTTATAAGTCTCAGGATTAAGTTGTGGTAAATGCCAATAAAAGTGCCCCCCCCTTACATGCCATCACTAGGAACAATGAAGATTAACTTAATTTGGAAGTTTCAATTCCAGAACATGAAAGTTCTGCTGCATCCTCATTTTTAATACAGACATATCATTAGCAAAACCCACAGGCTACATCCAAATCAGGGCTTCTAGAATAAATACCCTTTAATTTAAAACTTGCAAACCTTATTCCTAATTTAGTATCAACTCCTTCAGTAGCTCCTCATTGTGACCTTAGAGAGGAAGAATGCCTGTCATAGGTTGTAAAACAAATGTCAGATATACCTTTATTTGCCTCCCAATTTAGGATTGCACTTCATGTATGATCTAGTTTATTCTTGCATCGCAGAGGGTTAGACTAGGTGACCCTCAACAACCAGTCCCACTATATAATTCTATGTATCTTGAAGGATGTGGGGCTGTGATACACAAAAACCTAACACCCCAATAGTTCTGAGGCTCTAAGATACCAGGAGACATTATTGCTAAAAACCACCCTTTGGGAAAATTTGTTACAGAAGAACAGTAATCAAAACATGTCACTTTTAGCTACTCATAAAAATTAGTTGTAGAAGCTTGTCCAGAAATTAGGAGTCTCTATTGTAAACGCCAGGCCTAGTTATTCTGTAGCAAAGTTTATGCTCCCATCATCCAAAGCGCATTCTTAGCATATTCTTGATTCACTACAAACTGTATAAAGCTTTTATTAAGTTTTTGAAAATACTATGCATAGCTTTGTGAAGCACACCTGCTCAAGGTGTATTGAGCTATGCCACCACTCTAACCTGCAAGTAGTTTTCCCCCCCATAAGCTGCCCTACCTTCATGCAATATGGGAAAGAATCACAGAACACATAATACTGTATGACATAATACTTTACATGGGGAAAGAGTGTCTTTAGAGCACCACCACGTATGTTTTAATAGTTAATAAAAATTGGTGTGCAATGTCAGCATTTATGGGAACTCAGGATGAAAAATAACTCGAGCTCTTTTGTGAGAAAGTGGGTGGCTCTTAAAAGAGCCTTTGGGTTATTAAGTTCTTTGCTAAGCAGCACGATCTGCTTACTTGGAGCTGGTGTACTTGGTGACCGCCTTGGTGCCCTCCGAGACGGCGTGCTTGGCCAGCTCCCCCGGCAGCAAGAGGCGCACGGCCGTCTGGATCTCCCGGGAGGTGATGGTGGAGCGCTTGTTGTAATGGGCCAGGCGAGAAGCCTCTCCGGCGATGCGCTCGAAGATGTCGTTGACAAAGGAGTTCATGATGCCCATCGCCTTGGAGGAGATGCCGGTGTCGGGGTGGACCTGCTTCAGCACCTTGTAGACGTAGATGGAGTAGCTCTCCTTGCGGCTCTTGCGGCGCTTCTTGTCGCCCTTCTTCTGGGTCTTGGTCACCGCCTTCTTGGAGCCCTTCTTGGGAGCCGGAGCTGACTTGGCTGGCTCGGGCATTCTGGCAAAAATAAAGTCTTCGCTCTGAAGGAAATAAGAAGCCCTCGGAAAACACCTTTCTCTGGTCACGGCGGACTGCAAAGAGGAATGCGGCGCTGCCGGCGTCAGCCCTTCCTCTATTTAAAGGCCCTTTATGCAAATGAAGGTTGCTGGGCTGACATGTTTCTATTGGCTGCCGCGCCTCCTGATATCATCTGCGCTGCGCACGCACATGCAAATCATAGGACTGTGATATTCCCGTTCCTATTGGAAGAGTGCCGTTTCCACTTCTGTGATTGGTCAGTTCGAGAAATGTGCTTTCTCATTGGCTTGTGGCTGCAGGACGCCCGATAAGCCAATAAGAACTGGTACTAGCAGGCTCCAGGAAGGCATAAAAGGCCCCCGCCTCGGCCCTCGCCCGTCAGTGCTGCTTTTGCATTGTGCGCGCTGCGTGTGGTGCGTGAGAGCCGGTGACGACAGCATGTCTGGCCGCGGCAAGCAGGGAGGCAAGGCGAGGGCCAAGGCCAAGTCGCGCTCTTCGCGGGCCGGCCTGCAGTTCCCCGTGGGCCGCGTGCACCGCCTGCTGCGCAAGGGCAACTACGCCGAGCGGGTGGGCGCCGGCGCGCCCGTCTACTTGGCGGCCGTGCTCGAGTACCTGACGGCCGAGATCCTCGAGCTGGCCGGCAACGCCGCTCGCGACAACAAGAAGACCCGCATCATCCCCCGCCACCTGCAGCTGGCCATCCGCAACGACGAGGAGCTCAACAAGCTGCTCGGCAAAGTCACCATCGCCCAGGGCGGCGTCCTGCCCAACATCCAAGCCGTCCTCCTGCCCAAGAAGACCGAGAGCCACAAGGCCAAAGGGAAGTGAACCTTGGCTGACCCCCAAAGGAAAAAAAACCCCTCGCTGAACCCAAAGGCTCTTTTCAGAGCCACCCACGTTTTCCAGAAAAGAGCTGAGTCCAGGCTGTTGGTGACTTTGGAAAGCAAGTTGTCTTGTGTTTAGAACGGGATTCAAAATATTCCTAGCTCTTAAGGTTAAATCGTATAAATCCGCGAGGAACAATTGCCATTCCACCAAGTTAGGTGAAGCTGCGCCTTGTTTTAGTTGTACTTTCCGTGGCTGAGAAGTATTGGCTGTTCGGGATGTCAATAATGCCCGTTGATGAACAGCTCTTGCTTAAGGAATGATGTCCTACGTGGATCACGCAGTCGTTACCCGCCCCCATTTATATCTAAAATACACCTTGTGGTAATCGAACATATAAATATTAGAAAACGGATTGGCATGCCAAGGCAATACCTCGCTCCGAGGCAACCCGGTTCTGATGCAGCCTGAGAAAGAATTACGTACGTGTAACGCGGGAGCTGACACATAGTATTAAAAATACTCTTTAACCCTGGTATTTTTACTGACTCCCCGTAAAATCAAAGGATTCGTCGGTAGGGGGTACGATTTTGAACCAATCATTGCGTAGCGCGGGGTTTTTTAGCCCTATAACTGCCTCTGCCTGTGAAGTTCAAAGAAGCCTATTCAGCTCCTCATCTCAAAAGCTGCTGCTAATTTAATTCTCTTTGATCCAAAAACGGTTGTCACACTAGGAACGGCGGGGGTTGGGATGCCCTGTGGTGGCAAATCTGGCACGTCAGCTTTTTCAGCTTTTTAACGGCAGCAACTTTAAGATACACGCTATTGGAGCTGGGATTACCGCTAAACACCGTTTCACTCCACACGCATGATATGTGTTGTTCTTTACTTTCACAGCAACACTGCGAGGTAGGATAGGCAGGGATTCGCGCACGCCCCGACCAAAAGGTAGTTTTATAGGTCGTGTGCCTGGGATCCACGATATAACTGGAGCACCTTTCAGGCAGAGGGTCTGGGAGGGGACCGAGAGCTCAGAGGTGGCCTCCAATCCCTTCCAAGCCCGGGAAATTCAAACCCCTGAGCCGCTACGCTGGCGCTCTCGGCCAATCAGGGAAGGAGGATTTCCCTATAAATTCTCTGCTCCCAGGTCCTCTCCCCCGCTTTGCATCCGTTCTGCAGGAGCGAGCTGCTGTCTCGCTGTTTGAGCCATGGCGCGGACCAAGCAGACTGCCCGCAAGTCTACCGGAGGAAAAGCCCCTCGCAAGCAGCTGGCCACCAAGGCTGCCCGGAAAAGCGCCCCGGCCACGGGTGGGGTGAAGAAGCCCCATCGCTATCGGCCGGGCACCGTAGCCCTGCGGGAGATCCGCCGCTATCAGAAATCGACAGAGCTCCTGATCCGCAAACTGCCTTTCCAGCGCCTGGTAAGAGAAATCGCCCAGGACTTCAAGACGGACCTGCGCTTCCAGAGCTCTGCCGTCATGGCCTTGCAGGAGGCTAGCGAGGCTTACCTGGTGGGTCTCTTCGAAGATACCAACCTGTGTGCCATCCACGCCAAAAGGGTCACCATTATGCCGAAAGACATTCAGCTGGCGCGTCGCATCCGTGGGGAGAGGGCTTGAGCTGCTTCCCGGTCGCTGCAGCACAGCTGGAAATAACCCAAAGGCTCTTTTAAGGGCCACCCACATAACAAAAAAAGGAGCTGTCGTTACTTCCTACCCAGTAAATTTGCGCTGCACAATCCAGGTGCAGGTCGTCAAGCGTTTGGGCGCCGGCCATGGACGTTCTCCTTCCTGACGTTCAGTATGATCATGTGCATGTTCACTCGGGTAAGTGGCTGTAGGCTTCCAGCCTTAGTGGGAATTTTGAGCTGGAAATCCCCTGCTTTAAATAGGAATGGGTGTACATTGGTTGCAACCGGTCAGGATTTCTAGAGAAATGAAATGGATTGACTTTATTGTACTTTCTAACATTTAAAAGCACCCAGAAGCTGGCATTTCAAAGCCAAGCAAAGAGGAGTCTTCCTCTGCTCTGTGGTTTGATTCCGCTTGGTCTCTTTTGCACTGTTTGGGCCCAGCGCCATGCATTCATTGACTTCAATGGGCTTCATTTTTGGATCAGCCTGATCCATTCCAGGTCAGGTGCTGATTGGCACTTGCTGTACACTTCAAGGAGGGAGAGGGAAATTTATATAACACCTTTGCTCCACTCTAGGAACATCGGCACCATTGTCTTTTTTTTTGTTTTAAATATTTTACATGCCTCAAATGCTTCAGTTAGGGGAATAAATACTCCATTTTTTACAAAGAACATGTTGGTTTATAAAAATTGTAGATGGCAAGCACACTCACTTCCTCAGGAGCAATGCCTCGTTGAGATGTGACCTGGTATGGTCCATGTGTACACTCCTAAATAGTGCTTTTTTCTTACTGTTTCCTTATAACTGAGTAGGCTGAGGGAGACATGTACCTACAATTCTGATACTATACTGTATTTCATTACCTGCTGAAAATGTTCATTTCACCAAGGGTTTTCAGAAAACACATTTGTGTCTGCAGAACATGGAATTGTAGAGTTGGAAGGAACCCTGAGGGTCATCTAGTCCAACCCCTTGAAATGCAGGGATCTCAACACACACGCCAGAGGGGTTTGAGCCCCACATTGAGCAAAAGTGTTCAGCATTGCAGTGGTTGGACTAGATGACCCTTGTGGTCCCAATTCTATGATTCTGTGGTAATCATTCCCCCCCCCTATATTTTATAGTTTTATGATCCCTCAGTGCTTTTATGATCCCACCGTCACATTTTTTTATGAGCTGGCAGTTTAGAAATATTCTTATAAATAGATGAGAAAAGAAATTAAATTCCATTGAAGATTACAGGGGATGGATGAAATTTTAAAGGGTGGGGTGCAGAGCTTGCTACATGCCTACCTTGTTACTTCTGAAATGACCAAGGAGTGCTTTGGGTGTCTTGATGAGCCAGCCAGCTCATCAGCAGTCTGCCCTTTGCAGCATTCCCAATGCCCACATGGCCATTAAAGCTCAGGGGAGGCAGCCTCAGGCAACTCCTGATAGGGATTTTTTCCAGATCTGGAGCTTGCAGCAATGTTTGCTGGAAACAAAAGCACAGGCACAACCCTTGACTGAGGCAGGAAAATGGAAGCCTCTTTGGCAAGTGAAGAAAACTTGTGAAATGGGGGAAGAGATTGTGGCAGAACAATACGTCAGTGCTAAAAAGTAATGGAAGACAAATAAGGAAAAGAAATAAGGAAAGGAAAAGATCAGGCATAGGCAACCTTGGCCCACCAGATGTTTTGGGACTACCAACTCCCATGATCCCTAGCTAACAGGACTAGTGGTCAGGGATGTTGGGAATTGAGTCCCAAAACATCTGGCGGGCCGAGGTTGCCTATGCCTGTCTTAGACAATACTTTGTCTGCCCTGTTAAAATAGCCCAAGGGTCTAGTGATCTTGGTCTATATACTAAGATGCCTTTGAAGTGGCTCATCCACTTCTTGGTCAGTGCTGTTCTATTCTACATATTTAGTAACTTTCAGCTGCTGGTGCTGCCTTGAGAATAGAATAGCAAGCCCTTTTGCTTCTTGAAGATGTCGTAAAAGAGTCATGGTCAGAGAGGGGAATAAAGGAAAAATGGCCCTACCAATATCAAAGTTATAGTATTATGCCTTAAAACCCCACAAGAAAAATAAACTGTGCCTTGGAGAACGCATTGTTTGAGAATGTATCATTTTGCTGTGTTTTCTCATTGACTTAAGAATGTATCTAAATGTATCCTTACGGAAATGTATAGGAATGTATCTGAAAGTACTGCATGCATCCTTACTGAAATGTATATCTTTTCCTTGAATGTATCTTTACTGAAATGTATTTTTCTCAAAACGCTGTACTATGCTGTACAGTATTTTCTGAATGTATCCATTCCTAGCTGCCAAAACACTCTCCACCATACTGCCATCTACTAAGTCTGCAAATAATGCCCCGAATAGACACAAAATACCAACCCAAAATAAAGTAGTTTTATTTTCCAATAAGTATGCAAACATGAGACTATCACAGAGACTATCACACTCAAATTGATAGCAATGCAGAGCAGGATCTCACATTAACATTGAAGCCATTTCCAGAACATCCAGCCTCACGATCTGCATACTGATTATTAGCAGCTACGGAAAGCTTTCCTGTAGATAAAGGAACAGCCATTAACCAGATCCAGAAGAAGCTCAACACATGTTATTCCAGCCCTCCAGCAAAATTGACACCTCCCAAGATCTTACAACATCCTACTTACCTTATGTTAATCCCCTCTTCCCCCCATTCAGCTTCCCGCCACCTCCGCTGTTATTCTTCTGTTTGGAAACCAAAAGGTATAAGAGTCAAAGCAGCCCTTTGTTCGAGGTTCTCACTCTGTTTTAATGGCGTGAGAGGGGGACCCTGTTTCAACAGTTTTGTTTTTTCCTGTTCTTTCAATAAAGATCAGACTTTGCTTTTTCACCAATCCTGGTGTGGTCTCTGACATTTCCCGACCGGTAAGGAGCCTCCACAACCGCGCTCCTTCCGAGGTCCCAGTCCTCGTCATGAGGCAGGGACTCCCTTGGGGAAGGAATTCTTTATTTCAAAGACAAATCACTGCTTCAGTCTGTGATGCGGGCACCCAAGGCCTTGGAAATCTGGAGACTGCTCTGGCAACTAGAAGACCCAGAGGGCCACTTCAGTCTACTATTTTTGGTCACTAAATTTCCACTTAGGCCAAGCCTTGCTTGGTAGCTTGAGAAAGGAACTGCTCTTTAATCCAGAGAATTTGCAACAGCATCTTTCCTTGCTCTTTGCATTTCTTGTGTTTGAAGAACCAGAAATCAAGATCAAAAACATCCCATTAGAGACATCCTGTGTTAAACGGAGAAGCACATGGGACTGCATAATTGTCGGCTAGGATATAATTACTGTTTTGAAACCAAATAAGATGGTGGAAGCTGGCAGATACTGGCTGCTTGAGTACATTTGGAACCCTTTTCTGCTACTCTTCAACTGAATACATGCCACTGCATAAACACCCTAAGATATCAATTCAGTACTTTCCTAACTACTCTCATTTGCTGAGATTTGTGGGTAGAAAATTACTATCTCACTATCTGGATAAATTAAAAAATTGTCCAGTAGCACCTTAGAGAGATTGCTTTTGCTGTTAATGTGTGTGCACATGCAGTACAGAGCTTTATGATTCAGCCTCCTATTCCAGGTCTCTTTGGATTCTTAGGCCAGTAGTACACAACTAGGAGCTCACTTTAAGACTGATCTTGCATTGTTAACTGGGCCTCTACCTTCTGATGCACACCTGAAATAAATTCTCCAGAGGGTGCAATAGATCATATTCAAATACGTGATGAGACAAGTTTTAAAACATCATTTTTAGAAAACAAATTGTTTAGTTCAATTTACAAAACCTCTTTTTCCCATGTCAGTACAATGGTTTTGTCAGTGCTTGAATCTACCTTATGTGCAGAGCAGACAGCTGCAGATAACAGGAGCTGCCATCCAGAATGTCCAGAGGGCACGAGGTTCGGGAAAGCTAGATTAGATTGAACAAAAGACAATTGAAATTCTTCATTAAAATATTGTTAAAATCATTAGAAACAAGTTACACTAAAAATTAAAACCAGTAACTGCACAGCTGTTATACTTTAAAAATCACATGCTAAAATCACATGGCTAGATAGTCTTGCTGAAACTGAAAGGTTCTTTGCAGGCACTGAAAACAATACAAAGACAGCATCTGCCTAATGTCAATGGGCAGTCAGTTCCAGAGTGTAGGAGCTGCCACACTAAGTAACTGGTTTCCTGCAAGTGCCAGTTCTGCAAATCTAAATGGTATTTATTCTCTACTGATGGCAGGGTGTACTTTGGCTGAATTGGCAACTTTTGAATGTGTGTAAAACTCCACAGATAGATAGATAGATAGATAGATTCTTTATTGTCATTACACAAGTGCAACATTGCACAAAGTGCAACGAAATTGGATGCCATCCCTTAAAACAACAAAAGCAAGACAACAACAACAACCAAACAAACCACATTCCAGCCACACCCACACCACACCCATCAAACTCCCAGGTCACACTAACGAGTTACAGCATTCAAAAGGGCCACAGCTCTTGGATAGAAACTGTTTTTCAGTCTATTTGTCTTTGACTTGATGTTTCTATATCTTCTGCCAGAAGGCAGTAGTGCAAACAGACAGTGTCCCGGGTGAGATGAATCCTGCAGGATGTTATTTGCTTTCCTAAGACAACGGGAACCGTACAGTTCTTCCAAAGATGGGAGAGGATGACCAATAATCCTTTGGGCTGTAGTTATGACCTTCTGGAGCACCTTCCTCTCCCTAGCTGTACAACTGGAGAACCAAGCACAAATACAGTATGTAAGAATGCTCTCTATGGAGCCTCGGTAGAAGGACACCAGCAGTCTCTCACTCAGATTGTTCTTCTTTAAAAGTCTGAGGAAATAAATTCTCTGCTGGGCCTTCTTCACCAGAGCAGTGGTATGTGCGCTCCAAGTCATGCCCTGATCGATAGCTACTCCCAAAAACCTGAATTCCGCCACCCTCTCCACCCGTTCCCCGTTGATATACAAGGGCTGAATGTCCGCCTTTTTTTTCCTGTAATCCACCACCAATTCCTTGGTCTTAGCCGTATTAAGAGCCAGATTGTTCTCTCCACACCAAACACAGAGCCGCTCCACCTCGTCCCGATAGGCGGACTCATCCCCTCCTGAAATGAGCCCTACCACCGTAGTGTCATCAGCAAACTTGATGATTTTGTTGCTGGAATAGATGGCTGTACAGTCATACGTATACATAGTGTAGAGCAGGGGACTCAACACACAACCCTGTGGTGAGCCGGTGTTAAGGCTAAGGGCTGTGGACATGTGTGACCCTACTCTAACCCTCTGGGAACGTTCTGACAAAAAATCCAAAACCCAGAGACAGGTGGAGTTGGAGAGTCCAATCGCCTCTAGCTTGGACACCAGTCTATGGGGGAGGATAGTGTTAAAAGCAGAGCTAAAATCCACAAACAGCAGCCTCACATAACTCCCCGGCTGCTCCAGATGGGACAGAGCAGCATGGAGAGTGGTATTGATGGCGTCTTCTGTGGACCCATACCACTAAATGTAAAGTATTATTTGCACAATTGCTGACTTTATGATGTGTGTTTTTTCTCAATTTTCCTTCCTGTGTTTTGAAGAGCAGCTCTGATTTTTAAAATGGATTATTTTGCTTGATAAAGTTTGTGCTTCTTCCTCCCCAATTCCCATCTGGCCAGTCCCCACAATAAAGCAGTAAAATAAGTTTGATATGTCCTAAAGGCTCCAACAGGTCACCTGGTAGAATACCGTTACTGCACTTCTTCCCAAATCTACTGCCCATATCCACAGCTGAATTTTGAACTCAACTTAGATATGTGCATCACGTCACATTAATTCAAAAGGCCTCTCTAGGCTACACCATAAACAGCACCTTCCCTGACATAAGGTAAAATACAGTAGTATTCTGCTCTTTCATGCTATACTCATTTCCCCAAGGCCCTCTGCCATATATTTGGTTACGGGGTGGGGTGGGGTGCACCTCTAAGTTCTTTGCCTTTCCAGCTTATTAAAATTTATGACTCAAAGCCTAAGCATAGGATATAATTGTTGTAAATACATCATCCATGTGATGATCTTGCAGCAGTATAATTTGTATGTTAAGACAAGAGCACTCAGAAGGGTGCTGTCAGACTAGATCCTCCAAAGGAAGGGGGATCTGCCAAAATATGCATATATTCAACAAAGTGGTTCAACAGCTAGTTGAAAACATTATATGGAGGCAGGAATCAGACATATACAGGATCCCTGCCAACACAGAGGTGGCTGCAGCCCAAGCATGTTTTTTCATCTTCCATTTCACTATCCCCAAGTTATTCTCCAGCTAGAAAATCGGCAAAAGGTCCCCCAATGGCAGGAAAGTAACACCTGTGCTAGGGGGAAGAATTGCTCACCAACAGCAAACTCCATACCTAGTTTTTAATGACAAGCAACTTTTAGAAAATCTTTATAGTGCTTTAGAGACCAACTACAGTAAGTTTGTTCTGGCTATAAGCTTTCGTGTGCATGCACACTTCTTCAGATACCTGAAATGCATACACACATAAACTTATACCTGGAACAAACTTAAGTTGGTCTCTAAGTTGCTACTGGACAATTTTTATTTATTTATTTTGGCTGCATCAGACCATCACGGCTACCTACCTTAATCTAGATTTATAGTGCTTATTATTCTTCTGTTTTTACACTTTGAGACACTTTGGCAGCCAAGTGTTTGGGTGCTTCACGTGGTGAAGTTGACTGCAACATGTCCAAACTGACAAGCTATCACATTCCCAGCACCACACATTATGTTTTGGTTTAGTTTGTCAGGCTTAGGAGCTTATCTAAATAGGAACCATGACAATACAGCTGTAATTTAAACTAAGTGCAGTAGATCAAAGACATAATTGCCAACTTTGATAACCATGAATATCACCAACAAATAAAACTAATGATAAATGATTTGAAAGCACACATGTCATATGGCCTCAATTTCAACAACTGTAGCAAAGGGGAAAGCAAGAAAGGATTGAGGCAACAGCAATCAGGCGATTGCCAGCTCTTTTCTGGAAGGTGTGGGTGGCTCTGAAAAGAGCCTTTGGTTCAGTTTCAAGGAGAACTGCGAGGCCCAGAAGAGCAGCTTCACTTCCCTTTGGCCTTGTGGCTCTCGGTCTTCTTGGGCAGGAGGACGGCTTGGATGTTGGGCAGGACGCCGCCCTGGGCGATGGTGACTTTGCCGAGCAGTTTGTTGAGCTCCTCGTCGTTGCGGATGGCCAGCTGCAGGTGGCGGGGGATGATGCGGGTCTTCTTGTTGTCGCGAGCCGCGTTGCCGGCCAGCTCGAGGATCTCGGCCGTCAGGTACTCGAGCACGGCCGCCAAGTAGACGGGCGCGCCGGCGCCCACCCGCTCGGCGTAGTTGCCCTTGCGCAGCAGGCGGTGCACGCGGCCCACGGGGAACTGCAGGCCGGCCCGCGAAGAGCGCGACTTGGCCTTGGCCCTCGCCTTGCCTCCCTGCTTGCCGCGGCCAGACATGCTGTTGTCGCTGAATCCACACAACTTCCTCTCCCAAGAAAGCGAGCCAACTATGGGAGGCAAAGCCGGCGAGGTGCTTTTATACCTTCCGAGAGGCTCGAAAATGACGCTTCTGATTGGCTGGAGATGCAGTTAAAAAAAAATAAACCAATTGGGAAAAAGATTTCTAAGTCTGCACCAACCTGAGGGGGAGACGACGCGTTCATCCAATTGGAAGTGGGGAATCACAGGCTCATCATTTGCATGTGCGCGCCCAAGTGGGGATGAGCTTAAGAGCCCTCTCAGCCAATCGAAAAGTTGGGGCATAACAGCTCCCCACTCCGAGCTCCCGCGGCTTCTTCTTACAGTCGTCTGACAGAAGGGGTGGGGGTGTTTCTAATGCGTGAGGTGTGCTTTGATGAATGAAATAACTTAAATTATGCCATAAGGAAGAGCTTGTTTTTGTCGTGCGCGCGCTAAATTTCGCCCGAGAGTTAATGTGCCAGCTTTGGTCTCGTGGACAGCTGGTCAATTATAGATGTATCCTTTGAATTGTTATTATAATCATTGTTTATTTTATTTCTCGCCCTTAACACGCAGGTCCCAGAGATGTGCGGAATAGACGTGCCTGATGAAGCTCCGCTCCACGCTGCTGGAGCTTAGCTTGGAGGGCAAAGGTCTGCGGTGTGTCCAAGCAGATCCAGCATGTAGAACCTGATTGAGAGTGTATGGGTCCTGGGAAATAGGGGGTCACATTCAAAAAAGATCGCCAACCATGATTCTAGATTCAGGTAGGTAGCCGTGTTGGTCTGACGCAGTCGAAATAAATAAAATAGGTGCTACTGGACAATTTTTTAATTATTTATTTAGATCGCCAACATTACTCTGAACGAGGAGGCGGAACTCCGTCCATGTCGACGATTAAGTTCCATCAGCAGAAGTTGAACTTTACACTAGAACTTGGGTGGAAGAGCCCGCTTTACCTTGGCGTTGGGGGCAGGGCTATGTTAAGTGCAGGAAATACATTTTTTACAGGAAATGTCCTAGTTCTAACTACCTCAGTTTGGGAATGCAGCAAGCCATGCTTTGTGTCACATCTCTGCAGGAAAAACACAAAAAATTCCTCCTCCTACTGACGTGAAGATGAAGAAGAAAGGAATTAGGTAATGAAGGAAGCAACCTTAAAAGTATCCCTCAAGCCTGAAGAAAGGTCATGGGTTAAAGGGCAGACTAGACTAGAGTTGCCCATGCCCTCTCATGTAGGTACAGCATATCAGCCTCAAGCGCAAACTGAGTTGTATTCCAACACTTGATGGTCCAATAGGATGACATTACAAAACAGCTTTCATATGCTCATATTGTACCATTGTCCTGGTAGTGGTCAGAGTTTTCAGGGACCCTACACAGAAATGAAGGGGAAGCGAGTGAATTGCACGTCATAAGAATACCTTTCTACGCCTGCTCAAAAGCAGGGAAGGCGCCAGCGCTCTCGCTCAGTTAAATTGTTGCAGCTAATTTATTACTGGCTGTTTTGAAATACTGCTGCGTTTTATTGGAGAAGCTGACTTAGCATTGCCCTATAGCGTTGTTGTAACAGTATACGCTCCTGCGTTCACTCCCCGCTCGTTCCCCCCCCCGCTCAAAGTTTTCATTCTGGTCCGCATACAGAGTATATAAACTGAAACTGCTTCCTGTCGCTCTCATTCGCAAGGTGTTTGAAGCTCCAAGATGTCGGGTCGCGGCAAAGGCGGGAAGGGGCTTGGGAAAGGGGGCGCCAAGCGCCACCGCAAGGTGCTGCGCGATAACATCCAGGGCATCACGAAGCCTGCGATTCGCCGCTTGGCTCGCCGTGGAGGAGTCAAGCGCATCTCTGGGCTGATCTACGAGGAGACTCGGGGCGTGCTGAAGGTTTTCCTGGAGAATGTCATCCGCGATGCCGTGACTTACACGGAGCACGCCAAGAGGAAGACCGTGACTGCCATGGATGTGGTCTATGCCTTGAAGCGCCAGGGCCGCACTCTGTACGGATTCGGCGGCTGAAATTAGGCGATGCCGCAGTAAGCATTAGCAG
Source organism: Podarcis vaucheri (assembly GCF_965113315.1). Taxonomy (NCBI): domain Eukaryota; kingdom Metazoa; phylum Chordata; class Lepidosauria; order Squamata; family Lacertidae; genus Podarcis; species Podarcis vaucheri. The sequence continues at coordinate 1,980,895 of NC_138760.1, forward strand.
TTACCAAAAAAAATACTCAAAAGGCCCTTTTAAGGGCCATCCACGTTTTCAACAAAGAGTTGTATTGCTGTTACAAAGTAGCCTTATGTACCAAACTTTCTGCCACTTAGGTTTATACTTTTGTTGTAGCTGCCAGAAATCAGTGCTCTTTTACCTCCCGTTTCCAAATCACACTGCAGATCATGTGCAGCGAAGCAAAGTTTTACTGACTCCCTTATGTGCATGCCCCCAAAATTCAAAAGCTCCTTTGCCTTTTTTGCGGGGGGAGGGGGGAAAGGTACTTCATTACGAACGCATTTTCACTAGTAGTGATTTCTTTCAGCCTTTTTTGATATTTGTGGGTGGCTCTTAAAAGAGCCTTTTTGTGATGCACAGATGCTTTAGGTTTTGTTAGGTGAAAGAGCCCGCTTCTTCCTCATTTGCCTTTGGGCTTGTGGCTCTCTGTCTTCTTGGGGAGCAGAACAGCCTGGATATTGGGCAAGACTCCCCCCTGGGCAATAGTGACTCCTCCCAGCAGCTTGTTCAATTCTTCATCGTTGCGAACCGCCAGCTGGAGGTGACGGGGAATGATCCTCGTTTTCTTGTTGTCCCGGGCAGCGTTGCCCGCCAGCTCCAGTATTTCAGCCGTGAGATACTCCAGCACCGCGGCCAGGTAAACCGGGGCTCCCGCGCCCACCCGCTCGGCGTAGTTCCCTTTGCGGAGCAGGCGGTGCACGCGGCCGACGGGGAACTGGAGGCCGGCGCGCGAGGATCGCGACTTCGCCTTGGCCCTCGCCTTCCCCCCTTGCTTGCCGCGGCCAGACATGGCGACACTGACTCAGCTCCGCTCAGAGGCGCAACAAAAAAATAAAACTGCAATTAAGAAGAAAAGAACCCCCGGCGCCTTTTATGCCCTCCTCGCCGAGGGAAGCGCAATTACGGATTGGCCAGATCTGTCACCAGCATTGCAGAGCCAATAAGAAGACAATTTCAAAAGGCGGCCAATCGGGAGCTGAGAGGCAGCTGCCGCCCAATGAAAACCCGGCGCTTGCAGTACTCTAATTTGCATGTGCGTGCGCAGTGGCGGCGCCACAAAATGCTGCCCTCAGCCAATGGAAAGGTTCGGCATTGGAACCCTTCATTTGCATAGGGAGACTATAAATACAGGGCTGGGATGAGTTTGCTCGCTTCACACTTCTTTTTGCTGGTACAGAAAGTAGGGGGGCTTCCTGCACAATGCCCGAGCCAGCCAAGTCAGCTCCGGCTCCCAAGAAGGGCTCCAAGAAGGCGGTGACCAAGACGCAGAAGAAGGGCGACAAGAAGCGCCGCAAGAGCCGCAAGGAGAGCTACTCCATCTACGTCTACAAGGTGCTGAAGCAGGTCCACCCCGACACCGGCATCTCCTCCAAGGCCATGAGCATCATGAACTCCTTTGTCAACGACATCTTCGAGCGCATCGCCGGAGAGGCTTCTCGCCTGGCCCATTACAACAAGCGCTCCACCATCACCTCCCGGGAGATCCAGACGGCCGTGCGCCTCTTGCTGCCCGGGGAGCTGGCCAAGCACGCCGTCTCGGAGGGCACCAAGGCTGTCACCAAGTACACCAGCTCCAAGTAAGCGGACTCTGCTGCTGAAAAAGGCCACCCAGAACCCAAAGGCTCTTTTAAGAGCCACCCACTTTTCTCAGAAGAGAGCGAGTCACTTGTCTCCAAACTGCAGTATGTTTACCTGGCACGTTGGCGTCCTCCCCCCCTCCCTGCAATAATAGGCAATGACTTCGTAAATTTATCCAGAAATCTACGCAGAAGCTCGTCTGTTACTGCGGCAACCTATCAAACAAGTGCAACGTTTCCCTCTCCCCCCATTCTCCGTTACATCAGTTTCGTAGATGGTTTTGCAGTCACACAGTTCTGGATTTTGCTTTTGGCACAGAAATTTCAGATTAGTACTGCCTTAATTTCTTTTTTAAAATGCTACAATTTTGAAACGAGCCCTAATCTACATAACGGAGTCTAGTTATATAGCCTGCAGTAGGTCACGTTCTGCGGAGATGGTCTCGCTAGTTAGAACACTTTAGCACCTCGTCCGTTTTAGGGGCAGAGATTAACTCCTGAAACTGACTTGAATGCTCCATCTTTCAGCCTGTATGCAATTCATCGATACCTGGGCAAGTTAGTATACCAGAATCGATCTAGTCATGGGGAAGGTCCTGTTCGCTCGCTGCTCCCGATTCTCCCCCAAAGAACCTGCTCAGCGGGAGGCTTTATTGAAGCCTTGAGACAACAGCCTCTTTGCGCATGGATGGGTGTCTCCTGCTGGGCACTTTTCTAAGCCTCAGAGATCCTGGCGGGGCGCGGGGGGGGGCGCACTTGCGGCATAGCATCCTCAATAGGCTTCCTAGGAAAATGGCATGGCGCGGAGCGGGGGGCAGCCAGTGTAACAAGTTCAAGCTGCTTCCGTATTAGGAAGAATACGATCGCGACAGAATAAGCAGTGCGATCCCTGTTCGCTTGGTGTTTTACATCCCTCTTCTTTGTCATTCTCTATACTGCCACCTAATGGGCATATGCGGTCATACAGATCGAAAGCTGGTCTGCAGAGGCTGCTCATAGCGGGGCAGAGGGGACGGCTGGTTTCCACCTCAGTATTGCCTCCACCATGTTTGCTGCTGGCCTGCTTGTTGCTTCTCTCTCTCTCTGCTAGCTCTGTTCCTTTTCTGAAATCTGACAGGGGCTACTTCTCCAGGCTTGATGGAGACCAACTCCTACTGGCCTCCAAATATGCAAATAGTCACCTGTGGGAAGGAACACACCTTTCTCTGACCCACCCACCCATCATCCCTGTGTGTTTCTTAGAATGACATAATTGTAGAGTTGGAGGGGACTCCAAGGGTAATCTAGTCCAACCCCTGCAATGCAGGAATCTCAGCATCCAGTCACCAGACCCTGCTTTGCTTTGCAAATGGCTAGCAGTTTTATTGCTGCACAGGGCCATTGCTGCATGTGTTGCTCTTTGTATTGTACAAGCACAAAGTAGGTGGTCCCCCAAAGAGCACCAAAGCCCCAGGGGGAGCCAACAGAACCCACAAATGATATAGAAGGCAGTGAACATATTTGACAGATAAAACGATATGATATTGTATAGTGTATTAGTACATAAAAACACATGGAACATGAGCTATATTCTGGCTGGGAAAGTGCAGTGAGTGGAGCATCTGCTTTCCATGCAGAAAGTCCCAGGCTCAATTCCTGGCATCTCCAAGAAGGGGCTGGGGAAGTTCCCTGCCAGTCAGTGTGGGCAATGCTTGACTTGATGGGTCTCCACGCCATCAAGTGACCCAAGGAAGAAGCGGGGCTCCTCAGGCAGAAAAGGCCACACCTGCAAACAAAGACAGCAAGCTCCACTTTGGGCACCCAGGGGGAACCAATCCCAACAGGGCTTGCATTTGACACCAAATTTAAAAGGCAATCCAGGTGAGTGCTGTTTCTGAAGGAGTACTTGGGTGAGCCCTTTGAAGCCACATCTTTAGCTGCCACCACAACTATAATGGAGACAACTCTTAACTATGTGGTGCCTCATTAGTCAGAGGCAAAATGTAGGTGGCAAAAAGGCAGGGCAATGAATGTGACTCTTAACTTTGTGCAACTGGCTACACTGCACACATCAAACCCTCTGTGAAAATAAGAGGAGACCTTGGGGCTATCCTATTGCTTCACTCCTTTCAGGTACTGGTCCATGCCTAAAAGCGCTGTGGTGCTTTCCCCATGAAAACTTGTTATTTAGTGCATAATTGGAGCAAACATCAGGCTTTCAGTGGATTGTCGTTTGCTCTGGTTGAGCTTTCCAGAGTGGGGAAAGCGCTGCAAAACAACCTTTGACTGCAGCATCCTGAGGGTTGTTGGAAGTGATTTGTTAAAAATGCTCCCAGCTTTGCCACTGAATTGCAGTTTCCAGTGCTCTCTTCAGCTGGTCCTATACATGCAGCAGAATGAGAACTGTATCATTTGGGGCTAGAGGTGGAGATACCGCTTTGGAATGTTCCCCCTGTATAAAAGAACTACTGCTCCCATCTACCCCGCAAACAGAATACTTGCATCTCTGGCTTTAGCCCAGTACTTTGTTCTCTGCGCTAGTTTTCTATTGCCATATTTTTCTAAAACAAAACAAAACAAAACACCAGAGAACTTGTCCACATAATGGACCTAGTGAAGGAGAACTTTGGTAGGTGGGCTGAGAGTCTGTTGGACCCTGAGTGAGAATCGGGAGGATGAGAGGGAGGGTGTGCTGGAAGGGAAATGAACTGACATTGCTTTATATATGTTAGTAACTTAGTATTAACATAATCTTTTTATGTGTAACTGTATTTTTAATAATATTTTGCTTAAGTTGTCTGTTGTTGCTTCAGTTTTCTGTATTTTTAATATATTAAGCAGTATCGAAATTAAACAATCAGTCAAGGTACCATTAGATATGGACTTCTAGTTTGAAGTCTGGGCTCCCCACAGCAAACAGCAAGTTGCAGAGGCAAGTTGGGGTGCTGCTCAGATAGCAGGTTTCTCAGAGAGCCTCTGAGGTCCCATCTGCCGATGCAGGACTCCCCCCCCCCCAGTCATCCCAAAAGTTCTTTAATCAAAAAGGAACCTGTTCTGGCCACTGCCACATGAAAAGCTTATTCGGAAGAGAGAAGGGCAGCCAGGACAGCACAAGGAAGGGCAACTAGACCAGTGTAAAGCGCCATTTAAACCTGGCAGCAACTCTTAAAATGCAGTTATTCTTTCAGTGTTCCTTTAAAAGAGATACAGCAAGCTGAAATTTGGCAACTATCATGGAAGAGCTTAAAAGATGTGAGTCAGGAAGCTAGCCAAGTACTTTGTTGTCCCTCTCTAAGAAGAACAGAACAGACACAGGAAGCACCTGCCTCTGCTGAGCTACAAGAAAGTCCAGTGTCACCTAGTGATTAAACCACATAATGACACTATCCACATAGCAAATGAGTCTTTTCGTAGCTGACAGAAGCAACCATGAGGAATAACATTGACTCTGAATCGGTGTGCCGACTTGAATAAAATATGGAGAGGCAGGTAAGCCACACCCCACATAATCAATCACACGACAAGGTGCACACACACCATTTGAATGATGCCCATCAACTTTGGGGCCCCCTGGCCCCCTGAAATATTTTATTGGGGGGCCAAGACCCATTGGCCCCTAGAAGTTGATTCCTATGCTCTGAATCACTATTTGTCACATACCAGTTTAAAATACAGGAGCTCTCTCAGAAGGGAAAAACAGTTAGCAATCTTAGGCAGGCTAAGAAAACTATGAGGGTTCATTTGAGTATTGTGTAAAACATCATACAATGGAGTGATTTTATCCAGCACATCAGAATTTAGGCAAAGGCATTGACCAAGCCACACAGAAAATTTCATTATTATGGAGAGTCAGTGTGGTGTGGGTGGCGCTGTGGTCTAAACCACTGAGCCTCTTGGGCTTGCTGATCAGAAGGTTGGCGATTCGAATCCCCACAATGGGGTGAGCTCCCGTTGCTCTGTCCCAGTTCCTGCCAACCTAGCAGTTCAAAAGCATGCCAGTGCAATTAGATAAATAGGTACTGCTCCAGCGGGAAGGTAAATGGTGTTTCCGTGCACTCTGGCTCTTGTCACAGTCCTCCGTGCACCAGTAGCGGTTTAGTCCTGCTGGCCACATGACCCAGTAAACTGTCTGCGGACAAATGCCGGCTCCCTCAGCCTGAAAGCGAGATGAGCACCGCAACCCCATAGTAGCCTTTGACTGAACTTAACCATCCAGGGGTCCTTTACCTTTACCTTATCTTTAGTGCTGAGTGCATTGGAGTAGGACCACGTAGATTGGGGTTCAAATCTTGCAACCATGAAGGCTTTGGACCAAACACTGTCTCTCAGCCTAACCTACCTCAAAAGGTTATTGTGAAGGAAAAAGGGAGAGGGAGAGAACCATGTGCCCTTTTCTTAGTTTAATATTCAAAATATAAAACAGATTGTATAGTAACAGTGATGTGGACTGGACCTACCTTCAACCTACTTTTGTAGAAACCCATCATTCCAGCAGGTGCAGGCAGCCGGTGACTATTCAAGGCAAATGCAGCTCACTAGTCATGAATGGTTTCTCTGGGACTGGATCAGCTTCTTGGTGTTTGTTTTGGCTGATGGGGAAAGCACCTAGCAGGCACAACATCTGGCAGGATGTGAGCTATGTTAAATTGGTTGGTAACCAGTTGTGCTGCTCAACCAATTAAGCAGAATTTTGGAAGGGGTGGGAACTGTGAGAACACAAATATTTCAAATCTCAGTGATGGTTCACTGTGTCTTGAGAATTTCAGGATTGTAGCCAGTAGCTTGACTGGCTTGTGAGAGCCTCTCTCTTTTTTATCCTTACAACAATTATGATTTTATGCTGTGAATTGGCATGTGGTTTTGGGATGAAGAAAGTTATACAAATTTGGAGGGGAAGGAGGAGGAAAAGAAGACATCAGTTAGTTCTAGAATGGATAAGCTTTGGTTCTCCAGAGATTTCTGGATTACAACTCCCATCATGTTTGACCATTGACCAGTGGCATAGCGTGTGTTGCCAGAGCCCAGGGCGGGGCATGTGTTGCACCCCCTGTTGGACTGGGCAGCTGTGGTGGGTGCATGCGCCAGGAGGAAGTGCCTGGAGAGAGTGAATGGAGTCCGCCTCCCAACAGGCTCCTCTACTGCTGCCTCCACTCACCTGAGCACTAGACCAACCTGCCTGCTGCCACACCTCAGCTGCTAGGGGTCCATGGCTGTCATGGAGGTGCCTGATTATGCCCCCTCAAAAATGTGCACATGGGGCCATGGCCTCCTTGCCCCTTCCCCCCATGCTACACCTCTGTTATTGACCATGCAAGCTGTGGGAGTTGTGGTTAAACATCTGAAGGACTATTGGCTACCTCTGGTCTGCTCCCTGCAACCTGCTTGTTTCCATATGAGTAGCAAAAGCCATACACACACATTGGCTTTCTGTTTTCCTTCCATAATCCTGAAGCTGCAGAGTTGTGAGTTGCATCTTTTTTATATTTTAAGGACAGCTCCCTCTTTCAGTTGCCTAAGAGTTTGTGCATTAGAGCAGAGGTGGTGAACTGACAGCCTGCAGGCCCAAACTCCCGCCTCCAATACTTTTTTTTTTTTTGCTAACCTGCCAACTCCTTGCTATATCTGGCAGGCAGCAGTGGCATCAGCATCACCAGCAGAATCAGCAGCAGCACTGGCAGCATCAACAGCAACATTGCTGCTAATAACCAAATTAAATCTGTCAGCAGTGGCTGTGAGTGTTCAGCACTTCCACCGCTCTGGGTGCTTTCACCATTCTTTCCAGGAGTGCACTTGGGGAACTCAGAGAAGGCAGGCAGAGCACGTTGGAGCAGATCTACTCTAACAATTCACAAAAAGTGCTAGCAATTCCCACATTTGAGGTGTACAAAATTCAGATGAGTCAGAAGGCTGATGCTCTAAGGATAAAACACAAAACAGATACATCAATTATTTCCCCCAACAAAATATTTCTGCTGCACTAATCTAGACTCTGGCAGCCAATGACAGTTGGATTCCTATGCCATGGATAAAGTCATTCAAATTAAGCAGATGTGCATTTTTTATTATTATCATTTTATATACAATTCATTTAGTCCTCGGTCCGTTTCACTGTTTCTTGCAGCTTCTTCTGGTTTCTGTTTAGACATAAGCAATGTGCAGTGAACTAAACTTGGTGCTGAGGCCAACTCCATAATAGCAACTGGAAAACTTAGCAATCATTGTGACTTTTAAGACTAGAGTAGACATTGCCCACACAGGGGCCCCATCTGCACTGTGCATTTAAAGCAGTACTGCACCACTTTAAACAGTCATGGCTTCCCTTAAAGAATCCTGGGAACTGTAGTTTGTTAAGGGTACTCAGAGTTATTAGAAACCCTTGTTCCCCTCACAGATTCCCAGAGTGGTTTAACAGTCAACCCTTCTTCCCAGAGAACTCTGAGGTTGTCATGGGGTCAACACATCAGCAGAGCCAATCCAATGCAGCTCCTGCTGGAGCATTTCCACTGCGACAACCTTGCTGCCACATTGTCCCTTCCCCTCTCCATCCCAGGATGCAGGAACTGATTGGCTAGAGGGAGGTCAGCTACCTTGCACTGTCCACTTCAGGAAAACTAAATGTTTGAAATTTAGAACACTGGTAGTTTGTGGTTTGATTCTACACATTCATTTTAATATGTATTTGTTTCAGGTTAAGTCGAAAGACATTGCACAACACTGTAGGGAGAGGGCTCATGATCCTGCTGTAATGTCGTACAATTGGGGTTGAGATGGGAGGTCTCTTGAGACACTCTGCCATTAGGCCTGGTGAGGGAGCAGGTCTGGTGGGCAGGGGCAGGATCCCCTGGACTCTTTCTCCTAAGGCCTCCCTGGCCCTTTCCTCCTGGGAGGACTAAGCGCCCCTGGTTGCAGAGGACACTCTCCCAAACTGTCACCAGTGTGGAACTAACATTCAGGTGCCAGTCTGTTCGGCTCTGTATGTGGAATGGGAGGGGGCACCATCTTGTCCTTTGCCTCCCAGGAAGCAAAACGTCTGGCCCAGCCGAGAGAGAGAGAGAGAGAGAGAGAGAGAGAGAGAGAGAGAGTGCGAGAGCGCTACATATTGCTGTTGTTTTGTTCAGTTCAGCTGTCTGGCCACTGGAGGGCAGTGTGCCACTTCCGAAACCATCAAAACTCTAATTGAGGAGTGAATCTTCTTGTCCTCCAAGGCAAAAGGCTCAACCAACTCCAATGGCCCATCATGTTTCAGTAAATGCTGCTCAAGCTAATCCTCCCCAAGGTACCAGCATTGACATCATCTGGGTGGGCACAGGCAGAGCTGTACATGCATTTAAAACACGTGACCCAAAGCCACTCAAATGACATGCCCAGAAGGATGCGACCTGCATAAGTCAGGCAAATTGCACCATTTGTTCTGTTTTTGTTCCAGAAGACAACTGCTATACAGAGCACTTAAACCTTCCTACTTCTCTTCTCCCTATGAAATCCATACTTGCAGCCACCATGAGGTCTAGAAACTTGCTTTTTTACAAACAACAACACAACCTTAGCATACCCTCCGAGTGTCCTGATTTTCCAGGGACAGTCCTGAAATTACAGAAGTTTCTCATCTGATCCCAGAATGTCCCGGTTTTCCTTTTTCCTCCCCTCCCCATCTCAGAGAACAATTAAAAGTGGTGTGGGTGGATGGGAGTCCTGCTTATCCTGAAAATAAAATCCCTGCACTCAATGAAGGAAATGGTAAATCTGGCATTGGAAGCCCTTCTTGTAATTTTGAAGTTGAGAAGGTCACCAGTGCACTTTAAATCCATGAACTACAATGCTTCAGCAGCAAGCCATTTTTAATGAGTATTTATTCCTTTATTTAAAAAGAAGCCTTACACTGTCTATTCAGAAGTAAGTCCCACAGTATTCAATGGAGCTTCCTCCCAGGTAACTGGGTAAAGACTAGGCAGCCTTACACTGCAATTCTAAGCATTTTTACTCAGAACTTAATCCCACTGAGTTCAATAGGATTTCTTCTATCATGTGTTCCTGAGTTTTCTCACAGTTTCCATTACTGCTACTATATCCCGCCTTTTCCCCTCACAGGGACTCAAGGCAGCTTAAAGCTAAATTTTTATTTTATTCTATTTATCTGTGGAAGGTGTTATACACAGTTCGTTCCCTCAGACATTTTTTCTTTACAACAATCCTGCAAGGACAACCTGTCATTGACTCAAGGTGATTGATGTCTATGTGTTCTATGTGTCCATGGGTGCATAACGTCTATGTGTGGGGCGAGATCAAGCGCGGGAGAAGCTTCCTGGTGCAGAAGAGGATGCCCCTATTTTCACCAGAGAAATGTTGGAAGGTATGCCTTAGTTATTTAGGATGTTGTATGCTGTGCCCATTATAAAGTTCTACAAGCAGATAGAATTGTAGAGGATCTATGAATAAAACACAAGTGAAGTGGAACATAGATCATGTCCTAGGAATTGCTAGAGCTAGCGGGCCTGGCACCCTGTCATCCCAACAGAAAAGCCCTTGGTCTACTCAGAAGGAAGCCCCACTGCGTTCAAGTGGGCTTACTCCACTTGGATTTCCAAGGGTATCTGTGTTTTGGTTCTTGTGTTATTCTGGAACATGTGGATTTGAAAGGGCTGTGCGTTTGATAAAGCTTTAAATGTGAACTGACTCAAATCTCTCTCCTCCCAACCTCCCACCCCGCGGGATCCTTGGCTCGAGATCTCCTGCCCCTTTCTCTCCCATTTTAATTTCTCTCTCTCTTTGAATTTGCTTACAGGACAGCTGGGCACTGGGCATATCTCTGTTGCCTCTTGCTATCCCTCACAGACGATGGTGCAAAGTAGCAAGCAGGCAGTGCTGGGAGTCCTCAGCCACCTGCCCTCTACTTTTGCACAGAGACATCCTTAAATTAGCATATGCAAAATGGATGCAAATTTGTGCCACAGGCCTGCACCCCTGGGTCCTTTTTTAGCACCTAGCAACGCCCCTGGTTCTCTGAAGAGTCTTTAATTAGAAAATGGGAAGTGGAAGCCACTGATCTCGTAACAACAGCTCTGTGTGGCGCTGCCTCTTTCCCCAGCAGTTGCAGTGGAAGGGGGAAAGGCCTTCTCAGGGTTCTTTTCCGTCTGGAGTCTCATGGCAGTTTTGTTTTACTTTACCATTATTATTTTATTTGGGCTTCAGTAAAGATCTCTTTTCCCCTCCCTTATTTCTTATGGGGGCAATGTTACCGCTGGTGGAACAATTCACAGCCAAGACAGAGGAAAGGAATAGACTGAAGATGGTCTGCAAAGTGTCTGACTCAGTGCTTCCTGTGTAACCTCTGAACAACAAACCTGAAAAATCCTTCCACTGCAGGTCAGATTTATTCCCGGTTTAAGAATATGTGCAGTGCTTAGATTACTGGGGGGGGGGGATTATTAACGGAATCCCGCACCTCTCAACTCTATTTTTGCCAAAACAACTCTCGTATCTTGGTAAAAACAGCAGCTTTCTAAACTTGCCAGCCCACTCTGCCCCTCCTTAAGATTTGAGGGTTGACTAAGTCAAACAATTAAAACCACAGGGCTGAGTTTGTGTCACAATTCTGTGCAAGTGGAGAAAAGGTGCAGCAACAGAATCCAGCCTCCTGGCACATCAGCTTTCATGCACAGGTGTGGGTGGACTTTTTTAAAAATGGGGAAAGTTTCTAGTCCCTATGATTTCACTGATATGCTTGAGAGCACAGGGACAGTACCTGGCAGAATCTCGGAAGCCTTTTGAATCCTATTTGCTGATCAGAAAAAAGGAGTGCCCCAGAAACGATGGGTGTCCATGGATGACATGCTATAGAGGAAGTGCAAGGGGGGTTCCTTCCCTCACTTTTCAATGTGATTGTCCTGCTGTCATCTTCTTCCACAGCCACTATTGAGCTAGATGGACCAATGGTCTGATGTGGGAGAAGATAGCTCCCATGAACAGAGAGGCAGTTGGGGAGACGGAGAGCTGGGAAAGGAGCTGAGGGCATTGAAGCTGACCAGGTCAGAGGAGAGAGGCTGTCAAAGAACTTTCTGTGCATTGCCTGCAAGTTCACTGTTACTGGTGGGAGTGGAGCACATGGTGGAGCAGAGGCAGCCTCATGGAGCCAGTGGTGCATAAGAAGACAAGAAGAGCCCTGCTGGATTAGGCCAAAGGTCCATCACGTCCAGCATATGTTTCTGACAGTGGCCAGCCAGATCCCTACAGGAAGCCGCAAAGCAGGACCTACCTGAGAGCAACAGTCACTCTCCCCTCCTGCAGTTTCCAGCAACTGGCATTCAGAAGCACACAGCAGAGCCATCAAGATCCAGCTCACCTTTCCCTCCTTATCCTCCATGATGGAACTAGGAAGGGTTGGGGTTAGGGACATGCCTTGGCCACTGCCTTGGCTTGCCAATGTTCTGCCCCAGGCCTGTTCAGGAGAGCATCTCCTCTACTCTGCCCCTGCTAGTTGGAGAGAAGCCCCACTGGTGGAGGAAGAGGAGTGCAGAGGGAGTACACCGCCCCCAACAGCGTGGTCCTGGCAGGGTGCCATCGTGGCTGCTCCCCCCCCCCCGCGCTGGACACCCCACTCCCAGGATGTGCGCCAGCCCCGCCTTCTCCTGCTCTCTGCCCCCATCCCCGGAGCCAGAGCATGAAGCTCCGCCACTGCCAAGCCCCACCATGTTTGAAGGGACAGGAAAGGATGCCAAGGTCTGGAGCCTAAATCTCAGTCTCTTCAACAAAATGGTTCAACCGGCACCAACAACAGAGGTCTGGGGTCCCAGAACAAGCAGAAGGGGCCCCAAATACAGCAGAACTGACTTCCCACATATTGGAGGAAGTGAAATAATACACATTACCGCCTAAAGAGCACCCACCCGCCAGGGTAAGACCATTCTGCCCAGTCTAAAATTATTGAGCTATGCCACTGTGAAGACTCATTGGAAGTGGTCAACCTGAAGATGGGTTTGCACACTAGAGGAGAGGACAGGAAGATGCAAGGACTCTCTCCCTTCCATGCCCCTCTTATCTCCTTAGGCTGAAAGAAGCCCCTTCTTTCCCCTCTCCCTCCCTTTCCACCTCCTGTCCCAGCTGCTTCTTGGAGGGCTCATCCACACTGCTGCTTTTCCAGTGCAAAGAAAGCTCAGGGCCCAGCTCAGAAGCGGCATGGAGCTTCCGCCCTGCACCACTTCTGAAGCAGGTTCTCTGGACGCAGCAGCAGCAGCAGCCGCATCCTCCAAGCTGAACAGAGCAGACCTCATCTGAGGGTTCATCCAGGCTTCCTTTGCTGCCATGCTTTTCAGGCTCTGTGTCCAAGCAGTTTTATTTTTTGTCCCAGCAAAATCTACTACTGAATCAGAGCAAACGGTAATATGCGAAAAAACAGATTCAGCAGTAAAATGTGGGTTTTCCTGGGGAAAGCACTAGAACACACACACACACACACAGAGAGAGAGAGAGAGAGAGAGAGAGAGAGAGAGAGATGGAGAGAGACTGCCAGGACATGGCGCTTTAAAGGCTGGACCTGCACCTAGAAATGTGGCACAAAAGGAAGTCTGGATGATCCCTTAGTCCCGCTTCTGGCTTGAGACAGAGTAACCTCCTCCATCTTCCCAGGGCACTGATGATGTTGATGAGTTACAGTATACAGTGGTACCTTGGGTTAAGTACTTAATTCATTCCGGAGGACCGAATGCTGTTTTCCCTGTGTAAAGGTCAGAGGGGGCAGGGTTTCTGTTGAGGCAGGGGATTAGCTGTGGGAGGAGCTTATCAGAGTTTGAAGGGCATCAGTTGAAGAAGGAGCAAAAAGGGTTTTTCTTGTGTGTGTGTGTTTCTTTGTGGCTCATTAGCTGTTTTCCCTGTGTAAAGGTCAGAGGGGGCAGGGTTTCTGTTGAGGCAGGGGATTAGCTGTGGGAGGAGCTTATCAGAGTTTGCAGGGCAGCGGCGCGCGCAGTTAGATCCATCTTTTAGATTTAGGGGAGCTAGTCTCAAACGTTTGTTGGGGGAGATCTAGGTGTTTTTTTGTGTGGGGGAAGTTATTTGTCCTGTCTTCAAGCTTTTTATGATGGAGGACCTCTGTAGCCAACCCCAACGACACGATCTCAAGATGGAAGGGGAGGGAACAGCTGCAGTCGCCTGCGGTTCCTGCACAATGTTTGCCATCTTGCCAAAGGTTGCAGGCAGCTTTACCTGCAGCAATTGCATGTTGATTGCCCTCTTTAAAGACAAAGTCCAGCAACTGGAGGAACGTGTAGCTACGCTCCAAAGAATTAGAGAGCTGGAGCTCTTCTTGGAAGCAACAGAGCACACCGTCTGCACCAAGGAGGAGACAGGGGACTCCCCTGAGAAGGAGTCTAGTTCACCAACACAGGAGCCAGATATATGGAGAAACGTGACTCAAAGAAGTAGGAGGCCCAGGGTTCACTCTGATTGCTTAGAAATACACAATCGCTTTGAGGTCCTCTCCCCTAGCATGGAAGACGAAGAGCAGACTCCATTTGAGGATCTCTCCCTCATTACAGTCGATCAGGTATATGAAGACGAGCAGCAAAGTCAGTCCTCAGGGAATGTGCAGGCGACCTTGGAATGGACAGCTCACGGAAGAACCCCGACCAAACCCAAGAGGAGGCGTGTAGTGGTGATAGGGGATTCCCTACTGAGGGGAACAGAAGCAGTGATCTGTGGGCCTGACAAGATGTCTCGGGAAGTGTGCTGTCTCCCCGGGGCTAAGATCCAAGATGTAACTGAACGACTGCAAGGAATCATAAAACCCACTGACAAATACCCCTTCCTCTTGGTTCATGTGGGAACCAATGACACTGCAAGCAATAGCCTCCAGAAGATCAAAAGAGACTACGAGGCTCTCGGCAGGAAATTGAAGCAACTAAATGCACAAATTGTCATCTCATCTGTCCTCCCAGTTGAACGACGTGGCCCGGGGAGAGAGGGGAAAATAGTGGAAGTGAACAGCTGGCTTCGCAAATGGTGTAAACAGGAACGGTTTGGATTCTTAGATCACGGACTGCAGTTTCTTGAAGATGGACTTCTGACAAGTGATGGGCTGCACCTCACAACGGTTGGGAGAAATGTTTTTGCCAAAAATCTCAGAAACCTCATCAGGAGGGCTTTAAACTGACTAATGTGGGGGAGGGAGACAGTGCTCCTGAAGGTAGGAGTCTATCAATTAATGAAGATGATCATCCAAATGTCATAGACCAAATGGAGCAAACAGCACGCGGACCTAGTGGTGGGAGGAAAAAATCCTTAAATAAGAGACACGGGGGAATGATTAATGGACTTCAATGTCTGTACACTAATGCGCAAAGCATGGGAAATAAACAAGATGAGCTTGAGCTCTTGGTACAGCAAACTAAATATGACATAATAGGCATCACTGAAACCTGGTGGGATAAGTCCCACGATTGGAATGTAATAATGGGGGGATACAATCTTTTTCAGAGAAACAGACCAGTCAAGAAAGGAGGAGGAGTGGCGTTATATGTCAGGGATGTGTATACCTGTGAAGAGATCCAAGATTTAGATCCTCAAAGCCAAAGTGAGAGCATTTGGGTCAAAATTAAGGGAGAGAAGAATAACAGAGACCTCATTGTGGGAGTTTACTATAGATCCCCAAGCCAAACGGAGGACATAGATGATGCCTTCCTGGAACAGATGGCCAAGCATGCAAAAGGAAGGGAGATAGTAGTAATGGGGGACTTCAATTACCCGGATATTTGTTGGACGTCAAACTCAGCCAAGAGCATAAGGTCAAACAGATTCCTCACTGGCCTTGCAGACAACTTCATTGTCCAGAAAGTGGGAGAAGCAACAAGAGGAACAGCCATTTTAGATCTGGTCCTAACCAATGTTGATGACCTGGTTAGTGGGGTAGAAGTGGAAGGATCATTAGGCGTGAGTGATCATGCTCTTCTGAAGTTTACTATACAGCGGAAAGGAGCAGCCAAGCATACTAGGACTCAATTTCTTGACTTTAAGAAAGCCGACTTCATAAAACTTAGAGAAGTGCTGGGTGAGATCCCATGGACAACAATACTAAAAGGAAAGGGAGTTCATGATGGCTGGGAGTTTGTTAAGAGGGAGATACTAAAAGCACAACGTCAGGCAATACCAATGAGACGGAAACATGGAAGGTGCCTAAAGAAGCCAGGGTGGCTATCTAAAGAACTTTTAACTGAATTAAGATTAAAAAAGGATGTGTACAAAAAATGGAAAAGGGGGGAAACCACCAAAGAGGAATTCAAACAAATAGCCAGCACGTGTAGACACAAAGTCAGAAAAGCTAAAGCACAGAATGAACTCAGGCTTGCTAGAGAGGTTAAAAGCAACAAAAAAGGCTTTTATGGGTATGTTCGTAGCAAAAGGAAGAACAAAGAAACAATGGGGTCACTCAGAGGAGAAGATGGTGAAATGCAAACAGGGGACACAGAAAGGGCTGAACTCCTCAATGCCTTCTTTGCCTCAGTCTTCTCCGATAAAGAAAACAATGCCCGACCTGAAGAATTTGGAGCAAATGATTCAGCAAAGGAAACACAGCCCAGAATAACTAAGGAGATACTACAAGAATATTTGGCTAGTTTAGATGTATTCAAGTCTCCAGGGCCAGATGAACTGCATCCAAGAGTATTAAAAGAACTGGCAGATGTGATCTCAGAACCACTGGCAGTCATCTTTGAGAATTCCTGGAGAACAGGCGAAGTCCCAGCAGACTGGAGGAGGGCAAATGTTGTCCCTATTTTCAAAAAGGGGAAAAGAGAGGACCCAAATAATTACCGCCCAGTCAGTCTGACATCAATAGCAGGGAAGATTCTGGAGCAGATCATTAAGCAAACAGTCTGTGAGCACCTAGAAAGGAATGCTGTGATCACCAATAGTCAGCATGGATTTCTGAAAAATAAGTCGTGTCAGACTAACCTGATCTCGTTTTTTGACAGAATTACAAGCCTGGTAGATGAAGGGAACGCAGTAGATGTAGCCTACCTTGATTTCAGCAAGGCATTTGACAAGGTGCCCCATGATATTCTTGTAAAGAAGCTGGTAAAATGCGGTCTTGACTATGCTACCACTCAGTGGATTTGTAACTGGCTGACTGACCGAACCCAAAGGGTGCTCATCAATGGTTCCTCTTCATCCTGGAGAAGAGTGACTAGTGGGGTGCCACAGGGTTCTGTCTTGGGCCCGGTCTTATTCAACATCTTTATCAACGACTTGGATGATGGACTCAAGGGCATCCTGATCAAATTTGCAGATGACACCAAACTGGGAGGGGAGGCTAACACCCCAGAGGACAGGATCACACTTCAAAACGACCTTGACAGATTAGAGAACTGGGCAAAAATAAACAAGATGAATTTTAACAGGGAGAAATGTAAAGTATTGCACTTGGGCAAAAAAAATGAGAGGCACAAATACAAGATGGGTGACACCTGGCTTGAGAGCAGTACATGTGAAAAGGATCTAGGAGTCTTGGTTGACCACAAACTTGACATGAGCCAACAGTGTGACGCGGCAGCTAAAAAAGCCAATGCAATTCTGGGCTGCATCAATAGGAGTATAGCATCTAGATCAAGGGAAGTAATAGTGCCACTGTATTCTGCTCTGGTCAGACCACACCTGGAGTACTGTGTCCAGTTCTGGGCACCACAATTCAAGAAGGACACTGACAAACTGGAACGTGTCCAGAGGAGGGCAACCAAAATGGTCAAAGGCCTGGAAACGATGCCTTATGAGGAACGGCTAAGGGAGCTGGGCATGTTTAGCCTGGAGAAGAGGAGGTTAAGGGGGGATATGATAGCCATGTTCAAATATATAAAAGGATGTCACATAGAGGAGGGAGAAAGGTTGTTTTCTGCTGCTCCGGAGAAGCGGACACGGAGCAATGGATCCAAACTACAAGAAAGAAGATTCCACCTAAACATTAGGAAGAACTTCCTGACAGTAAGAGCTGTTTGACAGTGGAATTTGCTGCCAAGGAGTGTGGTGGAGTCTCCTACTTTGGAGGTCTTTAAGCAGAGGCTTGACAACCATATGTCAGGAGTGCTCTGATGGTGTTTCCTGCTTGGCAGGGGGTTGGACTCGATGGCCCTTGTGGTCTCTTCCAACTCTATGATTCTATGATTCTATGATTCTATGATTCTATGACAGTTCTTAACCTGAAACTGTTCTTAACCTGAAGCGCCACTTTAGCTAATAGGGCCTCCTGCTGCTGCTGTGCCACCGGAGCACGATTTCTGTTCTCATCCTGAAGCAAAGTTCTTAACTTGAGGTACTATTTCTGGGTTAGCGGAGTCTGTAACCTGAAGTGTAACCCGAGGTACCACTGTAGTCTGCTTGGGAAAGGGATCTTAGCACTATGAGTGATCATAAGCTTTCCAGTCCTTGCCAAAGAGCCCGGGTTCAGTCCCTGCTATTCTCAGGTGTGTGTTTTCAAAAGGGTCTCAGGTAGATGGTGATGTGAACAACCTCTGCTTAAGATCCTCGTGGAGAGCATCTGCAAGACAGAATAGGCAAGTTGGGTTGAATGGACACATAGCCTGATAAAGTATAAATTGTTAGGGCCCTGTGCCGAGGACTCTGGAACATATTTTACTCCAGTACAGCAGGTGTGGCTAAACTAAAACTCCCAGCACCCCTAACCATTGGGCCATGCTGGCTGGGGCTGATGGAAGTTGGAGTACAACATCGGGGAGACCCACAGGTCTGTCCTTGCCTCCCCGATCCTTGCTTCAGGTCACAGCTTCTCAAATGCTGTGGTATTGAGCCTTCCAAAACCTTAGGGAATTGACTTTTGACCCTCAGCTTCCTTACATGCACCAGCTGCAGTAGAGAGGTTTCTGTGAGGGCTCAGCACACATTCCCAGGTAGCCATCTTGAGATGTTGCTTTTTCAGCCAAGGCTTGCCTGTGTTGCAGCTCTACTTATAATAAACAAGATGAGCTTGAGCTCTTGGTACAGCAAACTAAATATGACATAATAGGCATCACTGAAACCTGGTGGGATAAGTCCCACGATTGGAATGTAATAATGGAGGGATACAATCTATTTCAGAGAAACAGACCAGACAAGAAAGGAGGAGGAGTGGCGTTATATGTCAGGGATGTGTATAGCTGTGAAGAGATCCAAGATTTAGATCCTCAAAGCCAAAGTGAGAGCATTTGGGTCAAAATTAAGGGAGAGAAGAATAACAGAGACCTCATTGTGGGAGTTTACTATAGATCCCCAAGCCAAACGGAGGACATAGATGATGCCTTCCTGGAACAGATGGCCAAGCATGCAAAAGGAAGGGAGATAGTAGTAATGGGGGACTTCAATTACCCGGATATTTGTTGGATGTCAAACTCAGCCAAGAGCATAAGGTCAAACAGATTCCTCACTGGCCTTGCAGACAACTTCATTGTCCAGAAAGTGGGAGAAGCAACAAGAGGAACAGCCATTTTAGATCTGGTCCTAACCAATGTTGATGACCTGGTTATTGGGGTAGAAGTGGAAGGATCATTAGGCACGAGTGATCATGCTCTTCTGAAGTTTACTATACAGCAGAAAGGAGCAGCCAAGCATACTAGGACTCAATTTCTTGAGATCCCATGGACAGTAATACTAAAAGGAAAGGGAGTTCATGATGGCTGGGAGTTTGTTAAGAGGGAGATAGTAAAAGCACAACTTCAGGCAATACCAATGAGACGGAAACATGGAAGGTGCCTAAAGAAGCCATGGTGGAATTACAGAATTACAAGCCTGGTAGATGAAGGGAACGCAGTGGATGTAGCCTACCTTGATTTCAGCAAGGCATTTGACAAGGTGCCCCATGATATTCTTGTAAAGAAGCTGGTAAAATGTGGTCTTGACTATGCTACCACTCAGTGGATTTGTAACTGGCTGACTGACCGAACCCAAAGGGTGCTCATCAATGGTTCCTCTTCATCCTGGAGAAGAGTGACTAGTGGGGTGCCACAGGGTTCTGTCTTGGGCCCGGTCTTATTCAACATCTTTATCAACGACTTGGATGATGGACTCAAGGGGATCCTGATCAAATTTGCAGATGAGGAGGGGTGGCTAACACCCCAGAGGACAGGATCACACTTCAAAATGACCTTGACAGATTAGAGAACTGGGCAAAAACAAACAAGATGAATTTTAACAGGGAGAAATGTAAAGTATTGCACTTGGGCAAAAAAAATGAGAGGCACAAATACAAGATGGGGGACACCTGGCTTGAGAGCAGTACATGTGAAAAGGATCTAGGAGTCTTGGTTGACCACAAACTTGACATGAGCCAACAGTGTGACGCGGCAGCTAAAAAAGCCAATGCAATTCTGGACTGCATCGATAGGAGTATAGCATCTAGATCAAGGGAAGTAATAGTGCCACTGTATTCTGCTCTGGTCAGACCTCACCTGGAGTACTGTGTCCAGTTCTGGGCACCACAGTTCAAGAAGGACACTGACAAACTGGAACGTGTCCAGAGGAGGGCAACCAAAATGGTCAAAGGCCTGGAAACAATGCCTTATGAGGAACAGCTACGGGAGCTGGGCATGTTTAGCCTGGAGAAGAGGAGGTTAAGGGGGGATATGATAGCCATGTTCAAATAGATAAAAGGATGTCATATAGAGGAGGGAGAAAGGTTGTTTTCTGCTGCTCCAGAGAAGTGGACACGGAGCAATGGATCCAAACTACAAGAAAGAAGATTCCACCTAAACATTAGGAAGAACTTCCTGACAGTAAGAGCTGTTTGACAGTGGAATTTGCTGCCAAGGAGTGTGGTGGAGTCTCCTACTTTGGAGGTCTTTAAGCAGAGGCTTGACAACCATATGTCAGGAGTGCTCTGATGGTGTTTCCTGTTTGGCAGGGGGTTGGACTCGATGGCCCTTGTGGTCTCTTCCAATTCTATGATTCTATGATTCTATACTTTAACCACAAAGAGCTCTTCTCCACCACGCTCGTAAGGTAAACATGAGGAGGAATCAGCTGATAAGACTACCCCCCCTCCGCTAAAAAAAAAGGAACAAATACAGAAACAAAGATAACGGCAGAGAGACTCGGTTAATTGACCTCAAAAACACAGTTCCTGGATATCTGCTTGTGTCCACCGTCTGTCAGGCGCACAGCCTCCCCATCTTGCACGTCCACAGGCAGATTTTGAAGAGATCCCAAAGGGTCCTGGTTCCTTATCTGCAGAAGCAAAGCTTTCCTCGCCCTGTGATTAAGGAGACATTCAACTGTCTTCCAACCGCTGTGATAAAAAAAAGGTGGAGTGAGGCAAACAGGCAGAGAACATGGCTTGGCAGAAATAAATCCCCCCCTTGCCTTTTTAGATATGATGGATCAGCAAGGATGGATGAAGTTGTTCCCATCAGAGGGTGAGTTTGCACGTTGCCTGCTTTCATCCCTCAACAGCTAGGATATTTTTGTCAATTAAAAAGCCTTTGATTGATCCATCCATCAATCAATCAATCAATCAATCAATCAGTTGACTTGCTGATTTGAAATAGTAGGAGTAAGATCCTGGCACACTGAGAAGGAAATTCCACAGCTGTGGCAGCAGATCTGATAGGTCATGTGTCTCTTAGAACTGTCTGCCTGACGTTGTATGTCACTTTCCATAACATGTTGTTCACTGGGCATAAAACAGAGAAGAGGTATCTGCACCCTGCTAGATTCTGCTCAACTACGACTCCCATCATGGTCTGTAGACCTGCTGGTCAGGGACTGATGGGAGCTGAGGCTGCCATCATTATATTTCAAATTTATGAAGTGCTTCACAGCCTGAAGCCATTAAAGCAGGGGCCAACAAGATAAAAATGAAATACAGTCGTACCTTGGTTGTCAAATGCCTTGGTACTCAGACATTTTGGCTCCCAAATGCTGCAAACCCAGAAGTGAGTGTTCTGGTTTGTGAACTTTTTTGGAAGCTGAATGTCCGATGTGGCTTCCACGGCTTCTGATTGAGTGCAGGAAGATCCTGCAGCCAATCGGAAGACACACCTTGGCTTTCGAACCATTCTGGCAGTCGAACAGACTCCCAGAACAGATTAAGTTTGACAATCAAGTCAGAAAAACCCCCCAACAAACTCTAAACATAATAAAGCCATCTGTAGGAAGTCTAAAAACAAGGGAACTATTTCTATAGGTGTAAAATCAATATCCCATAAATAAATGGGCCACATGTAATGAAAAGCTTTCTTTAAAAAGTCTTCAAGTAAATGCCTAAACATCCTGATGCAAGGTGCCTGTCTAATTGCAGCTGGTAATTGTTTCCGAACTTGGAGACCAGCAACATCTGGAGTGCCACAGGTCCTCCCCTCCTGGCATAAAGACTTCCACAACTATTACAGTTTAGCTCTCAAGTGCTACATGCCTGTCACTCCTCCCAGGGCCTTTGCACTCAGTAGCCAGAACTCTGGAGTCCTGGAAGGCGGGAGTAAGTTTTCTTCGTAATGGACAAGAGGGTCAAATGGAGCTTGCAGAGTCAGTCTCACCAGGCAGCTGCCACAGCCCATCGCTTTGGAGGGGGCCCCTGCTGCTGACCGCTTGGATCCTGTAACTCCTGTCCCTGCAGGGTGTCGGACTCGATGGCCCTTGTGGTCTATTCCAACTCTATGATTCTATGATTCTATGCTCCTCCTGCCACTTGCTCACCCACTCCGAGCGCCAGAAAGCCGTGGGCATGAGCAGAAGGATCAGCAGCTGCTCCGGCAAACTTGCTCATCTGCCTTTTCCCTAGGGCGGTTGGTGGCAGACTTTGGGCTCTCAGATTTCAGTGGCACCTTGTGTGATGCTAAAATTCGGAGCCCTCCTCCACTCACACTTCATTCTACAGCACTGCAGCACTGCAGCCGGGGCAGCCACAGTGGTGGGGCTTAGGACCAGAGGGAGACTGCAGTATGCCTGAGGGAGCCAGCCCTCCCTCTGGGCTTGGTTACATGCAAAAATGGTTCTTACTGATGATCTGGTTTATAACAAGAGAGGCCAGGGAGGAGCTGCAGCTTACTGGTGGAGTATGTGTGTTCCCTGGTCAGAGCTGAGTTGAGCATTTCTAGGTGACGTAATGGCCCAATCCTCATGCATTCAAAAAGACGACTTTCTCAGATGTGTCCCACTGTTTCACCCTGAGGTTCCCTGTGGCCGTATCAGAGCAGGACTTTGGAGAAGAGATCTGGGGACCCCTGAGTAGAATGAGTAAGAGGGCCCTGGAATAATAATAATAATAATAATAATAATAATAATAATAATAATAATAATAAAAATTTATTATTTATACCCCGCCCATCTGGCTGGGTTTCCCCAGCCACTCTGGGCGGCTTCCAACTGAATATTAAAAACAGTACAGCATCAAACATTAAAAACTTCCCTAAAGAGGGCTGCCTTCCGATGACTTTTAAAAGTAAAATAGTTGTTTATTGCTTTGACATCTGCTGGGAGGGCATTCCACAGGGCAGGCGCCACTACCGAGAGGGCCCTCTGCCTGGTTCCCTGTAACCTTACTTCTCGCAAAGAGGGAACCGCCAGAAGGCCCTCGGCGCTGGATCTCAGTGTCCAGGCTGAACGATGGAGGTGGAGACGCTCCTTCAGGTATACAGGACCGAGGCCATTTAGGGCTTTAAAGGTCAGCACCAAGACTTTGAATTGTGCTCAGAAATGTACTGGGAGCCAATGCAGATCTCTCAGAACCAGTGTTATGTGGTCCCGGCAGCCACTCCCAGGTAGGGTCCTAGCCTGCGTACCAGGTGGAGCTGGTATACAGCTGCCCTGGACACAGAATTAACCTGTGCCTCTATGGACAGCTGTGAGTCCAAAATGACTCCCAGGCTGTGCACCTGGTCCTTCAGGGGCACAGTTACCCCATTCAGGACCAGGGAATCCCCCACACCCGCCCGCCCCCTGCCCCCCAAAAACAGTACTTCTGTCTTGTCAGGATTCAACCTCAATCTGTTAGCCACTATCCATCCTCCAACAGCCTCCAGGCACTCACACAGGACATTCACCGCCTTCACTGGTTCAGATTTAAAGGAGAGGTAGAGCTGCATACTGATGAACACCCAGCCCAAACCCCCTGATGATCTCTCCCAGCGGCTTCATATAGATATTAAAAAGCATGGGGGAGAGGACGGAACCCTGAGGCACCCCACAAGTGAGAGCCCAGGGGTCTGAACACTCATCCCCCACCACTACTTTCTGGACATGGCCCAGGAGGAAGGAGCGGAACCACTGTATAACAGTGCCCCCAGCTCCCAGCCCCTCTAGACGGTCCAGAAGGATGTTATGGTCGATGGTGTCAAAGGCCGCTGAGAGATCCAGCAGAACTAGGAAACAGCTCTCACCTTTGTCCCTAGCCCGCCGGAGATCATCAACCAGCGTGACCAAGGCAGTTTCAGTCCCATGGTGAGGCCTGATTCCCGATTGGAAGGGATCCAAATGGTCCGCATCCTCCAGGCGTGCTTGGAGTTGTCTGGCAACCACCCGCTCAATCACCTTGCCCAAGAATGGAAGATTTGAGACTGGGCAATAGTTAGCCAAATTGGCTGGGTCTAAAGATGTTTTTTTAAGAAGCGGTTTAATGACCGCCTCTTTCAGCGGGTCTGGGAAGGCTCCTTCACAGAGGGAAGCATTCACCACCCCGCAGAGCCCATCGCCCAGCCCTTCCCGGCTCGCTTTTATCAGCCAGGATGGGCAAGGATCAAGGAGACAGGTGGTCGGTTTCACTTGTCCAAGCAGCCTGTCCACATCCTCGGAGGTAACAGATTGGAATTGATCCCATGTAACAGGACTAGACAGAACTCTAGCACACTCCCACCCTGGCCCTGTTCCCACAGTGGAGTCTACCTCCTTCTGAATCTGACCGACTTTATCTGCAAAAAACTTTGCAAAAACATTGCAGGAGATCTTGGGGTCCCTACCAGGCCCCGGTGACGAAGGTGGTTCCGATAGATTGTGAACCACCTGAAAAAGTCTCCTGCTGCTGTTTTCTGCAGATGCAATGGAGGCGGCGAAGAAGGCCCTCTTTGCCGTCGCCGTTGCCACTTGGTAGGCTCGACGTTGAGCTCTAGCCCGTGTCCGGTCTGATTCAGAATGAGTTTTCCAACACTGGCGCTCTAGCCGTCTCAATGATTGTTTCATCGCCCTCAGATCCGTGGAAAACCACGGGGCTGTCCGGGCTCCATGCAATCGGAGAGGGCGCTTCGGAGCCAGACAGTCAATAGCCCTGGTTAACTCCGCATTCCAGCGGGCCACCAGGGAACAGTGGCGTAGCGTGGGTTGTCAGCACCCGGGGCAAGGCAAGCAATTTGCGCCCCCTAACCCGTGGATTTTAGCACTCGAGTGCGAGCGCGCCCCCCCAGATGTTGCGCCCGGCCCCCCTGCCCCCCCACGCTACGCCACTGGGGCTGGGGGCGAGCTAAGGAGCCAAGGACACCCCCCCAAAGGCTCAGCAGGAATTTATTAAATTTATTATTTGCGGAGCCCCCTTGGGCCGAGGCAGCCGAAGCCCCCTCCCCTCGGGCGCCTCCCCGCCCCCTCCTCTCCTTGGGCTGTAGGTGGAGCTCCAGATCTGGGCTTGGCGAGGGCCTCTCCTCCTCCCGGCCGGGTCCGGGGGCTTCCAGCCGTGCTCCGTCCTCGCCCCCCCCCCCCCCCGCGGCTGAGACTTGCGCTGAGAACTGGAGCCAGCGGCGCCCCCTTCTGCCGGGAGACCCTCGCCCGCCCGCCGGCTTCCTCTCGGAGGGTTTTGGGGAGCGCAGGGCGCGGCAAGGCCCCTTGGAGCTCTCCTCCCTCCCAGTCGGCAGAAGCAGCCGCCGCCTGTGGCTGGGCCGAGGGGATGGCGGCGGCGGCGGGGTGCGGAGGCTGCCCGTGCCGGCCAGGCGTCGGTGGCGGCATCGGCGCTGCTGCAGCGGCTGCTCCTCCTGCGACCAGTGAGTGGAGCACAGCTGCAGCAGCGGCGGGGGGGGCGCGCGCGCTAGGGCGCAAGGCTGGCGGTGGCGGCGGGGAGCCCGGCGGAGGAAGGAACTTGTCCCTTCCCTCTGGACTCGCGCCCCCCCCAGATGTTGCGGCCGGTGCGGCCGGCACCCCTGGCACCCCCCACGCTACGCCACTGCCAGGGAATCAGCTGAAAGGCCATCAACTTGGGATAAAACATCCCCTACCACTCTCTGGAAGCCAATTGGATCCATTAAGTGGCGGGGGTGGACCATCCAAATCGGTCCCACCTCCCTGCAGAGGGGAAGGGTCGGGAAGGGAAGGGAAGGGGAAAACACCATTTAACATGTCCCCTTCATAAGGCCAGGAAGTCCAGAGTCTAAAATTACTGTACATACCCCACTCTGGATTGAACATGGGGACATAGGAAACTGGCTTATTCCAAATCAGACAGTTGGTTCCCCTAGCTCAGTATTGTCTACACTGACTGGCAGCTGTTCTCCATAGTTTCAGGCAGGAAGACTCTCACAGCCCTCCCTGGAGATGCCAGAGATTGAACCTGGGACCTTCAGCATGCAAAGCTGCTGCTCTGCTGCCGGGCTCCTGCCCTTGCCCAGGGAACCTCTGCTTCCTGTCAGGCTTCATCTGCAGCTCAGGCTGGCTTATGGTGCTTCTGGAAAGAGGGAGTGATGCTGCAGATTATGAAGCAGAGCTGGGATGAGCCCCAAGATCAGGCCGTGGGAAAGTGCACGGGGATTTGCAATGTTTGTGATTAACTAATCCAGCTCAGAGCATGACTAGAAACCAGATCCTCTGGGCCTTGTGGGCAATTGGGTATCATCCCGGCCTTGCAAAGTGAGCTGCAGACCACAGACGGCTGTAAGCCATTGACACACCCAGACAGCTACGCAGGACAGCATGAGCCAAGATAGAAATATGTGCACACACAAACACACGCATTTCAAGAGGACTGGGTCAGTGAACACACAAACTTGAGCGTGTGATATGACCACACACACAATGCACTTCCACTTACTTCCCTGTTTAGGGAAGTTTTAAATATTTAATGCTGTATTGTTTTTAACACTTGATTGGAAGCCGCCCAGAGTGGCTGGGGAAACTCAGCCAGATGGGCGGGATATAAATAATAAATAATTAATTATTATTATTATTATTATTATTATTATTATTATTACTATTATTTATTTATTTATTTATTTATTTATTTATTTATTTATTTATTTATTGTACTTACATCTTGCCTTTCCTCTAAGGAACAACATCTGGGGGGCATCAAGCTTCCTCGCCCTGGCATACATGGCTCTCCTCCCCTGTGAGGCAGGTTAGACTGGGAGTGCAGCAGACCCAAGGTCACCCAATGAGCTTCATGATGGAGTGAGGATTTGAATCTGGATCTCCTCATCTTCAGAGGATCACAAGTAGCTGGGCTGGCAAAGGCTGATAATCCTAGGACAGATCAGTGTGGGAGGGGTTAGACCTTGACCTGGGAGACTGGGATTCAAGCCTCCCCACTCCCACATGAATTTCACTGGGTCAGTGGTTGTGTGGGAGGAGCTTCACACGGGATATCAGTGAAATAATAAAAAGATCAGACTGGCAAACCCCTTTCACAGATGCTGCCCAAAGTATTTTAATTGGGCTCACTTTGGAGTAAGGGAGCAGAGGCAGCAGCCCCCCAATTTCCACCCCCACCAATTCCCAGGTTCTGAATGTGTCTTTTCCCTTTTGTTTGCAGAAGGATAAGAACAGCACTAATGATATATAAGAAAGATCCCTTCTCCAGCGGAAATTAGAATGTAGTTTGGAAAAGACTTGCTGTGCTTTGAGGAAGCCTTTGCTTTCCTTTTCACCATGTACACACATTTATTTTGTTCCACAGGCTTTAGAGCAGCCCAGGAGAAAGAGTCTGTGACCCTGAGGGCGTTCTGGGGCTCCAGCTCCCATCAGCCCCAGCCAGCCTGGCCAATGGTCAGGAATATGCGAGCTTTTGTCCAACAAACATCTAGAGGGCCAGCAGTCCCGCATCCCAGCCAGTAGGGCCAGAGGTGAGCCTCAGATGAGCGCAAGCCAGCCTTCTTTCAAACTGCCTTCTTTCCTTTCAGTTGTTCAGTCGGAACAACTATGGGCAAAGAAGACTTTGCAAAAAAAATTAAAAATAGAGAGAGCTCACAGTGGCTCTTTCAGTGGAGTGACCTTTAGCTTTGGCAACTGAAATGTTTATTGTTTTAAGAAAGAAGGGTAGGATAAAACTGATCAGGCTCTACCTAGAGTCCAGTCCTGGGAAACCCTAGCTCAGATTACATCCCTGTTGGAAATTTAAGAAGCTGCTTTATGCCATCAATCTGTCTAGCCCTGTATTGTCCTACTCTGACTGGCAGCTGCTCTCCAGGGTATTGTGCAGACAGGGAGGTTTCCCCCATCACCTGCTACCTGATCCTTCTTGCTAGCAACACCAGGGGCTGAGTCTGGGACCTTCTGCATGAAAGTATCATCTGCTCCGTAATAATTCAGCTATGACCCCTGACCCAAATGTTGGGGTAAACAGAACATCTCTGAACAGCTGAACAGGGCAAAGGATTCTGTGTAGAGATAATTCTCTCCAAATCAGACTCCCCAGTTTGTCTGTGATCAGCCACTTGGTCACAACAAAAGCCTTTGAGCGAGACTTCCTGCTGGGGGAAAAGAGTTTTTTGTTTTGTTTGGCCAAAGTCCTATCCAGAAAAGGGAAATGCTCTGTGTGTCAATGGTTTATCTGAGATTCCTGTCTTTGTGGCCCAGGATCTCAACAATCCCTGGCTTTCCTAAGTCCCATTTCTTTTCTGGATTCACTTATACACACAAACGGAATAATCATCATCATCATAATACCACAAAGCAACTATGCAAAGCCTGAGTAAGGGCTGCTGCAATCCTCCCGTGTCCTTGTGCCAAATCCCCAAACCCAGGAATGGAAATTCACTTAAGGCTCCGGCATTCTCTCGAAACGAGCCAGCCAAATAAATTGTGATCCTCCTTGCCAGCTCATATGTTCCCCTATCATTCCACATACATTAGCTGCCACTTTTATCATCACAAACTACACCACAGTTATTTGCTCTGATCAGGCCTCTAAATCAGAGAGTTCAACCAAAAGAGCTTCCCAGAGTCAAGAGAGCTGTTCAGCTGAAGCTGCCCAGTACCCAAGGCCTGGGGCATCTGAGGCAGAAAACCTCACAAGCAACTGTCCCAGGCAGTAAAAGGAGTAAAAGGGAGAAAATTAAATAAAGAATGATTTATTTGCTACCCTTTCTGCATACTCAAAATCAGCTGCATTGAGGGGGTCACAAGGGATGACACAGGGATTTATCAAATTTTATATGGCGGGGGGGGGGGAAACCCAGGATAAAGCATAAATTATTAATTGATATTAAGGATAGAGGGGGGCTTTGCATTGCCAGACTTGAAACTTTACTATGAAGCATCCTGCCTATGTTGGATAAAAGAGTGGATAATCTTGCAGAATACAGATTTATTGGATTTGGAGGGATGGGACAATAGATTTGGATGGCATGCTTACATAGGCCATGAAAAAGTCAAAGTACACAGGAGCTTTCTGAATCATATAATAAGGAAATAATTATATACAGTGTGGGATAGGTGTAAAAACCTATTAGAACAAAAAACACCTTGGTGATTATACCCCTAGAGGCTATTTCAGTAAAGAGGAAAAATAGGGGGGGGGACTGCCTAGATTAAACACTATAGCCCCCCACACCCTTACCTGGGATTAAGGCCCACTGAAACTTACTGAACAAAAATGGAAGCTGAACCCGGGGACGGCAATACAAGTGGGGGGGGGGGTTAATGATGTAGTGAAGACATTCTGTAAAAAGTGAGTAAACAGAGTGCTGTTATTACCCAGAAAGTATCCAGTGCAGAAGCAATCAGAAGAAGTCCTGCCAATAATAATAAAAAAGGCAACATTTGTGTCAGGAGTAGAGGGATTTTGACAGAGTTATTTGTGGAATTGCTCAGAAAACCCACGCTGCCCAGTCAATGAAGCCCTAAAAGATGCAGCGCAGCCACACAGGGCACTTTCCCAAGCCTTCGGGCTCTCTTGATCACATATGGATGTCTCAGAATTGTTGGCACACTTCCACACTACCTAAAAGTGTGATGCTCAGAGAATATAGGATTATTAGAAAAGTTTGTCAATTGTGTGGGTGTTTCCCTCAAACGTGGCAACGAGGCCAAAACTTTTTTAAAAATAGCAGGCCCAGAACACAAATTTCCCCAGCTCCTAATGCCCAGGTGCATTCAGAGGAGAGCTCCCTTGCCTTGAAACTCTTTCTCTGCTTGTACTTTAAGAAAAGAATATTGCAAACCTATGTGCTGGTGGGGTCTGCATTCATCATAGTAAGCACGCTAAAGCTGGTAGCCATTGCTCCTATGCAGCATCACAGAATTGTAGAATTGGAAGGGACCCCAAGGGTGATCTGGCCTAGCCACCCTCCCCCCATTGCAGTGCAGGAATCTCTTTGCCCAACATGGGGCTTGAACCCACAATCCTGAGATGAAGAGTTTCATGCTCTACCAGTGCTCAGAAGAGAGTTTGTTTTATCATTTATGTATTTTATTATATTTATATCCCTCCGCTTTCCACCAAGGATGTTGAATGGTAGATAGTGACCAGCCCAAGGCTACAATCCTATACTCACTCACTTGGGAGCACTGCAGTTGATGGGGCTTATTTTAAAATAGGCATGTATATAATTGTTTTGGTTTGCGGGGTCCGTCAGGATGACATCTGTGGATCCCTTCCAGGCCTTTGAGGTTAGAATCTACACTGAATGGATCAGACAAGTCTCTTTGTGAGATACTGGCCAGTTAAGAGCTTCCATTTACATGTCCAAAGAGGGTTCCCTGTTGCCTTTTCTCACCTTACCTGGCTAGATGCCACATCATCCTTGGCTGGAGAACAACAGGTGAAAAAGCTTCATGCCAGAGGAGGGATTTGAACCCAAGTCCTCTCCTGTTCTAGCCAAACACTCCACTAAATCACCCTTACAATACCAATTACAACTTGAGTGATTTAACCCCCTACCCTAGATTAAATTGTAGTTGATTTGACTAACATTTGTTGGGAATCCCAACTGGAGAGAGGGTTGTTGCACTCCTGTCCTGCTTGTGTGCTTCCTCCAAGCACTGCGAGGGCAGGATGGTGCACGAGATCAATGCCTGGCCTGACACAGCAGGGCTCTTCTTATTTTCTTAAGCTAGAACTTTTAAAAAGGAGTATGTCACTCACAGAACAGTGTGCTGCAGTTGGTCAAGGAACTTCAAAATTTGGGGAGGAAAAATCAGGTATGGCCCCAGGTCATGCTTTGCCAGCGTGCAAGCAATTGAATCATGAAGGGATCCGCGGGTGCATAGAGCCGTCTGCTTGGTTTCATTTGGGTGACAGTGAGCAGGGAAGGGGGTTAGCAAGGAGGGCAGGAAAGAGAAATAAATGGAAAGAAAGGGCTGCCCCTGCCCACCTTTGGCCCCACCCACTTTTTACTCCAGCCCCAACCGGGAAGATGGCTAAATCCCATCCCTAGGAAGGATAGGTAGCTGTTCAGGTGGGGTCCTGCCCTAGCTAAGCAAAAGACCCACAACCGAGCAGATCAGGCCAAAGCAGGGAACAGCAACTTTTTCCAGCCGTGGGCCGGTTCACTATGTTTTGAAGGAAAAAAATGAACGAATTCCTGTGCCCCACAAATAACCCAGAGATGCATTTTAAATAAAAGGACACATTCTATTCATGTCAAAACACGCTGATTCCTGGACCACCCACGGGCCGGATTGAGAAGGTGAATGGCCCACATCCAGCCCATGGGCCTTAGGTTGCCTCCCCCGGGCCAAAGCCCTGAGTATGTGGGTCAGGGAGATGTCCCAAATCTTGCTTACTCCACCAAGGAAAATATTCTGCATAGAGGCTCGCTTATGTCATTCATTTTTCAGGGGGTGGGGATGAGCCTCCCATTTTAGGACTTGGGTGCTCAATGAGTGATCCTCAACCTAGTCATCTAGGCAACATGCTGCCTCCATGCTACATGCCCCAGGCAGCATTGTAGGGACTCACAGACACCCTGGAAAAGGAGGGCGGTGTGCAAAAAACCCAGACAATTATTTCATACTCCAAGTATTCATAATTGCCAATTCGATTCTGGGTTGAAGGGAGTTTGCTGCTCAACACTATTATTCATCATTACTCAAAACAAACGAACTGAAGTGTATGTCAATTATTTTTTCAGACCATCTGCCTGACCCAGAAAGTTGAAATTTAGGACACATGTTAACCAAGATGCCACAATTACTCAGCAGAGTGCTGGGGAGGTCTGAAACTGGGGTGCTTTGGGCATCATATGGTCAGAAGGCAAGGCTCAGAGCTTACTTCATTACAGAGGTCAACACAGTGAAAACCAAGCCATATATGGGGCAGTAGGCACACTATTTCCCCATTGCATGCTTGATGTCCTGCACCTCAGCATACCAGGAAATAAGTCTGATGGTGCACAGAGTCCCAATGCTAGAGAGGAGTCAGGAAGTCCACTTGGCTCTGGTGGGGGGTTGCTCTGACGGTGGCAGCAAGGGCTGGGGTGGCACAGCAGGTTCCATTCACCCTGCGCTCTGTGCCCCCCCCCGTGCCCATGTGCCTCCCCGGGCGCTGGCAAACCACTCAGCGCTGCTGCCTGAGGTGAGTCCCAAAGTCACAATCTAGTGGTGTTCCCAAAGCAGCCAAGCCTTGGTTCATCAATGGAGAAAGTTGAGCAGACCCTGATTCTCTACCGTGCTTCTCTTTTATCCTTCCCAGTTTTGATTGATGCACCATAGTTTGGAGGGAGAGGATATGAGCTGTAGCAGTGAAGAAGACATTGATGTCAAGCCATAGCTTTTGTTTGTACAACAGGATCATCTTTGGCCCCATTTCTCCCCAGGCCTGTCATTCTGCCTGGCCCCTTCACACCTTCTCTCTCCTGGCTCCTGGCTTCTGAAATATATCTATAGCTGTCCCAGAGCCAAAATTCATGGATGTTCTTCCCACAGTGAAAAAGAAATACATAAGGTGCCTAGGTGGAGCCAGGAATTATTGGCAAAACTAAGTTATCTGTGACACAATTGAGTTCAGTATTTTTATTAATTTACTTGATTTAGTGGGGCAGCTGCCCCCCCCCCCGCACCCCCTGGCTACACCCATGATAAGGTGTTGCATTCTCCCTCATCTGGGAAGAGACTGGAGTGGGGAAGAGATGGGACGCGGGAGAGAAAGTTGTTTTTTTTTTTTAATAAAATTTTTATTAGTTTTACAAAGTTTTTTAAACAAACACACACATAAAAAGACATACAAACACGCATAGTTTCATAACAATTTTTCATAAACCTCTTTTCTCGGACTTCCCCATACCTCCCCTTTCTGCATCCCAATGTTCATAGTTTTTTAGCAACTTCCAAATATTTCTTTCCAACCTCTGTCATGTTAATCTTTTCTTTAATCTAATCTTATATTACTGTAACCCTTTCTTTCTGAAAACCTCGACATTCTAGCATTCATCAAGTTTATAATAGTCCTTAAGATATATTTTAAATTTCTTCCACTCTTCTTCCGTCGTCTCTTTTCCCCGATCACGGATTCTGCCAGTCATCTCAGCCAATGTCATGTACGGGAGAGAAAGTTGTTGCTCTTTCTCAGAGTATACCCCCTCAAGCACCCCCCGTTTGACTCCCTGACAACTCGTTCGGTGGCATCGCTCCTTTTGAAGAGCTGGCAGGTTGAAATGCCATATCCCCTTCCTTCCCTCAACATCCATCCACCAGTAGATATGAATCAGCCATTTAGTTTCAACTGGCAAGGCGCACAATATTTCACAGGGTTTCATAGCTACCACCCTGAGAATTTTGGACAGGCAGTATTGAATGCACCAGTTAAAGAATAGGTCTCTCTGGAGGGATTTGTTGGCATCCTAGACCCAGCAGGGACAGGCAAATATCAGGCTTGTTAGATCTACTTTGTTTTTCAGTCAAACCCCCACTCCCACTGCATGATCTACCAACCAGAGCCACACCAGACATTTAAAGCACATTGCTTCCCCCAAGGAATTGTGCCCTTCACAGTGCCACAGTTCCTAGAACCCTTAACAAGCTATGGTTCCTGGGATTCTATGGGAGAGTGGTATGTGCTTTAAATGTACTCCAAATGTAGGGCAACTGGGTTCCTCTCTCAAGCTCACCCCCAATAATCTACCACAGGGAGTTCAAGCTCCCTCCTCCCCATTTTATTGCTGCAACAGCAGCCCCGTGAGGAAGGTTGGGCTCAGAAGGAGCAAGTGCCTCAGTGACCTTCATAGCTAAGTGGGAATTTGAGCCCTGTCCAATGCTCTGGCCACTCTGCCCCAGACTTGCAAAAATGAATGAATGATCAGGGCTCTCTGGCCTTTGCCCACAGACCTTCCCAGCAGCCACAAGCCCTTCCTTAGCTATTTATTATTTTAAGAGTTAGCAACCCTAATTCTAGAGCTCAGCTCACTGGCATAGCCATTGGGGATGGGGATCCTGTGGCTCTCTAGATGTCGTTGGATTACGAGTTCTATCATTCATACCACTGGCAGCCTGGCTGGGGCCAAGGCCTCCTCTTTACTCTGGCTTTTGACACCTGAGGGGGGCGGGGAGAGAGGTTTTAGGATGCACCTTCTTTCTGTGACTGTAAGTTGTTTTCAACTGTTCTCATCATTGTGCTTTAAAACATCTGCAGGGCCACTCTCTGATTTAAGGCATTTACTTGAAATTAAAGAGCTCAATGTTTGTTTGCTTCCCTCTCCCTCTCCCTCTTCCTCCCTCCCCAACCCCACCCCTGCTGCCACCTTCAACCTGGACCTTTATTCTCTGGTTGTCTCAAAAATGAGATGTTAAACGGACAAGCCACCTCCTTCTGCAGGAGCAGACTTCAGGTGTCAAAAGCCTGGAGAGAAAGAAGGCGCCAGCAGGCAGGCGCTGCACCTGCGAGTGACATGGGAAACGTGGTTTGCCTTTTGATCTGATAAGCACCCACACTGCAGGTGCAGAGCGGGAAAAGTGAGAGGCAGGCTTGGGGTTTTTGCATTTTCTCCTCCATGTAACTGCTTCCTGCCTCATTGCTTTCCTTTAACCCTCACAGCACCAAGCAGGTAAGGGATGTAGGCTGTACACTGCAGGGACTACAGGTCAGGGTTAAAAACGCAAGAACAAAGCTCTTGGGTCAGTTGTG
Organism: Podarcis vaucheri; assembly: GCF_965113315.1. Lineage (NCBI taxonomy): Eukaryota > Metazoa > Chordata > Lepidosauria > Squamata > Lacertidae > Podarcis > Podarcis vaucheri. The sequence goes on from NC_138760.1 coordinate 2,015,677, forward strand.
GGGCCATCTAGTCCAGAAGCCTCTTTCCAATCTTGGCTGACCAGATAAAGCCCACAGACAGGGCACAAAGGCAAACAGCCCTTGGCACTGTGGGTAAAACCTCAGCACCTAGGGCTTGCCGATCGCATGGTCGGCGGTTCGAATCCCCGCGGTGGGGTGAGCTCCCGTCTTTCGGTCCCAGCTCCTGCCCACCTAGCAGTTCGAAAGCACTCTTAAGTGCAAGTAGATAAATAGGTACCGCTCCGGTAAACAGCGTTTCTGTGTGCTGCGCTGGTGCTGGTTCGCCAGAGCAGCTTCATCACGCTGGCCACGTGACCCGGAAGTGTCTCCGGACAGCGCTGGCCCCCGGCCTCTTAAGTGAGATGGGCGCACAACCCAAGAGTCGGGCATGACTGGCCCGTACGGGCAGGGGTGCCTATACCTTTTTATGCTTTGTCCTCAGCATTTGGTATCAGGTATACTACCTTTGAGCAACAAAGACCCATTTGGAATAGAATTATCCTCCAGCATTTTGTCCAGTTTTTGTTTTATTTTGTTAAAGCCGTCTGGGCTAGAGGTGATCAGAAAATCTTGTGGCAGAAAATTCTACAAGCTAATTATTTATTTAGTTATTTTATTTCTTAAATTTGTACACCGCCCTTCATCCAACAATCTGAGGGCAGTTCACAGCATAAAAACAAAAGATAAAATGCAAAGTGCAAATAAGTACTTGCTTGTTTCTTCTTCTGAATCAACTGCATCTTTTGCCAACCTTGTGCCCTCTAGGTATTCTGGACCACAACTCTCATCGAGCCCGGCCAGCACCGCTGGGGCTGTTTTGCAGGGGGTTGGAAGATGACCCTTTGGGTCCCTTCCAGCTCCACAGTTTCATGACTGGTGAAGCCTGATCTCCTGCCTATGAAGTCCTGCTGTCAGTGCCAGCATTGGGGGAGGGGGGGAGGCTTTAGGCAAGACACCCTCAGCAGGTCCCATCCATCAGCCTATCCCCTTCTTGCCATTGTTGCTAGCTGTTTCTGCTCCTCTCCCTCACCACTTCTTGCCAGGTGCAGCCACTGAGCAAGCAGGTCCAGTGGTTAGCGCCTCCCCCAGCTGTTGTTTGTTAGCAAGAGTGAGGGGCAAGTGAACAAGAGGTTGCAATGGAGAAGACCAAGTCCAGTGGTCTGAGTCTTCTCAATGGTGCCCCTGCTCAGATATGGGCCCGTGGCAGGTGCCCAACCAGACCAAGCTTTGATGCTGGCCCTGCCTGTTGTTTGCAATGAGAAACGTTCCTCTCTGTTGACTTTCTCCCCACCATTCATGATTTTGGAGATCTGTATCACCTCTACCCACTGGCCTGCTTCTTCTTTTCTTCCCAGATTGGGAGATTTGCCAGGGATGCGGTGAGGCAGAAGGGTCTGGCAACGCAATCCTAGGCACGTTTGCTTAGAATTATGTCCCACTAACATCAGGGGAATTTGCCCCTCAGCAAGTAGGTTCAGCATTGCAGCCTTCCTATGTCTATGACCACTGTTTGAGCTTCTGGAATTGGTCAAATGGCCATCCTAGCCTGAAACCTTCAGATTCCTTCACCTCTCTTTGTGTGGGTGAGCAAGAATTGCCACTATTTTCCTGGCCCTGTTTCAAAACTTTTAATGGCAGCTTGAGACACAGAAATGTAGGAAGCATGAGAAGCATTCCCCACAACGTAATGGGGTGGCCAGGTTGGTTTCTAGAGCCCACTTTGTGTATTGTTCCATCAACCTTAGCCACAACCTGATGTCATCTGCACCAGCTTCTAACTCATTTCCAGACACAATTCAAAGTGCTGGTTCTGACCTTAAAAGCACCAAATGGTTTGGGGACCAAGATGTTTGAAGGAGTCGCTCTTCCCACTGAATCCTGTCCACCCATTGTACTCAACATCAGAGGCTCTACTATGCATCCCACCACCATCAGAGGAATGATGGGCTGGGACCCGAGACAGGTTTTTTCTTTTGCGGCACCAAAGTTACAGAACTTCCTCTGCACAGAGGCTTGGTTGGTGAGTTGTGAAGGCTGAATAACTTCTAGTGGTTTCATGTAGATGTTAAACAATATGAAAATGGGGGAAGATCCCAGAATTTGTGGCCCTCCAGATTTTTTTTTTTGGGGGGGGGGGGCTTCCAACTCCTATCAGCCTCAGCCAGCATGGCTAGTGGTCAGGGATGATTGGAGTTGTAGAACAACTCCTGGTGACTGTGGCTCCTGGTGGCTATGGCTCGGCAGTAACCATCCAACCAACTCCCCAGGTTTCCCTCTCCATCTGCACACAGACACGGTCACCTTGCACATGTCAGTGCACAACTCAGAAGATTTTGTGGGTTGTTTTATTTGTTGGGGGGCAGTCAAAAAGGCAGCAGCACAGGGAAAGCAGAAGCTGAATAAGAGAGAAAGGAAAGTCATTGAGAAGAAAAACACTCGCAGTACTTTTGAAATGGTGGGGTAGAAAAGATACAGATGAGAAGCACTGGGCAAAATAGAGGTGCCAACTAATTGGCGGGGGAGGGGAGGCACTGAACCAACCAGGCTTGTTCCTGTACCTTTAAACAGCCACTTAAGATATACAGACATCAGCAGGGGAGCATTGCAGATTTTCCCCTGCTGATATCTGCTTGCTTAGCTGTGGCTAAATGCCCAGCTGCAGCAACAGGTAGAAAAGTTGGCAACCCTAACTCGAAACGAATGCTTCACAATATGCCATGGGTAAGACTAGCCGTTGTACTATTCACCAGTAGAAATTCAATGAGGGAGATCTAGTGCTCTGCGCTGGCCCATTTCCTAAGGCATACTTAAAAGAAAAAGAAAATTTCTGGAACTCTGGTATGGCCTTTATGAAACACACCCAAGCGCACACTGTGGGAAACCATTTTTTCCTTTGGGGTCTGTGGGGTGGGGGTGAGCATGGTTGTAATGCAAGGGTGGAGAGAATGAAGCCATCAGAGCCAAGCTGCCTCTCCCTGCTGAGTCTCTGTTTAGTTTGAAAAAGTCCATCCATTTCCAGCTTAGTGTGATTTCATAGAATTATAGAACTGTAGTGTTGGAAGCCCCCCTTTTAGCATCAGGGTGTGGAGGCTCTGGCTGGCTCTCCCCTAAATCCCTAGGTGGAATCCTAATAAATACTCTTTTTATTTTTATTTTCTTAAAGCATCTGTGGACCGCTGTCTATTTCCTGAAGTCTGCTGGGCTTTCCCTATAGGGCGCGTTTCTTCCCTCCCCTTTAGCAGCTGTTCCTCATTCAACCCCCCCTTCCTGTTTTGTTGGAATATTTGAATCTCCCCTCCAGGGGCTGCGACAGGAAAGGGGAGCAAACAGCTGCACATGTTCTTCGCAGCCTCCTCCTCATGCCCCTCTTTTCTCCTATTTGGAGCGGCTATAAATAGCTCCAGGCAGACCGAAAAATCATGGATTGTAACTGGGGTTACTAGTCATAAAATGGAGATCAGCTGTTGCTGCCACACATTACAGCTGCTTCGGCTGCTTCGGAGCCAAGCTGTGTTTTGGCAGAGGGTGCTGAGAGGTGCCAGGCAAATGCATTCTTGTGCCCCATAGAGCACATTGTCACAGAAAATAGGAGGGAGGAAAGTAACCAGGGGCAGTAACATCACCTGCAAACTTCTCAGATATGAAATAAGGCAGTTTACTTCAGTGTAAGCCACCCACACTGAAATCAGCAGGCTATGTTTTATTCATTTGATTTCTGTACCACTGCTTGTCATCTGTGATCCCAGGGCAGTTTACAAATACAGTTGCTTATTTAATTAACAGATTAAAGCCAAACAACAGAGGAGCATTCATCAGTTGCAACTGGCCAGAGCAAATCAAGCACACCAAAAAACAGGCACACAGTAGAAAGCTGTGCCACTGCGGGGGGGGGCAGATGGGATCGTGGCCCCAGGTGCTCTAGTTCTGCATCAAGCACCACGTCCACCGCTTCACCTCATTGGCTGCTGAAACATCCCAAGAAGAAAGTTCTAGCAGACACTACAGAAGAGGAGCTGGATGTGTGATGTCATGCTTTGCAGCATCCTCAAGTTTACTCACATGAGTTTGGATTCTAAAAACAGCATCTGTGCTGAGGTTTTGGTGATAGGTAAACTGATTTAAACTTAGTTGGTCAAAGGTAGACAAAAACAAATATTTTAAGTGGTTGACAGCTTAAATCAGTGTTTCCCAACCGGTGTTCCGCGGCACACTAGTGTGCCGTGAGACGTTGGCTGGTGTGCCGTGGGAGGGAGGCGGGCGAGTCGGGCGGTGAGAGGCGGCGGCGGCGAGGATCCGCGTCGAGCCGGGGGCGGCTCCACGGTGGTGGTGCCGAGGTTTCTCTCTCCATTCTCCCCTCACACACACACACACACAGGAAATAACACAGGATCAGCTGACAGGACCCAGCCAATGGGGCGGCGGCGGGGCAGCGCGTGCAAAAGGGAGGAGCGCGAGACAGCGGACGAGGAGGAGGCCGGCATGTCCGGGCAGCAGCAGCAACAACAGCAGCAGCAACTCCCGGCGATGGCTCCTCAAGCCCTGGGCAACCGTACTCCCTCACCGGCCTCGGCCGCCCTCCTGCTCCACCCGCCGCCGCCTCCCCCGCCGCCGCCGGCCACCTCGGCCCCGCCGCCGCCCCCTCCTCCGCCTGCTATCGCCGCCACCACCACAACAGCCACCGCCGCCTCAGCTGCCGCCGTCCCTCAGTCCCTCACTTTGCTGCCTCCTCCCCCCCACCCCCAAAGCTTGGAGGTTCCCCGGCAAGGGGGCGGGGAAAAAATTGAAAACTTTCACTTTCGTGCGTCCCTCCCGGCGTGACGCTGCGCGCTGACGTCACGGGGCTGTAATGGTGGTGTGCCGCGAGATTTTTTTCATCAAACAAGTGTGCCTTTGCCCAAAAAAGGTTGGGAAACACTGGCTTAAATCACCAAATCTATCCAAATGAGATAGATTTGCATACTTTTATAAGGTCTTAGAATTGCTTCCTCCCATCCCCTTGGGAAAGAACTTGGTAGTGCAGTGTGTATATCTGTTCTTACCTTCCTGCCAACTGTCTCTCTTAGACTCTAGGAGCATAAATTTCTTGCCCTTGATTGTTCACCCCCAACAATACTGTGTGAGGTCCAACTGAGACATGGCTCTTTGGCTGGAGATGATGCAGAGCCTTGCTCACTGCCTGCCATCTGCAGAGAGATGCAGCCCCTGGTGCCAGAACCCCAAACAAGAACTTCATTTCTGCCAGATTGGGTCAAACTCTTTACCATCTTGCCCTGTCTCCAGTTTCCTGTGACCAAGAACCAACCCCAGATGCAGGGTGGAGAAGCCACGCGATGCACTAATCCGCTGTGAATCAATCCGAAGTTTTTCCAGCCACAGGTAGCGTGCTTTGCTTGGCTGCTCCAGCACTAGCTGGCTCCCCTGGAGTTGTTATCATCCCTTCTTTCAGTTATCATAGTGTGTCCAGATGATGTCGCTGCCAAGCCATTGTATTCCAGGGTTTTCCCCATTGCCCTTCCAGCTTTATTTGTTTAAAGACCTAGTTTGTGGTGATTGTTCTGGCTTGAATGCACTTGCAATGCCAGCCTTTCACATGTGAGCTGGTAAAGAGCTATTGCTCTTAGTTGGCCACCGCGAAAACAAAATGTGAATTTGTAGACAGGACAAGGCCTTTTGGGTGGTAGACTGGTGGTCCCTGTTGCAGCTGAGAACATGACCGGTGATATTTGCTCTGCATCTATAGATCTATCTCCTTACGAATCTGCCTATTTTTTGTTGTTTTTGTTGTAAAAAGTCATCTAGGCTAGTGACCTTTCTCACATCTTTTGGTAGAAGAATGATAAGGTAACACTTGTTGGGGGTGGGGGGAGGGTAAGTGCATCCCATTGTCTGTCCTGAACCAAACAAAATGCAGTGGCTCTTGATAAGGGAATCTCCCTGGGGTGGAAAGCGATATGCAGCTTCTTCCATGCTGTATTCATGGGGGACGCTCAAAGCTTCATTCATCAGCACAAAGTAGCCTGCGCTGGGGGGCGGAGTGGAAAGGCGGGGGTGGGGGGGATTGTGGGCTCCATATTTAGCACTGCAGCTTCTGTTCTGTGCCTGATTGAATAGGCTTTTCTCCAATGCCCTTTTCCCATGAGAAGATCCGATGACCTGTCTGGGGTGAGGGAAGGAAATGCCAAAGACCTTGCTCTGTAGTACCAGGCCTCTTCACAAGAGTGACACCAGAAGCCGCAATGGCTTCTACAGCTAATGGAGATGACTGATAAAAGCAACCCTGTTTGGTCAGAGGTGGGATGCCAGTTACCGGGCAGAAAAGCCGTAAGAGAGACCTTGACCTTCAAACTGTGCTTGTGGTCTTCCTGGATGCACCAGGGACACCTTCAGGTTTGAGGAAGCCCTTGGCAACATGACATCATTTGGACCCTCCCTGACATTAGTGGCGATACCTGGCAGTGGCAAGATTGGACCTAGTTTCAGCTGGCTCCCTTGGACAGCTGCCAGGGCCCCAACACCCCGTAGGGCCCATTAGCACAGCCACCTCCCCTGTGCCTGATGATGGCAAAAGCAAGTGGCCATTTTAACTTCCTTGGAGCACCTGATTTAGTGTAGCTCTGGGGAAGTGTAGGGAACTAAAATGGTGATCTGAGTAGTCTGGGTTGGTGTCAACATCTGTGACATCCCGGGACAGCTGCCGTGCTTCAGCAGAGCCTGCTAACGCTGACACCAGCCATGCCCCCCCCCACCAATCAATGCACCACGTCGAGTTGCCATTTTACATTTCCCACCATGTTCCAGAGTGCCTGGCACAGCATCCCTTTGGGGCGTCATTGGGAATTTAAAATGGTGTTTGTCTGGACACTGCATGGAGGGCACAGCACTCACCTGAGGAGTCCCTGTGGTTAAGTCTGCTGCAAGAGGGACCCACAGGAGGGGGCTTCCATGGAGAAAGCCATGGGCAAAGGCATTTTGGGTGGTGATTCCCCATTGGTGGAACTCTCTTCCTAAAGAGGCTTGCCTGGTGCTCAGCCTCCTGTCTCCTCAGCAACAGGTAAATATGTTTTTATTTGCCCTGCCCTTTTAACATTTTAATTTCAAATCTGACATTGGATTTCTTTAATTCTACTGACTCCTTTCATACGATTGCAAGAGTAGAGTTTTAGCTATCTTTGTAAGCTCTCCTGGCAGTAGCATAGGGAGCCAGGGCAGTCTGTTGGGTGCCATGGGGGTCTGTAGGGTGGCACAGTAATCCCTAACGTGGCAACTTTGATTACCTAAAAAAAAAAAAAAAGCTCAAAAACTTTGATTTCCCAAGAAAAGCTCAAGAACTTTGGTCCCTGCCCCTCTGCAGCTATGCAGCTGCTGTGTCCTGGGAGATTTGTTGTAAATTGGAAGGCTAAATATTTCTCACTCACAAATGATAGAATAAACAAATTAACTAATTGCAATACTCATTCTAGTTTCATTTCCTATATTATGTGATATAATGCTGGGTCCTGCAAATGCTTCAAAGCCAGACTGGGGAACCTCCAGACATTTAGATGTTGCTTGATGCTCATCTTTGTTGTCATCCATGGAGGAGTGTGCCATTGGGGGTGAAGTCAAGCTGTTGGACGGTTGCAGTGCCTGCTGTGGCTGTAGAGACCAATACAGGAGAGGCATATTTTAGTGCAGCTGATTCAGATGAAGGCATCCAATTGTGCTGCTGCAGACGCACCATGGCCTTTCTTCTCTCTGCACTCATCCCAGCGGTCATTCCTCCTCTGGTTACTGCTATGAATGCACAAACTGACTGTCTCCAGGCACTGTGGTCCTCTGCAAGAGATTCCCATATGGCAGCGTTAATGTTGCCAGCCTTCACGCCTTGTTTTCAGCCTTGCACGCCTTGTTTATAATGCAGAGTTGGTCTGCCTGAAGCCAGCTCCCTGTAGAACATGTCCTTTGGGGTCTTGTCATCTTCCATTCTGTGGACATGACCAAGCCAGTGTAGATGTTGCAGAGGAAGGGGTCTGAACATGCTGGGATCACCTGCTGACCATTAGCCATGCTGGCTTGGGAGTTGGAATCCAACAACATCTGGAAGACCCATTTTCTTCATCCTTATTTTAACCCTCCCTCTTTCTCTCCCCCTCTCCCTCTCTCTCACACATATACACATCATATACTTTTTCTTATTATTATTTGTAGCTGGTGCTGATTTCAATAAGTATAATCCTATAGACAAGGCAGGCATCTGGTCTAGATAGTTCCACTAACAGATGTCATATAAGTGAATATAATGCCAGCTATATTCTGGCTTAAACTGGAATTTATTTTCAAGTTATTCAGAAGGCAGTAACATCATGTTTTCCTCATCTATTAAATCCAGTAATACACGTAGTTTAGCTTCCACACAGCCCTTCCAAATCACCAGCTTATTCCCAACACACATTATTGGGTCATCACAAATATTCTGAAACAAATGTGCAAGAGGACCAAATGTTTGCATTGCATGATGAGATCTGCCAGTCTTGTCTGCCTGCAGAGACTGTACATGGTAAACTGTTGTTGTCGCTGTGTTTTAGATACCACTGCTGACAATTCCATTAAACTCTTTGCATATGAAGTTTCTAACTGAATCCATCCTAGAGCCCAAAATTATGTTGCTCTAGCAGAGGCTTCCCCAACCTGGTGCCTCCAGATCTAGTTGGGATACAACTCATACCTTCCCTGGCCATATTTGTCAGGGCTGATGGGAGCTGAAGTCTGACCATTTCTGCAGGGCTTCAGGCTGGAGATGGTTTCTTCAATGGTCACATCTGCACCATACATATGACACATGTGAATCCCAGAAACTATAACTTACCCCTCGCAGAGATACAATTGCCACCAGCCTTAACAAACTATAGTTCCCAGGATTATTTGGGGGAAGCCACCGTGTGCTTTAAATGGGCATTGAATGTGCTTTAAATGGCTGTGTAGGCTCAGTGATAAGAAATGCCAAGTCATAGACACATAAATTAGGAAGCCCTTTGGGGTTGGCTGCTGTAGCAGAGAGAGCAGTATCAGATCTTCTTTAGTCCTCAAATCTCTTTACAAAAATCCTGGGGAGTTGTATTTTGGCGAGAGTGGGTGCTGAAAATTCTCTGTTATTGATGTCTCACAGAACTGCAGTTCCCAGAATCATCTGGGAAATGGGATTGGCTGAAGCAGTTCAAGTCTGTTGTGCGTAGAGAAGCCAAAGAACACAAAGGTAGTTTGTTTTTGTAGAGGCAAAAAGAATTCCAAAATATCACCTGCATGTTTTTACTAAACTTTATTCTGTAAGAATGTAGGATGTGAAGAGTGTTGTCTTCTACCAATCTTAAAAGATGTGTGCAAAAAGCACAGTTGTGAAAATGCCACGTCACACCCAGGCTTAGTTAAGATATTATTATTTCAGCCAGAAGTCACAGGAACTCAGTTCTGGCCCCTCTCAGGTGGACGCCATTGCCACTATAAGAGTGCAAGGGTACATGCTGAGTTCTGGCACCATTTCCCCCCTAGAAAAATAGCACTGATTGTTGTTGTTATTACTACTACTACTAATAATAATAATAATAATAACATGGCACTTGTTATCCAAAGATCTCCAAGCAAAAACACATTTAAAAACAAAACATACATTATGCCACCAGAAAGAATACAAAACACCCCACAAATACACAAACACACAAAATAATCATTTGTACTCTGCACCTAAATTCAGAAGAGTTCACCCAGGGACAGAGAAGCTGTTGACAAAAATCGCTCTGAGATTTTGAAGTTTGGTGGTGGGGACCTGCCTGGACCACAAACGCGTCCTTTGCACAAGTTTGGACTGGGCAGGGGTCCGTCTTGATGGGTTGTGCCACTTGGGAATCCTTTTTTCTTTCTCCTTGAACATATGTGTATGTGTTTTATTAGATATAAACTCGGATTCCACGTACCACATTGGTAACATTACCGTAACACATTGCTAACATTTGACTCACAAGATCTCGGAAGGATGGAAGTCGGGGAGAGAGAGAGAAAGAGAGACAGGAGGAGGGTGTGTCTGAAAAATGCTGTTCAGATTCTAATGCTCTCTTTCTCTTTCTCATTCCCCACTTCGCGGTTCTTAAAGAAACTATACCTCATTTTATTATTTTCACATTTATTTTTTTAGAAAGCGGAGTGGACTGTTGCATTGTTGTTCTCTGCCTTGTGTGTGACATGGTGCTTTTGAGAGGACATCTGCTGCCAAGGGAGGGGACCACAGCAGCTTGGCTAACTTTTTTCTCTTCTGCAGGATCTCTCTCTCTCTGCCTCTTTTTCTCTCTGCCTCTTTTTCTCTCCGCCCCTTGTTCCCAGGGTAGAGTTGGCTGGCTAGTCTTTCTGAGTCTGATAAAGCATTTCCTTCCATTGTCATTCTATACGGCCTCTGGGCCTTTCTTTTTCCCAGCCCCTCCCCTTCTGCCTGCCTGCCCCTCTCTCCCTCTCTCGCTCTCATTCTCTGTGAACCTCGGTAAATCTTGTGGTTTAAGAAAACTGCCTCCTTCTTAAAAAAAAAAGGGGGGGGGAGAGAGAAGTTATCTTCGAACGATGAGACGTTGCCTTCGAGGATTTTACTGAAAGCTCCCTGGATGCATGGACTCCACAGGGGTGAGTCGTTGCAGCTCACACAGGTTGCTTTATTTGCCTAAGAGAAGAAAACGGGAACAGGCAGCCTTGCGGGTAGCTGGCTGCTCTTGATGTTTTCTGTGCGTCTTGTCTTGTGACTTCCTACTTTCTCACATTAAGCAGACAGATGCACCCAAAGGGTTGGTGGTGGAAACCGCTAGCTGGTAAGCATGGCCTGACACTATGCTGCCCCTTGAATGTGGTGGGAGAGAAAGAACTCTGTGGCCTGGCTCCTGTGACAGGCCTGGCCATGCCATAGCTGCCTTCCGACGCATGCCTTCGCAGCCAGACTCTGGATTTATGGATGTACATTCTTAAAACAAGTCAGCAGCGATTTCAGTCCCCAGCATGGATAAAATGGGCAAGGCACAGAATTGTCTAAGTTGTATTAACGGTTTGTTCAGCTAGCTTTTCTAGTCAGCATTGTCTGTTGTGGTAAATTGGCAGAGTACTGAGTTACACAGAATGCTACTATTGGGAAGCATGGAAATAGAGTTAAATGCTTGGCGTTGTAACTGTTCCGTGAAGCACTGAATGCATTGCCCATTCTACCTGACTGAAAAGAAAGAGTTGCATGTGAAAGGGTCCACGCCTTTAGGGTGAGTCTGGCAAATCTGTGGCCCTCCAGATGTTGCTGGACTACAACTTGCTGGGACTGATGGGAGTTGAAGGTTCTCCCCCTCTGCTTTAGTGAGCCAGCCTCTTTTGTGATTTACCCCTCTTTCAGTGGCACCCCAGCCTGCACAGGCAATGTGCTGCTGTTTCCCCCCTGGCCTTCTCTTCTTGCCCATCCTGAGTATGAGCTGGAATGCTGTTGCAATGAGGATATCCTTCTGGAGACAAGGTGCAATCCTATCTAGAATTTTAAAGGGGATGATAACAAGGAAGGGAACTTTTGGGAGAGATCTTCAGGATGGATGAAGACAGGAAGTTAATAACTTTTAAGTATGATCAATATGTAGCCTGGCCCTGGGCGCCCCCATGACAGGCACAGAGGCAGCTGAGGCGCAGCAGCGGGTGGGTTTGTCTAATGGGCAGGTGCATGGAGGCAGCGGGTGAGGAGCCTGTTGGAGGCAGGCTCTGTTTGCCCTCCACATGGGCTCCACACATGCCCCTGGCACATGCCCCTAACCCAGCTGCCTAGTCCATTGGGGGGCCGCAATACTTGCCCCACCCCAGGCACTAGCAAACTACACTGCGCCACTGGCAGTAAGTCCAGCTAGGGTTGCAATCTATCCATTGAGTTCAAGGGGGCTTACAAGAAACTGGGTGTACAATTGCCGCCTCATAGATCCAGAGCAGATCACTTTTTCCTCAGTGATGTGCTATTTGCTCACTTTTGTTACCTGCTTGCTTCAAGAGCTTCTCATAGTTATTTGTTGCAATTGGCATGCATTGGGTTCAGGGTGTGATGTTTGGTACAAGGGTTTCAGACAGTGAGGCAAAAGCAGCAAAGCAGGGAGACTGGGGAAGCGCAAGGAGTTTTGTGAGTGGAACGAATTCTTAGGTTGCTTAGAAGCATGACTGTGTAAAAAAAGAAGAAGGAAAGGCATACATATTTACATTTCTGAGAGCGAGAGAGGAAGCATGGTTTGATGAGAACAATAAAGTTGCATCTGCACTGGCCAATTTAGCCAGTTCTGCTCTGGACTTGGCATTTGTGAGTTGTACTAAAATAGACACACAGGTTAGGCCCCCGCAGAATGGAGGCGGGCAAATGTTGTCCCCATCTTTTTTTTAAAAAAGGGGGTGGGGAGAAGACCCAGGTAACTACTGACCAGTGAGTTTAACATCGATACCAGGGAAGAACAGAGGGCGTTCTGAATCTGAATTCCATTTCAAAACATTTGAAAATGTTGTGTAAAAAATGGGTTTTTAATTTTTTTTAATCAAATATTGTTGATTAATAAAATATTCAACAACACTTTAGAAATCCAGTACTTTATATCTTTTACTTTTGAAAACATTTGAGTATTTTATATTTTTTTAAAAATAAAATATCGTAGATTAACATGGAAAATCCATTATATATTCAGTTGAAAAACTCTCAATGATCACAGCAGCATGAATGTTCAAAAGTACCAGGATGGAAATGAGAATTAGGTGAACATAAATGGTTGTTTATTTGTTCCTAAAACTGATTGAAGCGTTGCTTGAGAATTTTCCCCCATTTATTCCAGTCCTCCTAAATGTGCAAGCACTGCACGGGGTGAATGCGGAAGAGCTTGTAGCAAGTGGCAATTTACTCCCGTGCGCATGCAGCCACTCAGGGCCTCTCCCTTTTTGATGCAGTCATCATGATTTAGGCTCACAGTAATACCAGGGCAGTTATTCGTGATCCCACTTTCAATACTGTTTGCGCACATGTTCCATAGCTTCCTGCTGAAATCCTGTCTCTCTTTTATATCCCAAATGCTCCAGGTTTATTTTTCTGCCCACTTTTGTTGTGCTATAGCACAAGAGTGTCCCTCTAGATGACAATAATGCTGCAACATTGGGAAGGCATCTCTGAGCAACTAATAAAGCAGAACAATGTGTCCAGTATGGATCCTTTGCCAATGCAGTGTGATTGCATCAGTGGCATGTTGTAGCAAAAAACACCAGTCTGGAGAGGCACACCTGCTCGGAGTGGGCAGAGCAGCAATGGTAAATGTTGCCTTTTTGTCATTCCTACACACATTCACGCATCTCTCTCTATGACATGTCCAGGCAAGCAGGATATTATTATTGGAGATCAATGACACATTCCAACCAGGCAAAAACATTCCACGATGGTGTGAGGCAGGGCCAGTAGCAGGTGGAGCTGGAAAGACGGTGTGGTCTTGACAGAGTCCTGAGGGCCAGATAGAGGGACTTGGAGGGGTGCATGTGGCCTCAGCCTAGAGGTTCCTTATCCCTATCCTACTGCATGGAATAGGTTTTCTTGCAGCTTGTCTTTTTTTATAAATGCCATTTGAAGTCCAGTCCTATCTATATCTATATGTTCTCAGAAGCCTCACTCTGCAGTGCAGTCCTGCACAACTCACTCAGAAGCGCATCCCATTGCATTCAGTAGGACTTGCTTCCAAATAAACCTTAAGTTGCAATCATGTTAATTTCCCTGTAAGGAACATTTGACTAGAATCACACTGCTAAACTCATCAAACTGTACATGGGACTGTGACCTAAATCATGGCTGACTCTTCATATTGCTTCATTTCTAGTTTTCTCAGGCTAAGGATTGTCTTGTGACTTGTGCGATACCCTGCACCCTGGGGGCAATGAGGCAAGAAGCCTGTGGCAACCAGTCGATTTCCCTGCTAATGGAAAGGCCATAGCTCAGTGGTAGACCAAGCTCATTTTCTCCTGCTCTGGAGGGTAGGACCAATGGCTTCAAGTAACAAGAAAGGAGATTCCAGCTAACCATCAGGAATAACTTTCTGACAGTCAGAGCTGTTTGACAGTGGAATGGACTCCCTCAAGAGGTGGTGTACTCTCTTTCCTTGGAGGTTCTTAAGCAGATGTTGGATGGCCATCTGTTATGGATGAATCTCTAGTTGAGATTCCTGCTTGCAGGGGGTTGGAGTAGATGACCCTTCCAGCTCCAGAGTCCCATGATTCTATGATTCTCTCTGCTTTGCATTCAGGAGCAGCCAAGTTCAGTCTCTGGCATCTACAGGTAGGGCTGGGACTGTCCCTTGTCTGAAACCCTGGAGAGCCTGTGCCAGTTTGTGAAGACACTCTGGCAGCTTCCTGTGTTCCCTAGGCGTCAACTGCAGCATGGGGTTTTTTGTTTTTGCTGTGGCAGGAACCTAAGCAGCCTTTCCTGCAGTCCTGGCAAATTCTTTGGGGATTGACATCCTAGAAAGGAAACTGGACAAAGGGAGGAGGATGTTTACTTCTTTCTTTGTGGTGCATTTCCTGGTGGGCTCCCTGGCTTGATCTTGCTTTGTCCTTGAAGGAGGAGATCTGAGGCCCAGTTAAGAGGAAAGCAGCCCTTAGCAGGAGAAAGAAAGCCATAGACAGAAGGCTACACATGAGACGGTGGGGTGGGGTGGGGTGAAGTGGGGGCAGGGGTACTACCTGGCTTGTCCATTCTTATATATCCCATCGTTGTAGTGGATGGCTAGCTGAGAGGCAAATGTTGCATTACTCAAGGCATCTGGAGCTCTTTGTTCAGGTCTGTATGCTTGTAACAAAGGAATAGATAAGGGTTGGGGAACCTAAATGTGGCCCTCTGGAACTCTTTATCAGGCCCTTGGCACTCTCCCTAGGCTACACACCCTCCTCAGCCACATACCCTTACCAGCCTTTCTTCACACCCTCATCGAGTGCTGTGTCTTTGTACTCCATACCTGTCAAATGTCCCTATTTTCCCAGGACATTCATGGGATTACAGAAGCCACCCCAGCTTCTGATTTCATCCAAGAATGCCCTGTTTTCTCCGCTCCAGCACTGCCACTGCCAAGCGGAGGAAGAGGAGGTGGTGGAGCCAGCACTTATGCTTAGCAGAGGAACTTTTGTAAAGCAGAACCCTTGTGTGCAGGGTGAGATGGGGCATTTTCCCACCAGAGCAGACATGTGCGCCGCTCATGCCAGCCCGTCTCTGCCTCTGCCAAAGCCACTGCTGCTGTTGTGGTGGTTTGAGGTGCAGTGCAAGTGGAGGAAGCAAGCAAAGAGGGAAGAGAGTGAGCAGCTGCCAGGTAGGGGCTAAAGCAGGGTAGGCAGCCAGCTAATTCACGCATCTTTGGGTGTCGTGCTCCTGCCCAAGCCAGCCGGCACACCAGCTGACACTTCTCCCATTTTCTGCTGGAAAACATTGGAGGGTATGGCATTCTGATAATGCCTCTTGCTTGCCTGCCTTGGGGATAGAAAGGGGGGTGAGTTTGTGTGGCTCTACTGCAGATACTGCAGGCTACGGGCAGGTCTGCATCATACATGTAAAGTGCATGACTTTCCCCCAAAGAATCTTGGGAAGTGTAGTTCCCGCCTCAAAGCTGCAATTTCCAGCATCCCTGGCGAAGTACAGCTCCCATAATCCTCTGGGGAAAACCATGCACTTTAAATTTAGGTTGAATGTGCTTTCAATATATTTGTTGTTCTGTCCTCCAACTCCTATCATCCCTGAACTGGCTGGAGGCTGATGGAAATTGAAGTCCCTCAACATCTGGAGTGCCACAGCTGCAGGGCCACACCCCCCCTCCTTAAAGCTTCTCCATGATTCCACTGAGAAGAACGATGTCAACATGAGATGCCACGGTGGTGATGCATTGCTTTATTTTATTTTATTAAGAAGATTTATAAACAGCTTGCTCAGAAATATCTCCAATTGGTCGACAGACTTAATTATATATAAAGCAGGAGTAAAATAGACACAAACCAATTAAAATCAAATGTACATAAAATCATGTTAAAGAAAAAGGTGAAGTTAATAAATATCTAAAACAGATGTATTAGGTGGATAGCTTTCAGTTATGTCTTGATCACCCTACTGTTTTCTGTATACTTCCTGTGTTTTCCTGACTAGGAAAACCTGTGGGTTCTCCAGATGTTGTTGGAATACAATTCCCATCATCCCTGACCATTGGCCATGCTGTAAAACATCTGGAGGGCATAGGTTGGTGAAGGCTGTGTTAATTTTTTGTGGTTTTCTTTTCAGTTTAGTAGGGCTGCCATACATCCAGATTTTCCTGGACATTACCAGGATTTCAAAGGCAGAAATGACGCCCAGGGGTGGGAATTTCCGAAATGTGGCACTTTATCCTGGATCTTAGGCAAGTCAATCGAATAACTGTGTTGGTGTTTTGGCATTTTTGTAAAAAAAAGCTCAACAGCTTTCAGGGTGTCCTGGTTTTTTAGACATGTTTTTAACCAACTACAAATTCTGACTCTTAAACAAATTTGGCAGTTAGGCCATAGGCACAAGGACTCAGCTGAGTTGGGTTTGTTTTCTGGTCAGTTGATGATCCAAGCTGAGAAGCAGACTGCAAACATGCAAAATAAATTAGATTAAAAAGGAAGAGGAGGAGGGGGAGGAAGAGTTGTTAAACTGAATTTACTGTTTTCACAATCAAGGCCCCAAACTTGTGTGAAGAAATGTGTCCAAGGGATCACACAGAATTTTCCAAGACTTCTAGGTAAAAACTCACTCATTCTCGTGGTTCTTTGGAGCACCCCCTTGAAGCAAAAACAACGAAGTGTCATGACACCTTCCAGACTGCCAGATTTATCATGGTGTAGTAAACTTTAGTAAACTTTCATGGACTTAATGCACCAGTGGAGTTCAGCCCACAAAAACAACTTATGCCACAATAAATCTATCTTAAAGGTGCCACAAGACTCCTGGTCACTTTTACAGCAACAGGATAACAAGGCTGCCCCTCTGGAAGTGGTTACCCTTCTGGAAGTATCCTGCTCTTTAATCTTCTCTCCTATCTCAGCTCCTGCAGCTGCTTGATTGTTTCTGTTGCTCCTCTCTGAACTTCTGCCAGTTTATTTGCCTCTTGATAAAACAGTGCCCTGAGCTAAATATTTATTGCAATCTAGCACTGACATAGAGCAATTTCCCCCCTCCCCTCTGATTACTCAGAATAAAAATGGAGTCCTTTGAGAGCCTTGTGAAGTGGGGAGCATCACAATATCTGATGTTTAAAATGGAAGCAGAGATATAACTCCCTCTGATTTCAGCAAGTGTGATTCTTCATTGAAAAATAAGCGTAGAATAGCAGTAATTGGGTTCTGCAGAACCTGGGGGTCACATCTGGCATCACAACTTGAGCAAGAGCCATCTTGAACCGGAGTGTTTGTGGAAGGGATGGTCTGAGCTTCTTTAGGTAAGAATTGTTAAGTATAATTGATATAATTAGCACAGAAATGAAAATATATGTGCATTAATGATGGCCTAAAATTGAAAATGGCTATAGCTATATTACAGAAGGTTTAACGTGGTTTTTCCATGGGGATATATTAAAGCGAAGGAGAACAAAGCTCCTCAATGGGTTAATGAATACCTGTGGATTGTTTTCTGTTACTCTAAACTTTTGTAATCTTAGATCATGTGATGAAGGTATTGAGTTGCAAGTCTCTATTTTGAAGGGAGTTGCCTTTGAGTCTTTGTCTCCCAAACTTCATGGAGTGAGGATGTAAATGAAGAGAGAGTAAATAGTCTAAGGCAATGAAAGCTGGAATGCAGATTGTGGAGAGAGAGAGAGAGAGAGAGAGAGAGAGAGACCTTTGTTTATAGGGCTGTTTGGATTATTTCATATTTTCTAAGATAGAATCATAGAGTTGGAATAGACCACAAGGGCCATCGAGTCCAACCCCCTGCCAAGCAGGAAACACCATCAGAGCACTCCTGACATATGGTTGTCAAGCCTCTGCTTAAAGACCTCCAAAGAAGGAGACTCCACCACACTTACCAACAGTAAGATACTGAGCCTGTGCACAAGATATTGTATGGATAATTTTGGATGTATCATTTGATGTTCCTGTTTTATTTTGAAGAGTTCTGCTAGTAAAATTTGATTAATATTTTCATGGGTCTCTAGACAATGCTTTGTTGTCAGTTGTTGGTTTTGTTTTGTTTTTTTAAAAATATTTTTCCAAAGTTTTAATACATACAAATTTTGATTACCCTCATCTATCTGGTGTGTCTTCACTCCATCCCCCTCCCACCTCTCCATGGTTTCTCAATTCCTCCTTGTCCTGCTGCATATCATTCTTTGCCACCCTCTTTCACTCAGCTTAGTATCTAATTGTTTATTACTGCTGCTCACAGTTCAGGTCCTACTGGTAAATTTATCTGACTGTTACACTTCTTCGAATATCTTCGAATACTCTACAAAGGGTTTCCATTCCTCCCTTAACAGTGCCTCCTCTTGTAATGGCCCCTGCTTGTAATTCATGTACTAGTAACAGGGTCTTCTTATTTTAAAGTCAACAAATGCAAAAGTAGTTTCACGTGAACCTGTTTGCTAAGGGTGAGTATTTTGTTATCCCTGGCTATAACCTGACACCTTGCCTCATGTCCCTCTCTATTGCCTGCTACAGAAAGAGATGTGGCAATGTGCAGTGGCAGCAAGGCATTTGGGAAGACCATGCCCCACTCCCTTTTCAGAGTGGCCCTCTGGCAAAGCTAGTTGCTGACCAAGGTGCTGGTTATTTGGGTAGCTCAAAGAGAAAATTATTTTGTGATGTGGGTGTAAACCTATATACACACTTACCTGGGGCTTACCTCTGAGTTGGCGTGTATGTTGATCTGTTAGTGTGTTGTTTGCTTAGCAGTGAGACTTTGCTATGTTAACAAAGATGGGTAATGTCCAGATCTGGAAACATAATCAGAGAATTGTAGAATTGGAAGGCACCACGAGGGTCATCTAGTCCAACCCCCTGCAATGCAAGAATCACAGCTAAAGATCCCCTTGGCTGATTAGCATTCTATGTCCTTTTCAGTGTGTTTGGGGAGGGGTGTGATGGGTCTGTTTTGTTTTGTTCTTGTTTTTATTATACGTTTTGTGTTTTTATTTTGTATTTTAATGCTGTGAATCACCCTGAGGTCTTCAGATGAAGGGCAGTATACAAATTTAATTAAAAAATAAAATTAAATAAATTGATTGATTGATGGCCACCCAACCTTTGTTTGAAAACCACCAATGAATCATAGAATTATATAACGTTTTAGTTTCTTTTAAAGCTCAGAAAATAATTCTGAATTCCAGACAGTTCCCTCTTTCCCCAGGCTGGCTGGTTGGACTACATCTTCAGCCACTGCATCACAGCAATGGTGTTCAGTTTTTGCATGGGCAAATATGGAAGCCCACTTGACCCAATTTGTGGGCATTTTGAGTGAGTTCATGCAGAGGGCAGAGAGTCCGAGAGTTGTTTCATAGAAGTTTAACTATTAGTTGCCACAGTTTCCCAAGTATGAAGTAACTAGGTATACATCTGGCATGTGATGTTAGATAAGAGTGTCAGCCACGAGTGGGAAAGGAGTAGGACGCTGCTTGCATATATTACTTTTATGAAGGTGGAAAACAACCATTTTCAAAAGCATGGGCCCTTCATATCTGATTGAATGTGCATGCATTTTTGTTTTCAGGTTATCACCACCCAAGTGCCAATAGTCATGCATGAAAACAGCTCTTAAATTCAAGCATGGCAAAGGAAAAAGTTAGTGGTAAAACAGGCATACAAGAAAATATTTTGCGAAATGTAGTGGAAAGAGCTGAGAAAGATCAGATTCACTGATGACTTTGTAAAGTGTTTCCAAAGCAGTTTTGAAAATACCAGCAAAGAAAACACAACATTGCCTAGGAATTAGAACCTTGTTTTAGAGTCGTGATAAGATGTTTCAGTAATATGTTTTCAGAAAACCAAGTTTACAGACAGGTAGATCTTCAGTGAATGACAGATATTAGCATTTCTGTCCCTCTTATTTTTTACATGCATGATCCCCAGTTTAACCTAAGAATGGGAATCTTTTGTTTCATACAATCATAATAGGATTGTGTAGCTAATATGATATGTATTGATTGATAAAACAGCACTGTCATAAAAGTGTTAAAGCCTTTGACCTTGTCTTTGCATGTAGCAGAATGAGATGGCAGCATCTTGAGGGGGCCAAGTGGACTGTACCACTTCAGACTTCAGGACAGGGATTACCATTTTGGAATGCTCCTTCACATTAATAAGAAAAAATCCCTGCATGGTTTTTTAAAACAAAAAACCAAGAACTATAGCTTTGGAGAGAGGTGCTCTAGCTGAGCTTGCTACGTTAGTTTTCTACTTGCAGGGAGACCCCCCCCCCCATTTGAAAGCAGTAGTCTGAAAGTATTACATTCTGTTATCCACCTCGGTCATCTGCCATGTTATTACCACTTTTTCTGCTCCAAATATAGCTTAGACCAGTGCTTTTTTGCTGGGGGGACGTGAATCTAAGTTTGGCGTCATTGAGGGGCAGTATTTCAATATGAGTAGGAAAATGAGAGTACCCCTAAACATTTTTTAAAGAAAACACTGGCTTAGACTAATTCGTTTTTCCCATCTGGAAAACAGCAAGTAGTTTCTCTGGGACAGCAGGGGTTGGGGCAGCTTTTGGTTGAAATGAAAAGGGTTTGGCTGACCTATTGACTAGCACAGGGAATTAATGCAGTCCCCTTCTAGGATATAGCAGCCTCCCCCTCCCTTTTGATCCTTTGAATTAGGAACCCTGCTGCAGGCCTGGGTTAGGAGCTCTGCCAGTAGGTTGTAAAGAGCCTTACAAACAAACCAGTTATGTCACCTAAAACTTGTATGGAGCTTGAATTCAGGAGGCAAGCTTCATCAGATGACACAACAGAATGCATGAATCAACCACAGGCTTAGGAAATTCCATGGACCATTCTTGGGGAGACCCTTGCCAAGCTTTATAAGAGCTTAAGGGGAGTGAAAGCAAACACCTCGATAGTTTTTCTGAATGTCACGAGTCTTCTGCCAGTAAGAAAACAGCTGTCTTGAAGTTCCTGGTACAGCACTTTTTTTTTTGTTAATTACAATGAAGTCCTTCTGTATTCTATACTCGAAAGACAAGCAGCTGCATCTGTAACCACAAGAAGGCCAGGAGGTTAAGTGTCCAAATTCAGCTTCTCTATACGGAAGGCATGTGTCTCAGCTCATTTTTTGCTTTCCAAAAATATTAAGTTGATAGCTCAGCTTGGGTGTTGCACAATGAGCTATTTATAAATGTATACATTTCTTATGTACATGCAGAGTTGGCACTGTGTTGGAGGCAGCTGAGGCTAACTGGTGTGGCAGTGGGAGCTGTGCCTGAAGTGGTGTGGTGGTGAAAACTGTGCTGAAGACTCCAGCCTGAGGTTGAGCATAGGAAGCCCTAGAGCAGGGGTCTGCAACCTTTAAGACAAAAAGAGCCACTTGGACCAGTTTCCGAAGGAAAAAAAACTGGGAGCCGCAAAACCATTGGCCTACCGGGAGTCCAAAACAGGGACGTCATCTTCCTCCTCGCAGTCGTAGACCTGCATGCGCGCCACTGCCCTCCGATCTGACAGCGGGCGGGAAGGTGACGTCGGGACGGTGCGTGACTAATCCACACACCGCCCCCATGCGACGTCACAGCCAGTACAGCGTCCGCCACAGTGGGGAGTGTCGGGGCGCACAATGCGCCTCCCCTCGCTAGTATCCACCCCGGAGCCACGGCAAAGGTGTAAAAGAGCCACATGCGGCTCCGGAGCCGTGGGTTGCAGACCCCTGCCCTAGAGCAAGGGTAGCCAACAGGGGGCCATCCAGTCATTTTTTACTACAACTCCAATCAACCCCAGCTAGCATAGCCAATGATCAGGAATAATGGGAGCTGTAGTTCAACAACATTGTTGGCTATCCCTCCCCTAGAGAGGCTCAGAAGTGGTTTCTAATCATTTTTTTAAACTGGAAGTGCCAAGGATAGGTCCTTGGACCTTCTTCTGGCAAAGCATGTGCCCTGCCACTGAGTCCTCTCACTTCTCAAGTCTTTCTTTAAGAGCTACTTCTGCATAAGTAGAACCAGGTGATGGTGGGAAAGCCTATGAAGCCACCACTTTGCTGAAGCTAAGCAGATCTGGGTCTGGTCAGTGACTGAATGGGTGTGACTGAAACATATGCAAATAACTAACCGATCAACCCTGAACTGGCCTTGGTCCACCAGGTTGACACCTTCCTAGTCAACAGGCTTTCCTTCCCCCCTGTTCATTTCATAATCTTGCCCACACCTCACAACCCCATCTTGCTTGTCTAGCATGTGTAATAGCTTTTTTTTTCTGAGAAAAGCCCATAACTCAAGAGTCTTCTGTACAACAACTGCTCAAAGCCAGCATTAAAAATAAATGCAAGCTAATAATAGCACTGGCAATTTATGCAAATGATCACTTGCAAATGAGGAGGTGGCTGTAGTTTGCTGGCACAGTCTTAAAATATACACACTAACGTTGTTCTAAACTCTGTACAAAAAAGGCTGGGGGAAGTGCCATTAATAAAAGTATTGAATGAGAGTGCCAGGAGGGCTGTTGCACCCCACCCTGTCTTAGCAGCTACAAACAAACAAACAAACACTCTACACATTACAGACAAAAAAAGAAAAAAATCAAGTCATGCATATAGAAAAGATTAATATGAACACCCACCCCACTCCCAGGATTCCAGTAAGCTTGAAGCATGCAGAATGTTGTGTCCGTGCAAGATCTCTAGTGGTGGAGCATATGCCTTGCATGCAGAACGTAGCTTTGTACTGAATTGGGCTGCTGGTCCATCTAGGTCAGAATTGACTACATTGTGCAACAACAGCAGCAAGAATACTCATCGCAAAGCACTGGAAGACCCAAGATTTACCCACACTGGAAGAATGGCAGACGCAACTGATAGACTACATGGAGTTGGCTGAAATGACTGGCAGAATTCGAGACCTGGGAGAAGAGACGGTGGAAGAGGACTGGAAAAAATGTAAAGACTATTTACAAAAACACTATAAACTGTATGAATGCTAGGAGAATGCACGATTGAAAGTAACACGGCAGCAGTAATTTTTGTTCTAAGATATATGAGAATAAGTGATGTTTAAGGAAATGATGAAATTTGAAGCAACATTATGTTCAAGCCAAGCAGTTTAATTTACGATAAAGTTACCTAAAATTTGGAACATAATATCTGAGATTTATAAAATAAGAACTGAAATAAGGTAATAAATTGCTGTTTATAACTATGTGACTGAGAACGCAGGGGAGGGTGATGTGAGGAAGTCCAAAGATTATGAAAATATGACCTATGAATAACTGTATTTTATCTGTACTTTTGTTTCATTCTTTGCTTATTTCTTAATTTCATTTTGACTTTTTCTGTTTGTATGGTGATGGTGTTTTATATGTTTGGTGGTTTGTTTGTTGTTTAAAAATTGCAATAAATATTTTATAAAATAAAAAAAACCAGAATTGACTACATTGACCGGCAGCAACTGTGTAGTTCAGAGCCCTTAGTTCAGAGTCCTACCTAGATGGGGAATTCAACCAGGACCTTCTGCCTGCAGAGCACGTGCTCTGCCCCTGAGCTACATGACCCTTGCTGGGGGGGGGGGAACGGGACACGACCTGTTTGAAATTGCACTGCCACTTGCCAGTTAGTGCAAGGGACCATTGGTCTGAGTCTGCATAAGGAAGCTTCATCTTATCTGCCCCAGGGAACTCTAGGAATTATAGCTCTGCGCCTGAGGGCCAAGGGATTGTTGTGACAGAGTTCTCAGCTTCCACAACCTAGAATCTCCAGGGTTCTTTGGTAAAAGCCATGACAGTTAACATCACATACAATCATAGAATCACAGAATCATAGAAAATGTAGAGTTGGAAGGGACCCTGAGGGTCATCTAGTCCAGCCCCCTGCAATGCAGGAAGCTCAACTGAAGCATCCAGGACACATGACCATTCAGCCTCTGCTTAAAAACTTCCAAGGAAGGAGAGTCCACCACCTCTCATGGGAGTCTGTTCCACTGTCAAACAGCTCTTGCTGTCAGAAAGTTTTTCCGAATGTTTAGGTGGAATCTCCTTTCTTGCAACTTCAAGCTCCCCTTCAGAGCAGGAGAAAACAAGCATGCTCCCTCTTCCATGTGACAACCCTTGAGATATTTGAAGACAGCTATCGTATCTCCTCTCAATCCCCTCTTTTCCAGGCTAAACATACTCAGCTCCTCCAAGCGCTTCTCATAAGGCTTGGTTTCCAGACCCTTGATCATCTTGGTTGCCCTCCTCTGCACACCTTCCAGCTTGTCAACAACCTTCTTAAATTGTGATACCCAGAACTGGACACAGTATTCCAGGTGTGGTCTGACAAAGGCAGAATAGAGTGGTACTTCCCTTGATCTGGACACTATACTTTTGTTGATGCAGCATAGAATAGCATTAGCTTTTTTTTTTGCTGCTGCATCACACTACTGATTCATGTAGAATCATAGAATCATAGAATTGTAGAGTTGGAAGAGACCACAAGGGCCATCGAGTCCAACCCCCTGCCAAGCAGGAAACACCATCAGAACACTCCTGACATATGATTGTCAAGCCTCTGCTTAGACCTCCAAAGAAGGAGACTCCACCACACTCCTTGGCAGCAAATTCCACTGTCGAACAGCTCTTACTGTCAGGAAGTTCTTCCTAATGTTTAGGTGGAATCTTCTTTCTTGTAGTTTGGAGCCATTGCTCCGTGTCTGCTTCTCTGGAGCAGCAGAAAACAACCTTTCTCCCTCCTCTATGTGACATCCTTTTATATATTTGAACATGGCTATCATATCCCCCCTTAACCTCCTCTTCTCCAGGATAAACATGCCCAGCTCCCTTAGCCGTTCCTCATAAGGCATCGTTTCCAGGCCTTTGACCATTTTGGTTGCCCTCCTCTGGACACGTTCCAGTTTGTCAGTGTCCTTTTTGAACTGTGGTGCCCAGAACTGGACACAGTACTCCAGGTGAGGTCTGACCAGAGCAGGATACAGTGGCACTATTACTTCCCTTGATCTAGATGCTATACTCCTATTGATGAGGCCCAGAATTGCATTGGCTTTTTTAGCTGCCGCGTCACACTGTTGGCTCATGTCAAGTTTGTGGTCAACCAAGACTCCTAGATCCTTTTCACATGTACTGCTCTCAAGCCAGGTGTCACCCATCTTGTATTTGTGCCTCTCATTTTTTTTTTTGCCCAAGTGCAATATTTTACATTTCTCCCTGTTAAAATTCATCTTGTTTGTTTTTGCCCAGTTCTCTAATCTGTCAAGGTCGTTTTGAAGTGTGATCCTGTCCTCTGGGGTGTTAGCCACCCCTCCCAATTTGGCGTCATCTGCAAATTTGATCAGGATGCCCTTGAGTCCATCATCTAAGTCGTTGATAAAGATGTTGAATAAGACTGGGCCCAAGACAGAACCCTGTGGCACCCCACTAGTCACTCTTCTCCAGGATGAAGAGGAACCATTGATGAGCACCCTTTGGGTTTGGTCAGTCAGCCAGTTACAAATCCACTGAGTGGTAGCATAGTCAAGACCGCATTTTACCAGCTTCTTTACAAGAATATCATGGGGCACCTTGTCAAATGCCTTGCTGAAATCAAGGTAGGCTACATCCACTGCGTTCCCTTCATCTACCAGGCTTATAATTCTGTCAAAAAACGAGATCAGGTTAGTCTGACATGACTTATTTTTCAGAAATCCATGCTGACTATTGGTGATCACAGCATTCCTTTCTAGGTGCTCACAGACTGTTTGCTTAATGATCTGCTCCAGAATCTTCCCTGGTATTGATGTCAGACTGACTGGGCGGTAATTATTTGGGTCCTCTCTTTTCCCCTTTTTGAAAATAGGGACAACATTTGCCCTCCTCCAGTCTGCCGGGACTTCGCCTGTTCTCCAGGAATTCTCAAAGATGACTGCCAGTGGTTCTGAGATCACATCTGCCAGTTCTTTTAATACTCTTGGATGCAGTTCATCTGGCCCTGGAGACTTGAATACATCTAAACTAGCCAAGTATTCTTGTACTATCTCCTTAGTTATTCTGGGCTGTGTTTCCTCTGCTGAATCATTTGCTCCAAATTCTTCAGGTCGGGCATTGTTTTCTTTATCGGAGAAGACTGAGGCAAAGAAGGCATTGAGGAGTTCAGCCCTTTCTGTGTCCCCTGTTTGCATTTCACCATCTTCTCCTCTGAGTGACCCCACTGTTTCTTTGTTCTTCCTTTTGCTACGAACATACCCATAAAAGCCTTTTTTGTTGCTTTTAACCTCTCTAGCAAGCCTGAGTTCATTCTGTGCTTTAGCTTTTCTGACTTTGTGTCTACATGTGCTGGCTATTTGTTTGAATTTCTCTTTGGTGGTTTCCCCCCTTTTCCATTTTTTGTACACATCCTTTTTTAATCTTTACTCAGTTAAAAGTTCTTTAGATAGCCACCCTGGCTTCTTTAGGCACCTTCCATGTTTCCGTCTCATTGGTATTGCCTGAAGTTGTGCTTTTACTATCTCCCTCTTAACAAACTCCCAGCCATCATGAACTCCCTTTCCTTTTAGTATTACTGTCCATGGGATCTCACCCAGCACTTCCCTAAGTTTTATGAAGTCGGCTTTCTTAAAGTCAAGAAATTGAGTCCTAGTATGCTTGGCTGCTCCTTTCCGCTGTATAGTAAACTTCAGAAGAGCATGATCACTCGCGCGTAATGATCCTTCCACTTCTACCCCACTAACCAGGTCATCAACATTGGTTAGGACCAGATCTAAAATGGCTGTTCCTCTTGTTGCTTCTCCCACTTTCTGGACAATGAAGTTGTCTGCAAGGCCAGTGAGGAATCTGTTTGACCTTATGCTCTTGGCTGAGTTTGACATCCAACAAATATCCGGGTAATTGAAGTCCCCCATTACTACTATCTCCCTTCCTTTTGCATGCTTGGCCATCTGTTCCAGGAAGGCATCATCTATGTCCTCCGTTTGGCTTGGGGATCTATAGTAAACTCCCACAATGAGGTCACTGTTATTCTTGTCTCCCTTGATTTTGACCCAAATGCTCTCACTTTGGCTTTGAGGGTCATGTGAAGCTTGTGGTCCACCAAGACCCCTAGATCCTTTTCACATGTACTGCTAGTAAGCCAGGTGTCCCCCATCTTATACTTGTGCAGCTTCTTCTGCTGCTGCTTGTGCAGAACCTTACATTTGTTCCTGCTGAAATTAATTTTGTTTGTGCCCAGTTTTCCAATCTGCTAAATTCATATTGAATCTGGATTCTGTCATTGGTAGTGTTAGCTATCCCTCCCAGTTTGGTATCATCAGGGGGTTGGACTAGACAATCCTCAGGGTCCCTTCCAACTCTACAATTCTATGATTCCATAATTCTGCAATCTGCACATTTGAGGAGTATCCCCTCAATTCCTTCATCCAAGTCATTTATAAAGATGATGAACAACAACGGGCCCAGTAAAGAACCCTGCAGCACCCCACTTGTCAGTTTTCCCAGGATGACGAGGAACCATTAATGAGTACTCTTTGGGTTCGGTCAGGCAACCAACTACAAATCTACCTAACAGTTACCTCATCCAGCCCACATTTTACCAGCTTTTCTGCAAGAATATCATGGGGGATTTTGTCAAAAGCCTTACTGAAAGCAAGATACAGAAGCATTCCCCTGATCCACCAAGCTTGTAACTCTATAAAAAGGAAAAGAAATGAGATTTGTCTGGTATGACTTGTTTTTAAGAACTGCATGCTGTTTTAGTAATTACATCATCCTTTTCTAATTGCTCCCAGACAAACCAGTTAATTATCTGTTTTAGTGACCTTGCCTGGTATCAGTGTCAAGCTTACTGGTCGGTAGGTACTTGGGTCTTCTCCCCCCCTTTTTTTTTTTGAAGTTGGGGTCAACATTTGCCTGCTTTCATTCTGCAGGGACCTCACCTATTCTCCAGGAATTCTCAGAGATCATAGACAGAGACTTTGAGATTACATCTGCAAAATCTTTTAGTCCCCTTAGGTACAGCTCATCAAGCCCTGGAAATTTGAATTCATTTGAAGGACTAACTCTTTTCCTATCTTTGGTAAAAAGGGTCCCAAGTCAGTGCAAGCACATTCTTGGGGGGGCGGGGAGAGAATGTAACTCAGCTATAGAGCATGGAACCGGGGGGGGGGGAGTTGTGTGTGTGCTTTAAGTGGCATCAATTATTTTTATCAAATGGTTGTTGTTTTTTAAAATGGAACCTTTGACCCTCCAGGTGTTACCGAACTACAGCTCCCATTAGCCTTAGAAAGTGTGGCCAGGGTTGATGGGAGTTACAGTTGAACGGTTTTGTGTGTGTGTGTGTGTGTGTGTGTGTGCACACGTGTGAAGGGGAGAAAGAAAAACTTTCAGAAGCCAGAAAAGAAAAACAAGGAGGAAGTGATCAGGAGGGAAGGAACTCTGATAGGATGGGATGCAAGGCATAGCTTCAGGAGCGATGGTATGGATCAGGGGTCTGCAACCCGCGGCTCCGGAGCCGCATGTGGCTCTTTTACACCTTTGCCACGGCTCCGGGGCGGATACTAGCGAGGGGAGGAGGCGCATTGTGCACCCCGACACTCCCCACTGTGGCGGGCGCTGTACTGGCTGTGACGTCGCATGGGGGCGGTGCGTGCGTTACGATCCTGTATATATACCATTAAGGTAAGAAACAATATATGCAGTGTTATATTTGTTTTAAATGTCGCAATGGTTTTGCGGCTCCCAGATTTTTTTTTCTTCGGAAACGGGTCCAAGTGGCTCTTTTTGTCTTAAAGGTTGCAGACCCCTGGTATGGATAGTACCCACTTGATCTTCACGCGCTGATCTGGGGTTGAGCGCCTGTATGACCACCAAGGCTGCCCTGGTGGTTTTGGTGCTGTAAGTCACACTTTGCCAACTTGGCATCCCCTTAGATATTTTGCTGACGGGAGTTGTAATCCCAAACATCTGGAGGGGGCTGGGTTGGCGAAGGGGGCTGTAGGATGAAGCAGCAGCAAAGAAAACAAACATGAAGGATTGTTCTCCTAACAGTGCTACAAGCCTCCCTCCCTCCCTTGTTTCCCCAACAGTTGTGTTGACCTGGGCTGCAAGTGAGTGCTGGAGAGACTTTTGTGGCCCTTTTTGTTTGTTTAATCAAAGCTATGCTTGTTTTCTGATTGGAGGCGTCAGATAGGGCTCCGTGTTCTACAAGCAGGAAACAGGGACTTCCTGTTCACTCTCCTCATCGCAGGAAGTAGGGGCTGTGCTGCGTGTTCATTTTTCAAACAAGCCTTCCCTCCCCCCATTATTATTATTATTATTTTTGGGGGGAGTCTTCTATGTTTATGTGAGCGTGTGTTGTTTTTATTTTCTCTTTCATCCACCGTGAACATGGTTTTGCATTGTCAGGCTCCCCAAGGGAATGATAACTGATGACGACAACCAAATAAGCATTTGCGAGTCTTGGAGGGGTCATAGCAACTATCCCCAAATATTTACCGTCCCTCTGGAAACCTCCAGCTGAGAGTTATGCCTCCAGTAGAAAAGAAAGGCAAGAGGTCTGGAGTCTGCAGAGGTCTCTCTCTCCATCACCTCTAGGCTTCTGCATATGCTGAAGAACAAGACAAACACGGGAAGTAAGCAACAGGATCTTTCATTTGACCCACTAGGAGGAAGATGTCAAGATTCTCCAGGGATTATTATCACAGGGTTGGGGAACCTGTGACCCTCCAGATGTTCCTGGTGGACTGCAGCTCTCATCATCCTTGACTGTTGGCCAAGTTGGCTGGTGAGCGTGAGCCCAGGAGCATCTGGAGGGCCACGGGTCCCCCACCCCTGACCTACAAAGCGCACTCAAACCCGCAAATGAGGCTTGTGATACCTTAATGACTAAGAAACATATTATGGCATGAGCTTTCATGGATCACCGTCCACTTCAGCAGATGCAGGAAGAAGTGGACTCTGTTCCATGAAAGCTTATATGCCGCAATCGCTTTGTTAATCTTTAAAGGTCTCTTTGCTGAAGCAGACTAGCATCTTCCCTCTGGGGGGAAAACTTACAGTCAAGGGGATGTGTAGATATTGAATGTAGAATTCAGCTTTATGGAAATCTCAACTTTCTTTCTTTTTGAAAAGCACATTTCTAAGCCTTCTGGCTACAAAGTTATGCTTAAAAGCTCAAAAGCTAAATAGAGCCTCCATGTTTAGGGGTGAACCTAGGGGTTGGTTGCGTTAGCCCTGTCAAAGGCACAAGCCCGGGGGGGGGGGGGATCTTGCCTCTGACTGGGAGTGGCTAGGAGCCCACAAAGGCCACAAAAAGCAAACTTTTTGAGTTTCTTGTCCATGGTCCTCCTGGCTTTGGAGGTGCCAGTACAGCTCCTTGCCAAGGGTGCAAGGGAGCCTAGGCGTGTCTTTTTTGGGGGGGCTGTGTTTTTCAGAATATCAGATGGACATAGACAACAGGAGAGGATTGTTGTTGCTTTCAAGTAAGCTTCTCAGAAGCATCTGGCATACCCTCCAACATGGCCCAGAGGAAAATCGGGACACACATTCTTGGGGCTGTGCTCCCACATGAGTCATGTGACTCTTGTGAGAGCATGCCCCCCAATGGAACGTCCTGCTTAAATCGGGACAGTTGAGGTTGGCCAGTGCTGGGAACAGAATTCTGGGCTAGATGGCTCTTAGTTCTGATCCAGCAATCCTTGGACCAGGGGTAAGGAGTCAGTTTGTGTCAATAATGTTTCCTAGTGGGAGGAGCCGGGGTTTGAATGCCCTCCACAGATTCTTGCCCCTCCCCACATGTAATAAAACCAGGACAAATTGTGCAAAACACAAAATATTGCACAATAAATTACACAAAATACATGAAATTGTGCAAGTCTGCTTGCTTTGCTTGCTTTGTGCAGGCCACAAAATCCAGACTTTCTTGATTTTGGTGCCCTGGGTGCACAGATGTTGTTGTTGTTGTTGTGCACAGTTGTTGTTGTTGTAGTAGTTGTTGTTATCATTGCAGATTTCACAAAGATTTCAGAATATAGTGCAAAACAGAGTCAATATTCAACTGTAGAAATAGTTTTCAGTGCCAGGGAGAGTCAAGTCCAGGAGATATGAGAGAGTACTTCTAAGCATGTACAGAGTGCTTCCACTGAGTCACTTGAAGGGGTATATGACATCTGTCTGGAGGGTTCAGACTGAATATAATTGTTGTCTGATATGGGAACCCAGGTCAGGGTGAAATCCCAGTGTGTGGTTTTCATTGTGGATATTGTGAGATTTTTACATAACAATTGACATGTGCCTCTCCCATTGCTCAAATGTAGGGATGGTCATACTGTGTTTGAGCTCACTCAGAAACCTCCATCTGTGCTGTGCTGTAATGACTCCTTTGATCCTGCAAGCCATTACTTAGTGTTGCAGTCATCATGCATGTATGTTGCAAGTGAGGAGCAGGCATGTGTGAATGGCGCTTGTCCTTCAGAGGTATCACCAGCAAATTTATGGTGGAAAGGTACCATGGGTTCTGTTTGCACAAAAAATCAAACCATCAAGGATACTTGATACATTTGCGGTACCTGTACATCAAAGTACAAGTGCTTAACACCGTCCACAAAAATGCTCGCCCACAAAAAAACGTTTGCGTGTCTGGCTGCCCTTA
Source organism: Podarcis vaucheri (assembly GCF_965113315.1). Classification (NCBI taxonomy): domain Eukaryota; kingdom Metazoa; phylum Chordata; class Lepidosauria; order Squamata; family Lacertidae; genus Podarcis; species Podarcis vaucheri. The sequence goes on from NC_138760.1 coordinate 2,047,450, forward strand.
GAATCCCCACATGAGTCATTTGTGGTCTAAAAAGTGGCGGCGGAGGGAGGGGGACACACACATCAATTTTTAGTATGTTTTCCTTTCTGGTCGCTTCTAGGTAAATTTTACTCACTACAGGCAGTGAGGTGAATGGTTACTTAAAAGTCTGTGCTATGTTTCTTCTGAAACCAGCAAGCAGGACTATCAGTTGTAGGTCAGCAAGGTCTGGGGGGCAGAAGAGGTTTCCCACACCTGGCCTGACCCTTCCAAGGGACACTCTTCTGCTTTCCAACCTTTGGTGGTGGTCAGCCCAGTAGAAATGGGGAGGGCTTTCTCCCCCTCCCTTTCTGCGTGGGCAGAGTTGGGGCTGGGGAGTGTCCTGCCATTCTACTGGGGATTGAAGCCCCGAGATCCAACCCAAGACCTTTTTATTTTTCCCCTTCTGCATGAAGGGGGTGATCCTGGGGCAAGATGCACCAGAGCCAAACTTGGGTTTCTAATGCAGATTCCGCTGACTCGCTGTCATCACCATGAGTCATGAAACTTGAGACCCTTTTGCATCACCCCTGCTCTGAATTGTTTAAACCTGCCCCATTCGGAGCAGGAGTGATGTTTTTGCCTGAGCAGGTTATGCAGCTGGGGCTTCCTCGTCTTCAGGCTGTCCAAAGAAAATATCTATTGGGTTGCATTTCGGCTGACCACATTCTTGCCCCCACCTCTCTCACTTCTGAGGTGACTTCCACTCCTAGGCACCAGTTGTCTCTGGTGGCTGCCTTTTGGCAACATCACTAATGGTTGCTATGGGGAGCCATGATGGTTCAGAAACATGACCCGACCAATGGTTTCATTCCACAAACGTACATAAAGGTGGGGGGGGGAGGGTAGGGGATGGTTTTCATAGTACATTTTGTGATGGAGCATCATAGCTAAGCTGGGGCACACTGGGGTTTAGCTCAGGAATGCAGGAAACCAGGACTCACCCATGGAATCTGTGAATCAATTATTCCTAGAAAGCCTCTGAGCATGCAAAGTGTGCTTTCCCTTTAGTGCTGAGTACATAGGGATATGTACTCAGGAGTGCCTGGTGTCCATAGGGTCACGAAGAGTCGGACACGACTAAACGACTAAACAACAACAACATAGGGATGGACTTCCTTTTGCTAATTTCAATTCAACTAAGAATACTAAAGTATTCCCCCTCCAAAAAAAAAATAAAAGGAAAACAACTTGTCCGTCCACCCCTGTCATCCCCACTGCCTGAATGCATTCTTAAAATACAGATGCTATTGTACTTGGTGATACAAATGAGAGTGCGGGAAGGCTTGAATGCCTCCTGCTGCCCACATTTGATGCCCAGCAATGTTATCAATGAACTTGGGACATGGAGTTTCCAGGGGAAGGACAATGATGGTAAGAACTCAGGTGCCCTGGGAAATGCCCTGGGGCCCTCGTGTCACAGCATTCAGCCGCATGGAAGGAGGTGCTCAGTTTAAATCCTGAGTTGGGTAAGAGAGGATTAATGAGAAATGGGGCTTGATTTGTGATGTGGGGTGAACATGATCTTCCAAGTGACATTGCTGACAACAATTGACTTTGCACATCTGGAATTTGGGAATGGGTTTCCAGGCCAGAGAGTGTGACAGTTACATGCAAGCAGTGTTGTGTCTTTAGAGTGCTTGCCATTGCTTGCATCTGTGTATGTCTTTATTTTCCTGATTTCATTTGTACCCTGCCCTTTCCCGAGATGCACAGCACTGTTTAGCCTTTCAGCAGCCCTCTGAAAGATATGATAGGTTTTTTATTCCTGTAGTGTTATCGCTGTACCGACCCATTTATACATGCAAGTCTTCCCTTGATGTTAGAGGGATGAGCATGCTTGTGTGAACAGGGCCTAAGTATTCATTTACCCAGAGGTTAGCCAGAGAGAAGGGGAGAAGGAGCATACAGAGCAGACCCAATATGTTTTGCTGCTTGAAGCAAAGGAGATGATGGTGTCTCCTGTCCCCCATTCCCATAACATCTGGAGGGCCACAGCTTCCCCACCCCTGGCCTGTAGTACCTCAGCTAGTGCCTCTTGCAGGACATCTGCATGACTTTGCAAACTCCCAAAGTGCTCCAGGGGAGTGGGTTGTTCAGGGCTGATGGTATGTTAGCAAGGGGCTCTTATTGCAAAACCAACTTGTAGATTGAACATCATGGTAACAGCCCAGCTGCTCAGAATGGGCTTTGGCGGTCAAATGCCTTCCTCATGGGATGGGTGGAAACCTTCTTTCTCAGCGTATTTCGGCCTAGGCTGGACAGAGTTTAGGAAACAAGCAGTTAGGAACAACCCTCTTCTTCTCCTTCTGCTTAGATGCTCGTGAAAGTGCTCCCCCTCTTACACAACAGATCTGAAAAGGTGCTAGCTTGTGTGGCCTGTCCCATCTGGAAACTGGGCTGCTCTCTCTCTTTCAGACCTTGTATCAAGAGTGGGCACAGTTTTTCCAAAAGGTGGCAAGCTGATCTCAAAAGGTCCAGTCAAATAACAACAAACTGGAAGAAGTGGGCTTTCCTTCATTGGAGGTTTTACAGCAGAGGCTGAATGGCCATCTGTCATGGATGCTTCAGCTGAGATTCCTGTATTTCAGGGGGCTGGACTAGATGACCCTTTGATCCCGTCCAACTCTATGATTCTACAAAACAGCCAGTGCACACAATAGTGGTCCAACCCCTCTCCCTTTGTTGAGCTTCCTGCATTCATGTACAAGATCGGTGCAAACCACAGTCCAGTGCAGGCTTGCTTGAGAGTAAGTCTCTCTGAAAGCAGTGGCATGTCTGGGTAAGCCTACAGGGGACCCCCTTGCAAGTTCCCTGCATTAGGATCCAGAACAGTTTTGATGCATTTCAGTGGCCATTTGGAAAGAGATGTGCCTTTGGTACAAAAAAGGCAGGACAGGGCACAGAATCACGACCCATTTCTCATGCATGTCAATGGTTATTTGGAAATACACAGCATTCTTACGTTGTTTCGGAAGGACTTCATGCATTCCAATGGTTGTTCTCTGTCATTTGTTTTAGTTGCATTCCTCCCCCCTCCAACCCCCTTTCCCAGCATAAGATGCTAAATCGAAGGTTCATTTCAGCAACAAGCTCATAATTGAATGAGCTGCATATGACACACAGATTGCAACATCATAAAACAAATAATAACTGGCTTATTTTATAGCATGTTTTCATTCATTGTCAGGTTAAACTAAGCCAGGTTTTAAAAAATAAATTATGCAGCATTCTTGAAAGTTTATTGCAAACACACACATACACAAACAGCCCCCATGCTCAGTTCCTTAGCATCCCTTCCCTCCCCACTCCCAACCTACCTTAAGCCAAATGTCTCTGGTTGTAGGATACTAGCTTAAAGAAAGAAAAAAAGGGTAGAATAAAGGGTTGATAACTGGCAAGGATGCCATGATAGGGAGGGTGGGTGACTATCATGTCTACTCTATTTTGCACCCGTAGAGCAAATGTGGAGAACCTCAGAGCCCAAATGTGGCCTTCCAGTGGATGGAAATAGCGGGAAAGCAGTTTGGGGTTAAATGTTAGGAGAATGGTAAGAGTTGCTTGATGGGGAAACAAATTGCCTTGAGATGTGGTGGAATCCCCATCGCCATTTAAGCAAGAGGTTGTACTAGATGCCCCCCCCTTCCAGCTCTATTCTGTGGTTCTCTTTAAAAAACCAATCTAAAGAAGAGGGTGCCTATTGGCTTTCTGCATGAGTTACTGTACTGGGTGGGTCTCCTTTTAATCGGGCAGTATAGCCAGAACAGTGACTCATGCAGAAAGTGGGTTCCTGTGAGGGCAAGTAAAGACTAAAGGAAATCCTTTCCAGTGCAATTTATAAATCCTGTGATTTCATTTTTTAAAAAAAGAGGGGTGTATTTTGGGTATCAAAAGTCTGAGAAGTGCTGAGATATGGCACATGCAATATATCATCATCATCACCACCATCATTATTAACTGCCCTTCACCATCGGGTCCCAAGGGTGGGTTGCAACAATTTGTATAGATATGCCAAGTGCATAGATTTTGGAGGCAGCAGTCACTCCACCACTGCTCCCCACCAGATCTGCTGCAGTGCTGCTCTAGTTGTTATTTGCCCTTGTGAGCAGAAACCGTTGCCAGCCGTAGCTGAGAAACTGGCAAACTCCCAACAGAGCAGAGAGCAGATCAGCCTGCTTGTACTCTCTAGCACAAGGCGCACCATGGCGTGGGCGTTCGAGGGTTAAAAATAGACACCAGATTTTTTTTTCAGTTAGCAAATGTGGAGGAGGGAAAACAGAGCGCTCTTTATCAGACCCAGTGCTTCCCCTGAGAGATTCCGTAATTAGTCAGATCAGAGGAGTGAGCATAGCTGTGTCTGTACGTGTTGTGTTTCAATTTTAGGACAGCGATGCGACAGATGTTTCATTGTGTGCTGGACAAAAATTTCAGGGGCAGGAAGCAGAACTTCACTGGGGTGGGTGGAAATAACTTCACCCCATTTCAGGATCCAGCATGTCTTATAAAACTTTCTCCACACCTATTCTTACCATTCACATTCAGAGAAAGAATACAGTACCATCGTGAGTGCAAAGTGTTTTAATGGTTAAGGCAACTATTTGTGTACAATCCTAACATTGGCGGAATGGTGTCAGGGAGATGTGGCTTTGTAATGTGGGAATGTGGATGGGTCAAGGCAGGATGTTGCAGAAGAAGAAGGTTGATGTGGCTTATGAGCTTCTCAGAGATATCCAGGAATGGATGGAATCAGTCTGTTTCTCACACATGTCAGTTTTGTATCTGCCCGTCCCATCCCATTTCCACATTAATCTGTTAAAAACTATAAGAACACCTGTGTTTTCTCTCAAAGTGCCAATTAAATAGATCTATTATCTCAATGTATGCACTTTTTATTCTAATTTACTTTTTATAAAATATATATATTATTTTTTTAGCTGAAAACCATATCACAAAATCTGGAGAATTGCAGCATCTGAAGGATCCTGAATATCTTGCCAGCTGCCAGTGCTTTAAACTACCATAGGCAGGTGTTGTTGTTGTTGTTGTTGTTATATTTAATTATGAATCACCTTTCATACAAATGTCAAGGTCATGGAAGTTTTAGAATTGTGGAGCTGGAAGGCACCCTGGGGGGGGGGGTCAGCTGGTCCCGCCCCCTTGCAATGCTGGACTCTCAGCACACGATTCCCCATCCAACTGGAAAAGTGATTTACAACCACCAAATAAAAGCAACTAATAACTAGTTTCAAAACAATTTTTTAAAATTGGGTTCAGAACATTACAAATAAACACCACCACAGATATCTATAAATGGAAAGGGGGGCGGGGAAACATGGTCTTAAGAATGCATGGCTGTGGTACCCTCATGGGAGCTATAAGCGTGTTTCCATATGTGAAGCCAAAATGGTTTTTAAATAAATGGTCAGATCAGTATATCCAGATTGGTGCTGAAACATTTAGCTCCAAATTCCAGATGTATCTGCTGGCAAACCATCTGACAGTATTCACCCTCCGGCCTGTCAAAAACCCTGAGCAGCAACCGTTGCCTGGACTTGTTCTTTGCTTACTCTCTCTCTCTGCTGCTGCAAGAGGCTTCCTGATTGACTCAACAGGCCCCACCGAAACGACTCAGCTCTATGTTTGTTCGCAACAACTGAATGGGGCTGTTAGTAATTAAAGCATATGGGCTTCCCAGAAAGTGGCTTAGACCGGATATCCTTCATCAAAATACCCTAGGCATCACTACCTAAAAATAACTCCAGCAGAACAGAAACTAAATAAACAAGAATGAGAAGAGAAGAGGAGGCCGGGAGCCAAGCAGCAAGAACTGGCTTCCTGGGACAAGGGTGCGGCTCGCAGGGTGCCGCTGCTGACCCTGGAGAAAAGAGGGTTAAAATGGAGCGCAGAAAGGCTTTGAAATGTTGGTTCTAGGATGGCTTCAGGCATCATCATCTCTTAGGCTGGCGCTGCTTTGAGGAGTCTTGCAGTGTTTCCAAGGACCCCCCAAGATTCCCTTAAACTGGGGTGGGGAACCTGGTGCCCTCCGGATGTTGTTGGATTCCAGCTCCCATCAGCCCCCTAGACAAAATGGCCAATGGTCTGGGATGATGGGAGCTGGAGTCATCGAATCATAGAGTTGGATGAGACCATGAGGGTCATCTAGTCCAATCCCCTGCAATGCAGGAATCGTTTGCGAGTATGGTTTCCCCCCAGTATTTATAAAGCTTTATAAAAATTGTTTTGAAAACCAGTATAATGAAATGTAATGCTGCTCTTTGAACTGAGGTTGGGGAGCCTGTGGTCCTCCAGGTTTTGCTGGACTCCAGCTCCCATCAGGCCCAACCAACATGGGCAATGGCCAGGCACGATGGGTGTTGTAGTCCAGCAACATCTGGAGGGCCAAGGATCCCTATCCTTGCAGCACAGGGAAAACTTTTGACGGCTCAGCTTGCACCTTCAGGAGTGAGGTGAGCAGCAGAACTTCTCACTTCCCTACAAGTAGAGCTATGGAAGGTCCAGGTGATGTGCCCTTGCGGTTGGCCATCCCAGATACCTTTTGGTCATTTTGTTAGTTTGGCTTATGCCTCTGTGTGCTTCAATAGTTTAGCAGTTTAGGTTGCAGCACATAACAACAGGGAAGGTGCTGTTCTATTTTATTTACTCCACTTGGTGCAGAATGTCTGAGCATGTGCAGGACACCTGATAGTACCGAGACACCCAAGCCTTCCGTGGTGCCATTAGCTTAATTAACCTACGAGCAGCCATGATAGAGACTGGCCTCAGCATGCTTTGTGGACCCGTCTTAAGAGATCAGTCATGGATGCTACAATAGGTAAGAGACTTGTAGGGAAAGAGAGAAGTTGTAATGGAAGGGGCCAGTGCTTTCCCCCTAAAGATATGTTTAGAGGTACTCTCATTTTCCTGCTCATATTGAAATACTGCCCCTCAATGAGGCTAAACTTAGATTCACAAAATGTTTAGGGGTATTTGCACATTTGTCCCCCCAGCAAAAAAGCTCTGGAAGGGGCCATGAGATTAACAGGCTGGAGGAGATTTGGGGAAAGAATGCATGGTCCCAGCTTATTTCCCCTTCTTTCTGCAGAACATTGGGAGAGTTAATTGGACACACATAGGAATATAGTCAGGAGTGATTCATACTTTTGCTTTTTGCTCTCTGTTCTTTACTTGGGCTATGGTGTGTGTGAGAGAAGGGTGAGTGAAAGGACCCCTCTTTAGAAGACTGTGGTGTTCTAGGTGGAATTATTATGTTAGGCAATAAAAATAAAAATCATCAGCCACACTGAAATGTTGTAAATCTTCCATATTAAAGTATGGAAGATAAATGTGTTGGCAGCTCTCTCTCTCTTTTAATTGTCTTTGCCTTGATAGTTCCCTTTTTGCACATTACATTTGTAAGGTGTATACATAAAGCTTTTAAAAATAACTCTAGCAGACCACTAAAGATGTAAGGCCTAGGAGAATAAGCAGTGCAGGTTCATTCATCAGAGACAAGGTAGTAGCTGTGGCTCCCCAGTGAGTACAGTCCGGGTAAACCAGTGTGTCTGGTGTGCTGTCATGTGGGAACAGCCTGTGCCATGCAGCAGTTTAGCCAGCAACATTTTCTAGATCTGTGTGAAGAGAAGCATCACTTGCTTAATTTCTGCAGGCCAGTTTGCTGTTAAAGGCACAGCAGCACGGTCAATGCATATCGGCAACCTTAGGAATTATAGTTGGGATGGAGTAGAGATTTTTTCCCCTAGTGATGGCTAGCAAAGGAAAGACTGTAGCTCATTGGTAGAACACCTGCTTTGCATGCAGAAGGTCCCAAGTTCAGGTCCTGGCATCTCCAGGTTGACTGCGAAAGACCCTATATGAAACCCGGCAGAATTGCTACCAATCATTGTAGATCGCGGTCCTCAAATGTTGTTGGATTATGGCACCCATCAGTCTTGTCCATTGGCTTTGGTGGCTGAGGCTGATGGGATTTTGAGTCCAACAGCGCCAGGATGGCCACAGATTCTCCATCCCTGGTGCAGACAGTACTGAACTAGATCTACTGGCTGACTACGAATTAGCTTCCAATGCCCTTGTGCTCTATTGAGGAAGTAAACTCCCCTATGAGGAAAAGCTACATTTGCGGGGTTTTTAGTTCATAGAAAAGGAGAGTGAGAGGCAACATGGTAGAAGTGTCGGAAGAGCATAAAATAATGCATAGTATGGAGAAAGTAGGTAGAGAAAAAGTTTTTCTCCCTCTCTTTTAGCCCTATAACTCATGGTCATTCAATAAAACTAAATGTTGGAAGATGCAGGAAGACAAAAATATAATAATTATTCACACAGCACATAGTTAAATTGTGGAATTTGCTTCCACAAGAGGCAAAGATGGCCACCAACTTGGATGGTTTTAAAAGAAGATTAGACAAATTCCTGGAGGATAAGGCTATTGGGGGTTACTGGGCACAGGAGCTATGTTCGGCCTCTACTGCTGGAGCCCGCCATTTGTTGACATCTGCTTGTCTTGGGAGCCCATGGAGGAGTGCACCTTTAGGGGTGAAATCAAACTCAAACTGTTGGAAGGCTGCAGAGACCGATATGGGAGATGCATGTTTTGTTGCAGCTGGGGCAGATGAAGGCATCTGGCTGTGCTGCTGTAGATGCACAATAATAATAATAATAATAATAATAATAATAATAATAATAATAATAATAATAATTTATTTATACCCCACCCATCTGGTTGGGTTTCCCCAGCCACTCTGGGTGGCTTACAACAGAATATTAAAATACAATAGTCTATTAAACATTAAAAGCTTCCCTAAACAGGGCTGCCTTCAGATGTCTTCTAAAAGTCTGGTTGTTTATCTCTTTGACATCTGGTGGGAGGGCGTTCCACAGGGTGGGTGCCACTACTGAGAAGGCCCTCTGCCTGGTTCCCTGTAACTTGGCTTCTCGCAGGGAGGGAACCGCCAGAAGGTCCTTGGCACTCGACCTCAGTGTCCGGGCAGAACGATGGGGGTGGAGACGCTCCTTCAGGTATACTGGACCGAAGCCATTTAGGGCTTTAAAGGTCAGCACCAACACTTTGAATTGTGCTCAGAAACATACTGGGAGCCAGTGTAGGTCTTGTACAAGACTGGTGTTATGTGGTCTCGACGGCTGCCCCCAGTCACCACTCTAGCTGCCGCATTCTGAATTAGTTGTAGTTTCTGGGTCACCGTCAAAGGTAGCCCCACATAGAGTGCATTGCAGTATTCCAAGTGAGAAATAAGTAGAGCATGCACCACTCTGGCGAGACAGTCTGCGGGCAGGTAGGGTCTCAGCCTGCATAGCAGATGGAGCTGATAAACAGCTGCCCTGGACACAGAATTAACCTGCACCTCCATGGACAGCTGTGAGTCCAGAATGACTCCCAGGCTGCGCACCTGGTCCTTCAGGGGCACAGTTGCCCCATTCAGGATCAGGGAGTCTTCCACACCTGCCCATCTCCTGTACCCCAAAACAGTACTTCTGTCTTGTCAGGATTCAACCTCAATCTGTTAGCCACCATCCATCCTCCAACCACTTCCAGACACTCACACAGGACCTTCACTACCTTCACTGATTCAGCCCAAACCCTCTGATGATCTCTCCCAGCAGGTGCATGTAGATTTTGAAAAGCATGGGGGAGAGGACAGAACCCTGAGGCACCCCACAAGTGAGAGCCCAGGGGTCTGAACACTCATCCCCCCCACCACTTTCTGGACACGACCCAGGAGAAAGGAGCGGAACCACCGTATAACAGTGCCCCCAGCTCCCAGTCCTTCTAGATGGTCCAGAAGGATGTTATGTTCGATGGTGTCAAAAGCCACTGAGAGATCCAGCAGAACTAGGAAACAGCTCTCACCTTTGTCCCTAGCCCGCCGGAGATCATCGACCAGCGCAACCAAGGCAGTTTCAGGCCCATGATGAGGCCTGAAGGGATCCAAATGGTCCGCTTCTTCCAGGTGTGCCTGGAGTTGTTCAGAAACTGTTATGTATTGAAGCTCTCACCCTGGCCACCAGGGGTATTGTGTATATAGTTTTCACTCAGGTCCACATAGTTACTTTAGGTGGGAAACCCTGGGTTGTTGTTGCTACAATGTTGATAGCCGGTTGCCTATAAAAGCAGGCCGGCTGAGCTATTTGCTGTTCAGTTCAGTTCTGTTCTGGCCTGTGAATAAACAAGAGCTGTTTGAAGAATCGCTGTGTCGTCTGATATGTTCACCCACAACTTAACACAGGTGACGAAGGTGGGATCGATGGACATCAGAGCACAGCCAGATGCAGCCACTCTCTGAGCTGAATCACGGAGTTGAAACACGGAGCGAAAACACGGAGCAGAACCAATTCAGAATTGACCATTCTGGCTAGAGCACTGTGTTCCATCCATTGCCTCCACGTCGGCATCGGAACCATGGCTTCACTCGTGCCTCTACCACTGTTTGCCCCAGTCTCTGAATCATGGGACTCCTACCTCGCTCGGTTTGACTGCTACCTCCAAGCAAATGAACTTACAAGAGGGTCTGTAGAGCAAAAGCGGGGCCTCTTCCTCAGCCTTTGTGGCCCCGAAGTGAGAAGCTCCACAACCACTACGCGCCAAAGCCGTCCAAGATTGCTGCCTGCCATGCGTTCTACCACTGGAACCAGGCAGAGGGGGAGTCAATCAACAACTATACCACCACCCTCCGACAGGCTGCAATGCACTGCGAGTTCCGAGACATAGACGATGGCCTGATGGATCAAATCGTCTGTGGGGTCCGGGACATCTGTCTGCAACGGCATCTCCTCGCCAAGCCAGACCTCACGCTGCAGAAAGCCATTGAGGAGGCCGTGGCCTCAGAAGCTGCTGAACGCTCCGCCCAGGAAATCCACAAGGCCAGTAGCCCGTATTTAAAAGACTATGTTCACTGGACAAACTGCACATGTAAAGCTGTTTGGTGAATAGGGTCAATTAATATGCTTATGTGCATTACTGAAACCAATAAGGGTATTGCTGTATGTAATGGAATCACTATGATTGTAACTAATGCCTTATCTCGGTGGGGAGGGGTGTTATGTATTGAAGTTCTCACCCTGGCCACCAGGAGTAGCGTGGATATAGTTTTCACTCAGGTCTACATCAGTTACATTAGGCGGGAAACCCTGGGTTGTTGTTGCTACAATGTTGATAGCCGGCTGCCTATAAAAGCAGGCTGGCTGAGCTATTTGCTGTTCAGTTCAGTTCTGTTCTGGCCTGTGAATAAACAAGAGCTGTTTGAAGAATCGCTGTGCCGTCTGATATGTTCACCCACAACTTAACAGAAACCACTTGCCTTGCAAGGTTTTAGCCCGTCAGAGGAGCTGTGATTGGAAAGTGAAGGACACAAGCTTTAACCAAACAGACAAACATTGACAGGTAATCCAGAGGGCAGACAAGGCGGCTGTCAGCAGTAAGGCTGGGTGCTGCTGTCATTCTGAAACCAGCCTTGGAAATTATAGTGGCTCTCACACAATGCAGAATGCAGACCACATGAGAGAACAAGATGAGATATAGGCAGGGAGGGAAGGCCCGCTCAGATGGAGAGATGTGCAGAACACAGAGCAGACATTTGAAACATCCTATGCTGCTGACACGCACATGGGCACCAGCCACAGAAAAAGCACTAGGTTTCTGTTTCTTGGTTCCCCTGAATTGCTCTTTAACCAGTGCTGTCAGGCTTGACATTTTGGCTGCAGAGTTATCAACCAGTTTTCCTGTTACTATCCTATTCTCCAGTGTGTACTGAGAACACTGCCTCAGCCTATAGAGAGGGATGAGTGCGCAACTCCAGAGTTGTCCATGACTGAACTTACCAGTCAGGGGTCCCTTTACCTTTTAAAGACACCTGCTTCTTGGGAGAAAAGTGATAATAAACCTAGACAGCATATCAAAAAGCAGAGACATGACCTCGTCGACAAAGATCTGTTTAGTTAAAGCTATGGTTTTCCCAGTAGTGATGTATGGAAGTGAGAGCTGGACCACAAAGAAGGCTGGTCGCCAGAGAATTGATGCTTTTGAATTGTGGTGCTGGAGGAGACTCTTGAGAGTCCCATGGACTGCAAGAAGATCAAATCTATCCATTCTGAAGGAATGCTCACTGGAAGGACAGATCCTGAAGCTGAGGATCCAATACTTTGGCCACTTCATGAGAAGAGAAGACTCTCTGGAAAAAACCTCTGAGGTTGGGTAAGATTGGGGGCACAAGGAGAAGGGGACAGCAGAGGACGAGATGGTTGGACAGTGTTATAGAAGCGACCAACATGAGTTTGACCAAACTGCAGGAGGCAGTGGAAGACAGGAGTGCCTGGCGTGCTCTGGTGCATGGGGTCATGAAGAGTCGGACACGACTAAACAACAACAACAACAAAACAGAGGTGTCTTTTTTCTCCTGGTTGTTTTTTTTTTAAAGAATCCAAATTCGTGTGGCACACCTTTAACATAGTGTTCCCAGGGTGTCTCACAAGAAATATAAAATGCAATACAGCATAAACAAAATGTACCTGCAGATCAAACCCTGGTCCCAGGGTACCTATGATTCTATGATGCCTGTCTCTTTAAAAACCCACTTGGCACAATGGTCTAGCATCCCCAATGCACAGGAGTCTATCTGTCACATTGTAAGCAGCCTCCATGCACACAAACTGAACTTCTACCTGATAGTTCTACCAGGGTTATACTGTAAACCTCTCACCTTTTCCTTTCACCTTTGTGGGTTGCTGAAAGATGTCAGTAGATTCTTTCTCTCTCCATATATCATGGGGGGGGCAGCAGCTATTGGGGTTCCCTCCAGATCCTGCTGGACTCCAACCCCAATTAGCCACAGCCAAAGCATGAAATTCACACTTCTTAGAATTTGGTTTCTCAGTCTTCCAACATACATATTAAGGGGAAAGGATGCATTGGGGGAATGTTGTACTTTCCAAAATATGAGATGAACCACAATGCAGCTATCCTTTGAAATTCACACTTCTCCAAATTTTGCCATGCAGCTCTCCAACTTGATAAAGAGTGCAAAAAAGCAGTATTGAGGAAAACAATGTGCAAAATGCATCATGTTAGCAAAATCTTCTTGCAAACATGGCGAAATGACATGCAAAAATATTCACATTAGGGCATGGATGGTGAAGCTGTGGGTCTTCCGGTATTGTTGGAACTACAGCTCCCATCATCCATGACCTGTGGGCAATGTTGGCTGAGCCTGTAGTCCATGAGGACTTTTTATGGTAGGTGGGGTGTTGCAAAATGACACAGAAGAGTGAATGGAATTCCACAATGGAAAAGGGAGCTCAAGGGCTGCATCCCAGTGATGGGCAGAGCCAAAGGGCCAAGCATGGGCTTCTGCACACATTCACTCATCTTTCTCAGTTCACCATCCAGGCAAGCAAGAGGCATTATCAGAGTTCAAGTCAGGCAAGAACATTTGCAGTCCAAAGCAAGACCAGTGAGGAGGGTGGATTAGGAGTGTTTCAAGGGCCAGATAGAGGGATCCAAAGGGCCACATTTGGCCCCTGGTCCTGAAGTTTCCCACCCCTGATTTAGCTACTGAGCTTCATTTTGACCTATTAAGTATGATTACAGATGACATGGGACTATTAGGATTTTAAAATGCGTAGCCCCATTTTTGCTTGTGAATTATGTGGCCAGATCCAGGCTGTGTCTAAACTGATTCTTATTGCTCTGACACAAAATGTTGTTGTGCTGCTTTACCCTATATGCTCTGCACAATCACCCATCCAGAAACTGAATATTGTCGAGGGTGTTTAAGAGGCAGCTATTCTATTTTTTACTAAAGAGATGTCCGCTATAGTTTCTCCTTCTATCAATGCCCTAGCTTTGGATAGTTGCAGAGATGGCTTTGGTTGACTGGTGCTGTGGCCAAAATATCACGAGACAGGGAGCTATACTACCTTCCATTTTAGCAGCTAGAAATACGTGGTGCATATTGGCTCATTGGTTCAGGAACTTAGAGAAGTGTGGAACAGGGAATGAGAAGGTTTTATACAACCTAAACATTAGAAAACTGCTTTAAAATCTATACTGGAGGTTCCGTAGAGCTGAAATTGATTTAGCAAAAAGTATTACTTTGAGCATATTGGACTCCACATTGTTTGTATAGAAATATAATATAATATACATAATTTATTATTTATACCCCGCCCATCTGGATGGATGCTCTGAATGTCTTGTTGAGGCATATGGTGAGGGCTTGTTCAGTGATACATTCCTTATGTCCTGAAGTTGTAACTCGCATCAATTTTGTACTAATGAAGTTAGGCTCTGAGGCCAGGGCATGTGTGTGATGTCAGGATGCCACACACACTGGGCACCCATAAACTGGGGCCCAAGTCGGCTCCCCTGCCTCCCACCTGCTGCTTCAGCTTCAGCTTCTGCCTCTGATTCTGGACTTCTCTCTGCCACAGAGTCTCCTAGCTCATTAAGCCCTGTTAACTCCTTGGCACCTGACACTCCCTTTTCCCAGTCTCCACCCTCTGACCACTCATCGCTGTCCCACCCCCACTTCCCGGGTTCTGAGCCTTCTACCCTTGGGGGTTCCTCAGCTGGTTCCTCCCACTATTCCTCTGTCCTGCCAGCCCATGAGAGCTAGTATCTACCCCCAATAAATCACACCTATCTATCTTCTATTCAAACAAGCAAAAGTCATTATCAAAATTCAGGGACACATTCTGGCCAGGCAGAAACACCCAAGGAGGGTGTGAAGCAAGTCCCATCTGGGATGTGGCTTTGGAAGAGGTTGTGTGGCTGTGGAGGGTATACAGCCTGGGGAGAGCACCCAGGGCCAGCTTGAGAGGCTACATTTGGCCCCTAAGCCTGAGGCTCCCTAACTTCTGGAATACAGGATGGAGCAGGCCAAGCCAAGTCTTGCTTATGGCAGTCCTAAGCTAGGCAGCCCACTATGTGCAGCAGTGAGCAAGACTGGAACAAACCTGAGCTGCCGCCACCACTGCTTGCTGGAATCTTTGCTACCTTTCCTTTTTTGTTATTTTATCGCCTGGTTGCCAGACAGAATTGGACTCTCAACATGTTTGGCAGCTACATGGCTCACAACCAATGAAATGATCCGCATCTCTCAGAAAGTGGACTTGTGTCAGTCCCACCCTCTGCCTGAGACAGCTGGCCATACCACTCTTTTTGATTGATCTGCTTTTCCTTGTCAGAAAGGTGGGAGGATGGAGTGGGGCTGTTGAGACAGGCAGGAAATGTGTTCAGGTGTCTGACTTTCCAAAAGCTGAACAAGTGGGGCCTCAGGACCAATTTGGAGGCTCTCTTGGCATTCAAAGGGGGCCTTTTAATGTGTGGGTGCTGAACTTTTGTGAAAGACACAAAAGTTGTGCAACTTTTTTCAGGGATTTTTCAAAAAACTGGACCCTAGACCTCAAGACCTCAAATGCTGACCCTGGGTGTGTCGGGCGGCAGGGGGGGGGCAGAGAGAAGCATATGCAGATCCATCTGTTGCATTTGCTGCTGCATCGCATGAGCTACAAGAGACATTTCCATCTGCGGTGTCTTGAGTACCAAACAGTACTCTGGAAACACTGGAGGACAAGATGGGTGCGAGACACAGTCCTGGGAATCCAAGTCTCGGTGGGAGAGGGGTGTGTGACTTGCAGTGAGGGGGGTCACAATTTTTCCCGTTTGTCCATTGAAGCCCTCACCATCCCTCACTGCCTTCCCCTTGAAAGTGACAACCATTCCAAGAGCGAAGTGGCTGGGAGGGAGGGGTTGATGGAAGGTGGCGGGAATGTATGAAGGGGGAGGATTAAGCACCCCCCACCAGCAACTTCTCACTCCCCTCATCACTTGGCAGCCATTTGTCCTGAGCCAAGTGTACTGTATTTCCACTTCCAGCAGGAGGTGCTCTCCTTCCATAACTGGCACCACACAAAGCCAGCATGGTGGAAATTGTTTTATAGAATTGTAGAGTTGGAAGGGGTCCCAAGGGCCATCTAGTCCAACCCCTGTGATGCAGGCATCTCAACACATGGTCTCCCATCCAATTTGAAACCATATCTAGCCCTGCTTAGCTTTGCAAATTTGCTAGCAGTTTTCTTGCTACGCCACTGATGAGACTGTTGTCTCAAATTGGTGGCCGGTGGGGGGTGGAGGCTGCCGTGAATGCATTTTACGCTGAGATCTCATAAAGAATCTCCAGTGCCTGTCTTATCCATGGTGAAACAGCTTGAACTCGGCACTTCAGATTCCAAAAGTGGATAGTGCTTTCTTTTTTTCTTTCTTTTTTGAATGATATTTATTAAAATTTCAGAAGCCAAAAATTACATAGTTAAAAATAAAAGAGACAAGGGAAAATATAGAAAAAAACATACAAAATATAGGGGGGGAAAGTTAGAAAAAACACTTAAAAACAGATTAATCCTTCCGTATCTTACATTTCATTTCCTTGCTTCCCTGACCTCCTCTCACCTCCCTTTTTTGTATTCCAGTTCAGTTGGTTAATTCAGCAATTCCTTTCCCTCTTTGTTTTTGTCTTAGTCCTTTAACTTAATATTTTATAGCTTTAGATTCTCGCCTATTAACCGGCCATTTTTTCATACACCTTTATGACATTGCTGCTAGAACCACTTAATTTCATTCTAACATCATTCTAACATTCATTAATTTTACAATATTTCTGTAAATAGTCTTTAAATTTCTTCCAATCTTCTTCCACCGACTCTTCTCCCTGGTCGCGGATTCTGCCAGTCATTTCCGCCAGTTCCAAATAGTCCATCACCTTCATCTGCCATTCTTCCAGGGTGGGTAGATCTTGTGTCTTCCAATACTTTGCAATGAGAATTCTTGCTGCTGTTGTGGCATACATAAAGAAAATTCTATCCTTCTTTGGCACCAATTGGCCGACAATGCCCAGGAGAAAGGCCTCTGGTTTCTTCAGGAGTGTATATTTAAATACCTTTTTCATTTCATTATAGATCATCTCCCAGAAAGCTTTAATCCTTGGGCACGTCCACCAAAGGTGAAAGAATGTACCTTCAATTTCTTTGCATTTCCAACATTTATTATCGGGCAAATGATAAATTTTTGCAAGCTTGACTGGGTCATGTACCACCTGTATATCATTTTCATAATATTCTCTCTTAAGGCATTGCATGCCGTAAACTTCATACCTGTGGTCCATAACTCTTCCCAGTCAGCCATCATTATGTTATGTCCAACATCTTGTGCCCATTTAATCATAGCAGATTTCACCGTTTCATCCTGTGTATTCCATTTCAACAGCAAGTTATACATCTTTGACAAAATCTTAATTTTGGGTTCTAACAGGTCTGTTTATAATTTTGATTTTTCCACCTGGAAGCCAATTTTCTTGTCCAAATTGTATGCCTCCATTATCTGATAATAATGAAGCCAGTCTCGCACTTTGTTTTTTAATATCTCAAAACTCTGCAATTTCAGTCTATCTCCCTCTTGTTCCAAAATTTCCCAATATTTCGGCCATTTGACCTCCATATTGAGCTTTTTCTGAGCCTCCGCTTCCATTGGTGACAGCCACCTTGGAGTTTTATTTTCCAATAGGTCCTTATATCTTATCCAAACATTAAACAATGCTTTCCTGACAATATGGTTTTTAAATGCTTTATGTGCTTTGCCTTATCATACCACAAGTATGCATGCCATCCAAATACATTATTAAAACCTTCTAAATCCAAAATGTCTGCGTTTTCCAGAAGTAGCCATTCTTTCAACCAGCAAAAAGCTGCTGATTCATAATAGAGTTTAAGGTCTGGCAGGGCAAATCCACCTCTTTCCTTTACATCTATTAGTATTTTAAATTTTATTCTAGGCTTCTTGCCCTGCCAGACAAATCTAGAGATATCTCTCTGCCACTTCTTAAAACAGTCCATTTTGTCCAAAATTTGCAATGTTTGAAACAAAAACAACATTCTAGGCAATACATTCATTTTTATTGCAGCAATACGGCCTAGCAGTGAAAGCTTTAAATTTGACCAGATTTCTAAGTCTTTTTTCACTTCAGTCCAACATTTTTCATAATTTTCTTTAAATAAATTCCCATTTTTAGCTGTCATGTTAATCCCCAGGTATTTCACTTTCTTAACCACTGTTAAACCTGTCTCATTCTGAAACCTCTCTTTCTCCATCACAGTTAAGTTTTTCTCTAAAACCTTTGTTTTTAACTTATTCAGTTTAAATCCTGCAACCTGACCAAATTCTTAAATCAGTTCCAAAACCCTTTTGGTACTAGATTCTGGCTCCTGTAACGTCAATACTAAGTCATCTGCAAATGCTCTCAACTTGTACTGTTTAGCTCCGACTTGTATACCTTTAACCAACCGGTCCCTTCTAATCATATTCAGCAGAACCTCCAGGACCGATATAAAAAGTAATGGGAAGATTGGGCAACCTTGTCGTGTCCCTTCTTCTATCTTAAATTCTTCCGTCACCTCGTTATTTACAATTAATTTAGCCTTTTGTTCTGAATAAATTGCACTTATACCGTTTTCAAAACCTTGGCCTACCCCCATCCCCTGTAGGTTCTTCTTCATAAAACTCCAAGAAATGTTGTCAAAAGCTTTCTCCGCATCCACAAATATCAAAACTGCCTTAGTATTTATGTTCACTTGTAATTTTTCTAAAATATTGATTATGTTTCTCACATTATCAGATAGATGTCTACCCGGGAGAAAGCCTGCTTGGTCTTTATGTATCTCTTCCACTAGCACTCTTTTTAGTCTTTTAGCCAAAATGTCTGCAAAGATTTTGTAATCCACATTGAGCAATGATATGGGACGGTAGTTCTTCAGCTGAGTCTTTTCAGTCTCTGTTTTCGGTACAAGTGTAATATACGCTTCTTTCCACGACTCTGGTGCCCTTTTTCCTCCCATTATTTCGTTACAGACTTCTTTTAAAGGTTGTACTAGCCATTCTTTTAAAGATCTGTAGTATCTAGAAGTCAGTCCATCCGGTCCTGGAGATTTACCTAGTTGCATATTCTGAATGGCACCTTCTACCTCCTGTTCAGTTATTTTATAGGTCAGCATTAATTTATTTTCTTGAGAGATTTTTTGTAATCCATTTGTTTTCAAAAATCGATCTACGTCAATTTCTTTCTGTGGCCCTTGTGTATATAGTTGTTTAAAGTACCTCTGGAAACAGTTTCTAATCTCAACTGGGTTCTGTATGTTCTTTCCTTCCACTTCTAAATTTGTAACAGTATTTAGTTTTTGTCTTTATTTCATTTGCCAAGCCAATAATTTCCCACATTTATTAGCCGACTCAAATGTCTTTTGTCTCATTTGTTTAATTTTCCATTCTATCTCCTTATTCATCATTTTCATATATTGTACTTGATATAACTTTTTTTCTCTCAATATCTCTTGCGACTTTGGTTTTGCTCCCAATTTCTTTTCACTTTCCTTTATTTTCTCCAATATTTTATCCTTCTTTTCATTTTGGATTCTCTTCTTTAATGCATCCTGTTGTATCAAGAACCCTCTCATAACAGCTTTGCTTGCGTCCCAGATTACTCTTTTTTCAACATTGGTGTTCATATTTATCTCAAAATAGTCTCTCAAGGTTTTTTGGGCCTTCTTAATCAAAAAAACGAAGATCATGGCCACTGGGCCCATCACCTCCTGGCAAATAGATGGGGAAGAAATGGAGGCAGTGAGAGATTTTACTTTCTTGGGCTCCATGATCAGTGCAGATGGTGACAGCAGTCACGAAATTAAAAGACGCCTGCTCCTTGGGAGAAAGGCGATGGCAAGCCTAGACAACATCTTAAAAAGCAGAGACATCACCTTGCCAACAAAGGTCCGTATAGTAAAAGCCATGGTTTTCCCAGTAGTGATGTATGGAAGTGAGAGCTGGACCATAAAGAAGGCTGATCGCCGAAGAATTGATGCTTTTGAATTATGGTGCTGGAGGAGACTCTTGAGAGTCCCATGGACTGCAAGAAGATCAAACCTCTCCATTCTGAAGGAAATCAGCCCTGAGTGCTCACTGGAAGGACAGATCGTGAAGCTGAGGCTCCAATACTTTGGCCACCTCATGAGAAGAGAGGACTCCCTGGAAAAGACCCTGATGTTGGGAAAGATGGAGGGCACAAGGAGAAGGGGACGACAGAGAATGAGATGGTTGGATGGTGTTCTTGAAGCTACTAGCATGAGTTTGATCAAACTGCGGGAGGCAGTGGAGGACAGAAGTGCCTGGCGTGCTCTGGTCCATGGGGTCACGAAGAGTCGGACACGACTAAACGACTAAACAACAACAACAACAATCACTTCTTCATCTCTAAATAAGGTGTCATTCATCCTCCATCTGAAGGAACCGGTTGGTGTTAGTTTCATTTCCATCTTAACAGCATTATGGTCGGAGCAGGTTTTTGGGCAGATTTCCACTTTTCTTATCTTTGGTGCCATTCCTCTAGTTACCCATATTTGGTCAATTCTTGTCCATGTCAGTTTGGCTTCAGAGAAGAAGGTTCCCTCTCTAAGCCTGTTGCAAATGCTGAGCTAGTGGCTTGCTCAGCACCCGAGTCCCCTTCTGCGGGTATATTGATCCTCTTAAAGTCTACCAGTTTTATACTGGTTTCACTGTTATGGCTTCCCACTACAGAATCCCGGAATGCGCAGTAGCTCAGTGGTAGAACAGCTGCCTTGCATGCAGATAGCCCCAAGTTCTATGCCTGCCGTCTCAAGGTAGGACTGGGAGAGAAACAGGCCTGGAATTGCAGAGAGCCTCGGCCAGTCTGTGTAGATAGTAGATGGGTTGGTGGCCAAAATCCACTCAAATCACACCATGTGACGTTTTCCACAGCTCAGGATCAGTGCCCTGGGTCTGCACTAAGAAACAGCCTAGATGGCCTCTGGCCTCTTCAGCAGCCTCAGCTTTTGTAGCTGGAGTCAGTCAGGGCCCCTCCCTCCCAGGGAAAGGCTCATGGGGGTCAGGAGAACCCCTGTGGGGGGGAGGAAGGGGATCATTCATGCACCATAGTGTGACATTGAATTCCCCTCACTGAATCATTTCCCCACTATGTGATCTTTTTATCCAGAGATGTCAAGGATTGTACTTGAGAGCTCTGGTCTCTTCAACTTTGCGTACAAGCCAAGTGTTGAATAAATGTTATAACATCTTTTAATCTTGCAGAACTTAGCCGTCCAAGTGGGTGGATTTATTGATTTATTTTCTTGCGGCCCATGGAGTAAGCCTTGACTTTTCACATTGTACCCAGTCGATCACTGCTTCGTGGCAAAGATTGTGCAATTCCACGTAGTCCTTTAAATTCCTTTCTGGGATATTTTCAATGTTACCTCAGTGAAACATGTGAAAGTGCAAGATCAGTTTATATAAAGCAAGCACAAACTTTGGCGAGAAGTGACTACTCAGGAGCTGGTGCTCCTCGTCAGTTCTTGGAAGAAATCTTTTGGAGGAGACTGAAGTGTTGGTAGTTGCTTTGGCTCCTCCAAATGAAAGATGCAGACCAGATTAAATATCCACATATTTATTGGATGAAGTGTTTGCTTCCAAGGTCATGGACATGTTGAGCTGTTCTTCTGCAGTTCTTGAGCTGTTTAACTCACTTTGTGCAGCAGAAGGGATACAGAGCTGTGGGAGATAGAAAGGGTGGAAGAGCTCTGATGGGCTTATAGGTTGGGATGCATCCAACCTGTCAGAGTTTGTCTCAGGGCCAGCCCTGCTATTAGACAGAGTGAGATGACTGCAACAGACGGCTGGTTTGGGGTTCCAAGAAAGGGCAGCAAGTTGTTATTTGTCTATCATCATCATCCCAATATTATTTTTTCCAATGTGTGAGATGGATGTTGTTGTTTTGGACACTTAACACAACCTGGGCACGACGGTGCTGGTTTTACACCTGTTGTGTGTCCTCAGTATCTGGCAGTCAGGGGTATACAAACTTTGGATGTGGAAATTCCACTTGGCTCTCATAGCTGATAGTTATTGATAGACCTCCCCTCCTCCACAGATTTGTGAAATAAATCTTGTAAAAGATAACTAATTATGTCATTTCTCAAAAGTGAGTGGAATGGGTCTTACTCTTAGGTAATTGTGTGGGATTACAACCTTATCCCGTGGTTGTCTCCAGATCTTGTGGCAGTGAGTTCCATATGTTTGTGTGTGTGCTTGTGAAAAAATACTTCCTCCTGTCAAATTTCATTGGATGGGCCTAAAGAGAACCGCATGCTATACTGCTAAGGGTGTCACTTTGCCTGGGGAGATCCACGTTCAAATCCCTGTTCAGTGGTGAATGTTAGTCAATAACAGTAAGTCAGCTATAGCATTGCTGTGCAGAGGAAGTGGGAGAGAAGGACTGAAGGTACAGTGGTACCTCAGGTTACAGACGCTTCAGGTTACATACGCTTCAGGTTACAGACTCCGCTAACCCAGAAATAGTACCTCGGGTTAAGAACTTTGCTTCAGGATGAGAACAGAAATTGTGCTCCGGTGGTGCGGCGGCAGCAGGAGGCCCCATTAGCTAAAGTGGTACCTCAGGTTAAGAACAGTTTCAGGTTCAGAACTGACTTCCAGAATTGTCAGGGTTACTTCCAGATCCTAGCTCACAGAGGATCACGCTAGCCAGCGGTTGTTGATTAAAAGTCTTTATTGAGTTACAGTCTCCATTCTTGAGCTGCTGCGTGCAACCCTACGCCTTATGCTTAGGTCGGCGAAGCTCCTTCTGAGTCTCCGCCCCTTGCGCACCAACTTAATATCCTAGCCCTGCTCCACCTTTTCCGCCTGACAGTTCTCCTCTGGGTCCCTCTGCCCCCCTGGGTCTCTCCCTTCCGGGATTCTTCTGACGCTGACCCCCCTGACTCCCCTGTCTCCTTGCGCCGGGCTTTAGGACCTGGCTCTCTTTCCGGGCTGCCTACTGCGCCACCTTCCTGTGCATTTGAACTTGGCGCGCGCGCCCAACCTTCCACTTTCCGTCTAACCGTCACTTCGCTCCCCGATGAAGGTGTGGCCACTCCTGACTCGTGCCCTCCCTCCTGTTGTGAGCTGCCAGCGCTAGTTCCCAGGCGCTCTTCCTCTTCCCTACTCTCTGGCGGTGACGTAGGTCCCGATCTCCAACTGCTCCCCTCTGAGTCCCCTCTGGCTCTTTCTTCCTGGGGTGTCCCCCTAGTCTCCCCCCTTGCCCTTGCCACTGGTGCTCCTCTTTGTGAATCTTCTGATTCACTGGACAGACTCGGAGATCTCGGGTCGTCGTCGTCACTCATCCTTTCTTCTGCCTCCTCCCCCTCGCTCTCTGTTTCCTCCCTTGCCCTCGCCTCTGCTCCTGAACCCCTGACATCCATCCCCCCTCAAAGCCCCCCCTTCCCCCCTCCCCTCCCTCCGGTGCGGGAACTGGGTGCTGCAGTGTCAAAGGGACGAATGTCGGGTACAGTTCGCTTCCCGTGGCCGGCCTCCATCCGCAGACTCCCGGTTCTTCCTCCCTGCTCTCGTCAACGACGGTCACCTCTGCTTCCATCTCCGTGCCGCCGTGCTCGAGACCCTGGTTGTCCCCGAAAAAGTCCATGTCGGTCTCTCCCTCGCTTCCTTCTGTAGGCGTAGCTCGTCCTGGACCCTCCAGCCACTTCCTGCACCACTGCTCCTCTGGTCGATCATCCCACCAATACGAGGGTTCTGAGGCAGATCCCGAGGGTGACCCCTCCGGGGAACGGGCGTCTCGTGTCGGTTCCTCATCCGAGTCGAACCCCCGGAACGTGCTGGCTGAAAGCGTGGGCGTGAAAAGCCAGTCGTCGAAAAAGTCCGCCGGCATTGGCCTATGGGGAAAGAGGGCATGAAACTCTTCCTTGAGCAGAGGTTCATCTAGAGCGTAGCCCGGCACCCAGCTGTTGGCATTGGCCGGGGTGCCCTCCTTAGCGAGAAGGTATTCTACCCCCTCTTCCCCCCATCTGGAGTCCAAAATCTCCGTGACTTCGTTGAGGCGCACCTCCTGTGCCACTCCCCGTTGCCTGGTTCCCTCTCGGAGCGGACTCGGCGCCGTGCCGGGTTCCTGAAACCTGTGCGGTGCCTTGTAGGGAGTGAGCACCGATCTGTGGAACACCGGATGCATTCTGGAACCCTCCGGAAGCGCCAGCCTGAAAGCCACCGGGTTGACCTGCTCTTCGACTTGGTAGGGCCCCAGTTGCTTATGCCCTAGTTTCTTCTTGGCCAACGACCTGGCCGGCACTGCGTGGGCTGCTAACCAGACCCAGTCTCCCACCTGGATCTCTTCGCCAACCCTTCTGTGTTTGTCTGCCTGCACCTTGTATGCGTGTTTGGCCAGCTCCAGGTGCCGCCGCAGCTGATCGTGAACCTCTTGCAACTCCGACGCGAACGCATCTGCTGTCTGCGGCTCCCCCTCCACCAGTCTTTCCAGTCCCGGGAAGGTTCTGGGGTGCCTCCCGTTGTTGGCGAAGAACGGCGTGACCCCCGTGGACACGTGCTTCGTGTTGTTGTAGGCGAACTCGGCGAGCGGCAGGTAATCCACCCACGTCGCAGGCTGTTGATTCGCATAGCATCTCAGGTACTGCTGCATGATGGCATTGACCCGCTCCGCTTGCCCGTTGGTCTGCGGGTGTCTCGCCGACGCCAGGTTGATCTTGACGTTTAGGAAGCCCATCAGCTTCTGCCAGAAGTTCGAGATGAACTGCCGCCCGCGGTCGGACAGAATAGACCGTGGCAGACCGTGAACCTTGAACACGTGGTCTATGAACAGTTTGGCGGTTTGTTCCGCCGTGGCCACCTTCGCACACGGGATGAAATGCGCCATCTTGGAGAACAAGTCCACCACCAGCAGCACGGCCGTCTTGCCCCTCGAGCTGGGCAGATCCGTGACGAAGTCCAGGGCGACTCTCTCCCATGGCTCGACCGGAGTTTGCAGCGGTTCCAACAGTCCGGCCGGCGGTCTGTGCACTGGTTTGGCCCTCTGGCAGGTGTCGCACCTCGCCACGTAGTCCGCGACCTCCCCTCTCATTCCGGGCCACCAGAAATCCCTGGCGACTAATTCCACCGTCTTCTCCTTGCCAAGGTGCCCGGCAGTGGGCGCGTCGTGCAGCTGATGCAGTACCTTGGCGCGAAGTTCATCTCCCGGCACGTAGATGGCCCCTTTGCGGATGAGCAATCCATCTCTCAGCTGGAACCCGTTGGTCGCTGCCGTGCCCCTTCGCATCTCAGCCATCTTTGCTTGCGCGAAAGAGTCATTCTGCAACGCTTGTCGCACCGCCTCCAGGTCCACTGTCGCCGCAGCGCACGCCCACACTGTTGGCGCGAAGATGTGCATGGCGGCCGCTGGCGTGGCGTCCTCCAGATACTGTGGCTTACGGGATAGCGCGTCCGCCATGATGTTGGTGTCCCCCGGGACATACTCTATTCGGAAGTCGAAATTCGCAAAGAACTCAGCCCAACGTATCTGCCTCTGGTTCAGGAACTGTGCCGTGCGCCAGTGCTCCAGATTCTTGTGGTCCGTGCAGACCTGCACCGTGTGCTTGGCTCCAATCAGGAAGTGCCTCCATGCTTTGAACGCTGCATGAATAGCCAGCAACTCCCTGTCCCAGATGGTGTAATTCTGTTCGGACTTGCTGAGCTTCCTGGAGTAAAACGCTCCGGGCCTCCAAACCCCCTGCGGGTCCTTCTGCAGCAGGACTGCTCCGACGGCCCTGTCCGAGGCGTCTGTTTCAACTCTCATCGGCCTGCTAGGATCGACATGAAGCAGCTGTTCCTCCGAGGCGAAAAGACGCTTGAGTGCCTGAAAGGACTGCTCCGCCTGCGCTGTCCAGATGAACTTCTTTTTCTTGGAACTGAGCGTGTCTGTAATGGCTGCAGTCTGCATAGCGAAGCCTTTGATGAACTTGCGATAGAAGTTCGCGAAGCCGACAAATCGTTGGACCTCCTTCCGGTTGCGTGGGCTTTTCCAATCCAACACCGCTCGAACCTTGGCGCTGTCCATGGCGAGCCCCTTGTCAGACAACCTGTATCCCAGGAAATCCACCTCCGTCACGTCGAATTGGCACTTCTCCAGCTTGGCGTAAAGCCTATGTTGCTGGAGCCTGCTCAGCACTTCCCTGACGTGTCTGTCATGCTCCTGCTGCGATTCCGAAAAGATCAGGATGTCATCCAAGAAACAGACGCACGTCTTGTAGAGGAGCCCCGCCAACACGTGATGCATGAAAGCTTGAAAAACGTGGGAGCCATTTTGCAATCCAAAAGGCATAACTCTATATTCGTAGGTGCCCAGGGGTGTGAACATGGCTGTCTTCCACTCATCTCCTTCCCGCATGCGAATCAGGTTGTACGCCCCTCGCAGGTCCAACTTGGTGAACACGCTGCCCTTGCGTACTTTCGCGAGGAGGTCGTCGATTCGGGGCATGGGGAAGTCCGACGGCTTGGTGACACTGTTCAAAATGCGGTAGTCCACCACGAGCCTTTTCTGGGGCGTGTCTCGCTTCTTCACAAAGAATACAGGACTGCCCCCCGCTGCCTGGGACTCTCGGATGAAACCGCGTTTCAAATTATGATCAATGAACTCCTTGAGTTCCTGCAGTTCGTCTTCAGACATGGAATACAGCTTCCCTTTGGGCAGCGCCGCCCCCGGCAGCAGGTCAATCTTGCAGTCATATGGTCTGTGGGGGGGTAGCTTGTCTGCCTCCTTCTCGCAGAAAACCTCCAAAAATTCTGCGTACTTGTGGGGAATCGCTTGCAGCGTGCCGAGCAGCAGCTGTGACTCCTCTTGCTCCCCTTCTTGCTGGGGCATGATGCAGTGTTCAGCACAAAAGGAAGAGCCGAAGGTCAGCTGCCTCTGGTACCAAGCCAGCGTCGGGCTGTGCCTGTCCAGCCAACTCATGCCCAATACGATAGGCGTGTCTGAGAGTTGAGTGACGTTGAAGCTGATAATCTCCTTGTGATTTCCAAGCCGCAGCACCATAGGTGGCGTCTGCTTCACCACTTGCCCCCCTAACAGCTCCCTGCCATCCACCGTGACAACCTGCAGTGGCAGCGCGGCAGGCAGCAACTGTATAGCGTGCCGGTCGACAAAGTCCTGCCCTATGAAGTCTGCATTGCTTCCCGAGTCGACGGTGATTGGCACGTCCATGGTGATTCCATTGGGTAGCTGGAGCGATGCGGTGAGCCTCACTACTGGCTTGGGCGGGAGGGGGTCCATGGGCGGTAAAATCTCTGGGGACTGCTTCACTGACACGTCTGGCTGGGCCCCAGTGCCTCCTCTTCCAGCCAGACATCGTCGTTTCCCTGCTGTGGTTCTCCTTGCTGCGTTGCTGCAGTCACCATTGCTGAGGCTGCAGTGTGCTTGTGGAGCCTCCGGGGACACTCTTTCGCCAAATGGCCTGGATCCTCGCAGATGTAACACTTCCTGTTCCCTCTAGGAGGCTTCGCTTTCACTGCTGCCGGTGCTAGGGCTCTGGCTGCTGACTGAGCCCTTGCACTCCCAACCTCCATCGGTTCCACCCCTCCCCCTGTTGGGGGCGTGGATTGCGCACGCGCTGCTTCTCTGGGAAGGAAGGAGGAGCCCCTGGCTGGTTCGCGCCCGCTGCGCCCTTCGTCCCTGCTCCACGGACGTTCTTCCAGCCGCACTCCCACCGCCAGCGCCCTCTGAACGATCTCCTGCGTGGTCCGGGGTCTCTCCCCCCTCGCAATCTCATCTTTCACCGAGCTGTTCAAGCCCTCCCAAAAAAGGTCTCTGACGGGAGCCGAATCTCTGTCCCATTCCAGGGCACTGACCAAAGCGAAAAAGCGGGCATGATATTGCCGTACGCTGGCCCTCCCTTGTCTTAGTCCGTGCACCTCCCTTCGGGCAAGATCCACGTCAATGCTTGATAAAAAACAGCCATCCATCGCTTTAATAAAGGCGTCCGCATTTTGGAGCGCAGGATCCTTATCCCTCCACAAATTGCGCAGCCATGCTTTAGCGTCTCCATGCAAATGGGACATGATGAACCCCACTTTCTCTTGTTCATCTCTAAAGTCTTTGTGCAGTAGTTGTAGTGCACACATTACGTCTGCTCTAAAATTGGGGTACTGTTGCAAATTCCCATTGAAGTGCGAGACCAGACTGCCTGTGCGTCTCCCCAACCCAATCCCCTCTGATTTGGGTGTCTGTTGCCCCTGCTTCGTAAGCACGTCCAACCTGACCTGGAGATCCCTGTAGGCGGCCGCTGCGTCCTCCTC
This sequence comes from Podarcis vaucheri, assembly GCF_965113315.1. Lineage (NCBI taxonomy): Eukaryota > Metazoa > Chordata > Lepidosauria > Squamata > Lacertidae > Podarcis > Podarcis vaucheri. The sequence continues at coordinate 2,075,681 of NC_138760.1, forward strand.
TCTCTTCCTGGACGCCACCGCCTCGGCAGTCAGTCGTGAAACCGCGTCTCTGAGTTCCGTTATTTGCTGTTCGGCCGTCATATTGTCTACCGTTCATGAGCTTTCTTGTAGGCACCCGCTTTCCCTCCTCTCCGCGAGGTCGTGGATGTCCACAATTTGAAGGGAAGGAGCTTACTGTCAGGGTTACTTCCAGATCCTAGCTCACAGAGGATCACGCTAGCCAGCGGTTGTTGATTAAAAGTCTTTATTGAGTTACAGTCTCCATTCTTGAGCTGCTGCGTGCAACCCTACGCCTTATGCTTAGGTCGGCGAAGCTCCTTCTGAGTCTCCGCCCCTTGCGCACCAACTTAATATCCTAGCCCTGCTCCACCTTTTCCGCCTGACAGTTCTCCTCTGGGTCCCTCTGCCCCCCTGGGTCTCTCCCTTCCGGGATTCTTCTGACGCTGACCCCCCTGACTCCCCTGTCTCCTTGCGCCGGGCTTTAGGACCTGGCTCTCTTTCCGGGCTGCCTACTGCGCCACCTTCCTGTGCATTTGAACTTGGCGCGCGCGCCCAACCTTCCACTTTCCGTCTAACCGTCACTTCGCTCCCCGATGAAGGTGTGGCCACTCCTGACTCGTGCCCTCCCTCCTGTTGTGAGCTGCCAGCGCTAGTTCCCAGGCGCTCTTCCTCTTCCCTACTCTCTGGCGGTGACGTAGGTCCCGATCTCCAACTGCTCCCCTCTGAGTCCCCTCTGGCTCTTTCTTCCTGGGGTGTCCCCCTAGTCTCCCCCCTTGCCCTTGCCACTGGTGCTCCTCTTTGTGAATCTTCTGATTCACTGGACAGACTCGGAGATCTCGGGTCGTCGTCGTCACTCATCCTTTCTTCTGCCTCCTCCCCCTCGCTCTCTGTTTCCTCCCTTGCCCTCGCCTCTGCTCCTGAACCCCTGACAAGAATGAATTAAGTTCTTAACCTGAGGTACCACTGTACTGCCTTGAGCTCCTCAGAGGAAAAGACAGAGGTATAATAAAATAAATAAATATACTGGGGTGGGGGGTACCTGCCTCTCTTTAACCATTCATAATTTTATAAATCCCTATCACGTACTCCCCTTAGGCTTCAATTCAGTGCACACTAACCTGTGAATAAGTCCCATTGAACTCAATGGGTCTTACCTCTGAGTAGAACTATCACCTATCAGGGATGTGGTAGCAGCAGATTCCCTGTATTGACAGGGCGTCGGACTGAATGACCTTTTATTTTATTTTTTTTATAAATATTTTATTAGGTTTTCACAATAAAAGACAAAGAAGATACAAAATCACAAAAAATACAATACAAAGATACAAACATTAAACACCTCAAAAGAAAAAGAAAAAAGAGATAAAAACACATATAACAACAAAAAACAAAAATTCCCTCTTTCTTAATTTCTCATCTTCAATTAGCTTATTTTCCGGACTTCCTCACGTCTCCCGTTCTTGTATCCCTTTTTAAAAGTTAATTCAGCAAATTCATATCCTATTAATTTATCTGTTGTTAATCCAATCTTACATTTTACTTTGTTGCTAAAACCCCTGCGATTCATTTCAATGTCCTTAACATTCATAAATTTTACAATATTTCTGCAAATAAATTTTAAATTTCTTCCAATCTTCCTCCACCGTCTCCTCTCCCTGATCTCGGATTCTGCCAGTCATTTCCGCCATTTCCATGTAGTCCATTAGTTGCATCTGCCAGTCTTCCAAGGTGGGTAGATCTTGTGTCTTCCAATGCTTTGCGATGAGAATTCTTGCTGCTGCTGTAGCATACATCAAAAAAGTTCTATCCTTATTTAACACCGATTGGTCCACTATGCCCAGGAGGAAGGCCTCTGGTTTCTTCGGGAAGGTATATTTAAATACCTTTTTAAGTTCATTATATATCATTTCCCAGAAGGCCTTGATCCTTGGGCACGTCCACCAAAGGTGAAAGAATGTACCTTCAATCTCTTTGCACTTTTGTTACATATTTGGGCAAATAATATATTTTTCCAAGCTTGACTGGCGTCATGTACCACCTATAGATCATTTTCATTATATTCTCTCTTAAGGCATTATATGCCTTAAATTTAATCCCGGTGGTCCACAACTTCTCCCAGTCAGCAAACATAATGTTATGACCTATGTCTTGTGCCCATTTTATCATTGCCGATTTTACTGTTTCTTCCTCAGTATTCCATTTCAACAGCAGATTATACATTCTCGAAAGTATCTTAGCATTGGGTTCTAACAGTTCTGTTTCCAACTTTGATTTTTCCACCTGGAAACCAATTTTTTTATCCAAGTTATAGACCTCTCTTATTTGAATGTAATGTAGCCAGTCCCGCACCTTCTCCTTAAGTTTGTCATAATTTCAGTTTGTCACCCTCCTGTTCTAGAATTTCCCAGTATTTTGGCCATTTGTCTTCCATGTTAAGTTTTTTCAGGGCTTTCGCCTCCATAGCTGATAGCCACCTTGGAGTTTTATTCTCCAAAAAGTCTTTATACCTTATTCAGACATTAAACAGTGCTTTTCTGACGATATGGTTTTTAAATGCCTTATGCACTTTTACCTTGCCGTACCAAAGATATGCATGCCACCCAAATACATTATCACTCCCTTCAAGATCCAAAACATCTGTATTTTCCAGAAGTAGCCATTCTTTCAGCCAGCAGAAAGCTGCTGCCTCATAATAAAGTTTTAAGTCTGGCAGGGCAAACCCCCCTCTGTCTTTAGCATCAGTGAGAATTTTAAATTTTATTCTGGGCTTTTTGCCCTGCCGACAAATCTAGATATGTCTCTTTGCCACCTCTTGAAACAGTCCATCTTATCAATGATTTGCAATGATTGGAATAGAAATAACATTCTGGGCAATACATTCATCTTAATAACAGCAATTCGACCCAGCAAGGAGAGCTTCAAGTTCGTCCAAATTTCTAAGTCTTTTTTCACCTCTGACCAGCATTTTTCATAATTATCTTTAAAAAGATTTACATTCTTAGATGTCATATTCACCCCCAAGTATTTTACCTTCTTTACTATTGTTAAATCTGTCTCATTCTGAAACCTTTCTCTTTCTATCGGTGTCAAATTTTTCTCCAAAACCTTAGTTTTCAATTTATTCAGTTTAAAACCTGCCAAATTCCTGGATTACTTCTAAGGCAGTGGGGAAATTGGGCAACCTTGTCGTGTCCCTTTCTCTATTTTAAACTCTTCAGTAACCATGTTGTTAACTATCAATTTGGCTTTTTGTTCAGAGTATATCGCACCTATACCATTTCCAAAATTCTGTCCAACCCCCATCCCCTGAAGATTTTTCTTCATAAAACTCCGAGAAATGTTGTCAAAGGCTTTCTCCGCATCCACAAAAATCAAAACTGCTTTACGGACTGAATGACCTTTTAGGTCTTCTCTAACTCAGTGATTGTTTTATTTTCACCTTAAACACAGGAACCCCACATGCCTTTGCTTTTTTTCATATGACAGCTCGTCCAAGACCTTGAAGCCAGGGGTATTCCTCCTATAGCATCTGATTAAAGTTTCTGGCTGGTTCACATATAGAGCTGCCATGTGAAAGGATACTTTCGAGTGTGAATGAGCCATTGCAGAAGGAAAACCACAGAGGCATCGTTGGCATCACCCCATGCCAACCTCAAGCAAACCCTTTTCCATCTCAGTCGGTTTACACCTTCAGCTGTCAAGTCACCATCAAGGATTGAGTAATCTGGTGACTGTGAAGCAGCTCCCTGTTATATTTCTCGCTCTCCCTGCTGCCCCCAGAAGCTGGAGAACCTCCTAACAGGGTCAGTTTCCTTATGCACAAATAGCGCTGAAAACGTGCTGAAATTATTTGTCATATCTGTTCATTTACTTTTTACTTTTTATTTACTTGGAAATATTCAAGCTGAGAAGCAGGCAGCAGGCAGGCGCTGTCAATCTTTGATATATTTATGCAATTATTTATTTAATAAAACATATATACCACTTGATCATAGAAAACCTCAAAGCAGTTTACAAACAGAATAAAGCAGCAATATTATTAGTAAAATTTGGGGGCGGGGAATGAGGATCCAACAATAAACTAAAACCACATTGGCATTCTAAATATCTGGGTAGGCTTGGCAAAACAAAAATGCTTTTAGCAAAGGCTGCAAAGAGTACAGTGAAGGCGTCTAGCTGATGTCAATACTACCAGTTCCCCTTGAAACCCTCTTCCCCTGGTCTCCTTTCTTACCAGCCAGGCACACATCTCTGTCTCTTAAAAGTCCCTGTCCCCTTCAGCTCTGCCCCAAGCAGGTGGAGGGGTATCTCTCTCTGTGTGTGGTGCAGTCTCCAGCAGCCACAAGGGGCCAGGCATCAATGGTAACTGACAAAGCACACGTGGGGCCTGCAACAAAATGTGGCAGCAAGGGGCGCTTCTATTCATTGTTCCAGCCAGCCAGCTGACTCCATTCCACCCCCCCCCTAATTCTTTATTTCCACACATGCAAACCCCAGTATCATCCAACACTGTCTGACCTCATATCCCTCAAAGGATTTTTTTCCACTTGGGACTCCTGCAAGCTTGGGTGTAGCCAGGAATTTTGTTAGGGGGGCAGAACCTCAGCTAGCTATGTCTTTTTACTGATTTGGGGTGGGGCAGCAGCCCCTCCCGCCCCCCCTGACTACGCCCATGCCTGCAAGTCTGCTGGTGCTTCTTGTGCTGGGTGGTGGTGCATGAGCAAGTGGCAACTTTCAGCATACCCTACTCTACCCTTTCATAGATGAATTTGCTTGAAATGTGGCGGGATAGAGGAGCCCTGTGGGGGCTAATGTAAGCCCCCTTCCCCACAACTACTTATTTTTAGACATCCTGATTTATGGGTAACCATTTCAGACCAACTATATTATTGATTTTGATTTTGAAACAACAACAATAAAATGGTTATATGGTTGCATCCTGCCTTGTTATTTTCAAAGGAAATACATAATTTCCAGTTGACATCTGCAAACTCATCTGATTCAGCACAGAGCCTTCTGCTGAGTCGCTGGGTATTCTGCGAAGGAAGCAGCGCCCAGCAGGTCAACGGCAGAAAGCGAACATGACTGAGGGGTCACAGAGCGAGTCAGTTTTTTCCCCTTACGTAGAGGAAAGAAGAATGCTTTCTGTCTCAGAAACCGTAGAAGAAAACCACCGAATATATTTTTTTAACTACAAGCTTGAATGTGTGGTTAATAAAATTCATTTTTATTCATAATTTATTAGGTTGTTTTTGCTACTTTGAAGTGCATTTTGATGTTTTCTCCACCATTCAGAAGACGTCATTGACATAGTATTACTATTCCCATTCTCTTTTTTTCATTATTTCTTTAAATAGCAGTAAATGTGCTAGAGCTCCACCCTTTACATATCTCATTTCTGTATTAAATAGTTTCATGTGAACTACATTGTAGAGAAGCCATTCGAAATCCACTCCTTAGTCCAGCAAGCCAATCTTTATTTCAAGGTTTTTATTCTGCAAGGTTTGAACTTGTCAAGTGTTATCTTGTATTGTGTGTCCCACCTACTGATGCAGTGTTATGTTTCAGGGATGAGGGACCTGTGACCTTCCAGATTTTTCTGGACTAGAACTCGTGCCGCGCTGGGTGTTGCTGGTCAGGGCAGACAGGAATCCAATGACTGGACGGCCACAGGTTCTCTCCCTGCTCTTTTGGAGCAGAGTTAGCATTAAAGTGGTGTTTCCATGCGGCCCTTATTATTCAGAGAGGAGAAAGGGTTCTCTCTCAGGCAATAGTTGCTGGCTGTTGATGATAGCAGATGAAATCCAGTGTCCAGTGAGGTCCAGTGCTTTATTTTTCAGCAGGAAAAAAAATCTGTTTTTTGAGTTCATTAGTAGCACTGAATCGCTGCTAACTGCAAATAACTAGGCAAGCTTGATGTCACCTACAGTTGTTAGGCAAGCTTTTGGCTTTGTTGTCTACATGCGAGTAAAATAGTCAGCTAAAGTAGATCACTCTCTAAGGCAGGTATCCAGAACCTGAAGCCTGTTTGGGACTACAACTCCCATCATCCTTGACCATTGGCCAGGGCTGACAGGAGTTGGAGCCCGGCAACCTTTATATATAAATTCAGTAAATAATACAGTGGTACCTCGGGTTACATACGCTTCAGGTTACAGACGCTTCAGGTTACACACTCTGCTAACCCAGAAATAGTGCTTCAGGTTAAGAATTTTGCTTCAGGATAAGAACAGAAATCGTGCAGCGGCGGCACGGCGGCAGCAGGAGGCCCCATTAGCTAAAGTGGTGCTTTAGGTTAAGAACAGTTTCAGGTTAAGAACGGACCTCCAGAATGAATTAAGTACTTAACCTGAGGTACCACTGTACTACTATGCCCTTTTATAATGTGTGTTTTTTGGGGGAGCTATTGGGTTGTTTTTGTTTTTATTCTGTATTTTGTGGTTTTATATCTTGATTTTATTCTGTTAACCACCTTGAGACCCCTGGGTACCTTATCCCTAATTTGCACAGGAAACTTTTCTTCAATTCAAAATTTTCAGTGTCAGTGGTTTGTCTTGCCTAAAACTATATTGGAAGGCACTTTGATTCAAAGCCCAGTTTTCTCAGTCTGTCAAAGCTGCTGAAAGATTTCTGGTGAGAGAGGATTGTCTTTTTCTTTTGCGTTGTGGGCGGAAGAGGTTGCTTTAGGGCTAGACTTTCCTGTGTGCTTGACTCCATACCCCTGCAGTCCTTGCTCAGGATGTTATTGTTGTTGGCATACGTTTGCATTGAGAGACAATGGAGTGCACCTCCAGAGGTGAAGTGTGCCCTTCAATTTCCATCCCACCAATTAATTAGAGTGGGGATCATACGGGCTAGTGACTTAATCTACATATGAATGTTATTATGGTTTGCCTTCTTGAAAACACAGAATTGAAGAGTTGGAAGGGACCATGAGGGTCGTCTCGTCCAACCCCCTGCAAGGCAGGAATCTCAGCTAGATCATACATGTTACCTTAAATTTAAAGCATGGTTGATGGCAACCCACACCTCTTGTTTGCATATTGTGGCAGTGCCTAGTTCAGGGGTGGGGAGCCTGTGTCCCTCCAAATGCCATTGGACTCCAGTTCCCATCATCCTCAGCCAGCGTGGCTTAATAGTCAGGGATGATGGGAGTTGTAGTTCAGGACCAACTGGAGGGCCACCAGTTCCCCACTCTTGGTCTAGTCAAAGCAGCACCTATCTGTGCCCCCAAAATGGCAGCCAATGAAGCGGGAGGGGACTGCAGTGACATCACGTTGCACAGCTGCTGCACTGACATGTTTCTGGGGCCAGCAGAGTTTGCTTGTGCTGTGTCAGTCATGACGGAGGTAGCACATAGTTTGGCCTTTAGTTTTGGCAAGTAAAGCTAAGAAATGGTTAAAGGGGTTGAAAACGTTTAGATATTGAGCAGAGCTTACAAGAATGCAAATAACAGCTTAAAGGATTTTGTATAAATGTTTTTGATAGCTACATTTTTACAGCTTGTGTATTTTCATTTATCTGTTTTGGTTATTTTTAAGTATCTGGCAAGGGGAAGAGGGAGCCCATAAAGTGTAGTGAATAATCCGTTGCTGGACTGGTGCCAAGGAAGCTGGTGAGCCTCTCAGACTCAAAACTCACAGCTTAATTGGCAGGCAAATTTTAAGCTGCAATTAAAGCTTTAGCTGATTCATCTACCAATTAAACGGATCCAAAGTTTGTAACACTAGAAAAACAGATGGATGTTTAGCCAAAGATTACATGCTTAAAGTAGGGCAATAGGGATCATAGCCAAGTCTTGGCTTTCCCCCCAGATTACAAATATTATAAATTCATAAACGAGGCTCATAAATTGCAGTGTTTTCTCCATGACCATCTAACACATCGTCCTGAAATTTCAGAAAATGTCTCACTATCTAACCGGCTATTCATTGCTCTAAGGTGCCAACAAGCCAGTGCTGATGGGCTCCTGGATTCTGGGCTTCAGAATGTTTCTGTCATTTTTACTTTATTGTTACATTGCTCTGTTTATTCAGTTCCCGGGAGACAGGCGCTGTCAAGCCCTCTTGGCAGAGGCTGGAGAAACAAATGATTTGAGAGATGTGAAATGCCATTTGCACAGCTGTGATAAATATGCTACCTATAGGGCAGGGGTTGCCAATGTGGTTTCCCTCCAGATGTTGGTGGAGTCCAACTCTCCTCACCCCTCACCGTTGGCCATGCTGGCTGAGGTAGCCTGGCAGCATATGGAGACCAAGGTTGGGAAAGGCAGCTATAGAGTATCTCACCATGCCAAAATAGAAATTTCTTTTTGACGATAGGACTCTGTGGTATTTTTATAGTTTCCTGCTTCTGCAGATTTAAGCTGTGTTTCTATTTTTATTATTGGAATGACTAGTGGTTAAACAATACAATTGTCATTAGAATCTAGCGGGGCATTGAGGAAGTCCTTCAGAGGCGTTCCTGCATCTGGCCAGCCCACTGCCTTGAAAGAGGCTAGTAAATGGATGCAATGCCAGTCATAGGTAGGACCATGTCAAGAGCAAGCCAGCAGTAAATCACACCCTGAAAGTTAGAGTTAACTCCTTATTAGAAAAAACATGATCAAAAGAGGAGTGCCACAGGCCTAATGAGCACAGCAACTCATCTCTGGCAGGTCTTGTCCCCATGAGGCAGTTGCAGAGACTCCCCACAGCTGTCTTCATCAGCCAGAATCATCTCTGCCTCTTGGCCTCCCTCCTCTCCTCCTTCAGCTCCTGCCTCTGATTCTGGGCTTCTCTCTGCCACAGACTCTCCCAGCTCACTAAGCCCTGTTACCTCTTCAGCTTCTGACACCTCCTCCCCTATCTCTGAGTCTTCTTCCCTGGTTGTTCCCCAGCTGCTTCCTCCCACCATTTCGCTGCATCCAGCCAGTCCTTACATCCGATCATTTGAAGAGATCCCACAGATTGTGGCGGAAGCAGTTTGTATCCTTAAGTCTGCTCCGACAGGTATGGCCTTGTGGGGCCAGTGATAAAAGTACCATAGCTGCAACCATATCTACCTGTATAACTTCATCAACAATGCCAAGTAGCCTTTTTCTCCAAGCGTATTGGCTGCTGTTTGTTTCCCCTCTTTTCCGTGGTTGAAGCATCTTTGTTGCTGTTTTTCTTGTAAGGGCTTGTTCCTATTTTGCATAAAGAATCTATCATAGGAAAATGTAAATAGATACACTGCACAGCAAAGGCAGAAAAGGGACTGATCCTGGCCACAGAAGATCATGTAAGCAACCGCTGCATCATGTAGCAACCATTATGACGTCACAGTCATCTGGCATAGTTGTAAAGATACGACTGGGAAGCCCAATTTAAAGCAAACAGCCCATACATTTCCTGATAAGTTGCTGTTTTTTGTGTAACCAATTGGATTTGGTTTGTCAGGGATGGGGAACCTTATTCAGTCTGAGGGCCGCATTGCCTTGTGGACAACCTTGCAGGGGCCGCATGCCAGTGAAAGACGAAGCTAGAGGCAAAAATGGGTGGAGCAACAGGTGCGACTCCAAACTTTGCACCATAATCTACGTTCCACCCACGCAAAAGCCAGAGGTTTCTACGCACACCCCTTTCCACCCAGGTAAGCAAGAGGCATCAAGAGGAAGGCCTCCTGCACTCGTCACCTCACTGTGTGGGGCAGATACTTTCATCCTCTTTTGATGCAGCAGCTAAATCAAAGAAACAATCCAAAATCACCAATGGGAGGGTGCAAGAGGGTGCTTTTCAGTGCTGCTGAAAATGGTCAACGAAGCATGCACACCATGCACCCACCTGGGCTTCGGTCTCATCTGACCCCAGAGACAGGGCCGGCTGAGTAGGTTTTGCAGCTTGAGGCAAAACTGAAAATGCCTCCCCCCCCGTTGCCCCCTTTTCCTCCACAGCCCCCCTCCTCCTCTGCAGCTGCTGCTGCCTGACACAACTGAAGGTGGCCAGGGAATAAATGGATGCCAGAGAAGAGTGGGCGGTGTTGTGTGGCAGGCAGCGGCAACAGCGGAGAAGGAGGCCAACAAGTGCAGGGTGGGGGGCGGATATGCCACCTCTCCCAGCTTTTCAGAGTTTGCCGCCTGAGGCAACTGCCTCACCATGCTTCATGGTTGGGCCATCCCTGCCCAGAAATAACCTACTAATGAAACTATCATTGGCATTTTCATGGGTGTGGCCACCACAGGTTTTGTTGGCTCTGGTTCATCTTGCTGGCCCTGACCTGGAGTGTGGCTGAAACAGAGGTGAGTGTCCCAGTCCAAGGGCCTGGGAGCGCCTGGGGTGGGAGTGCATTGAAGGCACCGGGAGTTCAGACGAGAGGGACGGGGTTAGGTTGCTCCGCATCTCTTTCCAGTTATTGGGCGTGTTTTTCACTTAATTTGGCAGCTCCACCTGCAGCTCTCTGCAAATGTGTGTAGTCTGTGCTTTAGTTTGGCACCTGGTTTGGCCTTCACTATGAGTATTGGAGTAATTTTAGATTTCAGGACATGAAGGGTATTTTGTCATTTTCGAGATTCACTCATCAAGTTAAGGACGGTTAGCAGTGCTTGGAAGAAGGCTGTTATGTTGCCTAGGTCCATGCTTCAGTAAACCAGTTAGCCTAGAAGGGCTCAGGAAGCTGGTCAGTGGTCAAGGCAGTTGCAGACCCCTCAGCAGCAGCCAGTTTGTTTCACTTGTATGCTGCCGTTTCCCATCTGGCTCACGGTGGCATTCCAATTGCTCATTCTCAGACTGGTTTAGACGCAAGTGATTTTTTGCATCCTGCTTCTGCTCTGTTGCTGTTTGCCAGAATTTGTGGTTTTATAATCACATTTTCCTATTTTCAAGGAGGGGGGGAATCGGGGGGAAAGAGAACATTTTAAAAAAACTGCATCCTGTTGCCGTGGGAAGGAGCTGCTTGAGTACCAGGGGAAAAGGTGACAGCAACAGACGTGTCTGGATGCTGGTGCCAAAAGCATCAGCACCAAAGGCCAAAAAATAAACCTGATGTCCTTTCCTTGCCTTCTCTCTTTCGCATGGGCACACAGTGCCCACTTGGAACAACGGCTTTTAAAGCAAGCATTTACACTGGCCTTCTCCAATCTGGTGCCATGCAGATGTCGCCGGACTACAACCCCCATCACCCCTAACTGGCTGGAACTGATGGGAGTTGTAGTGCAGCACCCAGAGCAGGAGGAGCTGATGTGGTGCTTTTCAGGGTGCCCTGCAGAGATGTCAGCTCCAGCCAGCATGGCCAGTGGCAAGAGATGGTGTCGTCCAGCAAAATCCGGGGTCACCACATTGGCTGACTCTGATCCAGAGGATGCCAGGATGGAGACGGTTGATTTATAGAGGGATGGAGACAGCCAGACCCTCCCCCTTCCTACACCCCCTGCCCTACTCTCTCCATAATGGGATTGGGGTTCGACCCAGGGCCAAGGGCCATGAGGGAACTGGGGCAGCAGCACCAGGCATTGGATCTCCAGTTCCATCATGCTTCAGCTCAGCTGTGACAGGAAAGGCTTGTGCAAACTGCTTAGCAATCTTCATTGTGTCTTGCCTCACAGCAATCCTGTGAGGTGGAACACTATTTTTCCTTTAAAAAATAATGGCATAATGAATAAGACACAATGGCTTCCTCAAGTAAATTTGCCGGCGGTAGATTTGTGGTCTTGGACCTCCCACATTATTGCCCAGTGCTCTGTTGGAGGCATTCATGCTGCCCTCAACTACTACACTGGATAAATGCATCTCCTTTGCCACCAATGTGCTGAAATATAAGCCGGATTTTATCATTAGAGCTACATTGTATTTTTTGAGGTTTGATTTTCCCTTTGGAAAATGATGCTTTGGATCACAGGGGGAGTTTTGTTCTAAACGCCAGGACCCACCAGCAGCAGGGAGGGGAATCACCTTCCCCTGTGAAATGGTATTCCTCCCTTGCCAAGAAAGTGGGAGAATTGGGCTGCACATAGCACTAGTGACGGCCTCCTTTAAAGCATCTTCCATTGCTTTCTAGAAGTCCAATCTGCAGCAATACAGTGGTACCTTAGGTTACAGACGCTTCAGGTTACAGACTCCGCTAACCCAGAAATAGTACCTCGGGTTAAGAATTTTGCTTCAGGATGAGAACAGAAATCATGCTCCGGCAGTGCGGCAGCAGCAGGAGGCCCCATTAGCTAAAGTGGCACTTCAGGTTAAGAACAGTTTCAGGTTAAGAACGGACCTCCGGAACGAATTAAGTACTTAACCTGAGGTACCACTATACTAGAGTGTGGCAGGATCAGCTACCAATACTGCTGCTTCAGTCTCCTTTAAAGGAGACACACCCCTTGCTCTTGTGCTCATTTAAAAGGTGACAGATATGGGGAGGGGGTCCCCTGCCAGGATGCAAACTGGAGACCTCCTTACACACATTTCAGATCAGCCGTGCTTATGGAATGGGAGCAAATATTCCATTCCGCTCATGGAAGGAGAATTCCACTCTCACAATTCCATTCACAAAAGGAGAATTCTGCTTGCAGGAGAATTCCACTCCTCCTGTTCACAGATTGGATGGAGCCTTTGGACCCCAACCAACAATGTGCTGCAGCTGAAACCTCCATTTGCCTCCTGATCCAGTCTGTACCTTGCTGATGTCAGCAAAATATTTCTGGGAATCTGGCTGAGTCTTCATGCAGCACATCTAGAGCAAGGTTTGTTCACAGATGGGTTTTGTGTTGCAAATCAAGTGCACTGAACAGTCCCAGGCTCCGTGTGCGTGTGAACCCTGTGGCTGCCAAACACACCCAGCCCTGCCCTGCCCTGCGTCCCTGCTCAGCAGAAGCGTGGCTTTCCCAGCTTCACTGGTGCCGCCTTGTGCAAGGCAGGGCATGAAACCGCTGGTCTGATTCCTCTCCCGAACCATGCATCAGCAGATAATAATAATTAAGAAGACAGAGGAAGATAGAGAACACCAGCTGGTCCTAACCAGCACTCGAGTCAGCAGGTTGTGGGCTGCCCACCAGTCTGACAGATCAACTTCTTTTCCAGAGCCGGGTGAGGAAAGCAACCCCCATGCTGGGGAATGGTCAAAAGCTGTACTGGAGTAATAGAACAAGTGGGGAAACTGCTGGCAAGGAGTGTTGAACAAATATGCTTATTTCCTCGCCCCTTTGCAGGAACACCCCGATTCATAGCTTTTCAAAGTCATGGCTTTTCAGAGCCATGAAGCTCACTTCACCAGTTGCAAGCTCTTTGGTCTACCCTGCAGGTTTGTTGTGAAGATACCATGGAAACACCCTTGTGGGCACTGCCCTTAGTTCCCTGGAGGAAGGGCAAGATGCAAGTGTGATTAACAAGTGGGGGGGGGCACACGTGCGATTTCATAAATAAATGTGCTGTTGAAGATGGTTCGGAAGAGGACTTGGAATTGCTCAGTTGGTAGAGCAGGAGACTCTTAATCTCAGGGTTGTGTGTTTGAGCCCTACGTGAGGCAAAAGATTCCTTCATTGCAGGGAGTGGAACTAGATGACAGTTGTGGTGGCCCCTTCCAACTCTACAGTTCTGTGATTCTATGATTCTGGTGTGAAGTGAGACTTGCCTGTCTCCTGATGCCTGGGAAATGAATATATGCGCAGCCTACATTGCTACATTGATTGCTGTAGTTGCCAGTATGCTTCCAAGCCCACATCTGTTGTTACTAAAAGTTCTTCATAACGCAGATCCTGCATATTTCACACTGTAATCTTATGAATGTCTATTCAAAAGTAATGTATACCCAGAGTTCAGAGTGTGTGTCTTAGATGCTGCTTCTCCCACTAGCAATTATGACTGGTCATTTATTCAGGCCCTGCTTCAAGGCCCAGCTCCTTATGAGATGCAAGCCATCGTGGCCACAAGAAGGCTGTGTAGTGGTTAGAGGGCTGGACTAGGGTTGGAGAATCCTGGGTTCAAATCCTCACTCAGTCATGAAGCTTACTCTCAGCCTAACGTCCCCTCACAGGGTTGTTGTGAAGATACAATGGTGCCTGCGCAGAACCGTGTCTGAATACTTAGAAGAAAAGTGAAGGGTGTGGATTTAATAAGGAAGAAATAAATACGTCAGTTGCCCCCAGGATGTGGAATGTCTGTGCCCCAGAAGTTAATAGTTCCTCCTGCTTCTTTGGCTTGTAAGCGGAGTTCGCAAGGCACATCTTTTCCATCCTGCCTTCAGTCCTGCTGGCTGGTCTTTGAAGATTTTTCAGAGTTATTTCTCTTGGATTTTATCGTTTGTTTAAATGTGCCTTAACATTTATTTCTTGTAAGCTGCCTTGAGCCTTGGAAAGGTGGCATAGAAATATTGTAAATATATATACATATAAATATTATTTTTTCCCTGGGTTACTCTTGGAAAGTCCCTGGTTCTCAACACATGCTGGGGCTATGTCTAATGATAATCTTCTGGAGACTTTTGTGGTGTCTGCAGGGCACTGATCCAGCAGTGGCGTCCTGGGATTCTGGTTCAGCCCCCTCACAAAAACTGGAGATCTGAAGGCTCCTTGTAGAAAAGCTTTGTTTGTTAACTTAAATCCAGTTCAGACTTTGAAACTCTACACACTAAGGCCCCCCCCACAAGAATTCTGGGGACTGCAGTTTGTTAAGGGTGCTGTGAATTGTAGCTCTGTGAGGAGGTAAACTATAGTTCCCATAATTCCTTTTGGGGTGGCGGCAGGGCTGTGATTTAAAGTTATGCTGTGTACACAAAGGAATTGCTTCTTCCAAGATTTGTAGCAAGCTATACGTGGGGAATGTGGTTGGTCAATGCATGAGAATGGGTCTCTGCCTGCGATTAGGGATAGGCAATGTAGTCTCCTCTGGATCTCGTTGGCCTGCCTAAGGATGCCAGCTGCATGGATGAGGGAAAGTCACGAGAGGCATCTCTTACTATGATGAATTTAGCTGACCTATATCTTTCTCTTTTATCTCTTTTATCTGGCAATCTTCCCGGTGCTTTAATCACATCAACCAGGAACTGTTCTCCTTCGTAAGTGGAGGTGCAAAATGGCAGAGCTGAGGAGTGTATCTTCACAGGTTGACTAGCCCTGCAAATATGGTTCAGATCATGCAAACTGAGTACTGTAGGGCTATACTATTTATAGCAGGGGTTGGTAAAGTTTTTGTGGCTTGGGCTGGTTCACGGTCCCGCAGACACTGCGGTGGGCCAGAGTGCGCACACATGCACGCATGTGCAAACACTATTTTTGGTGCTACTTCTGGCACGGAAGAGGTGTGCGCAGCTTACCATTGGCTGCAGGAGCTTCCTGCAGCCAATGGGAAGTCGGCCAGCATTGCAGAAGGCAGTCCCCGCTCTGCTCCGAGCCGGTTTAGCACGGCCGGCGCACGGGAGCTGACCGAGCAGGCGGTGGGGGTCCCCAAGCAGGTGGCGGGGGTTCATGGGCCGGTTAAACGACCCCCACGGGCCACTTGTGGCCCATGGGCCTCAGGTTGCCGACTCCTGATTTATAGCCTGAATAATACCCTGGTAAATATTCCAAAGTAAATTTGTACATGTGTGTGAAGGTCAACCTGGTGATGGATCTGGTGATTGGCTCTGCTCCCTGACCCACCATCTTTTTTTGCACCTGATTCCTCCCACAAGCCACTATTTTGAACTGTGGTTTGCCTCTAGCTCAGTGGTTCTTAACCTTTTTGAGGGTCACACAGACCCCTTTCAGAATCAGATGAAGGGTATGGACCCTCTCCACAGAAAAATGCCCATAAACATATTTTTAGCATCCATCTGTCTTGACAGTGGAAGAATGTGCCATTGGTGGTAAAGTCACTGTAATTGTTGGAGAGTTACAGTTCCTGCTGCAGCTGGATACAGGAGAGACATGTTTTATTGCAGCTGGAGCAGATGAAGGTATCCAGTTTCAGATGCACCATGACATTTTTTCTCTCTACACTCCCCCCAGCAGTCATTCCTCCTCTGGTCACTGCTGTGGATGTACGACCTGCCTGTCTGTCTCCAGGCACTGTGGTCACCTGCAAGGGATTCCCACATGGTGGGGTTGGTGTTGCCAGCCTTTGTGTCACAGTTTCAGACCTCTTTGTAACACAGAGTTGGTCTGCCAATGGGCCTGGTGCCTGAGGCCAGTTCCCCATCAAGCAGATCCTTGGAGATCCTGCCATCTTCCATTCTGTGTACATGACCCAACCAGTGTAGATGTTGCAGAGACAGAAGTGCAAACATGTGGGCTTGGGAGAGCACATCTTTGTTTGAGACTCTGTCCTGCAATGTGATGCCCTAAATCTCCCGGACACAGGGCATATGAAAGGCATTGAGACATTGCTCCTGAGGGGGTGTAAACACATACACAAAAGCTTTTGTATGAGGTTTTTCTGTATTTGTTTCCTCTTGAAGCAAATCCATGGACCCCTGCATCTAGTTGGTGGACCTTGGAATCCTTTTTTTATAAAAAAAATAAAAATTATTGAATGATTTTATGTTACAAAAAACAATACAGCCATACTACCACTGAATATAATTAAGAAATAAAAATTACATACATCGATATTTAGTTTGTTTGTTATTTACCGTCTTATTTCCTCCCAAACATTGCATACAACAACACTCATATGTGTAGACACCCACCCCACATACCCACACCCGCACACAAAATGATAATAATGAAAGTAAATATTTTCCCCCTTTTATCTTCCAAAATCTTTTCTTCAGCTTTGACTTCCTGTCAAGTCCCTTTGCATATATTTTATCTTACATTTGAATGTACACAAAACAATAAACCTTTCTATATAATTTTTCTAATACATTCTGAAAACATAACAAATCCTTAATTGTTGTCCACCTCCTTTTAGTTCCTTTATCACTCGAATGCTAGCACAGAGTCAAAACTATTATTGTAGTTTTGAACATATCTTCTACAACCATCCCATTTTTCCGCAAATTTTTGCTTTGAGTTTCCTCTGAGTTTACTAGTCAGTTGAGCCGTCTCCACCAATTCCTGTAATTTGATTTGCCAATCTGTTATTTTTTGAGCCTCATGGACCTTGGAATCCTAGTAAAATCAATCAAAGTAGATCCTGCAAGCCTGAAATCTCTCCACAGCTGCCTTATACCATATCTCATTAGGTTCGGTTTTCCAAGGCTTTGCTGACGGAAGAGCCAATCTGTGGATCCATTTTACATCACCATTGACTGAGACTGACACCATAGCCTGGTTGCAGCAGCACCTACAGTATTATTATTATTATTATTATTATTATTATTATTATTATTATTAGAATTAGAATTTATATACCACCCTATACCCGGGGTCTCAGGGGGGTTCACAGAATAGAAACACTGATTGCCCATTCATCCTCTTCCTGACTGAAGGAGGGCACGCTCCCCAGGCCTGCCTCCTACTTTGGTCTTAATCCAAGGGCAGAACTGGGTGCCAGCAAGCACATATTTCCCAACTGGACCGCCTCTTCTTTTCTCTTCATTTGCATCCTTCCTGTGGGTTGCAGCCTGGAGATTGCGCAATGCACTGGGGTGAATCACATTCTATTTTTCCGGATGCTTTCTTTTGCAATCGCACTGTGAGCAAGGAAGGACTTGGATCTCAGCTCTTCCCCCAGCAGCGCCTTCCTTCCCCAGCTGGCGTTCTAAAAATGGCTTCCCCAAGCAGCCTTCCTTTGAGCTGTGGCGAGAAACCCACTTCTCGTGCCTTTCGAGGAGAGAAGAGGAACTCCACGCTTTGGAAACCTCTCACCAGAATAAACTGGTTTGGGTTCCAAAAATAACTTGTGCTGGTGCCCTGACAATGCATAGGGTGGAGAGTGGTTTTGTGGAGCAACGTCCTTCCTTCTCCACCAAGGGTTTAGATGCCAGAGTCACAGCAGTGAGCAATTGTGCTGCTCATGGGCTCAAGAACGCTATTTTGTTGGTTTGTAATTTATATAGTACCCTTCATCCACAGATCACAGGATGGTTCACAACATAGAAAACACAAAATATGTAATAAAACAAAAACAAAACAAACCAACAACCCCACTTCCCTCACATTGAGCCCAGTTACAGTGAACCAGGTAGAGGTCCTTCTCTTTAGTGGCACCCACCCTGTGGAACACCCTCCCACCAGATGTCAAAGAGAAAAACAACTACCAGACTTTTAGAAGACATCTGAAGGCAGCCCTGTTTAGGGAAGCTTTTAATGTTTAATAGACGTTATAGACATATATTTTAATATTTTGTTGGAAGCCGCCCAGAGTGGCTAGGGAAATCCAGCCAGATGGGCGGGGTATAAAATAATAAGAAGAAGAAGAATGTTACTCAGTCAAACGCCTGGTTGAGGATAAATGTTTTCGCCTGATGCCTAAAGATATGTAATGAAGATTTGTAATGAAGGCACCCGATGAGCCTTCCTGGGGAGAACATTCCACAAATGGGAAGCTACCACAGAAAAGGCCCATTCTTGTGTTTCCACCCTCTGGGCCTTTCATGGAGGAGGCCCATGAAGAAGGGCCCAGTGGATGATCCTGGCATCGGGGTAGGTTGATAAGGGGAGAGGTTTGAGGTATTGTGGTCCTGAGCCATTTAAGGCCTTGTAGGTCAAAACCAGCACTTTGAATTGGGTCCAGAAACTAATTGGCAGGCAGTGCAGTTGGGCCACGATCCGTTATATGCTTAAACTGTCTTGAGCATATAGCTGAAGTTTCCAAACCCTCTTCAGAAGCAGCTGTCTGTTTAATGTGTTACAGGAATCTAAACTAGAGGTTGCCAGAGCACAGATGCTGTAAGTTAGGCCATCCCTGTCCAGATAGGGGTGCAGCTGAGTCGTGCCAAGGATTACGGGTAGATGTTCTGCGACCTCATTTCCTGGGAATACTCCTGTGCCAGGCACCACAGGGAGGCACTTAACCAGCCAGGTTTCCCCTTGCATTAAGTTACAGCAAGCCCAAGTTATTTATTTTGTTAAATATCTATCCTGCCCTTCCAAGAGTCCAGCACAATGGTGCCCCGTGGCACAGCTTTGGTGGATGTTATCGAGCCAGCAGGAGGCCAGAGCCAGTGACAGGAAGAGCCACCTAAGGCTCCATTTACACTGTACATTTACACCACTGTAAACAACCATGGATTCCCCCAAAGAATCCTGGCAACTGTGACCTGTTTAGGGGGCTGAGAGTTGTTAGGAGAGCCCTTTTCCTCTCACAGAGCTGCAGTTGCCAGAGTTTCCTGGGAAGAGGGAACGACCATGCTTGGAATTGTAGCTTTGTGGGGGAAATAAGGGTCTGGGGCAGGGGGGAAACCATGACTGTTACAGTGGTACAGTACTGCTTTAAATGCATGGTACAGATGTGGCCTAGTATTGTCCCTGTCCTCTTCATGCTGAGTTCTGCAAGGGGCAATGGCAAGACTGAAGCTGCCGCAGAGGAAACTGACAGGCAATGCCACTCCCAGAACTGGTCGTAAGAGAGGAGACAGGCAGATGGATGGTGGGGCAGGGCAGGTTGAGGGTGGTGGGGCAGTGCCCTACTTGTTCTGATGGAGCAGCACCAGAGGCAGATTAGGGGAGTGCTACTGGTTGGCCCACCCTGGGCACTGAGCCGAGAGTGCACAGCAGTTGGTGCCACAACAGTGACTTAGAATGGAGCCCAGGGCGCAGCTGAAATTTGAAAGCCCAAAGTACGCCACTAGCAGCTCCCCAGGCTCAGTGTGAAGAACATGGTCTATCACTCCCCACTACCACTTTCCCCTTTATGCTCTTCGTTAGCTCTGCTGCCACACTCTGTGCCAGCCAAATCCCAAAGGCCTTCCAAAGGTCTCATGCCAGGGGTGAGTAGTGCCAGGGTCACAGGAGCATGCAGGTAGGCACAGTTCAAAGATGGAGATAACTCTTCATTAGCAAAAACACAACCTCCGCAGACTTGGTTGAGTGTCAGGCCTAAGGAGCAGAACACCTCATTCCCAGTGGCCTTCCTCCATGAAAATCAGTTGCCAAGACTGAACATCCCTGCTTCCTCACAACAGTCTATGTCTCCTCCTTTCCAGGGCTTTCCCCAAGCAATTGGAGATTGTGCCTGCCTGCAACCAACCTCTCCTCCGCCCTTTTTATACTACTTCTGGTTCTGGGAGACAAGCGGAGAGGGGAGCTTGTTGCAGCAGGAGGGGGAAACACCTGTGACTCTTCACCAGCCTGACTCCTCTCTGCCTCTTGGCCTCCCTCATCCCACTCTCCTGCTTGAACTTCTGCCTCTGATTCTGGACTTCTCTCTGCCACAGACTCTCCCAGCTCACTAAGCCCCATTACCTCTTCAGTTTCTGCCACCTCTTCCTTCCAGTCTTCTCCCTCTTCTCCCTCTTCATTGTCGTCCCACCATCATTCCCCAGCCTCTGAGCCTTCTTCCCTTTGGGGCTCCCCAGCTGGTTCCTCCCACTATTCCTCTGCGTCCAACCAGTCCACGACATCCAGAGACAAAGGTGGGTGGAGCAACTAATGTGAATTTTCCTTGTGTACAGTAGACCAGTTCCTACACATGCTCACACCCTCTTTATCTTCCACCAAGAGGCACTATCAGGATTCAGGAGCACATTCCAGCTGCAAAAACTTGGAGAGGTGAAGCAGGGTGAAGGAAGGGGAGAGTTCTAAGAGCCAGCTCTAGAGGCCCGGGGGGGGGCTGCATTCGGACCTTGGACCCGAGGTTCCCCCCCTACATATTGCAGGCTCTTACCACACGGGATCTGAAGGCACAAGGTGGTGCAGCAACTGTGATGAAGCTCAGCTGGTCCAGATCTGGCCCATGTGGTGATGGGAGATTGCATGGAAACCCCCTGTCCATTGCCCTGCCTGGAGTTCCACAGAGGAAAGATGGGGTAGAGAGATGTACTCAATAAATAATTATGGGGAGAGCTTCTCCTGTTAAGTTTTTGTATGTCACACCACTGTGAACTGCACATGTGATCCTGTCAGGAGGAGGATAAAAAGTTCGCAGTCCTAGTCAAGGGAGCTTGCTCTGAACCTCAGTGTGATTGTTGTGTGTTTCTACCTTGGTTATTTATGAGTGCGGCTTCCAAGCCGGGGGGGGGGCACACATCCACATTCGACCTTTTGCTAGAGTGTGGCTCTGGTAAACGGGGATAATTTGCATAGGCGGGGAAGATCATTCACTTGCTTACACTGTGGGTTCTGGCAACCGAAGCCAGGTTACGATTGCCAAGACACCCTGAGCAGAGATGAGAAACAAACATATAACAAGGAAACAGGGGCAGCAGGGGCTTCAGTGTGTAGGCACAGCTGCAACCAGAGCTTCGGTCTTGGTGCAAAAACAGTGTCTTTGAGGTGCAAACTCACGGGCTGGAGCCATTTACCAGTGGAGACCCATCAGGCATAGACTGGGGTGAGCTGCCTGTGCAAGTACAAGTCACATCTACACCATACATTTAAAACACATTTAAAGTGCATTTGGCCTTCCACAATCCTGAGAACTGTAGTTTGTTCAGGGTGGTGGGAATTGGAGGGGTAAACTATAGTTCCCAAGATTCCTTAGAAGAAGTCATGTGCTGTGAATGCATGGGGTAGGTGTGGCAGTAACTACTGGCCAGGGATTCTAAATTTTAAGGGAAGAAATCTAGGGTACAAATGGAATGATAAATGCAATTCAGATGCTTAAAGTGCTTTACAGTCATTACCTAGTTGGAGTATTTGCAACAGCTCTGTTGGAAACCAATGTGGTGTCATTGTTAAAGAGTGTCCAATGAGGACCTGGGGGGCCAGGATTCAAATTCTCCCACTGGGCCACGAAACTCCCTCTCAGCCTAACCTACCGCACAGGGTTGTGGTGAGGATAAAATGGGGAGGAAGACAATTACAGGCACCTTGGAGGAATGGAAGAAAGGAGAATGATCCCCCATGCTGCAGGTGGAGGGGCGGGGAGGTGAGTGAGTGAGTGAGTGAGAGTGAGAGACTTCGCAAGGGCCATCTAGTGACTTCATAGCACATTTGAATTGGGGACGCCCTGATCTGCAACTCCATCTCTTAGCCATTATGCTCTGCACAGCCCTGTGATATTTGTGGCAAAACTATAATTGGCGCTGGGAGTGTCTTGCTGCTGAAAGGAAGGGTGAGGCTAGCCATGTTTAAATGCTAATTGTGGTGGTTAAGGTCATTTGCTAATGGTACACAAATGTAGCTTGAAGGAGGAAGGGCCGAGTGGGACTTGTGCCTCTCGCGCTCTCCCTCTCTCTCTCTCTCTGTTGACTTTCCTGAGAAGGATCCATTGGCCATAAAATAAAAAAGTTGCCATGCCATGGTTTATATTGTTTGGGGCACGGGGAGTATGTTAACATTTCCGTCAGTAAATGATGTAGAAAGTAGGTCAGAGAGGCCCCTAACTATAACCAGACTCTTTCAGAGGAACTGCACTGCTGCTGCTGCTGCTGCTGCTGCACCCAGCTGGCTCTTTCACTTTAATTTCCAGCATAGCATTTCTGTCCCTCCTGTTGGAGGAAAGAGACAATCCTTTTTAAAAAGAAAAGAAAAGAAAAAGAGTCAAAGGCAGCATGGTAGAAAATGGTGCTTCTCATGGTGCTCGTTTCTTCTTTACTGCCATCTTTAGCTGAAACAATTTTGCAGGGTTCTTGCTTTTTAAAAAAGCACTGTGAAAATCTGAGAACAGAGACAGACAACTGTTTTTAAGAATGCAGAGAAAGTGGTTGGCAGATGGCTCCGCTTCCTGTATTTTTGTTTGCCTACTGGTCAAACAGGTTCTGTAGGTTTTAAAACAACAAAAACCTGCAAAGCCTGTTTTCCAGAGAGAAAACTGTAATGGTACTATGTACATTAGGAGCACTGACCCCTTCTTCCAAGCTACCTACAAATCTCAGGTGGGGAGAAAAAACACCCTGTCATCTGTTTCCAAAGATAGTGGGAAACTGCTTTGGATGGTTGAAAGACTGTGGGCATCAAGGAGTCTGTCATATCACCTTCACCCCTCTGAAAAAGCACCCAGCCCTTCACTTCTGCAGAGGTCCCCGAATGGAGGGGTAATTATCATAAATACTAGTCCTCTGTGATGTGACCATGTCTCCAGGCTGTCCCTTTGTACTGGGCTTTTCAAGTGTGTGTTTGTGTTTAAATCAATGTAAAGTCATTTAAAGCAAACCTCTCTCCTGTACCACCAGGAGACAGAGCCATAGGATTGGGGCTGGGAAGGGGGTCTCTGCATTCCCCTTGAACAGAAGAGGCCCAAGCTGTAACTCTCCTGAAAGAGGTGCATCTTGATCCATTTCAGCAGAGCAGTTGCTCACAGTCTTGTTTATTTGGAATCAAATGTAGGACACACATGCACTGCAGGCAACCTTTGCTTCTTTCTGGTTTTGATTTAGTTTGGGTGGATCCAGTTGCTTAGGTGCTGCTTTCCTTCTGCTCACTGCAGAGCTGCCTTCCTAGAAGAGGAACCCTGTGTTTCCCCAGCATTTCTTTTATAGTTACCCCAGAACTTTCAAGCATTTAACTTGGGCACATTCAGCTTTATGTGTGTGGCAATAAAACAACAAAACAAAACAAAACAAAACGGGGGAGCGGTTCCAGGGGAAATGACAGTTGGCAATCCCAGCTGCCACTGAACCCATACACGCAATTTTGGTTTTAGGCACAATCTGTGGAACATGACCCCCACCCAAATTGCTGGCTTACAGAGCCACCCCTCTGTGCTTCTGCATGAGTCACCAGTCACTTCCAGGCAACCTGTTTGCCGAGCATTCATCCTGATTCTATTTACACATAGCTTGTGGAGAGGTTTGACGCTATCAGCCATTTATTGTGCATTTATTCTCATTTGTTTGCAGGGAGGTTAAACAATGTTGCCTCAAGCACCCCACATTTTCAGGTGCACTCACTGTCACTTTCTTTAACCGGAAAAAAACAAAATCTGAAGGTGTGGGAGCAGGTTTGTTTTGTCCCACTGAGAGCTGCGTGTGCAAAGCAACAGGCAGGGCAGCAATGACATGGGGGAAGCAGTGTCTCTGTTGCATCCCACTTTGATGTGTGACTTCAGTCTCCCGGACAGATTGAGATGGATACTACCTGCCCATTTGGGGTGACAATGCTGCCTCCCTTACCTGCCTCCTGGTGTACATAGATTCTGCATGTGGCCAAGAGAAGGGAGGGGAACATACTAAAAAAGGTAAAGGTACCCCTGACCGTTAGGACATACTAAGGGCAAACCTTTATTGCTCCTCTGAGGAAACAGGTGGTTTTCTTCTTGAACTTCCATGCAGATTCTTGAACATCCTCAAGGACCACATACAGTCCCTGAGTCACAGTTTGGTCCTTCCATTAGACCAGCCTTGTTGCCTTTCAGATGTTGCTGGGCTGCAGCTCACTTCATCCCTGAGCATTGGCCATGCTGACCAGGGCAGATGGGAGCTGTACTCCAAAACATCTGGAGGTACCATGTTGGGGAAAGCTGAATTAGACCATGCAGGTGGAGGCCTACAAATAGGTTTCTGGGTTGAGGAAAGCGAGTTTTTTAGGAGTCTGCTGAAGAGGGAAATTTTACCTGGTGTATCCCTTAGAAAGGCAGATCCTGTGTTTGCAGCCAGCATTCTCTTTTGTGGACCCAGTTGCTTCTCATCTGCTGGCTTGAGCCAGGACGATCTCTTCCAGTCAATGGGGACGCTGAAGGAGACACTGAAGAGAAAAGCCCATGTGCATCCTTGCAGAGGGAGTCAATGGGTTTCTTTCTTTCTGTGCTGTTCCTTCTTTGGAAAAGGGAAGTGCAATCCAGTGGCCAGGGAAACCTCATGCAATTCTGTTTGTTAGAAATGCAGTTCCTGGTCTTTTAGAAGAAGCTGAGTTGAAGCTGGTCTATGTGTCACATCCCTCTTGAGCGAGAAGCTGGAAATTGCCTTTGCCTGATGGCTTCTCCACTTTGTCACCATAAAGGGTGGCTTGGTGGATCATCACATGGTTCATTGGTGTCTCAAGTATGGGAAACCCCCACATCAGGCAGTAGAGCCACAAGAAAGACCATAATTCAGTGGTAGAGCGTACGAGAGCGAATGAGTGTCCATATTATAGCAAGTGCTACTCTGGAACTGACTGAGCTATTCCTACAATTGCAGAATGTAGCCTCAAATATCTGTAAAGCCATGCGAGCCACGCCTTTATTCTAAGCAACTATTTGGGGGGCAGGAGTTTCCTACCTCCTTCGTACCGGGGTCATCTATACCATGTTCACTCAGAGTGACCTTGTGGCACTTTCTAGGGCCTTAGCATCTTGGGACTTCTTTTTAGTTTCACATGAATGAATTCTCTTGATTTGTACAACACATTTTCCCCACTTCCATGATAGTCATGCTCCCTGGTATATATTTTCTTGTAATGATAATCCAATTAAGCTACCTTTTTTGTGTCTTGTTTTTGTCTTGTGGGTATAAATAGCCGCATGAGAGCGGCTTGTGCTAATTTTATGCCTCTTCCCTTGCTGACGTAGTTTTTGGTTTTGGTTTTGATGAGCTGGGTCATATCAAATGTCAGAGAGGCAGCCACTTGAAAGGAAGTGTAGCTCGTAACTGAGTCCCCTGGAGACCAGGCGCAGGAAATGACAGCAGTGAAATGAAACACCTCCAGCCTCACTTTCATCTGGATATATGACAGCCTTGTAAATAAACTCAACAAAAGTACCAACCAGCCTACAAACAAACAAACGGGGGGGTGGGGGAGTGGGGGAGTGGCTCCTGCAGGCAGTTCACTGCATTTCTATGCTGGATATAGAAGAAGGGGTTTATCTCTTCTAGCATCCTGATTAGTTTCTGTGTGGAGCGCAGGGGAGGTAAGGAGTCATCTGTTCCTGCTCCTCCAGTCCTCCCACTAACCTGCATGGAATTTCTGGTTGCTTACCACTTCCAGGCTAGTGCTTAAATGCAAGGTTGGCAGTGATCCAGCAGGGCGCTTCTCATGTACTTAAATTTTGAAAGTTTCCTCCGACTACAATAGTTTCCTTTTGCTGATGTTTTCTTTCTAGCAACCGGAGTCTGGAACAGGAGATAAAATCCAGCTATACCTGACTCTGAAGAGAAACTCTTCGCTCAACAATCTTACCTGAAATGGAAACATTTGGAGTGGGGTAATAACCATTAAATTGCCAGTGCCAAGTAGGGTGGGCAGATGCAAGAAGCAGACGGGGATTTAATACCTGACAAACTACATCTGCTAAAAATCCCTCCTCTTATGCCACTCTTACAAGCATGTGAGTCCTCTCCTCTTTTGTATCTTTGCACCCAGATTTGGCCATTGAGGTTCATTACCTTGAGTAGGTAGGGTTGCCAGAGAGACTACACTGGGGTCTTTTCCATTATTCTGTGATATACTAAATGTGGATGCTAATTCCCACCAGCCCAACACAGCATGGCAAATGCTCTGGGATAACGGAACTTGTAGACCAGCAACATCTGGAGGACACCACATGAGCTTTCCCTGGCATATACCTTTGAAAGAGCAGAGGAAATGGAAGATAACCCACCCAGTTTCTCCATACACCCCTGTCCTGCCCCATCCTCTGTACATTACTTTTGCCAATAGGGAAGGAGCAATACAAAAGCTCTAGTAGAGGAAGAGGGCTGGAGAAGCTATTGCTTCAACATGTCTCAATTCCAGAAGAATTTTGCAAAACTGTTTTGCAAGGTGTCTGTGTTGAGCTTGGCAGTTCTATGAGTGCTGAGATGTTCATATTTGAACAATGATCCAGCTCTATTGATAACCCTTTTCGGTAAGGGAGTTGACCTTTCACCTGCTAAGATGGAGATCTAGCCCTCAAGGGACCTTTTACGTGTCTCTTGCTAGACATAACCTTCTGCATCACCCTGATGCTGGTTTTGATTCAAATACCTGGAATAACACACATACATAGACATATACACACACAGCCTCTGTGTTTGAATAGCAGTCCCAGATCTAGCTGAACTAAAACAATTTTGTTTGCCAATAAAGTGGCAAACTCATCACATAAGGCAGGCAGTGACTCAACCACTGGGTAAAGGCTGGCCGATTCCTTTCTTGAGATGCCAGGTGATGACTCAGCTGCTGGGTAAATTCACTTCTTGGGACTGCTTTACTTTATCACACTTTGTAAATGCAGTGGCATTAAAGAGAACCCATAAGAAAATGCAATTAATAGAGAGTGTGCTAAAAGAATAGTCCCTTTTACTTTATCTAGAGAGCACCAAAGTTTTGTGACAGAATGCACATACTTTCCCTAGGGCTCCGTGAAGTGGAACTGGTGCCTTTTCTCATTTTCTACAGCAGAAGTGAGGAACCTGCCCCCCCCCCCCAGCCACTGCTGCAGAACTCCAATTCCCATCATCAAGTATCACCAATAGTTAGGGACAAGGGGAGTTGTTGTAGTCAGCATGGTTTTGGTAATGGAGGGTTGTTGTTCCTCAGAAAAACAGATATGCATCATATACACCTGAGAGTCAGCCTCACTCAACATGATGAGCTTCTTTCTGAGCAAATGTGCATCAGACTGCCATCTTGGAGGCTTGCTTTGGGCAGGCAGAGTGGTTCTGCAGCAGTTTCTTCTTAGCCCTCTGCCTGCATCCTAAAACAGCAAAACCCTGTTTGGTGCTGTTTGGTGAGGAAGGAGAAGATTGATGATGATCATCTGACAACCACCAGCTTTATTTATTTATTTTCCACAACAGTTCCTCAATAGAGTCAGTTCTGCTGGAGCAGGAAGAACCTGGGATTTCAGAAGTGCACCTTTGAAAGTTCATAGCCAGCTTTAAAGTGCCCTCCACTGCTGGTCCCTTGGTTGTGGGTGGACATATTTTTGGATGCTTGCACAGGTGTCAGAAATGCTAGTTATGGCACTGGTAGTAACAGAGAGAACTGGAGGCCAAGGGTGTGGCTTGCAGCATGCAGAGTATTGGGCAGGGGGTAGGAGATGGAGAAGAGGGGCTGCTTAGCTAAACACCTTCTTCCAGTGATCCCAACGCATGAAACTTTCAAGTTTTCACTCTGCCAACCATGAGGGCTGTAAACGTACTGAAAGAAGGAAAGAGATTTTATCAAGAATCTGGGACTGGTAAAAATGTATATACAGTGTTACCTTCTGGCAACCAAAGCCAACATTTCTGGCTCACAAGCCCACAGCTCCCCTCACCCTCTTTAAGAATGGCTTTAGTGAGTAAAGTCAGAGCTGTAGTTCCTCCATTCTCCAATAAACAGGATTTTTTAAAAAATAAAAAAAATGGTGTAGGGGCACTTTGGAATAGAGAATAACATTTATTGTGTTTGTCCATCAACCATAGTGGAAGTTTACTCAGGGAGCTCCAAAGGGTAAAGAGAAGTATTGCTACCATTCCACCCATAAAACTGTCCATTCTGCCACAGCCTCTGTCTCACAAGACACCGCAAATTGATTTCTTTCTCTCTCTCTCTCTCTCTCTCTCTCTCTCTTTAATGTACTATCTATTTATTTGAGTTATATACTGCCCTTTGTCGAAAGAACTCAGGGCAGTTTGCAAGATAAAAACATGAGATAAAAGCACAAGTAGTTAAAACAGAAACAACAAAAGAATACCCCCAAACTTATTTAAAATGCTGTAGAATATTAACAATTACTCTTTCCCCTTCCTGGATACATACGTAACACAGCAATCTCTCTTAATGCTCAAAATCATACTTTGATTAAGCATAGACTGAACTCTCACAAAGATATCTCATAGAATCATAGAATCATAGAATCATAGAGTTGGAAGAGACCACAAGGGCCATCGGGTCCAACCCCCTGCCAAGCAGGAAACACCATCAGAGCACTAATTGGATCTCGATCCAATTAGGTGTTGTAGTTTTTAAAAAAGAACAACAACAACTTGGGATATTATCCTTTTGGTAATAAAGGAATGAGAAATGTGAATTAACAATAGGATACTAAGGAAACAGCCCTTCTCCCCCCAATGCTGTGCTAGTTCTCATCTCTTCAAGGCTGCCTTCCTAAGCATAAAGTGGAAGTAAATGCCATTAAAAACAAGTTTACACAGTTTATGCACAGTTACCTGTTACTAAGCCCCATGGAATTTAGCAGGACTTACTTCTGAGTAAGTGTGCTATCAGTCACATTTAATTTACATTGAAAACAATGGGATTTAAATCATTATTAAGCATTTGACTGGGACCCGTGTCTGCCCCTCGAGTTCAGTGGGGCACCTCATTGGGTCTCCCCCTCCCCAGGTAAGCAGAGTGTGGCTCAGACTATCAGTCTTGAGCCTCCAGGTGTTTTAACTGCAGCTCACATTAACCCCAGCCAGCAATCCAAAACATCTGGAGAGCAACAGCTTGGGGGAAGGTTGCCTCACCTGTATACTTTGTTAAAGCTGTGCCTGTTTTGTGTTTGTTTGGGTTTTTTTTAAAAAAAATCTTTTTATTTTAAACAAGGGAATAGAAACAACAGAGGTATTGTAAAAAGTTTATGACATTTTTTGGGGGGGAGGCTAAATGCAGACTTACATAACCAAAGAGATTTGAGGGAGAAAGATTGGGTGGGGTGGGGTGGGGAGGGTAAACAAGGTATTAACATGCCATACACAAAACGAAGGCTGAAGCAAGTCTGTGAGGGCACCAAGTTGGGAGTATGTATTTATTATTATTATTATACTGCCCTATACCCAGAGGTCTCAGGGAGATTTACAGAATAAAATCAGAATATAAACCCACAAAATACATGATCAAAATAAAAACAACCCAACTATAACCCAATATTCTTCACTGACTCCTCATTCCCTGGCAGGGAGGGGCATTCTTTTTTTAAAAAAATAATATTTTATTAAGTTTTATCAATGATAAAATTCAGAAAGAATACAAAAACAGAAAAATACAAAGTCAAAATACAAAAATACAAACATTAAGCACAAAAAAGAAGAAAAAAGAAAAACACATAAGGAAAAAACAAAACTCCCTCTTTTTTAACTCATCTTTAGTTAACTTATTTTCCTGACTTCCTCACGCCTCCCTTTTTTGTATCCCTTTTTTAAAATTGGTTCAGCAAATTCATATCCAATTTAGTTTATCTATTATCAATCCCATCTTACATTTTACCTTGTTGCTAGAACCCCTTCAATTCATTTCAACGTCATCAACATTCAAAAATTTTGCAATGTTTCTGTAAATAAGTTTTAAATTTCCTCCTATCTTCTTCCACCAACTCTTCTCCCTGGTCTCGGATTCTGCCAGTCATTTCCGCCATTTCCATGTAGTCCATTAATTGCATTTGCCATTCTTCCAGAGTGGGTAGATCTTGTGTCTTCCAGTGCTTTGCGATAAGAATTCTTGCTGCTGCTGCAGCATACATTAAAAAAGTTCTATCCTTCTTTAACACCGATTGGCCAACTATGCCCAAGAGAAAGGCCTCTGGTTTCTTCAGAAAGGTATATTTAAATACCTTTTTCATTTCATTATAGATCATTTCCCAGAAAGCCTTAATCTTTGGGCACGTCCACCAAAGGTGAAAGAATGTACCTTCAATTTCTTTACATTTCCAACATTTATTATTGGGCAAGTGATAGATTTTTGCAAGCTTGACGGTAGTCATGTACCACCTATACATCATTTTCATAATATTCTCTCTTAAGGCATTACATGCCGTGAATTTAATCCCGGTGGTCCACAACTTCTCCCAGTCAGCAAACATACCGTATTTTTCACTCTATAGGACGCACTTTTTCCCCTTCAAAAATGAAGGGGAAATGTGTGTGCGTCCTATGGAGCGAAGACGCCATAGCCCCGCGACCCTCTCCCAGCTGGAGAGGTGACGCGCGGCTATGGCAGGAGCCTTTACAGCCCCGCGTCACCTCTCCAGCCGGGAGAGTGCACGCGGGGCTAAAGCAGCCCCCCGCGACCCTCTCCCAGCTGGAGAGGTGACGCACGGCTATGGCAGGAGCCTCTCCGCTGCGCCTTTCCGCTGTTCCCTGACCTGCTCTTTGGGGCTGGTGGTGGGCTTCCCCCCGCCAGCCCCAAAGAGCAGGTCGAAAGGAACTGAAGCCTGGAGAGCGAGAGTGGTCAGTGCACACCGACCCCTCTCGCTCTCCAAGCTTCTAAGGTAGCCGCCTGAACGCACCTTAAACGGCACCTTGTTTTAGAGCGGGAAAACGAGGGGGAAAGTTCTCCCCCTCTCTGTGCAGCGCCTCCTGCCGCTTCACTGAAGGGGCGCTGGGCAGAGAGGAGAAGAATTTGTTCTCCCCCCTCTAAGACAAAGTGCGTCCTATTGTCCGGTGCGTCCTATGGTGTGAAAAATACGGTAATATTATATCCTATATCTTGTGCCCATTTTATCATTGCAGATTTTACCGTTTCTTCTTCGGTATTCCATTTCAACAGCAGATTGTACATTCTTGATAATATCTTAGCATTGGGTTCTAACAGTTCTGTTTCGATCTTTGATTTTTCCACCTGGAAACCAATTTTTTTATCCAAGTTATAAGCCTCTCTTATTTGAAAATAATGTAGCCAGTCTCGCACCTTCTCTTTAAGCTTGTCATAACTCTGTAATTTCAATTTCTCACCTTCCTGCTCTAAAATTTCCCAGTATTTTGGCCATTTGGCCTCCATATTAAGTTTTTTCAAAGCTTTCGCTTCCATAGGTGATAGCCACCTTGGAGTTTTACTCTCCAGAAAGTCTTTATATCTCATCCAAACATTAAACAATGCTTTCCTGACAATATGGTTTTTAAATGCCTTATGTGCTTTTACCTTGCCATACCACAGATATGCATGCCACCCAAATATGTTGTCATACCCTTCAAGATCCAAAACATCTGTATTTTCAAGAAGCAGCCATTCCTTCAGCCAGCAAAAAGCTGCTGCCTCATAATAAAGTTTCAAGTCTGGCAGGGCAAACCCCCCTCTGTCTTTAGCATCAGTAAGTATCTTAAATTTTATTCTGGGCTTTTTGCCCTGCCAGACAAATCTAGATATGTCTCTTTGCCACTTCTTGAAACAATCCATCTTGTCAATGATTTGCAATGATTGAAATAAAAATAACATTCTCGGCAATACATTCATCTTGATAACAGCAATTCGACCTAGCAAAGAAAGCTTCAAATTTGACCAGATTTCTAAGTCTTTTTTCACTTCTGCCCAACATTTCTTATAGTTATCTTTAAATAAATTCACATTCTTAGAAGTCATATTCACCCCCAGGTATTTTACCTTCTTTACTAATGTTAAGTCTGTCTCTTTCTGAAACCTCTCTCTCTCTATCGGCATCAATTTTTTCTCCAAAACCTTGGTTTTTAACTTATTCAGTTTAAAACCTGCCACCTGTCCAAAATCCTGGATTACTTCCAAAGCCCTCTTAGTACTAGATGTTGGCTCCTGTAATGTCAAAACCAGGTCATCTGCAAAAGCATTAAGTTTGTATTGTTTAACTCCGACCTGAATACCTTGAATCAAGTGGTCCCTTCTAATCATATTTAGCAAGACCTCCAGAACCAAGATGAAAAGTAATGGGGAAATTGGGCAGCCTTGTCGTGTCCCTTTCTCTATTTTAAACTCTTCTGTCACCACACCATTAACTATCAATTTAGCTTTTTGTTTAGAATAAATTGCACCTATACCGTTTTCAAAGTTTTGTCCAACCCCCATCCCCTGAAGGTTTTTCTTCATAAAACTCCAGGAAATATTATCAAAGGCTTTCTCCGCATCTACAAAAATCAAAACTGCTTTTGTGTTGATGTTCACCTGCAGCTTTTCTAAGATGTTAATTATATTCCTCATACTGTCCGATAGATGCCTTCCAGGGAGAAAGCCGGTCTGGTCTTTATGTATCACCTCTGCCAATACTTTTTTCAGTCTTCTAGCCAAAATGTCTGCAAAAATTTTGTAATCCACATTAAGTAGGGATATGGGGCGATAGTTCTTAAGTTGTGTCTTTTCAGACTCAGTTTTCAGTATAAGTGTGATATAAGCTTCTTTGCACGTCTCAGGCGCTTTCCCCCCCTCCATAATTTCATTGCAAACCTCCTTTAATGGTTGAATTAAGTAGTCTTTCAAAGTTCTGTAGTACTTGGAGGTTAATCCATCAGGCCCTGGAGATTTGCCCAGTTGCATACTCTGAATCGCACCTTCCACCTCTTGTTCAGTTATTTTGTAGTTCAATAATTTATTTTCTTGAGAGATTTTTTGTAATCCATTAGTTTTCAAAAATTGGTCAATTTTTATCTCAATCTTCAGCCCTTGTGTATAAAGTTGTTTAAAGTATCTCTGGAAGCAATTTCTAATCTCCTGTGGGTTCTGTATGTTCTTTCCATCCACTTCAAGGTTGGTAACCGTATTTAACTTTTGTCTCTTCTTCAACTGCCACACTAACAGCTTCCCACATTTATTAGCTGATTCGAAGGTATTTTGTCTCATCTGTTTAATTTTCCATTCAATATCCTGATTTATCATTTTCATATATTGAACTTGATATAACTTAATTTCTCTCAAGGTCTCTTGTGACTTTGGTTTAGCTCTAAGTTTCTTCTCTCCTTCTCTTATTTTCTCCAAAATCTTTTCTTTTTTCTCGTTTTGAGTTCTCCTTTTTATTGAATTCTGCTGTATCAAGAACCCTCTCATTACAGCTTTACTTGCGTCCCAGATTATTCTTTTTTCCACAATGGTCTTCAAATTTATCTCAAAATAATCTTTCATAATTTTTTGGGCCTTCTTGGTAATTTCTGGATCTCTAAACAAGGCATCATTCATCCTCCATCTGAAGGAACCAGTCAACGTTAGCTTCATTTCCATTTTCACAGGGTTATGGTCAGAGCATGTTTTTGGGCAGATTTCCACTTTTCGAATCTTGGGAGCCATTCCTCTGGTTATCGAGATTTGGTCAATCCTTGTCCAAGTCTTTTGGGCTTCAGAAAAGAAAGTCCCCTCTCTACCTAGGGGGTTCTTAGTTCTCCAGATATCAATTAAGTCCATATTGTCTGTCATTTCAAAAAAAGTTTTCAGTAATCTTCCATCTTTTGTCACCACTTGTCTTTCTGACTTGTCCATATTTGTCGATACCACTCCATTCATATCTCCAAGCATAATAATGTTATAGTCCATAAAGTCCAACAACGTCTCATGCAGTTTCTTAAAGAATTCTGATTTCCCCTCATTTGGTGCATATATCCCTACTATCAAAAGTCTCTCTCCTTGAAATTGTATTTCAATTGCCACAAATCTTCCTTGGTCATCTTTAAAAATGAATTTTGGTGATAAACTTTCTTTTGCGTAAATCACCACTCCTCTCTTTTTAACTTTATCTGATGAAATAAATTCTTGACCTAATCTTTTATTAATTAATACTTTCCTATGTATTCTAGTCACATGGGTTTCTTGCAAACATATCAAGTCCAATTTTTCCTTTTTCAATAGGTGAAAGATTCTTTTCCTCTTGTCAGGGGAGTTCAGACCTCAAATGTTCCCACTTAATACCTGCAGAGACATTGTGTAGTTATTCTATTTCCCCTCCAACTGCTCCCAATGATTGTTCTTGATCTGTGGGTGGTATCACTTCTGGTTTGTCCGATCCCAATGGTAGCTTTGCTGGGTCCAGAACTCCTGATTTTGGTATCTTTGGTTCTTTTCCCTCTGCCTCTTTTTGTAAATCTTCCTCGTGATCTTTCAGAAATCTCACTTTGTCCTCCTCTGATCTTATCTTCACCTTTTCCCCTCTGTAAGTGAAAGACAAACCCTGGGGAAATTCCCACCTGAAGATAATGCTGCGTCTTCTTAGCAGGTTCACTAGATCTCCGTAATTAACTCTGAGGTCCAATAGGTATTTTGGGATATCTTTAAAGATTTCTATCCTTGAATCCTCTATTTCCAGTGATTTCTGATAATGCAGGCCCAATATTTTATCCCTCTCTTCTTTGGATCTGAGTGTAATCAAGCAGTCCCTTACTTTGTTCTTTCTTCCCCCTTTACTCCCTTTACCAAGTCTGAAGGCAGTCACTATCTTAAGGGAGGGGCATTCTTTTGTCATTCACATCAGGTAGCCAAATGTCTTGGGCTGGCTTGGGTTGCCATGTGTCCTCTTTTTCCAAGACATGTCCTCTTTTTCGTGGATAGAGTTGTCATAGGAATCCATCGTTAAACACAGAAGTCAGCAAATGTGTCCTCTTTTTGGCTCTTCAGAATATGGCAACCCTAAATTAAATGAAATTAAATTCAGTTTGAGGTGGGTGTGGGAATCAGTGTGCGCTTTGGGTTGTATAGTATCAAGTCATATTATATAGTATCAAAATAAATTTTGGCATATACAACCAGATACAGTATCCCTGCCTCTATCAGGAGCATTGGCTGTTCTTCTGCAGTTCTCCTTGACGTGATGTTGTGAACAGGGAACAAATATGAAAGTTCAGAGAGGCTTCTTTATGTTGATGCGTGTTTGTCTCAAAGGAGACCTCATATGCGTGAGATTACCCGGCTAAAGGCAAGTTCACAGCTCTCACTGGGATTGTACGTACTTATGGGGCCCTTGTCAGAGAATCATATATAATAATATTTTGGGAATGATTCGTGTCCTTATGGAGCTGCTTTCTTTTGTACTTTCTGGATGACCCATGATCGTACTATAAAGTAGTTGGGTTAAATATTGCCAATCAAGGAATCAAGTTGCTTCTTTCTCCCCCGTGTGTTTCTTCTCAATAATTAATTCGGTGTGGCTTCAGCAAATTTTTATTCTAAAAGTCCGGCTCAGGATAAGAGAAGCTTTGGAGCCGCTGGCGACGGGGCTCCGCGCCCGAGATCCCGGCACCAGATGGAGCGCTTGAACAGCAAACTTTCCGTCAGCCCGCCTCTTGGCTGCGCTTTCGCCAATCGCGAGCGCCCCTGGCGAACAATGCGGCTCCCCCCGCCCCTCCCGTGCGGGTTTCTTTCTTTCTCTTGCGCCCCCCCCTTCCCTCCCGCTGCTGCTCCTTGTTCGCCGGCTCCGCCTTCGCTGCGCTCGCTGCCGTCGGGGGGTGTGAGGAGAGCGGGCGGGGAGAGTCGGGGCCGGGCGCAGGTGGATCCGCCCGCGGCTGCCGAGGGATGGAGCGGGCCGGTCTCGCCGAGCCCCGCCGCTGAGCTCGACTTGCTCTCCGCCGCGAAGGACAAAAGCGTCGCGGGCTTGATGGCCGCGGGAGCAGCCGGCTCGCTGGTCCCCGCGGAGCCGTGGATGTGAGCTCCGCAGGCGGGCTCGACGGGGCTCCCGGTGCGCTCCCTGCCCGAGGGAGGCAG
This sequence comes from Podarcis vaucheri, assembly GCF_965113315.1. NCBI lineage: Eukaryota > Metazoa > Chordata > Lepidosauria > Squamata > Lacertidae > Podarcis > Podarcis vaucheri. Next base: position 2,111,892 of record NC_138760.1, read on the forward strand.
CCGGCGGAAGGAGAGCCCCCCCCCCCCCATGCCCGGACTGCACCCTGCGCTGGGCAGCAGCAGCAGCAGCAGCGCCACTCACGACGCCGATTCTCTTTTCTCCTCCGCAGATGGACTTAAAGGGCGAGCAGCAGGCGACAAGAAGGGCGTGAGCGACCGCGGCGCCTCCAGCCAAGGTAAGGCGCGAGCAGCGGCGCGCCGGGGGCGACTCTCCGGCCAGGGCGGGTCGGCCGACTGCGCCTTGCAGGGCGGAGGGGAGCCGGCTGCCCGCGCGGCTGCGCTTGCGAAGGGCGCAAAGGGAGACGGCGGTTGGCCGGGGATGCGCGGCAGAAAGGGAAAGGAGGGAGAAGGCGAGGCCCGCAGAAGCTGTTTTTTGCATCTCTCTCTCCCCCCCCCCCCGCGTGACTCGGCCTGTGTGTGTGTGAGTGTGACAAGGCGAGGGACTTGGCCGGACCGCCCGCGAGGAAGAGAAAGGGGAGGAGGCGGCTTGACTTTCTCTTTCTCCGCCGACGGGAGGCGGAGAGGCCGCGTGCTGTGCCGAGGGCAAGGTTTGTTGAGAGCCCGGGGCTGCAGTCCCAATGACGCGTGGACTTCGAGGGAAGACTCTCACAAGTTCCTGGGGCTTCCAATGAACGCCAGGTCAGACTGCCGGTGTTCTCGTGGCTTCCTGGTGCTTCATCTCTTTCCCTAACCTCCGCCCCTCCCTTTAAGGCGCGCGATGTTGCCCGGAGTGTCATTGCGCCCCGTTACATGTTCTTTGGCTGCATGGCTTTGACGTTGTTCATTGCGGCTTGGCTCACTGGCGTGAGTTGTCTAGATCCTTTTGCTTCCTCCCAATCCTCCTTCCCCAGTCATGTGGTCTATAGAATCGTAGAGTTGGAAAGGACCACAAGGGTTTATCTAGTCGAACCTCCTGCAATGCAGGAATCTTTGGTTCATTGTGGGGCTCAAGCCCATAACCCTGAGATTAAGTGTCACATACAGCAGATGGTATTTTAAAAAATGTGTCTTGTGTTTTCAAAACGCTTTATATATATATTGCTTGATTGCAAATCTCTCTCCTTGCCCCATTGCATTTATCTACCTGTGGACACAGACTAATTTTGCCTAAGTTGTTCTCAGCATCCTGCTTTTCAATTTATCTGAAATCTGCAGTTTAAACTGGGACATGGTGTGGCCTTTACACTCGGGAAAGGGTTGTAGAGCTCAGTGGTGGAGTATCTGCTTTGCATGCAGGCTCAATCCTTGGCATCTCCCGGGAGGGCTGGGAATATCCCCTGCCTGAAACCCTGCAGAGTTGCTGTCAGTCAGCATGGACAATATTAGTTAGATGGACCAATGATCTGACTTGGTATGAGTTTCCTAGGTTCTCGGGGCCTTGGGGGCTTTTAAGGGCCAGGTCCCAGGTCTGCATGAAGACCTGGCCATCTATTCCTGGTTTCCACGAGGGAGCAGTGCTGCTTTGGCTGAAGCAATGGGTGGCACTAGTTGGCCTTTGGATGAGTTCCAGCTTGCTCGACACGTTTAATAAAGTGTAGCTTTAAAGCCTCTGCACACCCACACACAGCCCAAGTTAGAAATGTCTCTGAGAAGCTCTGGATGTAAAGAGATGGTTCGTGATGCGCTGGTGGTGCTCCTTTCATCCTCCTTCACCATCCTTTTGGAGGTAAGAATCACTTGGGGACTTTCCATTGTGCTCACAACAGGTCAAAGCAGCACAGCTTAGCTGTCTTCGCAGTCTTGAGGTGTCTGTCTGTCTGATTGTGTCTCAGGCCTTATCCATACGTAGTTAACTTTTGCCACACACTTTCTGGGCACAGGTCTGTGGTTTCCCAGTCCACACTGGAGCGCTCTTCTTTTCGCCCTGGAGCTTTTGCCATGATAACTCACTCTTTAAAGCTGAAGGGCAACAAACAGCAATTTGAGTTTTCTGTGAATTGCAATTTGGTGCGATGCAGCAGTGAAGAGTGGATTTTTGTGGGGAAAGCTTCAGAGCCAAAATAGAGCACTCGGACCCAGAACTTGAAAGTGCAGGCTGTGCCTAGAAAGTGCAGAGGCAAAAGGTAAGTGTTGATAAGCTCACGGTCTTGTTCCTATACTTGATCTTATGACTTGGTGCAGATGAAATGTCAACACACTTCAGGCTTTGGTAGTTAGTATGCACCCACCTCTGAATGTGATACTTTGTTAGGTTGTTGTCATGGGCACTTGAGTGCAATCTGTTTGAAGTTTGTGAAATGGTCAGGAACAAGAGTCCTCAAAATGTGAGGAGGACCTCTCTTTCGGGATGTTAACAATTTGAGGGAGTGTGGTTGAGCAACGGACCTGGTGACGTTCAATGGGCATGAGAACCTTTTTGTCATGTTATTTGCATTGTAGGGCAGGAATGAAGGAAAGTTTGACCCTCCAGATTCTGGTAGATTCCAGCTCCCATCATCCTCAATCATTGGCTGGGGCTGATAGGTATTGGGGATCCAGCAACACCTGGAGGCCTGCAGGTTCTCCCTCTGTGCTGTGGGGTTGAGTGTAACTGCACCATTGGCGCTGTCTCTTGATGTTTATATGTACAATATGGACAAAAGGAGTGGATAGTTGTGAGCAGCGGCTCATAGGAAACTACTATATCATGAGGTAAACCATTGGCCCATCTAGCAACTGTATTGTCTACTGATGGGCAGGTACTTGGAGATGCCAGAGTCTGAACCTGGGGTTTTCTGCATGCAAAGCAGATTCTCCACCATGGAGCTGTAGTTCCATGTTAAGAACATGACTACTGTTGGGTAGGTGGTCCATGCAGTTGTGACCTCTGAATGAGTGGGGTCTTCAGTTATTTGTAGCATCCGTAGGTGAGCAGTTGCTCATGCATAGCCACCCTTTTGCTGAATGTGCAGCCCTCATAGGAACATAACAAAAGCGTGGCTCGGTCAAGCCAATGGTCCATCTAGCCCAGAATCCTTTTCTCACAGCGGCCAACCAGATGCCATTAGGAAACTCACAAGCAGCACCTGAATGCAAGAGCAACTCTCCCCTCCGGAGGTTTCCAGCAACTGGTATTCAGAAGCCTTGCTGCCTACAGCCAAGGACAGGCTTATGTGCACAGTCCCATTCTACTTTCTGCGTGTGATCAAGGGCTTAAGGGACTTTGGTTTCTCTCCTTCCAGAGTCAGGATACACACATTTAAAGCTGGTGATCTCTAACGGGGCACCCATGGACACACAAGCTCCCACAGAGGTCTTCTCTGATGCCCACAGGATTCACTTCCCTGCACCTCCCCCCTCCTCTTGAAAGCAGCTTGAATGAAGACATTGTGTTGGAGCCAGTAGAGTAAGTTGTGGTGTGCACTTGGTTGCAGGGTGTGTGCAGTGCACATGGGCTCCAAAAGGTTGGCAGCCCTGGTTCTAAGATATCTACTCTGGAAACTGGGTAGAAGATTTCAAGCACTTCCTGGCTGAGGTTGTACCATTCTGGTGCTTTTAGTGTTTCCATCTGACATGTAGAAGAAAAAACAAGAAAAGGAGAGAGGTTGGAAATCCACTATTTTTCTCTTACATTATCAAACATTTTTAGGGTTTCAGTCCCACCACATAGGTTTATCCCGGATGTAGGTGTTGTTGACCTCTGTATCACTCTGACTTGTTTATATCTCTTAAGAACTCAAGGCTGTAATTTTATACTTAACACTTAACCTGGGAGTAAGCCCCACTGAACACGTGTAAGATTTTGCCTTTAATTTTGGAATGAAGTCAAATTCTAGTGTGCGTTTGTGCTTTTCAGAGAAGAAAGAATTCCAGAAGGTGAGTTTCTTCCATCTCAGCAGCACTTGGGTGAGACATGCCCCACCTAGTGATATTCTTGCCTCCCCCCCCCCGCCAGCCTTGATATGCAATTCCTAAAGGTGCAGGATGAGCCCTCTCCCATCTTTCTCACCAAATAAGATTTATGACTCCTCTCTTTTGAGGCCTTGCTCATCTTTGCCTGCTATCTCATCCTGATCTATACCATCCATATTTTGATTCAGGTTACTGGATCTATCTTGTGTTTTCTAGAGTCAGGGACAGACCCATACAGCAGCCTGATGCATGCCACCCAGGAGCGGTGTGAAGAAAGGAGGGGGAATTGTAGTCCAGCAGAACTTGGAGGGCCGCAGGGTCCCTTACCTGCTCTAGCAGGTGTGGGTATCTCAACAGGCTTTTGACGAGCAGCATCAGACGAATCCATCTTTTCCACAGAGCTTTTTAAACCCTTCTCATGAGTGGTGGTTGAGCTAGCTAGATGCAAAAAGGGGACAGGAGGCTCCTGCACTTTTAATAGTTATTTAGTAGAGGGGATTTTGGCGTACAACAGTTAAAGGTGCTCCCTGTCCTTTCTTTGCACCATGGCAGGTTTTTTTTTGCAAAGGTCTAGGATGTGGAGGGGGAAATGGCTGTGCAATTAAAGTTTTAAGCACCCCAATTCCCTCTCAGCCCTGATTGCAAGGTGAAGCAGCCTTTAGGTTGAGTTCCAACCTGTAGCTCCGTCTCAAGTGATCAAAGGATTTTGTGGTTTTTTTGGTACAGATCTGTTTGTCAGCACATGCCTTGGTCTTGATCAGCCTGTGCAGAGGAGAGGGCAGCCGGGTACACTTGCTCTGGACCTCCGTGTGCTATGCTGACCAGGCAGTCCAAGCAGGAGCTGGCTGCTTTTTTGTTTGAGTTTATAACTTTATTCCTGGCTAGGCCTCAGACAAGATCTGTGTGCACCTGGTCCTCAGTGTATGGTGGTCCCAACCTCATTTCAGATTTGGGGTGTGTACCCACTCACACACGAAAACAAAGACCACCACAGCCAATCACAAACGAACAGCCACACCCTAGGCCAACCCCAACCTCTCTCACCACCAAAGGAACACAAGTGAACAGCAGAGAACCTGCACAAGCAACGCTGACACAAAACCCCACATATATTAAGTAAAATAGAAACATCACCACCCGACCCCACCCCCCATCTCCCCCCCACCTCTTTCCCCCTATTCTTCCTAATGTCTCAACAAATGAAACTGACTACATGGTAAAAATACGATAGACAGACATTACATATACTTTTGTAAATCAAGAAAATCTTTAATAAAAATGCATTTAAAAAAAGATTTGGGGTGTGTATGTGAGTGGTACAGGAGCTCAGAAATCACTGCTGTTTAATTGTAATGTGTCAAAGCGATGATTGGAGGGCACATGATGTAGCAGTCTTACTGAAGCTAGCCAGGTCTGCTGGCCATGCTGGCTGGGACTGATTAGAGTTGGAGTCCAACATTTGGAGGACCTGATCCAATTTGCTATGGAAACTACTGACTTTGGGGGTGAGGCTGGTACTGGTTAAGGTCCCTTGCAGAGAGAGGCAACTAGATTTTGCCTTAGGAGTGCTGCCCCACGCACTGATCTATTCCATGTGCTCCTGTGGGTGGTGTTTTAGTGCCAGAGTTCCAATGGGGAATTCCACTGCCATGGCGATTCCGTAAGGAAAATGCGTCAGAAGCTCCTGCTCAGTGTTGTGTCTGGTGTCTGCGATTGCCTTGTGGGACTTGCACTACAAGAAGCTCTGAGTCCTGCCTTTGCACATCATTGAGCACATCATTGGTTCAGAAGGAACCTCCGGCGTGTGCACACGTGATGGGACGATGGCAACCTAAATCTGCTGAATTCCGCAAAAGAGGTGCTGAAAATGGATGAAATGGTGGAAAACACTGCTCAACTTTCCTCTCTGTCATCATTTTATTTTGTGCTTGTATTAATAGCCAGACCTGTGAAATTCATGTACTCTTGTGCTATTTTGGTGGGTGGGGCTGGGGGAACTGGCATACAGCTTTGCTTCTGAGCAACCTCTGCTTTCATCATGGGTACGTTTACATTTTTGGAAAATGTTCAAGAGGCGTTTGCTGAAGTCTCAAGTGAGAGGAGGGTCAGTCAAAGCTTCTGGCATTCAGAGATTAGTCTCCTCTTTTCACACTGGGGTGATGGCTTACTATTTATCTGCCTGTGTGCCAGATAAGTGGAGGGGGAGGTCTGCCTTGTTTCACAGGGAGCTGCAGCTAATCCGTGCTTCTTGCTCTGTGTCTACCACCCAGCCACACGTCATCCTCTTCAAATACGCAGCTCAGGTGGCACAGCTGCTCCTGGATTGTACCATTTCAAACTGCTTGTTACCTTTCGGTGGGGTGGGAGAGACTATTAAACTCTTCCCTGTATTCAAAAAACAAACATCAAAAACTAGATGGCCTTGCTATCCTCATCTGCTTTCCTTACATAGGGTTTCCCTTTCCTCTCCACTGCCCCATGGCAAAGCATTCAGGCATGTGATTTCCCCACCTGCAGTCAAAAGTGGTACACTTCTTTCTTCCGCCGTCAGTGTTGGAAGCTCAGATATACAAGCCAGGTGCCCCGTGGCTCCTTCAACCAAGATTGCACCTGCCAAAACAGAATGCCTAGTTGCCATTTTGGGGCAAGACAACGCTAAAGTTTTATTTTTCAAATGATGGACTGACTGTGGTAGATTCTCAGTGAAACATCTTCCTAGTTCAGATGACAATCTTGAGCCAGGCTAAAAACTTCGAGAACTTAAAGAAGAAAAAGCACTTGATCCAGGGATGGTCCACATATCCTTTTCTTAATGGTGTCTGCTCCTGCTCTGGCTGCACAGAAAAAGCATTTTGGTTCCTGAAATTCATTCCAATTGTGCAGATAAAATATAACTGATGGAATTCTACATGATGGGGTGTTGGTGTGTAAAAACAGTCCAGATCCAATGATCCCCCCAGTTATGCACCTCCAGATGGTGGAGACGTTGGGCACCATCCTGGCGCCCAGGCATCTTCACTCAGTCGCAAGTGGTTGATAGGCAGGTGCAAAAGATGCCTGGCTAATTTCGGACACTGACCTCAGTTGTAGTTTCGGATTAATTTCACCCTATATTTTCTGTTTTTTCTTTCTTGTTCTCATAATTTGTGAACCTTTGAGCAACCTCAAACAACAGCCCTGTAAACTAAGTCAGAATTATTATCCCTGCCCTGCCTTTTCCAGATTTTTTTTGGGGGGGCCTGAGACTTAAGAAAGAATGGCTGACATAAAGCCACCCAGTGTTTTCATGGCAAGATTTGTAGCTCAGGCTGCGTATACACTATACATTTAAAGCACGGGGCCTTCATGAAAGAATCCTGGGAACTCCACAGAGCTACAGTTCCCAGCCTCCATAACAAACTACAATTCCCAAAATTCTTAGGGGGAACTCATGTTCTTTAAATATATGCTATACCAGCACTGATTTTTTTCCTGTAAGCTGTACACTCAGTTCACTTGGGCCAGTGAGGAGATCCAGCTGTCCTGGCCAGTGCTTTGTGTGAAACCAAGTATGTGCCCTAAAATGGGGGGGTTGGACTCGATGGCCCTTGTGGTCTATTCCAATTCTATGATTCTATGTGGCCCCAACGTCCTGTGCAATGTTCCTCAGCAGGCATCCTATGTTTAAAGTCTTCTTTGTTTGTAGAATGTTTGGAAAAACATTGCTGTCTATAACCCGTGTCCTTTTCATTCCCTTAATCCTTGAACTTGCCATGTTCTGTCAGGCATGAGATCTCCCGACATTGGCAGTCTTTGCCCCGAAGAGACTACAGTGCATACAAAACAGAGGGAAAGGATGTATGATTCACCCTCTTCTCTCCCCCCCCCCACAAAAACATGATCTGGTTTCAGAATTATGGTGATAGGAGCTGGGGTGCAATTGAAAAGGCTGTTTGCTAGTTGAAATAATAATTTTAATAAACTGTAGCCCCAGTGTAGAATCAGAGCTGAAATCATTGCTAGCTGTTTTCTTGTACTTTCAGCATTCTTGCCTCTCCTTCACTGCCAAACTGTTCAATGGCAAAGATTATTTCATAGCAACCTACCGGTATTTCCAAAAGTTTTCTGCTTTCAAGCCTTGTTCTGCTAAGGGTTAAGGTGCTATTGGTCTGCTCCCACCCCTTTAAGGTGTGCTTGAGAATTTTCCAAGAACCATTAGAAGCCAGGCATCTGGGTTCCAGCAGCTATTTATAGCCTGGATAATAGATCAGAAAGCCACCTGAGCCTGCCAGCTGCCTTTCTGCTGGGTTTTATTTGAATGCTCTTCAGAGGCAACAGAGTGCATAACAAACAGTCACTCCAAAAAAACTCCTGTAGGCAGTTCCTGGTAGAGCAAGTGAGGAGGCTTGTAAAGCGGGGAAGTGGCTTTGGGAGGCAGCTGGGGAGCTTCTTTCACTGGGCATCAAGAAATACATAATTCCAGATATGGATATTTCGGGGGCGGGGAGGGGGACACCCATACATGCAAATATTGGGAATAAATTGAAATATTTTCAGCTTGACACTATAGGCCAGGCCTCTGGGCAAAGAGTCAAAGCTGCCTTTTCCCACACACAAATTTCGTGCTTCAGCAGACTTTTGATTCCAAACCGGGGGGGGGGGGGGTGCATTTCTGGAAATTCTAGCTGCATGGTGATACATCTTTGTTTTGATGTTTTAAAACTGGGCCACTGTCTTAGTCACAGCCCTCCACTGTGTAGACCACCCTGACTGGCCCCCATTCTCCAGGTGGAGTCCCAGCCTCACCAGGGCCGAAAGCTGGAGGACATGCAGATAACCTTTAAACCAGGGGTCAGCAACCTTTTTCAGCCATGAGCCGGTCCACCATCTCTCAGACCTTGTGGGGGGCTGGACTATATGGGGGGGGAATGAATGAATTCCTATGCCCCACAAATAACCCAGAGATGCATTTTAAATAAAAGCACACATTCTACTCATGTAAAAACACACTTATTCCTGGACCGTCCGTGGGCCGGATTGAGAAGGCGATTGGGCCACATCCAGTCCACGGGCCTTAGGTTGCCTCCCCCTGCTTTAAACCTTTTGTGGCAAGAGGCAAAGTCTGCCTGGAGGCTCCTGCCTACTCCCTCTCACCCCCCCCCTTGTGGGCCGTAAGTCAGGCTTGAGGAACCTTAGGTCTGGGAGCTGAATGCGGCCCTCCAGACCTTATACCTCTTCCCAGGTCACACCCTCACAGAGAAGCTAGCCAATTATACAAAGGTAAAAATTCATGTCAGCGGCTCAGCCTACGTCTGCCCCCTGCCCACCCCCCACCCCCGGTGTGTGACTCTCTGGAGGAGTGCATCCTTTGGGCTTAGGAAGGTTGGCCATCTCATTTGGAGCAGCTAGAAAACACAGAGGAACACGTCCGTCCCTTGATTATTGGACTGCTAGTGGGAGGCAACAGAGGCTTCTAGTAGTTGGGCCGTGGGGCTTCTGGTCCAAGGTTTCTGTGTGTCCTGTGTGCTGGTTCACTGTGCCTCTTCTGACCATGCAGGCCTATCCACTTCCAAGCTGATGGGCTTCTGGAATCAGGCCCTAGTCATTGGTGGTGGTTTTCGCCTTTTAGGATTCCTGAAGTCTTGCTGTATGAGATGTGGGATTTGAAATGGTGCATTGAATACTATAACCTGAGAATTCCAGCTTTCAGAGAAGAGCAGTTTTGCTGTCTTTCTTAGCTGAAGAATTCCAAACTGTTGTACTTTCCACACGTACAATCTCCACAGACTGTGTGTGCCTCAAAGAGTGTCTATTCTGTGAAGGCCCTTCTTGAGCCTCTGAGATGCATGTTGCACATGGCCTCCTCCCCACATCCTGTTTCGGCATTCCTCTTTTACGCTCCAAGCGTGCCAGTCCTGGATACATGAAATTTCATGGACGGCATCTATTCTTAGCCCACCAGCTAGTTGAGTAAGTCACGTTGCCCAACAGCAGTCATGAGTTCAAGACTTTTGAGGGTGGGGAAGGGAAGCGAGATAAGAATAATAGCTGTAAACACAGAGAAGGGGGAGAGGAACATGACTGATTCCAGCCCAGATGTTTTAAATTCATGATCATCTAGCTCATTTGACAGGAGAGCTATAAATTACGGGGTTGTGTCTGTATTAACGGAGTCTGTTTGAGAGAGGAATTTTGTAGAGTTCTCTAACTTCTATAGCTGCAACAAGAGTTACTTTAATGCTGGATGTTCTCCCCCCCAGACTCCAAGCAAAGCCTGTTCCCACCTCTGCTCTGACCTTTATTTCTGGCCATTCTGACAGTGTTAAGCAACAAAGAGCATGTCTTTTGTAATAGCCATTGTGACCTAGTGGTTCAATAGGGATGGGGAAACCTGTGTGTGTGTCCACCCTGATATTGTTGGGACTCTGTTGACCCAGACAAGCATGGACAGTGGTCAAAGAGGATGGGAGGTGCAGTCCAGAACAATCAGGGTTAGTGTCATGGGGAGGCCTGGGTTCAACTTTCTTCCTTGGTGGCCTTGGGCCACTCATGTGCTCTCAGCCTAACCAACCTCTTAGGGTTGTTGTGAGGATCGGAAGAGAGCCTTGTATGCCCCTCTGAACAACTTGCAGGAGGGCTGGGATAGAAAGGCAGCCTATGTACCCAGATCAATATAGGTGAATGCATGGACCATGCTTGCGTACCCCTTACTGCCGTCATCTAAACTGTGGCCCAAAAGGTGGGCTGAGCTGCCCCTCTGTTTTCTGTGTGTTTTGACATGAGCCCCCACCCCCTTAAACACATAACATACATAATTCTAGCCAGAGCTTCTGTTGCAGTCTAAACCTAGAGCTGCTGCTGGGAAACTGTTCCCTTCCTCCTCCGCTGCCCCCCCTTCTTCTGCCCAAAGGCACAAGCTGCTGATTCCCCCTACCAGCTCCTCGTGACTCTAAATGGGAGGAAAGTGCCTATTACTCTGCAAATGTCTCATCTGTGATTTGGAAAGGGATGATGGAAAAGTGCCAGACCAGCACTCTCTGTGCAGTGACGAAGCTGCATGCTCGGCACTGGGGGCGGGGGTGTGGTGCGCCACCCGTGGGGATGTGGCGTCAGTCCTGGGGGGGGTGTGGCGTGCCGCCCACTGGGGCATGGCACCTAGCACAATTGGGGTGCACGGCGTGTGTCCAGGGGGCGGCCATGATGGTACCCCCCTGATGGTGCCAGGGGTGTGCGCTTCCCCCCACCCGCCCCCGTTCCTCCACCAGTGGCTCTGTGGGGATGGTGTGAGCATGGCTTATCTTTTACCCTCAATTCCTCAGTGTGCAGAATTGGCACATGGGAGAGTGCTTTCTCCAGATATCATGGACTCCTGTCAACCCAATGCGGTCAGAGAGCAGGTGATAGGAGCTGGTGTCCCAGGTTAAGGAACAATGTTGGATGTGGAGCTGGGCAGGGCAGGCTCAAATCCTTTTTCCAGCATGGAACAGATGTGGTAGCCTTGTCAACCATTGTAGATCTTCCAAATCTCCTAATAATCCTCCAAGTAACTCCTGGGCTGCATGTGGCAGAGTTTGGCATGTGGATTTTTTATTAGCTGACCCAGAATGTCAAGCTGGTTGGTTTTGTTTGTTTGTTTTTTGCTGTGTGGTGAAACTGGTCCTCAGTAACGGTCCCTGGGACAGTTAGGGCTTGCATAACAAGTGCACACCTCTTAGCTTGCTCCCAGTGTCAGCACACCTGATGTATATGCAAAGGTGAGCATGAGTGACAAGGCTCCAGCCCAGCCTTTGTGCCTTTCTGTCGAGCGAGTGGCTTCTGTCCCAACTGTGTGGGTGATGCAAATCTCTCCTTTGCTGCAATCAGATGAGGCGAGTGATAATGGCTTGGTGTGTGGAAGAGGAAGGGCAGGTTCCAGGGTGGAACCTGGGGGATGCTATCTCCCCGCCCACGTCGAGACATTTGCCACCTGTGCTGATCTCCTCCCACAGTTGTGACAGGTCCATGATGTGTGGGAACTTCTTTTTTTAGGTCTTTTGCTGTTTGCCTGTTGTTTTGCAGCCTGCCAGGGCAAACTTCCCCACCTGCACCTTCTCCTTCTGCACCCAAAGAGTGCATGAGAGCAAAGCAAGGCTAGAGGGAGGAGGACAACACAGGCATTGCTAGCTTCTCTTCAAAGATGAAGAAATGGCAAATTCTGTGCAGAGTTGCCAGGAGTGTGTTGCAATCTCAGATCACATAGTGCATAAACTATGTATAAATGCCAGGGACTCTAACTACCTTCTTATTTCTGATTGGATATAAGGCCCTAGCACTGGGCACGATCCAGACAAAAGTTAAGAGCTGAAGTCCACTTGCAGATGAGTCTGCCTTATACTTGCCTACTGTTATCTACACTGATTAGCAATGGCTCTCTGGGATTTCAGAGCAGAGGTCTTTCTTTCCCATCATTTTGTACCAGATCTTTCCAACTAGAGATGCTCAGGATTCAACCTGCTCTGCTTTTGTCCCTGATATTCAGCAGGTGCTTCCCTGTGGAAATCAATAGCACTTTTTAAAAGGGGCCATGTTTGGGCTAGACTGCTGCCACTGTTAACTGTTAACAATTCCTGTTTTGTCCTTGTGTTGCAGTGTTTTTTTAATCTCAGGTGTAGGAGGCTTGTGAGGGAAGCAAATCACCAGGCAATAGGTTTTTGCCTCTTCTCTTGATCACACTCTGCCCAGCTGTAGCAATGCCAGCTCCTGAATGGGAACTCCATGCATGTGATTTTACAGTTCTGCAACCACATCACAGTCTTTTTCTGAATGCCAGCTCCCATGCCACAGGTTCTCTCTTTTGTGCCTTCTAGCTGTACTGGCACATGTGTAGAGAGCAAGAGAGCCTTTGGTTATCTCCAGGGATAGGATACTTAAAGATTTCTTTATCGCATCTAGCACAGAGCTTTCCAAACTCTGTGTCGCGACATGTTTGTGTCTCGGCTCCAGTGTGTAGGTGTGTCGAGCGAATGCTCCCTACGCCTCCCAGGGCTGGAAAGGGGTCAGTTTAACCTCCAGTTTGCTAGTAAAACTGAATTACTGTGTTGCGAAATGATGCATGTCTAAAAAGTGTGTCACCAACATGAAAATTTTGGAAAGCTCTGATCTAGCAGTTACATTCGTGATCGCTGCTGGTTGACTCACTGTGTATAGTCATAGAATTCAACATTTTCAGACCGGGAACCACCTTTTAACCCCAATGTACATTTAAAGGTAAAGGGACCCCTGACCGTTAGGTCCAGTCGTTTCCGACTCTGGGGTTGCGGCGCTCATCTCGCTTTATTGGCCAGAGCAGCACACGGAAACGCTGTTTACCTTCCCGCCGGAGTGGTACCTATTTATCTACGTGCACTTTGATGTGCTTTCAAACTGCTAGGTTGGCAGGAGCAGGGACCGTGCAACGGAAGCTCACCCCGTTGCGGGGATTCGAACCACCGACCTCCTGATTGGCAAGTCCTGGGCTGTTTGGTTTAACCCACAGCACCACCCGCGTCCCGTACATTTCATAGAATCATAGAATCATAGAATCGTAGAGTTGGAAGAGACCACAAGGGCCATCGAGTCCAACCCCCTGCCAAGCAGGAAACACCATCAGAGCACTCCTGACATATGGTTGTCAAGCCTCTGCTTAAAGACCTCCAAAGTAGGAGACTCCACCACACTCCTTGGCAGCAAATTCCACTGTCGAACAGCTCTTACTGTCAGGAAGTTCTTCCTAATGTTTAGGTGGAATCTTCTTTCTTGTAGTTTGGATCCATTGCTCCGTGTCCGCTTCTCTGGAGCAGTAGAAAACAACCTTTCTCCCTCCTCTATGTGACATCCTTTTATATATTTTTTACCATATATTTGTATAGTGGTAGTTTTTTGTTGTGACCCACCTTAGATCAGGCTGCGACCCATCAGTGTAGGGATGAGGAAATAGTGGCTCTTTGGGTGTTGTTGGGACTACAACTCCCATCACTCCTTGCCATTGGCCATGCTAGCTAGGGCTGATGGGAACTGTAGTCCAATAGCACCTGGAAAGCCATAGGTTCTGCCCATCCCTTTAGTAGTGGGCTCTGACCCATCAGTTGAAGACCAGTGCTGCCTAAGTACCACAGGTAGGGTGTCAGCTGCAGTTTCTGCAAGTGCAGGATTTGGTTCTAGATGCAGGAGAGGGCAGGAAGATGGAGAACAAGTTCTGTGATGAATAGTTGAAGAAGGGGAGACTTGTGATGTGACAGCATTCTTCAGATACCGGAAAGTGCAAGGAGTTGTTTTCTGCTTCCTTGGAGGCAGAAGTAGATAAGTTATTTTATCGTTGCCTATTACAGTGGCACCTCAGTTTTCGAACAGCTTAGTTCCCAAACCAACGCTGCAAACCCGGAAGTAGGTGTTCGAACTTTGCCTCGGAAACCAAACGTGCTCCTGAGCTTCCATTTTCACTGCTGCACAGCTCATTTGAATCCCCCACATAGTAATTAAGGCTTTTTTCATCCCGTTTTACCCTTGCGTGGCAAATTTAAGCCCCCCCCCCCAATCGTAATTAAAGCCTTCCATTTCTGACTGCAGTATTCTGAGGTGATATTTGGTGCTTTTGTTTTTGCTATTTTTTGTGTTTTTGTTTGTGGGGCTTTTTCATTTTTGTGAATGTGGCTTGTTTTTTCTTTTGTGATTGATTGATTGATTGATTGAGTGACTGTGGAAATGGATAAAAGCCCCCCAGCCAAACAATGACAATCATCAGTGCAGGTAAGAATTTTTATTATTGATTATTTTTATCATCTACAATACTATCTTATTTATGTTATAGTACAGAACATTGATTATTGCTTTCATTTTATGGATCAATGATCTTGTTAGATAGTAAAATTCATGTTAAATTGCTGTTTTAAGGGTTGTTTTTAAAAGTCTGGAACGGATTAATCCATTTTTCATTACTTTCTATGGGAAAGTGCACTTTGGTTTTGGAACGCTTTGGTTTTGGAACAGACTTCCAGAACGGCTTAAGTTTGAGAACCAAGGTACCACTGTATTGCATTCCTACCACATTTTTCCCTCCAAGGACCTGAAGGTGGCAGACATAGTCTCTCCTCTCACTCCATTTTATCTGTACAACCACCCTGTGAGATAGATTATGTGGGACTGCCTCTGAAAATGATTTGGAAATTTCAGCTGGTGGAGAATTTGGTGGCCACGTTGCTCACTGGGGCAAGATGGTTTGAGCATACGACACCGATCCTGACCCGACTGCACTGGCTGCCAATCACTTTCTGGACCCAATTCAAAGTGCTGGCATTGACCTATAAAGCCTTAAATGGCTCCGGACTTCAGTACCTCAAGGACTGCCTTTCCCTATATGAACGCAGATCCTGTGATCAGCCTCTTCTTTGTGTGCTTCCCCCACAAGAGGGGGGGGCAACAACAGAATGGGCGTTTTCTGCAGTGGATCCCCATCTGTGGAATGCTCTCCCCCAGGAGGTTCAGCTAGTGCCTTCGTTACATATCTTTAGGCACCAGGCAAAACCATCCTTCTCCCAGGCCTTTGGCTAATTAAACAATATATGGCCTTTAAAACTGTGTTGGGGTTATTGGTTTTTTGTTTTGGTTTTGCTATAGTATTATTTTTGTGCTTTTATATTGTAAGCTGCCCTGTGATCCTTGGTTTGAGGACAGTAAAATAAGTAAGTAAGTAAGTAAGTAAGTAAGTAAGTAAGTAAGTAAGTAAGACTTATAGACAGTGCCTAGACCACCCAGTGAGCTCCATGCCCTGGCTGGGTGGGGTGAGGAGTTCAGCCCTGGTCTTCCAGGTCCTAGGCCCCACCTTCACTATGCAATTAAAACCCTTTTGTACCACTTTAAACAGTCATGGTTTCCCCAAAAAACCCTCCTTGTGACTAGCTGTGCTAGAATAAGTTCTGTAAAACAATTTCTTTTAAAAATGGAATGAATTCATTGTGCTGCATTAGAGAAAAGCAAAGTTTTGCATAATTTCTGCTTGTCGAGAATCCAGCTTTTCCTTGGCACAGAATTGCTAATTGATTGATTTTAGAACAAAGTTTTCACGGTCCAGGCAAGGAGGGTGGTTGTAATCAGTTTGTAGCTTCAGTCTTCAAGCTTCAGAAAATTGGTTGGGTGTAACCAATAAACCAAAGCTTTGATTAAAGTTTAAAATTTGATCTAGATTGATTGCCATTTATAATGCAAGAGAGAACTGTGAAATTTATGATTCCTGAAGGACATTTTTTCTGGCACACCTTGAGCCAGATTTTATGAAAAGGAATAATTCGGATTGCTTTTCTTTCTGCTTTGGTCCAAAACCAGCAGTTGTGTATGCCTTTTGCTGATCGTACTTTGAATTATTATTATTATTATTGTGATCACCTTCTGCACAATGTACAATAAAGATATCAGAAAACAACAGAAATATTTAAAACAGAAAGCATGCAAAATAGACACAGGTCTGGGGAACCTTTAGCCCTCAAAATGTTGTTGGATTGCAGCTTCCATTGGTGCCAGCCAACATGGTCAGGGGTCTGGGCTGATGTGGTTCAGCTGCATCTGGAGGGCCACAGATTTTTCATCTCTACAGTACACAGTGTGAGAAACTCAGATACATAAGCTCAGTGCCAAATGGCTCCTAAACCAATGTTACAGTCACCAAAACAGGGTGTCTAGTTGCCAGAAACTGTAAGCACACTGGACCTAAGAGTTTTTACTGTTGTTCTTAGTGTTATAACGACAGTTCTAAAACCTTGTGTCCCCCCCTCCCCCCAAGGATTGACTGACTTTGATTGATTCTCAGTTAAGCATCTGGCTAGTTCAGAGGACAACCTAGAGCTTGGTTAAGAACTCTGAGAACTTAAAGAAGAAAAGCCACTTGATCCAGGGGCCATCCACATATATATTATTCTCTACCTTCCTCTTTTTCTTAATGTTGACACAGACCATTTATAACATAGAAATATTATTCACAACTGTGAGCAGGGCAGTGGGGTGGGGTAAGTGAAGACAAGCGCCAACAATTAACTACAGTGTACACTGCTCCTGCTTAAATCATGTCCTTCTAGCTCCAAGGGGATACTTTTTGCTGAACATGAGAACATGATATGGGCAATTCAGCAATGGAGTCAGGGATGAGGAACCTTTGACCCTCAGATGCTGCTGCACTCCAACTCCAATCATCCTTGATCTGGGGCTGATGGGAGCTGGAGTGCAACATCAGCGGGGGGAGGGCAGTGCTGCAGGCCTTTATTGCTTTGAGGCTGGATCAGTACTTGATCAAAATGCAAATATTTCATCTGTGAACTGCCCTAACAACTAGTCAGGAGTGCTGGGGGCAGCAGGGAGAACATCAGCTTTTGTAGACAGGAAAAATGAACTGCTAGTTAGGTATAACAATATGAACTGATCCAACATCTGCATAGCATGTACCTGACCTCATACCAAGTGTTTTGCCTAATAAGAAGAGGGGTGATGTTATCGCTGTGTGCTGCGTTGGTAAGCCATGGTTGGAATATTTTTGTTCAGTAAAATTATGATGTTGACAAGTTGAAAAGGATTAAGAGGAAAGCTATGAGGAAGATCAAGTATCCTGAAGAGGAAAAGCCAAAAGCAGCGGATATGCTTGTTCTGGAGAGATAAGATTAAGGAGAGAGATGTTGACTTGCTGTTGTTTAAAAAATCAAAAACAAAACTCAAGTATTTAAAGAAGAATGTAAGAAAGGGAAAAAATAGGAGAATAGGAAGTTAAAGGGTTTAGATTATTGGATGGGTGAAAGCAGATTTAGAGTAAACATAAAGAGATTTGGGCAGGTGGGCGGGGAAGAGGAGGAGAGAGAAATCATGACTATATAAGAGCAATTCAATGAGTTGTGGAATCTCCTTCCTTGGAAATGTTCAAAGAGAAGTTAAGATAGATGTCTGTTAAGGATGAGTTTTGAGTGTAGGCCGGCCTGTCTTTCTGGTATAGCTTTAACCAGAACGGGTTGTGATAGCCCAGCCAGTGATGCTTCAAGCATAGAATGACAGGAGGTCTCAGGTAGAAGGTCTGGGACAGATTTGGAATCTGTGTTTGAGGGCACTGCTGCTTTGGTGGGTCATTGACTAGGTGGGTCATTGATTTAACTAGATGGACCCCTCATCTTGCACAGTGGAAGGTAATGCCTTGGTGTGTGTCCTTCGGCCAGACAAGCTGTTCGCCAAATCCTCCACTGCTTATTTCAAGCTGCAGTAGAGGGCCCAGCGAGCAGCCCTTATTATTCAATGTAGCATCAAGCAGTTCTAGGTTTTGCTTTTGTTTTTTGGCTTTCTTGAGGTCAGGACCCCTTTGTCCTTGGCAGCTCCTCTCGTCATTATCTCAGTTCTGGTCCTGAAAGAAGCATCATTAACTTCCCTCTCCCTGTTCCCAGGCCAGTGGACAGGGGCCCCAGTGCTGGCAGGACAGTGGATTCGTTCCTAAGTGGGAGATGTCCAAGAACGTATCTGCACGCTTGGTTCCTGCCAGGGCGTCTGCAAGGGGACCCCAGGCATCAATTTGCCTTCTTGTCTGCTGTGTCCTTTTCTGATCTCCATGTGGCATGAGAGGTGAAGCCTTCTTTGCAACCGAGTATTGGTTTCCTATCCTGTCCCTTCTTCCAAGTCAAATCAAGGCAGAGGTTTCAGAAAAGGCCGTGAAGTGCATTTGAAGCATTTCCAAGTGTGTGTGTGTGTGTGTGTGTGTGTTGGCATTAGTAGTTCCCACCCGTATTTGGAATGGAACCTGGGATCTTCTGCATTCAAAGTGTGTTCTCGTGTGCTGAGCTACGGTGGTTTCCCTTTCCCTGGCGGTCAGGATCACAAGAGGTATGGCATCCATACAGGAGCCTCATGATCAGCAGCAAGGCTCTTCTTCACCATGGAGCTTCAGTTCCACGCTTCCTTGCTAAACTGGTGCACTTAAGCAGTAGGCACGGTTTAAACAGCTAGACAGTGAATATGATGATACTCCTATTTTTATTGATATTTATTTATTTAAAGCTTTTATAGCTCGTGCTTTAGCTAAAAAGGCTCTCACAGCAGCTTACAAAAGTCAGTGCTAAGACAGTGCCTGCCTTCATGCTCATGATTTAAAAAGACATGACACTTAAGGAAAAAGGGCTAGGAGGGAGGAGGGAAAAGTAAAGTCGAGCACATGCTCTTAAAGTTACAGTGTATAAACCTTTGAAAAAAGAGACATACCAAAAGCCATGTGCATCACATTTGGGAGAGCCAACATGTTTTGGGGGCATATGCCATAAGAATAATGTCCAAATTTCTCTTTTAAAGGCTTTTATTTGTTTATATTTTTAATAATGTGTTTCTGCCAAAATCTCAGAAACCATCTTGAGGTAGCCTAGACCCAAGTTCACCACACTTCCCAGGTCAGTGTCCGCACTAGCTATCCAAACTTAGAACTATAATATTTTTATCAATGGAGTCTTGCAAACATTGTCAGAGTCCACTTCCAAGTTGGTTCACCCCCACTAGCTCCTCAGCTTGTGTTTGCTGTGTTAGTGGAATGAAGTGTTGCACAAATGAATTCCTCTTGTGTTTGTTTGTTTGTTTGATTGGTTGATTTTAAAGAGTATCTAGCTCTCTGTAACTCCTAAATTGTGTGCTCCTTAATGAAAAATGAAATCTCCGTAGTTTCCTGTGACTCTGAAATACCCACACAGAGAGGAGGTTGCCCAATGCATCTCTGCAAAAGATTTGGTCTCTCCTCGTTCCAATCAGCCTTGGGCTAGAATAAATCATCTATTTCTGCAGCATCTATTTTTATATTGTAGTGTTCATTTTCTCTTGAGACAAAAACACAGCAGAATCATTGGCTCTCTGAAGATGCTGCTTGTGTCCTTAGAATCATAGAATCATAGAATTGGAAGAGACCACAAGGGCCATCGAGTCCAACCCCCTGCCAAGCAGGAAACACTATCAGAGCACTCCTGACATATGGTTGTCAAGCCTCTGCTTAAAGACCTCCAAAGTAGGAGACTCCACCACACTCCTTGGCAGCAAATTCCACTGTCGAACAGCTCTTACTGTCAGGAAGTTCTTCCTGATGTTTAGGTGGAATCTTCTTTTTTGTAGTTTGGATCCGTTGCTCCGTGTCCGCTTCTCTGGAGCAGCAGAAAACAACCTTTCTCCCTCCTCTATGGGACATCCTTTTATATATTCGAACATGGCTATCATATCACCCCTTAACCTCCTCTTCTCCAGGCTAAACATGCCCAGCTCCCTTAGCCGTTCCTCATAAGGCATCGTTTCCAGGCCTTTGACCATTTTGGTTGCCCTCCTCTGGACACGTTCCAGTTTGTCAGTGTCCTTCTTGAACTGTGGTGCCCAGAACTGGTCACTGTTCTTGCCATGAGTTAAGGCATTGGGTTTCCTCTCTTCCGGTCAGGAAGGACACTGTGGGGTCCTCTGAGGTTGGGTGCAGAAGTGGTGCTGATTCTCACCCTTACACTCTTGCAAGGCAGAGAAAACTGGCCCTCCAGTCTTGCTGGGTTACAGCTCCCATCGGCACCAGCCAGCATGGCCAGTGGTCAGGGCTGGTGGGAGTTGTAGTCCAACAACCTCTGGAGGGCACCAGGTTAGAAAGGCTGACCTATTGCACTCTTGAGGGGGCTGAGGATGATTTTCCATGATAAGAGGATAGGTGCCATTGTTTTGCATGTCTCTATGAGTAAGAGAAGCAGAACGAAAGATGCAAAGTGGCAAGTATATGGAAATTGGCGTGGGTTGTGCAATGTAGAACAATTGCAGAGCTGTAACTTTACTGGCAACAGATTAGGACGGCCTCTGTGACCTCAGATGATGATTCTTCTTTGCCTTAAAATTCAAGGTTTATATGTGAGTTTTCAGTATTCGCACATACAAATCCTATTCTAAGAGGCAAACATCAGGTGATGAACATAAGAAGGATGTAGCTGGATCAGGCCCAAGGCCCATCCCGTCTAGTGTCCTGTTCTCACAATGGCCAACTTGGTGCCTAAGGAAGCCTTCGAGCACGGCCAGCATCTTTGGAGGTGGGCTGCCTGCGACAGAGGAGGGGAAACACCATGGCTTGTAGCCATTGACAGCCTGTGATGCTCTAGAGCTTGTTGGAGTCCATGGCAAATTGTAGTCCAGCAACATCTGGAGGGCCACAGGTTTCCCATCCTGATCTATATATGGGGAAATAGGGAGATAGGTATCCAAACTCTTTCTCTTGGAGGGCTGAGGCTCAAGATCCAGTGGAAAAACATGACTGGGCAGTGCATATGAATGTGTTAGCATGCCAGCTTCTTTCACCTTCAGTGTAGTCTCTGCATTAACTCAAAAGCAAGAATGTAGGCCAGGTGAGGATGGTACCTGGAGGAAGCAGGCTTCATTTTTCCTGTACCAACCCATCACCTGCACTGGGGCATTGACTGAGCCTGCAGCAAGCCACTAATTCATGCAGTGTGGACATGGAAATGTGGCTGGACTGAGGAAGAACTGGGATAGTCCTGGTGGCTTTGGGTGTTCAGAAATCTAACTCTGTTGCATAGGATTATGGGGATTCAGGGGTTTTTTTGGGAAGGCTTAATATAGTTAATATGTATTTCATAATTTCATAGACCACAAATATATAATTTTTTCAAGTTGTGTAGAGCATATTTAAAAACAGTACCAAGTATGGAATAACTAAGATAAAAGCCACCAATTTGAAGGACCTATAATGAAAGACAGCATTGCTATAAAATAAAAGGGGTCAGAACCAGCAAGTAGTTGTTGTTGTTGATGATGATGATAATAACAAGTTAGCAAATTTGGAAGAGTAAATCACAAAATTACACACA
This sequence comes from Podarcis vaucheri, assembly GCF_965113315.1. Classification (NCBI taxonomy): domain Eukaryota; kingdom Metazoa; phylum Chordata; class Lepidosauria; order Squamata; family Lacertidae; genus Podarcis; species Podarcis vaucheri. The sequence goes on from NC_138760.1 coordinate 2,133,554, forward strand.
CCATTGAAGCAGGGGTGGGGGGTGTTCTCCAGATGTTGTAGGACCACAACTCCCTCATTTGTTGGTCTTGATGTTATATCATCGTGAACCACCCTGGCTGGTATAGAAATGTTTGAAAATAAAATAAAAATCCTAGAGAGGGAGCACAAGTTTCTTGAAATGTACTGCTTTTTTTGCAGCTGAACATTGAATGTATCCAAAGCCAACTTTACAACTTGTTGAGACTGTCCCACTTCCCACTTCTGCTGGAATTTCTTTCCCCCTTCCTTTCTTATATAAAGGAGAGGAAGAGGAGACTATATATTCCAAGCTGTGCAAGAGGACTTAGGCAGTCTTTGGCAGTTGTTATAAATAGACCAAATGGATTTTCGTCAATGGTGGGTTTAATTCACCCGGAGTGGCTGAGCGGATCTGCTCTTGGAGGCTCCTCAAGGATTGCAGTGTTCCAGTTGTGCATCCTCAGATGGGGCTGCTGCTTCCTCTGCCCACAATAGCTGGAAACGAGAGGATCCTGGGTAAACGGGGGGGGGGGGAGAGAAGCACCCAAACCACTTCCTTCCAGACTCCCCAAAGAGACATTCCTTTCCCTGCTTAGTTTAGACAAGTTCAGAAACAAATGTGTTGGCCGGGGGGGGGGAGCTGCTTGGGGTGAGAGAAGGAATGATTTTGCCAGATGGGCTGAGGACAGCAGCTTTGCCGGGAGCTGGTGGTCTGAGCACCGTTGGCTGCTTTGCCTAGGCAGTAGAGCCTCAGGAGCGAGCCAGCTTAGGCTTTGGAGGTGTGCAGTTTTTTGCCAGCTGCAGACTATGGGGGATGGGGCAGCAGCAGCATGTGCTGGGAATTTGGTGCACTACCAAGTTTGGCTCATGGCATGGGGGCTGAGAATCTGGAAATGGGACTGTGAAATGCGACATTTAGCACACCAGCCAATTGCGCGAGAGGTGCTACTTTACCCACCTGCCTGCCCCCATAACTTAGCATAGTGTTTCTAGTCCTTGTATCTTTTAAAATTATTATTATTATTAATTGCCAAGAGAAGGTGTAGGTGAAGGCTACCATAACCTGCAAGTGGGATTTGGTAGCAGCCTAGATCTGATTTCTTCCAAATACATGCTGTTCTTTTTCTTTATTCACAGCTGCCCCTTCCAACCCAAAGCTTCCAGCTGTGCTTAAAAAGGGAGGGAATCCTGGCTGCTTAGATTTGGATTGCTGGACTCAACAGTCTCAAACAAACTGGACTGGAGAGGCCAGCCCCTGCCCCACCAACACATGAAGCAACTGCTTGCAGATTCTTTACAGCACAGTTCTATGCATGCTTACTTGGAAATAAGCTCCACTTTGTTCAGTGGGGTTCAGGGCTGTCTTAAGCATATGCAGCGCCAGGGTACAAAGATCTGCCCGGTGGCCCCCCTGGCGCACGGGAGGGCAGAGCCAGCCGCCTCAGTGCCTCACTGGCTCGGCAGCCCCCGAACTCGCAACAGAAGAGCCCACTGTGGTGCTCCGACCAACGGGCAGGCTCTTCCTCGGACTCTCGGTCTGGCGCCCCTGAGAGCCCAGTGCCCAGGTGCCCCGCACCCCTAGTGCCTATGAGTAAGGCGGCCCTGGTGGGGTTTCTTCCCAACTAAATGTGCATAGGATTACTGTTCTAGACAGGCCCAGCTCATGCTAAGCGCCTTTCAGTTAAGTTATATACAAGCATTCTACCCACAGCATTACGCTTGGGCTAGTGCTCCTCCGGGTCATGGGATGGGGAGATAAACTCTGCTTTTGTTTGCAGTGGGAGACGCACTGATTAGGGCAGGATGAATGAGGTTTGTGCAGGGGACTACGATCTCTCTCTCTCCCACTCCATTTAAATCAAGACATTTCTTAAAATGGGGACGGTTTTGGTCAGGGCCAGTGGATGAGGCTGGATTAGATCAGCCTTGACTAACCTGGCATGCTCCCGATATCTCTTGACTACAGCTCCCATCATCCCTGATTACTTCCTGTTTTGGCTGGGCTTAGTGGGATTTGGAGTCCAAAACCCTGGAAAGCAGTAATTTGGAGGAAAGCAGGGTTAGATGGTAGCTGGTGTAAAAAGTCTGTGTGTGGAGGGGTGGATTTTGGATGGTTGCAAGATGTGCTCCTGCAATTATGGAGAATAATGTGTGTAACAGGAGAGAAAATAATCACAGAGGTGCATGTTTTAATGGCGCAAGCATGGTGGGTGGGGGAAGCTGTCACTATTTGTTTATTTGCATCCACAGATGCCTAATCTCTTGCTCAACCACATTCCATTCAGGACTTCCAACAAGCAAGGGCCCCACTAGCTAAGAGAAGAATTGCATTTTCCCAGTGACAAAATACTAGGATCTGAATGCTGGAGAAAGGGATTTTTTTTTTTTTCAAATGGGGGCTGTGGATTCTTTTGGTATTGCTTGTTGCACAGAAACACCATGGAGATGCCCCTGAAGCCCGTTCAGTCTCATTCCATGCAGGAATCGCAGTAGCTTTGCACAGCCAGCCAGTGTTGCATTTCCCAGGGTACAGAATGCTGCACTTGTGAGGAGCTGGCAGATGTGGTGGTTTGAATCCAGCGTAAGTCGGTTGTCTTTGGATCCCATTGAAATCAGTGTGAAAAGTTAGCTAGTTAGGTTGGTATCCAATTCTGTCTCCGTGCCCAGGGATAGTCTCATGAGATTGCGGAATTGGCATTATTACAGGTGCCACAGATATAATATCCCTTCCGTCTTTGTAAGAAGAAGAACTCAATTGCACTTTGGAACTCTCTCCCTGTTGAGGTCAAGCGGGCGCCTTCTCTTTTTTTTATATAAAATATTTATTGAGATTTTACAAATTATATCAGACAAAACAATACACATAAACACAAACAAAAAAGAACAAGTATAATTTCAAAACCTTATTTTCTTAAAACTTATTTCACCGACCTCCTCATACCTCCCCTTTCTGCATTCCCATTTCAAATATTTAGTTCAGCAAATCCTCACCCTTAATTTTGTCTAATTGTCAGCCTTTCTTTTCTTTTAACTTAATCTTTACAACTGTACTCCATTTAATTTTTAAAGCCACCTCATTCTAACACACACTGATTTTACAATGTTTCTTAAGATAATTCTTAAATTTCTTCCAGTCTTCTTCCGTCGTCTCTTTTCCCTGATCTCGGATTCTGCCAGTCATTTCTGCCAATCCCATATAGTCAATCACCTTCATCTGCCATTCTTCCAAGGTGGGTAGATCTTGTGTCTTCCAATACTTTGCGATGAGTATTCTTGCTGCTGTTGTATCGTACATAAAGAATGTTCTGTCTTTCTTTGACACCAATTGGCCGACAATGCCCAGGAGAAAGGCTTCTGGTTTCTTAAGGAAGGTATATTTAAATACCTTTTTTAGTTCATTATAGATCATTTCCCAGAAGGCCTTAACCCTTGGGCACATCCACCAAAGGTGAAAAAATGTACCTTCAGTTTCTTTACATTTCCAACATTTATTATCAGGCAAATGGTAAATTTTTGCAAGCTTGACTGGGGTCATGTACCACCTATAAATCATTTTCATAATATTTTCCTTTAAGGCATTACATGCCGTAAATTTCATACCGGTGGTCCACAACTGTTCCCAGTCAGCAAACATAATGTTATGACCAATGTCTTGTGCCCACTTTATCATGGCTGATTTCAATGTTTCATCTTGTGTATTCCATTTCAACAGCAAGTTATACATTCTTGACAAGTTCTTAGTATTGGGTTCTAACAATTCTGTTTCTAGTTTTGATTTTTCCACCTGGAAGCCAATTTTCCTGTCCAACTTGTAAACCTCCATTATTTGATAATAATGGAGCCAATCTCTCACTTTGTCTTTCAATTTTTCAAAACTCTGCAATTTCAATTTGTCTCCTTCTTGTTCCAGAATTTCCCAATGTTTCGGCCATTTGGCCTCCATATTGAGCTTTTTCAAAGCTTTCGCTTCCATCGGTGATAGCCACCTTGGGGTTTTATTTTCCAATAAATCCTTATATCTTATCCAAACATTAAACAAAGCTTTCCTTACAATATGATTTTTAAATGCTTTATGTGCTTTGACCTTATCATACCATAAATATGCATGCCATCCAAATACGTTGTTAAAACCTTCTAAATCCAAAATGTCTGTATTTTCAAGAAGTAGCCACTCTTTCAACCAGCAGAAAGCTGCTGATTCATAATAAAGTTTTATGTCTGGCAGGGCAAATCCACCTCTTTCCTTTGCATCAGTTAATATCTTAAATTTTATTCTAGGTTTCTTGCCCTGCCAGACAAATTTCGAAATATCTTTCTGCCACTTCTTGAAGCAATCCATCTTGTCCACAATTTGCAATATTTGAAACAAAAACAACATTCTAGGCAATACATTCATTTTGATCACAGCAATACGGCCTAACAGTGAAAGCTTCAGATTTGACCATATTTCTAGATCTTTTTTTACTTCCGTCCAGCATTTCTCATAATTGTCTTTAAATAAGTTCACATTTTTTGCTGTCATGTTAATCCCCAAGTATTTCACTTTCTTGACCAGAGTTAAACCCATTTCATTCTGGAACCCAAGCAGGCGCCTTCTCTGTATTCTTTTCAGCACCTAGTAAAAACCTTCTAGTTCAGACAAGACTGCCTGCCCAGATGTTTAGAAGTTGATGTGAGTTTTAATTTGTTTTTTTTCTATTTTTTGTATGCTCTAAATCATTGCTGTGATTTTTTTAAAGTGAAAATTTTGTTTTAACTTTTTTGTAAACAGCTTTGAGGTTTTTTCTCCATTAAGCAGTCGATAAATTTTATGAAATTTTTAAAAAATGCTTTTTATTGGTTTTCCAAAACAAAGTTAAATAAAACATAGACTCTTACATTCAACATTTTGTATCTTCTTATTTACCATCTGCATTATCGCGCCCGGGCTTCCTTCCTTCCCACAATTAACATCCTCTCTTACAGATTCTTATTTACACTCTGTCCACGTCACAAGATTTATATTAACCCTGCTACAGTCTTTAAGCTTCTACAGTTATTCCGTATGTACTCAACAAATTTACTCCACTCCTCTTCAAACTTTGTTACTTTTTGGTTCCGAATCTTATAGGTCATTTTCGCCAATTCTACGTATTCAAACATTTTCGTCTGCCACTCCATTAAAGTTGGGATTTCCTGGGTTTCCCATTTTTGAGCCACTAGAATCCTAGCGGCGGTTGTGGTGTACATAAATAATTTATGATCCGCTTTTCTTAATTCATCCCCTGTTATCCCTAGCAAAAACGCCTCTGGTTTCTTTGGGAAGGTGTATTTAAAAGTTTTTTCATTTCATTATAAATCATGTCCCAGAATTTTTTAATTTTTTCACATGTCCACCACATGTGAAAAAATTCACCATCTTTTAATTTACACTTCCAACAAGCTTTGTTACTCACTCTGTACATTTCTGCTAGTTTAAGCGGAATGATATACCACCGGTACCTCATTTTCATTAAATTTTCTTTTAAAGTAGAACATGCCGTAAACCTCACACCTTCATTCCATAATTTTACCCAGTTATCATAATCAATATTATAATCAAAATCAACTGCCCATTTTATCATAACTTCTTTTGTCAGTTCGTAAATTTTATGAAATAAATTCTTGAGAAGCTAGGATGACTGTGCAACTTTGAAGCACAGAAGTTTGTTGTTCCATAAGCTGATCAGGCTCAGTGGTTCTTACTCCTAGGTAGTGGTACATGGGGTTATAGTCAGTGCTTTTTTTCTTAAAAAAAATGTTTAGGGGCACTTTCATTCTCCTACTCATATTGAAATAGTGCCCCTAAATGAAGCTAAACTTAGATTCACAAAATATTTAGGAGTATGCATACCCCTGCATACACCCCAGAAAAAAGCACTGGTTATAGCAGGGGAGGGGAACTTGTGGCCCTGCAGATGTTGTTGAGCTACAGCTGACCATTGGTTGTGTTGCTTGAAGCTCATGGGGCTGGATTCCCCATCCCTGGATTGCAGCCTTAGGCCTCAGCCTGGCTGCAGAGAGATTTCCTTGATTTTTCCCTTTAGCTATGAGTAAGTTCCCAATGAGATGTTGGGAGATGGCAGAAGGGGGCTTGCTCCAAAATGACCATTGCCAGCAGCATCTCTCCCTTGCATTTCCCAGAAGAGCGCCTAGAGTTAATCATTCAGATCCTCAGGGGATTGAGGGGAGGAAGCAGGAAAGAGATGCAGCGAACAAGCAGCAGAGACAGTAAAAAAAGTGGGGGAAGGGAGTGTGTACACACAGCCGCAAAAGCAAGGAGGGCCTGGGGGGTGGAGGAGAGGAGGAGGACACAGAGAACGTGCTCCTCCACTGAAGAATGGGGCAGGCATTCAGGTGGCCAAGGGTCCTGCAATGAACAGTCCTCTGCTTGAAGGTGTTCTGCCTTTGATGGGCGGCTTCTGGTCCACATCTGGTTTGAGGATCAGGAGCCATAAAAAGGACCAGCAAGAGCCTTGAAGTTACCCATCGCCCCTTGGCATGCATTGCATTTCTGCTTAATTTACAGTGATGATTTCCAAATGTTCGCCAAACCATATAAATTTGGTTGTGCAAAGCAATGCAAATGGGTGTCCTCTTTTATCCTGTGATTCATTTCCTTGTGCAAGTCAGCCACTTTTGCAGGCATGCTTCCTGCAGGTAAAGATTTGGAGAGTTCCTTTGTCAAACTCAGTTTTCCTGGTCTTTCCTCACCTGCCCACCCCACATCCTGTACAGGCTCTGCCTGCCTTCTTGGCCTACTTTCCCCACTGGACTTTCAAACTCCTGAGCTCCTGCCCTGTGGGGGCTCTTGCTTTTCAGTCAGCCACTTTGGCCTCCCATTTGGAACCCGCAAATAGGTTTGGCCACTCCTGTCTTGAAAGGGGCTAGAGGGCCAAGCCTACCAGTGGGACCAGCCTTGGATTTTGCTAACATTGCCTTGGGGCCCAGGGGTTTCTCTGTCAGGAGGAAGTTTCCAGGGAATCTCATCTCCCTCCCTTTAAAAAGCAACAAGTTTTTATCCCTGACCGTTGTGAAGATGTGCTTGAAAAAGACTCTGGGCTATGCCCAATAAAATCTTTAAAAACAAAACACTGACCGTGTTGTGATCAGCATGAGTTATACAGGTCATAAATTTAGTTGTTATAAGATTTGAGCATCTGTGGAATTCACTATTCCTTTTTAAACACTGCATTCCCTCTCTCCAAATCACACTGTGATACCATTTCCCACAATTCACCCTGAGCATAAAGAATGTTTGACAGACCTACAGATATGTAGGGGGTGGTGTGGGATTTGGGCTAGAGAGACATCGTCCAGAGGTGGTGGCAATGGTGGAAAATTACTGTTATAAACATGGCAGGTTATATCTTGGAATCCTACCTCTTAAGACCAGCTCCTGTTGCAAAATTCTTACAAGGAAGGGTGCAGTCCCTGTGTAGGTCATGAGATGCTCACACACACACACAGGTACTGGCACCCCCCATTTTGCACATGGGTTATGTTCTGGGTCATTGTCCACTTTGGCGGAGTGTGTGGAAGCCCATCTCTGCCACGCCACACCCTCTTGCGGGTCCGTAAATGGCCCTTGCGTGTACGTTCACACTTTCTTTGAACACATTCAAAACTGTAGTGTATAAAAAGTGTCTAATGAAATCTTCAAACAACACAACAGGCAAGTTTGATACAGATCCTGGTAGGATGCAGTTAGTCACTGTTGTAACAGTGTTAGTGATTAAACACACACACACCCCAAAAGAAAGAAAGAAAGAAAGAAAGAAAGAAAGAAAGAAAGAAAGAAAGAAAGAAAGAAAGAGTTAGAATTCTTATAGCAAAGCTTTTCAACTTCTGCCTTCATGCAGGTGAAATCTGAAACATTTTGCTTTAAGAATTTGAAGTGCCTTTTCCATTATAAAATAAATGTGTGTGCGTGTGCATGCACACAGGGTATCCTTGTGACCCAATCAAATGATGCTTAGGGCTGGTTTTCATTCCCTGATTACTGCAGTGAATAGAGCACAATGGCTATGATGCCACCAACAGAGCATTCACGTCTCCCCCATTGTATTGGCCCAGGAGCCTGGGTTTGGGTGGCACAGCAATCCAAGCTTGATTTTGACTTCACTGCATTTTCCTCCTGTCCACACCAGGGGATGTGTGATCAGGCTGCATGTACCAATGTAGTGCTTATTCATGGTAAACTAGCAGCTTATTTTGACATGTGAATGTGAGCAGTCCTTTTCAATGGAATACGTTCACACATTCAGCTGCCGTCAAGTGTAAAGAAATGAAGCAGTGTTCCTGCATGGGTGAGCCAGCCCTGGGAAATTGGGTTTGAGAGCAGGACCAGCCCAATGGTCCGAAGAGTTACTGGGGAAGGTGATGGGTTTTTCGGGGTGCCACTGTCCATCTTGAAAGGTATCTCTTCCCCTCTCCGATTTATCACATGCAGTGTAACCAACAGTATCCAAGATTAACATTTGTTTGTTTCACCAAGTTTCATTTGCTTTACTCTTCCAAGCAATCTGAGGGGTGAAGGGTAAGGATATCTCTCAAAACATTCCCTGTAATGGCAAGAGGAGGCCACCTAGATTTGGAGGAAGGGGGGCAGGAGTCAACTTCTGTAGCAACCACTCATACGTCTCAACAGCTGCAACACTTGTTTGAATCCCTGGTTTAATGTTAGCAAGATTCTTAAGAACTAATTGGATTACCCGTCCCTTATTATTCCATTGCAAGCCTGCACATAGATACTGGAACTTCAGACCAATCATGCAGCCTTTCAAGATCTGCTGACAGAGCAGTGATCAGGGTATGTGCATTTTAAAAAATGTATCTAGACAAATGCCCTTTATAATTCATGATCTGAGGGTCATCTGCCAGAACTGCTGATCTTCATGGAAGCTGCAGTGCTATGTGTTATTATTGGCTTTGCTGCTCTGATGTCACAAAAACGCTTCTCAACTTTCAGCTAGGAGACGGGATAACTTGAAGTCTAAAGACTCAGTGAGTTCCTTTTGGTACATCCCATTCAATGCAGTGCTATTCAGAAGTAAGCCGCCTGGGGCTTATGACCAGATTAATTGGGTACAAGAGTCAGCAAACTTTTTCAGCAGGCAGCTGGTCTACTGTCCCTTAGAACTTGTGGGGGGCCGGACTATATTTTTTGGGGGGAGGGGGTAGAATGAATTCCTATGCCCCACAAATAACCCAGAGATGCATTTTTAAATAAAAGGACACATTCTACTCATGTAAAAACACGCTGACTCCTGGAGCGTCTGTGGGCTGGATTTAGAAGGGGATTGGGCCGGATCAGGCCCCTGGGCCTTAGTTTGCCTACCCATGGGTTAAGCTATCTAAATTTGACTGCAGGTCAGTTGAGCTGCATTAGATGGAGCCTTTCACTGAAGCAGGTAGAAGCCAAATTCTCTTTGCTTCTTAGTGCATTGATTGTTTTGTTTTGTTTTGTCCCTGATGCAAACGAACTATTTTGTCTATAGTTCTCATTGCAGTTCACAATGGCATTTTGTCAGTGATAAGGCCCATTGTGTTGAACCTGAAGGGTTTCAAATCCCTGAACCAGTTGTTACCTTTCTGCCAGATGTATTTGAAATGGTTGCTTAAAAAATGGAAATCTGATAGTCCCCATGCTTCGCCCCAGCTTCATGTAGAAGAATAAAGTACATTATCTGGAAATACTACCAGCTTCGGCACACATGCAAAATGCAGCACTGTGGACAGATAAGACTGTTACTACTTAATTTCCCCAAATGTGGAAGTGTGACGAAAGATACAAGATTTAAAGAGAAAGTCACAGCCTGCATTGTGGCCCAGGCTTCCTCCTGGCTTTGCAGTTCACGTGATGGATGCATTCACAGTCAGCCTGCATCTTACGTGGGGGTTCAGGTCAAACGGTAATGTGTATATGTGAATAGGGTGCTACCCTTGGAGCCACCCATGTCTGGCCAGCCTTCCATCTATAAGGTGGCCAGAGAGGAGGAGAACGCCCCTACCAGTCACAGAGCTGGCACCTCGAGTGGGTCTAGCCCAGGAAGCAAGGCTGAGAGCTTGAAACCTCTTTTTGCACAGGGTAACCCCAAGGGGATGCAGCACACAAGAAGCCTTTAATCTCTCAGTGCCTGTACTGCACGACAGCTCCAGGACTGGAAGGGCTTTTCTCATGAGATCTCACGGTACAAGCTGACTTTGCGCGAGGTCTTGCCCACGCATAGTTGGAATCCTGCACACACCATGCGGCTGTACTGTGCCAGCAAATCAAATGTTTGCTTCAGCACTTTGCCTTTGTTCATGCACACTCCTTGAGATGCTTCTGCCTACGCTATATATTCTTTTTCAGTGCTACATATATTTTCAGTCATTGATCCAGTCATTCATCACCTCATGTAATTTTTAAAAATGTGAGTAAAAGTTGTTGATGAATCAGTACCATAATTGAATTACTCCCCAAAAACTGAGGAACAGGAGTGGGTCTTTTTTTTTTTTAAAGGAGTTTTCTGGTCTCACTTTGGTTGACTCTTTGGCCGGCCCTCACGGCCCTTCACTTCATCAAATCTGGCCATCTTTGAAAAAAGTTTGGACACCACTGATCTACATGGATTAGTTGCCCACCTGCCTATCTATCCCAGTGTAAGGCGTTGTGCACACCACACATATAAAGCACATGGCTTTCCCCAAAGAATCCTGGGAACTCTAGGTTACCCCCTTGCAGAGCTGCAGTTCCCAGCACTCTGAACAAACTATAGTTCCCAGGAGTCTTTGTGGGAAGCCGTCTGCTTTAAATATGTGGTATGGATGCAGCCCAGGACGCTGATGGCCTTTTTCCCTCTTGAAATGCTGAGCAAGGGTAGAGAAGCAGCTCTCATGTAATTTGCAAATTCTTCTCTAGCTGTTCACCTTAGTGGCAATGGTTACTCACCGCAGAAGAGTAGGCGAGTAACTATTTACAAGCTTGCCTGAATGGGGAGTTCTGACATTGCTCTCAAGAACTGAAGAGAACTGAAACTTTCCAATGAGTTTAAAGCCAGAAGTGGAAATTCCATGATGTTAGCTGAGCCTAGAGGTGTTCCTTTGATTAAAATCTCAATATTCAAGCAGTAAAGGGTAGCTGGTTAGTGCTGAGGTCACTGCACTTGAGAAAGTTACAGCCCTAGGCAGGGCTTTTAGCCTACTTTTCACCTCACTTCATTGTACAGCGTTTACACCAGCCATGTGCCTCAAAATCTTAATCTCAACAATTGATTCCCGTCTGCTTGGATTGGAATAGTTTCACAAATAGATGTTTGTTTGTTTTTAAAATTAGTTCCTGGACCATAAACACACAGCAGGTGGTTAATGGCAGAACTGGAACTTGCCTGAACTTGGGAGATGACTGAGATCATTCATAGCTTGGGAGAAAGGCAATTTCTGTGGAATAGTCATCTGGAAAGCAGCCACTCACGAGGATAGGATCAAACCCCATGCTAACTGTGCTGTCGATTAAGGCTGTGTCTATTTCCTGCATCAGGGATGGGGAAAGTAAGGCCCTCCAGCTCCCACCCACCCCAGTCAGCATGTTGGATGATCAGGGATGGCAGGTGTGCTGTCCAGCAGCACCTCAACACTTCGCCTGTCCTGAGACTGAGAGCCTGGTTCAATTTAAGGGAGCTTTCTGTGTTCCCAAGAGGCACTGCTGGACATTTCACAGGAACGTAAGAAGCTGCCTTGCACCAAACCAGCCCGTTGGTCTGTTGAGCTCGCTGTTGTATGCTCTCCCCAGCAGCACCTCTCTATGGTTTAAGACAGGAGTCGTTTCTCTGAATACACTGGGGGTTGAATCTGGGACCTTCTGCATGCAAAGTCAGTGTTTCTGCATTGAGCCATGGCCTTCTTCCCTGTAGCTCCCAATGCTTGTGTATACAGCATCAGCATCAAGAGTTTTTGCAGGCGATGTGTTGGCAGTTCCCAGTGCGGCCTATGAGTCTAATAATAAAAATAAATTTATTATTTATTCCCCACTCATCTGGCTGGGTTTCCCCAGCCACTCTGGGTGACTTCCAACAAAATATTAAAAATACAACAAAACATCAGACATTAAAAATTTCCCTGAACAGGGCTGCCTTCAGATGTCTTCTAAAAGTCAGAAAGTTGTTTATTCCCTTAACATCTGATGGGAGGGTGTTCCACAGGGTGGGCACCACTATCAAGAAAGCCGTCTGCCTGGTTCCTTGTAACCTCACTTCTCACAATGAGGGAACCCCCAGAAGGCCCTCGGAGCTGGACCTCAGTGTCCGGGCTGAACAATGGGGGTGGAGATGCTCCTTCAGGTATACTGGGCCAAGGCCATTTAGGGCTTTAAAGGTCAGCACCAATTGTGCTTGGAAGCATACTGGTAGCCAATGTAGGTCTTTCAAGATCGGTGTTATGTGGCCTCGGCAGCTGCTCCCAGTCACCAGTCTAGCTGCCGCATTCTGGATTAGTTGTAGTTTCCAGGTCACCTTCAAAGGTAGCCCCATGTAGAGCACATTACAGTAGTCCAAGCAGGAGATAACCAGAGCATGAACGACTCTTGCGAGACAGTCTGCAGATAGGTACTTACAGCTTGCGTACCAGATGGAGCTGGTAGACACAGAATTGAATTGTGCCTCCATGGACAGCTGTGAGTCCAAAATGACTCCCAGGCTCCACACCTGGTCCTTCAGGGGCATGGTTGCCCCATTCAGGACCAGAGAGTCCTACACACACACACACACACACACACACACACACACACTGTCCCCCCAAAACAGTACTTCTGTCTTGTCAGGATTCAACCTCAATCTGTTAGCCGCCATCCATCCTCTAACTGCCTCCAGACACTCATACAGGACCTTCACTGCCTTCACCGATTCAGATTTAAAAGAGGGGTAGATGAACATACTGATGACCACCCAGCCCAAACCCCTGATGATCTCTCCCAGCAGCTTCATATAGATGTTAAAAAGCATGGGGGAGAGGACAGAACCCTGAGGCATCCCACAAGAGAGAGCCCAGGGGTCTGAACACTCATCCCCCAACACCACTTTCTGGACACGACCCAGGAGGGAGGAGCGGAGCCATTGTATCCCAGGGAGGGTGGGATACAAATAATAAAAATATTATTATTTATAACAGTGCCCCCAGCTCCTCTAGATCAGTGTTTTTCAACCTTTTTTGGGCAAAGGCACACTTGTTTCATGAAAAAAATCACAAGGCACACCACCACTGCGTGCAGAGAGGGAGATGTCAGAGCCCCGCTGCTCTCTATGGGGAATCGGATGAGAGCGGACCGCCTTTTTTTAATCTTTCGAATTTTTCAATTTTCCCCATGGCACAGCAGGCAACATCTCGCAGCACACTAGTGTGCCGCGGAACAGTGGTTGAAAAACACTGCTCTAGATGACATCCACCTCTAGGAGAATGTCATGGTTGATGGTATCAAAGGCCGCTAAGAGATCCAGCAGAACTAGGAAACAACTTTCACCTTTGTCCCTAGCCCACCGGAGATCATTGACCAGTGCGACCAAGGCAGTTTCAGTCCCATGGTGAGGCTGCCTGAATCCTGATTGGAAGGGATCCAAATGGTCCACATCCTCCAGGTGTGCCTGGAGTTGTTCAGCAACCACCCGCTCAATCACCTTGCCCAAGAATGGAAGATTTGTGACTGGATGATAGTTGGCCATATTGGCTGGGTCCAAAGATGTATTTTTAAGAATCGTTTTAATAAATGCCTCTTTCAGTGGGTCTGGGAAGGCTCCCTCACAGAGGGAAGCCCCCCCCCCCCCGTGGAGCCCATTGCCCAGCCCTGCCCAGCTCGCTTTTGTAAGCCAGGATGGGCAAGGATTAAGAAGACAGGTGGTTGGTTTCATTCGTCCAAGCAGCCTGTCCACATCCTCTGAGGTAACAGATAGGAATTGATTCCATGCAACTCGACTAGACAAGACTCTAGCACTCTCCCGCCTCAGCTCCCCTAGCATCCCTATGATTGCTTGATTTAAAAAGTCTTTAATTGGGTTGAGGCTTGAAAAGGAGCGCCTCGTGTTCCAAGGAGCTGCTGTTTATGGGGTAGAACCCAATGGATTCTTCGAGTAGTGCCAATGAAGTCAATGGACATCAGGTTTAATAAATGCCTCTTTCAGTGGCATTTCAGTGACGAGTGAAACCAACCACCTGTCTTCTTAATCCTTGCCCATCCTGGCTTACAAAAGCGAGCTGGGCAGGGCTGGGCAATGGGCTCCAGGGGGGGGGGACTTCCCTCTGTGAGGGAGCCTTCCCAGACCCACTGAAAGAGGCATTTATTAAACCGACTCTGCATATGACTAATGCTGGATGTTGCCCATTGTTATTATTTTATTTTGCTCTTCCTTATTGACTTTGTAAATGTGATGTTGACCTTCGGGCTCAAATTAAGTCATGGCAAAATCTCTTCCCCAGCTCTTCCAAACAGCCGCTGGCTGTGAAAGGCAGGGATCTCTGAAGCAGCCACCCCCACCTCTGTGTGGCCTTCTCTCTGACGCAAGCAGCACGTCTGCCTGGGCGCAGCTGCAGTGTCCGGAGCCTGGGCTGCGAGGTCCCTGTGGTGCTGTTTGCTGCCTTCACTTTGGGAGGGAGGATGAGCTAATTCAGCAAAAATGTGCCCCCTTCCATTTGGGGAACTGCTTCCAGCACAAAGAATGAATACATTTGTTCCTGAAAGCAGAGTCATCCATGTGCGATTGCAACACCCTGTGTTTCCAATTAACGCACTCGATCTGTCCTGGGTGCTTCTAAAAGAGGGGGACGAGGTGGGGGGGGGAGTTAGGCCTTGTAGCACGGAGATAGTGCTGGCAAAGGATCCACTTTGGAATGCACACAGGGCTGGCAGGAGTGGGATGGAGCAGCCTCAACATGTTGGATCCCCACAGCCTTGTAACGTTTTGTGCGGGATGTGCGTCACTGCAGTGCCCTTTGGCGAGGGGCATGGCAGGGTGGGCGGTGCACATGCCGCATGTGCCAACAGCGGGCTTGGCACTCTCCTTCTGCCTGCCATGGGAAATGCTGGGACCCTGGGCTTTTTATTTCACCATGCTCCTCAGGGTGGGGAAAATGTGTGCAAGTTTTATTTTTTCCTCTTTTTTCCTCCCCCCCCCCCCGGAAACAATATGCAGATGCTGAATTTGGCCAAACTTCCTTAGTGCTGCAATGTGGCTTTTCTCCCCATCATACTCTTCAGTGCTGGCAGGGCTCCAAAGACCTGTGTCTTAATATCTGTGTGTTCCAAAAACGGCAGACTCTTTTTGAGGAAGCCTTCCTAACACACTCTCTCTCTCTCTCTCTCTCTCTCTCTCTGTGTGTGTGTGTGTGTGTGTAAACATCCTGATGTCATTATCCTGTTACATCACCCCCTTTCAGTACCAGCAGCATCCGATTGCGTGGAGGAAGGGTGGAGAAGCACTTGGTGGCGTCAAGGACACTGCGCAAGTCAGGGCCTGGGGCTTCCTGGAATTTCTGTAGCTGCACTCACTGACCTAATATTTCTCCCCTTCATCCAAAGTCCACAGGACAGTTCACAAAATAAAAAATCATACAATTATAGAGCCATCATCTACTCAATCGCTTCATATGGGGAGAAGCAATCCTTGAGGTATTGCAGTCCTGAGCCATTTAAGACTTTATAGGTCAAAACCAGCACTTTTATTGGGGGCTGGAGTGCCCACCCACCAAAGTGTTAGGTTTCCCCTGCCACTGACCCCCTATTTCCTCCCATCCCCAGTTTATTTTGCTAGTGCAGTGGTAGCAAAGCTCTGAGAAAGCTCTTTCTGTGCAATGGAAGCTCTGCACGAAGACTAAGGCATTGAGGCCTGGACACCAACTTCCATCAGCCTCAGCCAGAACAGCCAATGGCCAGGGAGGATGGGAGTCGGGGTCCAGAAGCATCTGGAGAGTTGCAGCTTCAGCCCTCCCCCCCCCCCATTTTTTGCTAAGGGTTGAGAGTATACGAAGAACGGACAACGCTTTGGTACAGAAGTTCCTCCTGGCTGGCTGGCTGTGTGCCTGAGCCAGGGACCCGGTCAGCAGGGAGAGGCTTTGTGTGACTGAGCCAAATAAACAAAAGCCTCTGCTGTGCATGTGTGTGTTTGTGTGTCGCTGTGTGTACGGACACACATACCCCACTCCGCATTGCAGCTGGTATGACTCTTGCAGGTCCATCTGCCAAGAAACAGCCTCCGTCGCTGCCAATTATGATTTTGCCTTTTGTGGAAGGGGAAGGTGGGGCTTTCCTCACCCGTTTTGGTGAATAAATATCCAACGTATAGCAAAGTTTTTGAGAGCTGAGTGGAAGGGCAGGTCAGACTGAATCCCCATGAGCCAAGCACATTCTCTCTCTGAATGGCTGTGGAAGTCCCTCCCCTTTGGGGCCGGAGATTGTGCAAGGCATCTCCTCGGCTTAAATCTGGACATTCCTTTTGTCTCCTGTGTTGTTTTCTGTGCAAACAAGCATTGAAATTGGATCAGGAGTGGACCTGGGGAGTGTCCCTGCTGGGTGGAGAGCGCTGCCGCAGTGCCAGAGCCAATGCAAACGTTCTCATGGAAAGTGATGTCAGCAGCCGTCACTACTCCTGTGCAAAGTCCGGGCCTCACCCTTGTCCCAAATCTTTTTCTTTTTCTTTCTTTTTGTGGGTTTTGGGGGACATGAAGGGGGTGCTGGCTGCAGAAGGTTAGAACAGCTCCAGAAGGCATGTCAGCCAAGCTACTTTCCAATTTGATAAAATCTAAGGTGGCCTTAGGTGAAACATCTCCATTTCACCTCTGCTAGGAAGAAGAACCCCAAAATCTGAAAAGCTGTCACCTGTGAGGCAGTTCACACGTGCCATGGGGTTTGGTGTGGAGAGTCCTGGAGGAAGTAGGATTGAGTGGGCCACAGCATTCTGCAGGTGGGGAGAATGTATATTGAAATGCATGTCTGCATGTTTCTCTGAGCATAATGCTGATGGGCTGGCCCCTGTGCCCATCACAAAGGTGCCCCCCCGCCCAAATTTCAGAGCACTTTTTAAAGTGTAAAATGAAAGCAGGGGAAGTGCTGAACAAATATTTGAGCATATAAACATGTACTCCTTCCTCAACATGGGAGTTGGCAGAGGATCGTAAGGCTGTAGGCAGTGCTTTTTTCCAGTGCAGTTCTGGCACCTCTCAGGTGGGTGCCATTGTGGACTGGCACTCCCCCTGCCCGCTTCTTGCCTTTGCATACTTCTGAGAAGCCAAAAGCAAACATTTCAAGTCAAAAGGGAAGCTGGCCAGCGTGTGTGAGTCTACCCTTTTTTTAGATCTATGTTTTTTGTTGGACAGTTATGTCCCTCATCCCCCAGCAACTCTTAAATTTTGAACTAAAGCAGTAATCAAGCTTTTGGCTTTTAAACCAGTGGAGAATAGACAGTTGGAGAGTAAGTGACTACAAGACAGGTGAGGAAGAGTCTTCAGGAATGTGCAACAGTGATTGAATCTGAATCTGGAGTAATTAATATTTGTCATCTGCCCCCCCCCTTTGAGCCGAAAACTTTGTAAAATACTTTCCAGAACTCACCTTGAAGTTGTTGCAGTAAGTCGCTAGAGCAGTATATGCTCCATTTCTCTTCAAAAAAGGAGACTGGATGAGATCTTCAAGCGTCCATACACTGGGGTTCACAAAGCGATTCTTGCTTATGAGAATGGAATGTTGCTATAAGCATCTTTCTGTTTGGCCGAGAGTTAAAGTAGCAGCATTTAAAGAACCCTCACTTTGGTTGGTTGGTTTATTTATTTGTTTATTTATTTCATCAGTGTATAGACTGCTCAACATGCTAGTTTCCAAACAGTGTACAGTGAAGGTTTAGAAGAGAAACGATACGAGAAAATCAGTTAAAATTAACCATAAAATCAGAAACTGTAAGCACACTGTACCTAAGAGTTTTTAATGTTGTTCTTAATGCTATAACCCACCCTGGAACCTTATAATGAAGGCTGGGTGATAAATAAAATAAAAATAATAGATAAATAATAAAAAGGGTCGTCAGCATTGAAGTTCACAATCATAAAGTCTAGAGGAACCTCCAAAGGACATCTAGACCAGCCCCCTACTGATTCATGAAATCCATTGCTGCAGCATCCTTGACAGTTGAATGAAAGCTATTACAGGACTTTTTCATACATTTTTGATGCTGGACAAGTAGCTTGACAACACCATTCGTAGCTTGGTAGCTTTTTGGATCCCTGGGTCTCGCTGTATCTGGATCCCTCTTCCCTCTTTAGACAGACACCAAGCTTCCAGGGTCTACCTTGCTTTCTTTTTGACTGGTACCTCGAGGTCCATCCAACAAAGGAGGTGGGTTGCAAAACACTGACTTGAGGGCACAGAGCCCATGGTTGATTGCACCCCATCACAAGCTACCCACTGGGATGACCTGTATGCACAAGTCCCAATCTGCTGATCAGAGATTACAACACAGCCTTGTTTGAGTGTGGATACAGCCCCTATGACTGAGAAGCAATTGGCAATTGCCTGAACTACTGCAAACCACCCTGCTATCCCAACAGATCCTGATCTGCCTCCTGTCTTGAGAGTTTTCAGTTATTGTTATTTTTCTAATTTTCATTGCCGCCTGGTTCATTTCATCTAATCCTGCCAGTCTTTGTTCCTGGTGCATCTGGTGTCATTCCACAGGGCTCTCCCTCTCTCCTAAGAATGAGCAGGCAAGGCGCACAAAAGCACTTCTCTTCCCTCGCCCTCCCTGCTTCTGCATTGACGTTGGCGAGAACTGCCTCTGCCGTCACTAGCTCTGTCCCAGAATGGCATCTCCACTTCCCCCCCTCCCCAGGAGGCCTCCTGCCAAGGATTTTGAGAAAGCCATTAAGGAAGCCTCCTGGAGCTTCAAAAGAGGAAATAGTAGAAAGGGGGGGGGGTGAATCTGGATGAGCCGCCTTTTCTGATCTGCTCAGAGATCAGTATTCATTAACACATCTGTGCATTTGCCTAAACAACTCTTATGGTAGCAAAGGGAAGTGGCTATAAATACTTTCAAGACTGCAGGGCCCTCAACTCTGCTTCTCTTACACTTTTGTAAGCCTGGCTGTTTTCTAACTGGGGTTCCTAAAAAAATGTTTTCTAACCCAGATTCCCTAAAAAACAAGGCCCAACTATTCTTATTATTACTTATTAAATTTGTATGCCACCTTTCATCTGTAGATCTCAGTGTAATTCGCAACATTTAATTACAATATAAAAACAACAAAATACATAATAAAAATAAGAACGACAACAAAGCAACAAACAAGCCTCCATAATGGACTGGATGAGAGCCAAAAAACTGAAGCTCAATCCGATGAGACTGAGGCCCTGTTACTGGGCTGTTCCCTAGACCAGGTCGGGAGGCTGCCTGCTCTTGATGGGGCTACAGTCCCTCTGAAGGAGCTGGTGCACAGCTTCGGGGTCCTTCTGGATCCATTATTGCTGCTTGAGGCTCAGGTGACCTCAGAGGCATGGAGTGCCTTCCATCGGCTTGGTGGCCCAGCTGTGCCCTATCTGCACAGATTATTTCAGATCACACATATACACACAGTTAAAGGCCAAAAGAACAACCTATAAAGTCTTGCTTGCTTGCTGTTCTTTAGATTCTGATTTATAAAATGAGCCAGCAAGAGACAGCTTACGCTCTGGCACATGCTGTCTTGCCGGCAGAGTTTGCTAGATTTCGGTTCTGCCGCTTTACTTTTGAAAGAATCACTCTGTTGCCTCATTGGACTCTGCCATGTACTGCTCCAGGCCAACAGCCCATCTAGTTCCTTGTAATGACTGACAGTGGCTCTGCAGGGTTTCACGAAGGAGTATTTCCCTGCCCTACCTGGCAATGTCAGGGATGGAACCTGGGACTTGGTGCAGGCAAAGCAGATGTTCTGCCACTGAGCTACAGCCCTTAAAGAAATGGCCAGGCAGAAGGAAATGGCCACTGGGTGGGGGAGAGAAGCTTTTTGCCTAAAGAGCTGCAGAAGAGGCTCTCAGTTCTCTTCCAAGGAGTGGCCAGCTCTGCTCCACTGAAGTTCCTCCTCAAGCTGGGAACTCCCTAAGGGCCTCCTTCCTTCCCCACGCAATAAATTGGTAAACTGAGAACTTGCCAAGCACTGGCACTTCCTGCTGTCTCCTGCTCTAGGTATCTACTATCTGAGTCAGACTGTGAGCCCTGGGCTAAATGGACCAGAGGGTAGTCCTAGTGTGGGACTGACAAAGATGTGTGGTGGGCTGTAGGATGCTGTAGCTCAGTATGGAGGGCCAGGGAGCCACTACCAGCCAGTGCAGAGCAGCAGTGGGGAGGGAACCTGAGGCTCTCCAGAGGTCCTTGGACTCCCATCTTCCTCAGCCATTGGCCATGTTGGCTTGGGCTGGTGGGAGTTGGAGTCCAGCAACACTTGGGCTCCCAGGTCTAGGCAGGAGTCTCTCAGGCCTGCCTGGAGATGCCAGGGATTGAAAACCCAAGACCTTTGGCATGCAGAGATTGTGCGCTGTCACTGGCTTATGGTGTCATGTAGTCCATCTCAAGAGTTCATGCCATGGTTGTGTCATCACACAAGCATGATATGCCAGTCTCTCCTGAGCAGACGGGATGGAGGGATTTGCAGATCTGTGTCAAAAGCCCACCTGATAAGGGATCTAGCGGGGCTGTTGGCAGGGCCAACACACTCTGTTCTGCCGCCATAGGTGGAAAGGATTTTTTATGCTTCCAATGGCCCCAGAACTAGTTGTTGTTGCATTTCATCTTTAAAAGTTTTGATTGTTTTGATTTACAAGACAAAATCCAGCTTTTCCATCTGAAGACGCACAAAGCTGGCTTATAGAAGTGGAAGTTCAATAAAACCATTAGAACAGCTGAACGCAGTTGCCATGCGGTAACATCCTATGTTAGCCATACTTAGCAGACCCATTGAAATGCAGTGGGTTTATTTGTTTTTTGCATTTATATGCCACCTTTCCTCTTTAAGGAGCTCAAGGTGGGGGGCACGTTTCTCCCCCTCATTTCATCCCCACACAACTCTGTGAGGTAGGTTAAGGTGAGGGGCACTGACCTGCCCAAGGTCACTCAGGAAACTTCATGACCAGGTGGGGATTTGAACCCTGGTCCCACAGGTCCCAATCTGACACTCCAACCACTGTGCCACACTAGCTCCTGACTTGTGTTACTCAAGTCCATTGACTTGAATAGGTTTGTTCTGAGTGTGACTTAGCTGGATAAGCAAACCATTAAAAAACAGCAGTGGCTAAAACCAGATCTTAAACAGCAGGTTAAAAGGCAGTCACAGCACAGCATAATGTTTTAGGGAATGGGGGAGCCCTCACAGATTAAAGGCACGCTAAGATAAATTGGCCAATTTCAGCAGTTGGGCTCTACAGTAGGAGGAGTTATGTGGATTGCAACCTCAGCAAAATAGGTGTGTGTGTGTGCCTTTTAATTATTTACTTTGATGATTTGGAGCGATGAGAGTTAATAATACAATTCTCACAGCTTGGAAACCAAGAGCACCCCAGGCAGAAGCCACAGTAGTTGGCTGTGGTTGTTGGTGATGTTGCAATACAGTGGTACCTCGGGTTACATACGCTTCAGGTTACAGACGCTTCCGTTTACAGACTCCGCTAACCCAGAAATATTACCTCGGGTTAAGAACTTTGCTTCAGGATGAGAACAGAAATCGTGCTACACCGGTGGTGCGGCAGCAGCAGGAGGCCCCATTAGCTAAAGTGGTACCTCAGGTTAAGAACAGTTTCAGGTTAAGAACAGACCTCCGGAATGAATTAAGTACTTAACCAGAGGTACCACTGTAGTAGTTTGGGGCAAAAGAGATTCCGCTCCCTACCCGCCCCGCCCCCCGGCACCTCCAAGTTGCAGCACATTCACCCAAACTTTTGCAAGGTGCAGAAAAAGTGGCCATTCACAAGGATGCTCAGATGGGTTCCCGAGGCCAGCTGGCAGACCCCATCTGGAACTTTGAGTGGGGGATTCTGCTGTGATTAAGCAGAACAGCAGAACTCTAAAAGCAGGAGGAAGGCAAACAAATAGCAAGTTATCATGTTGCACAGAAGTTGCCCACAGAAGCGCATTGCACTTCAAGCAACAAGCCACAAATGTAGTACCTTTTGCTGAATCAACTATGGACAGTGTGCAGGTTTTCCAGTTTGCAGAAAACCTCACTGTTGGAGAGTTTTGTGTAAGCTGGAAATCTATGCGGTGTTTGCGAAGCCTCAATCCTGCCTTCATTTGTGGTTTGTTGTTGCCTCTTTCTTTCTTTTGATTTTATAAAAGAAATATAAAGAAAGGTGTGGACTCTGTGACACCCAAGTGATTTAACAGAGTTGTTTGCTAGGTGTTTGAAGGTATGCTGTGCGTCAGTGGCATACACAAAGACAGGTACCAGTGCAGGCATCCTTCCCACTGCAGGGGCTTGGACTAGATGACCCTTGGGTCCCTTCCAGCTCTACAGTTCTATGATTCTAAACCCCCAAATAATGTGATCCCTTCCCAGAAGGCAGGGAAGTGATTTTTCTGTGGCAGCTCAGCAACACAGACCTTAGATTCATAGCCTGGGACATGCTATTTTCAAGAACTCCTTTCTCATTTCAGATGCAAGATCTCCCCTTCTTGGTCCTGCTCAGCTCCTTTGGGAACCTCACAGTGAGGCAGCGCAGGTGGCAGCTCCTGACAGAGCTGACTTCTGTCACCCTCTTGCTCCATCCCTCAAGGTGCTCCTTCCAGCTTCTTTTACCTTTCCCGAGGGAAGCAGCAAGTCTGTTGGGAAAGGCGAGAGAAAGTGGCTTGAACTGCTTTAGAGCAAGATGGAAGCCAAGGGGGGGAAGCAGTAGAAAGCTGGCGGGCTGGTTCAAAAGATTTCATAGGCTAATCATGGGCCACCTTTTCCATGCCCCATTGCAGTCTCCCTCACAAGAACCCTGTGAGGGAGGTAGGGCTGAGAGGCCGAGTCGGGATTCGAACCCTAGTCTCCCAGGTCCTAGTCCTGCACTCTCACCACCATGCTTTGGGTGGTGCCCTTTGTCCTGAGGTCACACAGCGAGGTATTCTTCGGGATTGTTCCCTTCCTTTGCAACTCCCTAGCAAAGCTTGGAGCTTCATAATTTAATAACAATGTGAGATCCTTTATTTGATAGGTTTGTGTGTGTCTTTTGTGGTTGCAGACTATTAGAATGTTATTTTGCTGGTATGGTTGTTGGTTGCAGCTGTGTTTTGACTGCTCATTAAATGAAATGCTGGGCTCTCATTTCGCAGGGTGGGCCAAATGCTAAAATACATGAAAATGTAAATATCCTTGCACTGGCGGAAGAGGTTGCCCTTTTCTCTTTGGCATGTCTTCTTCTCTGCAGCCGATCAGGTCAGCAGCTGTCTATGCAAATAGCAGGGCTGTAACTGGTTCCTCTCAGGGAAGCTCATGTTATGTTTTTGAGAAATGCTGCTGCATGCGTTATAGCTGCCCTGGGCAGGCCCTTTATGAAAACAAGAGAAAGTTGGGGTGTACGCCTGCAAGGGGCTATAGTCAAGGTCTCAAAAACCAAATGCTCAGAAGCGGGGAGAAGAAACATGACCGTGTGAGGCCATACGGAAGGGACCTTCAGAAAGCAAAGTAAAACAAAGCAAAGCAAAGCAAATATTTTGTAAAAAGAAAATGTACTTTAACACAGTCTTTCCCCAACCTGCGGCCTTCCAGGTGTCACTGGGCTCCAAGTCCCACCAGCCCAGCCACCATGGCCTGCAGTCAGGGATGTTGTAGTCCCCAACGTGTCATTCAGCGTGGAGGATACTGGGGCTGCTTCCAGACCACCTGTTTATTGAGCATATATCCTGATATGTTTGCAGAGAGGTTAGCGGTTGGCGGTTGGCTATTTAGTGAGCATTCATTTCGGTTTGTTTTTAGGTAGGTTAGATGACGTGGTGTGAAAGCAAGTTCTATCTCATACTTTGCATCACTTTCCTGATCAAAAAAAGCCTGGTTGGTTGGTTGGTTTTGGAGAACCTGATCTAGTTGCACAAGAGTTCCAAATGAGCCCTAACTGAATGGGCCAGTATGTGACTGAATCCTATGCAAACACAGTGGCAGTCCAGAAGTGCCCTCAGCTATTGAATGGGCAGCCTGTGACACATTAGGACAAGAGCAGTGTGGACGTTATAGCACCTCCTACTGGCCCACCTGGTGCTGCGATGTTGCTTGCCACTGGTTCAGCAGGCTGTAGTCAAAGCACTAAGACACAGAGGGCCAGGGGCAGGTGGTGCATATGTATTGCAGCACACTCTATTTAAGTCTTTAAACATTTATTTGTTTTAAATATTTCACATTCCTCCATATGATCCAGTGGCTAAGATTCTTGGTTTTCACCCAGGCAGCCTGAGCCTGATTCCCAGTACAATTGTACCTAGGAAGTCGAATGGAATCCATTCTGGAAGTCCGTTCAACTTCCAAAACATTTGGTTTGGTTCAGAAACCAAAGTGTGGCTTCTGATTGTAGGAAGCTCCTGCAGCCAACTGGAAGCCACAGAAGCCTCATTGGATGTTCAGCTTCCAAAAATAGTTCACAAACCAGAACAGTCACTTCCGGGTTTGTGGCATTCGTGAGCCAAGACGTTCAAGAACCAAGCTGTTCGAAAACCAAGGTACAACTGTCTAGGAAAGGTTGAATTTTGGAGGGAGTCACAGCTCAGTGGTGGAATATTGTCTTCTAGTTCGGTCCTCGGCATCTCTAGGTAGGGCTGGGAATGAAACCCTAGAGAGTGACAACTGCCTGTCCATGTTGACTAGCCCAGCCTTTCTCAACCTTGAGTCCCCAGGTGTTGCTGGACTACAACTCCCATCATCCCTAGCTAGCAGGACCTGAGATTAGTAGTTCAGCAACATCTGGGGACCCAAGGCTGAGAAAGCCTGGTCTAGACAAAACTGAACTAAATGGACCAAAGACCTGTTTATCCATTATTCTATTACTATTTTTGAAAAGTTATATTCTGACACATGCCACAAAAGTGCTCTCAGGGCAGGTAAAGACCATGTTAAAAAAACAACAACACAGAACATAATTGTGTTTGTGTTCTGTTTAGTCTTAAAATTTTACAAACCTCTGCAACCTTCCCGCACAAATGCAAATGTTAGCCAGAATAAAACAGGGAGTGAGCTATCCAAATCAGGCATCTTAAGGGAGGGGAGATTTCATAAGGTCCATGTTGAGAATAGGTAGGCTGGAAGAATCCCATCTTTGTATATTTCTGTATGAAATAACCTTATCTGCACCTCTGATGTGCAGCTTTAAACTTAAGTCATCCAGCAGATTTCATACTTCTGCAAATGTTTTTGCAGAGAATAGGTAGGCTGGAAGAATCCCATCTTTGTATATTTCTGTATGAAATAACCTTATCTGCACCTCTGATGTGCAGTTTTAAACTTAAGTCATCCAGCAGATTTCATACTTCTGCAAATGTTTTGATGCGGCTCTTGGCAGTTTAAAAGTGCTGAAGCAAGGATTTAAATAGCTATTGCGACAGAAGAAATGTGGAAAGGACAGGAAGTCATAGGTTGATAAAGAAAATTTAATGTCAGAGAGTTTGTAGCTTTTTTTGTTGGTGTTGGTGTGATGTTTGACAATTTTGATTTATGGATAATAATGAATGAACGTTTGTGTTGTACAGATGTGTTGATGAACAATAAAGCAGAAAAGAAACAGCAAAAAAAGAAAAAGTTTATTTACATACTATTAATGCGCAAATGGAACAGCACTGAACAACGAGTAAAAACATGCAGAAGTGATGTAGAACACAAATAGACAGATTCATCTATAACTGCTTGTGACAGCTTCGCTTGCTGCTTCTGCCAACGTAACTTCAGTGCAGATTGGTACTCAGAGCAAAGCCTCCTTCAAAGAACCAAAAGCACCACATGAGCTGGTTTCTGATGGGAGGAGGAGTGCCCTGACTTACATTGAATGAAGCCTTTTTAGGGGTTTAGAATTCAAACCAGGAGTACCTAACCCCCAGGACAGTCCCATGTGACAGCACCAGTTTCCCCAGTACCGCTTCTGGGGTCAGGCTTGGCAGACAGGAGTCAAAGCCACTGCAGAAGATCCCACCATCACCAGGTGAGGTAGGGACTTTCCCATCTGAAACCCCCAAGAGCTGTTGGCTGTCAGTGTAAACAAGGCATGGGGAACCTTTGGCCCTCCAGATGTTGCTGAACTACAGCTCCCATAATCCTTAGTCTTGCTGATTGGGGCTGATGGGAGTTGTCATTCAACAACATCTGGAGGACCAAAGGTTCCCCACACCTGGCATGATCAGTCCTAAGCTAGGTGGCCTAATGGTAGAGTAAAGGAGTTTTTTACATTCCTGGGTAATGGCACCCCCAACACCCAATCTAACCAGAGAGCCTAGAAGGAGACTGCATTCAGTGGCATCAAAAGCAGCCCAGAGGACCTGGGAAGATCAACAGGGCAATGTTCTCCCTGTCTGTCTTTCCTCCACCAGGGTAGCTAAGGCAGCTTCACTACCAAAACTGGGCCTGAAGCCAAACTGATAACAATCTGAACAACTCGTTTCATTCAGACATGTCTGGAGCTGTACTTGCCACCACATAATCAAATCACCTGCCCAGAATTGTTACATTAGAGATTGCCCAGTAATTGTTCAGATCAAGGGAGCCCAATTATTGCTTTGGATGGATGACTACTGAAGATCTCACAAATTTCTCCTTCAAATGGGAAGGAATTAGCGGCTGCCCGCCCTTGCCCCTGCTCCCCAAATGAAGCGAGCCGCTGATCATCCTGGATCACCCCAGCCAACCAATCCTAACTAGCAAAGACCAGCAGCCAGGAGGAACCTGGGTCAGGTTCTTGAGGGGTTGGCTGGAACATTCCAGGTGCCCTGCTCACATCCTTAGGTGCCAACAGTTGTGAAATCAATCCAATACAACAAGTGACTTCTCACAAGCAGCCTAAGTTCGGAACATACCTGCTGTTCCTGCCTCCTCCCCAGTTTTCCTGTAAGCAGGGATGAGCACAGAGTGGTCTCATGTACTACCTTTATGGGGCATGTGCATACAATAAGTTGGCATAAACAGCATAGCAAACAAGCACCTCATCTTCCTGCTCCTTCCTAGGTTCCTTGATGTATGCAGATTTATCAATGGCTTTCTAAAGTGAAGTACCTGATCCTGGCTTGCTCAGCTAAACAGCTCTCCACCCCAAGCTGATGGCAGCCCACTAGCTGCATACAGTATTATGGCTTTCTGAACACTTGATAACAGCCCAAATGCTTTTGCAGTTCCTATGCATGCTCCCCCCCCCAAAAATCCCAAAATATATTATTATTGGGCCACACAGTGGGTGACTATTGGCTGATTTTGACTTGGTGGATCCACAAGCAGTACAAGCCCAGATTAATCTATTGTAAGGACTGCCAGTTGTCCTGGCCTGTTCCTGTGTCTTTAGAAACAGCACCTTGATGTTCAGAATTTGGCTGGTGAAGCTTTTTATCACATGGAGTGGAAGGGTGGAGGAATGTGTGTCTGACGAGCAGTTCTTACCTCCTGAAGTTTTCAAGCCAGCCTGTGGTTAAAGACACAGGAGCAGAGTACAGTACAGAAGCTGACAACCCTAAACTCTTTGGGCCTTGCAGAGATCTCCAGTTGGGCAGGATTTGTTGGCTTGTGATCCACCGCCCACCCACTTACCCTGCCTTGCTCCGGTCATAAATCCCTGCCCACTTGTTCTGCCCATGCAGATCATCTTACGCTTCTGGCCTCAGGATGCTGGCAGTTTCCCCTCAACTTTGCCAGTTAGACTGGAAAGGTTGGAATAGGCTGCAAAGTGGGAGCACTTTGCTGGGTGCGATTAAAATCAGCTGGCCGCCTTGCAACCCTCAGGTAGGCAGGCTATAAGGAAACTGAACCAGGGAACTTGGCTGGCATCTTTTCCCTTTTCATAAAGGATAATGCCTTTGATCCTTTACCATTAAAACTTAGCCAACCGGTTTTTTTGCTTCTGCCTTTGTTCCTTGCCAGTTCTGCTGCCAACTGGCCGGGGCAGGGGGGCGGGGCGAGGCTTGGCTTGTTCCTGTATCTTTTGCAGGAGCTCAACGTAGAGATAACAGCGGGGGGGGGGGTATTTTCACAGAACAGAGATAAACATGATCACCTTCTAACATCTGCTTGTTGAGCTTTTGTTAAAGGGTCAGGAACATGTGCCATGGGGGGGGGGAGCTGGCAACCTTACATACAAGGATTTGTCACTTTGCCTAGAGCAGCCATCGCCAAGCTGGTGCCCTCCAGCTGTTTTAGACCGCAACTGGCATCAGCCCCAGCTAGCATGGTCATTTTGTTGGTCTCGGCTGCAGCATGAAGCAGAGATGTTGCAGGAAGGTATTGAAAGGGACAGCACACATCCAACTGTGGCTGATTTTGGATTTGGAGCTGCTGCACAGCAGACCCACCCACCCACCCCTGAGCGTTTTGTAATAGGCAAAGAAACAAGAAAAATGCACTGGAAAGTGTGGAATAATGTTTGCTAGATGCAGCGTCATCTAACCTCCCTGCAAGCATATGCTCAGCAAATAGCTGGTAATCATCTAATCATCCAGGTTGGGAGCTCAAAGCCAGCGGGATAAACATCAATGATTGGTTTTTTTATAAAAATAATCAGATTTTTTAATTTTAAATTGGATTTTGTTGATTTAAATCGGATTTTTTTAAAAATAAAATGCTTTTGGAGGAAACATCTTTCTAAAGATAGTTTTCTATTTTTACATTATAGTCCAAAAGCCATTCATCAGGAAAAAAGGATTTTTTAAAAAAATTATGTAGTATGAGGCTTTATATGCAATGTTTATTTTATTTTATTTTGGTAACTGAATTTCATTAATCCATTCACAATATCTTGCTCTTCCAGAGGTTTCTGTAAGATTATTTGGGGCAGTTTTTCTAATGAGATTATCACAGATGCTTGTTTTTGCTGTTCTCAAAAGTGTAAATTTGTGTCTACAAAGATAGCATGCCTTTTCTTCACAGGAAAAAAATGTTATAAAATAAACATACAGAGTTGAGGAAAAAAACCTTAATCCCATTGTTCCTTTGCAAATTCATATTCACAGAATCAACCCCTTACCTCAGTAAATGCTGAGTTCCAAGAGGTTCAATGAATAGTGGAATAGATGTTCACAAGTAGCTAAGTGTGAAGCAGTAAAAATGAAAGTGCAAACCTTGTGAGCAGAATACTCCGCAAGTCTTGGGATCTTTGTGTAACGATTGTGCAAGTCAGTTGCATGTCTGTGCAACTCGGACTTCAGGCAAGTTCTGAAGGCTCTTCAGGGCTGGCAACCTCTTCCCAGTCCCACCAGGTCCCAACAACTGCACTCACCCTTAACTGTACAGAATAGGCGCCTGAATGTAGAAGCAAAACTACTCTGAAAATTTATTATTCCTAAAATGAAACCTTTGTCTTGTTGTAAATATTAAAATTATACCCTCAACAATGAGTCTTTCTGTAAAAAAATATTTAAATCAAGTCTTACTGACTAGTGATTTAAATCATGATTTAAATCAAATCCACTCTGCTCAAAGCACAGGTTGTCTGGCAGTGACCAGGGAGAGTGAAAGGCACGCAGAGCTGTCAAGTGCCTCAGCCAGGTATCTCCACAATCCTTGGTGGAAGATGTTTGTTGAGGCAGGATGTGAGCCCCATTTCACCCAGGTTGGGCACACTCACCACACATGCATTTGTGTACACACACAGAGAGAGAGAGAGAGGGGGGGGGCTGGGAGCCCTGATGGCACCCCTCTGGAGGCTTCACAGGGCAAAAAACCCAGCTCCCCCCCCCCCATAGCTACAGCTCTGCTTTATGCCTGCAACAGTTTAGAGCATTTTTTAAATTTATTTTTTTTAAAAGACTGCCTACAACCTTATGAGCCTACCAGGCCTTGAGCTCATCTTCAGAGACCATCTTCTCAAGCCTGCCATCCAGAACAGTCAAGGTTCAGAAGCAGCAGGGACAGGACTTTCTTGATGGTGACCCCTCATGTCCCTGGTTCCTTCCCTCAATGAACTCATTTAGCCCCAGCACTTCAGAGTCTTTGGCCAAGTGACAAAATCGCACAAGTGTCCAACACAGCAGAACCTAAGAAGATGGGCTATGCTCCATCCCTCTCCCATAGACATAGAAACCGAGAAATGTAGAGTTGGACAGGACCCTGAAGATCATCTAGTTATGACGCCCTGCAGGAATATGCAGCTGTGCCGCACCAGGATCGACCCTGCAACCTTGGCATTATCAGCGCCATGCTCTACGCAGGGAAGCTGCCTCATCTGGTTGGCCCTTGGGAGAACAGAAGGGCCACTGGCCTGACCCAGCAGGGCTCTTCTTGCATCCTGGCAAGCCGGACTTCTGTGTGATTCTGTTCCTAGGTTTTATTTGTTTCGTGTGCTGGTGTGCATTTGAATTGTATTTAATGAGTATATGCTGTTTTGGGAGAGCTTCCCCAGAAAGGCAGTTGTATATGCAAATAAATGCTGTATTACTTGTTGGAGTGGGGTTATGGCACATGCAGTGCCCTGGTCCAAACCATTCCACTTCTTTTCTGTTAACTTATGGATTTAAAAGCTTTCAATTAAAAAGAAGTGGAATGGTTTGGACCAGGGCACTGCATGTGCCATAACCCCACTCCAACAAGTAATACAGCATTTATTTGCATATACAACTGCCTTTCTGGGGAAGCTCTCCCAAAACAGCATATACTCATTAAATACAATTCAAATGCACACCAGCACACGAAACAAATAAAACCTAGGAACAGAATCACACAGAAGTCCGGCTTTATAAACATTAAAATGACAAAGCAGACAAGGGTGACAATAAACAAAAAGCATTAAAAGAATAGTAAGATCATTTGAGTTTAGCCAGGCAATTTTGCTTAAACTCTTAAGGAGAGCCTGTAGAACATGAATATAGAAACTCTAACCCTTAAAGGCTCTGAAAAGACTCGGTAGCACAACAAATGGCTGACACAGCCCTCTCCCCCACAGTGATGGTTTAGTGTTGGGTGCCATAAGTCTCTGATGTGAGCATAAGATGGCACATTGATGGTGCACATGTGCACAAATACCTTTGCCCCTCCAGGTGTTGCTGAACTCACATCAGCCCCTGCAGAAGCTAGGGGTGGTGGGAGTTGTAGTTTGGCCAGGGGTTCCCCACACCTGGTGCAAAGCAAAGGGCACATTCTCTCTCACACAGAGAGATGTGTCCTTGCAATGGGGCTGGTGCGCCTTCTGAACAAGCTGCCTTGCTGCATCCAGCCCAGAGTGAACTTCCAGCCCAACCAGTTGGGAGATCCACCCCTGCTTATGCAAATGGCCGCTAATAGGACAGAGGCACTTGTTTTGCCTTTGATCTTTGTTCTGCTTCCCTTGGCACTGCTGCCGCATCCTCCCTGGGCTGATGTAATCAGCTTGCAGTCGGAACCCATTGCATCCTCCAGGGGGAAGCGATGTCTCCCTTTCCCTTTCCCAAGGTGCTTGGCTCTTCTCTCCCCGACTAGGCAAGGTAGCGCTCTAGGCAGAAGCCTCCCTTGCTCGGGCTCTTGCCAAGGCTTTGGGCTCAGCCCTCTTTGACAGTGTCTGTCCTGCTGCCAAAGCCACAGCCCCACAACTTGGGGCCCAGGCCTTTTCCCGTGTGCAGGGAAACACATGCCGCTTTCTCCAACAGCCACTAGGAGCTGTGTGAAAGGAAACTACCTTCCCCAACACACCTACCCAGCCACGACAGCAGTGGAATGCCTGCTCCCCTGGCAGGTGTGTTCATGCGTGTGCGCATAGAACGGCTCTCCCCAACCTGGCGCCTCCAGGATGACAGCTCCCACATTCTGTGCTGACTGGGGCAAGTGGCAGTTGTGCTTCAAAACATCAGGAAGACACTGGCTGCTGAAAGGCTGGGAGGAAAGGATCTGAACATTGGGGGTTGCGGAACGGCGGGGGCTTAATTTTGGTGATCGCTGTAGCCTTAGGAGAGTCAATGGAGAGATCTCACATCTGAGTTAGCCAAGCAAAACCCACTTGGCATATTAAAGAGTGTGCCTGTCACCATCCGTTGGGTGGGGAGCAAAACCAGCTCCGGCCCCTGATGAAGTTTTGCACTTGCCCCACAGAACAGATAGGGGTCCTTCGGAAAACAGAGCCACTCTGGATTGCTTGGGAACCCTTTGTGGTTGTTGAGCTCCACTATCCCTCAAGTAATCTGCCAGGGTGTGTTGGTGAACAGGGGTGGACTTGGGGATTTCAGATTTCAGCAGCAAATTTGAGAGGGCAAAATCTGGCAAAAAAACAAATAAACCCACCCCTGCCTCTTGGCTTCCATTCTGCTCAGTTCACTGCATCATAGTTGTGGCACCCTGTGGCACCCCCTCGGCCTGACACCCAGTACAAGGGAACTGGTCATGCTGCCCTATATCTGGCTCTATTTGAATCCCAGTGGGTGGAGCCCGTGGTGGACAGCGGCTAGAGACAGGTGGGTCCAGGGTCAAAAGGGGGAGGGACCAGAGGGGGGAAACGTGGAGCTTCACCATCTTCCCTCTCTCTCTGTGCCACCCTTTTGCTGTTGCATCACCCATACTCCCCAATCTGCATGAAATCAGCCAAGGGCTGCAAGTTGCCCATGCCTAAGCAATGGCTTTTATGTAACGGCCCACTCCAGAAATGAGAGCTACCTGGATGGTGGAAGCAGAACCAAGCAGAACTCTTGGGTAGCCACATATTTCAATTGAGATGACCTGTGACTGTCCAGGTTGGACTCCCAACTTGCACTATCCCCAGCACCAAAGCTGGGTCACCAAAGCTAGCATGGCCAATGGCCAGGATGATGGGAACTGTAGTCTTTCAACATCCAGAGGACATCAGGTTCCCCACCTCCGGTTTAGAAAAAATCATGCTAAATCAGAGCATCCATGTTTGGAGGTAGTATGCCTCTGAATTCCAGATGTCAGGAGAAAAGGCAGAAGGCAGTTCTTCTGTTCCACAGAAGTAAGGCACACTTTCCTGAAAAGCTCCTACAGAAGGACCATTCATAGCCAGGGAAACAGGTGTGGAGATGAATTTGGGTCACCAAAGCCCCCCACACCTGCAGGCAGCGTGGTGTGCTTTATGAGTCTTTTCCCAGGCACTGCAGACATTTTCTCATACACTTTCCTATGGCCTTAGGGCCTTAGAAACTTAGTTTTTTTAGAAAGAAAGAAAGAAAGAAAGATCACACAGAATACACATGCAGGGGAAGTGGGAGCAGGAGAGGCTTTGCTGCTGCTGCTGCTGCTGCCTCCACATGGCATGATGCCCCGAGAAAAGACAGTAGGGAAGTAAAACGGACTTCCAGAAATCTGACTTGCTTCCAGAGATTATGTATACCCGGCTGCCCGGCCCTGGCCTTGGGGCAGCAGCTGTTGTTGGGAGAATCTGTGGGAGGGCGATAATGCCTCATTAAACCACCCAGGGCAGCATCCAGCTCAGCAAAATAGAAGCACATACCTGATGAAAGAAGTCATCTGCGTAACAGTTGTTGGGAAAGATTGGGAGATGAAAGAGGTAGAAGTTTGTGTTCCTGCGCTCCAGGGATGGTGCTTCTCTTAATTCCCAAAAAACGACGGTGGCTTTTTTGCCCATGGGGTGAGCCCTGGACAGTTTATATGTTTAACAAATGGCAAAGCCTTTCCTGTACAGTGCTATTTCAGGCAAGCATGTGCCCTTATGGAAAAGGGGTGTTCACACATAGAAAACTTGTCAGGGAGAACTAGCAGAACTCTTCTTGCTGACTTTCTAGTTTCTCTGGCTGGTGAGAAGGATGCTGGCATCTGCACCCAAACCCTGTTGCTATGCCAGATCACCAGCAGGGCAACCCTGTGCCTTGTCTTCTCAGAAGTAGGTCCCGTTGAAAAAACGGGTGGGTGGGAAGTGGATCTCATTGACTTCAGTGGCACTTGCCACTA
The DNA here is from genome assembly GCF_965113315.1 of Podarcis vaucheri. NCBI lineage: Eukaryota > Metazoa > Chordata > Lepidosauria > Squamata > Lacertidae > Podarcis > Podarcis vaucheri. The sequence continues at coordinate 2,167,588 of NC_138760.1, forward strand.
AGAAAGTGTTCCTAGGACGGCTTCCTTTGTCAGCTTGTCTGTTCTCTTGAAGACCCTGTGAGGTTTTGATCCTGCGGCATTATGATGTGCTGGCAAGGATTTAAATGCTGCAGCAACTCTCATGAGGCACGAATGTTTGGCCGCGCTTTTTATCAGCGCTTAGTAAACATCCATCCGCAGGCTCGATGGGCATCAGGGTGGCAATGGAAGCTGCTAATAGCAGCTGGCAGAGGGCACCATTAATCTGAGAATGTCACAGCACTCTCAGCAGGGTCTGGTTAATGAGACCATGGCAGAGCATTAAAAGTAAATAAACTAGCAAGCAAGAAGTGGTTTGGGCCAAGCTGAATTCAGGGCTGAAATAATGAGCAAATGTGACCTTCCCCAGGGACTTGACCTCAGGAGGCTGCCCAGGTTGGCCTTTGGAAGAAAAGGCCACAGTTGCAGCCCATTTGGAGGCAGTGTCTCTTGCTACCAGGATCCTGACCGAGTGCTCTCCTCTGCTGCTTTCTGGATGCGCATGAAGCTGCCTGTTGGACTCACTTAAGTGAGCCTATTCTTCCATCTGCCTCATGGGTAGGCAAACTAAGGCCCAGGGGCCAGTTCCGGCCCAATCGCCTTCTCAATCTGGCCTGCAGACGGTCCAGGAATCAGTGTGTTCTTACATGAGTAGAATGTGTCCTTTTATTTAAAATGCATCTCTGGGTTATTTGTGGGGCATAGGAATTGGTTCATTCCCCCCCTTCAAAACATAGTCCAGCCCCCCACAAGGTCTGAGGGACAGTGGACTGCCCCCCTGCTGAAAAAGTTTGTTGACCCCTGCCTCATCTGGCCCCAGAACTCCTGCTGTCTGAGATGGTTTAGAAACTCTGCAGATTCTGCTACTGAACTCCACAAAGGAAGATCTGTGGCTCAAGAGCAGAGTGTGTGCTTTGCATGTAGAAGGTCCCAGGCTCCATCCCCAGTTAAGACCAGGAGAGAGGGCCTGCCGTGGGGACAACAATGAGGGCAAGATGAGCCAATGGTGTGATTTGGCAGAAGGCAGCGAGGTAAAGGATGGATGGCATAGGAGCGAAGGCAAAAGCCTGTTTCTCTACAGATTAACCACGGTGTGCAGCCATCAGAAAACAGGTCAGCAAGGTAGATGGCCATCCACACTGCAGGGGTTGGACTAGATGACCCTCAGGGTCCCTTCCAACTCTACAATTCTATGATATGTGAGCTTGTGTTTTGTTTTCCCTCATACAAATGAATAGCATCCATTCAGGGGAGAAAATCAAACTCTGGGATACTGTTTTTGGGGTGGGGAACTAAGCCTGTCCTCTGCCCTAGAACGAGATGTAGGATTTGTCACCTGCCCAGCTGCTTCTCAGAGTTGCAGCTTGTTGTGTTTCTGCATGAGTCACTGTTGGGAACCTTCCTCCTCTGGATTGGAAATAGGCTGTGCGGAGATGTGCAGTGACTTGTGCAGAGATGCAGCAGGCAACCCACTTTGTGGATGGCTGGTTTTGTGGAAGCCTTTGCTTAATTCATTTCTCATGTCCCACTTTTCTAAGCCTATTTATCCTGTTGGCCTGACACACGGAAGGAAGCTTGGAATAAGTTAACAAAGACAGCAGCCTCCAGCCAGCCCTGCTTCTTGGGCAGGGCAGGGCAGGGCAGGGCAGGGCAGGGCTGGGGTGTTCCTGCTTCCCTTCCTGCAAGTGCCCTATTGCCTGCTTCTCCTATTCTGATCCAACTGGAGGTGGTTGGGTGTGTGTGTGTGTGTGTGTGTGTTCATATTGGCTCTCCTCCCAAGGATCAGTTTAACACCAAAAAATGTCAGATCATGTTAGATGCTACAAAAGCAAGCCATTCGCTAGCTGTCAGGGTGGTTTTGGTGGGCTTGTTCATAAGTGTCTGGAGGGAGAGGATGCGATTAGTGGTTTTGTTTTTCTGGGGTGGAATCTTAAGCTGGCTTCCTTTTGAGGCTGCTTGATAGCTAGTTGGGAGTTTCTGTAAAGAAGCGCAGCATAACCAGGGCTAACTACACTCTGCCATCTCTTCACTGCCACCCACAATCCACAGTCTGTGCCAAACCGACCCAGATTCTGCCCCCGGAAAATGCCTGTTCATGCCAAAACGAAACTAATACGCAGATAACCTGGGAGGGGACAGGGAATGATATATATCACTCACTCCGGTCCAGCTACCTGCTGAATTGGAAGTTAGCACCAGTCAAGATGTGCAACTTTTCCTGAACGATCTCCACACCTGTGAAGGCTAGATTTTAAAATGAAAGCAGAGGCTTCCAGGATGCTATCTTCTGTGCCAAATATTGAATATTCTGTGGCATGATACATTCAAACATGCACAGAATGTAAAGGTAAAGGTAAAGGTACCCCTGCCCGAACGGGCCAGTCTTGACAGACTCTGGGGTTTGTGCGCCCATCTCACATCTATTGGCCGGGGGCCAGCGCTGTCCGGAGACACTTCCGGGTCACGTGGCCAGCGTGACAACGCTGCTCTGGCGAGCGAGAGCCGCACACGGAACGCCGTTTACCTTCCCGCTGGTAAGCGGTACCTATTTATCTACTTGCCCCCGGGGGTGCTTTCGAACTGCTAGGTTGGCAGGCGCTGGGACCGAGCAGCGGGAGCGCACCCCGCCGCGGGGATTCGAACCGCCGACCTTTCGATCGGCAAGCCCTAGGCGCTGAGGCTTTAACCCACAGCGCCACCCGCGTCCCACGCACAGAATGTACTTGACTCTAAATGCAGCCAACTGCCCTGGTTTTTGGTTTTTTGGTGTGTTTTTTTAAAGGTTTAAAATTAATGAGACTACTCTCTTGCTCAAACCAAGCCTCTTGTTGATTTCATTGGGATTTGAGCACAACTGGTTTTCAGTGGATCAGCACCACTAGAATGGCTTTGGGATCTGGATTACATTGAATTTTGCATGGAAACAGAATTGCAGCATGGATTATTCTGTTACTTGGAGTTAACTGAAGCGGAAACAATACACAATGATTCTAGTCCTCAATGTGGCTGCTTTGACTGACTGGCTAGCTGTCAGATAGATTTCTAAGTCTCCTTTCAGCTGGTTCTTCCAAGCTGGCCAGAGGCAGTTTTGTTTGGGAAAGGCAGCGTCTGCCACGGGGTCTGGTATTTCTGGCACCAGATATTCTTCTGTGGCCAGGAGGTCTCTCTGCTCTCACTTGCAGGCTCCTGGTCATGCTTCCCTCCCCACCTGCATCTTCTCTCTGCCAGTTATGCATCTCTTTGCCTTACACCACATGTCTCTTCCGCAGCATGAACAAACCTGCCCCTTCATTGTGGACATCAGCTGAGGCCCTGCTCTGGGTGCTGCCACCTTTGGGAGTTAGGTGGGGGCTATTGAGGAAATGGCCTCCTACGGCAATGACCTGATTGTGGAATAGAGTACTGTCCCCAGAGATCTTCATTTGGCAACTACATTACTATCCTTTAGACACCCAGTAAATACCATTTTGTTGCCAGGGGCTTTGGGGGAATCATAGCGTCATCTCTCTGGCATTACTGCCTGCTTTGCTGGTGGTGGGTCTGTTGCTGGAGGGATTTATGTGGAGGCTGGACATCCATCTGTTAGAGATGGTCCAGCTCTGAATTTCCTTCATCAAGGAGGGGGCAGGACTAGTTTAGGGGAAGGGAACCCTTTTGGAGGGAGCGCTGAGGGCCACATTCCCCCAGTGCAAAGCTGGCAGTAGGGGGGGCAGCAATGTGGGGGGACGACGACGACCAGACACACCCAGATACTCAGTCATACATGAAAGGCTATTTTTAATGGAAACAGAGACATATATTTAATTCTTAGGAACTCTGCGCAGGTTTTACGTTTCATTATCTCCATATACTTAAATTTGGGGGACGGGTTCAGTTAAAGCTCATGAGCACCATTTTCTGGTTCAAAAAGCAGAAACACTAGACAAATGCAAATAGCATCAAGGCCTTATAGCTATTCAAACTTTGAAACGCAATTGCAACCATTGAACTTTCATGTTTGCACTTACAAGTACATGTACAAGTACTAGTGGGGTGCCACAGGGTTCTGTCTTGGGCCCGGTCTTATTCAACATCTTTATCAACGACTTGGATGATGGACTCAAGGGCATCCTGATCAAATTTGCAGATGACACCAAACTGGGAGGGGTGGCTAACACCCCAGAGGACAGGATCACACTTCAAAATGACCTTGACAGATTAGAGAACTGGGCAAAAATAAACAAGATGAATTTTAACAGGGAGAAATGTAAAGTATTGCACTTGGGCAAAAAAAATGAGAGGCACAAATACAAGATGGGTGACACCTGGCTTGAGAGCAGTACATGTGAAAAGGATCTAGGAGTCTTGGTTGACCACAAACTTGACATGAGCCAACAGTGTGACGCGGCAGCTAAAAAAGCCAATGCAATTCTGGGCTGCATCAATAGGAGTATAGCATCTAGATCAAGGGAAGTAATAGTGCCACTGTATTCTGCTCTGGTCAGACCACACCTGGAGTACTGTGTCCAGTTCTGGGCACCACAATTCAAGAAGGACACTGACAAACTGGAACGTGTCAAGAGGAGGGCAACCAAAATGGTCAAAGGCCTGGAAACGATGCCTTATGAGGAACGGCTAAGGGAGCTGGGCATGTTTAGCCTGGAGAAGAGGAGGTTAAGGGGTGATATGATAGCCATGTTCAAATATATAAAAGGATGTCACATAGAGGAGGGAGAAAGGTTGTTTTCTGCTGCTCCAGAGAAGCGGACACGGAGCAATGGAGCCAAACTACAAGAAAGAAGATTCCACCTAAACATTAGGAAGAACTTCCTGACAGTAAGAGCTGTTCGACGGTGGAATTTGCTGCCAAGGAGTGTGGTGGAGTCTCCTACTTTGGAGGTCTTTAAGCAGAGGCTTGACAACCATATGTCAGGAGTGCTCTGATGGTGTTTCCTGCTTGGCAGGGGGTTGGACTCGATGGCCCTTGTGGTCTCTTCCAACTCTATGATTCTATGATTCTATTCTATGATTCTATGACAGTTTTTGCATGTTGGCAAACCTACCTCTCTGCTAATACATTTCCACCTCTGCCTTGATCACCTTCCGGCAGATCTTCTTGCAGAAGAAGGAGCTGCCACTGGGTACTTTGCATGTTCTCCAAGTCCCTTAATGCCCTAGCTCAGGAGTGGGGAGCCTGTAGCCTTCCAGATGAAGCTGCTCTACAGCTCTCATCAGCCCTAGCAAACATGGCCAATGGCCCAGGGTGATGGGAGCTGTAGCTCAGCAGCATCTGAAGGGCCAAATGCTCTCTGGTGAACAGTTGATGAGAGAGATGCTCCACCCCTTGACTAGATGGCCTTGCCAGATGTGTTAGTGCAGACATGCCCAACTGGTCGATTGTGGGTGTGATCCTGGTCAATGGTGGGATTAGATAAAGTGGGCAAGGAATATTGCCGCCTCCCAGCGCTGGGTCCCTCCATTGCCGCAGCAGGGAAGGCCAGGCCAGGTGGCAAGTGCAAGGATTGTTGCCCAGCCCAGCCTTCACTGGGGTCCTTGGTCCCTTTGACAATGGGAAGGAAGGAGGGGGGGCAGGCGCTTGAGCCGGGGGAGAGAAGCTGACTGCCTCCTCAGAGAGAGAACTTTTGCCTCCTTTCCCTCCCCCCCTTAAACCCCCCCCCACGTCCAGTTAGCCACCTCCTTCCACACACGCACCTCACACATGCTCCTTGTTCCTCCAGTGACAATGGGTAGGTCACTGCCAGTTTTTTTATACTGGGAGTAGATCGCAGTCTCTTGGAAGTTGGACATGTCTGCGTTAGTGTATTTGATAGTATTTGGCAATTGCTTTATTTTGCATTGTTAGTCACCTTGAATACCTTGCAGGGGAAAGGTGGGGAATAAGCATGTTAAATACATATAAGCCTCCTGGCGTGCCAGAAGGTGTTGAACTGCAACTCCCATCATTCCTGACTATTTGCTGCCCTGGGTGGGGCCGATGGGACTTGTAATCTGAAAACATCTGGAAGATGCCAGGCTGGAGAAGTCTGCTTCAGAATGCTAACCACTATTTTGTGGTGGGCATTGAAGGAGCTGCCACTTTGCATGTTCTCCAAGTCCCTTAATGCCCTAGCTCAGGAGTGGGGAGCCTGTAGCCTTCCAGATGAAGCTGCTCTACAGCTCTCATTGGCTCTCATCAGGTAGATGTGAGCCAGCTGTCTTTTGGAGAAGCCTGCTCAACATCCCGGAACTTTTCACTGAGGAGGCTTTGCTAGGCTTCCTAGAAATGCCACCGTTCCTTGGAACTCCGATTGCAAGCCACTGCTTTGAAACAGCGTGCTTCAGCCTTGGGGCTGCAGGTGCTGTTGGACTGCAACTTCCTGGCTGGGGATGATGGGAGTTGTAGTCCAACCACATCTGAATGGCACCAGGCTGGGGAAAAGTTTATATAAGGAATACAGCTTAGTTCAGTAAAAGCTCAAAGTGGCACAAACGGCAAAACCTAGTGGAATCTGTGATGGGCACATACTGATCAGTGCATTTCCCTGTCATTTCCACAGCCGCCGTGAAGCTCTGCGTCTCCTTGCGGGTCCCCCAGACCATCCCCATGGACCTGCGGATTGGACAGCGTCTCGCCAAACCTGGCCCTGACACTGCCTTGCTGGCTTTGAAGCAGACGCAGCAGCTGCAACACCAGCTCTTCCTGGCTAGTTTGCACCCCCGACTGGAGTACCAGCAAGTGGAGCAACTCAGCCACCAGCACCTGCGGGTCAGTATCCTGCACTTTCTCAGGGTTGGGTGAGGGAAGCAGGTGATGCATACATATACTGCCCCAAAGAGCAGTTAGTCTCCAGTCAGCTTTGCCTCAATTGCCTTCCTGATGCTTCTCATGGGGCTTCTTTGGCAGAAGTGCTCCTTTTGCACTTCGGTAGCAAACATTGTTAGGAAACATTGTTTCACACATATGGACTTCTCCCCTCCAGCCCAAGACTTCCTGTGTTATTGAGCCATGCCCCGACATTGCAGGGGTTTGGACTGGATGACCCTTGAGCGCCCCTTCCAGCTCTACAATTCTATGATTCTATGAAAGAACTGTGGTGCTATAGAGGACTCTCCATAATCCCAGGAGCTGCTGCTCTTCCGTCTGATCAAGAGGCCACCAAGTTCTCTAGCCTGCCTCATCTGCTCACTTAGTTCCACAGACAGGCTATATATACCCAAAGCAAATTTTGTACCATCGTACGTTGGCAACTGGAGCCCTGTCATCTGGTGGTTGTCTGTGACCTTCCTTTCCCAAATGATGCAAAGTGTTGGTGGGCATTTTTTGCCATGGATGGAGAAGGTGCCAGCAGTAGCATGTTGGCAAAGCTCAGCTTCTGTGAGGAATGTCAGATGGGAGATAGTCACCCCAGACAGGGTGTGAGGACAGGAAGAGAAGGGGTTAACATGGCAATGGCAGGTGAGTGGGATGACCTAATTGCATATAGGAACTGGAAGGGAGGGGAGCAATGAAAGGGGGTAGTAGATTGAAAGACAGGAACCTGAAGGGAGTATGGGTCCAGTCACCAGGGGCAGAGTGCATGCTTCAGCTGCAATACCAGGATCAGTCCCTGGTTTTCCAGTTAAAAAAACAAGTAGAAGGAGATCCTGAAGAGCAGGCGCCATTTAGGGTAGAAATATCCAGACTCAGTGGACACATAGGCCTGTAGGTTGGGTCTGACTTGGACGCAGCTCCTGAAAGTGAGTTGGGTTGGCAGAGGGAAGGACTCTTGGACTCCATCATTGATATGCTCATCAAACCTCGTCTTCTCTGCGTTTCCAGGTGTCGATGGAGCCACCGCCTCAGGATCCCATGCCTGGGAAGCAGGAACAGGAGCTGCGGCTGCTCTTGAATAAAGACAAAAGCAAACGCAGTAAGAGCCACTCACTTTCTCCTTCCCCCTGACTGGAGTGCCCATGGTTCCTTCCCTGCTGTTCCATAATCTTGTGTCACCTACTCTTGTCTACCTGCTATGTGACATGATGTGTCTAGCAATGGCGACTGGCGCCCATTGGACTGGTAGGGGAAGAGGCCGGCAGGCCAAGCACAGGGTGGATCCAGAGCCAGAGCCAACTGATTCTCAGTTTGTCATCCCGGCTCAGTTCCACAAGGGGCAAATCAGAGACCAAGGAGGAAGCTGGCAGCCAGTGCTGCCCCCTAGATTGGTCATAAGTAGGAAGGTGGCAACTGGCTGAGGACAAAATGAGGCTTTTGCTGATGCTGCTGTTAGATTTATTACCTGCCCTTCACCAGCTGGGGTAGGTTGCAACAATTAAGAAAGTTTAAATGGTTTACAGGAACAGGGTGAGCCCTGAAGACACACATCTCAGGTCTTGAAAGGGTAGGGTGAAGACGTCTTCAGCATTCACTGAAGAAGCCAGACGTACCTCTGTGGGGAGGGAATTCCACAGCTTAGGGGCTACCATGAAAACACGCCCTCTCCCACCTCACCCCCCAAACTTCTTTGGGAGGTGCAACTACCAAGCGGGTCTTCTGGTGAGCTTAACCCCCAGGAGGATCTGTAGGAAAGGAGGCAGAAGCCAGAACAGCAAGAGGGATCTGGCTTTTGGGATAGCCGCGCGCAGCCTCTCCCGGGCAGCAGCATGAATTCTCCCCCTGCCCGGGAGAGACTGCGCACGGCTAAGCAAGAAGCCAGGACAGCAAGCAGGATCGCAGCGCATCAATCCCACTTGCTGTCCTGGCTTATGGGCTGCGCACAGCTAAGGCTCCCCCAAGAGCCGCACACACGCTACATGCGGCTCTTTAAATGGAGCGCTAAGCAGAGCCTCCTGCCTGCATCCGCTCCATAAGACACACACACATTTCCCCTTACTTTTTAGGAGGGGAAAAGTGCGCCATAGAGCGAAAAATACGGTACCGTAGTTTTCGCTCCATTACACACATTTTTTTCTCCTAGAAAGTAAGGGGAAATGTCTGTGCATGTTACGGAGCGAATGCTTCCCTCCTCCGTGGTTTCCAGTGGGAGAAGAGCCGCTGAATGGGGAGGAGAGAGGGAAAGAGTGCCTGCTTCTTTAAAGGAGCAAAGTGGGAGGGGGGAGGAGCTGCTTACACGAGTGTAAGCGGCTCCTGTCCGGTTGGCTCCTTTAAAGCAAGCAGGCTCTCTGTATCTCTATCTCTTCTCCCGCTTTGCTGGAAATAGCAGGAAAGATTTTCAGCTCGCTAAGGGGGGGGGAGGAGGGAGAGAAGCAGAACCTGCTTGCTTTAAAGGAGCTTACTGGACAGGAGCCACTTACACTCGTGTAAGCGGCTCCTGTCCGGTAGGCTCCTTTAAAGCAAGCAGGCTCTCTGTCCCTCCAGCAAAGTTTTTCAGCTCGCTAAGGAGGGGGGGGAGGGAGAGAAGCAGAGCTTGCTCCACGCGTGCTCCTTGTCCCTTAAGTGCGTTTCCTTCCCTCCCCACTTAAAACGTGGTTACAAAGCACGGATCCACATGGATCCTCAGGATTTTTGCACTGGGTCACCCCAAATTCACCATCAGATCTCATAGCATGTCCATGGCTACAGTTTGCACCAAAAAAATCACGCACCCACTGTTGCCTGGGGCCGCAGTGGTGCAAAAACGTGGTTACAAAGCACGGATCCGCATGGATCCTCAGGATTTTTGCATTGGGCTACCCCAAACTCACCATCAGATCACATGTCTGTGGCCACAGCATGAACCACAAAAATCATACATCCACTGTTTCGTGTAGAATATTTTTTTTCTTGTTTTCCTCCTCTAAAAACTACATGCGTGTTATGGTCGGGTGTGTGTTATCGAGCAAAAAATACGGTAATTCCCTAGTAAGGGTGTCTAGGAGTATCGGTTTAGAGATATAAACGTTCTGGTTTTATTGCAGACACAAAGGGGAAAGGGTTTAAATTTGTAAACAAAAATTCATGTCTTGAGAATTGTTTGCAATATTTGACTCTAGGTAAACTTGGGAATAATATATGGAGATGTTTTCAATAGCTATAATTTCTTAAATTATTATTATTTCTTCTGTGAAAAGTTCATATTCCCTGTTGTGTATAACTGTAGATATGGCAGTATGTTTAAAAATCATATTATTGAATGTCTGTGTGAAGAAATGGATGCATCAGACAGGGAACAGTTAAGTCATTTGCAAATAATAATGCACAATGGATGCATAACCCTGATTGATATCTTCATAGAGAGACGTCTGATATGCTTTTGAATGAAAACTCAACACACTGTTAATTCAGTAGCAGATACAATTCTAAACACAGGATGCATAACAATAGTATGAATCCAGTTTGCCCACCCCCTGCAAAAAAAATAAATCAAATCAACATTCTCTTTTGCAGATAAATGTCCCAAACACGAAATACCAGTAAGTGGTAAGGTGCAAATACCCATAGAAGTAAAAGGAGAGCTTTCACAAATCCTTAACCATATGTGAAAGATGTTATTGTGCTGACAGCAAAACATAAATTCAGTATCTACTGAAACTATAAAGACTCAACAGATTTAAAGCATGAGTATTACATTCACTCTCAGTAGTATCTCATGCCTATGAAGTAAAAAAATGGTAAAGGACCCTTGGAGGGTTAAGTCCAGTCAAACTTGACTATGGGGTTGCAGCACTCATCTTGCTTTCAGGCTGAGGGAGCTGGCGTTTGCCTGCAGACATCTTTCCAGGTCATGTGGCCAGCATGACTAAACCATGATGGAAACAAGAGTGCATGAAAATGCCATTTACCTTCCCACCACAGCGGTACCTATTTTTCTACTAGCAGTGGCGTGCTTTCGAACTGCTGGGTTGGCAGAAACTGGGACAGAGCAACAGGAGCTCACCCCATCGTGGGGCTTTGAACTGCCAACCTTCTGATTGGCAAGCCCAAGAGGCTCAGTGGTTTAGTGCCTATGAAAGCTAATGGTGCAATCAGAGGTTGGATCCTGACGGTGTTAGTTGCACTTTCCATTGAAACCAATGATTATTCAGACATGACCAACTTTTCACATTGACTTCAGTGAGACCTGAGTGTAATCAGCTTTGTTTGGATGCAGCTACTGCTTCTTTAAGTTACCACAGTACTCCTTATTGTTTTCATTGTGACATACCATAAATTGTCAAAAAGAATCACAAGGCAATTTGGAAGGCTTTAACATAATGTTGTGTGAGGTTGTTTTTTTTTGGGGGGGGGAGACCCTCAGCACATTGGATGTAGGTTTCTGTCCCCCTCCTCATTTACTTGTGTTGGGATCTAACTGACCCCATTTCCCTTTTCATTAACCCCTTAAATGTAAGCATACACATCCAAAGCAGGGAGAAGTGAAACACCTCAAAAATTAACCCCCTTAAAAATTGAAAGAACTAATGAAATATGAAATTCCTACAGGTGGGTGGGAATTTTAGATCCTTTGTATAATCCGTGGGGTTAAGCTGCAACTACAAATGCAGAGGAAGGTTAAACCAGGAAACGGGGAAATGAAAAATAAGCAAACCGCCCTCCTTTTCCTCCAGTGTTGTTTTTCTCAGACCCTCCTATCGCTAATTCCATCTCTTCCTGTTTGCCTGGCATGCAGGAGTCATGATAAGGCTGCCTGAACATTGCGCTAGATGTCTGCTGCTTCCCCCCACCTTTTTTAACGTATGGATATTGTAACAGAGCAAAAATCCCACAAGAGTTGAGAAACTTGCCTGCTTTGGCAATAGTCGTTTGCTGCCTGCAGTGATGATGTGAGGCAGATATAGCTCCCATCTGTGCTGTGGTACTCCAGCATCACAGAGCTTGCCTAGGAACAGGTGTGGGTGTGTCAGTGCAGGACAAAATTGGAAGAGGCTTCACGGCATCCAAAAATGTTTGCTGGCTGAGTGCCCCCCCACCTCTTTGGCCACTAACAGATGCAGTTTTGTAAGATGCAGGACATTTCCATGTAACCAGCATGTTCCATTGGGCACATTCGTCATTCGTCAGGGATGTAGATGGACCAGTCAAACCTAAGCTTCTTCAGCAAGGTGATAAGGGAGCCGAAAGGGTGAACTTGCTCCCCCAAAATCATCAGTAAGAAAACACTCATTGTGTTTTGAACCAAGTTGCTTCTCAACAGCAGGTATTAAAAACAGTGGGAAGAGTGGTCTCTTCATCAGTCACCCTTAAGCAACCATTAAGAAAAGCACAGAATTCAGAGGCTCCATAGATCCCTGCACACATGAATTCTCATGCTCCTGGGAAGGGCCATAGCTCAGTGGTAGACTTCATGCTTTGTGTGCAGAAGATCCCAGATTCAATCCCAAACACCTCCAGGTGGGGGGTGGGGTGGGGGAGACAGACATTAGACTTTGTCAGACCTTTGCTGAGCTCTTGGAGAGTACGGGCATTAAATGTGTCACTGGTGGTCATGACAGTGCTATTTGTTTATTTTATAGCAAGAACAGGAGTAATGATTTCCTTTGGGACCACATCACAGGGAAAGGGGAGATTTAACCCTTTCCTCCACAACTTCAATCGCAATGGCAACCCCTCTGTGTACTGCAATTAGTGATAGGGGGAAAGCTTCCATTGGTCCTAAAGGGACCTTTTCCCATTGCCCATTCTGTGTACTGCTGCTCCATGTGGTGAACTATGGGAACTACAGCTTAGAGTAGTAAGTATTCCTTGGTAGTAAGTATTCTAAGGATCAGGACCGGCCCTGCCCACCGTGGCTGGCCTTTGGGCAGTTCTAGACAGGAAGAAGGCCTATAAAAGGCTTCCTGTTTCGACTCGGGAGCTGCCAAAGAAGTAAAGCCTTTGGTTCTGAGTGTGCTGTGTCCTTCTGCCCCTCGGTTTACAGCCCCCGTCTTGATACAAGAGCACAGCGCACAGGACGGTGCCCAGCCTTCTCCATCCTGGTCCCTGCCAGCTCTTTCAGACTACAGCTCCCATCATCACTGATCACTGGCCATGCTGGCTACAGCTGATGGGTGTCATAATCCAAAACATCAGAAGAGCACCAGCCTGCGGAGACCTGGCTTAGTCTATGACACATGTTAAATGTGGGAGCACAGGAGAAATGGGTGACCAGAGCTCAGCATCCTGCTAGGCACCTGCTGTTCTTAGCTCAGTCAGCACCTTCCTGGAGCACTTTGTCTTCCTGCCTGCACTTCCCTCGTGGCATGTAGTGGTCCAGGCGATACAAGCAATCATGGGGCAGGCTGATGCTCGATGAAATAGGGTGTGTCAAAGTGTGTACTTGAGCAGTGTGGCAGCCCTCCATGAAGCACAGCAGTGCAAGGAAATAAATAAGCTGTGTAACTCGCCCTCGTTGCCCCGAGACAGGATATCCTATGTCTCAAGCATTCCTGGCAGATGCCTACCCAACTGTGCCATGAAACTGCCCAGCCAAGAGATTCTATAGCTTCCTCCATTTGGTGATTTACTCCATTGCTGGACTACTTTAGCTCACGACTGCTGTGTTCCTGGAATGGCACAATGGCCACTTCCCATGGCTTTCTCCTGTGATGTTCCAGTGAAGAAGGAATCCTGGAATCATGGGATGAGGTAGATCATGGCTCTCAGGTTTGGAGGTTCGGAGCTGCTGCCATGGGTAGTACCCACGTGCTGCACCCATCCCACATGATTCCCAGCTTCCCAAACTGTGTAGGATCAAGACCCAAGAAGAAGCAACCACATCACTCCAGAAATGTGTGAACCAGGCTGAAGAGCAGCCTAGTAGCAGAGAAAACTGCATGGGTTGGGTTCTGGAATCTCCTTGCTAGGCAGGTTTGGGAGCCTACCTGCAGGAATGCTTTAGCCCAGGAGCAGAGAACATGTGGCACTCCAGATGCTGCTGGACTAGAACTCCCATCATCCTTGTCCATGCTTGCTAGGGCTGATGGGAGATAGAGTTGAACAAAATCTGGAGGGCCAAAGATCCACAGTCCCTGCTTTTGATACAGAATATCAGAGTTAACTGGGACAAACTACATGTCCCATTTGATGACTCACATCTTGGTGATTCACCTCCACAGTTGTGCTGCTGGCCAAGGTAGGGAGCTAGTGGCAGTTCTTAATCTTTAGCCTGGTTGTATCTTCCTGTAAGTCTGACTCCAGCTTCTTTGCATCCCCGGTGGGTGGAATGAACAATTCGCCCCATGCACTTTCTGGCATCCTTCAAAGGACTGGCCCGTAATTCTCTTTTGGGGGCTGCATTCTCTGGGGGGCAGGGCTGATCTGTCAGGGGCTGCATGCTGGTGCTCCATTTTGTCTCTTTCTGCTACCCATCCTCTGCTCTTTGCCACTCACATGAAATTTCACCCAAGGGCCACATGAAGCCCACTCCCTGCTGTAATTCAGTGTAACTGGATGCCGTGCGTTGCCAGTAGTGTGGAAAAGGCCATGAGGGGCAGCACTCCTGTATTTATCCTGTATTTTATTCTGTGAGCTGCCTGGAGATCTTATGATGAAGGGTGGTCTATAAATCAAATAAATCAATAAATTAATAAAAATAAGCTGAAGTGAGTGTATAGATGGGGCTGTGAGCTGACCAGCAGGACTATTCAGAAGCAGATGGATGAGTTTGGTGGTTGATCAGGAAAAGAAACTGGTGGATGGCCCTGCCGCAGTAGCCAGCTAATTTAGGTCTCTCGCATTTCTAACATATTTAGGTGGTTCATGTCAGTAGCAACCAGGGGCACCCAATTTCTCTAACTGCTGATGGCATTGGTCCCCATATGTTAACCCTTCCTGCCATCTAGCGTCCAGCTCTAGAGCTGCACCTTCCCTGTTTCACGGGTTTCTGTTTTCCCTTCCTTCAAATCACCTGTTGTTTGAAGCTTCTTCTCCCTTAGTCTCAGCCCATGTGATGCACTGCTTAATGGTCCAAGTGAGCTGTGTTGCTCTTGCATTGTAAGTGTGTTCAACCCCACAGATTCTAAATTGGAGAGCAGCTGCATCTCCCACCATTTCCTAGAATACGTCTTCATGTGCATTGTGGTAGCCAAGTATCATCAGGAGAGAAAGCTTCTAAGGTCTGGAGCCTGCACGATTTGAACATTGTAATCTCAAATGTTTTTCAGACCAAGGAGTGACTCAGAAAGTTACACCCAGCTGTTGTTGTTTTCAGATAATAACACTCAAAGCAGCCCTGCAGATCATAGGATCTGCATAAGATCCTGAGATTTTTCAAAATTAGAACAATGGGCTGGCTTGCACCCGTTTCTTCCTGGATAGATAAAACTCTCCTATTTTATTTTTATTTATTAAATTTATATACCTGGGGGTCTGGTGTTTGTGTGTGTGCATCATACACAGCATAAATTATAGTAGAGAAAGAAAAATACACATTGTAGAGTCCAATTCTATATGTTGCTACTCAGAAAGAAGTCCCACTGAGTTGGCATAGGGTTGCCGCCATCACATTGTATTAATAAAAAGCATTTGGTAGTGATAGTATAGGTAGATGAAAGGATACAATATCAATCTGAAATCCCTGTCTTTAGCTGAGGATGGCAGACTTACTCTATTGTAAATGGAATTTCTTATCTAGTGGGGCTGTAATGTTCTTGCACTGATTATTTTTTTAAAAAATGTAACTTTACAAAATCCATACATGCCACTCATTTCACAACCACCATTGTGAGCTGGGTCGGTAATGCACCTGTTTTACACATAGAGAACTGAGGCTGAGAGGGTGACCTAGGCAGTCCTTGGCTAAGAGGAATGTGAACTTCAGCCCCTTGGCCCAAGGCCCATCCATAGCACTCTGTTGGGGTGGTTTTATAGTGATTGGAAGCAGCCTACTTTCTGGCTTGCACTCACACCTCTTGGGTCTGCTGAGAGACACCCCTGGGAATTCCTCTCAGTCACTTCCCATGCTGTGTCAGCACTTTGGAGGTGGTGCTGTGCCCCAGAATGGCACAGCATAGTTCTGATACTGGAAACAGCAAGCTGGTTCTTGGGGAGACACAGGAAGGGTGGCCTCATCCGAGTTCTGAGCGTGTTTTCCCTTAAAGCAGTGTTTCTCAAACTTCGGTCCCCAGCTGTTGTTGGACCACAACTGCCATCATCTCTGACCACTAGTCCTGCTAGCCAGTGCTCCCCCCCCCCCCGGTACTCAAGAGTATGCAGTGCCGACACCTCATTTTTGTTGTTAAATTTGTGACACTTACTGTAACAACTTCACGATGAGTACCAGCACCCATTTTTCTAGAAAACAAGCATTGCTGCTAGCTAGGGATGATGGGAGTTGTAGTCAGCTGGGACCCGAATTTGGAAAACATTGCCTTAAGAACATAAAGAAAAGTCCGACCCTTCTAGTCCAACATTTCATTCTCACAGTATCCAACCCGATGCCTGTAGGAAACCTGCAAGCAATTCTACATAACATAAAAGTGCTCTTAAGGTGCATGTGAGAGTGTGTGCTTTCATCCTGCTCCTTGATCTCTCATACGTGTTCATAGAGAAGCAGCACAGCTCTTGCTGTGCCTCCCACAAACCTGCACTTCTTTGAGCAGTGATGATCAAAGCAGGGTAGCTCCTGCACACAGCTGGCAACTCTTCTCTCTGATCATTATGATGTGCAAAGTAGGCATCTCTGCAGCTCTAGGTCAGAGTGCCCCCCTTCTGCCCCCAATGCCACACCACCTGGAGCCATGCAATGAACAGTTGAGGGCTGTGAGGAGCTTGACCCTTATTCTGCTGGGCCCCACAGCCAATCAGGGAGCAGGGTGGCTTTGCATTTGAGAAAAGGCCAAAGCTTTTGGAGCTTCTTACTGGCGGGGGGGGGTTCATGGGAGACACGGTGGAAAGTTTTGTGAATGGTGAGGATACGGAGGGGGCGGGATTGTGGTACAAGCTGGGGCCATTCAATGAAGGAGGTTATCAGAAATTGGTTTGGACAAAGCTGCTGCTGAGTGGTGGAGCCCATGCTGTGCAAGGAGAAGATCTCGAGTCCAGTCAATGGCATCTCCAGGTAGAACCAGAATAGGATGGTTCACCTTTGGCCATCCCAATGTGGCTGGACTACAAACTCTCCCTGACCATTGACCATGCTGGCTGGGGCTGATGGGAATTGGAGTCTAACAACATCCAGAGGTGGGCATCCTTGGTATATATACAATACTGTGGTGGGTGGGCCCATTGGTCTGAGTTGAATTAAGATGACTTCCTATGACAAAGAGAAAAAACTTGGTGCGTTGCTAACTTTTGCAACTTACTATCACCACATTATGAGGATTAAAGGGGGGAACTTTTGCCTTCATGTCCTACCAAATGTCTCTTTTGACAAGTGAGAATGGCAAGCTGCTTCTTTTAAAGCACACACTCTTCTTAAGTGAATCCATTCTTTAATTAGTTATTGAAAAGTGTTAGCATGCATTTTGAGTTTAATCAAATTCCCAGTGATTTGCTACCAGTGGGTTGATACAGCTTCAGGGGCTGTGGCTTTTGCTGAAAGGAGCTGAAGCCTAATTCTGATGGGTGGCAGGTGCTCTGAGCTGTGCCTCGGTGGCATCGTCTCATGATGATTTTTTGCTCAACAGGTGCTGTAGCGAGTATGGTTGTGAAACAGAAGCTGGCCGAGGTCATCCTGAAGAAACAGCAGGCCGCTCTGGAAAGGACCAATGCACCAGTCATTACATACAGGTGATCTGGTTGTAGATGCATACGGGTCAATACATACATGTATGCTGGCTGTGTCCTATGCCAGGTCTCAGTTCTTGTTAAAGCCCAAACCCCAAAGAATGTAAAACAGAAATGGCTTGGCTATTGATCTCCAGCTGGTTGGATTGATTTTATACCCTGGGTTTCACCCAGATTTATTCAGATGTGAGCGCCCTTGATTTACACCATTTTCACACACAGCATATGCTCATATCATTTTCTGCACCCATACTATGAACATTAAACCTCCATTGGCTAGAATGGACATTCTGGATGAAGAAGACAATCCTGCATGCTCCTGGTCCTTGGGCAAGGCCCAGTGAACAAAAGCCACATTCAGGCTCTGTTCTGTGTTTAAGCAGCTTGTGGACAGTGTGTGTTCTACGCCCTTCTTGAGCTGCTCCACCCTGACCTTCCCACGGTTGGGAACCCTGAATTATCAGAGTTCCCAGTCACGAGGAATAATCTTAAAAAATCCGCTTCAGAGCTCCCTGCTCAAGCAGAGAAGTCAGAGGGTAGAGAGTGGGGCTGGTGCACATGCCCATATGCTGCCCCCCAACACAAGTTGCTTAAATATAGTGGTTGTGATGCCTTAATAGGGCTGTATTTCCACGTAAATATGCATAGGATCCTGCTTCATATCTTGGTTCCGTGTTATTTTTCATGCACTTGGTTTTACATCTCCATAATCCTCCACCTGCTTTCTGTGGGTGTTTGGTGTGCTGGCAAAACTGAGCCAGTTCACACACCCCTGGGATCATGATTAGCCTGTCTGGCATTACACCTCCCACCTCCTGTGCTTTGGCTCTTGGCACACCATTGCCTTGCCTGGGCACATCTCCAGTGACCTGCTTTCACTTCTATTCTTACACCCTGTGACAGAGTAGTTGGCCCATTTACATTCCCAGCATTCAGGGTTATGTCACAAAAGAAGTGCTGGCCATATACATGCATACATACCCTGTGACTGCCTGTCATTTCTCATGCTTCTGGTCAGGAAGGTTCATGTGGAAAAAGGACTTCTGCTCCTTCTGATCTGATCTTGCCCATGGACACCATCAGAAACATCCATCCTATTCCACTCATCCCAAATATTTTCTTTTTAAAATGTTTTATTTTTTGGAACGGGGGTACCAGGGTTTATGGGGTGGGTATTGCCTGCTTTTCTGTTTTGTTTTGGGGTGTTCATAGATGTGTTGCCTCTTGCCAGCACCACCAGTTTTTCTTTGGTGAAAGGAGCGTTATATGGTGCCCACAACAGTTGCTTAGTCTGGAGACACATTTCCAGATGTATCTCCAGACCCAAAAAGAAGGGGGGGGTGCTGTGCTAGCTGCTCTCCACATCTGGAAGAAAGAAAACCTGTAGTAGCCCGTCAACCTGATGTCCTCCAGATGTTTTGGATTACAACGCCATCAGTTCCAGCCAGCATGGCCAGTGGTCACAGATGATGGGAGTTGTAGTCCAGCAACATCTAGAAGCCACCAGGTTGGAGAAGGCTGCTCTGCCGGTGGTTGGGTGGCAGGACTCAGGGGGCAGACGTACTTAAGTTTTATGCATGCTAGTGCAGGAGTAATCCTCTTGAACTCAGTGGGCTTTCATCCTGAGTCCAGCTGCAAAGATCCCTGTAGTGCTTTTTCTAAGTGCTCAAAGTCAGCCTTAGCAACAGTCCTGTAAGACAGACCAGTATTCTCATCTCCTTGTTGCAAGTGAAGGGCTGAGGCTGAGAGATAGTGGCTAAGCATGAAGAAGCACTGTTGTTTGGAAGTGAGTTTAAAGTGGTGTGATAGAAGTACCGTTGCTGATGTCATCCACACAAATCTCTTTTCCCCACTTCCTTCTCCAGTCAAACATGTTTGACAGGCTTTCAGAATGCACTGCCCAAACCTGCAAGACCTGTTTACCCTCCAAACCGATAAAGTCATGTCAGCCAAGTTTTTCACAAGAGCATGATGTCATAACTAGAAAGAACGCTGAAAAATTCTGCATAATTTAATTTGGTCTTCCATTCTGTAGTGCTCCGTGACGTTGCGTCTAAAGCTTTTAAGTCAGAGAGAATGTGTGGAAGGTTTTGGTTTGGGATGATAGAAGTATGGGAATTGAGTCAAAGGTCACTGACCTATGTCCCAAGTAGGTCTAATAAATCTGAGGCACTGATCACATGGAGAGCCCTAAACCACCCAGCTTTCACATCTCAAATAGAATGTCATTCGTTTGCACAGAAGTATGAAAGTGTAAGCCAGCCTTAGCCAACATAGTGCCCATCAGTCCCTGCCAGTGTTGGCTGGGGATGATGGGAGTTGAAGTCCAAATAGACTGGTATGTGACAAGTTGGTGAAGGCTGTTGTAAGTCATTGGGAATAAGACCCGTTTTGACTGCCACTTCCCATGCAATGTCGTTGGAGATAGGAAGGAAGAGTGCTGTGTCTGAAGTGTCCTTTCTTGGCTGCAAGAGTGACATTAGCTGCTCCTGGATGGATGAACTTTGCAAGAGGAGGGACACACACACACGACCCAAGCTCAGTGGTAGAGAAAACACTTTGTATACAAAAGGTGATACCTCAATCCCCAGCATCTCCGGCTCTGAGGGGTATAAATACTTTAGAAGTAAATGTGCAATACCAGATTTGACACAGCAACTGTCTGTCTCCAGCCATAGTTCACAGCTGAGGTGAGATTTGAAGTGCAGACTTCCTCCCTGGTTGCTCATTCCCTTAACCACAATGTGGCTCAGGTCAAACCAAGTCAGCAGCAAAGCTCTCTCTTCTCCTCCATGCAGATCTTTGGAACCGATGGAACATGAAGGCCCATCCAACCCTGCCCTCCCCAGTTTCTTCCCTCCTGTCTCCAACAGCTCCGGAGACTCCCCAGAGCACTTTCCACTGAGGAAAACAGGTGAGGAGGAAGAGCAGTGTCAGAGAGCATTTTTGTGGGGTTTGCCAGGTGAACCAGGGAGGGGCAAGGAGGACAGGGCTGCCAGCCTTGGTCTGATCTGCAGAAACCTGGTTTTCCTGACCTGGAGAGGAATGTGATCAACGGCTTATCTGTGAGACACATGGCTGCTGGGTTAATCATTCAATCATTCATATTTTTGTCTGCTGCTTTTCCACACACACAAACAGATTATGCTCAAAGTGGCTTACAAAGAAGAAAACAGGGCTGTACAAAAACAATGTCATAATTAGGGAGACTCAAGGGTAACAGGCAGGAAGCATTAGAGAAATTCTAGCTGCATTGGAAGTATAGAACAATCGGGGGAAAGCCTGGAAGATGTGGGTGCACCAGCAACTTTTCATGCAGTCTCATGCAGGCTAGCTTCAGAGGGGGAGATGAGGAGCAGGGCCTCGCCACCACCTCTGCTGAGAGGGCAGATCCTTTGGCCTCCTCACCCCTTCAGTCTAGTAGTAATGATAAGGGTGATGACAGTAAGAACTGTAGAGATAGAAGGGACCCCAAGGGTCATCTAGTTCAGCCCCTGCAATGCAGGAATCTCAACTAAAGCATCCATGAAAGATGACCATCCGATGTGAGATGAGATGAGAAATGGGATTGTTCTGTGTGCAGATGTTGCCTATCACCATTATTCATTCAATTCCACCTTATGGCATACATTTGGATTCTCTGCCTCAGGGACTAGCAGAGGTCCTGAGTTTTGGGCTGGCCTTGCATCTTCCCCATTGTGGAGTTGGGGAGGTTCTCATCCCCAACGCTTCTGCTGAGCCTGCCTTGCCAGAGCAAAGACTCACTGGGCAGTGCACTTCCTGACCTCCAGCTGTCAAATATGGTGGTTCTCACTTTCTTTCCTGAATTTGCTACAGCGTCTGAACCCAACCTGAAGTTGCGCTACAAGACAAAGAAGACTGGCGAGCGGCGCAAAAACCCACTGACGCGCAAGGAGAGTGCACCCCCTTCCTTGAAGAGGCGCCCGGCAGAAGCCATTGGTAAGAGTCTGGTGGGTGTGGTCTTGCTATGGAGCATCCATTGCCATGAGGATGCTCCGGGGTTCCAAGGATTTCCTGGTTCAGAGGATTAACTGTCTTTGTTGGGAATGCAACAGGACCATAGTTTGTGATGCAGCTGATCTAAGAATGAGCTTATTTGTGAGGAAGCCCACATTCAGTCAGCTGAGATGAGCCCATTTGAAGCAGAGGTCTGGGGAGCTTGTTCACCCCAAGCTTAGCTTCCCCCTTTGTTTCAGTGCCAGTGAATATGGGAGCTCCTGATACTTCCACTGTGTGTAGCTGACGGGTCACAAGCTATGCAGGCTTGCCTTACAACAGTCCAGTGTGGTTGTGGTCAGAGTTATCCAGTATGCACAAATAATGAGTGTGGATCCTGGTGTTGCTCATAAGGGAGAAGTATCAAATTTATTATTATTTATTAAATTTAATTATTATTTATTGGAGTTATTCCCTGCCCCTTTCGTCCAAGGATCACAGGGTGGTTTACGATATGACAACACAAAAGTATACAACATAGTAACAAGCAAAAACAATAACCCCCACAACACAGTTATTTTTATTTATTAAATGAAAAGCTCAGCGGAACCCGAAAGATGGCAAAAGTGCCCCCCATAAGAAAATAATCCTGTAAGGCAGGGGGGAACCTAAAGAAAAAAACACCCCAAGGAGGACTGAGCTATGAAATACTGTTGGGGTTTGGGCGCAAACCTGGGAATCTGGGACAGAATGAAGTATTCTGGGAAAAGAAATGGCTTATAAGATGGAAAGGTTGTGTACTTCATGCGGCTGGGTAGAGGTATCACATATCATGTGCATCTGTTTGGACGGGGGAATGACACTTCCTGAATTTATACTGTTCTGGTTAAAACAATTTTACTTGTTTGATAATTGTAACTCTTCCACATTTTTATAATTGCATACCATATTGTCATAACCCACCCTGGGACGGTATGATAAAAGGTGAGTAAGAAATCTTAAAAATAAACAAAATAGAACCTGCTTAACTTCATGGTGAACCTGCATGATTGGTTCACCTGTGTGGCATGAACCAAGGATGAGAAACCTGTCCCCCTCCAAGTACCACTCCCATCATCGCTGACCATTGGGCATGCTGGCTGGGGCTGATGGGAGCTGAGAGTCACACAACGTCTGGTGGACCACAGGTTCCCCATACCTGATCATGACTGCATCCAAGACTTACGGCATTCCTCCAGTAATCCTCAAGTTTCCCGTGGCTGTGTACCTGAGCATTCTCTTTCCCCTTCCTTTGCTTGTCCTGGTCTTGCTGTAGACAAAGCCGTGCATGTTCTTTCTCACCTGCAGATTCATCTCCCAGCAGCAGCAGCACCCCAGTGTCTGGGTGCAGTTCACCCAATGACAGCCTGGTGCCAGAGCACGGAGCCCTACCGGCCGCGCCAGGACTTGCACAAGAGGTATGGACCCTGTAGGACTGGAGACTTGGGTTGATCCCCATGGAGTCTGTGATTGGTCCTGTGGGATCAGTAAGCCAAGAAAACCTGCAGGAAGAGCAGGTTTCTTAGGCCTGCTCTGCACCCACCCACCTACCCAACACTGGCTTCCACCTACCAGGATCACACAAAGAGGCAGTTGTGTCTTGTAACACCCAAACACCTTTCCACCTGCCTTTTGATCATTTTAATTCTAGTAAGAATGGCTCCGTTTCACTCCCTCGTCAGCCTCTTCTCCCCACACAAAAGCTTCCAATCTTCTCTAAGTTTTACTACATTCACCCGATAATTGAGGGTTATTTGCACTACGATTTGGCAAATTTTGAGTCCATTGCAAAAAATGTCCTTTTCACCACTGTGCCTCTTCCAGCAGGCCCATTTGCTAAGCTGTTTTTTCTGTCTGGTTTTATCTACTGCTTTTTCCTTTCTTCTTCTTCTTCTTCTTCTTCTTCTTCTTCTTCTTCTCCTCCTCCTCCTCCTCCTCCTCCTCCTCCTCCTCCTCCTCCTTCTCCTCCTCCTTCTCCTCCTCTTGAAGAGGGGCCATAACTCAGTTGCTGAGCATATATTTAAAAGCAGAAGGCCTCACATTCAGTCCCCTGCATCTTTAGGCAGGGAGGGGCAAAGAGTCCCTGCCTGAAACCCAGCAAAGCCCCTGCCTTTCAGCTGTAGAATTGTAGACAATACTGAGTTATGTAGACCAACCTGTGGTGCGACTCCATTTAAGGCAGTTTCCTATGTTAATAAGTTATTGCCAATGGTATTTTTGTGGTTGTAGAGGCCTTTCTTAGAAAATTGGGGCAGAAAGGTGTAAATATGTCAACTTTCTTCTGCTTTTGTGACACCAAAGTGGTTGAAAAGTGGAGAGTTGGAAAGTGAGTGAATGTGTTGCTGTACACATTCCCATTGGATACACAGTTGGATACACATTCCCATACGCAAACATGTCATTGTGCAGATCCCGTCTCTTTTGCTGGTTCTCCTTTGTAATATGTGGCGGAATCAGGGTGAACAGGCATCAATGGGTGGACTCGAGATTCAAACAAGATCAAAGCCAGGATCTGCCAGCAACGTCTGCTGAGGATCTCCTGCAGACGGAGGATTCTGGGAAGTGTTCTCACAGGCACACGTGATTTATGCAGATGGGAAGGTCTGTCAGAGGGTCTACATAACCTGAGCAGATCTCACAGAATCCTCTCTGCCACGCAGTGGTTCTATGGCAGAAGAGCAACAATGGAGTTGCTTGGTGACAGCTCATGCATCCTCTTGAGCCCAGAAGCTTGAAAGTCACTGAAGCTGGTTGATTCTCCCACCCACTGTCTTTAATGCAGACACCCCTTGCTCAGCGCCTGAGAATGCAGGAGAGCTCGTTGGCTCAGTTTGCTCTTCAGACCACTGGCTCCCTCCCAGCACTCACCCTTGGACTTCCGACCACTTCTGCAGCGTCTGCCAGGGTAGGTCTAGAGGGGCTTTGCCGAGGGGACAAGCATGATAGAAGCTTCTGGAGTCATCTGGGTTGGTTGCAGTGGGAAACAGAAAGCTGAGCTAGATGGTCTGTAGCTCAGCGGTAGAGCATCTCCCTTGCATGCAGAAGGTTCAGTCCCTGGCATCTCCAGGCTGGGGGAGGAGGAAACCCTGCCTGAATCCCTGGTTAGCTGCTGCTGGTCAGTGCAGACAAGGCTGAGCTAGATGGACCAATGGTTAAATCAGCTTGCTGTGTTCCTCTCTAGGCCTTGGCCTGATCTAGCAGGGCTCTTCTCCTGTGTACCTGGGACCGTTTCTAGAGTACCAGGCATTGTCAAGGGGCAAGGGATCTGGGGGTGGTATTCTGCTGTGGTTTACTCAGAGTAGACCCACTGAAACCAGTGGGCATGAGTAAGTTAGGCCCATTGATTTTAGCTGAGGGCTGGACTGGATGCCCCTCGGGCTCTCTTCCAACTCTACAGTTCTCTGAGTAGCAAACTCTGATTCTCTCCTGAAGAAAAGCTTCAGTGACATTTTTATTTTTATGGGGCAGAATCTCCTTGCTTCCCTCTGCAATCTCCTTTCTGCCCACCCCCTGATCTGAATTAATCCCTCGTACCTCACCTGTTTCGCACCCACCTCATCGCTTTGAGAACTTTGTGACCAGGTCAGGGCTCAGGGAGGTGCTCTTGATCCACCGTCTCCAATTCTCTCTCTGTAGGGCGATGGAGATCACCGGACACACCCAGGCCTTGCTCACAAGGTGCCTGTCCTGACTAGCACTCATGCGCCCGTTTTCCTGCCAACCAGCTTGGAGCAACATGAGCCTGGGAACCCACTGTCCACTCGGCTGCAGCCTGTTATAATCTTGGAGCCCTCTCTCCCCCATTCTCCTCTTGTGACAGGTGCGTACCAGCCCCTCACATTGGGGCAATAGGGCAGGGAAGGGTCTTCTTAATAAGATACTGGTGTGTGTTTGCATAGACAAAAGAGAACTGTGTTCAGTATTCCTCAAAGGGTAATTGAAGATGAGCAAGATGCGAGGGAGAAAAAAAATAGCACAGCATGATGGGTTTTGTAGTGTTTATAGCAGGTTCTGTAGCAGCAGAGGGATTCTTGGGAGAAGAATGCTCTAGGCTGATAACGTTCATACTGAACAAGCAGGTAATATATATGTTTTTGCACTTGTCAGTTCCTCATTTTGCTGCTTTGATGATCACCACAAATACCACAATAACCATCATGCTATGTCCTTCATTGTTCCCCTTACATCTTGGCCTTTGGACAAGATTGTGCCACAAAACCCTATGTAATTAAATGCCATGCAGAGAGGCAGCTCACACTGCATTATTGCAAGAACATTTGTTTTGGTTGCCCCACACGACATCTTAGGGGAAGGAGGAAGAAGAGGAACTGTGGTCCCCGCTTAAGTGTTCTCTCTGTTAGTTTCTGTTTGCCACTGAGCAGTGCTTTGGAGTCACAAGACTCTGTTTACAGTCCACACATTCCATACTGTTGGAAGTCTCATGGGAGACGGGAGACAGATGTGACGTTGCTGGTTTCCTGTTCCTTTGTCCCTTTGTTCCTTTGTTCCAGTTGCTCTCTGCTCTCACAGAGAGAGGATGTATTTTTCTTTGCTGTCTGCGTAGTTGGAAATAAAACTCCTAGCATGTAGCTCATACTATCTCATCCTTCCGCATGCTGCTGGAAACTCTGCTGAATGGGGGTTGTGCCTGGAGCCTTATCAGAGGCTCAGGTCGTCCATCACGTCGAGGGCGATTCCGTAGGACTCGGCCGGAGGAGGATGAGCTTTTATCAGCTCGGTCAAACGGAGATCCCAACACTCTCATGCAGCTCCTTCCCTCTGCCCCATACATAGAATGAAGGGAAGAGGAGAACATCATGGGCGGGTTTTCCAGACTAACCTTGCAGCGTCTGAATTCTGCCGCCCCAGCTAGCCACCTGTGTTACTGACAGCTGTGAATGTGCCTCACTCATCACTGCTTCTCTAGATTTTTAAAGCAGCAGATAGAAGCAGATTTCTGGCATTAAAAAAAAATAATAATCTAAGGATTTTGCTCCTTCCCAGTTTGGAGTAGGTTATCAGAACAGAATTCAGGAATTTGTTCTTGTTTTTTCTTCCATTCTTTTTTTTATTATTATTGCAGCCTGTGATGAGTGAGGCAGACAAAAGCCCCTTCCAGGCCACTTTGACATTTCTAAGTGATGCTTAACTCACTTTGCTGCATTTCCTTCCCGCTTGTGCTGTGAACACAGAGCCTGCTTTAGCTGGAAATGTACACTGGGCTTTTAACATTTCCCTCTCCCACTTTCCCACCTATGGAAACAATACTGACAAGCGATGTATTCCAGATTATATTCTTAGCTTCTCTTCTTTCCTTTGCAGTTCCAGGACTGGGAACAGTCCCTTTCCACTTCAGCCGCTCCCAGCTGCTTCCCCCAGAGCGATTGCCGATGCCTACGCCCCACAAGCCCTTGGGAAGGACACGCTCGGAGCCTCTGCCGTCCAGCCCCAGAGCTGTCCAGCAACAGCTGGCCTACCAGCAGCACCATGCGCTCTTCCTGGAGAGGCTGAAGCAGCAGACCCAGCTGGGCAAGGCAGGCACTTCTCTGGTCTCCTCCAGATGGGGAAGGGCCGGGTTCAGTCGTGAAGAAGGGCTGGGAATGGGCCCTGCCAGAAACCTGGGAGAATCGCTGCCAGTCATACATATACACATGCACGCATTTGTATGCTGCCTTTCCACAGTTACAACCATGCTCAAGGTGCCTAGCATAATTGCAAATGTAACAAAAGTAGCCCTAACTAATACAAGACATCAAAAAGTACACAATTTCCACATAAATCATAACATCTAAAATAAAGTTACAAACAAAATTAATGTCAATAACCCTCTAAACAATCCTCCGGCCCAAGAGTCATCCAGCAGCCTCAGCTTCTGCAGCCGGAGTCAGTCTGGGTCCTGCCCTCCAAGGCCAGGTGGAAAAAGGCCTGCAAGGCAGGCAGCAGATCTCCCAGGACTCACAGCCAAGATCAGTGTGGACAATGCTGAGCTAGGTGGAGTGCTGGTCCCACTTCATATAAAGCAGCTCTCTGTGTCCCTGTGTTGAGGGGCCACTGACATAAACAACCTCTAGGCAGCATTCCTTGTGTGTTGGTGTGGTAATGCAATGCAGGGGGCATGCTGTAACCCCAGCATCCAAAGTTCTGTTTTCGTCTTGGCTGTGAGTCCTGGAAGACCTGCTCTCTGCCTTGTAGGCTTTTCCCCCCCTGACCTGGGAGGAAACGGACCTGACTGACTCCAGCTACAAAAGCTGAGGCTGCAGAACAAACTCTTGGGCTGGGGGATTGCTTAGGGGGCTTATTGTGGGGAGGGGGTGGTTGCTGTTGATTTTTGTATCTTTACTTTGGATTTTATGATTTATGTGCAAATTGTTTACGTGCAAATTGTTGGTTGTGTGCTTGTTGACGTTTTGTTTATGAGTACTTTGCTGTGTAATTTTTAATATATTGCAAGCCGCCTTGAGCATCATTTTAACTTTGGAAAGGCAGCATACAAATAAAATGATTAATTCCCTCGTCTAACAAGCTCTTGAGGAAAGGTGCCTGGCCATTCATTGGTATGCAAGGCATTTCAGATACAGGATGCAGAATAGGAAAACACAGCCCAACTGCCTATGTTTGCAGAGCCAGTGATGGTTGTGGGGCTGGTTATTTTGAGCCTGCGTAGCCCAGATTTACTCGGTCTTCTCTCCCTCCCACCCCAGCGCATGGCCAAGTCCAGTGAGAAACCTCGGCTGCAGCAGATCCCCTCCTCAGAAGACATGGAGGCAGAGGCAGGAGAAGATCCGAGCGACCTGGCCCAGGCCCAGGCGGAGCCTTTGCCAGCAGGGGGAGGCAGCAGCAAAGAGACAGAAGGTCGCTCCCGGTTGGGTCAGCCTCAGGAGGAGCATGTCCTTCAGAAGGTACTGGAAGAGAGCAAAAGGGACACACGGATAGGGGGACACACACACTATGCTTTCTGCATTTCAAAATGCTAGGTCCCAATCCTCAGGTTTGGGAAGATCCATAGCTCATTGGCTGAGCATCAGGTTTGCATGCAGAAGGTCCCCCTGCCTGCTCAGTCCCCAACATCTCAGCTATAAAGGCTGGGAGAGAACCCTGCCTGAAAGAGATGGTGTTGAGCCGCTGCCGACCCGTGTAGACGGTACTGAGCTGGATGGACCAATGCTCCCACTCCGCATAAGTCAGCTCCCTGGGTTATTGCTCCCAGCACCCTACAGCTTAGTTGAGATTCCTGCACTGCAGGGAGTTGGACTAGACGACCCTCAGGGTCCCTTCCAGCTCTACAATTCTGTGACTCTGGTCCTTTTTAAATGTTCCTGATTCCGCCACGTAAGTCCATACATGCAGGAAACAGCAGTGATCTTTGGCTAATAGAAAATATTTAGTGGCCTCTCTTTAAGCTTCCTGACTCCAAGGGGCCAGGAGTTACCCCTTTTCCCCTGAGGTAATTTTCTGCTTAACACCTTTTTCCTTCCAAATGTTTTCTCAAAGTGCCTAAAGCCCTTCCTGTCTCAAAAACCCAGATTCTTTAGCCCAGTTTGCCAAATGGGATACACCAACATTAGAATACTACTGCAAAATAAAAACTCCTAATTAAAAATGTGAACACATACGCTATCTATGCATATGTACTGTCTTTTTCGCCCTATAGGGCGCACCGGCCCATAGGGTGCACTTATTTTTTTTGGGGGGGGGGAAATAAAGAAAAAAAATTATTTCCCCCCCGAGCCCCAAAGAGCAAAGAAGCCATGACAGTGAGCAGGATGGATCCCGCTAGCTGTCCTGGCTTCGTTTTTAGCCTCAGGGCTGGGGGTCTGGGAGTGAAGGCGAGGTTGCGCTCAACCTCGCCATCGCTCCCAGAGCTTGCGGGGCTGGCGGCGGGGGAAGCCCAAGCTTCCCCTGAGCCCAGCCCCCAGAACGGGTCCGGGAGCAATGGCGAGGTTGCATAACCTCGACATTGCTCCCGGAGCTTGCTTGCCCCATCCCCAGCCCCCAGAACAGGCTGTTGCCCGCAAGCCTCATACCCTGAACAAGGGCAAATGCAACAAGTCGTTGGTGACCTCCACAGATCCACATTCCCAAGAGGAAGAAATAGAAACAAATTCATAAAAGCACACTATGGTTCTCTAAAAACAAGAGAGAAAACACTTCCACAACACTCACAAACCAGCAAAATAGGGTGATGGTGTTTCTGTGCTCCATCAGTATAACTAGACCCCGGTACCCCAGAAACACTTTCCTGGGCCAGCCTCTGCTTTTGGTGAACCAAAGGGACTCTGCCTATGCAGGGAAGAGGCACTAGAGGGCAGCAGCTACCCAGGTGTGAACTCCGCGTCGCTCTGAAGGCAGGTACCCCCGCAGCTGCGCTTCAAGAGGAGTAGCAGAGGACATGAGGGGGTTCCCTGTTTGACATGGTGCCTCTCTTAATTCGGTCAACAGGCCCAGTACGTCTGGGAGCAGCAACAGCGCATGCAGCAGCAGCAGCTGCTGCGGAGGCATCCTGACTCCCTGCTTGTCTCGGCAAGCCGCGGCTCCCACCGGCCGCTCTCCAGAGCTCATTCGTCACCTGCCCCTGCCACTGCATCCCACCTGAGCCAGGACACATCTTCCAAGGCAATCCCTTTGCCGGTGCAAGAGCAGTCGAACAAGCCACGCTTCACCACAGGTAATGCAACAGCTTTCACACACAAACCAAGGACTCCCTACAAGAGGAGTGGGAACGCGTGGCCCTCCAGGTGCCTTTGGACTCAGCTCCCATCAGCCCCAGCCAACATGGCCCAATGGTCAGGGGAGAGGGTACTTGTAACCACTGCTTCGGTGTTGTTGTTTTCCGCATTAGCAGCACTGAAGTGACTTCTCTGGGGCTTTGTATATGGCGGTCCTGTGCTGCCCAGGCGACAAGACCACAGGGGAAGTCCCCACCTCACTGAGGGTTTGAGACCCATTGGCTCCCCTCACCTGGCTTACCGGGCCAGTTGAAGCCATTCCCAGGATTGTGACCACTGTCACATGCTGACAGCTTCTAGGAGCCACAGGTGGGAGCTGAGTGCAGGATGGGAAGCAAAGGTGGACAGAAGAACCAGGACATGTTCCCCACCAGAGAGTTTATTTACATTAGTAAATATTGCAGTTCCTGATTCCACACCTGCAGTCCATACTGGAAGAGCTGTGCCACATGGTTTCTGTATGCTCGAGTTGGTTTTCCAGTGCTCACCAAGCCCAGAGAGAGTTGCAGCTTTGTGAGTGACCTGGGTGCTGCTTTTCTTTTCGTTGCAGGCATCGTGTATGACTCCGTCATGTTGAAACACCAGTGCTCGTGTGGGGACAACAGCAACCACCCTGAACATGCTGGCCGCATCCAGAGCATCTGGTCTCGCCTGCAAGAACGTGGCCTACGCAGTCAGTGTGAGGTAGGAGGCAGTGCAGGTCCAGGGTAATGACGGGAGGGTTTTCATCAAAGACTGTTTTACTGTGGCTTTGGAAGTCTGAGATGGGAAGCTTGCACGAAATCGGCATACATGCACACCCTCCAAATTCTGTGTTCTGAACACTTTCTTCAAACAAAGCATCCAGTGATATATTTGCTTGGCTTTTCATAATATATTCTGCTTCCTTTTCATTTTTAGCTCATTGGGATACCTTTATCTATGCAAGGAAGGAGGTGGCAGAGAGGAGTAGAAGAAAGGGAATTTTCTGCACCACAAGTACTAGAGTTGAAACATATAATTTGTCACAGTGCCTATTAACTCCTCTTATGACCAGTATTTTTACTTTTGGCACATCTGGGAGCAGGGCACCTCTCTTATCTTTGGATGAAGGTGCCACTTGTGTTCCAAGTGGTTAGAAAATTTAGAGTAACTGTTCTTGAAGCTATAGCCAGGAAACACCACTGGTTGCCTGTTGCACTTTCAGATGCTC
The DNA here is from genome assembly GCF_965113315.1 of Podarcis vaucheri. NCBI lineage: Eukaryota > Metazoa > Chordata > Lepidosauria > Squamata > Lacertidae > Podarcis > Podarcis vaucheri. The sequence continues at coordinate 2,199,119 of NC_138760.1, forward strand.
ATAGAAGACCACGGTGAAAGTACCGTATTTTTTGCACCATAACACTCACTTTTTTCCTCCTAAAAAGTAAGGGGAAATGTCTGTGCGTGTTATGGAGGGAATGCCTACGGGTGGCATGCCTATGGATTTTCCTCCTCTAAAAACTACATGCGTGTTATGGTCGGGTGCGTGTTATAGAGCGAAAAATACGGTAATAAGATGATGAAGAGCGAGGAGTGTGTGTGTGTTTTCAAGTTTCTATTGTATGCTGAAGAAGTAACCCCCTTTCCAGTTTAAATTGAAAGAGAGAAGAGACTTCCACCTTCAGTCGTGCATGTGGCTGCAGTAGAAACTTCAAAGACACGCTGGACGCGTGCTCAGCTCTCCCCACTAATCTCATGTGGCTTTATTAGCTCATGGTCCCAACAAAGAAATGCATCTGTTGAGTTTAATTTGGCAGCTGCTTAATCATGCCTTCGTATGGAGGCTGAGAAGTCTGGAAACAGGACAGAGCACAGAGAACCAGCAAACCCAAATTGTGATTGTCATCTCAACAAGGTGCATTTCTAAACTGTAAACATAAATGCATTTTATATCAATTCAGCAAGCGTTGCCAACTTTTTACCAGCCTTTGTAGCTCTGCATTTAACAGCCGCTTAATCTGCATACCTTTACAGGTGATATCTCTACACTGTGAAAAGCTTCTTCACCTTCTGATTTCTTCATATCTAGCCACTGTGTAAGACACAGGAGAAGGCTCAGCCACTTCTTTTCCTGATCATTTGTCCATCCTCCAGTTTTTAACCCAAAATAAGCTCAGGAATTGTAGTTTGGTGAGAGTGATGAGAATTCTCCAGTAGAGATCTGTAGCCTCCCACACAGAACTACATTTCCCAATGTGGTTTAGTGGTTAGAGTGTTGGACTAGGACCTGGCAGACCAGGGTTCAAATCTCCACTCAGTCATGCAGCTCACTGGGTGACCTTGGGCCAATCACTGTCTCTTAGCCTAACCTACCCCAAAGGGTTGTTGTGAGGATAAAATGGAGAGGGGGTGGAACTATGTATGTCACCACCTTGAACTCCTTGGAGAAAAGGTGGGGGCCAACTACTAAATAAAATCTATAGGGGCCTGGCATGATTAGCGTTTTTTAAAGTGAGCTTTTATTAGTTTAAACTTTTATAAAGGTAAAGGGACCCCTGACCATTAGGTCCAGTTGCGGACAACTCTGGGGTTGCGGCGCTCATCTCGCTTTATTAGCCAAGGGAGCCCTTTTATAGAATGGGCCAAAAAACAAGCTGCAAAATAAAAAAGTGTGTATTTTCCTGAATCTACCCTCTTCCTCCCCGATTCCCCAACAAGCCTGTGTTTGAGTGTGTGTGAGAGACGGGGGGGGGGGGGAGAGAGAGAGAGAGAGAGAGAGAGAGAGAGAGAGAGAGAGATAACACTATAAGAGGAGAGGAAAGGAGGAAAGTTTTTGAGGCCCTCAACCCAAGAAGAAAGGCAGAAAAACCTGCTCTTCACAGAGAAACAATCATAGGACAACAGGGACCCTGGATCCCCAGTGCTCTCCTTGTTCCCTTCCCCACCCATGCTATCTGACAGCCCTTATTCTAACCAGTGACTAAGATGCCCTTCAGAAAAGAACAGTAAAACAATGCATATTTCCACAGTTAAAATGTTTGTTCCCCAGCGTGCACGTAAAATAATTATGAGTGTCGCAGGATGGCCTTGTTAATTCAAAAGTTGTTGACTCACTGAGCAGCAAAGCATTCTCAGGCTCTGTAAATCCTATCCTGCAAGTGAACACTGCCACATTTTCTGAAGACGCCCGCTTTGCAGATGCTGGGCAGATGTGTGTTTCACCAAAGCCTTCACACATTTTTGGGAAATTTATGAGCAGCCATTTTTCTTTTGGAACAATTGGATTCCCTGTGTAGATCCTTTTTCTTTGCTCCTCTCTTTACCTGGCAACTGCAAGGCAGGCTTTAGAACGGTCCGGGAAACCTCAGGTCTGGGTGCCAAACATACCTCCCACTTAAGAATCAAACATGACTGGCTCAGTCATTCTGAGGTTGCTAGGCAATGGCAGTTTACTTTTTCCATGCCTTTGAACCAGGGGAAAAACATCTAGCCAAGGTTGAAACATGGTGGCATCTTGGCAGGTGAAGTGGCAGCAGAAGAGGAGGACTTAAGAACTCATTGAGTGTGGGGAGGCAGCTGGGAAGAGCCTGAGATGAAGAACAAGGCCAGCCAAGCCTCTCTTTTTTGGCACGCTGCTCATTTGAACAGCGCTTGCATGTGGAAAAATTCCCCTCCATAGATTGTGCCCCTTGCGTCAGAACCACCTAGACTTCTGCTCTGATTAGCACTCCAGATCTTCTTCCTTGGGGGACCTCTTTGCCTGCCGCTGGCCCTTGTGCTCTCTTGACTTAATACAGCCACTTGTTTCTCTGCCAGTGTCTGCGGGGGCGCAAGGCCACTCTGGAGGAGCTGCAGTCCGTCCACACGGAGCGCCATGTGCTGCTGTACGGCACCAACCCCCTCAGCCGCCTGAAGCTGGACAACGGGAAGCTAGCAGGTAGGAGCCAAGGCATGCCACCCCTCGCCCCCAAGCCAAGGCTGAGAGGAAACAAAGAGGCCTGTAGTCAGACGTTGTGCTCCAAACTGATGTTTTACAATGCACTTATGCACATAAAATGCTCATCTACACCCTCAGTCCCTTTCTTCTTCTCTTTTCTCTCACAGGAATCCTTTCCCAGCGGATGTTTGTCATGCTCCCCTGTGGTGGGGTTGGGGTAAGCTTCTTCCCTGTCAAACCAGATTCTTCTCAAACCTTGCCTCGCCCAGTGAGGGGCTCTCCCTTCTGAAGTCAGCTTGTGTGCTAGGCTGGCACAAAATGGAGGAGGCATTCAACTGGGATACACGCGGGTGGGTGGGTGTCGGGGGACAGCTTGAAAGTTTAAGTCGCAGTGACTTCTGGCCTGCAGCCTAGCTACCCCTCCCTGGGATAGGCAATGATGTAAGCAAGAGTGGCCAGTGGGGATTGGAAGGGGGTGACAGTGGGGGGGACCTATGCTTCACCTATGCACTGGCTCCTCATTGCATCCACACGGCGCCATCCTCCCCTGTCTCCTCTCCCCGCCAGCTGTTCCTTGATGCAACATCAGTGCAGGCAAGAGGAGGATATGACTAAGGGGGTGATGCAATCCTTAGGCTCTGTCAAAGGAATGGGGGATATATATTCCTGCCCTGTTCTTTCTCATTCTGGCTGTCCCTGTCTCTGACTACAGAGGATCAAGAGTCCTTCCCCAGCCCTTCTTATGTGGCTGCCCGCCACTCCCAGCCCCCCTTGCTCACCAGCAAGCTTTCCTCACCAAGAAGCTCTTGCTTTGAGGAGGCCTCGCTCTGGCTCAAGGGAACAGGCCAGTGAAGAGAACCCCCTTCCCTTGGGCTTCTCTTTGTGCCCAGCCACTTACCTCCTTCTTCCTGCGCCTGCCGTGGACCTCTTTCCTGGCTGGGGTGGGAGGGGGGGGCTTTGGTAAAGTGCCCCCTAAACCATCCCACAGAGAGTCATATGGCCTCCACCCCAACCGGAATCCCCCCTGGTGTGTTCTGGCTCCAGCACTGTGCCTTGGCAGCATCTTGCCACCGGATAAAGCAGGTTCCAGTAAGCCTTTGCTACACACAGACAGGGTTCACCAGAACATTGTGAGGTCACAATGACATTGTTGGTGACGCCAGATCAGAAAAGAGCTGCCTCTGGGCATCTGCAACAGGGCCTGGTGATCACCCCGTAATCCATATGCAGAGCCTGAAGATATCCAGAACACCAGCCAGAGCTTTTGGTGGGATCTGGGTGGATGTCCTGATTCAGCCAAAACATTTCTGAAGCCGGACCAAGAGGATCAGCCCCTCCTAGACAAGGCTCCCTTCCATATGCTCTCCCCATCGCCACCTCACTGCCAGCACCGGTAGGGTGACTGAGCGCAGAAAAGGACAGGCTCCCCAGAACTTGGTGCTCCCCAGAACTTAGTGCAGAAGAAGGCATTTCACCAGATATCATTCACCTGACATGCTACTCCTGGTGAAGCTCTGGCTTCTACACAGCAATTGCCCATTTTTTCAGCGGGCCACCCTGCTTCAAAGGCCTGCTTCTCACTAAAGTCTTAAACTGGTGCTGCCCCACTTCAGGCTGCAGATGTGGTGGGAAGGGGGGTCCTCACATGGCAGGATGCTCCTCTGTACATTTGTCAGCAGAGAAAACTAGATGCCAAGACAAGGCTGTTCCATGACATCTAGTGTACTACATAGGACAGGTTTGCATTATTTCTATTTGGTTTTTTGTATGGGGGAGGATTTTACCAGGTGAGCCTTCTCTGAAATGGTACAGCCTGTGCTTACCATCTCTGTTAGAACTAGGCCTTACGCTTGCAACTTCCAGAAATCAATAGCTTTAAGGGGGTGCTCTATCTGATCATCCACACATCACCTACATCTTCAAATGCACATATAATTCCATTGCGGCTGCCTCTTCAGCTTTGGAGCTCAAACCTAGAGCTCCCCCCACCCACAGAAATTGCTGAGGGTTTTGACAGACTTAATGGTTCTGTTGTGCCTGTTTTAGCAATGTGCTAGATGCTGTGTGATTTTTAATTGCATTTTTATTGCTTCTTTTGTTCCTTACATTTTATTTTATTGCATTACAAAATGAGTCCCATAAAATACAATATGAGAAATAAAAGAAGCAATGAAAAGACAATTACAAAATTAACATGAGTATTAAATGCGGACACACCGTGGGCCACCTGAGTGAAGCTCGCAGACTGCAGGTGGCCCCCTGTCACAGTTTGGGAGCCCCCTCATTGCCTCTGGCGTTGGAATAGGGTTAGTTTGGGGGGATCTTCCCCATCCCTCCTTCTCTCTGTCTCTTGTGTCCCCCCACCCTCTGGGCGCTCTGCCACGCTCACTTTTGTTCATGGCCTTCTTGCGTGCCTCTTCTGTTTTCTGTTTTTGTTTTTTTCTCGCTCTCTTTTCCAGGATGCTGCCTCCCAGCCCAGCCCTGTTCTCCTTCTCTTTAACCTCTTGCGCGCTCTTTCTCTTGGGCCTCTCTCTACCTTCATCCCTCTTCCTTCCCCCTGTCCTTACGGATGGGCCTTGGCTCCTCTCCCCCCCCCGCCCCCCTGCACCCGGAGAGAAAGAGAGGGAGAGCGAGAGAAGCGCGCCCGGAGCAGTCAGGCAGAAGGGGGGTTCTGCTCACACATGGAGTTGATCAGAAGAGAATCTCTGAGGTTTTCCGGCTCTTACTTTGCCGATGACGTGATCCTGATCAAACCAAGATGTTTGTTTTTGAAAAAAAAAATCAAATAGAATCAAGAAGGTAAAAAGAATGGGTTCTTCCTGCCCCTACTTTGTTGCCTAGAGGGGGTTGTACTGGGCAAGCCGAGCCCCACTGGAATGCAGCCTTGGGGGGAGGATGGTGTTAAGTCTGTGGGGACCACATTTCCATGGTTAATAATGAATGAGCCCTTGTTGCATGCAAAGTGCTGAGTGATTCTTATTTGCCCTCACAACAGCCCTGTGAGGCAGATTCCTTGAAAATGCCTATTTTACAGGCAGAGAACTAAGTTTGAAAGGTGACTTATCCTAGGCCGTTCAGTGAGCTCTGAGCTGAGTTGGTGTTTGAATCCAAACCTCCTTGGTCCAAAGTTAAAGGTCTGCCCTGGGGGGTCTTTCCAGAGCTTTTATAGCCCTGTGTGCTCCTATCCTGCCATTGTGTGATCTGGGGTTAGATGGGGGCCCTTCACCAAGGCACTGTGGGCTAACCTCTCTTCATTTCCTCCTGCGTCCAGGTGGACAGTGACACCATCTGGAACGAGCTGCACTCCAGCAATGCGGCACGCTGGGCGGCTGGCAGCGTCACTGAACTGGCCTTCAAAGTGGCCAGCAGGCAGCTCAAGGTAAGAGGATGACAGGAAGGCAGGGCAGCCCTCCTTCCACAAAGGAGCACGTGTCTGCAGATTCTGCGGCACAATCTCTGAGCAGAATTGCACAGAATTTCAACAAACCTCTCCACAGCGCTGTCTACTTTTGTCCTTCTCTTTCTTTTTGCTGCCACCACCCAAATTGTCAGAGTGCTAAGAGGGGGAGAAAAATTTGCTTGCAGGTGTTGGATGAGGCCCCCAAACCAGCCACCCCTGGTGTATAGGGCCAAGGTCTCTACAGTTTGTAGGCTCTGAGTTCATAGCAGAGAAATACACTTCTGGAAGTGGCTTGGAAAAGACAAAGGCATGGGGATGATTCCTGCAAATGCATAGACAGGCTATTTATATTCTTTGTCCTCAGCATCTCATATTTCTTTGGGTGATATCCATCATTAGTCAGATGCAGAGCAGCCCCATTGGAATCTGTGGCCTTTAGGTCCACTGATTAGAGTGGATCCACTCTGGTTATGACCCATGTTGGCTATAACCCTTTCTTTCTTTCTTTCTTTCTTTCTTTCTTTCTTTCTTTCTTTCTGGTCCTCATTGTTGCATGGGGTGGAGGGTGGATCAAAGAATGCCTTTCTATAGCTAGTCCTTCATCCATTCTGTCTCCAGTTTCACTGTCAGATATTCCAAGCCATTTAATAAACCAGGAATCTGAAAAGCTGATGCAAAACTCAGCAGATGTGTGGAAATAGATGTGATTTGCGATCTGATGAGGCTGATTAGAGTTTCTCAAAAGTTTTGATTTGTTATGGTGCAGAACACACACGCATCTGAAGAGAGGGGAGACTGTTCCAGTAGACTTACTGTGAGAAATTGCTGCTATTAGGAACTTACAGTAAGGTCTTGCTCAAAAATCACATCCTGCAGTGAAGTCACAATGGCAGCTGGGAGGAGGAGTGCCTTTTCTGTAGTGGCCCCAAGGCTTTGGCATAAACTTCAGAAGGAGGTGTAGCAATGTTTCCTTTTGCTGGGTATTCAGTTGGGGGGTTGGCCATTTCTATTCACAGACATTTGGCAATTGCACCAGGGACATTTTAATTAAGGCTAATCTGAATGTTTGCCTATTTCCATTTTCAGGCTGAATTTCTCTCTCTCTCTTGATGAGGGAAAATACCCCCCCCCCAAAAAAGCACCCCACCTCTTAATGGTCAGCTTTTTCAAGCCTATTCACTGCTGCTCGTTTCCCCTCTCATTGCCTACTTTTGGCACATCCCGCCCCCAGCAGAGTGAACCCAGTCACTCAGGGCAAACATAATGGGTATGATGGTGTCACATTTAAGTATTGATGACATCACCAAGGGCAAACAAAATCAGCTGAGAGTGAGGGCAAACGTTTAAATGTTTAGCTTTAATCCCCAATGTGGTATATGTCTGTCAGTATTAAATTGTGTTTACATGAGTTTGCTGTTATTTCCTTTAGATGTATAGTTTGATGGAGTGAGCAGTGTTGTAATTGATTTTATAAAGCCACCCCAAACTACAAATAAATCAGAAACAGCATTTGTTTTAAATGAATCATGCCTGACAGGTTTTATAATATATTATCAAACCAGAGTTACACATTTCTTAGATAACATTCTTTCTGTTCTAAGAGATCGTGTTATACAAAACACCTTTCTCAAAATGACAGTTTTTTCATCAGCACATTTTGTTTAATAGGTTGGATCCAGAACAATCAATGTGCACTTGTGTTCCATTGGAAATCAATGGGACTCATCTTAGTCACGACTCAGTTTTCACCTGGACTTAAATGGAACTGAGTTAAGCGCTTCTTTGTCTAACCATTTCAGTGGAATAGTTAAGCACAGGTTTAAGTCTTTCCCACCAAAATCGTCCAGATCTTACCCAAAGGAACAGCCTTCTTAGTAAGTTGCTTCAAAAAACCAATGAAAGAGTGATATGGCATCTTTAAGGCCAACTCATTTATTGGGGGGGGTCCTAACACACAAACACACCAAACCTCATTTATTCTGTTTGGGGGCCAAAGCCTATCTTGTCAGATGCTAGAACTAGTCACCTAAGTGACAGAGAGAAGTGCTTCGCTTTGGCTGTGATGTGCCTATGAAATGTAATGAATACAGTAAGTGCAGTAACTACATCTGAAGAATAATGAGACCAAGGCAAAAGAAAGAGAAAGAAAGAAAACAGAAGAAAATCCAGTTATTTAACTTTCACCCACATATATTCAGACATGATTCGAAACAAGTAGAAGTCAAAAACCACTTCACTTATGATTACTCATCCAATATCTATGATTTGATACTCGGACCTTTAAAATATCCTTGAAGCACTTGTTTTATTTTAAGCAAAGTAGATATTAGTATTGGCAGCAACAGTAATAGCAATGATGTCGCAATGCTGTTTATCAAACCAGTCACCCAGTTTTTGTTTTTTATAATGTTTTTTGCAGAATGGCTTTGCTGTTGTACGGCCTCCTGGACATCATGCAGACCCCTCAACTGCAATGTAAGGACTGCACCTTTCAGGGAGGAATTCACGGTTGTGCTGTCTTGATAGTTCCATCTGCACAAGCATTTCTGCTTGCCAGACAGAACAACCCCCACTCTCCTCCCCCACATGCTCCTTAAGGGTTTCTCCCAGAACCACATTGTGCTAACTGGAGGTTTTGTGCAGCTTGCACTAGCTGGCCCTTTGTCCAATCTGGCCCTTTTTCCTCTCCTTCCTGTGTCACAGCTTTTCATCCTAATGAGAAGGTCCCTTTGAGCCCATCATCCCAGTGCTCCAGACTTTGCACCATTTCCCAGTTGCAATCCAGGCACCATTTGAGATGCTAGTCTTAACCTATAGAAAGTGGTAAAAGTCTTGGCCTGTACAAGAAACAACGGCACTTGAAGGAGTCGCCCTGGTGCAGACATGTGAGTTGCATCACTTCAGTGCACAGCACCTGTTGGCTCTCAGCTCAGCACATGAAAAGATTCCCGTGAAAAGCATGGTGTCTGAGACAATGTGAAAGGTTTGCATGTGGTGTCTGACCCCTGGTTGCTCATTCACACATGCATGTCACCACCTGATGCTGCAGCTGTGAAGCGATGAGTATGATGTTGGAGCCAGAGGAATTCTGAGCTCAGGCTTTGGCAAGTCTCCAGGAGAAAACAGTTTTCTGGTGGTGAGGGGATAAAAATGTGTCCTTGTGATGCACTTTTGTGGAGTCCAAAAGAGGTGCGTGAATGGAATAGTGCAACAGATTTCATCACCTTTGCTGCTTGTGATCTGGTCCTCTTGAGGAATGTCAAAATTCGGTCCATATTATAAGACTTGCCTTTGACAAGGGACAGGGAGTGGTCCATTCCATGGAGGCAGCGGTGCACAAGGGAGGGCCTTGGGTGCCCCAGGGGTGGGGGGTGGGGGAGTACCCCAGGGCACTCTCTGTCTTGGATGCTGACCTTCTTGCCTTCCTTCCTCCTTCCTTGCCAGGGGCTTCTGCTTCTTCAATTCAGTGGCAATTGCAGCCAGGCAGCTTCAGCAGAAAGGGAAAATCAGCAAGATTCTTATCATAGACTGGGTGAGTCTCCATCCACCACGCTGGTCTTTCTCCCTCTTCTCGGACTGCAGGTTGGTTTCCCATGATTCTTGCAGGGATGTAGAAAGTAAGCTTAGGGTTCAGCATGCAGGCGAGGCAGTGAGAGCAGATGGCCAGCAGCTTCCCACTCCCACCCCTACAGAACAAGGTACATCCTGCATCCTCTTTCCGTACTTTTCATTGGATGCTGAAGATGCATCTCTTTACGCACCTGGCCTTTAACCCCTGAGATATTTATTTTAGGGCACCACCCTGGTGTCTGGATTGTAATCTGTTTAAACTGTTTTTAATATTGCATTTATAAATTGTTGTAACCCATTCCGTGACTTTGTAGTGGAGAGTGGATCAGAAATCTAATCAGTAATAATAATAATAACAGCATTCTCTCACACTGTCTTGCCCTCTTCCTGCTCCTCCTCAGGATGTTCACCATGGCAATGGAACTCAGCAAGTGTTCTACAGGGACCCAAATGTCCTCTACATGTCTTTGCATCGCCATGATGATGGCAACTTCTTCCCTGGAAGCGGAGCAGCCGAGGAGGTGAGCTTTTGTTGAATGAAGCTCTTCTTCACAACCCTGGAAAGAAAGGACAGGTTGGGGAAACCTGTGGCCCTCCAAATGCTGCTGGATTGCAGCTGCTATCATCCCTGACTATTCACCATGTGAGCCGGGGGTGATGAGTGTTGGGAGTCCAGCTACATCTGGAGGGACACAGGTTCTGCATCCCTGAGGCAGGAGGCATCTCAGAATATGGGGATGCAAGCAACATTGCTTTATAGCCAGTGTGGTCCAACAAATAGTGATTTTTTTGCTTCTGGAGACCTGACTGAATATGGGTGATGCAAATGTATCTTTTTGTTTGTCCACAAAAGACAGCAGGTTTGCATCATCCACCAGATCCCTGAAATAAAACTAGCCCAGGAATTGACTGATCCATTCAAACTGATAAACGGAACCCAGCACTCTCCCTCACAGCTTCTTTATGATTGCCCAGTCACAATATTGTGGAAATGGGAGGTGGCAGAGCTGGCAGAATGTTCCCTTCTGCTGGAGTCAAACAACTTCTGGAGGGCCTCCAGTCCCCATCCCTCATAAAAGCACAGGACCCTCCCAGGGACAAGGCCTACCAACCTCATGCTCTCTCATCTCCATGGCCCACAGCCCTCAAGCCTCTATTTATTCTACCTGCCCTTCCTTCAAGTTTCTCTGTTTCTCCCCTTTTCTTTCAGCCACCCTTCCTCTCAGCACTCTGACCTATAAGTTCTCTACCTTCTAAGGTCTCTTCCCAACCAGCTTCCCAGAACTTAGTTTTACACAGGTAGTTCAGTTTTCATCCTGACTGACCAACTTTGTTCCCTGAGCAACTGGGGCGTTGGTGGACACATCAGCTCAAGCAGTCAGGAGGTTACACTGTCTGAAGTGCAATGCAGTATGAATAAGCCCTTGGAAATCTACCAGGATTTAAGCAGTGGCTGCTTCCAGTATTTACATACCACATCCACCCATATTCACAAAGTTTTAAATGACAAAAATTCCCAGTTAGGAGCAGAAGGGCCCTCTTTGAAGGCTGGGGAAAGCATTCTCAGGGGAGAACTCTGGAGAGCTCTAGCAGGAGATGGTGGGGATTCCTGCAAGGCAAGGGTTGGGGAGAGTCGGTCGAACTCCCTTTGTCATTTCAAATCCATCATGTTTTACAACCTGCTTTCAAAGGGGCTTAGCGCTGAGAGTGGCCAGAACTATAGTTGGCTCCCATCTGGTTCTCATCTTTCCCTGTGAGCAGGAGATATCAAAGGGGCTGAGGGATTGTTTATGATGCTATGCGAATCCCTGTGAGACTGTGGCGTATCACCCGAGGCTCCCCTCCCTGCGCTTTATGAGCTGTTTCCCCCTCCTTCATCTGCCCCACTGTCTATTTTGATGTTGCAGCTCTGCCGAGACGCAGGACTGGAGCAGAATTCTCAGGGCCTCTGGTATGGGTCTCTCCCCTCCCTCCCTCCCTCCCTCCCTCCCAACTAGCATACAAGTTAAGATATAGATGTGCAGAACTACAGGCAACAACTGTTTGGTGGGGGGGGGGGTATTTCTGACCCTCACGTGTGTCAATGCCCCCACCCCTCTTATGCCCCCTTTTCTGGCCATTTCTGGGATGTGGTGATGTGCAATGTTAATTGGACATGCATAAATTTGTCGTCTGTACACCAAATATTATTTCCTCCCTCCCTCCCACCCACCCACTGCTCCCATCACCCATTCCCATTTGATTTTGTTTGATTACCCTTGCTACCATGGAAAAAGGCCACTGCTCTGGCCCCTCCCGCAAAATTCCTGTCCTGTCACCTGGTTGCATCCCAAAGATGATGAAGGCTGCGGAGCAAGCTCCAACAGCTGGCATGCAACTCAAAGTTCTACAAGGACCATTGAAATACATGTAATAAAAGTTAGTATATGCCAGTCCTGCTGTGGGCTATGTTTGCTCTCTGTTTATAGCAATAAAAAGCCATATTTGGGGACCTAAGTTACCTCCAGGGTCAGCAGGCATCTGCCTCTGAATACCACTTGCTAGGGATCACAAGCAGGAGAATGCTGTTGCCCTCATGCCCTGCCTGTGGTCTTCCCATGGATACATCAGGTTGGCCAGGGTGGAAAACAGGGTGCTGCATGAGCCTTTGGTTGGCTCCAGCAGGGGCTGCTCTTACATTCTTTTGACATGCTTTGGCATTTTCATTTGGCATTATGGTGTGTGGTGCAAGCATTTAGACACATGCACACAAGTGCACATGAGCATGCACACAGACAAGCCCCAAACTCTCTGTGGTATCACCATTGCCAGATCAGCACTCAAGTTTTGAGATAATTCTTGATTTAGCTGGCAATGTAGAACTGGGGCCCACCGTGCAGAGGACTAAAGAAGTCAGTGTGCTTCCTGTATGTAGAACTGCAGCTTGGAAGAAGTAGCTAATCCTCTGCTCACATTCTTAACGTATCACACCACATGAGCATATTTCAGAAAGGAACAACTCCCCGTGCTATGCGTCAAAAACTTCTGTTGCTTTTCTGAAACACGTGAATTTGGCCTCACAGCTGTGAGCTGTTCCCCTTACAAATCTTTTCAGGCTCCAAAATTCTTTGGGAGACGCCTTACTCTGGATCTCATGTGCAGTGCCAAAAGGGCAGGGTCTTCTGAAAGGTGACACAGCAGTCCTGGACAAAGATCCATCAAGCGACATTAAAATTACAGTGGTACCTCGGGTTACATACGCTTCAGGTTACAGACACTTCAGGTTACAGACTCCACTAACCCAGAAATAGTACCTCGGGTTAAGAACTTTGCTTCAGGATGAGAACATAAATCGTGCTCCAGCGGCACAGCAGCAGCAGGAGGCCCCATTAGCTAAAATGGTGCTTCAGGTTAAGAACAGTTTCAGGTTAAGAACGGACCTCCAGAACGAATTAAGTACTTAACCCGAGGTACTACTGTACTGCTTTAGCAGCAATGTGAAAACCTTTCCTTGTTGTGATAGGATCCTGGATCCCCTGACATTACTTACAAGTACTCAATCATTTAAGTTTTGATTTCTTACAATCTGGGGTTTTTTATTTTTAAAAACTTCTTTTGTGCATTGCATTCAGTACATGTTTAGAAAGACACATTAATACATTTAAGAAATGGATATATATTGTCATCACCATGAGGCTGTTTCCTCTAGTGAGTCTTAAAATGCCATTGTGTCCCCATCCATCGTGCAGCACAGAAAAGAGCCAATTTTAATTCGAACTAGGAAAATGCTATGAAAACACCTTGCTTATCCCCAATATTTTTCCTCTAGACATTGCTGGACTACAGTTCCCATCATCCCTGACCACTGACTGTGGTGCTAGCTGGGGCTGATGGGAGTTGAAGTCCAACAACTTATAAAGACACCCCCGCCCCCAGATTGGAGAATCTGCCTGTGGTTCGTCGCCAGTCCCTCTCCTTCCCAAAGAAAAACACAGCACCTGGCTTCTCCTGTCCTGAGAAGCTGTGGATTTGCTTCGTACTTTAAAGAACATTTCTAAAAGTTTACATTTGGACCTCTATCTTGCAAGCCACTGTGATATGATCACACAGAAGCAAAGTATATTTAAAAACTGATTCAAGGACACATCTCCAAGTTACATTGTTTGTGCTGCTGTTTTTCCTGCTATTGTAAGCAATTCCATAGACACCCAGTGTTGATGAGAGTGTATCCAATTTGCCTGGGTCTTCTGAGCATGTTATCTAGTACATCAAGAAACCCAGTGTGGCCACCATGGAGCATTCAGTTTCTCATGCTTCTCTCATCACAGCTGAATGCAGGGGAATTGGGGGGGGGCGAAGCTGAAGTCTGACTCCTCCCTGATTCGTTTTTTAATAAAAGCTCCCTTTGTGTGGCTGAGATGGGCCAGAAGAACACGCTGCATAAGGAGCCTCTGTGTTGTTTTCTCTTTTAGGTGGGCTCTGGTGCTGGAGAGGGCTTCACCGTCAACGTTGCTTGGACAGGTGGCCTTGACCCACCCATGGGGGACCCCGAGTACTTAGCTGCTTTCCGGTAGGCCTCCCCTTCATGCCACACTTCCTGTGGCCCCAACAGCTTTAATGCCAGTAGAGTCTTCTTGTATTAACCTTCCAGTTGCATTTGGAACAAGTGGAGGATTCAGGGTCCCTCCAGACATCCTTTTAATTGTGCATATATGATGATTTGTGATCTTGATATTATCAGGGTGGTTATATGTGATGACACTTCAATAACGCTTGTGCCTACAAAAGCTCTGGGGTGGACATACTGTTTCATTTCCAATCTGTGCATGCCCTCTAGCTTCCTGCTGAAATCCTGTGACTTTTTATACCATTTACGTTTGAGTTTATTTGTTTGTTTTCTCCCACGTCCGTTGAACCATAGTGCAGTAATGCCCCTCCAGGCAGCAATTATGTCGTAACTTTGGGGAAGAATCACAGAACATTAAAGAAAGCAGGCTGATGTGTGGACTGTCCAGTGTAAATCCACTACTAATTCATTATCATTGTGTCAATGATGTGTTACAAAATACACACATGCACACCACCAGTCTGGAATTCTCCAGTCTCACAGTTCTGTTTCTTTTTGAGAAGCATTCTCTTCTTATTCGCTACTGGTATCTTGATGAAACATTGTTCTTCATTTATTTAAAATATTTGTTCTGCACGCTTCATCGCAAAGCAATCTAGACAGAGAGATACTAACTAATACACACACACACAAGTGTTGCACCACAACCAGGATACGAAAGCATAATGACAACAAGATTAAGGCCACTTCTAGCTTGTCACTATTTTGCAAGTGGGATCCAGTTCCATACTGGCAAATTCAGGCTGCACATTTAAAGTGGATTTGGCAATCTACTCCACTCCCAACCTCTAAAATCAGGGGTCCCCGAACTAAAGCCCGCAGGCTGGATAAGGCCCGAGGGACTCATTTACCCAGCCGCGGCGACCACCGCCACCACCCGCTCTTACCGGCGCTGCGCTGCACAGCTGCACACTTCTGGGTCAGAGGAGCACTGGAAATAGCTTGGGCGCATGCGCAAGCGTTATTTGCGCATGCACACGCATTATTTCTGGGGCACATCCAGGTTGGAGGACACCCATGCACACAAGCTATTTCCGGTGCTCCTCCAAACCGGAAGTGTGCCAGAAATAGCGTGTGCGCACGCGTATGGGCACGCGTTCTCCGACCCGCTGCGCAATCAACGCTGGAGACACCGGCCCAAGGTGCAGTAAGTTTGCTGACCCCTGCCCAAAATGGACCTTTTTTGGTAAGGAATGTGATTGTGGGGAAAGCACTGGAAAGTGCAGGATAACTATTGTTTGACAAAGCACCATATAACCTCCCTGCAAACAAATCAGGAGGAATGCTCTACAGACAGGTTGTCCAGAAGTGACCTCAGGCATTAGTACCCATTAAGCACCTGGTCGGAAACACGTGTCTTTACCTGGCATCTAAAACTGATCAGGGTTGCCAGAAGCCCTATTTCAGAAGGGGGCGGGAATTCCACATTTGAGGTGCCACTGCCAAGAAGACCCTCCCTTGGATTGCCACATGGTGAGCCTCCAAAGGTCGACTTCTGTTCTGAGTTTACAATTTAAGTCAGGAGGGAGAAACAGAAGAACGAGGAAACAGGCACAAGAGAGTAGCACATTCTAAATTAAATGTGCTTTGCAGAACCTGAGCTGATCCTTGCAAAATCTCAGCTCCTATATTTGTTCTAAAGCTGTGCTGTTAGAAATTTTCAGTTTAAGATTCTGCACACAATCTCAGCTTCTTCACTACCTAGCTAAGTAGGAGATACCTCAATCTGATCTGAGAAACTTAGCAGAACGAAAGCTTCAGTCTGCCCTTTTGACTTTACAACATGGCAATATGAACTGTTTGAATATGGTTACTGGTTTTATATTATCTGAAGGAATGCAAAGTTGCCTGGTTTTCTTTTTATTTTCATCACGAGGGGGGGAGTGGGGGTTGGTGGGCGGGGAGAACTTCAGAGTCAGGAAAGGAAACCTTATGGCTGCAATATTAAGTGTACATACTTGGAAGCGACTCTCACGGAATCCAGTGGGACTTACTTCCAAGCAAACATGATTAAACCTAGGACCAGGCTGTAAATTTCTCTTTCCTGCATTGTCAAAAGTTGCACGCACACCTCTGCCGACAGCTTCAGCACTTTCCCCAACACACACTCCTCAGGCCCTGGCCCCCATCCCTGGCTGCCCCCTAGCAAGCCATCTGGAATCCTTAAGCCAAGACCCAAAGTTCTGTTTGGCCCCTTCTCACATTTGCTCTGTGGCCTTTGCTTTGCTGCAGCCTGGCTTCTCCTGCTAGCCTCTCATGTGGCTCTCTGGATATTGCTGGACCACAACTCCCATCATCCCATACCATTGACCATGCTAGCTGGCAACATCCAGCAACATCTAGAGAGTCCCACATGGACTAGCCCTGCTGTGGAGGCAATGTCAAAAACATGGTCCCAGTTACTGAGAGATTTTGGACTTCCCATGTAATAACTGCAACAATTCTATTTCTTTGTACTTTTGGAATATTCAAAGCACTTTGCAGACATTGTCTTGTTATAGTTATTACAACAGCTCTGTAAGATAGACGCGTACACTTATCCCTGTATTTTCAAAGGAATAGGGTCTGGGGCTCCAAGAGTGTGGCTACCCAGTGACTTAATAGGAAAGGCAAAAGTGAGACCTTCCTGATTCATAACTCAGCCTCTTGTGGCCAAGCAAGACCTGATGCCTATCACACAATTAGCACCTGTGTTAATTATGTGAGAAAAGTATATAGCAGGCACACAGCACATACAGGGTAAGGGAACTTTTAATTCTTCCCACTCCCACAATGGTCCCAATCCAGATTACTCACACACACCATACCTGCTCTTTGCACTGTGTTTGACCTGGATGGAAGCTCTCCTTACAATGCGAATAAGCTAGCAAACATAGGCAGGCTGATCAGGGTCTGGAGCACAGAGGGGAACAAGGCATTAAAGCCCCCAATCCGACCTTTGTGTTGCAGTCTGGATCAGGGTCTCCATAGGTGCTGTTTCAATAAACACTCACCCAGTTGTGTGACTCATGTCACGTGTGGTTTGGCCTTTAGCTGCTACTCTCCACCAGCTGTCAGTTACCTTCTCAGTGTGAGAAGGAGTTGCTCCCCAGTGGGGAGAGGGACAAGGGGTCCTCAGGGGTCCTTAGCCACGTGGCCAGAGCCTGCACTTCCAGGACCCCGTCCCCATGAATGAGGCTGAAATTGCTTGGCACAACCCCAGTTTGGAATCACAAACCCAATACGTGCCAAGCTTGGGCTTTGGAAAAAGGCCGCCCTCCCACAGCTGCCCAGCATATGTGCTTTGATTGCACTTAAAAGGGCTCTATAAATAGTTTTTCCCCACCCTCACTGTACACAGAAATGCAGCTCCCAGGCCCTATGGATATCGTGCCTCTTTTGAGTTGCTTGGCAAGCATGACCCAGCTGATGGATGGGCCTTTGGAGTAGGCTGGGATTTCATCCCAGCGGGCAAGATTGCAGGCCTGCTGAACTTTCTGTATGAGAGCTGGGAAAAGCTTGCGCCACGGAGCATCTAAAAAGGAACTCAATCCTGAGCCAACTGAGCCTTGGCGTTGCTGGGAACGGCTCCAAGCCCGTGAGCTCTCGTCATTTCACAGGCAGCGCTACAGAACAGCCTCCTGATGCAAACAAGGGCTCTGGGTTGCTTTCATCCCAAGGCGACTGGCAAGGGTTTAGAAGTGGTCCCAGAAAGCAAGTCTGGCAACACAGGGCTGAGAAACAGCTCGCCTCTGGCAGAGTGTCAAGGGGAAGGGGGGGGGAGGCTGAGCTCAAAACATCTGAGAAACACTGAAAGAGAAGAGAAGCAGGGAGAGAGAAGCCATAGGCCACCGGGTCCATGTCATACCACAGAAACTCAGGAAAGAAAGATAGCAAAAAGTAGAAGATTGAACTGGGTGCAGCTGGAGAAAGAGAAGTTCTAGCCCTTAAGTTGCAAAAGTGAGCTTTGGAAAATGCACAAACAATGGCTGCCAATGTCTCTGATGCAAGAGAGGGTGCTGAACATTGGCCAAGCTATCCATGTTGCTGAACCACATTCAGAAAATAAAAATCCTCAGAGTCCTGTTCATTTATTCATGTTTGGTGGGTGTTCTGGTTTGGGGGGAGTGTTTTGGACTGCTTGTTTGTTTAGGAGATGCAGCTACAGTCTCCTTCGAAAGACCTATGCTAGGTTGGAGAGTGCATCTCAACTCTCTCCCCTCCAGACATTTTCCTGCCTAAACTTTCCTGCCCTCTCCTGCTTTATGGAAAGAAAGAAAACATTGGTTCATTAGCCATGGAAGAAAAGCTTCAGGAAGCGTTTTAGGACAGAAATGCACACTTACTTGTGTCAGATTTTCAAGGGCCTTCCTGGAGGTGCTCTGTCAACATTTGGTCAGCTTTTTCTTGTCCATCATAGTCAGCGGTGCAGTATACTGTATTACATTTAATGGTTATATGGTGAAAACACCTCAATACAAGTCCCCTTTTCCTATTTCAACTTGCCCTTTTATTTTTTGTTTGTCTGGTACTTCAACTGCATTGCTCAAAATCTGTAATAAAAACCTCCTGTTTCATTTTGTCTAAAAAGAAGCAGGCATTCTGTTACTGAGCTATGACCCTTCCATAATTATAAAGCAGCACCTTGGGGTAAAAATTCTATATAGCCCATTATCTTCTGTTGATTGGTCTTAATATTTCATGGAAGGTTGTGTGTCTGTGCCTTGTGTTCTATGGTTTGCTTTATTTATAGTCCACTTTCCGTCCATAATAGGATTGAGGATTGAATTCATGGAGTTCCCAGGTGATCCCCCACTTAGTCAGGGACCAGACCCCGACCCTCTTAACTTCAGCAAGGTGGCTGAATGACCAGGTGCCTTCAGGCCATGCCATGTGTAGGTTCTTATTTTTCCACGTGACTTGCAAAAATCAGAATGAATTATTGCAGAGAGGAAGGAAGGGAGGGAGGGAGGGAGGGAGGAAGGGAAAGAAAGAAAGAAAAAGAAAGAAAGAAAGAAAGAAAGAAAGAAAGAAAGAAAGAAAGAAAGAAAGAAAGAAATATGGATAGTCTCGAGCAGAAGTATAATGCATCGTAAAAGCACACACAGTTCTGTGCCTTACACACTGAAGGCAGGTCATGAATTTCCATTGCAGAATTTTTGGTAGGTGTTTGATGCAGAATTCTGCACCATCCTTACAGCTAGAGTGTGTTCTGCTTTACTCTGGCAGCAGAAGCCCAGGAGCATTGAGTGTGCTAGCCCAGTGCCAGTGATGCTAGCCACCCTAGACTGTTGTTTTCCCTCCTCTGCAGGACTGTTGTGATGCCGATAGCCCATGAGTTCTCTCCGGATGTGGTACTGGTGTCCGCAGGCTTTGATGCAGCTGACGGCCATCCGCCGCCACTGGGAGGCTACAAGGTCTCAGCCAAATGTAAGGCATGCTGACAGACTGAAAAACTCATCCTTCTTTCCAGATAATTAGAAATCTGCCTCCATCACCTAAGACTGATTGGGGGTCCAGGTTTGGTCACAAATGATGGCATCCTCACCTACCCCATGATAATGATGTCACAATCAAACACCAGGGCCTCAAAGCCCACTGTGGCCTTCGCACCATGAACAGGGTGTCCTCCTCACCAGCCCTTGGTTACACAGTGGCGTATCTGAAGAAACAGGACCCACAGGGTAGCTAAGCAGGAAAAGCACTCTTTACAGTATCAGGACTTCAGAGTCTGTAATGGAATCTGGGTTCCCAACCAGTTTGTCCTAAAGAAGGCCAGAAAAGGAATCCATCAATCCAGTTATATCCAGAAAATGTTTAAAGGTGGGGGCATCAATGTCTGCTTAGCACTCCACTCAAAAACTTCAGCAAGATTACTTGCTGGCGGGGTGCCAAATACGGATTTAATGCACATAGGTGACCCATTGATCATTATGCCCACATCAGCCTGCTCTGACTACAGATGTCACTCCTTCTTGGGGAAGGAGGCATTGCAGTGCTTGCCTTATGAATCAGCCACATCCACTTTATAACTGGGAAGGAGGTTCGGAGAAAGTGGGGTGCCAGGGGGGCAGAAAGGGGGAGAGAGAAGTGTGGAATGTCTGGGTGTGTTCAAGAGGACAGCGTGGGACATCTTCCATGCAGAGGGAGGGTGCTCTGTCTGTGAGGGCCATAAAGTCTAATTTCTCCCATTTCCTATGGCTTCCCTCCAGGTTTTGGCTACATGACCAGGCAGCTGATGAGTGTGGCTGGAGGTGCTCTTGTCCTTGCCCTGGAAGGGGGCCATGATCTGACTGCCATCTGCGATGCCTCAGAGGCCTGTGTCTCTGTCCTGCTGGGCAATGAGGTGAGTGGAGCCCATCCTTAGCAGAACCAAGAACAGCCTCCAGCGATTAGAATGATATATTTAGGTAACTGCCAGTGCTTTTTACTGAGGATACCCAAGGGTGTGCAAGACCAGCACCATCCCCCCCCCATTCTAAAAGTGTGGCACTTAATATAACAACTTCATGGTGAGTACCAGCACCTCCACACACACACACACAAGCACTGGTAACTGCCATCTATGTACAGGCTACAACTGATTATTGCCATCATGTCTGTGTACACAGCACCAAACCCAGACTGACCCAAAATGTCACTCAACACGTCATGAAATGGGTGGTGCAGGGGTGAAGCAGGACATACACAGGGGCCAGGAACGAAGCCCCCATGCGAAATTGCCCTCGACTGTGTATAGCACTTTACAAAAAAACCCCAGGTGTAATAAGACCCAATCTCACAAGGCTCACAATCTAAAATAGAAACAGAAAAACTGGCAGTGCAGGGATCAAATCTGAGACCTTCTGTAAGCCAAACAGGTGATATCACCACTCAGATGTGGCCACTCCACAAATTTATTTCTTCCAGCTAGGTCCGGCCCAAGACATTTTGTCACCTGAGGCAAACCACAGAATGTTGCAGGACCAGTGGTCAAGGATGATAGGAGTTGTAGTCCAGCAACAGCTGGGGACCCAAGTCTGGGAAACGCTGCCTTATCAGGGATGG
Organism: Podarcis vaucheri; assembly: GCF_965113315.1. Taxonomy (NCBI): domain Eukaryota; kingdom Metazoa; phylum Chordata; class Lepidosauria; order Squamata; family Lacertidae; genus Podarcis; species Podarcis vaucheri. Next base: position 2,220,280 of record NC_138760.1, read on the forward strand.
GAAACCACAGGCTCTTGCTCTTGGTACTTCCCCCAGCCCTCACAGGAGCTGATCTGTACTTGCTTGGGTGGTTTTGTCCAACTGGATGGGTCCATGCACCAAGACAGCCCTGAGGAACTCTGTTGCCCGATTGGCCTTGTCTTTACTGCAACCTGCCCTGCCCTGGAGTCTTACTCTGACTTTGCTACCAGGCACCAGAGGGCAGCATTTCAAACTTCCTCCTGCTCTCCCTCCGTGCTGCAGACAGGTCCTCCCCTTGTCTCTTCAGCCTGAGACAAGTGATCTGGTCACCCAAGAAAGTCTTTTGCCACCAAGCCACTCAGTCTTCCTCTCAAGTCTAGCACAGACCAACATGGACCCAGCCTCCAACCCACAGGAATAGATTGGCCCCAACTCAATAGCACCTGGCCATTTATAGCCTCCTTGTGGTCTCTCTAACCCAGCACCAGCCAATCACATAGTCCAAATGAAAATTCTTGGCCAGTAGCCGCCAACCAGAACATCCCTCTTTTGCTACTGAGATACGCGTCTCCAACCCTTCCGACTTTCACCTGACCAGACAGAACCATAGAATTGTAGAGTGGGAAGGGTCATCTAGTCCAACCCTCTGCAATGCAGGAATCTCACCTAAAGCATCCATGACAGGTGGCTGTCCAACCTCTGCTTAAAAACCTCCAAGGAAGGAGAGCCAACCACCTCCCATAGGAGTCAGTTCCACTGTCAAACAGCTTTTACCATCACAAAGTTCTTCCTGAGTTTAGTCAGAATCTCCTCTCTTGTAACTTGAATCCATTGGTTCGGGTGCTGCCCTCTGGAACAGCAGAAAACAAGTTTACTCCCTCTTCCATGGGACAGCCCTTGAGTGGGCAAGAAACCCGTAAGAGAAATGGAGTGGCCCTCATAGTCAACAAAAGAGTGGCGAAAGCTGTACTGGGATGCAGTCTCAAAAATGATAGAATGATCTCGATACGAATCCAAGGCAGACCTTTTAACATCACAGTAATCCAAGTTTATGCACCAACTACTGGTGCTGAAGAAACTGAAATTGACCAGTTCTATGAAGACTTACAAAACCTTATCGAAGTGACACCAAAGAAGGATGTTCTGCTCATTATAGGGGATTGGAATGCTAAAGTAGGGAATCAAGAGATAAAAGGAACAACTGGCAAGTTTGGCCTTGGAGATCAAAACGAAGCAGGGCAAAGGCTAATAGAGTTCTGTCAAGAGAACAAGCTGGTCATCACAAACACGCTTTTCCAACAACACAAGAGACGACTCTACACATGGACATCCCCAGATGGGCAACATCGAAATCAGATTGATTATATTCTCTGCAGCCAAAGATGGAGAAGCTCTATACAGTCAGCAAAAACAAGACCTGGAGCTGACTGTGGCTCAGATCATCAGCTCCTTATAGCAAAATTCAAGCTTAAACTGAAGAAAGTAGGAAAAACCACTGGACAGGTAAGATACAATCTAAACCAAATCCCTTATGAATACACAGTGGAAGTGAGGAACAGGTTTAAGGATTTAGATTTGCTGGACAGAGTGCCTGAAGAACTATGGATGGAGGCTCGCAACATTATACAGGAGGCAGCAACTAAAACCATCCCAATGAAAAAGAAATGCAAGAAAGCAAAGTGGCTGTCCAACGAGGCCTTACAAATAGCGGAGGAGAGAAGGCAAGCAAAATGCAAGGGAGATAGTGAAAGATACAGGAAATTGAATGCAGATTTCCAAAGAACAGCAAGGAGAGACAAGAAGGCCTTCTTAAACGAGCAATGCAAAGAAATAGAGGAAAGCAACAGAATGGGAAGAACCAGAGATCTGTTCAAGAAAATCGGAAATATGAAAGGAACATTTCGTACAAAGATTACCATAATAAAGGACAAAAGTGGTAAAGATCTAACTGAAGCAGAAGACATCAAGAAGAGGTGGCAAGAATACACAGAGGAATTATACCAGAAAGATATGGATGTCTCGTACACCCCAGGTAGTGTGGTTGCTGACCTTGAGCCAGACATCCTGGAGAGTGAAGTCAAATGGGCCTTAGAAAGCACTGCAAATAACAAGGCCAGTGGAAGTGATGGTATTCCAGCTGAACTGTTTAAAATTTTAAAAGATGATGCTGTTAAGGTGCTACACTCAATATGCCAGCAAGTTTGGAAAACTCAGCAGTGGCCAGAGGATTGGAGAAGATCAGTCTACATTCCAATCCCAAAGAAAGGCAGTGCCAAAGAATGCTCCAACTACCGCACAATTTCACTCATTTCACATGCTAGCAAGGTTATGCTTAAAATTCTACAAGGAAGGCTCAAGCAGTATGTGGACCGAGAACTCCCAGAAGTGCAAGCTGGATTTAGAAGAGGCAGAGGAACCAGAGACCAAATTGCAAACATGCGCTGGATTATGGAGAAAGCCAGAGAGTTCCAGAAAGACATCTACTTCTGCTTCATTGACTATGCAAAAGCCTTTGACTGTGTTGACCACAGCAAACTATGGCAAGTTCTTAAAGAAATGGGAGTGCCTGATCACCTCATCTGTCTCCTGCGAAATCTCTATGTGGGACAAGAAGCTACAGTTAGAACTGGATATGGAACAACTGATTGGTTCCAAATTGGGAAAGGAGTACGGCAAGGCTGTATATTGTCTCCCTGCTTATTTAACTTATATGCAGAATTCATCATGCGAAAGGCTGGGCTGGATGAATCCCAAGCCGGAATTAAGATTGCCGGAAGAAATATCAACAACCTCAGATATGCAGATGACACAACCTTGATGGCAGAAAGTGAAGAGGAATTAAAGAACCTTTTAATGAGGGTGAAAGAGGAGAGCGCAAAATATGGTCTGAAGCTCAACATCAAAAAAACAAAGATCATGGCCACTGGGCCCATCACCTCCTGGCAAATAGATGGGGAAGAAATGGAGGCAGTGATAGATTTTACTTTCTTGGGCTCCATGATCACTGCAGATGGTGACAGCAGTCACGAAATTAAAAGACGCCTGCTCCTTGGGAGAAAGGCGATGGCAAACCTAGACAACATCTTAAAAAGCAGAGACATCACCTTGCCAACAAAGGTCCGTATAGTAAAAGCCATGGTTTTCCCAGTAGTGATGTATGGAAGTGAGAGCTGGACCATAAAGAAGGCTGATCGCCGAAGAATTGATGCTTTTGAATTATGGTGCTGGAGGAGACTCTTGAGAGTCCCATGGACTGCAAGAAGATCAAACCTCTCCATTCTGAAGGAAATCAGCCCTGAGTGCTCACTGGAAGGACAGATCGTGAAGCTGAGGCTCCAATACTTTGGCCACCTCATGAGAAGAGAGGACTCCCTGGAAAAGACCCTGATGTTGGGAAAGATGGAGGGCACAAGGAGAAGGGGACGACAGAGAATGAGATGGTTGGATGGTGTTCTTGAAGCTACTAGCATGAGTTTGATCAAACTGCGGGAGGCAGTGGAGGACAGAAGTGCCTGGCGTGCTCTGGTCCATGGGGTCACGAAGAGTCGGACACGACTAAACGACTAAACAACAACAACAAATCATACCACCTCTCAGTCTCTTCTTTTCCAGGCTAAACATACACAGCTCCTTCAACCATTCCTCATGAGGCTTGGTTTCCAGACCCTTGATCATCTTGGCCCTCCTCTGAGCACGTTCCAACTTCCCCCATCAAACACTTTACAATACAAATGGCAGACCACCTTGCACCATACTCATTAAAACACAGTTTAAACAAGCAGGATTATTTTCTACACCTTCTACAAGGGAATGTTGCCTTCAGGCTGAAAACCCCTTGCTCTGTATGGAAAAACAGTTTTGGTAAAACAGTTGCCTGCAAGCATCCTTTTTTCTTCTCTGAGGGTTCCTCCACACTTCCTCCACATTTCCGAGCACAATTCAAAGTGCTGGTGCTGACCTTGAAAGCCCTAAACGGCCTCGGTCCAGTATACCTGAAGGAGCGTCTCCACCCCCATCGTTCTGCCCGGACACTGAGGTCCAGCACCTAGGGGCTTCTGGTGGTTCGCTCATTGCGAGAAGTGAGGCTACAGGGAACCAGGCAGAGGGCCTTCTTGGTAGTGGCGCCAGCCCTGTGGAACGCCCTCCCACCAGATGTCAAAGAGAAAAACAACTACCAGACATTTAGAAGACATCTGAAGGCAGCCCTGTTTATAGGGAAGCTTTTACTGTTTAATAGACTATTATATTTTAATATTCTGTTGGAAGCCGCCCAGAGTGGCTGGGGAAGCCCAGCCAGATGGGCGGGATATAAATAATATTTTATTATTATTATTTCAATTGTCCCATGTTTTCTAGGCACGGGTCCAAGTGATTTTGCCTTGGACCCTCTGCTTTCCCTCAGAAAACCCCTCTTTAGTGCTAAATTGGAACAATCAGCACTCCACAGAAAACCCAACTGTCATTTCTGATTCATCACTAGAATGTGAGTTTTCCCAGGGGGAAATGGTGGGGCAAACAGGGGTGTGGATAAGCCCCAAGTCCATCTCCATGCAGTTGGACATGTGGATAAAGCTCACTGTGAGGACCTGCTTATGTGCAAACCATTCATAGCAGAGTCTGAGAATGAGAGTCACATCCCAGCCCGTTTTGTTCCCACAGCTGGAGCCTCTCCCCGAGGAAACCCTGCAGCAGAAGCCCAGTGCCAACGCGGTGCGCTCCCTGGAGGCAGTGATCCGGGTACAAAGTAAGTATGGTGAAGGCCCTTCCTCCCTGCACATTTGTTTGTTTAAGAACCTGCACATGAAACGCAAAGGTGTCTTTACCACCCAGTCTCGCTTTGCCCTGAGTTACCATAGGCTGCCATCACAACTCAGCTGGGAGCAGCATCCTGAGGTTGTGGAGTTGGGTCAACAGGTTCCGACCCTCAAAGAAGCTCCTGTGCCCTGTGCACCATTTTAGGTGCCTGACTGAGTACTGGCCAGAGGGAACAAGCCAGGCACTGATCCTGCCTCTTCTGTTTCAGGCCAGTACTGGAGCTCTGTGCGGCGCTTTGCCCCCACCGTGGCCTATTCGTTCCTGGAAGCGCAACATCATGACACAGAAGAGGTGGAGACGGTGACAGCGCTGGCCTCACTTTCGGTAATGGCAGAGAAAAGGTGAGTTATGCCTCCTTGGACTATGAAAGCGGTTTCATGGGTGAAAGTCAGTTTTGCAGGCAAACTGTGCATACATGCACACACACAGCTATAAATATGGCTGCTATGACATTTAATTCAAAAGATAACCACTTGAAAGAAGGGAAGAAGCAAAATTTCCCAAATGCAAATCCTACTGGAGCTCGTGTACCCTTCTGGGGCACGCTGGGAATTCCATCAGACTTTTTTTTTTTTTTTAGGAATGGCTGAAATGCATCCGCTTGCAGGAGGAAACATTTCAAAACGGCCATCCAGTGAGGATTGCAGCATCTGTTTCAGTGGAGGCTCACACTTTGAAGTGACAGCCACCACTTTTAGAAAGAGCCAGGGTGGTATATTAGATGAGAACATTTGATTTAAATCTGGGAAACTTGGGTTCATGTGAGCAACTTCTCTGGGTGGCCTCACATCCAGTCTGTCTCTCAGGGTTGTTGTGAGGACAGAATGCAAATATGGTCAATAAATAGATTGGTGGGCCCAAGTTCAGGATAACTTTATTACACACCTCCAACAAGAAACAGTCAAGGATATGCTTATCTTTCGACACTCCATATTTGGGGCTGGAAGTGAATTTACTCCTAGTTCAGGTTGTGTGTTGATCCTCAGCTGTTCACAAATTACCGGTATGCAGCACAGACGATATATGCTCTCCCACCCCAACCAGGAGGTCTGTTTTCGCTGCATTCTGCACCTTCTGAACAGTCTTCAAGAACTGTCCCATAAAGTGTGTGTTGCGGCAGTCAATCCTTGAGGTTACAAATGTGCATATGATGGTTGCCAGGTGACCTGCACCATCTCAGCATTCTCCAATAGAGAACCCTGGCTCTTTAGCCACCTGTGATTTTACAAAGGTATTATCCTAACTGGCTTGAGAGCAGTACATGTGAAAAGGATCTAGGAGTCTTGGTTGACCAGAAACTTGACATGAGCCAACAGTGTGACACAGCAGCTAAAAAAGCCAATGCAATTCTGGGCTGCATCAATAGGAGTATAGCATCTAGATCAAGGGAAGTAATAGTGCCACTGTGTTCTGCTCTGGTCAGACCTCACCTGGAGTACTGTGTCCAGTTCTGGGCACCACAATTCAAGAAGGACACTGACAAACTGGAACGTGTCCAGAGGAGGGCAACCAAAATGGTCAAAGGCCTGGAAACGATGCCTTATGAGGAACGGCTAAGGGAGCTGGGCATGTTTAGCCTGGAGAAGAGGAGGTTAAGGGGTGATATGATAGCCATGTTCGAATATATAAAAGGATGTCCCATAGAGGAGGGAGAAAGGTTGTTTTCTGCTGCTCCAGAGAAGCGGACACGGAGCAATGGATCCAAACTACAAGAAAGAAGATTCCACCTAAACATTAGGAAGAACTTCCTGACAGTAAGAGCTGTTCGACAGTGGAATTTGCTGCCAAGGAGTGTGGTGGAGTCTCCTACTTTGGAGGTCTTTAAGCAGAGGCTTGACAACCATATGTCAGGAGTGCTCTGATGGTGTTTCCTGCTTGGCAGGGGGTTGGACTCGATGGCCCTTGTGGTCTCTTCCAACTCTATGATTCTATGATTCTAACTGATTTCCTTTGCTTTTAGGCGGCAGGATGAGCCAATGGAAGAAGAGCCCATGAACCCGTGAAGGCTTGCTTCATCCTCCTACAGGAACACAGCTTCCTTTGAGACTTCTTACTCATATCACAGCCCAGGCTCCTGCCGGCCATGCAGACCACGTTCCCCTGGAAAACAGACTAAAGGTTCAGGCAGAGACTCTGTAGAAAGGGCCTGTGGCCGGTTGCCAGGATTAGTTGGTGACTCTGGGAGCTGCCTCATGTGGAACTCCACAGGGCAAGCAGCGGTCGCAAACCTGAAGTCCTCTCTGGAATCGCCTTGGGTTGAAAATCTGACATCACAAAGTGGAACACAGGGGGCTAGATGCAGAACTTGAGAGTTTGCTCTGACGTTGGGGTGGTACCTTTTCCCCTCCAGAACCAAAGACTCCCCCCCCCCGCCCACCACCACTTGGAAAGAGCCTGCGGAGGAGCCAAGATGCTATTTCCCTTCCTTTTTCTAAGCAAGACATCGTTACCAGGATGCCCCATCATCACAGGAGCTGGGTTTTGCAAGGGGGGAATTTTCAGAAGAAGACATTTGGATGTCAAACAGCTCCTGCTAACCACTGTCCCAAACCTACCCTTTTTGTCTAGGACCTTCCTAAGTTGCACTATATACAGATCATACAGACACACACTTTGTCTACCTTCCATAGAACTTTGTGGGGAGCAATTGCACCTCCTTGTGGACTCAAAGCCCTTGGTCCACTGTTTCACCATCATCAAGGCGCTATGTAAATACACAACCCTATGGTGCTTGCAGCTGGTTTGTTTTTCCTTGATTCGTGAAAACAAGCAGCCTTATTTCAAAAAGCAAACTTGGGGTGGGGGTAGAATGGAAAAGATGAGTGAGGAATTTGTCCTCTGTTATCCCAACCAATATGCAGACCTTGGATTCTTGTAAATCTAATTTGTTTGGGGGTTTTTTCCATGTTCCTTTTGTTTGTTTGAAAGACACAGGCTTCTAGTTCTTATGTTTTAAAATGCGCAGATGCTCCATTATTCAGATGAGCAGTGTTTCTGTTCCACATAGCTGCTTTATGGTTTTATGGGATGGTAGATAATTCTCACCTATAAAGGGCTGCTACTGACACAGCAATCTTTCTATGAAAACAAAAAACAAAAGCACTTGTATGTAGAGAAAAGGCATGTCATCTTCATGCAGATTGACATGTGGCTATTCTGCACACTTCTGTTTTGCTGTGTGTGCAAGCAGTCTACGTATATTGGAAGCTGCAGTCAGTTGGTTTTGGGCACCTATGGAAATGATCCCAATGCCATTTTTTCCTACGCTGAGGAATTTCCCTGTACTGGAAAATTGCCCTGTTCAATGGGGCCGCAACCCATTGTCAGTGGCCAGATTTGAGAGGTGGGTGGTTGCAACACTGCAGGGTGGTCTGGCTAAGGAATGGGGGTGGGGGGGAGGATGCAGTGTACAGACTGTATAGAAACCATTGGATCTCAACCAACCAGTAAATTGAGCCTTTGCTGCAGCCCATGCATGTTGCTTCTTGTAGCCCAAAGCTGGACCATTCTTCCATGTGTTTGAGCTCTGCTTCCATTTCTCAAACAACGGCACAACTAGAACTAGCCCTACCAGAAAGAAGAGCAAAGCAACCTGCTTTAGGCAGCACCATGCGAGGTGGATCCTGGGTGGGTGAAGGCAGGAATTGGTGTCTAGACCTTCTACTAAATCAGACCCTAGGTTCATCCAGCTCAGTGGTGTCTAGCATTTCAGGCAGGGTTCTCTCCCAGCCCCACGTGGAGATGTTGAGGATGGAGCTTAATGCCTTGGGCCTGCAGACCAGATGCTCTACCACTGCTGAGCTACGTATGGCCCTTCCACTGGCGCGGAGGGGGGAGATATTATTGAGATGCTATTGAGCTCTGTTTCAGGCAGCACTGAACACAATGCACTAGCCTTATCCAAGATTGGTACTGGCACAGAGTCACTTCCTTCAGGACTTGCTGCAGTCATGCTGTAATGACAACCTGCTGGTCTGAACAAGTTTTCTCTACCTCCTTTCTCCACACTGAACTGAGACAGCCTGCATTGTTCAGAAACACAGGACGCTACAAAAACTGCAGTCTTGTGCCACCTTAAAGCAGGGTCGGGGAGCATATTTCAGTCTGAGGACTGCATCTGTTCATAGGAAATCTGCCAGGGAGGCAAAAGCAGGCCAAGCAAATGGATATGATTCTTTCCTTGGTATGGTAGTCTACATTCCAACAAAAGTCAGAGGTTTCTCCATTCACACACAGTCAGGCAAATGAGACATTACCATAGTTTATAGATGCATCCCAACCAGAGGGAAAGCACTTGAGGCAGGGCATGGAGCAATCTGGAGAGGGGTGTGGTCTGAGGAGGAGGCATGGCCTGTGGATCTGCATTTGGCCCCCAAACTGGAGGATCCACACAGCTGCAAATGAAGTTTGTTGCGCTTTGGACTTCTTTGACTTCAGCTTCCTCCATCAAATGCATGAATAGTAATTCTCAGGTGGCAAGTGTGTATCTAGATACACGTGTGAAGCAGGGGGGGTGAACCCCTTTTTGGGCAGAGGGCTGCCCTCAACCTTTGCCGACCCTCCAAGGGCAGCATGCCAGCAGTGGGTGTGGGTAAATGTCACTGCACACAAAGGCTCCCCTCCTTGACTGATCCAATGTGTTTTGGAGCTCTGGAAAATCAAGGATCCGAAACATGCAAAGCCTCCCTGAGTACAGAAGGCTTCCCTGCTGCACACAGTTCAGGGGAGGATGCAGAGGGCGATGGAGACAAGGATGGGGAGGGAAGCTAGCACACTTGCTCATGCTCCCCCATCCCCACACATTGACAAGTCCTCCTCAAAATGCACGAACAGGGCTGGTAGCTCCTCCACAACCTGCAGTAGGGTGACTAGGTAAAAAAAGACCCAGGGCTCCTGCATCTTTAACAGAGGTGTAGAAAAGGGGATTTTGGCAGGAATATCCTTGCACAGCATTTTTATTTAATTTTAAAGTATTTATAGCTGCCCTAACCAGCCCCAACAGCCATCAGACGGCTTGCTGATAAACGGCTGTTTGTTGAAGCAGATCTGCAGAGCTGAAAGTATGAGAAATGGGCTGAGTGCTCCGTCCCAGGTGTGGTGGTGACAGTAGCAGTGCTGGTGCTGATGCTGATGCTGAGGGTGGTGGCTTCTGGAGCTCTGCCCAAAAAGTGGGTAGATTTTCTTACTGAGGCTCTGGAACGCTGCTCTTTTCCAGCAGCAGGTATTGATCAGTGGTGCCTATGGGAGTCAGCACACATCCTGCTAAAAAGGAAGGGTGCTGGGCACGGGCGTAACCAGGATTTATGTTGGGGAGCAAGTTTTGGGGTGGGGCAGAACCACGTTATCTGCAATGCAGTTGGTTAGTTAAGTAATTTTTATTTATTTACGTGATTTAGAGGGGCAGCTCTCACACACACACACACGCACGCACACAAACCCTCCTGGCAATGCTCAAGGTGCTGAGTCCTCCATTGTGAAGTCGTCTTGTGCTGATCTACCTCACCTCCGCTCATAGCAGGGGCCACCACAAAGAAAGTCTTGTTGCACTGCCTAGTTTCATGGCACAATGAGATGGTTTCTTCCTTCCAGGGACTGAACTTGCCTGATTGAAGCAAGACTGGGAAAGTGAGCTTCCTGGCTAGTGGAATTGGCAAGGGTGATTGGGTCTCCTGGGACTTTCTAGGGCCAGAAAGAGCATGCATGTGCAAATGTGCTAAACCATTGACTCACTGATTACCAGTCTGGAATCAGACTCTCTAAGCAGGGAGAGGTCACAAGGTTTAGGTGTGTGTTTTGTTTGGGGTGGGTTGAGGTATGCCAGACCCTATTAAGGAGTCCTGCTGCTGGCTAAGTGGGAAAAGGAGAGGCTGCTTCAGCCTTTGGAGGAAGGGACGAGAGAGCTGCAACAGGAAGTCAGATGACAAGAGTGCAGAGACATTTAATTACTTCCAGACGTGGCGGTGATGTTGTTACGCATATTAGGATGCAGGACTGAGTCACACTAGCAGGGGTATCGGGATCGTTAGGGTGCTGGCTGCAACATGAGCCAGAAAGCCAGAATGTTAAGCACTAAAATTCCCCGATTACTAAGAAAGTCTGAGAAATGGAGCATTTTTGACACCCAGAGGTCAAACTCTCTACATCATCATAGAAGGCGCTCCAACACAAAGCCGCTTGCAGGAGGAAATGCTGGCTTATGGGAGTTCCAGGGCCCTTTCACACACTTCACGTTCCTGCCAGCATTGGAAAGTGGGTTTTTTTTTTTTCCCCTTCTCATTGCAGCATTATGAGATACCAGGGTGCTGGGAAGTGTAGCTTTGTGAGAGGCAAGCTATGGTCCCCATGGTTCTTTGGGGAAGTCAAATGGACAAATAACCTCCATAGTTTATTCATGGTCTAGTAATCCCACCCATTTCTCCATAACCACAATTGCTCAGCCCAGAGGTTTTTGCCAGCCATTTTAGTAGGCATCCTTTAACTGGAGATTCTGGGCATTTAACCTGTGACCTTATTTGTGCCAAGCATATGCTCTGTGACTTTTGAATGATGGCTTCTCCCAACTGCGGGGTGTATGTTTGTTATACTTTTAGGGGAACAGAGAGGTGGCTCCATGTCATCAGGGGTTCTCCATTTGTGGAGGGGACTTCCCCAGGGAGGTTTCTTTATAACTCTTCCCAGTTAGCATCTTCTCTGGGGAGAAAGATAAATGTCAGCTAGGGCTGCCACCTTTGTATCTCAGATCTGATCTGTATGATAAGAAGACATTCTATAGGTGCAGTATGACAAGGTTGGACCTCAATTTTCAAGCTACCTGCTCTCACTCACACCCATTGAATGCGGCTACGCTCAGCCTCCTTCCCTCAACTCCTGTCTTTCCTGCCAGGCTTCACAACATCCCTTCTTTCCAGATACCACCCCATTCTGTTGATAAAAATCACCCCCGACAATGGGCTGTTTAGTTTTCCAGGAACCTCATCAGCCTAGCTTCCTAGGGGAAAACAATATCTGATGGATTTCTGCTTATGCAGCTATTGACATCCTACAGCTTGTGTGTGCTGCTGCATGTGGGCAGCAGGGGCTGCTCTGAGTCCAGCAGCACCTGGGGGCTGTTCCACATACCTAAATCTGCCCCCCTCCCAGATGCTTAGCATCTCCTGTGCCTGCTTTTTTGCTGCAAGAGGCCTACACAGCAGCCCTTCTGAGAACAGATTGCATGTTACCATTCATTCTTTCCTTTTCACATATACCACCCTCTCTCCCCACCCCAACCCCAACTCTCTCTAGGTACATTTGTACAAGCCCTGATCTCAGGCCACAAGCCCATTTTTCCATCTCAAAAGGTAGCCTTGCAGCAAGATGTAGCTACAGCCCACTTAGTGGTGGATGGGGCTCAAAAATTAAGTGAGATGTGTTTGATTGGTGCAATCTACTCTGAGGTCACAATGGCCTCAATCCATGAAGTGAACTGCGGGGAAGGATGCTGTGCTCTTGCTTGGCTTAGTGGAGGAGATGGGAAGAGACAGTTGGAAGCAAGCTTCTCTTAAGAGCTCTTCTAGGAAAACAGACTTGGGGAAATGGAGGCAGCAAGTCCCTCAGTTTTGCAGCATCCTGCTGAATGATGAAAAGCTGCTCAAGGAAGGTGAGTGTGAAGACTGACTTTTGTGGAATATTGGGGCTGTGTTCTGAAAGATGTGTGAATCGGGTTGCTCATATACAATACAATAATATACAAAACAATACATTAATGTTTGTATTGTGTACAGTGGGGAAGAGGTGATGCCAGGCTAGGTTCACATCTACACTGCACATCTAAAGCCTGGAACTGTATAGCTAGTAAAATGTGTGACCAAAGGGTTGCCAGCGTTATTATTGGCAGTTCCTGTACCTTAAGTAGCAACTCATCATGCAGATATTTAGCACTTTGTTTTCACAGCAGGAACAGCTCTCCTTGCTTTCCCTCTAAGTTCCAGGCTCCTGCTGAACTTTTTTAAGTGTTTGCTTAACTTCAGCAGTTAAGGGCAGATGAGCAGGAGCAGTTCAGAAAGCAGAAAGCCTTGTTGGTAAGGCTTTCTAAAAAACATTCTTACTACAAAATCACATGTTATATTGGGTGGAGGATGTTGGCTTGTTTTTGAATCCTGGAAAATATATTAGTCTTATCTGCAAACAAGGGCACCACCATAGCTCTTATTGTGTTTTGAAGTGCTTGAGATTTAGCGAGATCCAAAAGCCCTGAATTTAGGGGGGGGGGGTTAAAACAATTGCAAAACAACTTTTTTTAAAAAAGTCTCCCTCTGTTTCTCCATATGTATGTTTATACATCTATAGCATTATCAGAGCAGAATAATTACAAAGTACTTCCTGCCATTTGCAAAGGGATTCATGCCCTTTGAATGTCTTTCTAGGGACCCATATAACCATACATATCAATAGTCATTTGTCTTGTAGAATCAGGGAACTGTTCAAAGGTGCAGGTGCTAGAGGAGGCTAGAGTTGCCAGCTGTTTTAACACCCTCTTCAGCTGTGCCTGTATAGCAGTTGCATTTGCAGGCATGAGCCAGCAATGTTCTAGCTGGCAATGAAAAGCTTCCCATTCTGGTTTTTGCAGATAATCAAGCTACTTCTAAAGGCAAGAGCAGGTGACCCCCTTCCCTCCTCCTCCTCCTATCTGGGAATGGGAACTGTCTGCCTGCTTCCCACACCTCTCTAAATCAGGAGTGGAGAGCCTTTGGTCCTTCAGAGGCTGCTGAACTACAACTCCCACCAGCTCCAGTAAGCATGGTCAGTGGCCAGGGCTTTTCCCCACACCTGCTCTCTATGGTATATGTTCCAGTGGTCACCTCTGGCCTCATCCCTTTTGCAAGCCCCCAGTTTATGTACCATAATTTAGTAGGTAGCTTACAAGCAAGGGCTTGGCAGTTATTCTGCTCCCTGCGAAGCAATTCAAAGCACATGTCAGTTACATTTAGTGAGGAAGTGTCATTTTCCAGCCTTAAGGCACCCAACAAGGGGAATGATGGGATATTAGCACAGTCGCCAAGTAACCCTGGAGAATGTAGAAAGCTGCCTTGGACCAGTCAGGCCATTTTCCAAGGACTATCAACTCTGCAGGATCTTGGTGGAGAGGGGTTTCTTCTGCCACCATCAGTTTCTTGATCCTTCTACCTGGAGATGCCAGAGACTGCGTCTGCGACCACAGCCCGCCCAAGATGTTTTGCCCAGAGGCCGCTGTAGATGCAACATGGGGAGGACTGTCAAGGAGGCAGCAGATTTGGCCTTGAAAGAGTGTGCCACATCTGTCGCTGTCACATGGCAGCCGGATGTCTGGGACATTGTTTGCAAAGTATCATCATCATCATCATCAGGACTTCTATACCACCCTTCATCATAAGATCTCAGGCCAGTTCACATCATGTTCTCCACCACTGAGTTGCAGTCTCTCAATGAAGGCCTTGCATCCTTTGCAATCCACTATGTTCAGAAAAAAATGAGTACCAGTATGTCTGAAGTATAAATTTGGGTTTGTTTTATAGGCTACTTTAAGATTAATAGCTCACCCAGTCCCACAGTTCCTGGGAATTGTGGTTAGGTGCGGGTTCTCAGAATTCTCACAGAACTACGTTCTATGAGTCCCTCAGTTCCCAGGATTCCCTGGGGAGAAGGAATGACCACTGCACCACTTACTGAGCCTGTGCTGCTGATAGATACACACCCACCCCAGAAGCATTAGGTTTCTCTCATTTCCCACCACCACATGGTGACCATTTAGCAGCAGTGAGTAGCTGTGTTAGGCAATAGCAAGGTGTGCTTATCCCAGTGAGACTTGGGCCAGAATGGGCCATTGTGGGATCACTAGAAGGGGCAAGCTGACCTCAATGGAGGAAGCTGGGTCTCACCAGGCCAGGCCAGGACCTGCTTTTTAGTCCTTGTTGAAGGATGGTGACAGGAGATCACCTCAAGAGGATCTAAGACATTCCTGTTGTTTTGGGTCCTAGTGGATAGCTGGAGGGGAGCGGGTGGAAAGAACCTCCCAGGAAGCAGAAAACTATTAAAATAAAACAATTATTCTTAAAACCTGCAAATTCAAAAATAAATTAGCTCTTCGAAAGAGTTCTAGATATACATTTTGAGATCAGCTTGTTACAAGCAAAAGCAGTCACTGCCTCGCTTATGTCTGCAGTTCTTCCCAGAGTAATGGTGGAAAGTTTGGATTCTCCATCCTAGATCTCAGCTGGGCTCTCTTCTCCCCAAGAGGATGGTGATCACGTTTGGTCTCGTTTTTGAGCTGGCGATGGAGAATCATACAGAGTATATGCCCTGAGTTTCTCTGGAGAAGAGTTCCTCTGTTGCTGCTCTTGGGTGAGGCAGAAGCGTGTTACCTGCTGGCCACCTTCCTGAATGGACCTGCAGAAACAAAACCCACAAAAAGAAATCAGTGGCAAACTCAAACTGACAACTTACAGGGGGTATTTGTATGGGAGAGGAACAAACAGCCTGGCCTACAGAAGGTCTGTATTTATACTGGATGCAACAAGTACTATCACCATGGCTCCCCCCTGCTAAGCAGAACGGATGAGGCCATCTGGGTGCCTGGGCGTTCATCTCTCAGCAAGTAGCTCATGGCATGGTAAACAAGTTTCTGGCCACTACCACAATGGGAGATGGCAGGATTGAATGCACTCAACCTGGCACATAGAAAACCAGGATGTCAAGAAGGGTAAGCTAGAACTCTTACCACAATGTGCTAGATTTCTCTGTGCACAGAGGCATTAAAAAATTTATTTGTGCCCTGGTTCATTTTTTTCAATGCCATTATTGTTGGGTGGTATGCTATATATTGCTTTGAAAGTCTTTTGGGCAGAGCTGTATTAAGAAATGCAATGTATAATAATAAAATTCCCTGTCTCCAGTCTGAAGTGATAACAATCAGCTGAATAGGTTAAACTATCAGCTGTTTGTTCAGGGTAGTCTCAGGAGGTTAGGCCCAAACCTTCAAGGATGTTGACATATGGAAGACACTGGCCTGGCCTGAAGGTCTTCCTCCTTTTTGCTTCTGTTGGAAACCCTTCATGTCTAAAAGCTGCACCTTCTGATTGGCTGGGCTGGCTCATATTTAGTGCCTCTCTTTTCCCCAGTCCTCTCCGGGGCCTGTTCTCCAAAGCAAATTAAATGCATAAAACCCCTTTGAGATGAGAGAGCTGATCCTTTTGAACTGCATTTCCTTATTATTTAAATGAAAGCAGCTGAAAACCATCATCCTTCCAGGGATCACAAACCAGATGAGGAATATATATATATATATATATATATATATGCAGGTTTTGGTGTCTTCGGGTGTCTTCCCGTGTAAGAGTCGGGGTGTCTGTGCGACGTTTCGACGAGGTCTCACTCGTCATCTTCAGGCTGGTGCTTTCGGTTTCCAGCCTGAAGATGACGAGTGAGACCTCGTCGAAACGTCGCACAGACACCCCGACTCTTACATGGGAAGACACCCGAAGACACCAAAACCTGCATTCCTGTACCCGTGAAAATCTGCGAAAGCATATATATATATATATATATATATATATATATATTGATCAGCAAGTCTTTGTAACTCTATCTTGCTTTAAAGATTTATCTGCTCCTAACTAGTGCTAAGTACCTACAGTCCAGCTCTTTATGTTACAGGAATACTCCACTCTCCAAGTTACATGTAGCACTAATGTATTGTGTAAAGCTATCATCAAAGGTCCCTACACACCACCACACTCCCACACCGGGTCTGGGGTGTCAGGGCTGCCACTTATGTTAAGTGAAAGAGGCAAAGCTCAGAAGTCGTCCTTGCTTGCCTCCTCTTGAGCTCCTCTTAGGAACCACCACCCTCATGGCCAGACCTATACCATTAGGCAAAGTGAGGGGGCAGGTGGGGAGCAGGGACACAGTGGGGAGAAGCGTGTTTCTCAAAATTGGGTCCCTGGCTATTGCTGGACTACAACTCCCATCAGCCCTGACCACTGGTCCTGCTAGCTAAGGGTGCTGAGGGTTGGAGTCCAGTAACAGCCAGGGACTCAAGTTTGAGAAACACAGGGATAGAGCACCCAATTTCCATGCAGAATGTCCCCAGGTCAATCCCTGGCATCTCCAGAGAGGGCTGGGGAAAGACAGACTGTCTGAAATGCTGCCCGTCAGTGCAGATAATACAGATGGACCAATGGTCTGAGGGATAGCTCAGTTGGTAAAGCATGAGGCTCTGAATCCCAGGGTTGTGTGTTCAAGCCCCACACTGGGCAATGATTCCTGCATTGCAGGGGGTTGGACTAGATGACCCTTGGGTCCCTTCCAATTCTACAATTCAATGATTCTAAGGCAGCCTCCCTGTGTTCCTAAGGTGCTTGAGGATAGAACTCTGTGTGCCCAGCCGTGACCTGCCCTTTCTTTGCCCTCTAAGCTGGTCTGCCGCCCTTGGCAGTGATGGAAGATGATGTCCCTCATCAGCTTTGAAGTAAGAGTCAACCTTTAGTTGACCTATAGCTAGACTATAGTTGGAGCAGGAAACACTAGCTTGTCCTTTACCTCACAAAATCTTGCTTGATCAATAGAACAGGGTTCACTCTTGAGCAGATGTGGGGAATTGACCCCCTACGATCAGGGGAGTTGGAGTCCAGCAACATCTGGAGGGCCCACGGCTCCCTGCACCTGCTCTCGTCACACATAGCCAGGCCAAGGGGTGGGGCGGTGGGTGGGGTTTTTTGCTGCCCTATCTAATGTAAAAATGTTGTGCACACATAGACCTCTTTGCCTGTGGTTCTTTTTGGCCAGTGGTGCCCAAAGTGGCTAATACAACAGACACAATGGAATACAACAAAGTGTGTTGAAAACAGCCATAAGAAGAAGAAGAAGAAGAGTTTGGATTTGATATCCCGCCTTTCATTCCCCTTCAGGAGTCTCAAAGCGGCTAACATTCTCCTTTCCCTTCCTCCCCCACAACAAACACTCTGTGAGGTGAGTGGGGCTGAGAGACTTCAGAGAAGTGTGACTGGCCCAAGGTCACCCAGCAGCTGCATGTGGAGGAGCGGAGACATGAACCCGGTTTCCCAGATTACGTGACTACCGCTCTTAACCACTACACTAAGAGACAGGTAAAACATCAGAGTAAAAGCATCCTGTTGCAATGTTTGTTTGTTTGCGTATTGCATGTTGGCTAATGGGCCAAAAGTAGAGGAAAGAGAGGATAAGACATTCTGAACCTTTTGGGAGTTGCATGGAGAAAGGATTTCAGCAGCTGTGCCTGCCAGGCCTGCCGGAGGGTCCTTCCACAGGGCACATCTTGCTGGCTGAAGGTAACTAACTAGAAGTGGGGCTAGCCAGATCTCTCTTGGCCCAGACTTGTGGAGCCTGGGATTGTAGCCACAGAGAAGGCCCCTGGCACCATAAATCATCAGCACCTTAAATTACTTGGACTAAATCATCAGCATAGCCACATCACATGAAATTACTTGGATTTTCTTTTCACACTTTCAATGCCTGCTCCTCCCCATTTCCCCCTCTTGTGTCCCTCCTGGAATGCAAGGAAGGAGGAGAAATGGACCAGCTGATGAGCTGCTAAGGCGGCCAACTTTCAAGCATGCCAGTTGGGGCTGAACTACACATGACAGCCTTGGCTGGGTCTGCAATCTGTAACTGACGCCCTAAAAGCACAGTTGAGTGTTTCTCCTGCCATTGGTGTGAAAGGCAACAATGCATTTTTAAATGTTCTTATACTGCCATTGTGCATCTTGTGAGTGGAAGTAACTGAAGCACAATACCATTTTTGCAGGGGTGCATGCATTTGGGAATGAGAACAGCTTCCTGCTCCCTTTCTCTTTCATTTATCGCCATGCGTATGGAACACTTCCAGAGGAACTGTTTGTGGAGCATTCATCCTGATTTGTTTGCAGGGATGTTGGACAAGGGAAGTTATTTCATGAACATTCATTCTGGTTTACTTGTTTGGGAAGGTTGGATGAAGTTGCGTCAAAGCAGCATTGCCTCACACTTGCCAGTGCATTTCTGTCCATCCATTTCCTTACCACAAAACTCCCATTTTAGTGGAAGTGGGTTTGCTGAGCAAGACCTCCCAATAAACTATAATTGTGCAACCTGAATTCGCTGGTATGTGATTGGATCCCATCTGAAAAGAGTGGCAGTGCCCCCCACCCGAATCTTTCTCTCTTTTTCGTCTTTTCCTCCCCCAACAAACTAACGTAGTAAAACCTTGTCAGTTTTCACCAGTTTCTCCACCTACACCTTTTCTGCTTTCTACTGAAACTGGCAAGTTTAGGGGAAACAATATGGATTTCCCTGATGCCAGTTTCCCTCAAAGTCTTCCTCTCTGCTTTCTTATGAAATTGATCAGGCTTTCCTCAGTCTTGTCAGTTTCACTGCAGAGCTCTATGTGTGTGAATGAAAGTGTTGGAGCAGGCAAGAAGGATACCTTTTGGGGTTGTTTCCAAGCTTAGATGCAGACATAGGAGCCAACTCTAGGGGCTGTGGGGCTTTGGCCCTCACAATGAAATATTTGAGGGGGCTGGGCCCCCACAAAGTTTATGGGCATTCCCATTGAAATCATGTGTGTGCACTGCATCATGTGATTGATTATGCAGGGCGGGGCTTACCTGGGCCCCCACAATATTTTATTCAAGTTGGCACCCCTGGATGCAGGACAGTGTGAGCCAAGTTCCTACCCAGGGAAAGGGAATGTGATGACACCTGAAGGCGGGAACAGCATAACTTCTGGAAGGGGCCATGCACATTATCTGATGGGGGTGGTGGTATTCCAAAGCACTTATAAATGCACTTGTGGCTTTTGGCTGAAGCTGCCTCTGTGGGCTTTTCCAAAACTACAAAGCAGTGGCTTTTTTCTCCCTGACAGCTGAATTCAGGCACACTTAAAAGTGTTCCTCTTTTTCTTCCTAGCATCTGGTTCCTGTGATGTACCAGAAACTTCTTTTGAAATTCCCGATTCAAACCCAGCTTTGGGCATCAGAGCTGCCGATGGCGTTTATGTTTAAAATCCATGTTGTGTATTGGATCACTACTTAAGTCACATGGCCTAGCCAGCATGGGCAATGGTCAGGGATGATGGGACTTGTGGTCCAGCAAAATCTGGAGGACCACAAGCTCCCCACCCCTGACCCAAGTCTTGCTGGCTAATATCTTCCCTTGCAGATATTTATTTGCCAAATTCATGCTCGCCTCCTTTGAAAGATGTGTGCACGCACACAACACACAGGCTTTGTGGACTGCCTGGAGCACCTATTCGCTTCTGGACACAATTTTTCACACAAAGGAGGAGGAGGAGGAGGTTTGGATTTGATATCCCGCTTTATCACTACCCAAAGGAGTCTCAAAGCTGCTAACAATCTCCTTTTTGTGGGATGTAAACACAGGAGCAGTCAATGACAACATTCCTAGAGTGTACATGTTAGAACATGGGGAGGGATGTCTGTCCAGCAAGCAGGTAAACTTCCTGGGGACGGACTTCCTCCACATGTGACCAGAGGTGGGTGTGGCCTCACCTGTGCAGGTAATGACAAAAGCACAGGGCAGGCAGCCATCTCTCTCTCTCTGCCATTTTCCTTCAATGAGGAAGCATCAAAAGATGCTCTCTTGGCTCCCAGCCAAGAGAGAAGATAAGGTCTATCTTACAACAAGATAGATTCTAAGTGTATGTAACCTTTTTAAGCCTGTCTACCTTCTGGGATCATGTTGTGAACAGAACGTGAGTAAACTCTTTTATACTTTTATAAAGACTGTGTTGTGTCTTGTATTTTAAGAGGGAACAAAGGGGAAATTACCAGAGTAATTATTATAGAGGTTCTAGCGAACCTGTGCACACGTTACCGTTGCGAACTAAAAGGGGAATGTCTATAAATTCTGCTGATATTTTGGGAACTTGTTAGCACAAGTTGGATAAGGATATAATTAGTCAATATATCCTCTCCTGCACCCCAGAACATTCCCACACTTTTCCCTTCCTCCCCCACAACAAACACTCTGTGAGGTTTGTGAGGCTAAGAGACTTCAGAGAAGTGTGACTAGTCCAAGGTCACCCAACAGCTGCATGTGGAGGAGTGGGGAAGTGAACCTGGTTCACCAGATTACAAGTCCAACGCTCTTAACCACTACACCACACTGGCTTTCATGGCTTCAGTCAGGTCTACCTTAGGGAGCATCTTCTCTAGACTGAATCCTCTTGCCATCACCTACTGTAGACATTGGGGATGCCTCCAAAGTTTGGAGTTTCGGAGGTTGGTTTTAAAGTTCCCTCAAGTTTTGGGGAGGTGTGTTGAGCAAGACATGTGGGAATTGGACAGGAGTGGGCTGATGGTCCCAGAAGTGGTTGCTGGAAGACTGCCTTATTTTCTGGCAAAACTACCAAGTATCTCCTTTGTTTGGGAAATTACAGGTAAACAGCCCTCACTAACTGACTTGCTGGGAAGTACTTGGAGACTCATCTGGAAGGGGGGAGCCAGCTTGGCAAAGGGTAGTTCTTTCTCCTCCCTCCATTCCCCTCCCCACTTCTTTGCTAAGGATGATTTGCTTTCAGGGTCTGTCTCCGAAGACAGAAGGCAGTGAGGCAAAGAAAGGCACAGATGCAGAGAGCTGGCTGGGTAGCAGTGAGGTGACAGAGTGGGGTGACAGTCAGTCACACCAACTGGGGCAGAAGCTGAGGGCAGGCAAGACATGGTTTTCTGCTGGCATAGGGATTGGCACCTGATTCCCCAGCACCGCTGCCACCACTTCTAGGGCTTTCCACAGGCTACATCCTGTGGGAATCCTGCACCAGCCGTACTTCTGCCTGCCCACACTTTCAGCCAGCAGAATGGGCAGTTCTCTGCTGGTCTCACTCCTTGGGTGGAGGCTGAAGGAGCCTGGGTGGAAGGTGAGCCAGGGTGGTTTAGCAGCTAAGAGTAGAACCTGGGGAGCCAGGGTTTGAAACCCCATTTGGCCATGAAGCCAAATTGCCTCTCAGCCTAGCCTAGCTCACAGGCTGGTTATGGTGATAAAAGGAGGAGGGGGAGAACCACGTACGCCACCTGGAGCCCCTTGGAGGAAAAAGTGGGATACCTTTTCAATGCAATAAAGAAAGAAAATAAATAAGGAGGCCTCTGCCCCAGCATGGTGGACGAGGAGCTTGGGCTGCGGTTTAAGGGGACTAGCTGGTGTGAGAAAAGCAGGCTTGGGCTGCCTGCAACATTTTGAAATGTGCTTCTCCCCACACTCAGCCTGCATGCGTGGAATTCTACGCAGCGCTAAGTGGAATGTTTATGGGGGGAACAAGGTCTGCCCATGCAGTGAGACTCCCCTCCATATACCCCAAGCCTGTTCTAGGGACTCCCCTAAGGTGGGTCTGATGGTTAACCAGAAGGTTGGTGGTTCAAGCCCACACAGGAATAGCTGTGGGCAGGAGGTTGGACTAGATGACCCTATGAGTCCCTTCCAACTTATAATTCTGAGATTCCATGATTCAGATCCTGTTTAGGGGACGTTTGGGAGGTGGAGAAGGGGGAAAGCCCCATTGCACAAGCGGACCTCATTCTGTTGAACCCTGCACCGTATTTGTAAATAAGTGCAACATTACAAAGTGCCAATTACAAAGTGGCAGCATCATATGTGGAGCGCATCTCCTTTAGCCTTTAGAAGATCTAAAATTGCAGGCAGAGGAGATCCACATGTGTTCGTTCTCTCTTCTCCCCCCTCCCTCCCTCCCTCCTACACCACATCTCCCAGTTCCAAAATGTCAAGCTGCTCTTGTTTGGAAGAGTGCCCTTAAAAGCTTGTAGGGTGGTCATCCAAATCCTAAAATACTGCATTCAACTGGGATGTGTATGTTCCTACTCCTAGTTACAGATAGCTGACAGTTTCTTCAACTCTCGGGGTTGGGAACTGTGATAGGAGAGGTATCACGGTGATAATTGTGAACACACATCCCAACCTGTTTTTGATGGCTCCTGTAATATGCCAATAGGCAGAGGAGGCACCGGTCTATGGGCCCCATGCCGTCGAGGGGCCCCGCAACAACAGATCAAAATAATATTGATTTGATATCGAAATTGGTTTACTAAAATTGTTGGTTGGTAAACTCCAGAACATATTAGGAGATAATTTGTGAGGCCCCCCCCCTGAGATTTTGAGTGCCTAGCAGGTTTAATCCAGCACTGCTTGTCAGCGTTGCTTAATTCCCTGGGCCAAGTGGGGCAGAGCCTGGCTTGCTCTTGCATTTTCAAACCAACTCAGCATTTAGATTCAGAAACAAAGTTTAAAATACAGGTTGTAAGAAAGAAGAAAGCAACAAGATCACTAACTAAGAAGGGAAAGGAAGTTGAGGAGAAGTTTGGTTCTCCATAGTCATAGGGAATATTTCAGTTTCTGTCTGTCTGATGTGGTCAGAAGCTCTTGCTGTACTTGCAGCAACTTGAGATGCAGTTAGTTGAGTAAAGCTTTTCACACCGTGAGATAAGCATTTGTCTCTGCTAGTGTCTCTTAGAGACACTGTTACAGTGACCTTTTTGAAATGGCAATCCTGCTGCTCATCGCACCAGTGCTCACTGTGGGTGGGCGGTGTCCCATCAGAGCAGTGAACTTGCGCAAGGTTGCTGCTCCCACATTAAGCTGCTTGCGTAAGTAATCCATTCATGTCAGCAGGGGCTTTTGAGCAAGCGGGATGCGGGCAGATCATTGGGATGGATTCACTGCTTAAATGTTTTGCAGAGTTTTCTCAAATCTCTTTGAGCTGAGACATGGGATGAAATAAATGAGTGTGCACACCACATGATGCCTCTAGTCGTGGGACGCTTGCACGTCCCTGAATCTAAGACTGTTGAAATTAGGAAGCAGTTGGGCAGAAATCCTTCTTTTGTTGTTTCCCCAGCTAACTATGTTGTGCTAGCAGGTGTTTAAAAGTTGGCACAGAAGGTGCCCTCTGGATCTCAGTTGGCAGGGGATTCCATAGCACTGGGCCAATGACGCCAAAGGCTCAGTTTCTTGTTGCTCTCAAGTGAGCGCCACCAACTCAGGGAATGGCCAATGATCCTCCTCAAGATGATCTTAGTAATCAAGCTGGGGTTCAGGGTTCAAGTGATCCCTAAGGTACACTGGACCTAAGTCGTTTGGGGGCATTGTAAATTAAAAC
The DNA here is from genome assembly GCF_965113315.1 of Podarcis vaucheri. Lineage (NCBI taxonomy): Eukaryota > Metazoa > Chordata > Lepidosauria > Squamata > Lacertidae > Podarcis > Podarcis vaucheri. The sequence goes on from NC_138760.1 coordinate 2,244,212, forward strand.
AAGTAGCTTGAACCTGGCTTGATAGTAAAGGGACAGCGAGTGCACTTGCCACTTGTTTCAGAATGAAAGGAAACCAAACCAAAAGAGTCCAGTGCAGTTAAAATTTCAAAAAAAGCAAAAAAAAAACCACACCTAAAAAATGCCACTAGCCCCAAAACACTGGATCAAATCACATACAAATTCAAGGACAATTATAGTTGATTGGAGCTGTTGCACAACAAACCAATTTTGTTGTGGAAATGCACAGGATCACACTTGCTTTGCTATAAAAGCCACCTAACTTCCTTGCAAAGAAATTCAAAGGAATGCTCATTAAAGAACCAAAAGCTCAATAAATGGGTTTTCTGAAAGCACCTGCTGTAAGCAGCCGATTCTGAGTCAGCAGAACCTGTTTGCATTGTCTGTCTACTTTGCTGGGTTTTAATTTTTTTCTGATTGTTGTTGTTTTAGTTAGTGAGATCCCGCTATTATATCCTGCTCTTATGTATTTTATTTTATTTTTGGACTTTTACTATCTTGTTTTGTTGAAATCTTTTGCATTTCATATTTTAGCATTTTATGATTGTTTGCCACCTTAGGTTAAAATGCAATATGTGTGTGGGGGGGGGGGAGAATTAAAAGCATGTTTCCCCACCACCACCCTCAGATCTTTTGAATAATTGTTTTGGGGTGGGGGATAAGACCCGTTAAGAGTTTTCTTAATGGGAGGCACATTTTCCCCCATCTTCCTCCATTACAAATGATATATTGATTGATTGATTTCAATACACTTTTTTGTTCTGTTCAACTTGTATGGAGTGAGGGAAGATCTGCAGTTAACAAAGCTGGGGGGGGGGGCACAAAAGGTTGGATGGAAGTTTTCGGGGCGGGGGTGTTGATGCTGTGGTTTTCCTTTTGGCCTGGGAGCTCTGCAATGCTGGTGCCCTGGACCAGACCACCTCAGAGATGAAAAATCTGGACAGAGCCTTTGTCCTTGATGGGCAGTTCTTGGAAAGAGGAACAAATGTGCCCCTCTGACATTAAGGCCCGGGGGGGGGGGCGGATCCAGGGGGAAATGCTTTTCCGGGGGGGGGGGGGATTGGCAGAGGGAAAAATAAAAATAAGTTCAATAGTAATGACCCTTCTGCAAATACCAACCTTCAGGGAGGGGGTTGTTGGGGTGGTAGCATGGGGGTTTACACACCCACGCCATTTGCCAAGAGCCCGATCACTCGCTTCCCGTGAATGCCATTAAACAAGAAAACAATGTAGACAAGTGAAAATCAATCATGCCTTGGAACACATGGAATAGTTTGGCCTTATGTGTAGCAATAACTCACACCTTCCTGCATTCAAAAGCGAAATGCTTGGGATGAGAGAACGATGCACCAGCCAAGATTTTCTGAAAAGCTCATCCTGGAAACCCCTCTCCCTTTTAATCTCTTTGCAAGATTTAAGAAGGCCAAAGTCGCCTCCCCCCACAAAGAAACCCAAGCCAGCATTTACTGAGATGGATGGACCCTCTTTGAAAACAGGCTTGGCTTTTCCTCTCTCAGTCGGCCTCATCACACTCTTTCTCCGTCAGCCCTGACATGTTTGGGGGCTTTTGGAGATGAGTCCCAAGAGGGACAGGGCTGCAGTGCAGCTCTCCATCCTTTGCTGGTACGGTGGTCCCTTAAAGCCCCAGCCCAAAATGCCCCTACGGTCGCTGTCTTCCAGTGCCACAGCTCTGATTCAAATCTCTCTGCACCCTCAAAGGTCATGTAGACCATGTCTGCTTTTCATAAGAATAAAATCAGATGGGTATTCTTTTCACTCCACCATAATGCAGTTCTTGAACAAGCGATTCTAACAGTGCAATTTTAGGTATGGATTCTTGGGACTCTCTAGTTCTTTAAAAAAATAAAATCTAGTCGTGGCTCTGAAGGTTGAGCAATGAATGAGGAAGTTCTTGGTTTAAATTGTCTCTTCCATAAACTTACTGGGTTCTCCTAAGCAGTTCATTTATTTTTATTTTTTATAATAATTTTTTCCAAATATTTTCCACCATAACATCAATCTTATAAATAAATAAAAACATTTGGCTATATAAGCCTAGAACTTCCCTGCTCCTCGACTAATGGTTTTCCAACTTAATCTCTAATATGCATTTTATTCTTATTAATATTACTATTAGATCCTAATCTTAAATAAACAATTTGTAAATTACATTTAGTAATAAATGATAATTTAAGCCTACAAAGCTTCTTGTAACCCTATTAGCGATGTCAGTTGTTTACAGTCGTCTTTCAAATACAACATAATTTTGTTCCAGTCTATCAAGAAATTCTGGTCCTGAATTTTCCCAGTCATTTTCGCCAATTCGGCAGAGTCCATTAATTTCATCTGCCACTCTTCTTTCAATGGTATCTCTTCCTGTTTCCATCATTGGGCTAATAATGTTCTCGCTGCAGTTGCAGCATCTAAGAATAATGCTTGATTCTGCCTGTCTGCTTCTCTACCTACAATTCCTAAGAGGAAGGCTTCTGGTTCTCCTTAGCAGTTTAAGGATGATCGTTCTGGTCAACCTCACATGGCTGTTAGTAAGCATCTAGTGCATCTGTGCAGTGGCAGACCTGCATTTTGGGGGGCCCTGGAACTTGAATTGCCATGGGGGCCCCTTAGCAACCAACAAGGTTCTCTTCCTCAATGGGGTTGTTGCACGACAGACCACCACACTTTTACAACATCTGTGCTCCTGACTCTCAAACTCTGGGATTGTTGAAATATATACAACAACAAAAATCAATTTGAGCCATACTACTTCATGTGAATGAAGGTCGTTTATGGGGCTCCTCCAGTCAGAGGCATAGCATGGGCAAGTCTGGGGCACCATCACCCCAGGTGCAGGGGTTTTTTGGGAGGGGGTATTCCTCACGATATCATCCAGCTGGAGAGTGGGCGAGAAGGACGCAACAGGCACGCGCCCTGCCAGCCCGCACTGTTTTTGCCAGTCTTGCAAAGTGGTGCTGGGCTTGTAGGGCGCCGTGTGTGCACTCCTCAAAGCAGGGTGGCACTGGCTGGGCAGGCAGTGCAGTGCAGTGCGGCCCCACTTAGCTCCAGTGGGTGGGGATCGTTCCAGCAGTGTGCTCTCCCCCCACAACACAGTTCCCGCACCTGGCACACACGTGCCTGCCCTGGGTGCCAGCAAAGAATGCTCTGCCACTGCCTCTAGGATCGGGGCCCTGAAGCTTTAAGCTTCATTTGTTTCATAGGAGATCTTCATAGGAGATCTGTGAAGTGCTCTGAGCACTTTGAAGCCCAGCGGCAGTGCTAAATACGATGAGCTGGAGTGGAACAGACGGTCAAGTAAAACGTGCCATATTGAGCTGACATTGTATGACCAACAGCCGTTCCCTCTTCTCTCCCCCCCCCCAGTAGCCCTGGGAACTGTAGCTCAGAGGGTGTTTGGGATTAGCACAGCACCCTAATGAAACCACAACTCCCAGGATACCTTGGGGCGCAGGGAAGAAACCTTAGTAGCTAAACTGGTATAAAAAGTAGCAGTGTGGACGTGCTACAATCTGGGCTAGGAGATGCTCGCTGTCTGCCAAGCTCCCTATTCTCCACCCCACCCTGCCACCACCTGCTTTCGCAAAATCTTTCCAGCAGAGCTGTGCTTCTCTGCCTATTGCCCAGAGACTATCCCACCCTTAAACTGATCATCTAATCCATTGGTCCTTTTTTCTCTGGGCTACTCTCTACTCTTTTAGAATAATAAAAAAATAGTTGGTGCCGCACTGAATTTTTTATTGTTAACAAAAACAAACAGCCAGCAGTGCATGATTTATAGCACAGAACCCAACTACTTTATAATATGATCACAGGACAACCAGAAAGTATAAAACAATGCAGCTACAGAGGAACATGAATCATTCCCAAAATATAATTATAAACAAGCCTCTTGCAATAAGTATGTATACAAACTCAGTGAGAGGCGTGAGCTTGTTTTTGCTGGATAATCTCATTTACATTGGGTCTCACTTGAGACAAGCAAACTCTCCTCTCCTCAACAGAAAGAGAAAGAAGCCTTTCTCTTTCCCAGTCTTTCATATTTGTCCAAGTTGAACATCCCTGTTCACAACAATATGGAGAACTGTAGAAGAATAGCCAGTGCTCTTGCTCTCATTTTGAAAAAGTATCTATCCATATTCTGCAAATTAAAAAATATTTTGATAACTATACTACACTACACTGAAATATTTAAATGTTTCTTTGATTGTCCTTGGATGTTCCCACCACACTGGTCATCCTCTCCTGCCACATCCTTGGAGAACCACTGATCTAATCTCCCAGTTCACTAGATATCTGTGCAGCGAATGCTGACCTGAGTGGGGAAGCTTCTGGCCCTCCAGAAGTTGCTAGACAATGGCTCCCAGCATCACCCTCTAATAAGCCTTGGTCTTTCTGACTGGGGCTGATGGGAGGTGGAGTCCTGCAACATCTGAAGAGCAAGATGTTCCCCATTCCTGATGTAGGTGGACCATAAGCACACTGGGCACAGACTTCACATGTTCCATGCACTGCACCGACCCTTGCCGCAGGCTTGCCACATCATTGCCCTTTAATATGTTGATTTAAAAAGAGAGAAAAGGCAGCTGTGGCTCCTTCCTGCCTGTTCCTTCCGTGGCCCTTTTGCTTGCCGCTTCTTGCCTGCCATGAAGGGTGGGGGGCAGGTGCCTGAGGGAGGGATATGCTGGGTACACAGGCCATGGGAATGTATCCTAGTTGTGTTTTGCTGCTTGCGTCTGGCTAGCTGCATCTGGAGGCAAGGAGACTTGCTGTGTCACCCAGGCCACATCCCTCCAGAATTAGCAGGCTAGGGCTGCTTGTATCTTAAGTCTAAACTTGCACAATGCATAGGAGGAGAGAGAGAGAGAGAGAGAGAGAGAGAGAGAGAGAGAGAGAGAGAGAGATTAGTATAGAATCCAGCATCCCCCTGTGGCTTGCCTGCCTAAAGATAAGTGATATGTGAATCAGGCCAGATTCTGGTCCCACTGTAAAGACTTGAAGTGAGCTATACAGTGGTACCTTGGGTTACAAACTTAATTCATTCCGGAGGTCCGTTCTAAACCTGAAACTGTTCTTAACCCAGGGAGCGCTTTTGCTAATGGGGTCTCCCGCTGCTGCCGTGCTGCCAGCACACAATTTCCGTTCTCATCCTGGGGCAAAGTTCTTAACCCAAGGACAGATCCTGAAGCTGAGGCTCCAAACTTTGGCCCCCTCATGAGAAGAGAAGGCTCCCTGGAAAAGACCCTGATGTTGGGAAAGATGGAGGGCGCAAGGTGAAGGGGACGACAGAGGACGAGATGGTGGGACAGTGTTCTCGAAGCTACCAGCATGAGTTTGACCAAACTGCGGAAGGCAGTGGAAGACAGGAGTGCCTGGCGTGCTCTGCTCCAGGGGGTCACGAAGAGGTGGACACGACTAAACAACAACAACAACACTACATCTGGGTTAGCTGAGTTTGTAACCCAAGGTACCACTGTAGTTTGCTGGAACATTATCTGTGAAACTTGTTTTGAATGCCTGGGGACAACCTGGGAATTTATTAAGCATAATGACAAAACTTTCTTCCGCCTGTGCCCCTGGTGCCTTTCTTCCATTAACTGCAGCCTGCCCCACAGACATAGGAAGCTGCCTTGTATCACATCAGACCCATTGGTCCATTTAGTTCAGCGCTGTCCACACAGACTGGCAGGGGCTTTCCAGGGTTCCAGCCGAGGGATGACTGGAATTTCACTTCAGAAGAAATGGGTTTTTGCCTTCAATCAAATGCGAACCCTGGAAAGGAGCCAGTGGTCACTTCCAGACAAAGCGAACGTTGAGTAATCTCTCCAATTTGTTTTCACGGAATTTGTGCAGACGTTATACAACATCCCTGCCGAGTGGTTTTTATCTTACCACACAAAGTCCTACTTATTTCTTTACTGGAAATGGATCCGTTATGCAATAGTACTGTTTAGCCATTGTTATTTATTGCAACGTAGCCTTTTTCTTTTATGGTGAGTTATGAAGATGCATTCTTATTGCGCAAAGGGCATTATCGGCATCTACTTGAATATATGTGTGATCCTGGCAGAAAGTGCTAAATTCCACAAGCACCCACTATCCTAGGTTTAACAACAACAACAGCAACAACAACACAACCCACTGAGAACCAAACCCAGATCCGAGAGGCTTTGGCTTCATCACATAGGGACAAGCCTAGACTTCTCTAGGGTCTGAGATATAGCAGCCCCCTCCCCGGTGCTCCGTCATGATTTCTGAGCACCCTCTCATATACATGCTAATTCCTTCTGGGAACATAAATGGGGCATTGGCAGTTTCTGCCCTTTATTTTCATGGAATTCTTGCTTTTAAAAATATTTTTGGTAGCTTTGGGTGGCATGGGTGATATTAAGGATTGACAAATACGTCAGTTTTGTTTTGCCTCAATTTCTCATCTTTGCAACCTTAAATTCAGCTTTCCACATTCCGGCAGCCATTCAGTTTTTAAAAAACAAAACAAAAAAACATGAAAAAAGTGTCAGCATCTTTGTGTGAAGTTCACCTAATATTATTGCAAGCAATTTCACCTAATGCAATGCATTTTTTGTGTGGTGATTTCACAAATGTATGCATTTATGCACATTTCCCCTGAATATATGAACTTTGTACCCATTATTAGGTTGGGGAACTGCATTGCAAAATTCAGAAAAGTGCAAATTTCTTGTGTTTGGGTTCAAGGAGTGTGAATTAGGTAATCTCTTATTAAAATGCAAACAATATAGAACTTCTCCCACATCCTAGTGGTATTAATATCTCATGGAATGCCTTACGCCATGTGCTTCTGTCCAGTCACTGTGTTTGTCAGGAGAAACCTTTTGAGCAGAGCCCTGTGCTCTTGATGTCCACTCCAAGATAATCGGGAGCAAGGTGTTGCACCACCTGCCTTATGAAACACCTTTCCTACTTATATTAGGCAAGCACCAGCCGTGTTAAGCTCCAGACTCTTGCTTTGGTATTTTTCTTTTCAGAGGCTTTCCCTGAAATGTGACCTCAGAGCTATGTACTGTGATTCATTTTATTCTGAATTTCATGATAGGTGTTATGCAGCTAAATTTTGCTCAGGGTAGATCTACTGGAATTAAATGACCTTAAGTTGGTTATGCTCATCAATTTCAAGGGGGTCTACTCTAAGTGACACTTGGTTGAATAGCACCCATTGTTGATAAGGTATGTCGTATTCTCTTATTCAGAATCACTTTGGTAATTTGGTAATTTGGTAAACTTGGGTAATAAAGTATGGGAACAGTGAGCATGTTTTTGTGCATGTGCTGGGAGCATACAGGAGGTCGGGAGAGAGTGTTGCAGGAAAACATTTAAGTCAAAATGATGTCTGCCAGCCACAAACTGATATGTGCTTCCTTCATGCTTCAATGAAGCAGTGGCACCATATGTGATCATGAAGGTTGGGAACTGACTTCCACCTAATCTGGACCACCTACTATTTGCTTCCCTTCAGAAAGCAGGCTAAAAGTGAGGATGGAACTGGCCTTTGGGGATGCATGCTGTAAAAGGGCATGCATCTTCTGAGACACTTTCCACACACACATTCCCAATTTCCTTGGGATTGTAGTCCAGTTCTCAGTTTGAGGTTAAGATCCTGTGCACACTTTATTGGCATTAAGCTCCATTGAACACAATGGGACTTAACTTCTGAGTGAGCATGCGTACAATTGATTGCACCATAAATAACTAAAGGAGAAGGAAAATCACCCTGTTGGTACACTAGAGCCTATTTGAGGGCAGTTTCTCCAGATTCCACCCCTTGATGATACAACATACGTCCAGTGAATCCCACCCCCTATAGACCCCAACTTGTATTTGTAAGGTTTGTGCATTTCGGTTTTGGTTTTAAATCCAGTAGCAACAAATACCATGGTTAATCGAATTAGTATCCATCACAGCTGTTCATTTCAAATCTGTTCTAGGAAAGAACCATCATTTGTTGGAAGAGGACCAGCTTTGCCACTTCAGTCCCTGCCATCTCCACGTAGGGCTGGGGGGAAAAACCTCACCTGAGACTCTACCACAGGGTGGTGAACCCACAGTCTGCATCTGGCCCAGGTATATATAAAGGCTGCAAAGCTACTTCTGGTGGCCTAGCAGCCCTTTCCCAAAATCAGGCACCTCCTTCTCTTCCCCCCAATGTTTTGCAAAGGTGCACCATCTCCCTCTGGCATGGGACCCTTGCTAGAAGATCTTAACACACATGAAACAGGAAGGAGCATTCCATCCTCTTTCCTGTGTGCAAAAATCTTCTAGCAGCAGTGATGACCCGGTTGCAGTGCTAAGCTAGGAGGAGAGGTTCCTCTCCTAGCCCAGCCCAGCGCAGTGATGAGGAGGACAGATGAGGTCTCTTGCTCTGTAGGGACTATTTTCTGAAGATCAAGAGACAGCGTTTCTACTCCTCCCTTGATATTCAGGGAACAGTGAGAGCTGCTAGAGGCAGTACTGAGCTAGATGTCAGGGTTTGGCCTAAAGGTACGTGAGGCAGACACCTGGCGGCAGCTAGGCAGGTCTGGGTCTGTTTAGTGACCACCTGGGAGTCCAATGCAGGACACACTGAGTTCCATGATGAAAAGAGGCTGGGATATAAATGCAGTAAATTTAAATAGATGGGCCAGTGGTCTGACTCAGTATAAAGTAGCTTTCGATGTTCTGCATTGCAGGACTTCTCTAATCTTGTTCTGAAACATTCTTCCATTGGTAACTTGATGGAACGCAAGACTTGCTACATTTTGGAGGTGGCAGGGAAATGCTTTGCTTGCTCTTTCATTTTAATAGTGAGCATGGATGGGTTAGATGGCTCTGAATTTAGCTCACCGTGTATTGGTTTTGCCATTTTTGTTGCAATACAGCTTCATCTTTTGTTTTTTTAAAACTGAAGTCATTTTGCTCCTTGTGCGTTCACTGCCATGAGTTGTTTGATTGGCAGGTTTAAAAATGGCAACAGTCCAGAGGAAAATAAATTAAGTGGGAAAATAAATAAGCCAAATGCCACTTAAACCAAAGGACCCAGGTGATTAAATGGGAACCAGGTGGCAGGTGGTTCCACCAACATTCCTCCTGAAAACATCTGAAACTCAAAGGTAGTGTAGGGAATCCAGGGTGAGCCCAGGACCACAAGAAGCTGCCTTCTCCAAAGTCATACCGTTGGCCCATCTAGCTCAGTACTGTCTACACTAACTGGCAGCAGCTCTCCGCATTTTGGATTGAGGTTTCTCCCAGCCGTACCAGGAGATGCCAGAAACTGAACATGGGACCTTTTGTGTGCAAAGCAGATGCTCCGTCTTTGAGCCACGGCTCTTCTTCTGCATGTGGCACAGCGAAGGAGCCACAGGACAAGTAGAGAAGGGGACACTGGGCATGCACTAATTCGGCAGTGCAGACAAGAAGCCCTAAAGCACGATCTTCGCAAGTCCCATTGAAGTGAATGGGTGCTTCAGTTGGGGAACCTCTGGCATAACTACAGCTACTAATACAGAAGTCTCCCACAGGTTGTGCAGCTCCAGCCTTTCTAACAGAATTTCAAGAGCAGAAAGAACCTATTTGCAGCATCCGGGAGCACAAAGCGCTCCAAGATTTCCTTGCCTAAAGTCTGATTAGGGGACTTCTCTTTATTTCCCCCTGTGCTTTGGATTTGTGAGAGTTGTTTGCACTGCAGAAAGGAAAAAGAGGAAATGTGTCGGGTGGTAATGCCTCTGATGTCTGCCCCAATCAGATGCTGCTTGCTCGGGTAGCAATAGAGATGGATCTGAGCAGGACTGAGGATTGTTCCTTATGCACTCACAGCCCAGCCAATGTTAGCTGCTACTTAAGCCCCATTGATTCTAATGGAAGGACTGAGCACATGGATCATGGGACTTACAGGCTACAAAAATCCAGTACGTGCTGTATATATTTGGAACTTACTGTAAGCACTTTGCGCTGGCTTGCAAGGTGCCCATGATCATTGTCAAGGTACGAAGTGAGAACCAACCTAGAGAAAATGGAAACCTCCATAGGCCATCAGTCTCGGGCTTGCATCAGTTCTTGCTGGGGGGAAAGAGCAACTAACTGTAGCCCAGCTGAGGGGTGTTGTCCTCCTGACTGAATGACCCCGGAGCTAATGTTACCCAGACTCATCCTGAAGGTTGAGGGGCCAAGGGGAAAGACTCTCAGGTTGGTTAGATCCCCCCCCCCCGTGCTTTATCTCTCCTTCCTCCGGCAGCAGACAATATTTTTCCAACATATGGCAGAAAACAAAAACTGAATTCACTGTTGTATAATAAAAGGGGGCTGAGCCGAAGGGGGGGGCATCATGAGAGGTTATTGCCCTGTGGGAGAGAGTAGCCACAGGGTCAGAGATCAGGCTAGGTCTGATATACTTTCCTCTTTCCGGGTGATACTCTGCCTGCAGCAATCTCAAAGAGCAATCACCGTTTTCTTCGGCATTAATTGCCCTGTTTTGTTTTCATCCCATCCCAGGGGCTTAAGCCATGGATGGGACATGCTAACCAAGAAGATTGTTCCAGCATGTGCAGAGCTGATCCTGGAGTGTGCGCTTTTGAATGTAAGTTAAGAATGAAGGTAGGTTTTGGCATTTCCAGGGTTTCACCTACATGTTTCTGAAATTACTTTGCGGGGTGTTGGCAGGGCGATGCATCAGATTTGTTCCATTGACCCCATTAGGAGGACAGGGCAAGCTACTTAATTCAATCATTTCTCATTATTTTGAAGAATTGATGCCATTTCCTGTTTTTACAAGTATTGATTTTGATATATATTTTTGCTTGCTAGTTTTCAATTTGAAATCAAATGTTCCCATTTTTATAAAGGTGTTGGTCAGCTGCTTTGGGGAGCAGCTGGTCCAGAAAAGCAGGCTATATACTGAAGAAGTCAACAGAATGATGATCGGAGGTGGCAATTTAAAATGTCAAGCAGCATTCTGCAGAAACCTCTCCTCACTGGGGGGAAAGAAGCCCATACCTGCAAAATTGCAATATTGACTGTGGAGTTTGTAGCACAATTCTGTGCAGCTTCACTTGGAAGTAAGTCCCAATGAATTCCATGGGACTTAACTAACCATCTAAATGTGTGCAAGATTGCAGCCTTCATTTTTGAAAGCTTCCATCCTGGTTGAAAATAAAAGAGGAATTTAGGCAAAATGAAACACGTATAGAAAAAAAGTTAGGAGAGATGCAAGAATCGTTTGATAAAAAGATTGAAGTTGTTACAGGGGAACTCTCAAATAAGATAAAAGACCTCACAGTTAGAACAAAGTCTCTAGAAGAAATAAACAAAAAAATGCAGAAAGATTTGAGAGACCAGAGAAAAGAAGCTGAAAAAGCTAAAGAAAACTTTGGAGAACTGAGTAAAACCCAAGATCAGGTCTTAGATAATTTAGCCTTGATGGAGATGAAACAAAAACAGCTAAATTTAAAATTTAGAGGGATAGGGGAAGAAAGAGAGGAAGATATAAAAGGGAAAATTGCTAAAGAACTTGCGGCATGGCTCGTACTGAAAGAAGAAGAGGTTGCACAAACAATAGAAAATGCTTTCAGAATAAAAATAAAACCCAAACAAAACAGACTGAAAAAAGCCCCAGGTGACTGCTTAGTGATTTTTAAATCGATAGAAATGAGAAATATGATCTTGAGAGAAAGTTACCAGAAAAAATTGGTAATTGATGGGAAACCAATTATCATTTTGAAAGAAATACCGATTAGACTCCTCCGAAAAAGGGAGGGTTATAAACAAATAGTTGGTATCCTAAGGAAAAATGGTATACAACACAGGTGGGAATTCCCAGAAGGGATTTCCTTTTTTTATAAAGGGAAAAGGTTTAAGATAACAGAAAATCAGGAAATCAGTAAATTCCTACGTAGATATGAAAAAGATCTCGGGGGGGGGTAGGGGAAAGATATGGAGAGAAGGAAGGAGAGAGAGAGGAAAGAGGAGGAGTGAGTTTGAAGGAGAGACTAGAGAGGGAAGGAGGAGCAGGGGGTGGGGGAAAGGAAGAGGAGGGTGAAGAAGGGGAGGAAAGGGAGGAGGAAGAGATTGAAGAGCAGATAGAAGACAAAACCAACCGAATTTAAACCGATACAATCTTGACTGGGAACTTACTGATTTATTGGTAGAAAAAAGTGAAAATGAACCTTAAAATCGTATCATGGAATGTAAATGGTTTGAACGAAAAAGTTAAAAGGAATAAAATTGCGAATGTGCTGAAAAAGGAAAAAATGGATGTAATATGTATCCAGGAAACTCATGTAGCCAAAAAGCACAAACATGTTTTAACAAACAGGCATTTGGGTATGGAATTTATAAACTCTACAGAGGAAAAAAAAAGAGGAGTAGCAATATATGTGAAGGAAAAATGGGAGCCAAAAATGATATATAAAGATGAGGAGGGGAGGATATTAGGGGTTCAAATCAATTTCCAGGGAGAAAAGATTAATGTAGTGAACATCTATGCCCCAAATACAAACAGACCTGAGTTTTTTAAGAAATTAGAACAAGTTCTAATAGAGTTAGATGATAACAAGATGATATTATTGGGAGACTTTAACGCGGTGCCGTCATCAGAAATTGATAGATTAACCGAAAGCAGAAAACGAAAGCAAGGGAAGCTGCCGAAATCATTTCAAGACCTGGAAGAAAACCTAGATCTAATAGATATATGGAGATATCTACACCCGACAGAAAAACAGTTTACTTTTTTTTCAGAAGTGTATAAAAGTTGGAGCAGAATAGACCAAATTTGGACCTCGCGAGCACTTACCTTAAGAGCAACAAGTTGTGAAATCCAACCAAGAACTTTTTCAGATCATAACCAGATAATTCTAGAAATCAAAGGCGTCACACAGGGAAGCTTCAGGTGGAGACTAAATGAATATCTACTAGAAAACGATGACGTTTTGGAAAAGGCTAAAAATACTCTAAAAGAGTACTTTGATTTAAATTCGAACACAGGAACAAACATGGAAGTGGTGTGGGACGCCAGTAAGGCGGTAGCAAGAGGCCTATTCATTCAGCAAAATAACTACAAAAGGAGGATAAGACAGCAGAAGAAGGAAGAGATTCTTAAGCAACTAAGAGAATATGAGAAAAAATTAATAGACCACCCGAAGGACGAGCAAAGTATCCGAACAATAAAACTGCTACAAACACAATATTCGATGCTGACGAGTCAAGAAATTGAATGGAAAATCAAATTAATGAAGCAGAGATATTTTGAGTCAGCGAATAAAATAGGGAAATTTTTAGCCTGGCAATTGAGGAAAAGACAGAAACAGAATATGATAAATAAAATAAAGGTAGAGGAAGATCTGATAGTAGACCCCATAAGAATACGAAAGAAGTTTCTCGAGTTCTATGAGGAACTATATAAGAAAGGGGAAGAGGATATAATACAAATAGATAGATACCTGAAGAGTCATAAAGGGAAGACCATTACAGAGGATGAAAGATCTCAGCTAAACAAACCCATCAGTATAGAAGAGGTCCAAAATGCTATAAAAAAAATGAAAATAGGAAAAGCTCCAGGCCCGGACGGTCTTTCGGCCAAATACTATAAAGTTCTGGAAAATCAGATATCACCGACGCTCCGTGATACTATGAACAACATTTTAAAAGGAGGGAAAATACCTGAGTCGTGGAGGGAAGCCTTTATAACACTAATCCCAAAACCAGATACAGATAAAATGTGTATTAAAAATTACAGGCCAATATCTTTATTGAACAACGATTATAAAATATTTGCCGACATTATGGCAAACAGATTAAAAAAATGCTTGGTACATTTAATACACAAGGACCAAGCAGGCTTCCTACCGAACAGATTCCTGAAAGATAATGTGAGACATATTATAAACCTAATTGAATATTTGGAAATCAACAATGACATACCAGCGGCCTTGATTTTCATAGACGCAGAAAAAGCGTTTGATAATGTCTCTTGGTCGTTTTTATTAAAAACCATGGAAGAAGCAGGGATAGAGGGTGAATTCCTGAAAGGAATACGGGCAATATATTCAAAGCAGTCAGCCAAACTGGTAATAAATAATAATCTTACAGATACATTCCAAATCGAAAAAGGAACCAGGCAAGGCTGTCCCCTCTCCCCGCTTTTGTTCATTATGGTATTGGAAGTTCTAGCAAATAGAATAAGATCGACATCGGACATCCGAGGGATAAAAATAGGACCAAGGGAGTTTAAACTAAAAGCCTACGCAGACGACCTGATGTTGTCTTTAGAAGAACCGTTAAGAAGCACTGAGAAGGCGTTGGAAATATTAGAAGAATATGGCAGGCTAGCTGGATTCAAATTGAACAGATCAAAGACCAAGATCTTAACAAAGAATTTGAGAAATGAGATAAAAGGGAAATTAGAGAGTCAACATGGAATTGAAGTAACCAAAAAAATAAAATATCTAGGTATTTGGCTCACATCTAAAAATATAAACTTAATTGAAGATAATTACACAACAATCTGGAACAAAGTTAAAAAAGATCTGGACGTCTGGAACAGAGTAAACCTTTCGTGGCTTGGCAGGATGGAGGCAATAAAAATGAATATTCTTCCTAAGATGTTGTTCCTCTTTCAGAATATCCCGGTTATCAGAGGGACCAAAATATTCAAAGACTGGCAGAAAGTACTCTCTAGGTTTATATGGCAGGGAAGGAGGCCAAGGATTAGATATAAATTACTTACAGATCGAAAGGAGAGAGGAGGACTGGCGGTACCCAACCTAAGATTGTATTACGAAGCAGCCTGCCTATGCTGGGTGAAGGATTGGATAACTCTGGAAAACAAAGACTTATTGGAACTTGAAGGTGTAGAAAACAGGTCTGGATGGCATGCCTACCTCTGGTCAAGTAAAGGAAAAGTACATAAGAGTTTTACGAACCATATTATCAGAGGTCCGATATATGAAGTTTGGGAAAGAAACAAAAAACTGTTAGAACCTAAAACACCCTGGTGGCTATCCCCAATAGATATTTTATCATTTAAGAAAACAAATTTGGACGAACAAAACCTAACATATGAAGATTTATTGATAAGATCCCACGAAGGCTGGAAATTAAGACCGTATGAGGAGCTGCAAGGGAAATTGAAGGGCTGGATACACTATCATCAAATCAATGCAAGATGGACGGAAGATAAGAAAGCAGGAATGAGTGAAAAGAAATCAAAATTCCAAATTGAAATAATTGAAAGTAGATCTAAGCTGCTATCTAAAATGTATAATATCTTACTAGAATGGGATACAAAAGAAGTAGAAATTAAAGAAGTCACGGTAAAGTGGGCAAGGGACCTAGGATATAATATAGAACAGGAGAAATGGTTAAAATTATGGAATGAGGGAATAAAATTTACAGCAAGCGCTGCTATTAGAGAAAACTTAGAGAAAATGATATATAGATGGTATTTAACCCCAGAAAAATTAAATAGGATGTATAAGACTGGTAACAAGGCCTGCTGGAGATGCAAAACAAATGAAGGGAATTTCATACATATGTGGTGGACTTGTGAGGGAGTAAGAAAATTTTGGAATCAGATATATGACGAACTAAAAAAAATATTTAGACTCACATTCCCCAAAAAACCAGAGGCCTTCTTACTAGGGATGGTGGGAAAAGAAATACCGGAAAAGGATAAAACCTTATTCCAATACGCAACAGCGGCGGCTAGAATGTTAATTGCCCAGAATTGGAAAAACCCAACCTTACCAACGGTGAAAGATTGGCAACTGAAACTTTATGGCTTTATAGAAATGGCGAAAATGACACAAAGAATTAGAAATCAAAAAAATACAAAGCTAAAAGAAGACTGGAACAAATTTATGGTTTATTTCAATAGTAATTTTAGCAGCTTATCAACTACAGTAGGTTTGACCTAATCTTCCAATGTTACAATCAAAGATCCTATACCAGCTGTTAGACTGAAATCATTAAAGGTAGGAACCCGAAATCAGAAGGGAAGGAAGTTGTTATTAGTAAATTGTCTGTATGTATCTTTTCTTTTCTTTTTTTTTCTAATCTTTTATTCTTACTCAATGTTTTTCTTTAATGTGTATTGTTTTTCTTTAGAGGGTTTTTTTCCTTTTTTCTTCTTTGGCTGTGTATGATGAAGAAAACTTAATAAAAAATATATTAAAAAAAAATTAAAAAAAAAAAAAAAAAAGAAAGCTTCCATCCTCTGCATGCTTACTTGGAGTTTTGGTAGCCCTAAAGTTCAGTGGAACTTAACTTTTGAGCAGGGGAGTATTTAGGAGGTGGCCTAGAGGGCCCACGTCTCATGTCTTTTGCAGCAGACCTCGGATCTCCTGCCTCCCCTTTTTTAAAAGAAATATATATTCACTTTCCCTATTTCATCCTGCTGAGACCTCTGCTCCCCACCTGCCATTGCAATTTATCAGAG
Source organism: Podarcis vaucheri (assembly GCF_965113315.1). Lineage (NCBI taxonomy): Eukaryota > Metazoa > Chordata > Lepidosauria > Squamata > Lacertidae > Podarcis > Podarcis vaucheri. The sequence continues at coordinate 2,260,683 of NC_138760.1, forward strand.
ACATCTATCCATAGAAATCAGCACATGCAACTATTATGCAGAGTTGCGCCCTGGGCCTCTGCCCCAAGTCTTTAAGCATTAGAAAGCAGAGTTGTAAGGACTGGGCCACATGGATCCTGGCTTGCTTCCTTTTTTCATAAGGCATAGGAAGCTGCTCCTGCAGAGAGAGAAGCCTGGTCTATCCAGCTCAAGCGCAGTACTCTTGGCATGGATTGCCAGTGGCTCTCCAGGGTTTCTGACAGAATTATTTCCCAGCACTGACTGGAGATGCCAGGATTTGTACCTTGGGACCCCCTGCACGCAAAGCAGATGCGCCAACACCACTAAGTTCTATCTCTTCCCCTAAGCTTTCTAGTCCTTATAGTTGCAAGACTATGCTTGCTGAACAAGAGTTATGGCGACCAGAAGACTGGGCTTCCCTGCTCTGTCACATAGTTATTTGCATCACTTCAAATAACTTCAAATAACAGGTTCGGGGAAATGTATGCAAAGGAAGAATAAAATGTAGGATAAATGATGCAAAAGAAGAGAGGTTGCAAACTTTTGCCGATATCTTATATGGGTCACAGAATTATGCTTTCCTTGTTGCAGAATTTTGGGGTACTTTAGTGCAAGTTTCCTTTTTTTTGCTCTTGGCATCGGATACCTGTTTGATATGAATAAGTAACCTTATAACATTCTTTAACTCCCTGGGCAACCTTAGTGGCATCCAGGACCAGATTCTTCAGTTTCTAAATGAGAGAAATCCAGGTTGTGGGGGGCAGGGGAAGGGATCACAGCTAGTGAAATTCTTCCTTCCTGGAAACCCTTAAAGTCACAGCTGACTTGTCAGGGTGTCAAGCAATGTAGCCAACTAGGGGTGTCTAAAACCTGCCTCAGTATTTCTGCCTCCCCACATGCTGTTTTACAATTATTCTGTTTTGCAATGCAGATCTGAATCTTTGTTCTGCAGTGCATTTCATGTGCATCTATTAACTGAGGTAGGCATATCTGTGCATCATGTTTCCTGTTCAAGAGCATAGAACCCTTTCTCTCTCTGATTTGAATCATTGCTGTACATCCGATGTGTGTTTAGCTTGTTTGCGCAACACCCTGCAAAAAAAATTGGGTGCCTATGTGTGGATCTGATGGTAATAATCGCAAACTGGCTCCCTGACTATTCAGGCTATGAATTTGCAGCAGGAAATGCACAGTTTAATGCACCAAAACTGAGCCAATCATACCACGCAGCAAAGTGGTGCAAGCTGCTTCAGACGGCTGAATTTTGGGGTTTTTTAAACCATGTCCAAAGGAAATCATTGCCCTCTGCAAGAAAGGAATAGATGAAGGCAGGAATTTATGTCCAAATGGTTCAGTGAGACTTTTTAAAAATGTTGACCCTAACTGCAGAGGGAAGTGGGGTAGCATTTAAGGTCTACTTGAGGCAGCAAGGAGCGCATAAATATTTGTGGGATAAAAAATTATCAGACAACAGCAAATGTTGCTAGGTTTATCAAGGGTGCAATGAGATTAAGGGCCACTATCTGAATGATAATCTTGGCCATTCGGTTGCCCTTTTTACCCATTGCTGTCTTCTTTATTTGTATATATTTTATTTGTATATATTGCTTGTTTTATGTTGCTATGGCTGTTGGCTAATGTGAATAAAGTTTATCTTATCTTATCTATTTGTGGCATCCCAATTTAAAACCATATCTGCAGTGGTGCAGTTTTAATCCATGTTTGTGATTACACATATGGAGGCAGGAGATGCTAGCTGTTTACATTTACCATATAATGCCAAAAGTGTGGTTTTATTCTGAGGGAAGTACACATCATTTTCACACATAGAAATAATGATCAGGTGCCATTGTTATCCAGGGCAGGCACATGAACAGGCATCCAGGCGATTGGCTCTTTTTATCAACCTCCATTTCCAAGTCTGTGAAATGGGAACAGCAAAGCTGACTTCTCTTGCAGGAACATGAAAAGGGTGACAGATGGTTTGTGCATAATATACAAAAATCAGGATGCCTTCGTAAGTCATGTTATGAAGTGTGTTTGGGGCTCTGGCATGCCTATTTGTCTCATTATGAATGTGTTTGACATGGAGGAGAATTGTGGGGGATTGAATGTACGTTTCAGTGAGTATAGGTTTTATATTTCTATTAGAAATGGATGAATGCAATGTGTCCCTGGTGAAAAATTTGTTGGCCTGCTTATAAAGGCGATATGGAATGGGTCTGCCTTCCAAACACAAAATAAAGATAAAACATTGTATACAACATTAGTCATACTCCAAACTGACTCACTGAAATCAGAAGGCACAATTTAGTCCTCTCAATTCATTTCAGTGGCTCTACTCTAAATATGACTGATGTTGGATTACAACCTACAGCCAAAACAGAAAGCAATTTGTACTTAATTTTCTATAATCCAGCTCTTCATTTGAAAGGATAAAGGCATCTTCTGGGCCTGACCATCTCTGAATTTATCTGAATTTGTGGACAAGCCATTGGCAGGAATCGGTATCTGAATGGTGAAGTGAGACTTTACAAAAATGTTGGTCTCTGTGGGCTCTGCATAGGCACCAAGAGAGGGGGGGGGAGAGAGAGAGACCGCCTTGGGCTGGCACTGCATCAGGCACAGAAAATGATACATATTTGTGGCATTTCTGCTTACATAAATACCATTTATAGAAATAAATGGTTCATGAAATTTGAATACACATGAACATATAGGTAGAGCTTAATCAAACACATAAAAATGCCCAGCTCAAGCATGTCGGTTTCAGCTAAGATCCAGCACCTGCTTGGCATATCCAGCAGTTTGTGGTAGATTTTGCTACTGAAATCCAGGAACTGCTCAATTTAGGAGGGACCAAAAAACAAAACAAAAAACAAAAACCCCAGGCCTATTTCTAACAAAACAACAACCCAGGTTGCTGACCCAAGTTTACCTCCCCCCCCCCCCAGTGCTGCAGTCATAAGCACCGTCTTTCGAATGCAAGTCCTACCAAATGCAGAGAGGCTTGCTTCCAAAGAAGTGTGCTTAGGATGCAGTTCTTGTATCAATGTCTTTATGAAATGCCATGGGGTTTTTCTTAGTTTTATACAGGGGACAAATGACAGTGTGCACATTGTTTTATGCTGGTGTCTTAGAGAGAGGAGTCCTTTGCCTGTAGTGTGGTTATTCCTTACCCACTATCTTCTCCTGGCAAGTAGGTCTGGGGACCAGAAGTGACTGTGGGCTGAAAGAAAGGCATGTGTCCATCGGTTGCAGGAATGTGCCACTTTCAACTTCCACATTGTCTCTGTGTAGTCTAAAACTGCTCAAATCTAAAGACTGTCAGGGTACCATGTTTTTTCAACCTTCTGCCCAGAAAGCCCTTATGCTTAGTAGCAGATATCTGGCAGCTGGTTATGGTTGTTCACTTGCGATTGGAAAGATATTTTGCACATGCCCAAAGCTGTGCTTTTTTTGTATGTGCACTATAACTTTTTACAGTTAAAGAGCAGTCTGCAGCTAACCATGCCCTGGTCTTGGAACTCAGCCTAGAGAAGAAGTGCAAGGTAAGAGAAGAGCATGGAACAGGACATACCTTCCCGGTGGGTCTCAGTGGGATGCTGACATGGACCAGGCCCCTTCCATCCTCCAGACGGAGAAGGCGTAGCTGAGCCTCTCATGGGCCAGGTAGTTGCAGCTGGAGATCTTGTGGTCGAGCTCATCGCTCTGCAGAACCTGGTAGAGGAAGTCGATGTATCGCGCTGCCAGCTTCAGTGTCTGGATCTTGCTGAGCTTGTCGGAAGGCAGCGTGGGGATGATTTTGCGCAGTTCAGCGAAGGCATCGTTCAGCGACTGGGTGCGCTGGCGCTCCCGCACGTTGGCAATCACCCGCTGCGTGTGCATGTCCTCGAAGGTCTGTGGCACAGGGCTGCGCTTGCTGCGCTTCCCCTGGGGCGAGGGGGCACTGCACTCCTGCAGGGGAGTCGAGGCCAGGGGTTTGCCTAGTTGGGTCCTCTTGCGCAGGCCTTTTTGGGGGACCCTCTCGCTCTCCTCCTCGCTGGTCACCAGGCTCCCCTCCGGTGAATCTGGGCACATGCTTTCCTCTTTCATCCTTTGTGAGTCTCCTTCCCTTCCCTCTCAGTAGACACGGCAAGACCTGGATCTAACAGGTCGTGGTGCCTCCAAGCCAAGGCGACCCAAGGTTCAAATGGGGCAACCTTAAGGGTGGGACCCTTCCCAAAAAAAGCCCCCCCGGCTTCCAGAGCGGCAGAGGCTTTCTGAGTTGCTCCAACCTTCAAGGATCTGCTTATTCACCCTCCTTTCCCTCCACCCTACCTAAAGGGCTAAAGAGAGGAGGGACGTTATGAAAATGTTGTTAATGCCCTTTACGGATAGGGTAAGGCGTTCCAGGGGAGGGGCCGTGCACAGACCAATGCAGTCCTCCACGATAATGCAAACATCAAGAGAGCTTATGGGTTCCAGATTGCCTTCCTTTCCTCTTCTCTTCTCCCCCAACATCCTCCCCCCCCCCCCGCCCTTAGGCACAGATGCTCTAGCCAGCCGTTTGGATGCCAGAGGATGTTTCCCTCACCCACTGTAATTGACAAGGGTCTGCCGGGGCTGACCCCTGCCCACAACCTTGTCAATGAAGATTGGAAAGCAGTTGTTGCATTGGGTTGGTGCCTTCGCTCCTGATCAAAAGATAAATGGGGCAGCATTTGCTGCTGCTGGGTGGACTCTCGGGGGGCTACTTATTGCAGTGCCACACGCTCATGACGCTGCAGGCTATTCTCAGGAGGAACAAATCGATATAGATGTATCTGAGAGAGATGGGGTGTTTGCCATCTTGGTTACAGGGGATTAATAGTAGGTAAAGTGGTCCCTTCCCTGTGTCAACTTCTATTTACACAGGAACATACTGGTTTTAGAGTTAAACCAAATGCTTTGGCAAAAAAAAAGTCTGAAAAGGTAGTTTTTTCCATTAGAGACACAAGCATTCCAACCCAACCCTATGCTTTTTTCTCATAAATGTCCCAGGGTTGTCTCTGGGGCTTGTAAACAGACTTACGGTACTCTTTACCAAACAATCCTCTGCAGGTTTGCAGTCCCCATTTTGCTGAGATATTCCCACGTAAGCAAGCACAGGAGAGCAATTGCAGAGCAATTGTAAGGAGGGGTGGAGCCACTGCTGTTTCCAAAACCCGGCCAGCTTGTGTCAAGCAGCGCAGAAGGAGCAGGGACAGTTTTGATTGTCCCCCCCCCAGCTGAAGGACCCGAGGTTTGGGCCACCAGCCCCATTCCCTCAGCCTGAAGTATCTGCCTGGGGACTTTCCACTGGCTGCTGGTGGTGGGTAGAGCCAGAGGTGGAGCCTCTCCATCAGCCAGCAATTCTCTCTGCTGTGCATCCTAATGAACCAACCACCCTGTCAATGGTGAAGGTGGCAGATAAGAGTGGAGCCTAAAGCAACTACGGTGTGGCTGTAATCCTGTGCCTGGAAGGAACTTCTGTTGAGCTCAGTTAAGCTGATTGCTGATGGCCAGTTTTAATCAGAGAGGCTGAGAGGTAAAGGTGGGTTTGTTGTGAGGGGCATTTCTGTAATCGGAAATGAGGGAAAGGAAAAACAATGGCATGTGGTCCCTTAAAAATGGCTTTTGATTGTTAAAATGGTAGGTTTCACATAGGCTTCACATTTTGTTCAGTACCTTGAAAAAGCCCTGTTGAATGCTTTGGGGGAATATATCTTCTGTACATAATTAATCTTTGTAGCTGCTGAGAGAGAGAGAGAGGGAGAGAGAGAGAGAGAGAGAGAGAGAGAGAGAGAGAGAGAGAGAGAGCAGTGATTGAAGAAATTTGTCAAAAGCAGCCATGACACCATAGAATCATAAAATTGTAGAGTTGTAAGGGATCCAGCGGTCATCCAGCTTCCTGCAAACCCCCTGCAATGAGACGGGCCTTGGGCGGATGGGGTGGGTGAAGGAGGGCGTGTTGTAATGTGTACCTTCCCAGAGCTGGGGCATGGCAGAGAACCCAGCAAGCCCTTACTGGGCCATTTCAAAGGCTGACTTGGAACCCTCTATAACCTTACCAAGTCAGCACCCAGTACTTTGGCCCCAGTGCACCTCCACAGCAAGGCAATGCAAAATCACTTTTAATATGCATGTATTTCAATGAATCTCGCTCTCTCTTTGAGAGGTAGCAATCCTATATGGGGCTTTGTGGGACAGAATGTGGCAGATGTTTGGCATTTCAGAACATGACTCAGCATTGGGCAGGCCTCTTGTCTGGTTGCCTCTGGCGAGCATAAACCTCATCCAGGTGACCATGAAAGCCAAATTCCATTTGATTCTGTCAAGCCACAGATTCTGATTTAGCAGCTATGCTAATAAATCATTGTAGGCGTATGTCATCAGATGGGCTAACAAAACCTAGTGTGGACTAGTGACTTTGGGGGTTTGTCTTGTTTGGCAAGACTAGTGTGGGACATTGTGATCTTTGAAAGGGATAAGCCATGACTGTTCAAGTGGTATATGAGTGGGCGGTGTGGTGATGACTCCACAAGGAGAAAGCAGGAGGGGGCTGCCGTGTCCAGCAGAGGGAGAGATGTATCCCTGGCACTTTTGGCACAGCTCATCTTCTCAACTTCACTTTGCTACATTTCTCCATCCATTTGCATTATTAAAGTTCGTCAGCACAATGTGCCTTTCTCCTCACCTTTTTGTGCAGTTTTGCTTAAAACAATACATTTTATATTACTTTCAGAAAGATGTGCATCTTAAAACACACTTTCCCCAAGTGTACACAATTTTGTTTGCAATTTTTTGGCTGGAGAAATATATTGCAAAATTCGGGAAAGTGTGACTTCTGCAGGGTGGCTCTAGTCACAGGACTGTTTTTTTTTGTTGTTTTTTATTAAATCTTTATTGGTTTAAAATACAAAGATACAAACATATGTATGTTTGTATGTTCACAGTATGGTTTTGGAATGTAGGTTATATTCAAATAAGAACCAAATCCTCCCTCCCCATTCAACTATTCAAATATATCTTTTTAATAGCGGTTTCGCCCATATGATTGCTCGAAGCAATGTTAATGGTGTCTCTGCAGTTTAAATTGTTAAAATATGTGGACCTTTTCCAGTCTTAAGAGGTGCAATGTATGGAAGTTGCATTTTCCTGCCTGAGGTTAGTGAATGATTTATGTTATTTCCGGGACCTTCAAGTTGGGAGGAAGTGCCTTTCGATGGCTGGTATTGCAATGCCTTCAAAGGAAGTGATTGGTGCTGTCAAAGCTGGGGAAGCCTGAGGGATTTGATTTTGGGGGATTCCAGTATGAACTGACCTCCCATACTAATGTGGATAAGTTAATGTTTTAATTGTGGTTTCATGCGCTGCAAAGTGTTCCTGGGACCTTTTTATGAAAGGAGGGTAAGAGATATGTTGTTGTTGTTGTTGTTGTTGTTCTTAATACTGTGGCTCAGAATCAAAATCCTTCAGATTTTGCACATCTCCAAATTTTGCACTGCAGTCTCAGAGTAAAAAATGCATCAAAACACATTTAGGAATGCATTCAAGAAACTGAAATTCACTTATTTGTGTTTTTTCATGGTGTCTTTTTTTTTAAGCAAAACAAAACACAGATCAATGTGGAAATGATATGGAATGAATATATGTAAAAGCAACATGGGGCTGTATCTAATGTTATTCCTACTCAGAGTAGACCCCTTGAAATGAATGAACATGACAAATTTTGATCTATTAATTTCAATGCAGCCTATGGGCTGTGGGTTGCTTGTATGTGCTCTTGTCAGTAGCAGTGCCATGCTTTGACTTGCTGGATTTTGGCTGGATTTGTACATCCAAATTTTGCAACATTAATATATGGATGGTTGGGTGGTGGGGGCAGCGGGGTCTATCAAAGATATTTTATGCATCTTGATCCCTATTCAGCTCTGAGCATATGTTGTACACTCAAGAAATCGCCTCAGAGAGGATGCTGGCACCATCCACAATGCATAAAATCCCAGTCTATCAAGTTCAATGGGACCCAAATGAGTGCCTGGGTGCAAATACAGTGCACAGCCACATCTGCCATAACTGCGTTCCAATTTACTTATTGCAAGGTTAGGGAATCTCAGGCCGCGGAGCCAACTTTGGCTCTCCAGACCTCTCTTTTTAGTCCTGTGGGCTCTGTCTAAGCTCCAATGCTCTCTTGCCCTGCTCCACATCCTCTCTGAGTGCTTTAGCCTGGTTGGAATGCATCCCTGACCTGTGATGATGCCCCTTGCTTCCTTGGATGGAGAGATGTTGTTATGCAGAAACCAAACCTCTAGCTTCATGTGGATCTGAAATGTACCCAACTGTTGCAACCTACTTGTGCTCCACCTATTTTTTGTAGCTAGCCCCGCCCACCACTGCACTGGCATGGCCAATGATGGTTTACCTGGGAGGGTGTGTGCTTCAGAGTCTGCTTTGTCAAACTGTTCTCTGAAGTACCTCCTTTCAACAGCTTGCCTGGGCTGCCTGCCACCCACACTGCTTGTTGGTTCTCCTGCCTGCTGTTTCGATATCATTCTGGGATTACATTGGCCACCTATGGATGGCCATGCAAACTGCAACGTGATGACAGGCTTACAATTCTAATACATAGTAAGATACATGTCTTTAATGGCTTTTTGGTGGTTGTTGGCTATTAGTTAGCTAGTAATGTGCACAACCTTAGTGGGAGGTGGAGAGAAACAGCTTGGAAGATATATGAGGTTTGCAGCTGACTGGAGGCTCCAAGCATATCCTTTGGGAGGAACTGATGTTGCTTTCACTACTATAACTGGTGGCCTGGGTGCTTTATTTCCCCTGTATTATCAGTGTTTCTGCTCATGCAGAAAGTACTACATTTTTAAAGGACATCACAAAACCCCACCATTACTTTCCACACATGCTCTCCTTGCAAGAAAACTCTTGATCCTATTGCATTTGCCTCTGGAGCTTCCTCAGTGAACTGAGGTTCCATGAAAAATGCCACTTCTTCATTTTCTTTCGACAAATAAAAACTTTATAAACGCCCCTCTTTTTTTTTTTTAACAAAAAGGCTTTTGGATACCTTTGGGTTTTTGTTTTGTTTTTTACTAAGCATCATACAAATTTAGCTGGATTACAAATCAGAAAAACTTGTCAGTTTTCAACAGAAGACAGGAAAAATGGGTTATGATTTCAAAACACTTCAGACAGATGGATGAGCTTTGGACAACATCAGGAATTTTGTGAGCCAGACACCTTCCCCCTAAATAGCTTTATTGCAACAGTGAGGAAGGTGACAGAGAGATTAATAATCTGACAAGGGCTGAATGCAGAAGAAAGTTTGGGAAGTGGAAAGGAATTTAGAGAAAAAATGAAGGCTTTTTAATGGGTTCCTATTTTTGGTGTAATGATGAGTTAAACTTGGAATTTGCTCCCACCAACTGGGATGGCTTTTAAAAAAGAGTTGGCAAATTCATGGAGGATAAGGCAAACAGTGGCTCCTAGTAGGGCTGGGCGATATATCAATATATCATCCAAAACTGATTTGAAGTCCATATCGTGATATTGGTTTCATAATTTTTGACCTGGCAATGTATTGTGAATTGTGTGTGTGTGTGTGTGTGCGCGCGCTATGCAAAAATCACAATGTGGAAAAAATCATGACACTGTGATATATCAGTATATTGCAATGTTCAGCTGCCCATCTGTCATGATGTTGAAAAATGGGTATTGCCTAGCCGTAGCTCCTAGCCACAATGGCTCCCCATATCTTATGTTCCCAACTTGTCAAAATCCAAAGACCCATCAAAGCTACTTTGTCTCTGTCCTCTTCTTAACTTTTCATGCTCAGAACTACAATTCCCATCATGCTGTATTCTCAGTTCACTCACCATTGAGCCAGTGTGGTGTAGTGGTTAAGAGCAGTAGACTCATAATCTGGGGAACCGGGTTTGCGTCTCCGCTCCTCCACATGCAGCTGCTGGGTGACCTTGGGCTAGTCACACTTCTTTGAAGTCTCTCAGCCCCACTCACCTCACAGAGTGTTTGTTGTGGGGGAGGAAGGGAAAGGAGAATGTTAGCTGCTTGGAGACCCCTTCGGGTAGTGATAAAGAGGGATATCAAATCCAAACTCTTCTCTTCTTCTCACTACACCTTTGAGCAGTGCAGTCCACGGTTTTTTTGCTACCACCATCAGCTTCTCTTTCAAAAATAGCAAGTGGACTGTGGCCAGCCAATGCCTTCCCCCACCCCATTTTAGGGAACACCTATTTGCCCTGATACAGCAACTACCACCCACATGTGCAAAAAAGTTTGTCCTGGCAGATCTATTGCATTAAAGACTCTCTCTTTTTTTTAAAAAAAAAAGATATTTATTACGATTTTTAAATAACAAACAAACCACCAAACACATAAAGTACCATCACCATATAACAAACAGAAAAAGTCAAAGTAAGATTATAAGATAAAGAAAGAATAAGAAAGGAAAATACAAATAAAATAAAGTTATTCATAAAACATATTTTCATAATCTTTAGACTTCCTCACATCGCCCTTCCCTGCATTCTCATTCATGTAGTTATATGCAGCAATTTGTTACCTTACTTCCATTCTTATTTTATAAATCTCAGATATTATGTTCCAACTTTTAAATGGTTTTATCATAAATTAAACTGCTTGGCTTGAACATAATATTGCTTCAAATTTCATCATTTCATAAAACGTCACTTATTCTCATATGTCTTACAATTAAATTACTGCTGCCATGTTTCTTTCAATCGTGCATTCTCCTAACATTCATACAGTTTATAATGCTTTTGTAAATAGTCTTTGAATTATTTCCCGTCCTCTTCCACCGTCTCTTCTCCCAGGTCCCGGATTCTGCCAGTCATTTCAGCCAACTCCATGTAATCTATCAGTTGCGTCTGCCATTCTTCCAGTGTGGGTAGGTCTTGGGTCTTCCAGTGCTTCGCAATCAGTATTCTTGCTGCTCTTGTTGCATACATAAAAAAAGTTTTATCTTTCTTTAACACCCCTTGGCCGACAATGCCCAGAAGGAAGGCCTCTGGTTTCTTAAGGAAGGTATACTTAAATACCTTTTTTAACTCATTGTAGATCATTTCCCAGAAAGCCTTAACCCTTGGGCACGTCCACCAGAGGTGAAAGAATGTTCCTTCAGCTTCCTTACATTTCCAACATTTGTTATCAGGCAAGTGATATATTTTTGCCAGCTTGACTGGGGTCATGTACCACCTGTATATCATTTTCATAATGTTTTCTTTCAAGGCATTACATGCCGTGAACCTCACTCCGGTGGTCTTGAAATCTTTATTTATTGCATTGTTTCCCAACCACTGTTCCGCGGCACACTAGTGTGCCGCGAGATGTTGCCTGGTGTGCCGCGAGATGTTGCCTGGTGTGCTGCGAGATGTTGCCTGGAGGGAGGCGGGCAAGTCCGGCAGCGAGAGGCGGGGCGGCGGCGGCGAGGAGCCAAGCCGCGCTCTCCTTCCTGCCTCGCTTTGCTGCCTCCCCCCCCACCCCCAAAGCTTGGAGGTTCCCTGGCAGGAAGGAGGGAACTTAATCCTCTCCAAGGGCTGCGGAAAACAGACATGCAAATGGGGGCTTGCCAGCTCTTCAAGCGCCGCCAGCTTTCTTCGGGAATTACCACCCGCCGAGCCCGGTAACGCTGACAGGCCGAGCCGCGGGGCTTGGCAGCGCAGCCGGCAGAGTGTGGGAAAGGGTGGCCGCCACGCGCCGGGCAAGGCGAGACTCGACGGGGAGGACACCGGCAGCAGCGCCCCCCCCCCAGAAACCCGCTCCGGGCAGGTAATTCACAGAGAGTGGACAGAAGGAAGCCTTAAAGGGCTTCAGCCTCCCAGAGTGGCGGGGAATAATAATAATAATAATAATAATAATAATAATAATAATAATAATAATAATAATAAAATTGACAGGTGGTGTTTTTCTAGGTGAGGGGGTGGGGACTGTAATAACAAAAAAATCAGCTGTATATCAACCGCTGTTTTGCAATGAGGAATTGCAAATAAGGAAGATCAAAAGGAGAATGTTTTTTTTTGGGGGGGGACTCTCTTCCTCTTCCTCCTCCTCCTCTCGTTCTTGCTCCTCTTCCTGGCAAAAGGGCTGCTGAGACCCCTTCTCTCTTGGGTGCCGATGGGTGCTGTGACGTTGACGCTGCTGTGGCAAGTGCCTTTACTTAGCAGAGTGCATTCCCCTTTACACAGGAGGGGAGGGGAAAAAATTGAAACTTACACTTTCGTGCGTCCCTCCCGGTGTGACGCTGTGCGCTGACGTCACGAGGCTGTAATGGTGGTGTGCCTTGAGATTTTTTTCATCAAACAAGTGTGCCTTTGCCGAAAAAAGGTTGGGAAACACTGATTTATTGCATTAGCCGTGTGGCCATAGCATAATATACATTGAGATAACAACATAAAATAGGGGTGGGGAGGTAAAGGTAGATATTGTCCTGGGCGATTACTTTAACAAACAAACAAACAAACAAACAAAAAAACTGTTGAGGCTGGAGGAGGACCGTTAAAGGGTCCTTCAGCTCCTCAGATATGTCCTAGTTCGATTGTCCTTGTACAATAAGGCTACTTGGGACTTCGTTCGGTTGTGCGGTGTATCGACTGCAGCTGTGGTGTTAAAGAAGACATTGGTGCCGCTTTCCTCTTCATCACACTAAGCAGGAAGTTTGCTGTCATCTCGGTAATCCAACAATCAGAATCCTGCAGAAAGAGGGACACTATCCAAGGCTGGATTGGGAGATGAAGCTTATTCACTAGGGGGGTTAAAAACCGAGATCTTTCATCTGTCCAGTTGGGACAGAAGAGCATTACATGGTCCATAGTCTCCAGGGCCGTGTCATTACAAGAGCATGTTCTATTTGCAATGGGAACTCTGGAATAACGACCCGACAGAACTGCTGTAGGAAAACAGTTGAGATGGGCACAGGTAAAGGCCCTACGCTTAGCCTCCGAAGAAATTGTGAAGCAGTATAGAGGGATCCCTTCAGGGGGTGGAATAGCTAGGGCTAGGCCTGAACACGGTCCTCTTGCATAGGAAGCTGTGTTAGAAAAATCAAGTTGCTGTAGTTTCTTTTTAATTAGAGGTAGGGCCGCCGGGCTGATACACTCTAAGTTAAGGACAGTTTTACAGTTCAAATTGAGAAGAGAGCGTAATTTGAGGTTAATTGTAGTTTTCCAAGGAGAATTATGAATATCTCTTAGGATCAGATTGGAAAAACCACCTCTAATTCGAGCATCCGATGTTAGTAGGTGGAAGCTGTAGGAAATGGCTCGGCTCCATGCTCGTTTAACAATTGAGGACTGGGCGAACTCGAGTCGTAGGGCTGCACCTGAGACACATCTCGGGACGCCGGAAAGAGATCTCAGAAACATATGAAGTGGACGATCCAAGTTACCTGATATTGCTGTAGTCCATACTTCGCATCCATATAATAATTTTGGGGCAACTCCGGTGGTCCATAACTTTTCCCAGTCAGCAAACATAATATTGTGCCCAATGTCCTGTGCCCATTTTATCATAGCTGATTTAACAGTTTCATCCTGTGTACTCCATTTCAACAGCAAGTTATACATTTTTGAAAGTACCTTGGTCTTAGGTTCTAACAGTTCTGTTTCTAACTTCGATTTTTCCACCTGGAAACCTACTTTTTATCTGCCTTAAAGACCTCCCTAATCTGAGCATAATGTAACCAGTCTCGCACTTTATCCTTTAGTTTCTCAAGACTCTGCAATCTCCAAGTATCTCCTTCTTTTTCTAATATTTCCCAATATTTCGGCCAGTTGGCCTCCATATTGAGTCTTTTCTGAGCCTTGGCTTCCATTGGTGACAGCCACCTTGGGGTCTTGTTTTCTAGTAAGTCTTTGTATTTTGTCCAGACATTAAACACAGCCTTCCTGACAATATGGCTTTTAAAAGCCTTAATGGATTTTTACCTTGTCATACTACAAGTAAGCATGCCATCCAAAAGCATTGTTAAACCCTTCCAGATCTAGGACATCAGTGTTCTCAAGAAGAAACCAATCCTTCAGCCAGCAGAAAGCTGCAGATTCATAATACAGCCTCAAATCTGGCAGGGCAAACCCCCCTCTCTCCTTAGCATCAGTTAGTATTTTAAATTTTATTCGGGGCTTTTTGCCCTGCCAGACAAATTTAGAAATATCTCTCTGCCACTTTGTAAAACATTCCACTCTGTCCACAATCTGTAGGGTCTGAAACAGAAACAACATTTTTGGCAATACATTCATCTTTATCGCAGCAATTCGGCCCAACAAGGAAAGTTTTAGTCTTGACCAACTTTCTAAGTCCTTTTTGATTTCTGTCCAACACTTTTCATAGTTGTCCTTAAATAAATTCAGGTTTTTGGCAGTCATGTTAACCCCTAGGTATTTCACCTTCTTAACAACTTTTAAGTCTGTCTCTTTCTGAAACCTTTCTGATTCCTCAATTGTCAATTTTTTCCCCAAAACCTTTGTCTTTTGCTTGTTTAATTTAAAACCCGCCACCCGACCAAAGACTCTCATCCAGAAGTGGAAAGTAACAGGGAGAGCTTGATTGTGACGTAGGCCAGTGTGATGTGCCTGGAGTCACAACAAGTTTGCTGGGGGGAGGAGCTTGGCCAGAACCAACTCAAAGCTGCATCCCATAATTTCACCCTCAGCCTTCAGCAGGGGCTTGTGACACACCACAGCCAGAGCAGGAGCAACCCTAGGGTCTGGAGTATATTTCAGTGGGGAAACCTATGACCCTCCTGATACTGCTAGACTACAACTCTCATCATCCCTGATGATTTGCCATGCTGGCTGGGGCTGGTGGGAGTTGGAGTCCAACAGCTGAAGGGTCACAGGTTCCCCATCCCTGGTAGTGTGTCAGAGCAGCTTTCCTTCTTGCTTCTCATGTGCTATGGTGCTGCTGCCACAGCAGCCTCCTCTGTTGCTCAGTAGACCAGAGCAGTGGCTTTTGCTATGTGCTAGAGAACCCTGGGCTTCCTCAGACACTTGTCAGGGGCCTTTTGAATGAAAAGATCACTAATGGTGGAGAAGCTTCCCTGAAATGCATATGGGGGTTGGCTTGAGAGTCAAGCACAGGACTTGTCTCTCTGTTACTATTGTGTTGCCTTCCAGAGTTTGTTGGACTCCAGATCCCATCAGCCCCAGTCAGCAATGGTCAACAGTCAGGGAATATGGGAGTTCTAGTCCATCAACATTGGGAGGGAACCATGTTTGCTACTTCTGGGGCAGAGAAGGGTTAGGGCAGAGAAGGGCCACCTAGGGTTAGGCTAGGTGGCCCAATGATTCTACTTGGTATGGAGCAGCTTTGTATGTTGAAACTGCCCCCCCCACTGCCACCTGCACCCAAAAAATGTTCAGCCTTCGCCCTTCTAAAGACATCCAAATCCATACCTTATGAGTGCAGGCTATTTCTTTCGCCAGAAAGCAGTTCAGAATACAAGAGTGATTTTTAATCAAGAAAATCAGGACATCCAGCAGTAACTGGCAGAGAGTCAGAAAATTATCTCTTAAGTGAACAAAACTGGCTAAATGCCTTGCACCAAGAAATTAAAGAAGACATAAATAGCCACTGCCTGGTGGGTGTGATTGTGGGTGTGCGCGTGTGTCCTTGTGTGCGTGCATACAGACTGGGGGAGGGGTTGTGGGCAGCAGATTTGGGTTTGCAGGTTTTTCTTATTATTCCTCCGAAGAGTGGAAACATGTGTGGTGTGAATAAAAATGCAAAGCATCCGCTGGAGCATGCTGTTGCTCCGGTAACCCCAGGGAACATGGGCATGCAGGATCCCGGGGAGGCGAGCTGTAAAGTCCCTTTGATCCTGGCGCCTGCAGCCCTGATCGATGATGGCCTCTCCGTTCATTTCCTTGTCACTGTGACATCTCCTCTATGGAACTCCCTCCCCCGTTGCTTCTCCTTTTTTGGAAATGGGTGGAAACCTAAAAGACGCTGGCTAAAGCCGTGGTCCTTTCCCCCACCCCACCATGAGACAAGAGCTGAGGAAGCTATGAAAGCTTAACCTAGGCAGGGCAGGGGGAACCTGTGGAACTTCCAGGTGTTGCTGCACTCCAACGGCCATCAGACCAGACCATGGGCTATGCACGCTGGGGCTGATGGGAGTTGGAGTCCAGCAATGTAATGAAGGTGCCTGGTTCCCCATCCCTGGTTCAGAATGGAGGAAGGAGGGGCCCAAGCCACTGATGTTCCCTTACCCATCTAGCAGAAACGGGGAAGCTGTGGTCACTGGACCATAGCTCCTATGGGGCTGAGGAGAGCTGGAATCCAACAATATCAGAAAGTTCGAAGGTTTCCCAGCCTTGCTGCTCTCCATGAGGACACTGTCTAGGGTGGTCTCACCTAGGTGGAAAAGCCATCACTTTCGACAAAGATAATAATTTTCAAGTAGGCAGTGACACCTGGAATTTCCAGGATTTTCAGTGAGCGGAGCTTCACCATGACTAGCATGAGCAGGATAAATTAAGGAAGATAAATATGAGTAATTTGCACTGTATTGCAAATCCAACTTTTCCTGGTGCAGGATTTTTAATTTATTTAGGTAAGTAGGGAAAAGATGAGCAATCTGAGCAAATAGTATTCCTTTGTATTGATTAACATTGTGCATTAGTTTCAAAAACAAATGCAAAAATCAACCAGAGGGTAGCTGGTGTCGTACCTTCCAGATGCTTTGTTGTTGTTTGTTTTTACTTTTTATGCTTTTATTATATAGTTTTGTCTTATTTTATTGAATGGTTTTGTCTTATCTTGGTGATATAGTGGTATATAAATATTTTTTGTAAATAAATAGACTATAATGCCCATTAGCTGCAGCTAGCATGGCCAAACACTGATGATCATGTGGGCCAACCACACGAGAGGACACCCTGTCAGCTGCCCCAGAGCTAGAATAATGTAGAAATATTCATTTTAATATGAAAGTAATGCAAAAACTGTTTTTTGCATTAGTTTTTCATGAATTTCAGATAAAGCTTTGCCAAATTTCCCAGGGTTTCATGGGACAATTCATCTCCCACGAAAGTGGGGGGATACTTTTTGAATTTGGGACATGAGAGAATTTTGAAAATTTTACACGAGTGTTGGCCTTTCTTTTGGAAAAGAGGAGGCTGAGAGGAGATAGGATAGCCATCTTCAAATATCTCAAGGGCTGTCACATGGAAGATGGAGCCAGCTTGTTTTCTCCTGCCCTGGAGGGTAGGACTCAAACCAATGGCTTCAAGTTACAAGAAAGGAGATTCCAACTCAATAGCAGGAAAAAACTTTCTGACAGTAAGAGCTGTTTGATGGTGGAACAGTCTCCCTTGGGAGGCTGTGGACTTTATAAGGTTTATAAGCAGAGGTTATCCCTTGGGGTTCCTTCCAACTCTACAATTCTGTGAATTTCATTCAACCAAACTGGCTCCTTTCAAGCACTGGGATAAGGTGATGCAGAAACCAGCCCTAAAAGAGTGAGCAGGAGATGCGTGCAAGGACTGCTTTGAACACCATATGTTTCCAAGGTGCAGATGTGCTGTTCCTCCTTATGAGCATGTAAGGAAGATTTCCTGCTTTGGCTTTTTTCCGGGCTGCCTTCACTTTTTAAAAAGCCACTGAAAACATCTCCAGAGCAAAGTTCCAGATGCACTGCTTTTCTTCCTTGCCTTCTGAACCATTTGTTAAAGGCTGGGCAATGGCAGAGAGAGAAAGAGAGACCTTCCAGAGAGAGAAAGACGCTTTCTCACCCTGCCGCCCCCCCCTTCTCCTTCAACATCAAACAGGATGAAAGGGGATGTGAATTTCCCTCTGGTAAAATCAGTAAAATCCGCTGCTCCTACAGCAAGGCAGCAGCGGTTCTGATTCCGAGATCCCAAGCAGTTTTTCTGCAAGAGATGGAGGTACGCAAATCTTTTTAAAATGTTTGAGTATATATTCATTCCATCCAACTTCTAAACAAAACAAAGCATGTCTGAGAGAAAAATTCTTGTCCAATCTTGTGCTAGAATTGTACTTGTTTCCTACATTAGAAAATGTGAGCCCTACCCTGCGGCATGAAGCAACACGGTCCCCTCTTCTCATCCAGCTATCTTGATCTGCTACGTGTGCTGACCAGGTCTAAGTGTGGCAAGGTTGTAGGTAGAGCATGAGGTGCCAGAGGAGGGAGGCAAATCCAATGTTGGGCGCGAAGCTCACTGGATGAGTCGACATTTCCTAGTGCAGCTTGCCTCGCAGGGTTATTATGAAGTTAAAATGGGGGGGAGAGAACGTCTTGCTGTGCTTTGCCAACACCTTGCCAGACCACCTTTCCTATTGCTCAAGGCAGGTTACAAAAAAAAATTTCCAAACCATAAGCTTTCAAAAGCCAGTTGTCAAAGAGGAGGCAATAAAATGGCTAACTCAGCAGAATCAAGTCCACCACTGATAAACACCTGTAATGAACATGCGAAACAAATAAGCCCTGCATTTAACAAAAGCAGAAGAAAACAGGAAGGAGGAAAAAAAATCTTGCCATCCCGTGTTGTGGCTGCTGCTACTGAGGCATTTCTGCTTCTCCCAATTGCTGTTCTCATTTCTCCATGAAGGAGGGGCTGGCCCTCAGGGCCAAGCGAGGTGTGGCGTGCAAACTCTTGTTCTCAAACTTGACCACCGCTTTGTTTATAGAAAAACAGTTTTCAGGAGGAGCTGGTTAACAGCAGGGAAGTAGCAGAGTTAGGTCATATTCATTTACCTCCTCTTGTAAGAACTGCCTCTCTCTTGCTTTTAAAACCTGTATGTTTCTCCCCTTACTCTGGGGCTTTGGAATGGAATAGCAAATGTGACCCTATCCCTTCCTGTGTCTTATTTGGCTTGGTTTGCACAATATAGCAAGCCCAAAGGTGGCTTCTTGGGGCCACACAAATCTGCAGGCTCCCAGAGAGTTGCTCATTGCTGCTTTGCTCCTCCCTGGTCCTTTTTGATGCCATCCTAAGTGATAGACCCATCACTACACCTTGAAAGCAATATCAGACCACTTTAAGCAGCCATGGCTTCCCCCAAGAACAGTATTTTGTTAAGGGTCCTGAGAATAGTGAGGCGATCCCGATTCCCCTCACAGAACTACAGAGTTCCCTGGGAAGAGGGATTGACTGTTAAGCCACTCTGAGAATTTTAGCCTAACAATTTAGCACTCATAACAAGCTCCACATCCAGGGATTCTTTTAGGGAAGCCAAGGCTGTGCAAAGGGCTTTGATGCTGCTTTAAATGTGCGGTGCAATCGGACTTGAAGTCAAGGTTTAGCTCAGTGTGCAATCCAAAGTGGGATTCATGGTGAACAAATCCTGGCTACAGCTCAGAGTGAGGGGGAGATTTGGTTCAGTTCACATTTAAAGGTAAACTAATTTGCTTAATCCACATCGGCTGAAACAATGTGCAAACTGAAAGACAGCCATCCTTCATAATTCACACTTATCTGAATATTGCAGTGCAATGCTCCTGCTGAGTAATATGTTGAAAGGAAGAGATACTCCAGTTAAGTGTGCATGGAAATAACATTTAATTGGTGAAAATAATGTTTAAAAATGCATTACATTAGAGGAAATGGCTTTGCAAAAATGTGTATATTGGGCAAACTTGCATACACAAATGTGCATATTAGGAGAAATTAGCACTAAAATGCTGGTGGATTTTCATTTCATCTCAAGAAGGTGCTAAGTGATACGCAAATGCAGAGGACAGAACTTAAGCTTGGGGAAAATGAGGAACCAAAATTGACAAATTCACCCATCCCTAGATACAGCTTGTGGTGAGCGAAGAGAAAGCTTAACTATGATTACCAGTTGAGGGTGTGATAAGTTTTTAACTGCTCTAATGTTGTATTTTACATTGTTGTAACCTGCCCTCTTGGTGAAGGGTGGGTGAGAAATGTAAATAATAAGCGTCAGTATTATTCTCTTAAAATGTCAAATAACCACACACACCCTTCCTCAGCACTGTGGCTCTAATGAGAATCAAGCACCATCTCACTGCCAACACACCCACCCAAAGGGCAAACATGCTCAGCTGCTATTGACACTTAAAAAATAAAAAATAAAACTTGGAGATCCAGTTCATGGATCTTCCGTGACACAATTAGTTGCCCGTCTGCAGGGAAGCATGAATGCGCCCCGTGAATTGTTCCAGTGTTCATAGGAGGGGAATATGCCAAACAGCCACAAGGACTCTACTAAGTAGAGAATGGGCAGTCAAGGCGTGTTGCCTGGATCCCAAGGGGGCCCGCAGCTGCTGCCATGACCTCCCCTTTCACCCTCACAGTAGCTACCTTGGGTCACTACTGGCCACTGCTGGGCTAGCACTGGCCCATAGAAAAGCAAACAGCACTGATGTTTGCACAGCTGAAATTGGTGCAAAGGCAACCCAGAGAAGGCAGGACGTCCCTGGGGTGCCAGCCCAGCGCTACCTCTTGTTCTCTGGTTTGGTCAGGAGGGCAGGGTGGAGGAGGAGACTGGGAGCTGTGGCGGGGGGGGGGGAGCTGCCTAGGCTTGTGGGCCACCCCCTCTATTAGCTTTCTCCAGCATCAGGAGAGAAAGACCAAGCCTGGTTCTAAAGACTAACCCACACATTCTGGGGGAAACATATGGCATGTGCAGTCCGATTCTAAAACTGAGCCACTTCAGAAAACCCTCCCATGGAAAGCTTGTGTGAGAGGGCAAAATAGTCCAGTCTAGCCCCTGGGGGTGTGTGGTTTTTTTAAAAAATGTCCACTAATCCAGTAGGGAAGAAATACCAAGTGGGAAAATAGACCATTTATCATTAGACTAGATTTTAGGGGGTGGGATCCCTGATTGTTTGGACTGTACTTAATCTGTTCGTTTGCCAATCTGCTGTTTTGAACTAGCAGATGTTGCATGTGTGAGCAGGTGTGAGGAAGCTTTGGCCCTCCTAATGTTGCTGAACTATAATTCCCATCAACCCTGGCAAGCATAGCCAGTGATTAGTGATGATGGGACCTGTAGTTCAGCACCAAAGGTTCCCCACATCAGATTTAAGGCAAGGGTGGGGAACCTCGGGCCAGAGAACCTAAAGTGGTCCTCCAGCCCTCTCTTTCTGTCCCTCAGGACTCTCCCCAACTATTCCCCCTCCCCAGGCCACACCCCTTGCTGGCCTTGCTCAGAGCTCAATAGTGCTTTCCAGCTGGGCAAAAGCACTTTGGGTGGAGCCAAGCAGGACAGTAAGGGGACAGACAGGGGTGTGTGAGGCCTAATGAGAGTTTCCAAGGGCCACACAGAGAGGGCTGGAGGGCCACATTGGTTTAGATGAAGTTTCTACTATTTCCCTTCAAGCTTTGCTGAGGTAGCCTTGCTCTGCTGCCCCCCCCCATGCCAAGTCCTCTGAGTGGGGTGCCTGGGCATCTGCCCCCAAGCCCCTGCAGGGCTGGTTGCTCAGAAAGTCCTTCCGCAAGGCATTTCCGCCCCAGGAGGAAAGAAGCCAGGCCTGCTGCTCTGGCCGCTCTCCCTGCTTTCCTTCTCCCCACCAGGTCGGCCCCTGTTGGCATGTGGGCTGTGGCGGGTGGAGGGGGAGGGAGAAGCAAAGAGCGTCAGCGCCTGGGGCTGCAGGGGGGCGATTCCCCTTTGTCTGACAGAGAAAATAAGGTTCCATTTATTATGTGCGAGAGAGAAAGAGGGAGAGAAACATCAAAGGGAGACACTTCAAAGGCAACGTCTCCTTCCCTATTAACGCGTTCCACATTGTGCTCTTGTACGGGATCCAGGCGCACGACGCCTGGGGGGGGGACAGCCGGCCACAGTGCCCCCTCCTGGAGCCTCAGGCATGCACTGAGACACAGGCAGGAATGGCCAGGGTTTGTCGGGTGGCTCAGCTGCCAGACGTACCTGGGTTGGCTTTCCGGTGTCATGGATGGATACCTGCCATTTTCAAAAGGTTGGTTTTTACTACATTGAACAGTTTATTAATCACCAAATTTATTTAACTTTTTAAAAGAACTTTTATTTTTTCAGATTTCTACTTTTTTAAATAAATAGAAGTGAGGTAAGGAAAATGCTTTCTGTTTTTGTAACCAGACTGTCAGACAACTTCGAAATGGAGTGTATGCCACTGTGAGTGACAAAACCAGAACTAACCATGACAACGTCTTCAGCATTTAGCCTGCCAATGCAGTAGAGTCACTTCCAGAAGGGCTGTTTTTAATGAGCGTTCAGATGGATTTGTGGATGGAGAGGTGACACCACATCAGCTGTCTGATGAGCATTTTGCCCAATTCCTTTGTGGGATGAAGAGACAGCCCTTGAGTCCAAAGCAAGTGTCATCTCCACACTTCCCAGCGACGAGTCCATTTCCCCAGTCACTTTCCTCATCACAAAAGCTTCACAATATTTTGGGGTGAGTGAGTTTGTTTCAGAAGAACTCCAGATCAGCTTTAATCACACCATCTGATTTTTCTGGGATGGGATTGAATCGCACCCGAAAATAGTGAGAGTCTGGAAGCACCGCAAGGGATATTTGTACTAAGATGTTGCAGAATGGAATCCTTTGCTCAACATTCTTTGCAGTGCTATTTTTCTAGAAAAAGAAGTGTGAGAACTCACCACGAACACCTCCCTTGTTCTCTTAGAATGACAACCGCATTCACCTGAGAGGTGCCGGAACTGAGTTCCAGCTGAAAAAAGCCCTGCTTGCCAGCCATGCCCTCTTTTGAGACATACCATTCCATTCCTCACTGCCCTTCAGTTTTCTCCCCCCCCCCCACCCACAACGGTCATCAGCATCCTATGTCTGCTAAGCATGCACAGTCCTCATTGGGCACCTTTGACCAGGAGGTGGGGGGAGACTGTTCACTTAAAAAAAACCCTATATATTTTGAGTATTTCTGCAAATCTTGTGGTTCCCTTTGACTACATAAGGTTTAGCACTCCAAAAATGAGTTTGCTATCTGTATATAGGACATATGAGAGAGAATGTTTTCTCTAATCATGGTGATAACCAGCAAAGCTGCTGAATTCACAAAAACATAAAACTGCCTACCAAAACAAGTCCATAGCCAGTCCATCATATGAATCTAGCCTGTTTGTAACTCCTGTATGTATAATGTGCCCTGACTCTGATGAGCCAAAATTTTGCTTTGTTTGTATTTTTAAAAAACAAACAAACAGATTTATTACGAATTAATTCTCTATTTTGCATCTCTGCCTCCTGCACAGCTAGTATGGAAAAGCAGAAACAGTTGGTGGTATTCACCATATTTGCGCATCTGTGGTCACTTACTTTAACCCTTCAATTTCTCCATGTCTATCTAGTGGTCTGTAAACCAGGCACAAGGAAGTAAGAGGCTGATCTGTTGTGCAATGTGGTGCTGTACCACAAATGGGCAGAAAAGTAATATGATGCTCAAAGTGCTGTGTTCTGAAGGAACGCTTTGATAATGCGCATGCATGAAAAATTCAGCCACAATTCAAATGCTTGGGAAATCAAGGAGTTTTGCACCTGGTGCCGGTAAGTCACATCTGGTTCTGAATTTCAGCAGGGTTGCTTGGTTCACCTGCCCACCAAAACAAGTCAAACCTTGTTTTGAGACACCAGCATACTTGTTGTAGCACTATAAAGCTAAGTATAAAATAAAGATAGGAGGTAAATTATCAGTGTATATGCATGTACAAACCAAATACTCCTGTTCCTGGTCTTCTGAGAAGACAATGTATGGAGGAAAAGTTTGAATCCAGGGCTTTCCAGCTCACAGTTGTAGCCACTTGTTGGCATCTGTCTCAAGAAACCATGGAGGGTGAAGTCAAACAATTGCATTTGCAGCCCTGAAGTGACCTCCCTGAGGCACAAGCTTGGACAGTGTGTCTGGAGGTCCTAGGCTGCCCAGATGTCAAGACCCCCCCCCCTCGGCCTCGCTGATGTGGTCCAAGGGAAAGCAGTGCAAGATGTCTATCACCAGCTGGGCTGCCGCAGTTGCTGGCAGGAGACTTACAAGGTGCCAGCCTTAGGGACTCCACTCCAGATTTGTGTAGGGTTTACTCCTGAGCCTTTTCTTCTCCCGAAAATTTCCTGCAAGGCAGCAGAGGTTTGGAATCAGAGTTTTCCTTTTCCTAGATGGGCTCCCTTCCCAGATAAATGAGCCTCATCTGCCCCTCACTTTCCTCTGCAGCAGGTGCAGAAACCATCTTTTTGTCCTTTTTGACCACTCTTGGTCTCATCTTCTCAATCCACCAGAACCTGTTTTTGCATGCAAGGCAAGTTCCTTGAGTCCCATTGGCTCCCCTCACCTGGTTTAGCCAGCCAGTTGAAGGCGTTCCTGGGGTGTTGCCACTACACTGCAGCTATTACACTTCACTACAGCTATTCTCTGTCACAAAGAGCAGTGGCACTTAATATTTGCTTTGGACATCTCCAGACTCAGTATTTTGTGGGGAGGATTCAAGCACATACCAGGAAATTTAGGTTTATGCCATTAAAGTGGATGCTTTGCCACCCTAGCATGGCAAATCATCTTTAAAGGAAACATACTTTATGCAGTCAGGAAAGTGACAGGAAAATGCCTTGGAAAGGATAGAATGAATGGAGGCTGTTCACTGTTGTATAACTGCCCCCACAAACAAATCAGAGCAAATGCTCAATAAAAACTGGATACAATCTAACCTCCAAGTAAGCTTCGCGCAGCCAAATTAGGAAGAAATAAATAGGTCATGGGGAAGAGCCCTTTACCTTTGCAAACTGCAACCACAGTTGCATTTCAACTTCATGCAAATGTGACACGTTTAAAAAGAACATTGTCCGTGTAATAAAATGTATTCAGGAAGCAGGTTTCCACTTGACATTAAACACTGTATACTTTTCCTTTTGTGCAGGTTGGGCACCAGATTATTGTGGAGCTGGGAGGAGGGGCTTGAGGACAGGACACCTCGTTGGCTGATGGAAAAGCAGCTGCTGAGATCAGCAAAGGTATTATCAGCACAGCCCTTGTGTGGTGAACAAACGAGCTGCTGCTATAGGCTGTTAAGTGCAGGATCCCCCCAATCCAAAAGCATCTGTAGTTTATGGGCACAGTCCTTGCAAAGGTAAACACTTTTAAAAGGTGACTGTAGACTCTATCCTTTTTTGCAGGAGGGCATCAAGTACGTACCAGGAAAGTTAGGTTTGCTGAATTAAAGTGGGTCAAACACCTTATTGCTCTATGGCAATAAATCCACTTGAAAAGAAAAGAAAAGGAGACTTTTTGCCGTTGGAAAAGAGATGGAGAAATGTGCAGAAAAGGGCAGAATGAACAAATAACCAACACCCCACAAACAAATAAGCAGAAATGCTTTTTGTCATATAACTGCCCCATAAGCAAATTAGAATGAATACTCAGTAAAGACTGTAATAGTGCAACCATCATGTAAAGCTTTCTGCCAGCAAATCAAGATATACTGAATAAACAGGTTGTAAATTCCATTAATTTACCAGGAGAGTGTTTTGCAGATGCTTAGCAAGCCCTTCAAACTCTTAAATTCTTACCTTTTTTTTTTTATTTAACACGTACACACACAAACACACATTGCCTCTTCATTACAGTTTTAAAACTGATTCACAAACTAAACAAAAACAATAATCCAGCTGGACTGAATTAAGCTCTGTGTTTTCAGCCTGTATCTGTATCCGATCTGCACAAAATGAAACCTTAAGGAAGCAATCCTCTGCAAGACTTTCCTGGGAGTAAGCCACATTGAACATATTAGCATATCTTTCTGAGAAAAGCTGCATAGGACTGCCTGGTAAGAGTGGAAATCCTATGTGTGTTTACTAAGAAGCAACTCCGATCTCCAACTGTGTTTACTCTTAGGTAAGTGTGCATAAAGGGACCCGGGTGGCGCTGTGGGTTAAACCACAGAGCCTAGGACTTGCCGATCAGAAGGTCGGTGGTTCGAATCCCTGTGATGGGGTGAGCTCCTGTTGCTCGGTCCCTGCTCCTGCCAACCTACCAGTTCAAAAGCACATCAAAGTGCTAGCAGATAAATAGGTACCGCTCTGGCGGGAAGGTAAACAGTGTTTCCGTGCGCTGCTCTGGTTCACCAGAAGTGGCTTAGTCATGCTGGCCACATGACCCGGAAGCTGTAACGCTGGCTCCCTCGGCCAGTAAAGTGAGATGAGCGCCGCAACCCCAGAGTCGGCCACGACTGGACCTAATGGTCAGGGGTCCCTTTACCTTTACCTTTAAGTGTGCATAGGATATCAACCTTAGGTTTTTAAGACATCATTTAAAATATATGCATGAAGCAGGTATAAGCCTCAAGGAATTCCTGATGGGTGAAGAAAAATATGCTGTAGTGTGAAATTCTATTGGAAAAAGTATTTTCCTCTTGCAAAAACTGCAATTAGTTGGAGCACCAATGGAGACAGTTCCTCTGTTTAGATTTTGTTGTGGTGCCTGCCCTCTTCTGGCTGTCTATGCATCGTCTGCCTTTTAAAAATAAATACAACCCCTACCTTCAAATCTTGCAAAGCCTTATGTGGAAGAGATTCAATAGAGTCAAAGGGGTAGAGACATGTGCACAATACACTTCACAGGGTTCTGTCTTGGGCCCGGTCTTATTCAACATCTTTATCAACGACTTGGATGATGGACTCAAGGGCATCCTGATCAAATTTGCAGATGACACCAAATTGGGAGGTGTGGCTAACACCCCAGAGGACAGGATCACACTTGAAAACGACCTTGACAGATTAGAGAACTGGGCAAAAACAAACAAGATGAATTTTAACAGGGAGAAATGTAAAGTATTGCACTTGGGCAAAAAAAAATGAGAGGCACAAATACAAGATGGGGGACACCTGGCTTGAAAGGATCTAGGAGTCTTGGTTGACCACAAACTTGACATGAGCCAACAGTGTGACACGGCAGCTAAAAAAGCCAATGCAATTCTGGGCTGCATCAATAGGAGTATAGCATCTAGATCAAGGGAAGTAATAGTGCCACTGTATTCTGCTCTGGTCAGACCTCACCTGGAGTACTGTGCCCAGTTCTGGGCACCACAATTCAAGAAGGACACTGACAAACTGGAACGTGTCCAGAGGAGGGCAATCAAAATGGTCAAAGGCCTGGAAACGATGCCTTATGAGGAACGGCTAAGGGAGCTGGGCATGTTTAGCCTGGAGAAGAGGAGGTTAAGGGGTGATATGATAGCCATGTTCAAATATATAAAAGGATGTCACATAGAGGAGGGAGAAAGGTTGTTTTCTGCTGCTCTAGAGAAGCGGACACGGAGCAATGGATCCAAACTACAAGAAAGAAGATTCCACCTAAACATTAGGAAGAACTTCCTGACAGTAAGAGCTGTTCAACAGTGGAATTTGCTGCCAGGGAGTGTGGTGGAGGCTCCTCCTTTGGAGGTCTTTAAGCAGAGGCTTGACAACCATATGTCAGGAGTGCTCTGATGGTGTTTCCTGCTTGGCAGGGGGTTGGACTCGATGGCCCTTGTGGTCTCTTCCAACTCTATGATTCTATGATTCTATGAGTCAAAGGGGTAGAGACGTGTGCACAATACATTTCTTTTGCTTCTCATACTGTTGTTTTGGTCAGACAGGTTGTGTAGGTTTTTGAAGTCAAATCCGGAGGCGGCGCGAAATGAGTAATGGCGGTCCTCTTTGCGCTGCGAAGAGGGGCTCCGCAGGAAAGGGTCGTTCGCTGCGGCAAAGCGACGACCCACTAAGATAAACCACGAGCAGAGCGAGCTTGTGGCCGTGGGATCCGGCGGGCACCTAGAGCGACCCCCAAAACGAAGAAGGAACCCCGTAAGGGGCTCCGGAAGCGCGGAGGGGAAGCGGTGCTGTGGATTCATCGCTCTTTCTGCGGGAGTGAAGCCGCGCGGCTGTTACAGATGAGCGCCGACCTTTCTTCCTTAATATTGGATTACAAATCAACTACTCGTGAGTAAGAGTTATTTGAAATTGGATTACAAATTTATGAATTCGGCTGAAAGCGGGAGACGAGAAAAAGGAAGTCCGTCTCCCGGTGGTGCTTAGTGATCAAAGGCAAAGGAACTGACAAGCTGGAAGCATTACAAAAGGGTTTTAAAACGGGAAGTATCATACGTCTGGAGAAGTTAGAAACTGAAGGGAAAGGCAAGTTATCTTTATTTTCCTTGCTATTGTGTTTATTCTACTTGGGGACCCTCTCCTCTGCTGGACTTTTAAAGACTTTAAAAACCCCAGTCTCGGGCTTGCAGCGGGGCAAAAGGCTGTTTTGCGGATACACATACAAAGTTGAAATGGATACTTAGAGGCATCACTGGTGGATACAATTAAACAACTGTATTTTGCACCTCCTGAGAAACTATTGTGGCAACATTGAGAGGGCTCTGCCAGAGGGAAAAGGTCTTCTCTAAAGACTATTGTCAATTTACTTAATTGCAGGAACTTTAATGGCGACTGAAACTTTGTTTCTTCTTTCCTGAACTGTAACAATACTCCCTCTAGTGGAGTTTGGGATTTACAATTTCCTGAGAACTAACTTTGTTTTGACTCTCTGTGGTTTGGTTATTTACTCTGAGGCCTGTCTTTCCCATGGAATTTTTGACAGCTTGACCTTGAATCCAAAGACAGGTGTGGAATGAGTAGCCGAGCAAAAACAAGAGCTGCGTCGAAAGCAGGGAAAGGCCAATTGGTACAAACAACCTTGATTTCCCAGGCTCGTAGATCTTCAGTCCCTGCTGTCTTACAGGGAGTTGTACCATCACCAACAACCCCATTTAAGGAAGCTGAACAGTCAACAACTGAGGATATGGCAGCTGGGGGTTCTAGCACTCTTTTAGAGGAAATGTTACAACAATTTGCAATTTTGAACAAAAAAGTGGATGACCAAACTGCAAAAATTGACTTAGCCACATCTTCAATTACCAAACTTTCTGAACAGGTGGCTAAGCATGCACAAGACATTGGGAATCTAAAGGACGCTACATCTGAAAATCGGAAATTGGCCGAGGCTGCGAATGAAAAAGCGGGGCAAGCAATTCAGAAAGTGGACGAATTGAAAGGAGAGGTAAGGCCGCTCCATAAACATATCAGTGACCAGCAGGCCTACCTGTCTTTGGTGGAATTGAGAAACAGGGAAAATAATTTAAGATTACGCTCTATCCCAGAGATTGAGAAAGAGGACTTGACTGGCTTCTTGACAGCAGAATTTTCTAAATTCTGGGGTATAAAAGAAGATACAGATTTTAAAATAACAACCGCATTCAGACTGGGAAGAGTTACCAGGAAAGACAGACCTAGAGACTGTTTGATCATTTTAAGGACTAAGCAGGAGAGAGACAAGCTACTTGACCTACATTTCAACAAAGCACTTGAGATCCAGGACAGAAGAGCACAAATTTACAAGGATATCCCTAAACAACTATTGGATCTCAGATCTAACTACACTGACCTAGCTGGACTTTTGAGAGGCAACGGAATACCATACAGGTGGGAGTTTCCACAAGGCCTTTCATTCAACTACAAAGGAAAGAAGATTAAAATCAAAACGAAAGAGGACAGCCAGAACTTTCTACACGACCACGGAGAAGACTTGCAGAAAGGAGCAGCAGCTATTTGGCCTCCACCAGAGCTTGGAAAAGAGCCAGCACCCTCGGACTTGGATAAAAAAGAAGACGCCCCATAAAGAGCAACAACAGATTGATACAGGATGTCTCTTCAGCTGTACAGTTGGAACATTAATGGCGCAAATTCCCCGGAAAAACGCAAAAGGATCTTTCATATTTTAAAGAAATAAAATTTGGACATAATTTGTTTGCAAGAAACCCACGTGACTAGGCTCCATAGGAAGGTGTTAATAAACAAAAGACTAGGCCAAGAATTTATTTCATCAGATAGAGTTAAAAAGAGAGGCGTGGTGATCTATGCTAAGGAGAATTTATCACCAAAATTTTTGTTCAAAGACGAACAAGGAAGAATCCTGGCTATTGAAATACAGACTCAAGGAGAGAAAGTTTTGATATTAGGAATCTATGCACCAAATGAGGGGAAATCAGAATTTTATAAGAAGCTACATGAGACACTACTGGACTATCTGGACTATTCTAACATCATTATGATGGGAGACATGAATGGGGTTGTCTCTACCTTTATGGATAAGTCACAGAACCAGAATTTGACCAAAGATGGAAGACTACCAAAAACTTTCTTCGAACTAACTGACAATATGGATTTAATTGATTTATGGAGGACGAGAAACCCCCTAGGTAAAGAAGGAACTTTCTTTTCTGAGGCCCACCTGTCATGGACAAGAATCGACCAAATTTGGACAACTAGAGGGCTGGCACCTAAGACCACAAAAGTAGAAATCTGCCCAAAGACTTGCTCCGACCATAACGCTCTGAAAATGGAAATGAGATTTACTACTGCCGATTCCTTCAGATGGAAAATGAATGACAACCTGTTAAGAGATCAAGAGATTGTAAAGAAGGCCCAAAAAGCTTTAAAGGACTATTTTGAAATTAACTTGAATACCTCGGTGGAAAAAAGAATAATCTGGGACGCAAGCAAAGCTGTTATGAGAGGGTTTCTGATACAACAGAATACGATTAAGAAAAAATTCTGGAATGGGAAAAAAGATAAGATATTGGAGAAGATACGAGAAGGAGAGAAAAAACTAAGATTGAATCCAAAATCAAAAGAGACTCTAAGAGAAATCAAATTCCACCAATCACAATATTCGAAATTGATTAACCAAGAAGTGGAATGGAAAATTAAACAAATGAAACAAAGATCTTTTGAATCTGCGAACAAATGTGGGAAACTGCTAGCTTGGCAGTTGAAAAAGAGACAAAAACTAAACTATGTTACCAATCTAGAAGTTGAAGGGAAAAATATTCAGAAACCGGGAGAAATTAGAAAGTGTTTCCAGAAATATTTTAAAAAACTCTATACACAAGGACCCGAGGAAGCAATTGAGATAGAACAATTCTTGAAAGACAATGGCCTACCAGAACTATCACAAGAGAAGAGGTCAATCTTGAATTGTAAAATAACACAACAGGAAATTGAGGATGCCATTCAGAACATGCAGCTAGGCAAATCTCCAGGCCCGGATGGACTTACCTCCAAATATTACAGGACGTTAAAAGATTTCTTGATACAACCATTAATGGAGGTTTGTAATCAGATTATGGGGGGAGGGAAGGCACCAGATACGTGGAAAGAAGCATTCATCACATTGATACCCAAAGTGGAGACTGAAAAGACTCAACTTAAAAACTATCGTCCCATCTCACTCCTAAATGTGGATTACAAAATATTTGCAGATATATTGGCTAACAGATTTAAAAAAGTTTTAAACGAAGTAATTCACAAAGACCAAGTTGGCTTTCTCCCAGGTAGACATTTGTTTGACAACACTAGGAATATTATCGATATTCTGGAACTTTTACAAACAAATATTAACACCAGAGCAGTTTTAATTTTTATTGATGCGGAGAAGGCCTTTGATAATATTTCTTGGAAATTTATGAAGAAAAATTTGGAAGGGATGGGAGTGGGAAGGGGGTTTGAGAATGGAATAGAAGCAATCTATTCAGAACAAAAAGCTAAGTTGATAGTGAACAATGTGGTGACAGAAGAACTTCATATTGAAAAAGGAACACGTCAGGGGTGCCCCCTTTCCCCTTTATTGTTTATTTCGGTCCTGGAGGTTTTGCTGAATATGATAAGGAAGGATCGGCTGGTGCAAGGAATCCAGGTCGGAGCGAAACAATATAAACTGAAAGCATTTGCAGATGACTTGGTTTTAACACTACAGGAGCCAGAATCTAGTACAAAAAGAGTTTTGGAATTGATTCAGAAATTTGGTCGGGTGGCGGGTTTTAAGTTGAATAAACAAAAAACTAAGGTGTTAGGGAAAAACCTGACAGTTAATGAAGCAGAGGGGTTTCAGAGGGAAACAGAACTAAATATTGTTAAAAAAGTGAAATACCTGGGGGTCAATCTCTCTTCCAAGAACTTGAATTTATTTAAAGACAATTATGAGAAATGTTGGTCAGAAGTGAAAAAAGATCTAGAAACTTGGTCAAGATTGAAACTATCCTTGTTAGGCCGAATTGCAGCTATAAAAATGAACGTTTTGCCAAAAATGTTGTTTTTGTTCCAGGCCTTGCAGATTGTGGACAGAGTGGATTGTTTTGGAAAGTGGCAGAAGGACATCTCTAAATTTGTCTGGCAGGGCAAAAAGCCCCGAATAAAGTTTAAAATACTAACTGATGCAAAGGAGAGAGGGGGGTTTGCCCTGCCGGACTTAAGGTTATATTATGAAGCTGCGGCCTTCTGCTGGATGAAAGATTGGATTTTGTTAGAAAACACTGATGTCCTAGATCTGGAAGGCTTTAACAATTCGTTAGGTTGGCATGCGTACTTGTGGTATGACAAGGCAAAAACATTTGGAATGTTTAAAAACCATATTGTCAGAAAAGCAATATTTATGGTCTGGAAAAAATATAAGGACCTATTGGAGAGTAAAACTCCGAGGTGGATATCACCAATAGAGGCCAAGGCTCGGAAAAAACCCAATATGGAGGCCTACTGGCCGAAGTATTGGGAAATGATAGAAAACATTGGAGGTAATTGGAGGTTGCAGAGCTTTGAAAAGTTAAAAGGTAAGGTGCAAGATTGGCTACATTATGCCCAAATCAATGAGGTTTTTAAGTTAGACAAAAAAACAGGATTCCAGGTGGAAAAATCGAAACTCGAGACAGAGTTGTTAGAACCAAAGACTAAGTTATTATCGAGAATGTATAACTTGCTGCTTAAATGGAACACTCAGGATGAGACAGTTAAATCAGCCATGATAAAATGGGCTCAGGACATTGGTTATAACATTATGTCTGAGGACTGGGAAAGGTTATGGACCACCGGTATGAAGTTTACGGCATGTAATGCCTTGAAAGAAAATATTATGAAAATGGTATACAGGTGGTACATGACCCCAGTCAAGCTTGCTAAGATTTACCATTTGTCCGATAATAAATGTTGGAAATGTAAGGAGGCTGAAGGGACATTTTTTCATCTTTGGTGGACCTGCCCAAGAGTGAAGGCTTTCTGGGAAATGATCTATAATGAGTTAAAAAAGGTGTTTAAATACACCTTTCCCAAGAAACCGGAGGCCTTTCTTCTGGGCATTGTCGGCCAGAAGGTGTTAAAAAAGGATAGAACCTTTTTTATGTATGCTACAACAGCAGCAAGAATCCTTATCGCCAAGCACTGGAAGACCCAAGATTTACCCACACTGGAGGACTGGCAGACGCAACTGATGAACTACATGGAATTAGCCGAGATGACTGCAAGGATCCGAGATTTGGGAGAAGAGGCAATGGAGGAGGACTGGAAAAAATTCAAAGACTATTTGCAAAAATATTATAAGTTATATGAATCTTAAGATGCCGTATGACTTGGAAGGCTAGCCCCAGCAACGAAAGTTGATTATATATGAAATTGGATAATATTTATGAAAGAATCAAAGTTTAAATGGGTAAAAATGACAATATGTTATATTTTTAGAGTAAATGGAAAATAAGAATTTAAACTTAAACTGCAATTGAAAATACAAAGAAACACACGAAATAAGGTTATAATTTGCTGATAACTTTATTGTTAAGAATGCACTGTGTGGGAGATGCGGGGAAGTCCGATAGAAATCTGAAACAAGTCGTTGAAATGGTTGTGATTTTCTGTTTTCTTTCTTTCTTTCTATCCTTTATGTTCTTTCTTTTTTCTGTTTTATCTGTAATCTAGAAAAAATGTAATAAAAATTATTATAAAAAAAAATAAAACTTGTTAACAAGGACAAGCACAGGCCACTTTCACCCCATGCAGGGAGGGAGCCTTGAACTTGCCCATCAGCAGGCTGCGCAGCACACACAGCCCACCAGGTCTCAGCCTTGCTCAGCATAAACACTTATGCAAAGTTTATGCAAATCGATGTCCTTATTTGCCCCCTTTTGGGGGCAGTGTGTAAGAGTTTTGTGCTCCTCATTTTCCTAAGGAGTGAGAAGTTCCAGGGATA
Organism: Podarcis vaucheri; assembly: GCF_965113315.1. Lineage (NCBI taxonomy): Eukaryota > Metazoa > Chordata > Lepidosauria > Squamata > Lacertidae > Podarcis > Podarcis vaucheri. Next base: position 2,294,744 of record NC_138760.1, read on the forward strand.
GTGCTTTCTTTTGGAGCAGAGGGCACTGGAGACATGCTGGTTTTTTGCAAGTATTGGTTTAATTTACCAACACACAAGCAGAGCATAGGTGGAGGCAACCAGCTTTCATGCTCCTAGCTGGGCCACAGGTTTGTTACCTTCAGAACAGATCTCCAGAGAGACGTATCTGCACCCCAAGATGCCTTCAGCCTTTTACAGCAGGAGTGAGGAACCTGTGACCTTCCTAGGTGTTGCTGGACCACATCCACTGGTCATGCTGACTGGGCCTGATGGAGTCCAACCACATCTGGAAGGTGACAAGTTGCACAGCCAGCTAGGCCTTAGCCCTCTTCTAAAATGACTTCTATTGCTACCTGGGCTCTACCATAACCAGCCACTTTTCCATTGAAACTGAGCTGGATAAGCATATTGGCAAGGCAGCGACAGCAATGGCTCACCTCTCCGACAGGGTCTGGGAGAATGTGATGCTAGCATCCAATACCAAGAGAAAGGTCTACCTGACTGCATGTTTAGCACACTGTTTTATGAAAGTAAGCCATGGGCAACTTGCACCCACCAGGAGCAACGCCTCAATGCCTTCCACATGTGTTGTGTCAGGAAGATTTTGGGCATCATTTGGCAGAACAGAGAAAGATGTGCTCTTCCGAGCCTACATTCCAAGCAAGTTCACATTTCTGTCCCAGCCACATCAATGCTGCCTTGGTCATGTACCCAGAATGGAAGATGGCGCGATGTGCTTTATGAGGAACTGGCCTCAGGCACCAGACCTGTTGGCAGGCCTCCCCTGTGTTACAAAGATGTCTGCAGGTGTGACACAAAGTTTGGCAACATCAACCCTGACCTGTGGGAACCCCTTGCAGTGTGTGGTGGCAGACAGGTTGCGCATCCATAGCAGTGACCAGAGGAGGAATGACCACTGGGAGGAGCACAGAGAGAAGAAACTCCCTGGTGCATCTGCAGCAGCAAAACTGGCTGCCTTCCTCCACCTCAGCTGCAATAAAACATGTCTCTCTCATATTGGTCTTTACAGCCATAGCAGGTGCTATAACTATGCAATTCTTTGTCTTTATCCCTGATGGAGCACTCTTCCATTGTCTCTCGAGACAGACAGATGGCAACAATAAGTTACCTAGTGCACGAATTTCTTGGCTTGGTCCCTGCACCCATCCCAGGGTAGCAGGCAATGAGGGATGAGTCACTTCCCCAGTTCCAGTGGCTTCTCTCGCTCACAACATTCAAGGAATATCTCCAACTATTCTCTAGTCATTGCAGTTCCATAAAAGAACCTTCAACCCCCCACCCATTCCAAGACAGTAACATTCCTTTGCCAATCCCCCCAAAACTATGATCCAGCATCACTTCAAAGTGAATCCACAACAGTAGAAATACTGGGTCTTTGTGAGTGAGCAAGGCATCTCTCTCTGCATGTGTGCTTGTGTATTTGTGAGGTTTGTGTTCCCAAACCTACACTTGCTAAATTAGACTTGGCGGGAAGGATAAAAAAAGGAAAGGCTAATGGGAGGAGGATTTGCAATGGACATTGAAAGATTTAAACTTTTGCACTGTTTCCCCATGTGCAGTGCCTTTCTCATTCACTTTCCAATTACATGGGTACCTCGGGTTAAGTACTTAATTCATTCTGGAGGTCTGTTCTTAACCTGAAACTGTTCTTAACCTGAAGCACCACTTTAGCTAATGGGGATTCCAGCTGCTGCTGCGCCACCGCCGTGCGATTTCTGTTCTCATCCTGAAGCAAAGTTCTTAACCCGAAGTACTATTTCTGGGTTGGCGGAGTCTGTAACCTGAAGCGTATGTAACCTGAAGCGTATGGAACCCGAGGGACCTCTGTAAATAACACTGAGCATTGTATTTAATGGCACGCAATTGCAGACTGTTGCAATGAATGACCCCTGCTGGCCAGTGCATTACATTGCACATGTATAAAGCAGTATGTTTTGGTAGCTCAGCAAATCCTCTTTTCCCGTCAGTCTAATACACTATTAATAAGTAACCTTGGAAACTGAAAATTGTGGCGTTTAAATGTTTCATAGTGGTATATAATTGTGAGGGTGAAGGGTGGGTTAAGGGGTTCATATAGTGATAAGATTTGGGAAGAAAGAAAACAATATATGACGTTCATCTAGGATCCCTATTGTATATAAACCAGTGGTCCAAGTGAGGATGGGGACGAGTATAGCTGCTTGTCCTTCAACACCGCTGTCTGTTCTAATTTTATTTTGTTTTTATCTTGAATAGTTTTAAAACTTTAAAGTTAGTTGGCTCAGCAGTTAATGCTAATTGTTACATAGAGGCAAGGAGCATATCTGTTTTATCTGTTTTACTTCTATGTGGGGTGAAAAGCCATATATTTCAATTGAAGGCGTACGGGAGATACTCTGCAGTTTGGACAGTTTTAACACTGCGCAAGCACAGACCCATAGTGCTTCAGTTAAAGCATCCAGAACTCCAGTGCCAAATTTAGTCCAGAAATCTTTGCTTGACTATTGAATCCACCCATTTCTGCTCTCCATGCATTGAGGCCCCTTGGCAGGCAATAGTCAGCCACAGTGATGGGTGGATGATTCTTTTCCTCCAAGAAGGCCCAGATGTTCAAAAGCAGAGTGAACCGGGTGGGGGGTGGAAGAGAGACAGAATTCAGCTGAGCTCTTCCAAACTCACTCCGGTTGTAATTGGCTCCAGACTTCAGCTGGCTGCTGCAGAATTGCAGGGCCAGGGTGTTTAACCGCAGGGCTACAGAGCCTTGGCACATGTCCTGCTCCAGGAACTCTATCAAAGCCGAGAGGCCGTCCCAGCCCTTTGGACCCAAATTCATCCCAAATGTTCCAATTATCGAGGCCTCCCACTAGCATCTCTTGGCTTCTTGGCTCTGTGACAAAAATCCACAGATGAGGAGAAGCAAACATCCACGCCTCATCCTGTCAACGCGCCAAGACAGAGGCTGAGGCCTTGGAAACTTGACTTGAAACAGGCTCTGGCAGCATCTTCTAAACAAATGTTTCTCTCCCCCTCCCACCCAACACCACTTCCCAAGTATGGTGAAGTTGGACATCAAGGTATGCAAGCGGGGTGTGCCAAAGTTGCCTTTTCTTGACCCTAGCCATGGAGTTGCATGGTGTGCAGTGTTCTGTTTGTATTAACTGTACCACAAATTCCTGACTCTTGCCTCCCTCCTCCCCCCCCCCTATTCTTCTAGGAGAAACTGCTGCAGGCCTGCATTAAGGACCCTGTCAGGGGACAAAATGTAAGCCCTTTGTGCTACTAGAAGTCAGAATGGGTTAATAAGAGTTGAAATGCCAATGCAGCCCCCCCCCCCATTTTGTGGCAATTGAGGTTGGCAGCACAACCTTGGGGGGGGGGGAGGTTTCACCCTTCCCCCTGCACCATTTTCTAATGAAAATAGTCCTCCTCCTCTGTTGGCAGCTAAGCTGTGGCTGCTCAGACACAAAAAATTAACAAGTAATAATAATAATTTATTATTTGTACCCCGCCCATCTGGCTGGGTTTCCCCAGCCACTCTGGGCGGCTTCCATAGAAACCAAAAAACACTAAAATACCATACATTAAAAACTTCCCTGAAGAGGGCTGCCTTAAGATGTCTTCTGAATGTCAGGTAATTATTTATCTCTTTGACATCTGCTGGAAGGGCGTTCCACAGGGCGGGCGCCACTAACGAAAAGGCCCTCTGCCTGGTTCCCTGTAGCTTTGCTTCTCGCAATGAGGGAACCGCCAGAAGGCCCTCGGCGCTGGACCTCAGCGTCCGGGCAGAACGATGGGGGTGGAGACGCTCCTTCAGGTATACTGGACCGAGGCCGTTTAGGGCTTTAAAGGTCAGCACCAGCACTTTGAATTGTGCTCGGAAACATACTGGGAGCCAATGTAGGTCTTTCAAGACCGGTGTTATGTGGTCTTGGCGGCCGCCCCCAGTCACCAGTCTAGCTGCCGCATTCTGGATTAGCTGTAGTTTCCGAGTCACCTTCAAAGGTAGTGATGTCCATCTGAGTGGGGGTGCTCGTGTAATCTCACTGTATACAAGTTGTACAAGTATTTGTACAAGTATAAAGTATCCATTTCAATTATGGATCTTGAAATCTGATTCAGTTTAGCCCTTCACGTCAGCAAGAATGCTATGCCACACTCCTTCTGATCATGCTATTTTATTGCTTTAATGCTTTTGTGTAAGACAGAAGAAGAGTGTTTTTGTCAGGGTTATGGCTGCCAGCTGCCTCGTGGAGAAAGGGGGGCTGAGAAAGAAATGGAAAGACCTCCTCGTGTGTCTTTGTGGGACTGCACAAGTGGCCTGCTGGCAGATGATCTGTGTCTCTTTCCTTAGCAAAAGAGAACGTTACAACTCTCTAGAGCCTCCATGCTTCAGGGGCCCATGCTCCTAGTTTAAACTAGGCTGTAAGGTTTCATTTGGAATGCAGTGGTACCTCGCAAGACGAATGCCTCACAAGACAAAAAACTTGCAAGACGAAAGGGTTTTTGGTTTTTTGAGTTGCTTCGCAAGACGATTTTCCCTGTGGGCTTGCTTCGCAAGACGGAAACGTCTTGCAAGTTTGTTTCCTTTTTCTTAACACCGTTAATACAGTTGCGACTTGACTTCAAGGAGCAACTCATAGAACACGGTGTGGTAGCCTTTTTTGAGGTTTTTAAAGACTTTGGTGATTTTTGAAGCTTTTCCAAAACTTTTCCGACACCGTGCTTCGCAAGACGACAAAACTCGTGGAACAAATTAATTTCGTCTTGCGAGGCACCACTGTAGATAACTCTTGCAGGCCAAAAGGCCAGGCAAACCACATTAGTTACATTTGCATAGTTCTTCTCTTAGACACCTACCTGCTCTCCCCAGAATCCTTCTGTGCCCACTGCCGCCCCACATGGTGATCTGGTTTCCAATATCTGCCCTCAGTTAAATGGGCAGGAGCTCCTGCCATTGTTGCTGGACTCCAACTCCCATCATCCCTGACCATTGGGCATGCTGGCCCCTGGGGCTGATGGGAGCTGGGAGTCCAACAGCCTATGGAGCGCCATATGTTCCTAACCCTGACACGGGGAGCTTGGAAAATATGGGACTGTCCCACAGGATTAGGTTGATGTCATGGGTGGGATGACCCAATACTGCACAGCACCGTCCGAATTCTGATCTACCTCCTGCCCCCATTGGCTGCTATTTTCTGGAATTTGAATTTATAACACACACACACACACACACACACACACACACACACGGCCAAACAATACATATAGTAACACTTCTAGTTAGACTCTGCAGACAAACTGCCAATCTGAGCCATCCTTTGTAGTTGGCGTCTTTTTAACAGTGCTCTGATCTGCAGGATTAGCAGGCGATCCCATTCCGCTCCATCTTGGGGCAAGTGTGATGCCTGATTTCTGCGTTCAAAGTGCTGTTGAAGGGAGCAGTTTCAGGTTTTTCTCTGCCTCCCTGGCAACCCTACATTGCTATTGCTGTTAGCATTGGAGGTGTCAGTACACCCCACAGATGTGTTTGCTACATTGTAATTCAGCTTACTATGGGCTAGGGCTCTTTCAAGGCCCCCTCTGCACTGCCAAACCCTCAGCTGAAAAGCAAGCATTACATTGCTTAAGGATTTGCAGCACAATCCTAACCATGTTTACTCAGAAGTAAATCCTATGAAATTTAGTGGGGCTCTCTTCCTGGTAAGTGAGTTTAGGATTGCAACCATTGAGAGGAAACTGTTACTCAGACTCAGGCACAGCAATTTGGTACAACAGAAGCAAAATATTAAGCCAATTGTATGCCTGCTGCACTGAAATTCCACCTGCTGTCCAGTTTTGAATAAGGAACACAATGCACATTTTAGCCCATGGCTCAGGTATGATCCAAGGCTGGGTGCCTGGCTGTGCTTTTCAATACACAATTGTGGGGAGCGAGAAGCACAAACAGGATTTGCTTTGCAAAAGTCACACATCAGCTTTGGAAAATAACTTATAATGCCACCACACAACCTAAGGCTATGTGCAAAACAGCAAACTTCCCCCATCTTCTCTGCAAGTCTCTCGTAACATTTGCCCTACTGCCCACTGCAACTGAACACTGAAGTCCAGCTTCTTGCAACCTAACTAATGTGGGCTTGCAGCTAACCATGGAGAGAAACCAGACCAGCCTGCCCCAACCCTGTGCCCTCCAGCTGGCTGTAGGGCATCAGGTTGAGGACAGCAGAACTAAAGGACTGGAAGCCCTCCACACACACACCCCCTTGTTGTCATATCTGAGATTCTAAGCTCTTCAAAGGCTGTTTGAAGTTGTTCTGCTCCAATAAGAAAAAGGAATTTGTGTGAATTTACTGGTGCCATGAGTTCCCTGCAGCCAAATCCACTGACGGATTCAGACAGGTAACCAAGACCATGTGTGTACTAGACCAGTTCTTACCAGGGGGGCAAAAACACACACTTCCTTGGCTCAGGAGCTCCCCAGCCACAGGGGTTTCTCCCTCCCTCTGCCTCTCTCTCTGTCTCACACCCACCCACCCACCCCCCTCTTGGCTTCCTTCTGCAAGAAAAACAGTCAGACACCTTGTACTGTTTCCCCCCTTTATTTATAACAAAAGTGGCATGTGGACAGTCTTCTCCCAGGCAAGCCGTTTGTGCACTGACTCCCCAATATTGCGCGCGCACACAGAGGGGAGAACAAATCACACGCTGGTAAAAGTTATTTCCAAGGGCTGAAGCAGGGGAACAGAAAGCAGCCTATGAATTGTACTGCGAAAGCAGGGCAACATCACAAGGTCCCATCCCCTAATGAGCCGAGGGCCAAAGTTTCCATGGAGAGCAAAGGATAGAAGGTAGGGATGGCCAGCCTCAAGCCCTCCAGATACTGTTGGACTCCAGCTCCCATCATGCCTGGCCAGGGCCCATGCTGGCTACAGCGGATGTGAGCTGGAGTCCAGCCCCTGGAGAGCACCCTCTTGCCTGCCTACACCTGCAGGCACTACAGATGGCCCACTGACTTCCCTTGCTGGTGTGGCAGATTATTTTTCACCAGTGGCCAAGTCCTCTTTAGCTAGTCACCCGCTCTCTCATTATCCCTGCTTGCCCCTCATTCCATTAAATGGGCCACGAGGCAACAGGATTTGCCCTTTTGCTTCTCCTGCATTTGCAAATAGAGAACAATAGGCAGCCACCAATTTTCTTCTGTGCTTCTCAAAGTTTCTTGTTTTCAGGAGGGGACAATCAGTGGGCATCATCATGTGCTCCACATGGGGCTGCCATTGGAGATGGTTCAGAAACGTAAAGCTGCAAAGAATGCCGCTCACCAGCTCCTGGTTGTGGGCAGGAAGTTGGAGCATCACACTTTGACTTGCTAGCTGCACCGCTTGTTTCTAGGCCCAATTCAAATTGATGGGGATGAGTTCGAAAGTCCTAAATGGTTTGGGTCCGAGTTACCTTTACAAATAGCTGTGCCTGCATTAACCTGCCAATCTCTTAAGATCTACTTCTGAGGCCATTGAGATGGCCATTTTAAAAACAGTGAAGCTGTTGCAAAGTGCAGGAAGCCGCATGAAGAATCCAGAATTCACTGAAAGGTGGGAAGAGTTGCTACATCTGTCTTCCTTGGGTCTCCAGGCATGTCACATGGGAACTGCTTAGCGTTCTTTCACAGGCCCAGATTTAGATCTGCAATAAGCTCACATTCAGTGCGTGAACAACTCCTGCTTCTCCAAAGGGGACACTTGGTTCTCATCAAGTTGCTTCCAGGCAAACCGGGAAACAACAAGGGCCAGCCACCACTTAAATACCTGGGGAGCATCCAGTGTGCAGGGTCCACACACAGTATAAGGATGTAAAAAGTTTATAAAGAGTGGGTCCATCCCTTAGTCACATTGTCAAGTTTAAGGTTATGTTAAGAAATTCGGGCAGTGTGTCCATCAGCCCTAGTTTGGATGAGACCAGACACAAGCTGATGGTTACAGCTCTCTGTTTGAGAAGAGATGGGAAGCGCTCAGCAAGCCCTCTGTGCCCAACGGAAAGATCAGCACTGCAAAGGGGAAAGGTGTGAGCCGGTGGGTGGAGAAGAGAAATGGCGCCACAGAATCCGGTACTAGCAAACGGTTCTGGGTTAAGAGCGCAGTGAAACTCTCACAGGTGTTCAGATGCAACGATTCAGATCCAAGTGATGCAGAGAGATTCCGAGAACCCATTCCTTCTTACAAGATCACACCCATTGCCTAGAGCCAGCTCTGCTCCCGCCCAGGCTTGATCTTAAAAGGCTAAGTGTTACAATAATAAAATGCAGATGTGATGCTATTTAATGCAACCACCAGTGGCTATCTTGGAATTCCTTAGTCGAAGTCCATTTTCAGTTGATGGGGGGGAGGGTTTCAAGGGGCCCCCAGTTACCGCTAGACTCCAACTCCCATAATTCCTGACCCCATACTGGTTGGGGGCTGTTGGGAGCTGAGTCCAAGAGCTTTTGGGGCGAAGGGGCACAGGGCTACCCCAGCCACCCCCAATCCTCAGGCATGAAACCTCCTCTTCCACTGACCCACTCACCCCCATGTGCAAGAACCAAGTGGCCAATTACGGATTTTGGTCCAAACATACGTGTGAGACACAGATGACACACTCAGAACTGACTGGAGCATTAGAGTCTAAATAAATGCTTTGTTTCTGCTTTATAATGTAACAGTTTTAGACAATGGATACAAGGAAGACATTAGCAGCTGACCCTTAAAAGGGGTTTGAAGGGTGTTTTATGTCCCTTCCAAATTCCATAGGGCTAACCCTCAACAGCAGGGACAGTGTCAGCACAGGCACAAAGCTTCACCTGAACCAGGTATGGGGAACTCGTCGTCCACCCGTTGTTGCTGGACTACAACTCCCAGCATCCCTGCCCACTGGCCATGCTGGCTGAGGCAGCTGGGAGTTGGAGCCCAACAGCAGCTGAAGCACCACAGCTTCCCCATCCCTGGTCTAAATCTCACTCTGAAACATCAAACCCAACAATTTAAAAGGAGCCAGGAGAAGAACTGGGGCAGGGGGACTATTTGGGGCACAAAACTCCCCACGTTCTTCCTGCCTCAAAAGCCATGAGCGATGGCAAGACGACAACGGGGTCAGGGCTTTTGTTCAAAATAGTTTCCTCTTAAAATGGATTTGTGCCTTGCGCTTATGAAAATACATCTCTCTGTGAAAGGAGTCCCTTGCTTTCTTCACCTCCTTGGGCCTTCACCACACACCCGGCAGGCAGCAACAAGACAACGGCTATGGGTGGCGATGGTGGCTCTGCCTGTTTCTTCAGCCTTCATGTTGTTCCCCACTGCTCCAAAGTACAAGAGGGAAATGTATTGGGCCCAGGAGGACTTGGACCAGAACCTTGGGTCTTGCTGTGGACCTTGAGCCATCCCTCCAAGCTGGAACAAAACGCTGGTGAAAGTTAAAAACACACACATATGCACGAGACTGAGGGAGCAAGCCAGAGCAGCAGGTAAATGGAATCAGGGAGAGCGCCTATGGAAGCCAGCAGAGGGAGGGAAAGCAGAGGTGGACGCAGGCTCCTGCTCTCGGCCTCCTAGGGGTCGTCCTCCTTTCCAGCACCTTCCTGCCAGGGTCTGTCCAGAGGGGGGCCTCCCCTCCTTCCACGTGCCTCCTCTCCTTGCTGGAGTTTAGAAGTCTGGGTCTTTATTAGAAGTCACTGAGAATGCTGATGTCTGCAAACTCATTCCTGTACCGATGAGAGTACAAGCTGAGGAGGAAGGCCCACTTCCAGGAGATGAAGCTCCAGACACAGGACAGGTAGTAGCTCTTTGGGTCTTTCAGGGCTAAACAGAAGAACAAGCACCATTAATAATGTTAAACAAAAGAGAGAGAGAGAAAAGAGCCTCCCTTGCTCATTACTGAAAACTCCACTGGATGAGTTGCCACAACCAAAGGAAGCCAGTGGAATAAATGCCTCCTATGGGAATCGCCAGGCAGGATGGGCTTCAGCAGGGATGGGGAACCTGAGACCCTCCTGGTGATGCTTGGCTCCTGCTCCTTTCAGCTCCGGCCAGCATGGACAATAGTCAGGGGTGGTGGGAGTTGCAGTAGCAGGAGGGTGTGCAGGATCCCTTTCCCTGCATTTTGGAAGGCCGACACCTGAAGCTTCAGAAGCAAAAGCAAAGCTCCCCTTGGCTCTAAGTTGAACCTAAAGTGGATCCCCCTTCAAGGCAGGTTCCCTAACAAATTCCCCTCCCCAATACACATGGAAACACTAAATAATGCTAATGGGAATATATGACCTTCTCTTATGCTCAGTTGGACTCCTGCTAGTCCATCTCTCCCAGTATTGTCTATTCGTAACAGTAGCATCTATGTAAATCAGGCTGGTCCAATGCGCAGCCCAAGGGCCACATGTGGCATTTTCTGGCGGCCCTCAGCATGCCGCCTTCCGAAAGTTGGGCAGGTGAGACACTGGGCTTTGGGAAGGAGGCACAAGGCTCTGCCAGGGTCCTAGAGTCTTACCTCCACCTTCCCAAAGCCCAGTTAGTGCTTTCTCAGCTTTGGAAATGAGGGAGGGAGGGCTCTAGGACCCTGCCAGAGCCTCGTGCCTCCTTCCCAAAGCCCAGAGCCTCATTTATCCACCTTTGGGAAGGCAGCATGGGGGTGCATGTCTAATTTTGGCCTTGCTCTCCCCACCTCCACAACCAGGCAGTGGTGTGGCCTGTGGGTTCAAAATCCTCTTGCAGCCCACTTGGTATAAAAAGTTGGGCCATCCTTCTGTAAATTCTTAGCCACAGAGACAAGATTCTTCTGGCTGGAGATACCCAGCACAGAACCTGAGACATTCTGCATACAAAGCAGCAGCTGTGGCTCATCCCTCTATCTTTTGCACATCCCGATTTGCCTTAGACCAAGCCAGTCTACTGACCCATCGAGCTCAGTGCAGCTTGCTCTTTCCAACAGCGAGTCGCCAAAGCCTCAGGCAAAAGGTCCATTCCCCCCCCCCCACTGCTGCTGGGTGATCCTTTCAACTGGAGATGCCAGGGACTGAACTGAGGACCTTCTGTGAGCAAAGCAAGTGTTCTGCAGCTGAGGATTATGGATTGCAGAATACAGCATTTTCGGGGAGCAAAATTTTGATTTTGCTTGTTTTGTTTTTGGGGCCACACACAACCTACTCAGCTCTTGCTATAGCCGAACAGCAAATGCCCCCCCAACTTACACTGATGCTGTGAGATGGCCAAGGCCAGGAATGTGCAGAAGCCCACCAGAGAGATGATGCCAAAGAGAACGCCGACAAAGAGGAAGAACCTCAAGCCTTTCAGCCACGTCCTCCAGTAATCCTGCACGTACATCACATGTGTGATCAGGGTCCAGAGAGCCAGCACCCCTGGGGGAGCAAAGAAGGGGAAGAATCAAGAGCAATGGCAACACGAACTGCAGGGCAGATCATCCATCTCCACACAGGTCTTAGGCCAGGAGTGGGGAGACTGTGGCTGCTGCTGGACTCCGCATCCCATCAGCCCTTGACCATTGGCTGTGCTGAGGATGATGGGAGTTGGAGTCAAGAAACAGCTGGAGGGCACTACACTGCCATTAAACAGAACAGAAAAGTCTGAGCAGGAAAAAATATTTTTCAAAAACCCACCAAACACCTATTGTGGTTGTATTCCACAATAGGTAGTAGTAATAATAATAATAACAATAATTTTATTATTTCCCTAGCCACTCTGGGTGGCTTACAGCACATATAAAAACATAGTAAAACGTGAAACATTAAAAACTTCCCGGTGCAGGGCTGCTTCAGATGTCTTCTAAAAGTTGTGTAATTCTTCATCTCCTTGACATCTGATGGGACAACGTTCCACAGGGTGGGTGCAACTACTGAGAAGGCCCTCTGCCTGGTTCCCTGTAGCTTCACTTTTTGCATTGAGGGAACCAGCAGAAGACCTTCAGAGGAGGACCTCAGTGTCCAGGCTGAACGATGGGGGTGGAGACGCTCCTTCAGTTATATTGAGCTGAGGCTGTTTAGGGCTTTACAAGTCAGCACCAACACTTAATTGTGTTTGGAAACATAATGGGAGCCAGTGAAGATCCTTTAGGTGTTATATGGTGCCGGCAGTCACTCCCAGTCACCAGTCTAGCTGCCATATTCTGAATTAGTGCACACCTTTAGATCTCACCACTTCAAATAAAATCAGGGAGAGGACACAGTGGAAGGAATGCCCTCCTGTGGTGAAAAACAGCGCTGCAGACAGCCATCAGCACTGGGCGGGGGGGGGGGCTGAGTGCAACATCTGCAGCTGTTTCAGGGATGTACTGAGGGATCAAACACAGGTTTGAAGACAAACCTATGTAAAAGTGCCTGAGCTTTGAGAAGTAGCAAGGAGGTGATCCCTGTTCCTAGAACCAGGTGTTTTTATCTTTACAAGAGGGGAAATTGAGGGTGGTGGTGCGAGGATCCACTTTTACCAGTTCAGCCAGCCAAAAGAGGTTACTCTGTCTGAAGGGCTTGTATTATGTGCACTGATGTGATTTTGGAATTGCATCTCTGGTGTTCAGACCAGGTGTCTTCAGACCAGGGCAGGAGAACCTTTGGCCCTCCAGGTAATGTTGGACTCCACCTCCATCAGCCCCTGCTGGTGTGGCCAAAAGATGAAGGCAGCTGAAGTCCAGCAACATCTGGAGAGACAGGGATCCCCCAGCCCTGGCGTAATTGTTACACCCACCCCAAGCGGGAAGTCTAGCGTGGAATGTGCCCCTGGAGATGCTGCTGGACTCCAAATCCCATCAGTCCTGCCCAGTGGCTGTGATGGCAACTGTAGTCCAAAGGAACTGGAGGGCACAAGGTTGGCAAGGGCTGTTCTGAAAGAACCATGGATGTGCAATAAGACAGGATTCCTGCAACTTTTTAGGGGTGGGGAAACAGGAAGTTCAGCAGTGCTTTGCCAGCTCTGAAGAAGGGGAACTTCCCAGATTGCAGGTGCCAATTTCCACAGAGAGGCTACAGAAACACAGGCTTCTGAAAACAAAGACCACCACAGCCAACCACAAATGAACAGCCACACCCTAGGCCAACCCCAACCTCTCTCACCACCAAAGGAACACAAGTGAACAGCAGAGAACCTGCACAAGCAACGCTGACACAAAACCCTAGTAAATCCTCTGGGGGAGATAAAAGTAAAATAACCCTCTTGATCCCCTTGACCGTGCCCATTGCATAACAAAAGGTTATGCTTTATTATAAGTTCACAAAGATGTTTCCCAGCGTGATTAGAGGTGGTGTCCACTGCTGCCCTCTGACAGATTTCAGGTTCGTCCTCCAAGTTTAGTCCAGATAATATTGTATTTTGTGGGGAAACAAAGCCGATCCGGGCATTGAAGTCACCTCCCAAGACAAACCGAGGGTTAGGTGACAGAGAGTCTATACTTTCAAGTAGTTGGTCAAGTTTATCCCAATATGATCTCGGTTCCCCACAAGACTTTACTGGAGGTATATACACACAGATGCAATAAGTATTTCTCAGGAGACTATCAGAAAGGGACAACACTAAAAAATCAGGGGTGGTCAACGAGGGACACTTTTGAATTGATACATTAAGAGAGGTTGACACCAGCACCGCCAGCCCCCCACTAGGCCTCCCATACTTTACAGTTTTAAGAGCTGGTTGAGCGTAACTGGTAAAACCCTGTAATTCAACCATAGTGCCCTCTTTTGCCCAGGTTTCTTGAAGAAAGATGATATCATGTGTTTGTAGATAAGAACAGAAATCACTGTCTTGGATCTTGTTCATCCACCCTGTTACATTCCATGAGAGAAGTTTAATTGTTTTACAGTGATTTACTCTTAGTCAATTGTTGGCCGATGTGCTCTCAGAGTTTACCAGTTTTTGAGGCAACAGGTTATTGCTAATGCTAGTGGAATAATCCAGATGTTCGATCATTTCAGTCGTTGTACATAAAGTGCTCACGTTTGTAATCACCGGGCCTTTTCTTTGCAAATTGTTTGCCAGTGGGGATTCCTTGGGTGTGTTTCCTGACTCCTCCTCATCTAAGTATCTCATCTTTGTCCAATACTCCAGTGGTTCTAGAGTTATCATTCTGTTGTGGCCATTGGATCTATTATCAATCTCTGCCTCCGGTTCTTTAATCTCTTTCAATGTCTGGCTCATAAGATCAAGCCTCTTGATAACTGTTTGTTGCTCTTCCTGAGGGAGATTCCTAAAGGAGCTGAGCTGAGAAAATCCTCTTCCAAAGGATTTACAGAGTGCTCAGATTCCTGAAGATGATTATCTAGAGGAATCGGCTGTTCCTTTTGGCTCACCTGGTTATTTTGATGTTGGGCACGATCCTGCGAATTCAACTCAGGCATGTGTTTCCTCCCCACCTGTCAAGTTTTTTTGTGATGTCATTACTTCCATTGGGGATCCAGGCTTTGGTTTTGTAAGCCCCTCTGAAGCACCAGTCCTCATCTTACATAAGGGTGCAACAATAGAATTACGAAATACCCGGGTTGGAAACTCTCCTCTGCTTGACAGAGGGCAGTCTAGTGGGGGGGAAAGTTAACATAATTTTTGGGCTTTGATTTGTGGTACTCAAGAGTTCAGTCCTAACGAGGTCAATCTCTGTAAGTCCAATGCCAAGTAAGTCTGACAAATGTCATTTGGAATGCTGGGCACCTTTCCAGCTAAGAGTTTGATCTGGCCTTCCACAAATTGTCATGCAGATCTTTTTTGGTTGGAAGATTAAATAGGAAGGGTTTGTTTTAAGAGCCTCTGCACATTCTATGTCGAGCTTAGGGGTCTGCTCTTGTTGTCGCCAATTTCCTTTGGTACTATGGTGTTCTGTTGATGCCTGCTTGTTATTAACTGATAAACTGTGGACCTCTTTGGATAATTGGGTTATTTGAGAGGCAATACCTCTAATTTGCTGGAAGATATGCTCAACCGTTCTTGCAATTAGAGTTAATTGGGTGCTCTCCCTACTTGTTATTCCTTCCTCTCTGAGGAGTACAGGATCAACTTGCCCCATTGCTGGATCCAGTTCCACGCTCTCACCTTGAATACTCTTCCCACACTCACAATCATCTTCAAGAGGAGAAAACTGGTTTTTTGTTGGAACTGTAAAAGCAGATTTGTTAAAAAAAAGTCCTCTATTTTAGATTGTTAGGGGAACCGGTGAGAGAGCTACATCCTCTGGGTCCCTGTGGCGTTTACTAGCAGGCATAGCGTCACCGTGGGGAGTAAACAAGGAGAGGTTCCCCCAACCAAAAAAGAGAGAGAAAAATAGAAAGAGCTCAGTTTGTTCAATTTAAGAGCCTCTCTGTGTGGAGACTGCCAGGAGTTTCAGGAACAAATATATTATGAACAACAGTGGAAAGAATTAGGAGATGCAGCACTTCAAAAGGTCTCACAGAAATTTTGGCATCTGGTTGCCCAAGGCACAAATGGGCTGGGCTACTCGTTAGAAGCATCTGTCCAAGGAAAGGATTGGGTGACATATTTTACAGAAATATATGGCCCCTGTACTGACCTACCCCCACAAGTTTACTATACTCAGTTATCAGAACTGCCAGAATGGCCCAATAAGATTAAGAGGCTAATCGCAAGCCAACTAGCTAATAAAGCTCCCGGAGAAGACATGATCCCAATAGAGATCTATAAGATAAGACTTGATTTCTGATCACCCATTTTTGCAAAATTGTTTTCATACATTAACAGCTCAGGTCGTATACCTGAAGGGTGGAAGTTGAGTATAATTGCCCCAATATATAAAAAGGGCGATAAGAAAAACCCTGCCAATTATAGACCCATTAGTTTGTTAGATGTAGCCTCCAAACTATATGCCAGGCTCCTTCTTGGGAGACTAGAAGAATGGGCAGATACAAATAAGGTGATATCTGAAGTCCAGGCAGGTTTCCAAAGAGGGAAATCCACATTGGACCAGTGCTTTGTGCTGAACTTTCTGCTATGTAAATACATCCATAATTTGAAGCAAAAATTGTATGTTGCTTTTATCGATCTAAAGTCAGACACGCATTGTGGCAAAAATTGGAAAAGACAAATATAGACCTCCGTCTATTATTTCTCATCAAAACATTATATACTGATACACCAATACAAGTAAAGGTGGATCTGGCTGGCCATCTCAAAACTAGAATTAAGACCATTACTGTAGTCAAACAGGGATGCATTTTGGCACCTTTCCTGTTCAATTTTTATATTAATGACCTGGTTAAAGAACTGGAGGGCCTACAGTTTGCCCTGTCACAATTCTCGACCAAAAACTCTCAGTTTTAATGTATGTTGATGACCTAGTACTTGTATCTAGAACCCAGGTGGGCCTGAGACGGCTGCTTGCAAAATTAAGTTCATATTGCATGAGGAATGCTTTATCTATAAACTATGATTGTTTATATGGTCATTGTATTTGGGAAGCGTTCTAAAAAGCATGTTTGGCACCTGGATGAACACATCATAAACCAAGTAAATACGTTTAAATATCTGGAATTATAGAATCATAGAGTTGGAAGAGACCACAAGGGCCATCGAGTCCAACCCCCTGCCAAGCAGGAAACACCATCAGAGCACTCCTGACATATGGTTGTCAAGCCTCTGCTTAAAGACCTCCAAAGTAGGAGACTCCACCACACTCCTTGGCAGCAAATTCCACTGTCAAACAGCTCTTACTGTCAGGAAGTTCTTCCTAATGTTTAGGTGGAATCTTCTTTCTTGTAGTTTGGATCCATTGCTCCGTGTCCGCTTCTCTGGAGCAGCAGAAAACAACCTTTCTCCCTCCTCTATGTGACATCCTTTTATATATTTGAACATGGCTATCATATCATTTATTCAGATTGATTTATTCAGAAACGGCATCTTGGAATACACAGCTATCCAATATTAAATTGCAAGCCTTTAAATCAGCAAAAGCCATTCTGAAATTTGCTGCCTGTAAAGGTGGAAATCTGGTCAATCCAGCTCTATCTGTGTATAAAGCAAAAACAATGGCCCAGATTTTATATGGTGCAGAGGTTTGGGGTACCTCAAAGGTCTCCGGTCTGGAACCCCCACAGAATTATTTTTTAAGAGTTCTTTTAGGTTTACCCAAAGACGTGCAATCTGCCATGGTCAGGTTGGAAACTCGCATGTTGAGCATAGAGAGCCAAATAGATAAAAGAATTCTCTGTTACTGGTTTAGAGTTCAACAGATTGACAACACTAGGCTACCAAAAAAATGCCTGATTGAGCTCTCAAATGGATTACCCCTTAAAAACTGGGTACTTCATGCTGCCCAACTGATGGACAAATATGACCTCTCAGTGACTGAGATTAAAGAACTCCCCTTATATTCACAGAAAAATATTTTTAAACGAACCATAAGGGCAGTGGCAACTAAAAGCGATCTAAACTCTATGTGCACATCTACATGCGCCCCATTGTATTTTAAACTTAGAGAGGTCAATGAACACATATCTTATTTTAACGAACTGACTTTTGCACAGCTTCGAAAAGCTTTTACAGAGCTACGACTAAATACAATAAGCTCTGCTTATAGAGATGGGAGACATAGAGGCATACCAAAAAAACGAACGTGTTTGCATTAGGGGATGTTCTGAAGTAGAGGACCTTATGCATTATATCTTGCACTGTCCGTTATATAATGATGCAAGGAAAAGATTTTTGGTACCTATAATGACAGGGTCCCCTGGCCAGAACCCCCTTGATATGATGTTATATCTCCTTGTAGACACAGATAAGCATGTGACCTGGCGGGTAGCACTTTTTGCAACTGCTGCTAGGAAAATTAGAGCAAATTATATAGCCAAGGTAGCCATTAATTGCAAAGGAGATGAATTTATTTGATCCCATCTATCTACCTCAGGCTATGCTCTATCTTTGTCACCAAACTCTGAGTATAAATTGCACACTGTATTAATTGATATTGTTTTTAACATTAGTGACCATGTGATGATTTTAGCTTATGAATTTTATTGATTAATGTTTTTATTTGTACATTGGGGTACTTTTATAGCTTTGTTTAGAGTACGTAATGTTTTAATAATATAAATGTTTTAAGTCTTTTTTTACCAATTCAGTATATTTTCTTTTAATTGTCAAATAATTCTGTGTACATTGTGGCAGCCTTTGGCTATGTGCAATAAAACTGACTGAGACTGAGACACAAAACCCACATATATTAAGTAAAATAGAAACATCACCACCCGACCCCACCCCCACTCATCTTTCCCCCCTCCACCTCTTTCCCCCTATTCTTCCTAATGTCTCAACAAATGAAACCGATTTGTAAAAAAAAAAAAAAAAAAAAAAAGTTACCTGGGGGGAAAAATGAGAGAGAGATTGCACACACCTTTGTAAATCAAGAAAATCTTTTTTTAAAAAAAAAACACATTAAAAATAATATTTTCAACATTGCTGACAAACTGAAAAAAGAAAAAAGAAACAATCTTCTGGTCTACATTTAAAATAATATGGATGGTTTTTTAAAAAATGCAGGGTCATTCCAGAGGGCGCTTCTCTCAGCAGGAAGTGTGTGTGGTCAGAGGCCCCCCCTCACGCGTCAGAAACTGATTCAGCACCCAAGGCTGCCTCCTTGTGTTAGGGGACACCTGACGCTGCACTTTGCAAAGGAATCTTTGGAAGGGAAGTCTTCAGAGTGACTTGGCAGAAAATGCTGGGCAAAACAAGAACTCTGCACAGCAGCCTCCAAAATTGAATTGAATTGAATTAAAATTGAACTAGGCACAGGGTTGAAGGCATTGCTAGTAACAGCATTAAAGACCTTCCCAGTTCTCCAACACTCAGATAAACAGGGTTTAGATTGGGGTTTAGGGTCTTTGTTATCTAAGCCGTCCTATCACCCCACTGGGCAGAGTGGTGGCAACCCTTCCCCTGCAAAACATCTGGAGTGTGCAAATGCCTCCTCCGTGTCTTCCTGCTACCTGACCCCGGGGACAACAAGCAATTGTGAGAAGGCTGTTCAGCTGAGCAGGATCTATTTGGTCCAGATCCAGGACAAACAAACCCTTGGCAGGCTCAACTGGGCAGATCCACAATACAGTTGTTTTGAACTTTTGTGTGTGTGTTTTCGGTCTTTTTCTGAATGTTGGAATAAGATAAGTGACATCAGCAACTGCCTGGCTGGAAAGGAGGAGGAAGACATTCAAGGGAGGAATCATTCTGTCCCTAAAGACAGTGATCCTTTTGGCCCACACCCATGCAGCCTTGCACCCGGACTCATTTCTTGGTAAAGTCTCCGCTTGCATTCCTGAAATGGAACAAGAAACGTTTGCGATCATTGCTCAAGACAGAAGCAGCCTCGCCTCCTTCACATTCTCATGCACCCTGCCAAAAACAACCTTCAAGATCATGCCTCCTGATAAATCTTTGCCCCTTTGGAGACACCCCCAAATTGAGCATCAACACTCCAGCAATAGCCTAATTTGAGCCCCAGGGCTCCTGCAATGCCCCCAACTGCGGCAACCACGGCTGTGAGAATTCACCAAAGCAGCCAGCTGGATTAACAGCTTTGACTGTGTGAAGGCACCCTTTGGCACAGCAGTGGGTAAGAAGTGAGCCTGAAGGCAAAACTGAAAGGAGATTTCACACAGAACCTTCACCAATGTGGCATCAGGTTTGACGAGTAAGTCCTGGGAGTGATGAGATGCACGCAGTCTGACGCTGAAGCGCCATCCGGGAAGCCTCTTCTCCCACCCACACAAGGAGCATTTCTTTGCAGGGAATTTTACATATGAGCATATAAAGCAACCTTCTACTGGAGGCTGGTGGCAATTGGAGTCCAACTGCATCTACAGATTCCCCATTCAGTCTACACTTACTGCTAACAACTCTCCAAGGCCTCATTCCAGGTATTCCACAATGCCTAACCTTTCTACAGTTGCACATGCTTGTTATACATTTAGGTGCCAAGTAGACAATATTTTCTGGTTTTACAGAATGCTGCCATCTACCTAAACAGGTGCTGTTGGGCTCCAAATCTCCTCTGTCCCAGCCAGCCTGACGTGTCGTCGGGGTGACGGGGTGACCTTGGGTTAGTTGCCATCTCTTAGCCTAACCTACCTCACAGAGTTGTTGTGAGAATGAAGTAGAGAAGAGGAGAACCATGTACACCTTGAGTTCCTTGGAAAACAAAGGTGGCACATAAATGTAATAATTAATAAAAACATCTGGAAGGCCACAGGATGCTCATCCCTGACCCAAACCCTTGAATAACAGGAACCATCTTGCTACAAAACAAGCAGTGCTCAGAGAACAGGTCAGCTTGAAAAGAGTGTGCCCTGTACAGGATGCAACCCCCCACTTTTGCACAGCACACAGCATTGTTTGCTTCTCCCGTCTTTCACATCCACATTGAACTTTTTATCCACTTGTCTGGCAACGTCTCCCTTTGGAGAAGATCTTAATCCAAAGCCTTGCTTTATCCAATCGACTGAACTACCTGCCTGACTTAAAAATAGCAAGAAAGCTTCTTAAGAATGAATGTTATCGTCCTGCAGGTTCATTCCAAGAATCAGGGAGAGCGGCTTCCGCCTTCCAGAGCTCCACTCCCCAATTCAGTGGGGCACTTCCTTGAGATCTGAGGGGAGCTCCCATCGCATAAAGCAGGCATGAGGAAACTGTGGAGGAGGAGACTGGACTCCTAATCCCTGGCCATTATGGAGCTATTCACACCACGTAGGTCTCAAAGCAGTGTACAATAATTAAAAAAAACACATACAATATACATCATTTAAAACCTCAAGAATATAAAACCTCACAAACTAAAACAAAATGTAAAACATTTGAGGTGCATTCAGGGTGCGAAGACCTCCTGAAACTGGGTGGGGGCAGCACCTAGTTAGGTAAGTCAGCACACTTTGATAACCCATCATCAGGTCAAGAGGAGGCATCTTCGTTCTCATGGTCTTGCACTGCTTCAGGCTGCAGGAAAGGGCTCTGATGCTCCTTTACAAAATACACTCCTACCCAAAAGTCCTTTTCTATGTGGAAGGAATTTGCTTTCTATGGATCAGCATTCAGTCATGTGAGCTGTCATTGGCTGTCTGAAGGAGCACAGCTCATGGATTTCTCCCCTCAACCACTTACTTAGTTGATTAAAAGCAACTAAACTGCTTAATATTCTAAAATTGCTGAGCAGAAGGAAAAACAAAGTGCAACTGTTTCATTAAAACAAGCTTCAACATATCTGTAAACTACTGCAAAACTGAGCTGTAGAGAACACATATGAACAAAATAAGAACCTGCTGGATCAGGCCAACCCTGTTCTCACCGTTGCCAAGCTGTGGGAAACCAGCAAGCAGGATCTGAACACCAGAGCCCTCTTCCCTCCTGTGGTTTCCAGCAGCTGGGATTCAGAAGCCTTGCTGCCCCCAACTGTGGAGGCAGAGAGCAAAGAGGTTTATTACAGCACAACCTTATTATGAGGCATCCTGTCTTTGCTGACTCTGGGAATGGATGATATTGAAAAAGGCAGGTATAATAGATTTGGAAGGACATGACAACAGATTTGGATGGCATGCATACTTACGGTATGAGAAAGCTAAGGTGCATAAAGGTTTTCAGAATCATCTAATAAGAAAATCAATCTTTCTGGTATGGGAAAAAGCAAAAAACACCTTGGTGGCTTTCCCCTTTAGAAGTAATATCTTTGAAAAAAACAAATATGAGAATTAATTGGCTGACATATAGGGAGCTGGTGAAACTAAAAGATTATGATGAGATAAGGGATTTAATAATGGACTGGTTACAGTTTCACCAATTAAATGATATATTTAAGATAGATAAAAAGAAAGGTTTTAGTTGTGAATTATCAAGATTTCAAAAAGATTTGTTAGAAAATAATGTTAAATCATTATGTAAAATGTATAGCTTGGTTATTAGACCGGCCCACAAAAGATGAACAAGTCAAGTTAGCAAAGTATTTGGGACATACTATTCAGATGGCAGATTGGGAAAGGTTATGGAAATCAGATTTGAAATTTACGGCATGTTGTACACTGAAAGAAAATTATATGAAAATGATGTACCAGTGGTATCTGACTCCTACTAAGTTAGCAAAAATGTATAGGACAAGTTCAAATATCTGCTGGAAATGTAAAGAAAAACAAGGTACCTTTTATTATATGTGGTGGACTTGTAAGGTAATAAAAGCATTCTGGGAGATGATATATAATGAAATAAAAAATGCTTAAAATAACTTTTGTTAAGAAAGCAGAAGCCTTTTTATCAGGAATTACAGATACTAAATATCAAAGGAGCAGAAAATACTATTTATATATGGAACAACGGCCACCCGGATGTTATTATCCCAGAACTGGAAAGAAGACAAAGTCCCTACCAGAGAAGAATGGGAAACCAAGCTGATGGACTATGCCGAGATGGCAAAGCTGACTGGAAAACTCAGAAATCAAGAGGATAAAAACTTTATAAAAGAATGGGGGGAAATTGTAAGTTATTTAGGAGACCACTGTAAGCAGATGGAAACAAGAGCAAGATTTTGACTCACTTGTAGTGTAAAAATTATTATGGACAATATGGTTTGATACGGATGAATATGCAGTTGTAATGTTAAAAATGAGACCCCCCATGGAGGAGATGGGGGGAAGTCTTGAGATTTGGAGAATCTCTTTATATAGATATGTTTTTACTAGTTTGTGTTCATTTATAGTTTGTATTTGTAAAACCAATAAAAATGATTTCATAAAAAAACCCCAAACCAAAACATGTTTTAACTGGCATGCCTCTGCCCTGCCAAACCAAACCAAGCTCTGATACAGGGTATAAGATTCCCCGTCTGGGCATAGCTCCCAGCTAAGGCACTCCACAGCCCAGAGGTTCAGCAGGAAGCTTTCACTTACATACAGCTCACATCGTCTTAAGACAGAAGACTGCAACCTTGCAAAATTTGCTTCCAACTGTCAGAATGCTAGACATGGCAGATGGGGAAAAGCTCATTAATGGGTGGGTTCTCCTGCATTCTCTATGGATCACATTCATGTCATACATTTAAAGCATGGTGATACCACCTTCCCCTCCCAAAAGAGTCTGGGAGCTGTGGTTTTTAAAGGGTGCTGTGAGTTGTTAGGAGAGCCCAGCTGCCCTCTCAGAACTACGATTTCCAGAGTAACTTACCAAACAATCCCTCTTCACAGGGAGCGCTGGAAAGTACAGTGATGTCAATGGCATCATTGTGCTTTAAATGTATGTTGTGAACGTGGCCATAGTCACATTGCACACAGACGTGCGCAGTCCTGTGGGATCTCCATCACCAGTGAGGGCCAGAACACCCAGCCAGAATGAAGGCATGAACTCCAGGATGGTGTCTAGATTTGCTTCTGGCCTTCTGCCTTCAAAAATCAAGCCTATACCTTCCTGCATGCTGAGGTCCAAAAGTAGAGCAGGGGTGGGTGCAATTGGCCGGCAACGCCATCATCCCTGACCACTGCTGATCAGGGCTGGTCTTCTAACAATATTTGGAGGGCCACGGGTTCTCGGCTCAGAACACAACACATTCTAATAGCTCGTAAGGATTAGTGGCAATATAGAAGTAGCCGTTTATATATGACAAATGGTGGAGCTCACGCTTTGCATGCAGGTCTCCAACCTCAGTCTCAGGGTCAAAATAGATCTGAAGGATCTGGGGACTGGAAAAGGCAACAGGCCAACGCCCTAAAGATTTGCTGCCACTAACAGTAGACAGTACAGTACCTTGGTTTACAACTATAATCCGTTCCGGAGGTCCGGTTGTAAACCAAAACAGGTTGTAACCCAAGGCACACTTTCACCAATGGGGCCTCCCAAAAGAAATTGGTTGTAATAAAAATAAAAATGGGTTGTAATCCAAAAAAAAGGGACACACACTTCCGGGTTTGATGTGGTTGTAATCCAAAGTGGTTGCAAACCAAGGTACCACTGTACTGCAGAAGATGGAACAGAGGTCTGACTCTGTACATACAGTCCTTCAATGGCTGCGCACATTTCTCTCTGGTCGGGGACAGAGGGTGGCACTTGGGGGGAACTGTCGTCGTGCCACTCCTTGGTGTGTGGAGTGCCGCAGGGTGCGATACTCTCCCCAATGCTTTAAACATCTTTATGCGCCCCCTCGCCCAGCTTGTCCGGAGTTTTGGGCTGGGTTGCCATCAGTATGCTGATGACACCCAACTCTTATCTGTTGATGGATGGCCACCCTGACTCGGCCCCAGACACACTGATCAGATGTTTGGAAGCTGTGGCTGGATGGTTACGTGGGAGCCGGTTGAAGTTAAATCCTTCGAAGACAGAGGTCCTTTGGCTGGGTTGGGACGATATGGGATGGGGGGGGCAACTCCCATCTCTTGCGGGGGTGCAATTAATGTCAGCGCCATCCGTTAAGAGTTTGGGTGTAATCGTCGACACTTCCCTTTCCATGGAGGCGCAGATTGCAGCTATAACAAAGGCGGCATTTTTTCATCTCCAACAAGCTAAGCAGTTGGCTCCTTACCTCTCTCGCCCTGATCTAGCCACTGTGATCCACGCGACGGTCACCTCCAGACTGGATTATTGTAACTCACTCTACGTGGGGCTGCCCTTGAGACTGACCCAGAAACTCCAGCGGGTGCAGAATGCAGCAGCGAGACTCCTTATGGGGTCCTCGCCATGGGATCACATTCACCCGGTGCTATACCAACTGCACTGGCTCCTGGTGGAGTACAAGGTCAGGTTAAAGGTGCTGGTTTTAACCTCCAAAGCCCTATACAGCCTAGGACCCTCGTACCTATGGGACCACCTCTCCTGGTATGTCCCACGGAGGACCTTACGGTCTTCAAACAAAAACATCTTGGAGGTCCTGGGCCACAGGGAAGTTAGACTGGCCTCAACCAGAGCCAGGGCTTTTTCAGCTGTGGCCCCGATCTGGTGGAATGTTCTGTCACAATAGACTAGGGCCCTGAGGGACTTGACATCTTTCCACAGGGCCTGCAAGACAGAGTTGTTCCACCAGGCCTTTGGCCAAAGCACAGTCTGACCCCCTCCTTTGGTAATCCTCATAGAACTCTAGCCCAATGGTTGCCATTAATTTGACTCTGAATTGATGTTAGAATGAATTGATTTTAGAATGTATTTCAATTAATTGATTGTGATTTTATGTGAACTGTGTTATTTTTACTGTTGTTAGTTGCTCTGAGCCCGGCTTCAGCTGGGGAGGGCAGGATATAAATAAAAAAATATTATTATTATATAGGAGCTTAATATGTACTTAATAAAGAATGAATATGGGGGGGGGAGAGAAATGAATATGGCTGGCTAAATTCCTCAATCCTTTTAAATGTGTGGGTGGGAGGGGTCGTTATTGTGTGTGTGTGTGTGTGTGTGTGTGGTGTTTTTATCTTGTATTTTTATGCTGTGAACCCCCAAGATCTCTGCATGAAGGGTGGTGTACAAACTGGATAAATAAATAAAATGTAATTAAATGGCAGCTGCCTTTCCCCAAATAAACAAAGTCATCAATCCTTCAGAGACGACTCTCAAGTTTTTTCTATTACAATGCAATTTGTTTTACCGTGCTTCTCATTTAACTTAATATCCATCCTAACAGGGTAATAATGATCAGGTACTGAAAAATATTTCTAGGCTCCAAAGGCAGCACCTGGGTCATCCCCATCCCTTCCAGGACTGGTTATTCTGGTTCCCATTTTAGAGACAGGATAGCCAAGGCCAAGGGATTAGTGTCACCAATGTCACAAAGTCAGAGAAGCTGGGATTTGAACTTGTGCTCCTTCAAGTCCCAAATCTCTTTGGTTTAAACCAGTTCATCATCAATGCTTTCAGAACCATGTTCAGAAATTCACTGGGGGTAAAAGAAAGAAAATGAATATGATTCTCATGAAGGTGATAATGAGAGGGTGACAGTTGCCCTGACAACTACTTACAGAAGTACAAAAAGAAAGTAGCCAAAATCCCATCACGACATGCTGTACCCTGACATGACCTGACAATTATATGAGACACACGGTTTTCTCCATGCTGCCTGCCTACAAGAGACGATTGTGATGCTGGACAAAGGGGAAGAATGTATTCAAAAAGGCATCAGGAAAATACATGGATTGCAAACCACAAACAGGCTGCATGCAACTGCATTTCTACATGCAGGGCGAAGAAGTCATGCTTAGAGTGGCCTTGAGTTCAACAGGTGCCAAGTGCTGAAATTCCTTTCTTGTCTTAAAACTGCTACTTGGTAGTACAAAGCTGATAACAATTTAATGCCGAAACCAAGCTATTTTTAAACATCAACATATCCATATTTTTGTAGAAGGTTGGATCCTAAATATTAGGTGCCCTGGTGGCTCTTTAAAGCCTAACAGCCAGTGAGATGCAGCAGTCTGAGTGTCAAACCAGAACCTGGCATACTAGGGTTCAAATCCCCATTCTGCCCAAGAGGTGATCTTGGGCCAGCCAGCATCTCTCAACCAGACCTACACCTCACAGGGCTGTTGCAAGGACAAAATGAGGAGAGGGAGACTCACACACAGCACCTATAACTTCTTGGAAGAAAGATGCAATACATAGTGGTACCTCGGGTTAAGCACTTAATTCGTTCCGGAGGTCCGTTCTTAATCTGAATCTGTTCTTAACCTTAAGCACCACTTTAGCTAATAGGGCCTCCTGCCGCCACCACACGATTTCTGTTCTCATCCTGAAGCAAAGTTCTTAACCTGAGGTACTATTTCTGGGTTAGCGGAGTCTGTAACCTGAAGCGTATGTAACCCGAGGTACCACTGTAAATGCAGTAATAAACAAAATAATTGTCTCCCCCTCCCCGCACACAAATTATCATACTGCCTTTAGTCTGAAGTATATGTTACAGTGCTGTTAATGGTTACAGGGATAGGCTAGGAGCTCTTTGGGCATCAATGGGCCAGTTGCTATCTCTTCGCCTACGTCCCAGGGTTGCAAAGAATTAACATGTCACTCTGAGCTGTTGGGGTAAGGTGGATAACTCTAACTAAGGACTGTAATATCCCAAGAACCGCCTCTCTCCATATTAATAGCATCCGAGTCCCTTCTTCAGATGATGATAATAATAATAATAACCACCACCACCAACTACAATTTAAAAAACCACAGATTAGCTACAACTTGTCACATTTATACTCACAACAAGGGCAACTGGTAAGTATTACAACTAGAAAAAGCACTTAAAAGAATTCAAGTGACCTTTAGCACCCGGGGGAAGAACTGTAGGGACACTAGGTTGATGTTTTTCTCCGGTTGGGGCAGCGAGGCGGAAATAAATCCAGTGTGGATCGTCCCGCGAGGCCAGTTTGCAAATAACCCTCCTCTGGCTGCTCGGAAAGTGTAGGTGGCCAAGAGTCCCCCAGGCCCCCTTCAAGTTGTGGCCCCGCCGCGCAAAAGCGAGCCAAGAGGCAGCGGGTTGCAAACGCAGCCCCGGCGAGCAGGGGGGGGGGGCGCGGGAGAGCGGGGCTCCCGGAGCGGACCCTTCCCGAGGCGGGCTTCCCCTGCGGGCTTCCCGAGGCTGCGCGGCCGCGCGCGGCTCTTACCGGAGAGCCCTCCGGCGGCGGCGGTGTAAGGCTGCCGCAGGCTGGGCGCCAGGTTCCACACCAGGAAGACCGACAGCCCCGACACGCTCCCGGCCGCCGAGTAGGCCAGGCGGATGCCCAGCTTCCGCGTCACCGCCATCGCCTCGCCAGCCGCGCCAGGGAGCCAGGCCAGCGAGAGCGCCGGAGCCCGTCCCAGGCCGCCTGCCTGCCGCTGCCGCCCCGGCTCCGCCTCCCTCCCTCGCCTCCCCGCCGGAGACGCCCCCTTCGGCAGCGGCGCCCAGCGGCCGGGGGGAGGCTCGGCTTGGCGGCCAGGCGCGCCGCGAACTTGCCCGGAGTCCGGGTCGGGGGGGGGGGGCGGACGCCCTGCGAAAGGCCGCGGGGCTTGGAAGGGGGACTCTCCTTCCTCGGAGGTTTTGAGCAGAGGCTGGAGGCTCAACTGTCGTGGACGCCTTAGCTGAGATTGCAGGGGGTTGGACTGGATGACCCTCGGGACAAAATGAAGGGGTCGCCTTCGAACTACAAAATTAAAGACAAAAACCAACATCAGATAAGAGGCAGTGTGAGAAGCGTCTACTGTGCCCCCCCGCTCCCCCCCATATGTATCCATGCTCCAGCAGCTTCAACCAGCATGGCAAAATGATAAGGGACTTGTTGCCTAACAAAGTCTGGAGTCACGGGATCCCTGTTCCTATCAGATAAAGCCCCTCAGGGGAGCTTGGCGAAGAAGCTGGTTACATCAGATGGATTCACAGTGAGTCAAAAAAACTGCTCAGAAATGGTTTGTTGGTGGCTTCTCAGCAGATTTGAGGGCGTGTCCAGAAGGGTTGCCAGTGGTGGGTTAAACCTTGTGGAAGCCCCATGGCTATAGTGGGAGAATATTGAACTAAGAAAGCTTGCTTGTAATTTTATTTTGCTGTAAACAAAAATTGCCCTTTTCCCTTATGGGGCACACAAGAGCCCTTATAGAGTCCTTACATAGGTTCCCTATTGGTAGGAGAGAATAACAGAGGCCAACCAGAGAATATTGAGAAGCAAAGCAGCTAGTAAGCTTGATCTTTATTGATCTGTTGCAACCGGGTGCTCCCCTCACACGCAGGAGAGGAAGAGGACCCACAAAAATGCTGTGCCAGGGCTTATAAAGACTTTTGAAATTCCCATCCTGTAGATCAAGACCACCCCCAGAAACATCATACATACATCACAGAAGGGGTGTAACCTAAGACCACCCCTCAGGTATATCACACCTTCACACAAAAAAAGCTGTCTAAAACAGAACATTTGCATGTTGTTTTTCTCCTGTCACTGTTTATCTCCTGTCTGGCAGGTTATTTGATTGGATTTCCTGGGTAGCCTGGCCATTCTTTTGTAATGATAAATACTTAGTTCCTGGGCCAGGTCACACCCTATTCAAACACAGACATACCCTTAAGAAAGGATTTGTGAAGGAAAAGACAATGGGGAAGCTTTTCCACTTTGACCTTGCAGAGAAAACATTTGGTCAGTTTAGGAACCAAAATGGTTCCAGGTTGGTCTTCCTGTGCTGATCTATGTATGTGTGGTTATGAACATTACCATATATCTAAGACCATAAAATTCCTATCACACTTTCAAGATCAAATCCTTTTATTTTGATCCATTGTCGCCTAAAAAGTGCCTACTCTGCCTATTTGGTAATCGGGCACTGAGGGTTGTGTCCTGGAATCAGTCAGCACCTCTATACATTTTGTCATCAATTTTCAGATGAAAGCCTCATGGGAATCATTCTGAATTTGTGGATGGCGCAAACTGAGAGGGGTAGCTAGCACTTCAGAAGACTGGAATAAATTTCAGATTGATTTTGATAAGAGCTGAAACAAAGAAAAGGAAATTCAACAGATGCAAAGTGTTGCATCTTGGCAAAAATGACCCAGTGCTTGACAGTGGTACGTATGAAAGGGGACTTGGGGATTGTAGTTGATCATAAGCTGAACATGAGGCAGCAGCGTGATGCAGTTGCAAAAAAGGCTAATGCACTCTTTAACGCTGAATCAGAACAAATGGCAAATTGGGTTTTCTGAGGGTTGCTCTTTGCTCTGATTCTGTGATAAAGAGTGTTGGACTGATACTTGTTTTATCGCTAAAGAGTGTTTATTTTCTGGGAGAGGAGTGGGGAAGACTGCGTGGACTGGGGCAACCAAATCAGATGGGTGGGGTACAAATAATAAACCATTATTATTATTATTATTATTAAGATTATGGGGGGGGCATCTTTAAAGTTAAATGTTACAAATATTACGCCTGAATGTATCCTTTCAACTTGACAGCTCAGGGAAGTTTAAAAATAATATAAAATCATCTCCTTTGCCAGATTCTTCCATTCCAAAGCTATTTTCCCCTTGAAAAAGGACTCCAGGAAGTTCCCAGGGGTGACAGTTGCTGGGCTCATTGTTAGCCAGGGGAAGCCAAATCTCATCACCTGACTCGCCTCAGGCTCCAGACATGCAAAGGAAGTTCTATTGTACTTTTGGGTGGTGGGTACTTAGGACATATTGTCTATGCTAATCTTATACCTGAGTCTTTCCCTGCCATGTCTGCTTATGCTAATCTTGTACCAAGGACTTGTCTGGACATGTTTGCCAAGGTTAACCCCTCCCCTTTTGTGACATGTCAGTGATGTAGCAATGATGTAGCAATGATGCTGTACAAACTGTATTCTGGGATATGGTGGGAAAGTTTTAAAAGTCTTTGTCACCCCATCCTCAGGGTTCAAATTTCTTCTTTGAACCTATTGAGCAATAAACTTTGGTCTACAGCTATTTGCTCCGGTTGGCTGGACTCCTTCCTTTATTCCGCAGGGACCCGCGGGCTCTGCCCGACAAGCTGGGTGACTGAGCAGCTTCACACCTAGATTTTTCTGTAACATTATTATTATTATTATTAAGCACAGGTCAAGCAGAAAACTTCTTGGGCCCTTGCTTTCTAAGCACAGCACAAGGGGAAGTGTGGGGGAGCCCATAATTATCCATAATATGCAGATAAAAGCTACAGATTTTAAAAACAAGTATGCATAACTACATTATATGTCAAGAAAGAAAAGTTGCTGAACTAAAGTAGCATTTCCTTATCATCAAACACATATCCTGCCTTATAATTTCAGTTTTGTCATCAATGGGGTATAAATAATAAATTATTTAATAATTTATAATTTATTTAATAATAAGATGGGCGGGGTATAAATAATATATTATTATTATTATTATTATTATTATTATTATTATTATTATTATTATTGTGCAGGATTTGCTTGTGCTTAGGGAAAGGTACTTTGTACATTCTCAGAGATACTTATCTTCAGTGTATTTGCCTTTCACCCTGCTCCTGCTCTGGTCACTGACTCAAATGACACCACTGAGCTTGGAAAACAGGTTTTTATTGCTTCCTCCGAACTCCTCAGCACATGGCAGCATTGACTGTCTTGGGTATGTGCAACATACCTAAACTTACCACATATTAGGTTACACAACTGGGTGTTGCCTGGGCATGAGGAGTTGTGGGTGCCAGCAGGGCGTAGTGTGTGGGGTGCCAGAGGGACCGTGGCCCTGGGCATGGATTTTTGAGGGGGCAAGAAGCAGACCCCCCCCAGCATGGCCCACTTCTCCTCTCCCGGCATTGGAGGAACCAGCGCTCATGTAGAGGATCAGCTGAACATTCCCAAGTGTCAGCACTTGACCTGAAACTTTAAAGAGATTTAAATTTCAACATCACCATTCACAAGATTATTCAAAATTATTTGTGTGCTGAAGCATTTTCCTTTGTATTTCTTTCTTTTTTCTTTTTATTAAATATTTTCTTCTTTTACAGAAGTATGTGTAATGTCTCTCGTATTTTTTCCATGTAACATATTTACAAATCAGTTTCATTTGTGGAGACATTGGGGGGGGAGATGGGGGGGTCGGGTGGCGATGTTTCTATTTTGCTTAATGTATGTAGGGTTTGGTGTCAGCGTTGCTTGTGGTGTTCATTTGTGTTCCTTTGGTGGTGAGAGAGGTGGGGGTTGGCCTAGGGTGTGATTGTTTGCTTGTGGTTGGCTGTGGTGGTCTTTGTTTTCGTGTGTGAGGGGGGTGGGTGGGTGTTTTGGATCAGGTTAGCCATATTGATTTGTATGCTGTTGGTGGATTCTTGTCATTGTCTTGTTGGGCTGTGTATGTGATAAAGGGGAGCCATACCAGGGTGAAGAAGAATTCTTCTATTTGTCCCCGTGTCAGTTTCAGTTTATTGGTTAATTTTTCTAGTAGGGCTGTTTCCCATACTATTTGGTACCATTGGTCCATGCTTACTCCTGACAGGTCTCTCCAGTATCTGGTTATGGTGTTTCTGGTTGCTGAAAGTAGGTGGGTTATGAGTTCTTTGTGATTTTCCTTTGTATTTGATAAAGATGATCAAAGATTATTGTATTACTTATTATTACAATTTAAATAAATTTAGCAGTTTCAGGTTTTGTGCTTTTCATTTTTTCTACATCCATTTTAGCCTTGCCTAGGGTGCAAAATAGTCTGGCACAGGCACTGAACCCCACACTATGGCTATGTCTTTCCCAACGCTTCTTAGGCTTTGCGAGTGCAGACGTGGCAATCCGAATGAGTAGGGGGTTGGCATGAGAATCACTTACCTCATACACACTTTGACAAAGTCTGAGAATCTGCAGCCTAAAGACACCTCTCTGCTCCGTTCCCAATGGAGGAGACAGAGATCTGGCACAGTTCCGTCTTGAGAAAAAATGTGTCCCCTCGGTATTGACCACTGAGAAGAGTACCAATGGCTCTCATGAGAAAGCTGGCCCCAGGGCTATGAAAATAATCTGCTTTGACATATAGTGAACATTAAAAATGTGAATTCACTGTTTTTCCCACAGTAGCTGGGGTTGACCTATGTTGTTCCCAGTCAAGTATTTTATGTTGACACTGATTTATGAAAGTGCCCATGAGAAAACGAAAGCTGGTTATTGAAATAAAAAAAAGTAGGGGTGGCGAGGAGAGTGACAGAAATTAAGAGATTTTGAAGCCAGCTCAACAATTGCGTTATGCCAAAAAACATGACACTGGCTGGGTTCACACATAATGCTAAGTCATGGTTCACACGAGCAGTGACAGATGTGAGGTGGTGTGGGTGCCCTGGCACATGGCTCAGAGCTGAGGGGACGCAAAATTGAGAAGATCCATGATTGAGGCGATTCATTTGAGGGTGCCAAATTTTGGCCTCATACAGGCAAAATATTATGAAAGATTACCCCTGACATAAACCCAGGTTTGCATTATAAACTGGCAACAAACCTTGACTTATGAGCATGGTCTGTTCATAGCCAATAAACTACGGGTAAAATGCTGGACTGCAGGTACAGATGATCGGATGAAACCATGACCCAAAGTTTTGCATTATGTGTGAATGAGGCCACTGAGTTAGTTTTGTCTTGTTCAACTGAAAATGACTAAATTACTACAGCTTAGTATGAGCAGGGCTCCTAAATAGGTTTGGATTTGAAAGTGTTTTTACACATGAAACTGTTTATATACTTGTTTGTGTATATTGAATTTTGTTACATATACAGTATAATTATTTTGTATTGTTTTTATAGTTCCTTTTGCTGTGAGATTATGTGAAGCAATTCATAAATGGAACCAAATAAATTAACTAATTAGCCTTCAAGAGACAACACATGCGACACAAGTTGTGTAGGATTGCCCTTGGCAAATCTTGAAATAACGCTTCCCTCCCCCATTCCAATTAGTTACGATCTTACTGGAGTCCAGATCACACAGCAGCGTGCTTGCAAGTAGCAAGTAGGGAAGCAGGCTGCCTGATGAGGCCCCCTTTGTACAATTCACATGTGAGAAGGATGTTCAATTACACACACATCTGAAATCTGGCAAAATATCAACATTCATGTTTGGATAGTGGAACCTTTTCTAAATGTTGAGTTTGAAATTCTGTTTAAAAAATGCCCAAATCTTCTTCATGATTTTTAAGGGTTTGAATGTTATATAAAAGGTAAAGGTACCCCTGACCATTAGGTCCAGTCGTGGACGACTCTGGGGTTGCAGCGCTCATCTCACTTTATTGGCCAAGGGAGCTGGCATACAGTTTCTGGGTCATGTGGCCAGCATGACGAAGCTGCTTCTGGCGAGCCAGAGCAGCGCACAGAAACACCATTTAACTTCCCGCCGGAGTGATACCTATTTATCTACTTGCACTTTGACGTGTTTGCGTTATATAAAGGTAAAAGGTAAAGGGAACCCTGACCATTAGGTCCAGTCGTGACCGACTCTGGGGTTGCAGCGCTCATCTCGCTTTACTGGCCGATGGAGCCGGCGTTTGTCCCCAGACAGCTTCTGGGTCATGTGGCCAGCATGACTAAGCCACTTCTCGCGAACCAGAGCAGTGCACGGAAATGCCGTTTACCTTCCCGCTGGAGCGGTACCTATTTATCTACTTGCACTTTGATGTGCTTTCGAACTGCTAGGTTGGCAGGAGCTGGGACTGAGCAACGGGAGCTCACCACGTCGCGGGGATTCGAACCACTGACCTTCTGATCAGCAAGTCTTAGGCTCTGTGGTTTAACCCACAGTGCCACCCTTTCGTTATATAGCAGTTTGCAAATGCAATAATTCCAGCCCACAATTAAAAAAACAACAATCATTCTATGTCCTTCACATCAGCCTGTTGCACACACCCTAATTTCCTAACAGTGAGAGATTTCAGGTTTGCAAGACATTGGTTTCCTTGAAATGAAGATCAACAGAGCTGATGGTGTGATGTCTTTGTGATCAATGTTTGTATTTGCACATACATACAGACTGAGCACAAGTTGGAAGGGCTCACAGCACTAACATTCCAACAGATCTTGCTCCCCATTAGGTTTCTATCCCCTGCTCCACCCCCCCAAGCTGTGTTTGTTCCCAGCCAAGCCAAGGCTGGACCCAGGTCTATTGTCCTCTTCAAGCAGAGGAGGGGAAAGGCCTCCCTACTGAAACCCACTGATGAAGGTAGGATCAATAGGATGCTGACTGAGTCATTACTGTGCTACTTACTTACTGTGTAAGTGGTATGAGAGTTGCATTTAGCTTGGTGCAAGTCGTATGGGAATGCTACCTTTGCAGTTCAGGGAGTTGGTGCCAACCATTAAAGGATAATGCCAGCTCACATGTTCCATTTGTTCATGTGATGGGCAGCCCAGGGACAGCCAGGAAATATAATATCTGAATCAGCCTTTTGATTCTCATTAGCAAGCATGGGGCTTTAGAGGTAAGAGGAACTGAAACTGCAAGCAATGGCTTAAGGGGGGGGCATGTTGAGACAAATCAGCATTTTGTAGGGGTGAAATAAATATACACACATGTCAAGTGTGCCAAAATTTAAAACTGTTAAAACTGCTTACTCATTCCTTCCCAACCCTTCCACCAGATATCAATGCAGGAAGTTACTACTACTACTACTACTACTACTACTACTACTAATTTATTATTTTTACCCTGCCCATCTGGCTGGGTTTCCCCAGCCACTCTGGGCAGCTCCCAACCGAATATTAAAAACACAATACAGCATTAAACATTAAAAACTTCCCTAAACAGGGCTGCATTCAAATGTCTTTTAAAAGTAAGATAGTTGTTTATTTCCTTGACATCTGATGGGAGGGCGTTCCACAGGGCAGGCGCTACTACCAAGAAGGCCCTCTGCCTGGTTCCCTGTAACCTCACTTCTCACAGTGAGGGAACCACCAAAAGACCCTCGGAGCTGGACCTCAGTGTCTGGGCTGAACGGTGGGGGTGGAGATGCTCCTTCAGGTATACAGGACTGAGGCTGTTTAGGGCTTTAAAAGTCAGCACCAACACTTTGAATTGTGGATGGAAACGTACTGGGAGCCAATGTAGGTCTTTCAAGACCGTTATGTGGTCTCGACGGCTGCCCCCAGTCACCAGTCTAGCTGCCACATTCTGGATTAATTGCAGTTTCTGAGTCAGCTTCAAAGATAGCCCCACACAGAGTGCATTGCAGTAGTCCAAGTGGGAGATAATCAGAGCAGGCACCACTCTGGCAAGATGGTCCACAGGCAGGGAGGGTCTCAGCCTACGTAGCAGATGGAGCTGGTAGACAGCTGCCCTGGACACAGAATTGACCTGTGCCTCCATGGACAGCTGTGAGTCCAAAATGACTCCCAGGCTGTGCACCTGGCAGGCACAGTTACCCCATTCAGGACCAGGGAGTCCTCCACACCAGCCCACCCCTGTCCCCCAAGAAGAGTACTTCTGTCTTGTCAGGATTCAATCTCAATCCGTTAGCCGCCTTCCACCCTCCAACTGCCTCCAGACACTCACACAGGACCTTCACTGCCCTCACTGGTTCCGATTTAAAAGAGAAGTAGAGCTGGGTATCATCCGCATATTGAAGAACACCCAGCCCAAACCCCCTGATGATCTCTCCCAGTGGCTTCATGTAGATGTTAAAAAGCATGGGGGAGAGGACGGAACCCTGAGGCACCCCACAAGTGAGAGCCCAGGGGTTTGAACACTCATCACCCAACACCACTTTCTGGACACGGCCCAGGAGAAAGGAGCGGAACCACTCTATAACAGTGCTCCCAGCTCCCAGCCCCCCCCCCCAGACAGTCCAGAAGGATGCCATGATTGATGGTATCAAAGGCTGCTGAGAGATCCAGCAGAACTAGGAAGCAGCATTGACCTTTGTCCCTAGCCTGCCGGAGATCATCGACCAGCACGACCAAGGCAGTTTCAGTCCCATGGTGAGGCCTGAATCCCAACTGGAAGGGATCCAAATGGTCTGCATCCTCCAGGCGTGCCTGGAGTTGTTCAGCAACCACCCGTTCAATCACTTTGCCCAAGAATGGAAGATTTGAGACTGGGCAATAGTTGGCCATATTGGCCAGGTCTAAAGATGTTTTTTAAAGAAGTGGTTTAATCTTTTTCAGTGGGTCTGGAAAGGCTCCCTCACAGAGGGAAGCATTCACCACCCCACAGAGCCCATCGCCCAGCCCTTCCTGGCTTATTTTTATGAGCCAGGACGGACAAGAATCAAGAAGACAGGTGGCTGGTTTCACTTGTCCAAGCAGCCTGTCCGCATCCTCAGAGGTAACAGATTGGAATTGATCCCCTATAACATGACTAGACAGGACTCCAGCACTCTCCCACCCCGGCCCTGTTCCCATGGTGGAGTCTACCTCCTTCCAAATCTGAGTGACTTTATCTGCAAAAAAGGAGATCTTGGCAGGCCCCAGTGACAAAGGGGGTTCCAATAGAGTGCAAACCATCTGCTGTTTTCTGCAGATGTAATAGATGTAGTGAAGAAGGTCCTCTTTGCCTTTGCTATTGTTACTTGGTAGGCTTGACGTTGAGCTCTAACCCGTGTCCGCTTTGATTCAGAATGCGTTTTCCACCACCTGCGCTCTAGCAGTCTCAACGATTGTTTCATCACCCTCATCTCCAGGGAAAACCATGGGGCTATCCGGGCTCCATGCAATCAGAGAGGGTACTTCGGCGCCAGGCAGTTGAGAGCCCTGGTTAACTCAGCATTCCAGCGGGCCACAGGGAATCAACTGAAAGGCCATCAACATGGGACAAAACATCCCCTACTACTCTCTGGAAACCATTTGGATCCATTAGGTGGCAGGGGCGGACCATCCGAATTGGTCCCACCTTCCTGCAGAGAGGAAGGGTCATGGAGAAGTCCAGTTGATCCGAAGTGATCTGACCATGGTACTTCTTTTGTTTCACCAACATCCGTAGAGGTAAACACCAGGTCTAAGGCGTGTCCGCGGCTATGAGTTGGGCCAAACATTCAGGGACAGCCCCATGGAGGCCATGCTTTCCACGAAGTCCTGAGCGGCCCCTTGTAAGGTTGTTTTGGCATGGATGTTAAAATCCCCTAGGACAACCAAACTAGGTGTCTCCAGAAGCACATCTGCCATGACCTGAAGCAGCTTGGGCGGGGAATCCTTGGTGCAGCAGGGAGGTTGGTACACCAAAAGGAACCCTGTACTGCCCCTATTGCCCAACTTCCAGAACATGCACTCAGAAAACTGGGTCTTCCCAATAGGACGCCTGGTGCAAACTAGTGACTTCATAAAAATCACTGCAACCCCCCCTCCCCACCCACATGACCTGGGTTGCTGTGCGTAAGAGAAACCTGGTGGACAAGCAGCGGCAAGGACAGGCCCATCTGCTTCATCCAACCAGGTCTCTGTCACACATGCCAGGTCAAATCCTCCATCCACAATCAGGTCGTGGATGGCAGTGGTTTTATTCATCATTGACCTGGCATTGCACAGCAGCATCTTCAGGTCATGTGGGTTTCACTTGCTGATTTCAGTATCCTTCCAGTCAGGACCAGACCTGGAGGCAGGGATAGTCTAAACCTGCCTCCTTAGTAATGACATGGTCTAGTCTTTGTGTAACTCCTCCTCCTGCCCATGATCGCTGAGACTGGATGTCCCAGTGCTTCTGCCCCTGTGGAACCTGCCCCAGCCATTCTATTGGCTGAAGCCCACTCCCCGGCAGCCCTGACCCTCTCCCCTTTAAAAGCCAAATACATGATGATGTAGTGCCAATAGAAGAAATAGAGGAATATATAAAGAAAAATAAATTAATAGAGATAGCAGAAGAAGACCATAAATTATTAAATGAACCAATATCAACCATAGAAATTAAGGAATCAATTCAAAAATTAAAAATAGGGAAATCCCCAGGTCCAGATGGCATACCAGCAGAATACTACAAAGAAATGTTAAATGAATTAATTGACCCACTAAAAGAAGTAATAGAGGAAGCAGTAGAGAAGGGGAATATTCCAGACTCTTGGACTCAAGGGTATATAACGCTCCTGCCAAAACAAGGTACGGATTTGGAATCGGTCTCAAATTATAGACCCATTTCATTGTTAAATTCCGATTATAAAATTTACGCAGGATTATTGGCTAATAGGTTGAAAAAAATTATAGGAAAAATAGTACATAAAAATCATGCTGGATTTGTGGAAGGTAGACAAATAAAGGATAATATCAGAAATATAATAGACATAATGGAATATCTACAAGTAAGAAGAGACAAACAAGCAGCCCTGATTTCAATCAATGCGGAGAAGGCTTTCGACAAAATCTCATGGGAATTTATGAAAAAACTATTAAAAGAATTGTGTCTAGGTGAAAAATTCCAAAAAGGTATAAATGCAATATATAACCAACAGAAAGCAAAAATCATTATTAATGGAGAGTTTGGAGAAGAAATCAACATCTTTAAAGGTACAAGACAAGGATGCCCCCTATCCCCAATGTTATTTATAATAGTATTAGAGGTTCTATTAAAGAAAATAAGGCAGGACAACCAAATAAGAGGAATAGCAGTTGGTGAAAAAACTTACAAGTTAAGAGCCTTTGCAGACGATGTTATGATCACAACAGAAAATCCCCTACAATGTACACCTAGAATATTGGAATGCATAAACGAATATGGCAGATTAGCAGGATTCAAATTAAACTATGGGAAAACCAAAATACTAGTGAAAAATATGGAAGAAAAAAAGTGAAATTACAAGAAATTACAGGATTGGAAATTAAAAAGAAAATAAGGTATCTTGGAATAAATTTAACAACAAATACTATAGACTTAAGTAATGAGAACTATGGGAAAACATGGAATGAAATAAAAAATGACTTGCAAGTATGGGGAAAATTAAATCTTTCCTTACTAGGGAAAATATCGGTAATAAAGATGAACATATTACCAAGGATGATGTTTTTATTTCAAAGTATCCCAATACTAGGAGGAGATAAATGTTTTAATAACTGGAAAAGAGATTTGGCTAAATTCATATGG
The DNA here is from genome assembly GCF_965113315.1 of Podarcis vaucheri. Lineage (NCBI taxonomy): Eukaryota > Metazoa > Chordata > Lepidosauria > Squamata > Lacertidae > Podarcis > Podarcis vaucheri. Next base: position 2,334,155 of record NC_138760.1, read on the forward strand.
TCAGGGAAAAAGCCAAGAATAAAACACAAAATAATGATAGATAAGAAGGAGAGAGGAGGATTTGGTCTCCCAGATATGGAGTTATATCACGATGCGGTGGGTCTGACCTGGCTAAAGGAATGGATCAAATTAGATGACTCGGATGTATTGGATTTAGAGGGAGTAGAGACAAGATTTGGATGGCATGCCTATTTAATAGATGAAAAAGTGAGAGTACATAAAGGCTTCCTAGGGCATATAATCAGAAAATCTATAGATACAATATGGGAGAAATATAAAAGACTCTTAGAACCGAAAACTCCCTGGTGGGCATCGCCAGCAGAAATTGTCGCAGCGAAAAAATTAAATATGAAAGAAAATTGGGCTACCTATAAAACTGTATTAAAGGAAGGAAACGGGGAATTGGAATTAAAGGACTACACAGAAATTAAAACTCATATTAGTGATTGGTTCCAATATATTCAAATTAAGTATAGATTAGCAAAAGACAAAAAGTTAGGATTTGAAAAAGAAATATCAAAATTCGATAAATATTTAATACAAGAAAAATAAAAAAATATATCTAAATTGTATAATCTGATTTTAGAGTGGGAAACAAAGGATGAATTGGTTAAAGCATCAATGATTAAATGGGCGCAAGACATTGGGAAAAATATTATGTTTGAGCAATGGGAAAAATTGTGGAAAGAAGATATGAAATTCACCATGTGTTATATACTGAAAGAAAATTATCTTAAAATGCAACATAGATGGTATTTAACACCTGAAAGAATAGCAAAAATGAATAAAAACTGTAGCGATATCTGCTGGCGATGCAACACGGGAAAAGGTACTATGATACATATATGGTGGAATTGTTTAAACATCAAACAATTTTGGGAAGTAATATATAATGAAATGAAAAAAATGTTTAGATACTCATTTAGGAAAACACCAGAAGGTTTTCTATTGGGAATAGTACCCGGAAGCCTAAAGGAAGAAGATAAGACCTTATATTTATACGCAACAGTAGCAGCAAGGCTATTGATTGCGAAAAACTGGAAAAGTGGTATAATACCGACAAAAACAGAGTGGCTTGCCAAATTATTGGAATATTACAATATATCCAAAACAATGGAAGAAATTGGAAGGATTTCAAAAGAAAAGATAGATAGGGACTGGAAGGTGTTTAAAAGATACTTGCAAAATCATATCGAAAAATCAGAACTCCTATTAGAATAAACAAGTTCCGTTTCAAATACTGAAATATCAAATAAGATGGGAAACAATGTGTAATAGAAAAAGAAGTATGAAATTAGGGTAAAGGTGTGTGAAAGAAAGTAATAGAAGTGGAAAGAAATTGTAATTGAGTAGATTGGAAGTCAAACACAAAGGTGGGGTGAAGGGTTGGTGGATGGTGATGGGGAAAGCAACTATTTGTGGGATTGAGTGTAAGAATGTTTGAACATTTTTAAAGATTGTATGAAATGTATGTTTGTATGTTTGTATATGTGTATTAATGATAAATAATTTTTTTTAAAAAAAAAGCCAAATACAAACTATAAAAACAAAGCAAAAAACAATTATGCTCGATGGGCAGCCATGTGTTCAAGTCAGTAAGCAATTTGTTTGCATAACTAGGTCTTCATTGCAGGGTTACAGCCCCCCCCAAAAAAACAAAACAAAACACCCTCAGAAACTGGGAAAACACCCTCAGAAACAGGCTTCTTAACTCTAATTAATAAAAACATAGAATAAGTTGATTCAAAAATTCCAAATGCTGACATTTAAATTGTCAATATGAAATTTCAATTTTCAGTGACATTATCTAACAGATTCAGAAACTGGCCCTCTCCTTGAAATGTACACACTACTAGTTTTCTCTTTTTTCCTTTTAAAAAAATCATTTTAAATTTTATAAGATTTGCACATTGACATTTACCAAAATACAAACTGTACGTTTAAAGTACATTTAGAGCATATTGATAGAATCATAGAATCATAGAATCATAGAGTTGGAAGAGACCACAAGGGCCATCGAGTCCAACCCCCTGCCAAGCAGGAAACACCATCAGAGCACTCCTGACATACGGTTGTCAAGCCTCTGCTTAAAGACCTCCAAAGTAGGAGACTCCACCACACTCCTTGGCAGCAAATTCCACTGTCTCTTACTGTCAGGAAGTTCTTCCTAATGTTTAGGTGGAATCTTCTTTCTTGTAGTTTGGATCCATTGCTCCGTGTCCGCTTCTCCGGAGCAGCAGAAAACAACCTTTCTCCCTCCTCTATATGACATCCTTTTATATATTTGAACATGGCTATCATATCACCCCTTAACCTCCTCTTCTCCAGGCTAAACATGCCCAGCTCCCTTAGCCGTTCCTCATAAGGCATCGTTTCCAGGCCTTTGATATGTTGGGTAGCTCAATTGGTAGATGGGGCAGGGGACTCTTAATCTCAGGGTTGTGGGTTCGAGCCCCACATTGGGCAAAAGATTCCTGCAATGCAGAGGGTTGGACTAGATGACACTCAGGGACCCTTCCATCTACAATTCCATGATATTATTTCCTCCAAAGAATCCTGGGAACTCTCAGTTACTACAAAGCCACAGGTTCCAGGATTATGTGGGAGAAATAATGTACACGAACAGCATTGAACTCTTTCCCTTGGAGACCCTGAGATGGAGGCTACCTATCATGCCCCCCTTGCCCATTAGCAACCCAGGTGAGGCCATTACTTGGGACAGTCCCTTAATGGAGTGGCTTGTCCAAAAAATACTGGCAAAGACTGGTAATTCCACAATGCTTCCACAAGGGGTCCTCATTCATTGGCTGTTAACATCCTTCAAAAATTCCTTCTTTTGCTTCCTTTGTTCTGCCAGGTTGAGTTTCATTGTCTGCCCAGTCCTGAGAGAGGGAGACTCCTTTCTTTCATTCTACACCTTAACGTACATCAGAATCTCTACCACATCCTTCCTTAATTATATTCTGGATTTCCCCCTAACACAAAAACAGCCCAACGCCCTAGGCCACTCTTTTCTTGCAGAGAAGGAGCCCTGTCTTCTTCATCAGCCCTTCTCTGCACCTCTTCCAGCTCTAGTGTCCCCTCTTTTGAGATGGGGAATACTGGACCTCTGCACTTTATTCCAGATGTAGCTGCACCATCAAATTGTAGAACGGCGTTGCAATACTGGCAGTTTTTTTTTCAATTCTTTTCCCGAGATTCCTTGTCTTGGGCGGTATTCAATGTATCTTGAAGTCAACACTAAATATGGATTACTGCAGTGGGACTTCCTCCCTCCCTCCCTCTCCCCCCATCCATTCTAGGGGTTCCTCCCACTCTCTGCAGCGGAATAGGATTGGGTACAAGGGAAGGGGGTGTTTGCTGAAATCCCATTGTGCAAACAATAGTTGTCCTAATGGGACCAGTTACTTGAAGACTGCCTGTTAGATCCCCCCCCCCTTTTTCAATTGTTTCAAATACTGAATTAAAGTTTTCCATGAACAGTTCATTGTGATTTCATATACACACACCCTGGTTAGTCACAGCCTGTTCAGACCCATCAGTGTGCATGTGAAGTTAGGAACTTCTGTGTCAATGGGCATCACTGGCCACTCACTTTCCTCAGATCAGGGAGGTGGGGAACCATTTACAAACTTCTGGGGGCCACATGCCTGCGGTGAGCAGGGCCAGAGGCAAGGCTGGAGCAATGAATGTGAAGTTTGTTCTGTAGGATAGTTTCTACACACATCCAGGCGCGCAAGAGGCGTTCTCAGAGTTCAGGGACACATTTCAGCTGGGCTAGAAGACTTGGGGAGGGTGTGGAACTGGCCTGGAGGAGGGTGTGATGGAGGAGGGTGGGTGGCCTTCGGAGGATCCAGGATCCAAAACAGAGCCTTGGAAGGGTACATTTGGCTCCTAGGCCTGAGATTCCTTTCCATGTACACACCATGGAGTCCAATATACCCCAAACAACTGTTTTGACTGGATCAGTCTCTAAATAAGCATTGCATTAGATTCTAAAGCACATTAGTTCCATACAGCCCAGTCAAACTCCCTATTCCGTCCTATTTCTTGAGATGCTGAACATCCACTTTAAAACATTCCCACAAACATTTATAAAAAAAAACAATTGCAGGTTTCTATAGGAATTTGATTCTTCCCTTCAAGCATACGGGCAATGCCAAGACACTCAGAGCTGACAGACCAGAAATAGCCATTCTGTTGTAACTGAAGATGTTGCCAATCAGCTCTTCCAGGTAGGTAGTAAACTGCAGTATTGAAAATGACATTTCTCCCCATCCAATCCTGTTAACTAATTTTAGCAAATAAATCACACCATCAACCCATTTCTTTCAAAAAAGGATTGCCTCCTTGTCTTCAAATCTAGGTTACCCCATATAGTTAATTTCACAGGAGAGTAGGGTCCAAATGTAACTGATGAGACATTGTTTGCTCTGCCTTGCTGGTCACTTAAACTGCAGGTGGTAGTGATCCTTTTTATTGCCATCCACCCATAAAGGGATGCCAAGTACGTCATCTCTAAGTTTGCACGTATATTTGCATAAAGGGAAACTTGCCAACCATTTCTGTGAGCTAAAGATATGCCTTATGATTTCAACTTAAGATTTGGAAAATTGAATCCTGTAAGAATGATCATATAAAATAGAATCAAGGCTGCAGTAGTGTGTATGACTACAAAAATTCCAGCCAGAGATATTGATTAAAAATATTCTAAACCATCCTTCCAGATCCCAGGGCAATGTGCAAAGTGCATGGTTGACTAGTCATACCAAAATAAAATACAGAAACCTAAGCTCTTCCTCCCTTGCCCCACTATAAAATAAAGTAAAGAAAGAAATTCCTCATTCTGTAAGTTCAAAACAGTGGTGAGAAGTACACGGTCCAGTGTGTTTTCAGTGAACTGAGATGGCGAGTGCTGATAGAAATGGGGCAAAAATTGATCTAAGGAAGGGGGAAAAGGTTGGTATCAGCATACTTAGGAAGGCTTGCAAAATGGGGAGGGGGGACCTTTCCAGCAATCCCAGTACACCAAACCAACAAATCCAGTAAGTTCTTGTGTTCAGTAACAGTTGGAAAATAAAAATAGTAAATTATGAGGCGGGAGGGACAGAATTTCCTGGAGGAAAGTGTTGCTGGCCAATTGGAACTCTTAAGAGAAACTCCTGTAAATTCTTGACTAATGACCCATCCTTATTTGGAAAGCAGCCAAGGAATGATATTGGATACCCCTAATGCCATTCATTTTCTAACCTCTCTCCCTATTCTCTGTTTTGAATCCTTGTTGAGATGCCTACATTGCAGGGGGTTGGACTAGATGACCCTCGGATCCCTTTCAGCTCGACAGTTCTATAATACGATTCTAGATCTCACTTCTGAATTCATAATCTTCTTCTGACAAGAGGCTAGCCCAATGTTTGGAATCATCTTAGTCATGAGATCCTGCCAGAGATCATTCCAAATGCAATTTTGTGACCACCAGTGCTATATTTCACTGTGAATTATTGAGGAACAATGTGGGAGAGAAATTTGCGAGGACCACAAAATTGCACAAGGCTGGTCAAAACTACCAAGCACATTCTTCAGAAGCCAGAACAGTGGACTGGACTGCATGTTTCAGTGTGTTATACACTGCGTTTTAAAATCAATAATAAAAACAATAAAAATCCCTGAAGTGGGATTTGAGCCCCAGCCTCTTGGGGACATGCTCAGTGTGTTGTTAGTCACCACCCTGGCTCTCACACTCTGTGTTCAAGACTACTGGGTGTTGCGTTTAGGTTTCATATGCTCTGCTCTTAGTTGGATATATTATTGAATTTTTTGATATTGTTTACTTGTCTCTATAGTTCCATAATAATTTGAAAACTAATAAAAATATATTTTTAAAGAAAAGAGTACTTTAAACTTCTTAGAGGTCTTTTGTTCTAGTAAGCAAAATATTAAAATAAATTAATGTGAATTAAAATCGGTTCCAGGGCTGATGATTATTCTCACTTATAAAGTGTCCATGGTGAGAGCAAGTGTGCTATAGTAGAAAGAGAGTACTTTCTTGTGAACATGAACCAGACCTGGGTTCAAATCCCTGTTAACCCATAAAGCCAGGTGACCAGGCATAATCTCTCATTCTAAGTCTACCTCACAAGATGGTTGTGAAGGTCTGGGGAGGAGAAAACCCTCCTGCACACCACCCTAAATTCCTTTGAGAGAGAGGATTCAAAATGTGATAAATGAGTAATTAACCCCATTCCTGGCTGTTCCTACTGCCCGTTCCTGTGATGTCTGCATCTTTGGGTGTTTCTACACCATTTGTCCCTACCAAGGATTGTGTGGACTGCCTGGTATGAAGCGCTGGTGCAGAAAAGCCCCTCTCAGTGTCGGACTGTGCGATCCTTTCCGGAGTTTCCTGCACTTCCCCATCACGGTCCTGAAATCCTCCGCCTCCCGCTTCTCAGCTTTGCGTCACAGTCCTTATCTCCCACATCTGCTCTAAGGTCAGGAAGCATGGAAAGCAGAACAGGTCACGCCTGTCCCAAGGGAATGAAACCAAGACAGATTCATTTCTTGTTGGTGGCGTTGGGGATGGGGAAATAGGGTTTTTCCAGTTGAAAGGAAATAGCTGCAAATATTTTCCTTAGGCAATGGCATTGGCTAGGCTGAGGTGGCTGCCCTCCTCCCTCAAGCTGCTTCTGGCATCATTCCTACGGTTGCTGTTTCTGTTCCGAGGGGTCCAGGGATGGTTGGGGTCCTCTTCTCCAGAAAGCACGGGGAGGGCTACATCCTAGCAGGGCCCCTCCTGCAGCTACGTAGAGCGGGGTTGTGGGGAGCTTAGGCCTGCAAGCCAAATGTGGCCCTCAGGACTCACCCTGCTCACCAGTCCTTCTCCATGCCCTTCCCAAATGCTCTTTTGGAAGTCTTTGGGAACAGCTGCTGCTGCTATGCTGGGAAATAAGGTGGCCAGCCGACCAGAAGAAAAACCTGGCTGGACTTGCTCTTGGCCTTTGGCAGTAGTTGATGTATAGAAATCAGCAGGTAAAACTGCCCATGACACAGGATCACCTGCTAATTCATGCTGATCCAAGCTGCACTGTATTCACAGGGGCTTGAAGGAGGGTTGGCATCCCCAAGGCATGCTTTGCGATAAAAGTTCTGTTAGCTCAGTTTGCAAGGGGGTGTTTTTGAAAGCTCAGTTTCCTTCTTGAGTTCTGCTATTTGCCCAGGACACACACAGGCACTCACACACAAAAACCGCTCACACGTCAACACATATATGTGATGTTAGCAGCAAGCCTGCCTGGGCCTGTTGCGGCTCTTAAAAAAGATTAATGATTACTCAGATACAGGTAGCAAACGCCAGTTAAATAACCTGATAAGTGTGAGATAGAGCAGAGCTCAGGTACCTGCATTTGACAGGGTGGAAAGAACTCTGTTTAATGGGGCAATTACAGGAAATCAACTGGGGCTGCTGTTCACATCCCTTCCCCCTCCACCCCAAACCCAGCAGCTTTCATTTATTGCTGGATTAGATGTTTGCAATTGATATAAAAGATGTAGGGTGGACATAGTGGTCAGGACCTAGCAGCTTCTCGTTGCTTTGATTTAACAACATAAGAGAAAAAATTATATATAAATACAGATATCCCTTGCACTTCAGCTGCAGACATCAGCAGGTAAAGCTTTTTTTGCAGCAGATAGAAACATTATTGCCACCTAACCATAACTGTCAACCTTCCCTTTTTTTGCAGGAAATTCCCTTATTCCAGCGCCGTTTCCCGCTGCTATCCCGGATTGTTAGATATCCCGTAGACAGGTGAGGCTACTGATCCTTATTTTCGAGGCTGCTGATCCCTTATTTTCAAATCTGAAAGTTGACAGCTATGCACTAAATGCCTGCAGATCAAGGAGCAGAGAAAGGCACAGTTACAAGCCCAGCTGAAAAATTGGCACTCCTGTATTGGACAATTTCATACCAACCCTGTAGGTATTGTGTGCAGGGGATTAGAAGAAGTGTGTGGTCCCTGAACAGAAGTTTCAGTATCTTCATTGGATGAGTCTAGACAAGTGCATAGAAATGAGAGGGTTTGTCAAAAAGTGTCAGGGAAAGGGTGGGGAATTCCAGGTGGAATTGGAGTTGTAAGCTGAAGCTCAGGTGGCACAGGAAAGACTTTCCTGGAGATGCTGGTCTTAAAAAATTCCTTTTAGGAAGAGCAGGGGAGGAGACCACCTTGGTCAGGTGCAAAAAGAGGGTGTGGCTCCTGCAGGTTGTGAACATGCCTACAAACGTAGTTTTGTACCATCTCGATTTGAGAATTGGAAGAACGGAAAAATTCACACAGGATTAATATTGGTGTTTATTGGCTTAAGGAGACTATCAGAAGAGATCATAAAGAAAAAAGAGAAAATATATGAACAAGATGTGATGCGGAAACAGCAAGATAAGACTGGATAGAATTATGAACTCTGTTTGGACTGATTTGGTCTGATTTGGACATTAATGCAGTAGCAAGAAGATGATCAGAATCCGCCTTCGGATCTTGAAATATGGGTCCCCCCAACAAAATTTAAAATTCGGCTTTGTAATTCGGAATTTATGTGATGTGATTTAATTTGATTTGATTGGCCGGTTAATAAAAAATATTTTTTTAAAAAAATAACACGTAGTTTTGTAGAAGAGGACATTTCAGAAAATGTAGGCACTTCACCTACTGAAATCCCCCTTCTACACAACTACCGTATTTATGCAAATCCAATGCGCCAGCAAATCTCATGCGCACCTCAACTTTTGAAACCTTGAAACCAAAAAAGTACCGTATTTTTCGCCCCATAAGATGCGCTTTTTCCCCTCCAAAAATGAAGGGGAAATCGGGGTGCGTCTTATGGGGCGAATGCCTGCAAGCCTCGCGCTCCCGGCAGGAGGTCCCACCGGGTGCGCGAGGCTTGGGGCGGCAGCCTGTCGCCCGAAGCACGGGGAGCCCTGGGAGGGCTCCCCCTGCTTCGGGCGAGTGTCTGCAAGCCTTGCGCACCCGGCAGGAGGTCCCACCGGGTGCGCAAGGCTTGGGGCGGCAGCGGACTGCTTGCGCGCACCTAGAAGCTTGGAGCGCGCTGAGCTCAGCACGCCCCAAGCTCCTGGTGTAGCGCAGCGATCCGCTAGCCCTGGGAGAGCCCCGCGGCTCTCCCAAGGCTAGCGGACTGCTTGCGCGCACGCAGAAGCTTGGGGCACGCTCAGCTCAGCACGCCCCAAGCTTCTGGTGTAACGCAGGGGTCCGCTAGCCCTGGGAGAGCCCCGCGGCTCTCCCAGGGCTAGCGGACTGCTTGCCGGCACGCAGAAGCTTGGGGCGCGCTGACCTCAGCTCGCCCCAAGCTTCTGGATTAGCGCAGGGGTCCGCTAGCCCTGGGAGAGGCGCCCGGCTCTCCCACGCTAGCGGAGACCTTGCCGGCACGCAGAAGCTTGGGGCGCGCTGAGCTCCGCACGCCCCAAGCTCCTGGTGTAGCGCAGCGCACCTGGGGGGGAAATAATTTTTTTTCCTTTATTTCCCCCCCAAAAAACTAGGTGCGTCTTATGGGCCGGTGCGTCTTATGGGGCGAAAAATACGGTATTTGCTGGTGAATGTAAATGCACCATCGAATCTAATGCGCACCCTAATTTTCACGACGTAATTTGGCCAAAAAAGTTGTGCATTACATTTGAGTAAATACGGCATCAAAGGTGCAGGAGCCCTGTGCTCTTTTTGCATCTGGTAACCCTATGGCTAGCTGTGAAGATTGTCCTATAGTACAAGGCACTATAGTACAAGGCAGAGCTTTGCCAACTTTGCCTTTTGAATATCTGAAGAACTTTGATGGGTCGTCAAAAGATCCCTCTGGAGCAGCATCCTGTTCAAAAGAGGCTCATGGGAAGCCCACCAGGAGGAGGCCCTGCTCCCTCCCGCCCAAGCGCCTGAGGAATGGAGGGGTTTTATAATGAACTCTCTTGTTATGGAACATTAGTGCATTTAGTTTTGTTGCAAACTCACTTTGAATGCAAAACCTCAGGACAGGGGTATATAAATAAGCATGGCAGTTCCATTTGGTCATGAATTCTGCCAAGAATTTGTTCCCATGGCACCATTTGGGGGTCTGGCTCAGGGCTAGATTACCAAATAGGCAGACTAAGAACATGCTGGGGGCACCAGCCAAGCAGGGACACACACACACACACACACACACACAAAAGATAGATAGATATATTGGAAAGAATTTAACATTTGATTTTTTAAAAAAGCATTGGAGTAGTTTTGTTAGACTCCACTGGACACTCTTCTCCCATTTTTATTTTCTTTTTCCTACTTATTTATTTTGAATTACATGAGGAGGCACCTTGATTCCCCCCCCCCCAGTGTTTAAGTTCTCTAAAGGTTCCTGCTTAGGGCAGGAGACTTTGACTCTCTTGGGCCAGCATTGTAGGAGGGAGGGAAGGAAGGAAGGAAGGAAGGAAGGAAGGAAGGAAGGAAGGAAGGAAGGAAAGAAAGGGAGGACGGTCTCTTAACTTAGTTAATTGACTCACTGGGCACTGACTATCATGCCAGACTAAGTCATTCTCAAAGCACCGCCTTCATCTTGGATGCCCTGTGGAATCATGTACTGATCCAGTTTACAGTCCGATTAACTGTGTAATGCTGACAAATTATAGCCATTGACAGAGTTTACAGGTCACTTTAAACCACAGTTACGATTAACTATGGTTTACTATGCAAGTATCATCAGGCCTAAAAACAAAGGCTGCCTCTTTGAAAGGTGAGGCCCTACAAAAAGCAATGGTCTTACCTGAGACCAAAGCTTGGATCTGTATTCAATCTGTATTCAAGTGCCAGAGACTGGCCAGGGAAAGGGTGCCATACAGTGGTGTGCAGTCAATGGACTGGGGGACCTAAATCTTTCCCTAGCGCCTCCTTCCCAAAACCTAGGAAGCTTCTGCCTGGCTTAGGGAGGGAGGCATCTGCTCCAATGGGTCCAAGAGCCCCCCCCCACACTACCCTTCCAAAGCCCGTGCAGCTTTGGGAAGGAGACCGCAGGGCTCCAGCATCAGGGGCGTCTTACCCACAGAGGCGCAGGGCGCCAAGTTCTGGAGGGGGCCAGGGAAGAGGCGGAGACTGGACGCAGCACCTCCCGGCATCAGCTTGCTGCCCTCGCCCGCCTCTGCCATGCCGCGCCGAAGCAGCACTGCACCCGGAGCCTCCGTTTCCAGTGGCCACCGCGGCACAAAGCGGCCAGCTAACCCGGGAGGCACCGTGTCCAGCCTCTGCCTCTTCCCCCCAGAGGAGCCACCCTCCAGCCACTGCCCGCCTCCAGCCCTGCTGTCCTCCTTTAAAAACTCTGGGAAACAGGGGGGTGTGTGTGTGTGCCGGAGGGAGCTTTGCACCACATTGCCGGACATGCTTAAGACGGCTCTGTCCAGCATCCTGTCAGAGGCCTGGTGTGTCCCTTCCAAAGCCTGGGAAGCTTCTGGCCAACTCAGGGAGGGAGGCCCAATGCTCATGCCTCATAGGACACCTGGAGGTCAAGCGCACTCCCGCTCCCCGTGCAATCCCTCTCACAAGCTGGCACCTCTAGCCCTAACTGTTCCCCTATGAAAAGTTTCACCGCACGCCACTGCAATCATAATAAAGGCATGCGCCTGCTGAGCTGGGCTGTGGCCTACAAAAACATAGAATACAATATGTTTGTATTCAGGGTGGTTTTATTGGGCAGTTTGGGTTTCATTCTCACGTGTTAAATTAGCATGTAATAGCTTGAAAGCCGGTGTCTTCAGTGGCTGCTGCTGTGAAATTAGTCACTCTGTTCTTATCTTGTATATATTTGAGCCTGACGAAGAAGTGGCACAGACCTGTGTTGTTACCTCTATTCTAGGGAGGGATGACTCTTTCTCTTATAGAGTGAAGTCTACCAAAGTCACAATAAATCTGTTAGGCTCCAAGGTGCCGAGACATTTAGATTTTGCTGGAGCAAATTAGCAGTTCAGTCTGGTGTGTGTTGCCTTCAAAACAGATTTCATTGTGTTCAGCGGAGCTGGACTAAACGCCCATCATCTGTTGATGATGCTTGTTGGAGCTGATGGGAATTGGAGTTTTCAAGGAGCAGGGATTAGTGTCATAGCACCATTTCCTGTGGATCAGCAAGGATATCCTTTCCTGGTTGGGTTGCTTTACAAAATAGACAGTTCTGACGGAATCTCAGCCTGTTTTCCCCAATTTGGATTTTTTTCTACAGTAATAGTACATTTGAAGATAGAACAGAATGCTGCATCTGACAGCCTCCAAGTGTATTTGAGACAAGTATTTTGGAATCTTCACAAACCTATTCTGTCTTTATTGCCTTTTTATTTCTTCCTCTAGAGTTGTGGGTGTACAGTTGGTTGGCTGACACAAGCAGAGGTCCAGTGAGTAGAGGGCTCTTGCACTCACAATTGCTGGGTTTCTGCAGGCATCTGGTTGGCTGCTGTGAGATCTGAATTCAGTGGCCTTTGGTCTAATCCAGCAGGGCTCTTCTTATGTAAAGTTCTATCATGCTGCTGTCACTCTCCTCCCTGGCCCTGCTTTGCACCCCACACTGCTTTTTGCCTGGCTGGAATGTGTCCCTGAACTCTGACAATGGCTCTTGCGTGCCTGGGGGGAGGAGGAAGAGAGGGAATGAGTCTGTGAAGTAACTAGCCTACTGGACAAAGGGAGAATCCACTTGTGTTGCTCTGCCCAATTTTGCCTCTGCACACCTGACTGCCATGGACCTCAGGATTCTGGAATTCATGGTGGGTGAGAGTGTTGTAATTGTGGGCTGAGGACAACAGCACAAAGAACAAATATATCTATCCCATCTTGCACAGCCCCCCAGTGTGGACAGGAAACACTGAGATAGATTGGAGAGGCCTAAAACTGAAATGCTCCTGTGTGGACGAAGATGCATCAATGCACATATGGAAACAGCGACCCAGGATACTAGGATAGCCTAGTATGGACATGGCCAAAATCAAAGGCACAAGCCAAGGGCCCAAACATCCAGCATTCCAAAGGCAGACTCTGTATATCTCTCTCTCTCACATGCTCCTTCCTTGAAGTCTTTAAGTAGGCTTCCAAGATTTTACTGGCTATTAGAGACAGCACTATTATAACTGCCTAATCTCCAAACTCAATCTCCTTGTTCTCATTTATGCCAGTAAAAGCTGCCATGAGCCAGGACTGAATGGAAGCTCTCCCTGTGCCTTAGGAAACCTGGTGCTTATGTGTGAAATCAATCAATTTAATATTTCATACAGACCAGCTCATCAAATCTGGTGGCTGACGGGTTGGTGTCACAAGGTGCAGGGGGTGATATTTTACTGGGTGATTGACCTGTGATGCAGGTGAATATTGGAATAGGACTGGTTCAGTTGAGCAATTGCTTTATAAACCCATATGACTCTTGTTTCAACGTGGTTAACAACTGAATTAATCAGTGAGGTAAGGTTGTGGCTTGTTTTTGACTATTATTGATCTGAATCTGATGACTGATTAATTTTTGCAGCTTTTTGAATTTGATTCAAGATAAGTCTGGTGTGTTTCCTCTATGTTAAGTAAATAAGGCCCCATGAAGGACTGTGTGTTTCTGAGACATGGGCTTTAGAGCAGAATAGTCAGTACTGTATTAACTAATTGGTTTAGGATATTGGGGACAATCTTCTACCAAATAATAGTACAAGAATATTTGGCTAGTTTAGATGTATTAAAGTCTCCAGGGCCAGATGAACTGCATCCAAGAGTATTAAAAGAACTGGCAGATGTGATCTCAGAACCACTGGCAGTCATCTTTGAGAATTCCTGGAGAACAGGCGAAGTCCCGGCAGACTGGAGGAGGGCAAATGTTGTCCCTATTTTCAAAAAGGGGAAAAGAGAGGACCCAAATAATTACCGCCCAGTCAGTCTGACATCAATAGCAGGGAAGATTCTGGAGCAGATCATTAAGCAAACAGTCTGTGAGCACCTAGAAAGGAATGCTGTGATCACCAATAGTCAGCATGGATTTCTGAAAAATAAGTCATGTCAGACTAACCTGATCTCGTTTTTTGACAGAATTACAAGCCTGGTAGATGAAGGGAATGCAGTGGATGTAGCCTACCTTGATTTCAGCAAGGCATTTGACAAGGTGCCCCATGATATTCTTGTAAAGAAGCTGGTAAAATGCGGTCTTGACTATGCTACCACTCAGTGGATTTGTAACTGGCTGGCTGACCGAACCCAAAGGGTGCTCATCAATGGTTCCTCTTCATCCTGGAGAAGAGTGACTAGTGGGGTGCCACAGGGTTCTGTCTTGGGCCCGGTCTTATTCAACATCTTTATCAACGACTTGGATGATGGACTCAAGGGCATCCTGATCAAATTGGCAGATGACACCAAACTGGGAGGGGTGGCTAACATCCCAGAGGACAGGATCACACTTCAAAACGACCTTGACAGATTAGAGAACTGGGCAAAAATAAACAAGATGAATTTTAACAGGGAGAAATGTAAAGTATTGCACTTGGGCAAAAAAAATGAGAGGCACAAATACAAGATGGGTGACACCTGGCTTGAGAGCAGTACATGTGAAAAGGATCTAGGAGTCTTGGTTGACCACAAACTTGACATGAGCCAACAGTGTGACGCGGCAGCTAAAAAAGCCAATGCAATTCTGGGCTGCATCAATAGGAGTATAGCATCTAGATCAAGGGAAGTAATAGTGCCACTGTATTCTGCTCTGGTCAGACCACACCTGGAGTACTGTGTCCAGTTCTGGGCACCACAATTCAAGAAGGACACTGACAAACTGGAACGTGTCCAGAGGAGGGCAACCAAAATGGTCAAAGGCCTGGAAACGATGCCTTATGAGGAACGGCTAAGGGAGCTGGGCATGTTTAGCCTGGAGAAGAGGAGGTTAAGGGGTGATATGATAGCCATGTTCAAATATATAAAAGGATGTCACATGGAGGAGGGAGAAAGGTTGTTTTCTGCTGCTCCGGAGAAGCGGACACGGAGCAATGGATCCAAACTACAAGAAAGAAGATTCCACCTAAACATTAGGAAGAACTTCCTGACAGTGAGAGCTGTTCGACAGTGGAATTTGCTGCCAAGGAGTGTGGTGGAGTCTCCTACTTTGGAGGTCTTTAAGCAGAGGCTTGACAACCATATGTCAGGAGTGCTCTGATGGTGTTTCCTGCTTGGCAGGGGGTTGGACTCGATGGCCCTTGTGGTCTCTTCCAACTCTATGATTCTATGATTCTATGAAATAAAATCTAGCCCAAAGTTGTACCATCAACTGTAATGCCACGCTGAGTTTACACTGTCTTAGATTCTCTTAACTAAGTTTTGCATTTTTCAAGATGCAGAATTGTTTTGCTAAGGTGAGAAATCCAATTATCCCCAAATTGATTTAACTATAAATTATCTTTTGTATTCTCCCCACTACATCTTTGGTCCCTGTCTTGGGCAATTAATTCTGTAGATAAGATCAGTTTGGTCCACTGAATGAGGTAACACCATAGCATAAGCAGTTATGTATGTGTTGCATTATGTCAGGGGACTTCAGTGGATGAAATCATGTACACAACACCATGTCAGATGTCATTATTCTTGCCCCTAGATGTGGCGAGGAGGAGGGGCCATAGCCAGGGCCATCTTACCCATTAGGGGTAGTGGCACCCTGCGCCACGGCCTGCCCATCAGGGACACCAGCAGCGGGAGTCCAGGATCGACCAGGAACAGCTGCGAGAACATGCTGGCCAGTGGTGGTGGGTCTTCCCACAGCCAGCCGCGCTCTCTCGCTTTCTGCCTGGGAGAGGAGGCAGCGGCAGCGGCATGCAAAGCTACGCAGCACGCTTCTCCCACCTGCCCACCCCGCGGCAGTAGCAGGACTGCTGAGGAAGCCCATGCGGCAAGTGAGCCTCAAGCTGCCCAGCGCAGGGGGTGGGGAGGACGGGGAGCAGAAAACATTGCCCCCCCTTCCATTGAGAAAAAAGGTGAAGGAGGGATTCATTCAGATTTGGGGCGGTGGGAGGGGAAAGCTGGGGGGGGCGCACTATCATTAGGACTCAGTTCGGAGGTAAGGATGAAGAAGAAGAAGAAGAGGAGTTTGGATTTGATATCCCGCCTTTCACTCCCCTTCAGGAGTCTCAAAGCGGCTAACATTCTCCTTTCCCTTCCTCCCCCACAACAGACACTCTGTGAGGTGAGTGGGGCTGAGAGACTTCACAGAAGTGTGACTGGCCCAAGGTCACCCGGCAGCTGCATGTGGAGGAGCGGAGACGCGAACCCGGTTCCCCAGATTACGAGACTACCGCTCTTAACCACTACACCACACTGGCTCTCAGGATGGACTCGAGAGCGTGCTCTCCAGGCAGTTAGTGGTTAAAAACAAACAAACACCGACAAAAAGTCCTTTAAAGACGAGGGTGGGTTTTAAGGTCCTATTAGATTCAGCAGGGCTTACTCTCAGGTAAGTGCAGTTAGAGCTGCAGCCTTTGTGACCCACATTTTGGGTCCTTTTTAGGTTCAGGATGTCACTGCTTTACACCCCCACCCCCACAACATCTGAAAACGTCAGCTTTGTACTTAAACACAAATTGGCCGGGAACTTCATTGTCTGTGTCTTTATCAATTTATTTAAAGAACAACAAACTGGTGATTGCTTTAACTTTTTGATATGTGGTAATTTGAATCATGAGGATGAATTAGAAGAACTGCTGAGTCTTGAATGAGTCTTGCTTTGGAATTGAGGACTTCATTAGATTTTCTTCTGCCTTTTCATTTTATTTTGTTCTAAGGACTGGTAGAGATAATGTGAAAGCGTGGTGTCAGGTCCCTACAAAAAGGTCAACAACTCTCAGGAACCTTTCCTTTAAAAAGGTTGACAACTCTGGGAAATGGGGGGGGGGGCGCCGGAGGGATCTTTGCACCACGGCACCGGATATGCTTAAGATGGCCCTGAGCATAGCTCCGTGGTGAAGTGCATGATTTGCATGCAAAAGATCACAAGTTCAATCCTTGGCATTTCTAGATATGCCTGGGAAAGACGATGGCCTTATATCCTGACTGGCCCACTGTAGACAACACTGAGCTGGATCTGCAGCCTGCCTGACTTAATATGTCTGCTTCTGCTGCACATGTGTACTATCTGTGTGTTTTAATATTATATTAAGAATAAGAAGTATGTTTATAGGTATTTTAACATGTCCCCCATCTGACTGGGTTGCCCGAGCCACCCTGGGTGGCTCCCAACAAATTTGTTTAGTAAAAACACAATACAACATCAAACATTAAAAACTTCCCTATATAGGGCTGCCTTCAGATGTCTTCTAAAGGTTGTAGTTATTTATCTCCTTGACATCTGAAGGGACCGGTTTCTTTTTTTATATACAGTATATAAGATATTTATTAAAGTTTCAGAAATAAAAAAAAGAAGTTACAATAGTAATAATAAGAAAAAGAGAAAGTAAAGAAAAAAGGAAAAAAGAAAAAAGAGAGTACAAAATACAAAAAGTAAAAACAATTAAAAACAAATCAATCTTTCCATATCTTGTCTTTCATTCACTTGTTTCCCTGACCTCCTCACACCTCCCCTTTTTTGTATTCCAGTTCAGTAAGTTAATTCAGCAAATCCTTTCCCTCTTTGTTTTTATCTTAAACCTTTGTCTTAATATGTAATAACTGTATATTCTCATCTGTTAACAGTCCATTTTTACATACTCCTTATAACCTTGCTGCTAAAAACCCCTTAGCTTCATTCCGACATCATTCTAACATTCATTAATTTTACAGTATTTCTGTAGTCTTTAAATTTCTTCCAATCTTCTTCCACCGACTCTTCTCCCTGGTCTCGGATTCTGCCAGTCATTTCCGCCAGTTCCATATAGTCCATCACCTTCATCTGCCATTCTTCCAGGGTGGGTAGATCTTGTGTCTTCCAGTACTTTGCAATGAGAATTCTTGCTGCTGTTGTGGCATACATAAAGAAAATTCTGTCCTTCTTTGGCACCAATTGGCCGACAATGCCCAGGAGAAAGGCCTCTGGTTTCTTCAGGAAGGTATATTTAAATACCTTTTTCATTTCGTTATAGATCATCTCCCAGAAAGCCTTAATCCTTGGGCACGTCCACCAAAGGTGAAAGAATGTACCTTCAGTTTCTTTGCATTTCCAACATTTATTATCGGGCAAATGATAAATTTTTGCAAGCTTGACTGGGGTCATGTACCACCTGTATATCATTTTCATAATATTCTCTCTTAAGGCATTTCATGCCGTGAACTTCATACCTGTGGTCCATAACTGTTCCTAGTCAGCCATCATAATGTTATGTCCAACATCTTGTGCCCATTTAATCATAACAGATTTCACTGTTACATCTTGAGTATTCCATTTCAACAGCAAGTTATACATTCTTGACAAATTCTTAACTTTAGGATCTAGCAGTTCTGTTTCTAGTTTTGATTTTTCCACCTGGAAGCCAATTTTCTTGTCCAAATTGTATGCCTCCATTATTTGATAATAGTGAAGCCAATCTCGCACTTTGTTTTTTAATTTTTCAAAACTCTGCAATTTCAATTTATCTCCCTCTTGTTCCAGAATTTCCCAATATTTCGGCCATTTGGCCTCCATATTGAGCTTTTTCTGAGCCTTCGCTTCCATCGGTGACAGTCACCTTGGAGTTTTATTTTCAAGTAGATCCTTATATCTTGTCCAGACATTAAACAATGCTTTCCTGACAATATGGTTTTAAAATGCTTTATGTGCTTTGACCTTATCATACCACAAATATGCATGCCACCCAAATACATGAAGGGACTGGTTTCTAAGTCACCTTCACTGGTAGCCCCACACAGAGCACATTGCAGTAATCTAAGTAGGAGAACCAAAGCATGTGCCACAATGTGCAGGCAGGTAGGATCTCAGCTGGCATACCAGATGGAGCTGGTAGACAGCTGCCCTGACCTGTGCCTCCATGGACAGCTGTAAGTCCAGAATGAAAATGTAATTACAGTGGAACCTCGGGTTGTGAACGTGATCCGTGCAGGAGGCACGTTCGCAACCTGCAGCCTTTGCAACCTGCAGTGTCATGTCTGCGCACACACGGGTCGTGATTCAGCGCTTCTGTGCATGCGCAAAGTGCAATTTAGTGCTTCTACGCGGGCGCAAAGGCCGAAACCCGGAAGTGACTCATTCCGGTACTTCCGGGTTCGGTGCGGTGCGCAACCCGAAATCACATAACCTGAAGCGTCTGTAACCCGAGGTACCACTGTATGTATTAAGTGACTAATTCAGACTAACATCATCCTAAACAAAGGTGGTCCAACACAAGGGCCACATGCTGCCCTTGAGGATTTTTTTGGCGCCCCCAGCAACATTTGAGGTCTCCCACCAGCCCTTGCTCTGCCTTCCCAAAGCCAGGTGAGCTGGGCACTATGGCTTTTAAAATGTGTTTGTGGGAGCGGGGTTTATTGGTTTGTTTGTTTTTGTATTTTTCTCTTGGGAACCGCCCTGGGATCTTTGGATGAGAGGCGGTATACAAATTTTATAAATAAAAAATAAACATAAAACAAACCAATTTCCCGTCCCACCCCTTGTGTCCGATATAGCTCTTCCCTGCCTCCTTGTTCGTGATGTAGTTGCTCTTCCTTCACCCCTTCTTCTTTGGCCCGGAGAGGGGGCCCATTTTGTGGTCTGCCTGGGGTGCCAAAATATCTTGGGCCGGCCCTTAGAATCATAGAATCCTAGAGTTGGAAGAGACCACAAGGGCCATCGAGTCCAACCCCCGGCCAAGCAGGAAACACCATCAGAGCACTCCTGACATATGGTTGTCAAGCCTCTGCTTAAAGACCTCCAAGGGAGGAGACTCCACCACACTCCTTGGCAGCAAATTCCACTGTCGAACAGCTCTTACTGTCAGGAAGTTCTTCCTAATGTTTAGGTGGAATCTTCTTTCTTGTAGTTTGGATCCATTGCTCCGTGTCCGCTTCTCTGGAGCAGCAGAAAACAACCTTTCTCCCTCCTCTATGTGACATCCTTTTATATATTTGAACATGGCTATCATATCACCCCTTAACCTCCTCTTCTCCAGGCTAAACATGCCTAGCCCTTGCAGGAGGGCGTTGGGGCCCGTTTCTTTGCTGCTTTCTGAAGGCTGCCGAGGCGCTGGTTCGGCTGCTTCGAGCTCCTCCAGACTCGCTTCACCCGAAACGTCGCTGCCTGCCAGGTCCCGGGTGGGGTGGCGGGGCGTGGCGCTCCCGGCCTCCGCGAGCGCCTTTTGCAGCCCTGAGCTTCCGGGCGCCGCGCCAGGCGCTCTCCTGCCTGCCTGCCTGCCTGCAGCCCCGGCGGCGCGTTGTCGCGCTCTTGCTCGCCGGGCTGGCGGAGAGGGAAGGCGCTGCCGGAGCCCTCGCTCTCCGTCCTGGGCACGGCGGCGGCGGGCGGGCGAGTGTGGGACCAGGAAGCCCAGAGCAAGATCCTGGTGGCGGCTTCTGCTCCAGCGCCAGCGGGCGGGGGCGCGCGCGTCTCCAAGCGGGCCAGCCGGCCAGGGCTGTTTGCGTAAAGCGCGTACCGGCTCCGAAAAAACCGTCGCTTCCAATGGGCTCCGCGTTGGCTTCCTCGGGGCTTCTCCTGCCCGAGGATGGTTCGGCTCGCCTCTTCTCCCCGTAAGGTCATCCATCCGGGCCCCCCAAGAGAGCGCCCCCACTCTGGACAGGCTTCTCCAGGCGGGCCGAGTAGGGAGCATGAAGGTGAGTGCGTGGCGCCCGAGGAAGGTTACCTGTTGGCGACAGGTGGGGTGCTGGCTTGGCAGCTCCTCGGATGGATGTTCGGGCGCCGAGCTATAAGCAGCTGAGTTAAAAGCCTGCGAGAAGCGGCATCAGCAGAGGGGAAGCCGCAAAAGCAACCCACCTCGTGACACCTCCAACCAAGGCTAACGGATGTTTGATAGCCACAAGCTTTTGCGGACCAGAGTCCATGGAAGAACGACGAAACGGCACCAGTTTTGCCAGATGCCCGGCGCAGCCACCATCTATATTGGCTGGCAGACGAATGAGCCATGAGAACGGAGGCATGCTAGAGTGGCCAGCTGTGAGCCAGGAAGCCCTGAATTCAGATGTCACCCTTAATATCGCTTAAGTGGTAGCCTTAGGCAAGGAAAACTGCTCTTACCTTCAGTCCCTGGAGTTAAGCATTTTCACCCACCTTGCAGGGTTGTCGTTAGGAGTATTAAGACAGCGTCGGCAACGTGCTTTAAGCACCCTGGAGTGCTGTGATATTGCAGTAATACAGAAATATAAATAACAACAATATTACAGTACTGCTGTTGGGGGGGGGCAGAGGAACTCCTAAGAAGCCCAGCCCTCCCATTGCACAGGTAGAATGCAGCATGAGCAAAATGCCTTTTTTATTTTCTCACTGCTTCCCTTTGCTCCCCAAGGTGGCATGGAGGGGACAGGGAAGAAGGTGGAATGTCGGGCTTCTGCCTGGTGACGTCTCAGACTTGCCCCAGCTCCCCAAGGGGCTCATGGATCCCATCCCAGAAGAAAGTCTTCTCGAAGTGATTTGGAAAAAGATGCACTTGTTCCGCAGCTACAGCTATCAGATCCAGCTGGAGGGGCAGGTAGGCAGCGCCCCCAGGATCCAGGGGATCCGATGGGTGAGTACCAATGCTCTGCAGCTGGATGCTGCGTCTCAACAGGTGGTTTTTGTTGTGACTGGGTAGGCAGGTGGCTCTGAAGGACAGGGAGGCTCCTCCTGACCCCAAGTGAGCATGTGGAGCCAGTCAGGATAAGCTACCTGTTTGTCATTATGCCCAGAGCTGGTTTTGCAGGCTGCTGTGAGTCAATGTGATAGCAAAACCACTGGCACAAACAGGGCCAGGGTTCAGCATGTTCTTGGCTCCAGAAAAGACATGAAGCCATTTTCCATAACCGGAATCTCTCTCTCTCTCTCTCTCTCTCTCTCTCTGTGTGTGTGTGTGTGTGTGCATAACCTTTTAGTACAGGGCTGACAAACACTCTCTCAAGTGTGTCCTGGACCAGCGTTCGTAGCACCCAGCCTGTCCACTTTACTTCTTTGGTCGCAATTGTTTTCAGTGCTGTACTCTGCAGAAGTTGTGTGGCCACTGGCTTTGCTCGGTTTGTCTGTTTCCACACACACCCTTTCTAATCGTGGCAATGTAGCAAATGGTTAAAGCCAGTAGGCATGCAGTCTTTGTTTTTCACATTTGTACCTTGCCTTCTTCCAAGGAGCTCAGTTATTCTGCACTGTATCTCTGACAGGAGATTAAATAACATGCACACATCTGTATATGTCTACTCAGAAGTAAGTTCCACTGAGTTCAAAGGGACTTGCTCCCAAGTAAGTAGGAACAGATGCCAATCCCAAGGAATTTTGTCAGAGATGTAAGCCCTGTTGAGGTCTATTCTCTACTGCCCCTTAGGTTTTCGAGTTCTAGAATTCCTACATGGACAGCACATTATTATTATTATTATTATTATTATTATTATTATTATTTATTTATTTATTAAGCATTTATTTAGAGTTTCTGAGAATGCAAAGTGCTCTGCATACCAGGTCAGTAATCTTCAAAACCACCATGTAAGCTAGGTCAGTATTACCCATAGATTGCACTAGTCTAGGAATGAGCATGCTAACGCATGTGGAGATCGTAAGACAATCCTGCATATGGGTAGAAGCTGTGCTGTGTGCAGACCTATTCAGAAGCATCAACAGGACAAATGTTTAGAAGGTATAGGAGCAAATGTGTCCTTTGGGTCCTTAAGCCCTGGGATCCCTTGCATTCTCACACGAACCATGCTGGATCATTCTCACACAAACTGCTTAACATCTCCAACCCACAATGAAAATCCTTAGAGTTTAGCTGTTTTGAGGTGGATCAAGACTTCTTATCCCTACCTTCATCAAGATCTAATTACAGATGAGATTGCTTACTCCCACAGGTGTGCACATATGAAATCTGGTACCTTCCACTTAATTTAGATTATTTAAAAATAAATTGTTCATTTATTTATTTTTAGAGTTCCAGCTTTATACTAGTGTAGTATCTATAAATCAGGCAGTCAGTTGCAGGGATTGAACCAGAGCGATAACACATGGTCTTGTTTTTTTAACCCTGCATCCAACGCCATTGGGCTTCTTTACATCTGTTTGTGTGAAAACATAGTTTGAAATGTAATCTTCACTATAAAATAAAATCTGGGATTGCCAGGAATCTGAGATGGATCAATGAGTCATGGGCTTCATGAACTGCCTTAGCTCTTGCAGTCCTTTGCTTCTGATCATAGAATTACAGAGTTGGAAGGGGTCCCAAGGGTCATCTAGTCCAACCTCCTGCAGTGCAGGACTCTCAACACACGCTCCCCCATTCAATTTGGAGCCATCCTGGACCCCCTTACCTTAGCTTTGGTTGTACCACTGTGCTCATTGGTTCATTGCCGTGGTACATCTGGACCAAATGAGACTCCTGCTTATTGCTAACTGGTCTACTCCACCACCCACCCCTTTGAGATGATGGATTCCTTTCCTGGTTCTCTGGAGGAAGCAAGCAATCGGTGTCAAGTTATAACAAGCACAAGTCACTTTATTTTCCCTCTTTTATTTTAGTGCTAACAGGCAAGGACGCCACTCCCTGCCCCCAGGACTCCAGCTTAAATGCTGCTGCTGTTTTTGAAACATACCCTTTAGTCTCTAGCATTTGGGAAGTTAACAAGAGACCTCTAGAAGAAATGGGACAGTGACAAAATCTTGTCCCCATGCCCTCTCCCTCTTGGAAGGTACTGGGAAGGGACACTGTCTTGGATGACTTTGGGCAAAGCCTGTCGCTTGGCCTCCCCTCTCTCACAGCGTTGCCATAAGGCAAAAACTGGTGAGCTGATTTCCTTGGAGGAAGGGTGGGATACCAATCTCTAACAAGCAGGAAAATAAATGCAGCCAGTAGCTTGCATCTGGCCAGTATGTGAGAGCACTTGAACTTGCTTTCTGAAAATACGAGTTTTCCTTTGCAAGCCAAGAGATGAGAAGGCAGGGTGTCAATACTCAGTGGTGAAAGACAAGCACGTGGTCTCAGAAGTACTCCCACACCTGGTTATTATTTCCAAAGGTGTTTTAGCAGACCAAGGTTTTCACCTTGGCATGAAGGCAACCAGGAGTGGACTGTGGTTCAATTTATGTATTCCTTTCATTTATACCCCACTTTCCCCCCAAGGAACCTGAAGTGGCATAAATGCTTCTCCACCCTCCTCATTTGATCCCCACAACAGCCCTGTGAGGGAGGTAGGGCTGAGAGGCAGTGTCTGACCCAAGGTCACCCAGGGAGCTTCGTGGCCAAGAGGGGATTTGAACCCTGGTCTCCCAAGTCCTAGTCCAGCACTGTACCACACTGGCTGTCAACGAAGCCGTGCAGCATACGTCATCATATGTAAGCAGACAGATCTTCAAGTCCCTGAGTTCTAGGAAGTTGTTCCAAAACAAGGCAAACAGTCCTCATTCCATACAAGCCTGCCTGATCACCAGCCCAGTCTACCATACAATCAAACCCAGAGGAAGGAGGCTCCCCAGGGGAATCCTTGACTGTTCTCTTTAGTCTGAGGAAGGGCGATGGCCTTTTGGGGACAGAAGTAGCCAAACATAGCCAGGAAGAAAACGGCAGGCCCCAGGTTTGGCTGGCTGCCCGTGCAGGCCGGATTTGTGGCGACAGGCAGACTCTCTTCTCCCTGCGGCCACGGGCAGGAAAGTGGGGGAGGTGACAGCCCCTTAGGAAGTTGCTTGGACGCTCAGAGCTGGCGCTGCCTGCCGGAAGAACAGCTGTCCTGATCAACAACACAGGGGCTGCAGTCGTCGGGGAAGAGTGGGGTGGGGATGTAAACAATGGGATACCCCAAGGACACAATTGGGGCTGATGCTGTTTTAACTTGCTTGCAACTTGCTTGTATTAGGAAATCATAGAGGTGAGGAAGGCAGGGTGCTGGAGCTTGGGGGTGCTGCCTTCAGAAGACAGAATCCGGCCGCTCACTGCAGTAAGTGGGAGCAGCAACGAATATGGCTTAAATGCAACTTATCAGCTGTGTAATCCTGGGAATGTTATTTTGTAAGGGCTAAAGGCAAACTCACATGGGATAGGAACCAAACTTCAGATTGTGCTTGTTTCCTACAGCAGCTAAGAGCTAAGTCCCCGGTTCATCTCTTTCCTTTTCCATGAGTGAATGCAGCAGCAAGCCCTTTGGAAGGTCCATAGCTAACAGCACATGCTTTTCGTTCTGAAGGCCCAAGGATCAGCTCCTGCCATATCTAGTTAAAGGATTGATGTAGCTGGTGTGGGGAAAGACCCTCTCTGCCACAGACCCCTGGAGAGCTGCTGCCAGTCAGAGTGGACAATACTGGGCTGATCTGATGTAAAACAGCTTTCCATGTTCCACAAAGCCTTAGCCCCCCTTTCTATGCAAAATAATACCAGCCCGCCTTGCAGGAATGTTGTAAAGATTCACCAGCACTGCTGCTGTGATTTAGAGTCTGCACAAGGTGATACAGGGCTCAGCTCTGCAGCAGGTTTTCTGGATGTTGTGAGGGCGCAGCTGCTACCTGTTACTTTCACTCCTCCCAAGCAGCAGATGGTGTGGCTGGGTTTGTATGAGGCAATGCTCCTAGGTGCAAAAATATCTTTATCCACTAGCTGACACCTATATTTTTTTGAGACCTCATCTCATTACTTGAGTCTGAAATGGTACAGTCTGGTCATCACCCCACCTGTTGTTGGTGACCACTAGTCCTCTTTAGTACCATGAGGATAAAAGGAGCCCATCTCTCAAGACTATGGAGTGAGGATGAAGAAGAGCCAAGCTCAAGGAATTCAGATGCAAACGAAGAGACAGCACCTTTAATAGTTGTGTTGGAATTTAAGCAGGTGTAGCAGGTATGACAAACTACACCTGTTGAAATTTCCTCTTCCACACAAATATTAAAAGTTCAGGAGGCCCCTGGCCAGCTGAGATACACATTATATTGGACAGGCTCCCATCTTTGCCTCGTGGGAGTTTAAAGACTCTCTTGCTGACATGGAGAAAAGTCTGGATAGCAATCAGATGCGTAGGCAAGGAGGAGCCGGTGTATCTTGCGCTTTCTGTTTCACTCAATTGATATCCCGTCTCAGCAGCTAACAGTGCAATCCTCTGCATGTTTATTCAGAAAGTGTGCATAGGATAGCTCAGTTGGTGGAGCGTGAGACTCTGAATCTCATGAACATAGGCGCCGACTCCATGGGGCCTGAGGGGGCCCGAGCCCCCTCAAAAATTCGTTTGGGGGGCTCTGCCCCCCAATAATTTAAGAAAATTAGTTATATTATGCTTTGCTGCACCGGGCGCAACATCTGGGGGGGCGCGTGAGTCCAGAGGGCCCAGCCGCGTCGTGCCCTCGGCCCGCCCCTATTGTCAGAGGCTCAGCGTGGAAGTGTTAACAAAGTTTCAGAAGGGGGAGCGAGTGGGGGGGACGCAGGGAGGGGAGGGGTTCCCCGCTTCTCCGGCCGCCTTGCAGAAGCGGCCACCGCCCGGCGGCTCTGCCTTTGCTCGCAGGCCTGCCTGGGGGCTCCCTCGGCTCCAGCGCTGAGCTGGCGGCCCCGATCCCGGGAGCAAAGAGGCGTCGCGGGAGCGGCTAGGTGCCAGGGCCCTGACCCGACAGCTTCTCCGGCTCCCCAAGCCGAGGACAGCTTCGGCTGTGAAGCTGCGCCTTCCGGGCTGGCCCCTTCTTGGCTGGGCCTCGCCTCTCCAGCTCCCGGTATGTGTGCTCCGCGGTGGTCCCCGCTCCTTCCAGACCCTTCCACCGCCCCCTGCCAAACTGGCTGTAGATACAAGAAGGGCAGCTGGGGTGGGCTATAGAGGACCCTGCCTCCCCCTGCGGGGCTCATCTCTGGCAATTGGCTCAAGGAGCCCCCTGAGTTTTGGCATTGTCTCTCCGCCCCCCCGCCTCTCTCCAGGAGCTTTATGGAGCCGCCTGGATCGGGTCTGCTTTGGAGGAGGGGAGCCTTCCTTGACCAGCATGGGCCCCCCAATATTTTTTATAAGTCGGCGCCCCTGCTCATGAACATGGGTTTGAGCCCCGTGTTGGGCAAAAGATTCCTGCATTGCAGAGGGTTGGACTACATAACCCGTCACGTTCCCTTCCAACACTACAATTCTAGGATTCTAGGAGTGCAGTCACCAAGAAAGAAGATGAGCAATGGTAAAAGACAGCCAGCCCAAATGTGCCTGAATGTGTGGTGAGGATCCCTTCCAGCTTTCTCTGCATGCACTGCGTTGCGACCCATGCGTGGATGATGGGCTGCCTTCGGATTGGTGAGTCACAGTTGGGCAGGTGTGTGGTGAGGATACAGGCAGCTTTTTCATGCCAAGTCATCCTGACTGGCAGCAGCAATACGGGTCACAAGCAGAGGTCTTCCCCAGCTCTGCTCCCAGAAATAATTTTAGCCACAGAATGTCATGTTAGGTACTAATGCCAAGCATGTACTCTGCCATTGAGTTATGGCTCCTGAACTGCACTATGGCAAACCTGTCCCTAAAATTTGCTACTACAGATGGTCTGCAACGTTCTCAGGGTCCCCTAGAGGCCCGGAGGGTGATGAGATCAGCTACTCTGCTGAGTCTAGAGGTCCCTTAATGGTCCTCACAATACAGTTCTGCCACAGCTACTGAGTCATAGGGGGCAAAAGGGTTCTTTCTCTCTATTGTTGTTTGACTAGACATGTGGGATGGGATACACCAACCTTGTAATCAACCTAGGCTAGAACACTGGCATTTAAAACAGTAAACATGTATTTATTTCTAGAATATAGTACCTAGAACAAGTAGCCATTTCATGCAGAATACTAAAAGAGAAGTTCAAATACCGGTATTCTCACCCAGCCTTCCCTGGCTTGGTGACTTCCAAATGTTGTTGGACTCCAAATCCCATCAGCCCCAGCCAGCATGGCCTAGGGCAGGCATCCCCAAACTCGGCCCTCCAGATGTTTTGGGACTACAATTCCCATCATCCCTGACCGCTGGTCCTGTTAGCTAGGGATGATGGGAGTTGTAGTCCCAAAACATCTGGAGGGCCGAGTTTGGGGATACCTGGCCTAGGGGGTCAGGGATGATGGGAATTGGAGTTGAACAACATCTGGAAGGCACCGGCTTGAGGAAGGCTGCCCTTACCTCACATAATGAACCCTGAAAAAGCTACCTTTACTTAGGCTTTCATTATCCCTCCCATCTCATTCACTGGTCACCTCCAGTACTGACTTTGCAGGAGGCATTCAGCTGCATAGAGAAAATTTAGGTTTGTGCCATTAAAGTGGATTGCAGTGTTCTGGTGCAACAAGTCCACATTAAAAACAACAACAAAAACCCACAACAGGCTTTCTTGCTGTTAGGAAAGTGACCAGCGGACTGCACTAAAAAGTGTGGGATAAACAACTGATTAATGGGAAGACATGTAGCTACCGTGCAAGCAAACCAAAGCGAGTGCTCATTTTTGCATAACCACCACATAAGTAAACCAAATGCTCAGTGAATACAGGGTATCATCTAACCTTGTGTGTAAGCTTTGTGCAAGTGAATGAGGGTGAATGCTCAATGAACAGGTCTTTTGGATGAGCTCTCTCTGTCCCTCCCTTCTTCCCTCTCTGTTTCTGCCTCTCTCTTTCCCAGCAGCCTTCAACTGTCTTCTTGAAAGACACGGTCCACCTGTCACTCACTCTAACTCCAGCCCACATTCCATCACGCTCCCCTGCTGTCAAACACCCTTCTCCTCCCTCTTCCGTTACACTGCCCGTGTGGGACAGGTTCTTTTGTTTCTCAATGTGCACCCACTCGCACTCTGCATACAGAACACTTGCATGCTAAGGATTAAACTAGCGAAGAGCTAGGACTACTAAGAGCGGTCCTGCTGCACTGGGGACAAAGCCCCCCTGTCTCACATTCTCTACTTTTTACATGACTATGAGAATCTGCTGCCTGGCCAGCCCTTCCATTTCTCTCCCCCACTGCCCAGTCTGTGGTGAAACTGACAGTGCTGCGAAAGGCTTGCCAGTTTTGTAGCTGTCTCATCAGTTTTGTGTGCTCATCAGGAGTGGGGAACCTGGTGCCCTCCAGATGTTTAATTAGTCATTCATTTGACTAAGTGGATTTATATAATGCTCAATCATCTGCAACCTCAGTCTAAGTGGTTTACTGTTGTTGGGCTCCAGCTCCCTTCAGTTCCAACCAGCACAGCCAATGGTCAGGGATTATGGGAAATTGTAGGCCAACCATATCTGGAGGGAGGCAGGGTCCCTACCCTGTGTGTGCCTACTGGTGTACACATCCCTGCCCTTTTAAAGAAAGGGCCTTTGAACAAGCCATGGGAAATTGAAAAGGCATTTCCCCAATCTGGTCCATTTAGTCAGAGAGGTCACCTAGTAGGCAGGTAATGCAGAAAATGGAGAGGGGTGAAGGTCACACACTGTCCAGAATGTCACAAAACATGTCATGATGGAATTGTATCTGAGTGAGGCTACAATATATTATGAACCATCATCTAGGGAGGCAAATTGGGGAGTGCCTTGGACCTCACTATTTGAGACGAGCATGGTGACATTTGAAGCTCAAAAAGCTTTATTTGTGAATGGTGGTAATACTTGTAAACTTAAAGTGGGGGGGGGGAGATTACAGAGTGATAATTAAAGCACCTTTAAAGTGCCCATTTGGCTTTGACCATTGTTGCATCTGAAACCAATGTGCATCTCATGTGGGCATTGCATTTCAACCTACACAGTCTCAGCCATTGTAGTGGCACAGCTGGGATCGGCCCATGCACCATGTCGTATCTTTTACAAAAGCCTTTTGTTCTGCTGTTGTTTTCTCACACTTCATAAATGTGCTGACGTAAGTGATTCTGGGTGCTAAAAATGGCTCCTCTCTTGCCTCTTTGAGTCCACATTCCTGGCTGGTGCCAAATTTGCTCCAAAATGTTTACAGATACTCTGAGGGGGAAGGGTCTGTGGTGGAAAGATAAAGATCAGTGTAGTTGCTTCAAGGGAAGCAGCACTTTGGTTAGACTGGGGAAAGGACTAGACACGTCCTATAGTGGTGGGAATTAAGGAAACATGTTGCAGTGACATTTGGGCTGTGACTATGGTTGTAAAAAGATATTGCTAAAAAGGTCCAATCAGGTGGACAGCATTAGCTTGGGAGAAACCTTTGGTTGGAAAAAGCGGGTCTTTCCATAACTAAAAAGATGGCCAAGTACAGGTGATGTGTTGTCCCAGAAACTAAATAGCCGTACCATACATCTTTCTTAAAAGGGTGATGCCATTCTTCTCTCCTTCCTCTGCCTGTGTGTGCGTGTGGAAAAAACAACAGACTGGCTGTCTCAAAGCTGGTTCTGAAAGTGACAGAGAGAAGCTATGGCTAAAATGCCCCCCCCCCATTGTTGGGGAGCAGGGTGTGATGGAGTGTTGGTGTTGTGAACCTTCCATTTCAAGGTGAGACGAGGCAGTGGCCTCTGAGTACCTGGAAGGGGTTGCAGATCAGGCTTTGGAGGAGCCCACCACCTCCTGCCCTTTGAGAGCCAGTGTGGTATAGTGGTTAAGAGCGGTAGAACCGGGTTCGCGTCTCCGCTCCTCCACATGCAGCTGCTGGGTGACCTTGGGCCAGTCACACTTCTCTGAAGTCTCTCAGCCCCACTCACCTCACAGAGTGTTTGTTGTGGGGGAGGAAGGGAAAGGAGAATGTTAGCCGCTTGGAGACTCCTGAAGGGGAGTGATGAAGCGGGATATCAAATCCAAACTCCTCCTTCTCCTCCTGTGTTGACCACTTGGCACCTTCCTGCCTCCCCCACTGCACACCCTCCAGCCACTGTGCTACTGCCAGTGCCTCTGGGTTGCAGTGGGTGGACGTGCATGATGGGCGGGCATGTGATAGAGGGTGAGGCAGCAGAGGGGGCAGCCTTTCTGTTTTGTCTCTCCCAACAAAATGTTCTGGGCTGGCCCTGTTCCATCTTATGCCCAGCCTGTAGACATATTCAAACAAAACCTTTTATCCCAGAAATACCATAAGTCTCCTGTGACATTTATTCCAAGGGAAGCAAACCCATGCCCTCGGTATGTACTGGGATCATCTTCCAGCTAAGGGAGCTGGGCATGTTTAGCCTGGAGAAGAGGAGGTTAAGGGGTGATATGATAGCCATGTTCAAATATATAAAAGGATGTCACATAGAGGAGGGAGAAAGGTTGTTTTCTGCTGCTCCGGAGAAGCGGACACGGAGCAATGGATCCAAACTACAAGAAAGAAGATTCCACCTAAACATTAGGAAGAACTTCCTGACAGTAAGAGCTGTTCGACAGTGGAATTTGCTGCCAAGGAGTGTGGTGGAGTCTCCTACTTTGGAGGTCTTTAAGCAGAGGCTTGACAACCATATGTCAGGAGTGCTCTGATGGTGTTTCCTGCTTGGCAGGGGGTTGGACTCGATGGCCCTTGTGGTCTCTTCCAACTCTATGATTCTATGATTCTATGATTCTATGATTCCACGTGACAGCCCTTTATGTATTTGAAGATGGCTGTCTTATCACCTCTCGGTCTCTTCTTTTCCAGGCTAAACATTCCCAACTGTTTCTTATAAGGCTTGGCTTCTAGACCCTTGAACATCTTGGTTACCTTCCTCTGAACATGTTCCAGCTTGTCAGTATCCTCCTTATATTGCGGTGCCCAAAATTGGCCACCATATTCCAGGTGTGGTCTGACCAAGGCAGAAGAGAGTGGGACTATTACTTCCCTTGATCTGGACACTAGATTTCTGCTGATGCAGCCTATGATAGCATTAGGGTTTTTTGCTGTTTCATCACACTGTTGATTCATGTTAAGCAAGACCCCAAGATCCTTTTCACATGTACTGTTAGTAAGCCAGGAGTGGGGAGCTTGGTTTTTGTGTATTTTTGAATCAGTAGCCAACTAAATTTGGCCACATGTCCAAACAGAGTGATCTGATTCTTAATTCCTTGGCAAGCAGTCGCCTCCTGCTTGGAAACAGGACTGAGGGAGTTAATTGCTGAAGCTTCATCCCAGGCTTTTCTAACAGTCTGGCTAAGAAACAGGTCAGACTGGTCCTCTTCTGTCCAAGCTTTGCCCCTAGGGTGTCTGGCATGTGTGGCTACAGAGCAAAATGCTACATCTCCAGGATATGGCAGTGGAGAAGGATCTGCTGCTTCCAAAATAGCAGAGCCTGCGTCATCTTTTATGAAGCTTGGACCCCTTTCTGCAGCTCCAGTGGTCTCAGTAGGCATTCACCTGCCTGACCCCGAGGTAAGGAGAGGGAAAACGGTGCAGTTCTCTGTCTCCCTTGGAATTCTAAATATCTACGGTATTTAAAATCCGGCTATTTCCTTGGAAAGAAATACCTCCAGGTGATTTGGCCTAAAGGCACAGCTGGAAAAAAAGTGGGTAACTGATGGTGCATTGATAATTACTGGCTACTTTTGTTTTGCTGCGGAATTACTTGTGAAAGTTCCTCTGCCACCTCATCACACCTGATCAATAATGGTTTGGAAATAAATCAGTGTTGGCTTATCTTGCAGTTTACCATGGTTTTCCCTGCTGGGTGTTTGTTGGTGACTGCAGTGGTTCTAGAGCAAACACGGTTGGGCCACAGGCCATTGTCAGATGACCTTCACAGCTCCATCCTCATGGCAAATGACTAAGGGGGCAGATGCTAGCTTTTCTTTCTAGCGTGGCAATGAAATGTGACTTAATCTCCACTGAAAATCCAGTGTGAGCCTCATAGAAGTGAAATGCTTCTTTAGCACTGTGGTGTAGTGGTTTGTTTGTGGAATTAGACCAAGAAGACCAGGTTCAAATTCTCATAAAATGTGGGGCTGACAGCACTATATGCCGTGGCCCCGATCTGGTGGAACGCTCTGTCCCAAGAGACTAGGGCCCTGCGGGACTTGACATCTTTCCACAGGGCCTGCAAGACGGAGCTGTTTCACCAGACCTTTGGTCAAGGCACAGTCTGACCCCCTCCTTCTGTAATCCTCATAGAACTCTAGCCCAATGGTTGCCATTAATTTGATTCTGAATTGACTTTATAATGTATTTTAATTAATTGACTGTGATTTTATGTAAATTGTGCTATTTTTACTGTTGTTAGCCACGCTGAGCCCGGCTTTGGCCAGGGAGGACAGGATATAAATTATAATTATTATTATTAATAATAATAATCTTGAGGTTCTTGGAGAAAACACAGGAAATAATATATAAACTAAAGTGAACACAAGGGTTAAGGTGTCCTCCCTTTAGGTTGATTTCAGCTGTGCAAAAATTGCCCTTTTAATTCTGAACTTTTCGGGGTGGCAAGCTTTCAACAGCTAGCATTATAACTGAGAAAAAGCTGGTTTTCATTAGTGATTTATATTTAGGCTTTATAATTGTTGTTTCCCATTATGAGCCCGCAGCTTAGGTGTCTTATCACATGGAACTCCCTGTACCAAAACTGGCTCACTTATGGCAGCAGAAAGTAGCTTCTGTGGCAACAGAACTTGCTGGAAATCAGCTTTGTGTCATGGACCTGCTGGATGCAGAGAAATGGTGAGAGGCAACAGCTGGGGAACCCCCAGAGGAAGAAGGCTCAGAGCCAGGGTGGTGGAATGACAATGTGTGGTCAGAAGAAGAGGAAGAAGACTGGGAGGAGGAGGTGTTGGTAACAGGGTTTGGTGAGCAGGAAGAGGCTGTGGCAGAGAGCAGTCCAGAGTTAGAGGCAGAAGTGGAGGCTGGAGAGAAGGGACAGAGATGAGGCAGGCTGCTGAAGAAGCCAGGGAGTCTTCCCTTCCTGCTGTGACCAGGTCTTATCCCAACTGGTCTCCCAGAACACAGAGAGGAATGAAGAGGGCAGAGCAAAGAGAGACAAGATGAAGGAGCCTCAGGTTGCTCGGAAAGGACCCAGGAGAGGAGCCGTAGAGAGCAGTGGGAAGGACTTCAGTCCTTGCAATTGCTTTACTGGGACAAGACCTACTGGGAAGAGTTGATGGGATCACTAGGCCTGAGCTGTTTTGTTTGAATAAAGAGTTAACTTAGTTGACACTGAGTGTTTTATTTCTGACCTGCTCCCGACTCCAGCTCCTGACACTTTGTTTGTGGCTAAGGTCTATTCCATGACTCCAAAATATATTATTTCTTCTAATAGCAAACTCAGGTAGTGAGTGATGACGAAAATGGAGCCAAAGCAGGGTTTTTGAGAAACAAGAGGAATTTATTAGCATGCCCTGAGCAGCCCAAGGCTTGCAGTAATAAGAAAGAAAACAAACCCCAAGCTTTTCAGGAAAAACAAGCTAAGGGGCCAACAAACGCCCCAGTGAGGACTGAGCAGGCTCAGTACCCACTAACCACAGAACACCCAGTGTATATTTTTTTTTGGGGGGGGATGTAAAACCTGGCAAGGAACGATGTTGGGGAATAGAATGGAATGCATTGCTTGAGCACCTTACAACTAATAGTGTTGCAGAGAAGGGCCAGTCTGGTTGGCAGGAACCTTGCACAGGAGCACTCCACAAGATGGTGAGGCTACACTGCAATCTTATGTTGAAGGTCCCACATGCTGTAAATAATTTTGATCATCTCAGCCTCAAACAGGAATTAGTTCCTCTGCAGTGCAGATGTTGCCCCCCTAGATGCTGAGGACTAACATAAGCATGTGCATGGGTGGATTAATTTATCAGGTAGATATGTGGCACGGGCCAATGTGAAGGTGCTCATAAGCTTTGGAAAGGGCTGGTCCAGCTGCACATCAGTTGGGAGGCTGACTCACCTGTGCTTCTGGGCCTAATCCACTCACCTTTTCAACATTATCTTGGCAAAGCAGGAGGCGGCACAAGGCCCCTGGCACGAATGCTTGGCACGCCTGCCCTGCTGATGTAACAGCTTCTGAGATTGCAGATTAGGCAGGCTTCTTTAACAGAGCTACAGTGATTACAAGGAGTTGCAGTGATTACAGCAATCAGCCATCTTCACCCTTTTCAGAGTTGGGATCCATGTTTAATGTCACCCTAGAGTGTCAAACACGGGTGGCGCTGTGGGTAAAACCTCAGCGCCTAGGACTTGCCAATCGCATGGTCGGCGGTTCGAATCCCTGCAGCGGGGTGCGCTCCCGTTGCTCGGTCCCAGCGCCTGCCAACCTAGCAGTTCGAAAGCACCCCCGGGTGCAAGTAGATAAATAGGGACCGCTTACTAGCGGGAAGGTAAACAGCGTTTCCGTGTGCTGCGCTGGCTCGCCAGAGCAGCTTCGTCACGCTGGCCACGTGACCCGGAAGTGTCTGCGGACAGCGCTGGCCCCCAGCCTCTAGAGTGAGATGAGTGCACATCCCTAGAGTCTGTCAAGACTGGCCCGTACGGGCAGGGGTACCTTTACCTTTAGAGTGTCAAATACATTATAGATTTGGGGGGACCCCCCCAAACCCTAGAAAGTAATAATGGTAGGGTTTTGATTATTTGGAGCATTGAAGGGAAGATTGGAGGTCAGTGGAAAAGTACAGGTTAAGATTTCTTTCCAAACCAGGCCCTCGCCTGGGATAGAAACATCAGCAGGACAACATGGCATCTTTGGGCCTCCTTAGTCCCCCACCCCTTTTTCTGATGCTCCAAGCAGAGCCAGAGCAAGGAGGCTGGCTCTAGCTTCCGTTTTAATTTCCCACAATCCCCCAAAGCAACATTGCACTGAGGCCATTGTGAGAAAGTGAACTTGAGGTTAGACTGTGCTGCTTGGAGCACTGTTGCCGCCAGAGATTCACCCCCCAACAGAGGAGACCCTCCAGCTAGTGCACTAGTCTCTTCAAACCTGGAGCTGGCCCTACCTATGGGGAGGAGCTATGCATATATTTAGCATATTTATTACTAGCGCTTCACCAAAGATGAGAACAACAGTAGTCAACCTTTTCAGACCTGGGATTCACCTTTAGCCCAAACATGCATTTGGAACCCATTAATTAAGTTTTTATGTCACATCTGCATGGTGTTGCTGCTGCTGCTGCTGTTGCTGTGACAATCCACCTTGGATCAGGCCCTGACCCAACATTTGAAGACCAGTAGATTACAATGGCATGAACACAATAAAATGCAGTAGAGAAACAATTAGAACGACAAACCAACCAATAACCACATTTGCAGAAAGGAAAAAATCATTGCACATTCCTAAAAGCCTGGGTGAAAAGGTACGCCTTTGCGTGTTTTTTGGAAACCCCCAGTGATGGGGGGGGGTAAGGGGCAAGGAGTTCCAAAGTCTGGGGGTCATCAAAATGCACTCTGCTTTACACATTACTTTCCTGTGTCTAAATTGTTATTATTAAATTGTTATTGGGCAGGTGAAAGATAGCAGCATGAATTAGCTAAGCTCTTAGGGATGAACCCATTTATTTTTCTGCATGCTTTTTGATGCGCGAGGATATTGCTTCAGGGAAAGGCAGGGTGACTTCTGGGTGTCTCCCTTTGGCATCGGCAAGCTCTTCTGATCTCTGGGTTGCAAACGAGGCAATGTGATGAGGCTTCGGCAGAATTTGGGGCCTCCCTGGCTGGCTGGCTGGCTGCCTGCTGGGCTCAGTTGCTGAAGCCTCTTGGGTGTTTCTTCCCTTACCTGTTGAGTCTGGAGGCATTTCTCCGGCTCCTGACAGATGGCAGCCCTTGTGATATTTGCCGTGTAAACACGCCAAGGGGCGGGGTGCTGTTTGTACTCCACAGCTGGGGAAATGAGGAGTCCTGGAGAACTGGCAAGAGACCTTGGGAAGGGAGGCTGCCTTCCTGAGACTCCGGGCATTTCTGCTGCTTGGCCTGCCCACTCCCTCTGATCTCAAATGCGTTGATTTTAGAAAGGTGCTATGTGGTGCTGTGGCGGCAGTGCTGGATTTACATATAAGTTAAACAAGCAATAGCTTAGGGCCCCACTCTCTTGGGGCCCCCCAAAAAAATTAAAGGGAAAAAAGGTGGATGTACATTTCCAAAATATAAGATAAAAACAAATTACTTTGATAAAATACATATTTTGTTATGTGCAAATGGCTTTAGATACCTATTAGGTCCATATAGCATATATTCGACACAAAAAACAGTGACAATATGTTGTTAACAAAGGACAGCTGGATATATAAAGGGCCCCATTACCTTCAGTAGTTTAGGGCCTCATCAAACCTCAATCTGGCCCTGTGTGGCGGGCTTAGCGTTTTAGCCCTGGAGCCCGTGTTTGCTGTCTGAGCTCTGGCCTAGAATAAACACAGGGAAATAAAAGAATGTTTTGCAGCAGGGGAGGGGGGCTTTTCAGCCTAGGGGCCATATTCCTTTATGGAAAGCTTCCTGGGGGCCGTATGCTGGATCAGAGGCTGGATCAGAGGTGAAAATGGGAGGAGAAAAGGATGTGTTTTTGAGCTTTGTGCAATAGGCCAAATTCCTGCCACGCAAAACCTAGAGGTTTTTGCACACACACATCCTCTCAGCATACCTTTCTCCATCCCTGTTAAGACCACACTGCAGCCGTGCCGAGGCACTTGAGGAGGACATGGAGCAGAGTCTGTCTCTCTGTGTGGCCTGGGCAGACTCCTGAAGGCTGGGAAAAGGGCATGGAGAGCTCTGTTAGCCCTCAAGCTGAGGTTCTCTGTCCTTATCTTAAGAGCATGTGCAGAGCACCTTCCCATCACCCCTGAGGTTACAGTAGCTGGAAGTGCTCCAAGCATCATACTTGACAGGTGAGTTTTGCAGATGAGAAGAGAGGTACTCTGGTGCTATGCTGGCAGAGCAGTTTGTAGAATAAGAATTGTAGAGTTGGGAAGGCACCCTGCGGTCATCTAGTCCAACCCCCTGCAATGCCAGAATTGCTGTTGCAATGCAAGAATCTCAGCTAAGTGAATCACAGTTGCTGTGTCTGATGTCTATCTGGGGGCGGAGAAATTACATAAAAGTAGCAGACATTCTTCCAGTGTCCCTGGAAATATCACCTATGCCAACCAATCCAAGGACAGCAGTATGTGCTTGGAGGGAGCTGACCTCTGGAGGCTGAGCTGGAGGAGCGTCGCCGTATCACATTGCCATGCCCCGCAGAGCACAAACAAAGCAGAGAACCAGGCAGCGGCCAAGGGATCTTCCACCAGCATGCTCAGGAGTCGCAGGGTGAAATCTCAATCGCACAGAACATCTCCCCTTACCCCCCCCCTGCAGGATCCAAAAGTAGGAAGCTGCAACAGGCAAAGGGATTCTGTGGTGCAGTTTGCAAAGTAGGCACAAACATACCAGAGAGGTCACTGGTTCAAATCTACCCTGTCATGCTTGTTTATCCTTTCCTACTAGCTATCACTCACTGAGAAGGGGGTGGTCAGTACAGCTGTACAGATGCACATGTGCTCTCAAGGACGGTGGTTCAGATATTCCCCGATACTGGCTGGGGGTGGGGATCAGCACAGCCCCAGGGAGGATGGTAAGCAGTGCGCAGCTCCTGAGTGCCAGAAGTCTCACCACAGGCATGTGCCACCCCAAGCCTAGAAACACACAGACCCAAACTCATTTCCCACTGGTTGTGGGGCAGGGAGAAGGGCATGCACACACATTGCTAAAGCTACAAGAGGCAGCGCATAAGGACAGGGAGGTAACAGCCCATATGCCCCTGGGTGAGTGTCACAGCAGAATAGTGAGGCACCTCCCACTGTCAGCGGAACCTTGCTTTGCAGGAGGAGCCCGGCAGGCTTCACGACTGGGTGGGCACATGCTCATGCAATGTGCATTTGGGATGCTGAAGATGTGCTTCTGGTGTCTCCCCTTGTCACAATTGAAATTCAGGAGACACAGTGAGGATTGTTCTGTAAATGAATGAGATACAGACAAGTAGGTTGTGCATTTGGGGCTTATCTGGTTGCATTTAGGGGCAAAGTACCCTTTTCTGTGCCTGTATTCTCATCAGAAATGAGCTCTGAGAGTCCTGCCTCTGTCTCTCTCGATGTTTCCCTCCATTTTGAATATTGTTTAGTGTTACTCTATCTCAGGCCAGGAGAGATGCTTCTTGGGACTTGTGCTGTATTCAGTGGCGTGGCGTGGGGGGTGCAGGGGGGGCCGGCCGCACCGGGCGCAACATCTGGGGGTTAGGGTGAGGGGGCGCAAATCCACGGGTTAGGGGGCGCAAATTACTTGCCTTGCCCCGGGTGCTGACAACCCACGCTACGCCACTGGCTGTATTCTCTGTGCTGGGCAGTTTCTCAAGAAACTATTGGTAACTTGGCAAACCACTCAAAGGCTGAAATATTTCTGTGGGCTCTATCATGATACCACTCCAAATTCCAGAGTTTTCTGGCCAAGCAAACACTTGAACTAGAGTTGTGTTTGTGTTCTGTAGCAAATCTGGTTCATTTGTAGGAAGTTCCATCTGTAATGGAACACAGAATCCGCTTCTTGGGCTAGCTGCCTCACATTACCTCATTGTAGGTCTGGCTGT
The DNA here is from genome assembly GCF_965113315.1 of Podarcis vaucheri. NCBI lineage: Eukaryota > Metazoa > Chordata > Lepidosauria > Squamata > Lacertidae > Podarcis > Podarcis vaucheri. The sequence goes on from NC_138760.1 coordinate 2,373,626, forward strand.
GCTTAAGGCTGCTCCCTGCAAATATGTCTATTAAAGTAAGTAGAAAATAAACCATTTATTTAAATCATTTTTATACTGATTTACATTTGGGGGGGGGAATCTCTGTAGATTCTGCATAAAGCTTCAGATATGTTTATTTGAAAGTATAATCTTTATGTACTTATTTAAATCATTTCTCTACCTCTACATGGTTCTAAAAAATATCCAAGTGGTTTTACAGCCTATCTTAAAACATCAAATAGAACATGACAAAATGGAAAAATATAAAATTTCAGAAGAAAATCAAATGCAATAAGATTCACATTTAAAGCAGCATGATTAGCAGGTAAACAAAATATTCTCTTAACAAAAGAGTTACAAGCAGGCCTTTTTTTCAGCTGGAACTTGCTGGACTCAGCTCCACCATCTCTCAGGTGAGCGCTGTTGCCATTCTAAGAGAACAAGGGAGGTCTTCATGGTGAGTTCCAGCACCTCTTTTTCTAGAAAAATAGCACTGGTTACAAGTAAGAATCAAATGCTAAAATGCAGTAAAAAAATCCACATATAAAGCATCATTGGCAACTAAATGAAATTTCTGAGACAATACTTTTCCACCACAGTAACATCTCCCAAAGGCATCCTTATTAATCTTTTACATATAAAACTCATTCCCACCAACCACACCCAGAGCACAGCTAATCTCCAGCCAACCATTTGTCACAAGGCCAACATCTGACAACTATTTTCTTACTCTGTGTGAGTTTCTGCTGCATGCTGATTTTCAGAAAGGGGTGGAGCTCCCTTGCCTTCCGCTTCTCCTTGGGTGGGGCAAACTTTGCTGTGGGTCTCAGGATGAGTTTGCACCTGCATGCTCATCACATGACGAGAGCAGTATCACATGATGCCTATCAAATGATGCGTATGTATGTGAAGGGACCACCATCACAGCTCAAACAGATCAAAACAGGCAAAACTTTTGTATCCCTTTGGACCTTTAATTTATTTTTAATGGAGGCAGGTTGCATATCCAGGTGTGATACTCATCTGCTACCTTTGCCTCAGGCATCTTAAGTTATCAGTTTGCACACTCTTATCATTCTGAGCAGTTCTCCTTTAGTGAATCTCAACCATCGTCCCATTATGCTACTTCTCCCAATTCCACACCAGGTGTAATCATGTGATGGGGCTCAAATTCATGTGGGAAGTCCTACTCAACATTGTGTGAACAGACTTCCTAGCTCAGGAGTAGCTAACCTGTGGCACCTCCAGATGTTGCTGGACTCCTAGTCCCAATGGCCCCAACCAGCATGGGTAATGGTCAGGGATGGTGGGAGATGTGGTCCAGCAATATCTGGAGAGCCACATGTTTCCCACCCCAGAGCCAACTTCCATTAGCATTCTGGCCATTAGACTGGCTACCAAACTCTGCCACTTTTTGCCCAATGAAGGTCAGACAAAGAGATCTGTTTTCCTTTGTTGAAGGCTTGGGGGCATGGGTTGTGGCACGGCATGGCGTTTCTTCCCTTCGGATGTACTGTGGCTCAGTGGGCGCCTAACATGTGACATCTGGTCAGCCTGGTAACTGCCCCCCCCACACACAGGTTCTCTCTTGCAGGGATGAGGAAGCACTTCCTTTGCACGGGAGGATGCCTGCCTGCTTCTGCACTGGGCTCTGTACTGGGCTAACACACGCAACCGACAGCCCCTTCCTCACTTTGTAAATGGACTAAGGAAATGTCCTTGATCTTTTTGTTTTCCAGACCCCTCTTCCAGACACCGAATCAGCGTTAGTGCCTGGCCACAGCCTAAAGCAGGTAAATATCAAACAGCCATCTTGACAGGGACAAAGGAAGCACAGCCTAAAAGTGGGGGCGGTTACTCCCCCCCCCACGGGCTAACAGGCTTGTGGTATGATGTGTTTCCTTTCACACAGGTCTGTGTATGTATTTCAGGGATGTGTGCAAGCATTTATTATTATTATTATTATTATTATTATTATTATTATTATTATAGATTTCCATCCCACCTTTCTGAGAGTTATGCCACATTCATGGGAGCTTTTGCACACTAAAATCACATTAGTACATGGTGGTGCAGCAAAAGCCTGAAAAGGTCTTTGCTGACAGAGAACCTCAAGGGGCAAGGTGCTACATGATGTAGGTGTAGAAATGGCCCTGTCTGTCCCATGGAATTTGAAGCTACAAATCTCTATTTGCATTTTTTTTTATATTTAAAAAAGTTCCTAGTCCCCATGATTGTGAAGATCAGTTTGCAGGTGTGCTGGATGATGCCTGATGAAATCACAACTGCCAATTCCAGTTGCTGGAAAGCACAGGTGGTGAGAAGGTTCTGGTGCTCATCTTCTGCTCCCTGCCCTCCGACAGGCATCTAGCTGGCCTCTGTGAGAACAGGAAGCTGGACAAGATGGGCCAGCAGGCTATGCTTATGTTCTTATGAGTGTAAAATCAGAAAGCCCTTTCTTCAAGTCTCAGTTCTTGACAAGGATCTGCCACGTGTCCCTAGGCAAACCACTCTCTCAGACTCAGTCCTGCCCCCACATAGGAGGGAGGCTAACACTCACCTACAATAATCAGAAGGTGGTTGTGATTATTGAAACAAGGCCATGTTTGTGAAGTGCTGGGGGCAGTCAAAGGGGATCGATATAGATATAGACACACTAGGTATTTATTATTAATATTAAGGCTAATAATCTTACAGGGACTCCATGCCTCTCCTGTTCTATTTGGTAAGTACTTGAGAGGCCTGGTCGGAAGCCTGTGATCCATGTCTGGCTGAGAGCCAATCATCGTAGCCAGGATGCAAGTTGGAAGAAAATCGGATTTTAAAACCAAATTGACAGAGGAGTTTAAAACGAACCTGTTTCCATGTACTTTCCCTTCAAAATAATCAGCTTTTAAAAGGAAATTCTGTATTCAGTGGAAACAAGAACAGGCCCATACTGATGATATCTTAGGACTGAACCTTTGAGCTTCTATGAAACAGTGAGTGGAAGGCTGAAAAGAACCAGAGACAAAAATATCTGACTTTGGAGGTCAAGTGTTTATAAATATGACACAATTGTTCATGCATATTTATTATTCTGCAAACGACAACTTGTTCAACTATGCATAACATCCCTTTCCTCTCCTCCCTGCTTTCCCCCAAATCCAAAATTAGTTTTGGGCTTTCCAGATACTGAGTATCTGGAGACTGAGCCAGAAGGTTCGTTATCCCAGTGCCTTTGGTGGGACCCTGAGCGGGGAAGCCTGGCTAGCCCTGTCTCTCATCTTCTGCTGCCAAGCAAATACATTCCCATTTATGCAAAGCTTTGACTCACAGGTGCCTTGTGAATATAGTGTAATTGGTTTTAACTGGTTGCATTCAGTGTTTTTTATTGTTTCATTTGTCTTTTCAATGTTTTTCTCTTGCCTTATTCTTTCACAGGCTTCATCGAACAAAATTCAGAGAGCAGGGAGGCTCCTCTGTGCACATCTGGTCATCTTGTACCCGGACCTAATCCGCGATCACAAGCACCACCTCCGGCTTTACAGGTGTGCATATACCTGTCCCTTGTATAAAGGGTCAGGGGCGGCCAGTGAGCTGCAGGGTCTGTGGGCGTGCTGCTTCCTCTAGGGGCGGGGGGCTCTTGCGAGTGAACCAACTAGCTGCCCCTGAAATTTCCCCCAAAGTGAATTTCAAGGTGGGTGCACCACTGTGAGTGCTCCCCCACCCCCGGTAAATGGTAGTGACTCTGCGTCTGGGAAGCTATTGCTGCAGTTCTGCCTTCTACAGCAGAAGCTTGCAGCTTCTAAAAGGATCAGTTAACAAGAGGCGAGAAATACCTTTCTCTGCCTGAGACCCTGGAGAGCCTCTGCCAGTCAGAGTAGACAACACCGTGCTGGCTGGACCAACCTAATGTCCCTATTCATCCTGTACTGAAAGCCCAGCTGGTCCTGGGATAGGGAACTTGGCCTTTCAGATATTGCTGGAGCACAACTCTGGTCATCCCTAACCATTGATCATTCTGGCTGGGGTTGATGGGAGTTGGAGTCCGACAACATCTGGAGGCCTGCAGGTTCCCCATCCCTGAGTTAGTCGAGCAACCCATTCCCAGAATAACCAGCTTTGGGAAACCATAAATAGGATGTGTTGACAATAGCTACAGGTAGGTAAGGAGGGCATTCTGCCTCTGAACTTGGAGGCTATACATGACTAAATTGCCACTGGAAAGACCCTCCCCCCCCCCATGAATTGTACTTAAGGACAGTGGCCAATGCCGCATCTTATGGCAATGAGTTCCAGAAATTAACTATGCCTTGTCTTGTCCTTCCCAGACAACCAAAAGATGAAACCCCCAAAACCAAGGAAAGGGGGAGGGGGAGCATAGGGGAGATCTAGAGCTTTAAAACTGGAAATCCAATCTGAAGTTCAGAACTTGCTCATCTAGCTCTGCTGCAGATTGTGGGAATTCTTCCCATGAACTCTGTTTGGTGTCTCCCTTCCAGGCAGTGCTGTTCTGGGAAGGAGCTGGTGGATGCGCTGCTCAGCGCAGAGTTTTCTGTACAGACGCGCAGTCAGGCCCTTGGACTCTGCCAGGTGCTGGTGGACGAAGGAGTCTTGGCTCATGGTGAGACAACCAGAGGAAAGAAGGGGGGCCATAACAGTCTCAGGATCCCACTGCTCATTAGGCACTGCTCACGATGCTACCTAACCAAGCCGGTCCATGTCAGAGCACTTTTGTTTTTTGCCCTGCTGTTTCCCCCAGCAAAACCCAATCTGAACTGCTGAATCAATGCAAACAGCAGTTTGGGTTTTCTGCAGATTGCTCTTTGCTCCGATTCAGCAGAAGAGAGCAGGTTTCCACAGGGAAAGCCTTGGGGGGCACCGAATTTTGGCATTGCACAGGGCACTGCTGATATTTGAGACCCCAAGGTCTGCCACTGGAGAAGGGGGCTGGATTGGGTGCTCTCCAAGGACCCCTCACCCTCTGGTTCTTTGTGTGCCCGCTGGGCTTACCCAGCAGCTGTAATACCACTTTGCATTCCTTCACTGTCCAGATAGCTGCCTGTCACAGGGAGACAGGGAAAGCTATAAGAGGTGATGCAACCGGGAGCTGATATGTTGGCAGGGGGCTCTTCACATCTTCTGTTGGCTTCTTCTAAGGGCAGGGAAGCTGTGACCTTCCAGTAGCTGATGACTACAGCTCTCATCAGCCCCAGCCAACATAGCCAGCAATCAGGGGTGATGGGAGGTGTCATCCAATAGTTCCCGGAGGAGCACAGGTTCCCTCCCCATCCCCTTGTGCTCTCTTACTCTCATCCTGCTTTCACCCGCCTTCCCTGTGCAGTGCGGCAGGAGAGCTATTTCCAGGATCGCGACACCCAGTTCTTCCGCTTTGTGGCCCTGGAGCCAAGCGCTGAAGACCGGGATGGGGAGGAGCTCCTGGAGGCACTGGCATTGCTCACCCAACTGGGCCCTACCGCCTTGCTCACCACCATCTTGCACAAACCGTGAGTGTGAGGACTGAGCTATAGTGTGGCAGGCAGGGAGGAAATGTGGAAGGTTTAAGGCTTTGCTGCTGATAGAACAGCAAAGCCATTTCTGTTTATTAGTGAACGAAAGTGCAGGTGGATAGATGATAGATAGAAAGAAATGTATATATTGTTTCCTTGATTATTTCATTCATTCGCTTTATTTAAATCCTGCCTTTCTAGGGACTCATCCACACTTTTGCTTGACCTGTATTTTGATGCTGTTCTTTGCTGATTAATTCCCCTGGGTCTGAGAGCTTTTCTTGTTGTTCGCAGTTATGCTTTACAAAAATCCGATATTATGTGCTGAATTGACGCAGGGTTAAGGAAAATCTCTTTTTGGATTTTATGCACACCCGATAAGAGCTGATTCAGCAAGTGATTGGCCCCTGTGAGAACAGGATCCTGGATTACAATAGCCCATTGGCCTGTTCTAGCAGGCTCTTCCTAACTTTAAAAGTGAATTTCTCAACCTCATGATTGTAGCCAAGCTGCCTGGCGTCTGGCCCTCGTGCCAGAGGATATGATGGAGGTTAAGGACGTCCTGTTGCTGCATTGGTAGTTTGCTCTCTTCCTTGTCCTTCCCCATGATCAGAAGAAACAAGGAGGTTTATGCCATGAATTTACATCCTTCGCTTTGAAGGAGTCAGGGTAATGCACACTGTCTTGGGGATGAGGATGCGGTGGTGGTGAGTGCTGTAAAGTGGCAGGAGAACCTGACATATGTGTGCCTTACCTGGACACTCTCCTCCAGCCCTGGCCAGCGCACAGATGAGGAGCTTGCACTGATCTTTGAGGAGCTGCTGCACATCAAAGCTGTCGCCCATCTCTCCAGTTCTGTAAGTAACAGTCAGATTCTGCCTCATTTGGCCCGTCTTTAATTTGAATGCCATGAGTAATGGATGGCTAGGAAGGGAAACCAATGGGATGGCCAAACAAATCCCCCCCCCCTCCATTAGCTATTCCATTTGATAGGATGAACCTATCTAGCAGATTTGTCCTATTTCCACCTGGTTGCTTCCTTTCATTTGTCAGTCACTTCAAACCTGCCCACCTGCTGCCTGAGCCTGCGTCAGACTGGATCCATCTCCTATACAGATGTAGGGGGTGAAAATTCATGCACATTAGGGGGGGGGTGTTTGCTGTTCACTCTACCTATCTTACACTAGATGTAAAGAATTTATGATGCTACTTTTAGAATGGGCACATGTCAAGTTTTCTAAATACTTCAGTCTGCTTGTTTTCTCTGCTCACATACTTCCAACACACACACACACACACACACACACACACACAGCCATTGCATCAAGAGTCCCCTTTTCTTCAGTTCTGAACTCAGTATGCTTGAGTGACTTAATGGACTGTATTTGATGGGTGATTTAGAGGAGGGGAGCTGTGTCAATTTGAACATGCAAAGCAGTCCAAGCACAGTCCAGAAATCAAAAACGAAAGAATGGCAGCTGGCTGTTAAGTCCACAAATAAGATTAGGTGGTGAGCAGTTCACCACCACCAGGGGCATCTGGTAACCAGAACTTTGTCAGCCAGCATTATTAGCAAAATTTGACAAATATAGCACCATATGTTGATGTTAAGAAATATGCATCACTACATTTTTTTTTGTTGACTATAATTTAGTATACATAAATGAGCTTCTAGGTGGACTTCTCTTTAAGAACCACCAAGATTACGGAGGAGTATAGTTATTAACTAGTATGAATAGTATGTAGTAATCAGAACTGTGCTGACCCAGGTGTGGATGTTGCCTCCCCAGAAGCTTTTATGCATGTGTACCTTCTATGAACTTGCTTCCTGCTTGGCCAACCAGTGGCGGAGCTTCATGCTCTGGCACCGGGGGGGGGGGCTGGGGGCTGGCATGCACCCTGGGGGCATGGCACACTGCCTGCGGGGGCATGGCGCCCAGCATGGGTGGGGGGGCAGCCGCAATGGGACCCCACCAGGATCATGCTGCCGGGGGTGGTGCACTCCCCCCCTTCCTCTGCCAGTGTGGCCAACGCCTTTAATCACCAAAGTTATGTTCTGCCTCGGCTGTTTGTGCAAGTGGTTTTCTAGGGCAAGCTCATTGCTTGTCTCCCTCCTGCCACAGGTGAAGAGGGAACTGGCTGCTGTCCTGCTGTTCGAATCCCATGCAAAGGCTGGAACTGTGTGTGAGTAACTGGCTGGCCATGGTTTAGTCACTTTCAGCCTAGCTCTTCTCTTGACTTCCTGCAAGCATGCCCATAGCTCAGCCTGAGGGCCATGGTCTCATCTCAGTGACCTTCCTGGGGCCACATGGCAGGGGTGGGTGGTGCCCGAGGCAAAAGTGGTCAGAGCAAGGAATGTCAGATTTACCTTTGTGCAAAGAGCTATTTTCTACACACACACTTTTCTCCCTTCCACCCTTCCATCAATGTGGATCATCAGAGTTGAAGGACACATTTCAACCAGGCAAACACTATCAAGGAGCAGTATCTTGCAGCCACTATAAGATGGCTTGTTTATTTATTTCACAATATTTATACACTTCTTGATTGTAGTTAAACCTCAGCACAGTTTACAAAAAAGAGCAAAACAATAAAATTATCAGTGAAAAGCAACAATTTAAAACCTCCAAAAAATAATTAAAACCAACGATAAGCTAAATACCAGATTAAGATATGTCAGCGTTCTGCCTGTCTTGATAGGCTTTCCTGTCAAGGCACTGAAAAAGAGTCCAGTGAAGGCTCCTGCCTGCTGTCATTAGGCAGGGAGTTCCAATGTGAGATGCTGCCACACTAAGGCATCAATTCCTTACAAATGTGGATTGAGTATTAATTATGTGGCACCTGTAACAGTACCAGTTCTGCAGATGGAAGCAGTTGAGTGGGTGTCCAGGGGGGCAAGACGATCGCATAGGTAAACTGGTCCATGCTGTTAAGGGCTTTATATAGTAATAATAACACTTTGAACTTTGAGCAGAAGTTTTATATCCAGATCAGGCGCAAGGAAAGTCCCACAGAGAGTGCATTGCAGTAGTCTTTGGAATGGGGATGGGTCTTGTGTGTTGTTGCTGTGCCATCATCCCAGTGACTTTTGAGAGGGTCAAATGTGATACACAGCAATCTTCTACCCTGTGCAATTCAGAAGGAGAACTTCCTATCTATTTATCTTCCTCCTTTCCAATTCCCTGTGGCAGCTCTTTTGAAGGCTCCCTTGAGAACCTGTTCTTCTGGCTTTGCCCACTTGTTCCTGTGCCCCCCACCCCACCCTGGCCCAAGCTGATCATTTCCTCCTTTGCCTCTAACATGTTGCCTGTGCTTCTTTCCCTGCCCTGCTGTGACCGCCAGATGTTTCAGACTATAATTCCCATTGGCTCCAGTCAGCATGGCCATTCTGGCTGGGGCAGATAGGAGTTGTAGTCCCAAGCGCATTGGGGAAGGCTGGTCTGTGCCCCTGGGCACTCATTTTGCATGTGTCTCAAAGCATAAGTCCCATAGCACTGATGCGAAGGATTTCCCCCCTCCAGTGTTCAGCCAAGGGGACAAGGGCACCTCCTGGTACATCATCTGGAAGGGATCAGTCAACGTTGTCACACATGACAAGGTTTGTATGTTTAATCTCTGTAGACTTCACATGGAAAGGGTCAGCTTGGGGTTAAGTTTGGTGTGTGTGTAGGAAATTTTATATCCACATCTGGACTAAGAGAAATCTATTTACGTAGATGTTTCTTGTCATATATTGATGCTTTTAGATCAGATTACATTTGTATACAATATAATGTACTTGTTTGTCCCAAAGTTTCACGGTAGTATGAACACCTTGCTTGTCATATTTAATATGCTGATCCGGCGCTCCCTCTGGTGTTCTTTTTAAAAATAATTCCATCAGTTAACATACCTTTGGGGGAGGACTGTGGTTCATATATCTACATATATACACACATAATTTTATTTCATCATCATCATAGACTTGTATTGTGCTAGCCATAGGCCATGGCATCATTCAGAAAAATAACAAAAGGAAAAACAACAATAACCATAAAATCACCAGGCACTACACATACAATATAAACCACGGTCACAACTACTATGATTGTTTGTTGCATAAAGTGGAATAGCAGAAGATTCTCTAGTAAAATGTGCCAAATTAAATATCCGAATCCCCTTTGCAGTTGACTGCTATTTTATCTAGTTCTTTCCTCCTGATCTTCTTAGCTGCCAACGCATAGAGTGCTACTTTATAAGTTACAAAGTCACATAATTTTATTTGTATGCCACCTTTCCATGGTTAAAACCATTCTCAAGGCAGCTTGAAACATGGAGAAAAATATGTAACCACAAACATATCAAAAATGGTCACAAACAACAAATAAAACATCCAAAAGTACACAGCCAAGTAGAAATGAATTCCACATAAATCATAAGATCTAAAATAAAAGATATCAGTAACAGCAACAATCCCCACCCCCACCCCCACTGCCCAAACCCCCAAACAATGCCCAGCCTATGAGTCAGCAGCCTCAGCTTTAGCGAGAGTGCATGCGTTGCACCCAAAAAGTCCCGAGTTGAGTCTGGAAAGGACACCTGCGTGAAACCCTGAGGAGCCCCTCCCACCAGGAGTGGCTTGCTCTGAGACGTAGATGCTTTGCCAGTCAGAGAACAAAAAGAAGCCTATTGCGAGGGGTGGTGGTGACAGCAACGAGGGGAGGGAAAATAAGGGAGAATTGGTGAGTGGCCTTGTTATTCAGTTGCCCTCAGCAGGGTCCCCTGTATTTGCCATGGTAATGTCCCTTAGAGCAGTAACGGATGTGGCGCACTCACTTTTCAGGGCTTAGTGTCCACTCTGCACGAGGGTGATGACTTTGGGCAGCTGGCGCTGGTGAACGATGCCCCTCGTGCAGCCACCATCATCCTCCGTGAAGACAGCTGCCACTTTCTGCGTGTGGACAAACGGGACTTCAATCGCATCCTCAAGGTGGGCCAGGAGTTGGGTCACACATGGAGGCTGGGGTCCTTCCATTCTCTGACAGTTTTCAGCGCTCAATAGAGTTTGCCCTGGGAAGGAATTTTGTCTCAAATGTAAGGAGGGCATTAAGGGATCAGGAGGCAGCAATAAATGAAGTTACCAGCAGTTTCTCCAGGACTTCTGCCACACGTCTGTGCCTGAATGTTCTCCTTTCATCTGTACACTAAGCTCCTTGCTTTGAAGTCCCTCCATCCCACCTGCAAAGCCTAGTTGTTTATTATCCTGTCCTTTCCAGAAGCAGCCTTGCTTTCCCTTAGGCACCTTCAGCGTCTCCCCTGCACAGGGATCCATTGTGAAGGGCAGGTTGCAAATGACCTTCTGTCCATACACAAGTTACTCTGTTTCAACTGGGCATTTGCCCATTCCTGGCTGGTCTTCCTCCGCATGCTTCCATTTTATCAGTGTAATGCAAAATGTATGCATATAGGAATTGTCTGCAAAGCCTTCTTTTAATTATGTCCAGCTGTGAAGCAAGCTGACTCCCCCTATTCATTCACCCAGAATGAAAAATAAGCTTCAGATATGATTTACTTACACGTGGTCTTGCATTGGTTCTCAGCTACAGCAGCAGTAAAAACTATGCAGGTAAAATACTTATATTTACAGTAAAAACAGCTTCAGACGTACGCCTCTTACTGGAACAAGCAGAGGGCATGTCTGCCCTCATGACTTGACGAAGGAAGAGAGAGAGAGGAGGAAAGAGGAAATTCTGTATGTTCCTTGTCCCCCATGAGAGGATGGGGAATTGACATCACACAGAGCCCCCTCTACCCAATCCATTTCTATGGTCTGAGTCTTTGCCTATCAGCAATACGGCTCTGTGGTTATTTGCCCCTCAACTTACTAACTAGCAAGAATATGCATTGTTGGATTTGACTGCAGTCTCTCACAGCAAATATAGCATAGAACTAGAATCCTAGGTCTCTTTCCCTGCTTTACACCATTATGAAATTAGTTGTGTGGCAGAGTGAGCAGACTGGGCTGAGCACTTTGACTTCAGGTGGAGGAGCTGCATGAGGCTAGTATCTTGATGTGATACCCAACATGGAATTCAGAAGTGTACAACTCACTGATTTTCTGCCCTAAAGGAGGCCCATTAGGATAGCATCTGAGGATGTCATTGGCCTAGGGCCAATGGCTGTTGTCCAGCTCCAGTGTAGATGCGCCCGAAGCATGGCAATGCAACCCAGTTCACTAGCTTCTGCTTTCCTGTCTAGGATGTTGAAGCCAACACTCTGCGGCTGAAGGAACATGGGAAGGTGGTGCTTGTTCTGGAGAAGAATTTGCAAGGCAGCAGCTCCAGTCACCTTCCTGGGACTCCAGGGAGCAGTAGGTACTGCGGTCTGGCCCCCTTCGCTTCCCTGTTCCCTCCTAGAGGCAGAAGCTCTTTCTGCTTGTTTTTCTTGCCTTCCCCACAAAACAGGGCTGGGTGTCAAGAAACTTGCACTTCCTACTCTTGGAAGTGCTTTGCAGGCAGCTGCAGAAGCAGCTCCTCCGACTGCTGTGGTGCTTTTCCCAGAGGATCTTAATGTAGCATTGCTGTTGGATTCCACATGAAATAGAACCAGAGAGAACATTTGGAGTTTTCCTGATGCCAAAACATTGGGGCTCCCCACTCCCCCCACAGGAAGATGTATTTAAATTTCCATCTGCTTCTGTAAGATCCAGTGGGCAAGTATGGTAGTTGTCGATAGTGTGCATGCTTCTTTGCTCATGTGCAACCTTAAGGCTACAAAATATACGATACTGTACAACTGTGGGCACAAAATATGGACAGGAGATCATCACTCATTCCTTGTGTGGCAAAATCAGCTAATGATATGGGGAAGGGGGATCATTTGCTGCTTAGGTGCATCGCTTGATTCTGGTTTCCACCTCACTGTCATGCTATCTGAGAAGTTCATGCTTTCCCCTCCTGTTCAGGTACTCAGTGATGTCTGGGACCCCTGAAAAAATACTTGATTATCTGCTGGAAACCATGCGTCCAGACTCTACGCTCTCTGACCCCGTAGGTAAGTCGAGGGCCACTTAAAGAGAAGGGTTAGTTAATACACCGAAGAAAACCCCATGCCAGTCATTGGTTCATGGGCTGCTTTAGAGCCAAGAACTGGGGAAAGAAGTTTGAACAGAGGGGCATCTACACAGGCACATCCCTCTTTATTTGTGGAGTTGTCGTCTCCCTTGAAGTGTACAGGGCAATGTGTGTACATTGGAAGAATGCTCATGGGACTATTTGTCAGGTTACAGGAGTTTAAATGCAAATCATCTAGGAGATCATCTAGCCCTTGTAATAATGTTTCACCATGCTTCTCTGCCACCTCTGTAGACACCTTCCTTGGAGATTTCCTTCTGACACATGATGTGTTCATGCCAACACCGCAGCTATGCAGAGCTCTGCTCCAACAATATCCTTTGTGGTTTCTGTCTCTGCTGGATCCTACAGCCCTAGTCAGCAAGCAGTTCTGTTTGGAAGGCCACTTTAGAGGCCCAGTTCGGTGGGCTGCTGGCAAGCTGTTCCCTGTGCATGCCTGCCTTGTCTCTGGGATGCTAAATAGCAGTGTTGGGAAGGAGACTTTGGGGGCCAGATTTGGCCCAGGGTCTGCTAGCTGCTCATCCTTGCACTAGAGAGATCCCAGATGTATGCTCCATACATCTCTAGTGTCCCAGGTTAAGAATGAAAGTGGCTTTGTCTGAACAGCATACATTTTAATCAGGGCTGTAAATTCTAGTTGATTAATTGGCTAGGTAATTAATAAACTTTAGTTTGACTAAAAGGGCATCTCAGATTAAGGGAGCAAAAGTTGTAAATCATGACTAATTTGCCTCATTGATTTAAGCTTTAAGCAGCAGCTGGCGGCTGGATTTAGCTGCCATTTTAGGACTCTGACCAGAGGGCACTTAGCCTAAGACCCCCTAAAACCTAGAGCCGGGCCTGGTCCATGGGAGCCACCTGGCATACGGCTGTGTTTCTGTGTCTCCTTGACTGCTGTTCACCTTTCATTCGGAACCGTCGGAGGGCACCGAACAGGACAAAGCTGCCTACATCCTGGGCAAAAGGCAGAAGATCCTGTGGCTGGTGAACCAGTGGGTGTTGCTCTACGGGCGCCTGCTGCAGGCAGAATCCAGCTCTGTGGCCTTCTTGCAGGTAACAGGATGGGTGCAGGGAGCAGTGCCTGAGGTGCAACACAAAGTGAGGATAAAAGTCGACTTGGGTTAGTGGGAGGCTGTTGCTTGCTTGGCATGAGATTGCATCTGCAGGAGGCTAGTCTGCTCCTTCTTGCTCTGCAGCAACCGGCCTGGCTGCTTCTGCTCATCAGCTCTGGCCGTTCTCTTGCAGAGCCTGTCTGAGTGTGCAACCCAGGATGCTCGTCTGGGCCCCCTGCTTAGGGAACAGATGCAGGATCGCCGGAGGAACAGAGTGTGAGTCTTCTACTCTGCCCCAGTTTGTGTTTGTGAGGATCTGGGTATGTGTGGGGAAGATGAGGCAAAAAAGAATGGCAAAATACCTGGTTCCTCAGGGCAAGTCTTAATGTCTGTAATGTGATTTGATATGTTATGATATGTGTATCAAAATACACATGTGGATGATTGCAGGGTTACCTTATTTCCTGATTTAGGAAGCATGTTAGAGCAGCCTTCAGATGTGCAGCTACTCAGTCAATCAGACCAAAGTTGGTCTGTAAGAGCTCTTCTTACCTGGTAGGTGCTCACCCCATTGGGTGATTGATGGTGGTTTCGGAAGACTCTGTGATGACATGAACACACCTGAAGGTTACTCTGACCTTCGGAGAGGCTCACTTCTGCAGACACTTGGCCCTTCCATCTCGATGTGGGGAGAGGTCTACTAATCACAACGATGGCTATGTTTGACCTCCAGTACAACTCAGTTCCAGCCTCTGGGAACAAGAAGCAGGAGAGAGGCGTATTGGTTTCGAGTCCTGCTTGCGGGCTTCTCAGCAGCATCTGTGTGGCCACTTTGAGAACTGGAGGCGGGACTAGATGAGCCTTTGGTCTGACCCAGGGGGTGCCTTTTGTTCTGAGAGGTGAAGGTCAGATAAAATATGGACAAAATGTCTTCCTTCACCCCCACCCCACCCCCCGGTCATTCCTTCTCTACACTAGGTGAGTTATTTTAAATGGGTGGGGAAGGCCTGATGTTTGGTTGCACCTGGGGGGCCTCGATGTCTTACTGGTCTCTTTCATGGCTGTAACTGAGCGGTTGCTGCTTTGCTACAGAGTCTGTTTCTCACACTTCCTGCAAATGCAGTCTGCAAGAGCTGAGCCAACATGAATAGCTGTTGAGATCTGATAATATTCCCTCTTTGGTTTTTTTAAAAAAAATACTTTTATTTGATTTTACATTTAACGTTTGCATTCACATGTTCAAATAGGATTCTCTGAACCTCATGGGTTCCATAGTTATTCTTTTCCAACTGCATCGCATAATGTTCTCCATATCTCCTTAAAACTCAGCTGTTACCATAGTTCTTGTTACATTGCAAGTGTTTTTAAAATCCTGCCAATGTTTTTAATTGTTTACAGTGTTATTTTTATTAAATTTATTATCTTCCTGGTTTCTGATCTTCCCCATCATTTTCGCCATTTTGGCATAGTCCATCATCTTTGTTAGCCATTCTTCTCTGGTAGGTACTTTATCTTCCTTCCATCTCTGGGCCTGCAGTATCCGCGCAGCTGTCGTAGCGTACATAAATAGTCTTTTCTGCTCCTTTGGTATTTCTGGACCTAAAATTCCTGGTGAAAAAAGTGTCTGGTTTTTTTACAAAAGTTATTTAAAACATTTTTTTTCAACTCATTAGAAATCATTTCCCAGTATGCTTTTGTCATTTTGCACATCTACCACATATGGTAGAATGTGCCTTCATTCTCTTTACACTTCCAACAAATATTTGTAGCAATTCTATACATTTTTGCTAATTTAGTAGGAGAAGAAGAAGAGAAGAAGAGTTTGGATTTGATATCCCGCCTTTCACTCCCCTTCAGGAGTCTCCAAGCGGCTAACATTCTCCTTTTCCCTTCCTCCCCCACAACAAACACTCTGTGAGGTGAGTGGGGCTGAGAGACTGCAGAGAAGTGTGACTGGCCCAAGGTCACCCAGCAGCTGCATGTGGAGGAGCGGAGACGCGAACCCGGTTCCCCAGATTACGTGACTACCGCTCTTAACCACTACACCACACTGGCTCTCAGTGTTAGGTGCTAATGGTACATCATTTTCCTATAATTTTCCTTCAACATACAACATGCTGTAAATTTTAGATCTCCCCTCCATAACTTTTCCCATGATGAAAATTGTATATTATGTCCAATATCCTTTGCCCATTGTATCATTACTGATTTAACTTCTTCATCTTTAGTATGCCATTCTAACAACAGTTTTTTTTAAAAAAAAGATATTTATTAAGTTTCCACAAATTATATAATCAAACACAACAATACAAACAAACACAAACAAGAAAAAACAAGTATAATTTCAAATCCTTATTTTCTTAAAACTTACTTCACCGACCTCCTCATACCTCCCCTTTCTGCATTCCAATTTCAAATATTTAATTCAGCAAATCCTCACCCTTAATTTTATCTAATTGTTAACCTTTCTTTTCTTTTAACTTAATCTTTACAGCTGTAATCCACTTACTTTCTAAAGCCGCATCATTTTAACACTCATTAATTTTACAATGTTTCTTAAGATAGTTCTTAAATTTCTTCCAATCTTCTTCCACCGTCTCTTTTCCCTGGTCTTGGATTCTGCCAGTCATTTCTGCCAATCCCATATAGTCTATCACCTTCATACATTCTTGACAAGTTCTTAGTATTGGGTTCTAACAGTTCTGTTTCTAATTTTGATTTTTCCACCTGGAAGCCAATTTTCCTGTCCAACTTGTAAACCTCCATTATTTGATAGTAATGAAGCCAGTCTCGCACTTTAACTTTTAATTTCTCAAAACTCTGCAATTTCAGTTTATCCCCTTCCTGTTCCAAAATTTCCCAATATTTCGGCCATTTGGCCTCCATATTGAGTTTTTTCACAGCCTTTGCCTCCATTGGCAACAACCACCTTGGGGTTTTGTTTTCCAACAGGTCTTTATATTTAATCCAGACATTATATAATGCTTTCCTGACAATGTGATTTTTAAAAGCTTTGTGAGCTTTAACCTTGTTGTACCATAGGTATGCATGCCACCCAAAAATGTTATTAAAACCTTCTAGGTCCAAAATGTCTGTGTTCTCAAGAAGCAGCCAGTCTTTCAACCAGCAGAAGGCTGCTGATTCATAGTAAAGTTTAAAGTCTGGCAGGGCAAATCCCCCCCCCCTTTCCTTTGCATCAGTTAAAATCTTAAATTTTATTCTGGGTTTCTTGCCCTGCCAGACAAATTTTGAGATATCTTTCTGCCACTTGAAACAATCCATCTTGTCCACAATTTGCAATGTTTGAAACAAAAACAACATTCTAGGCAATACATTCATTTTAATCACAGCGATGCGGCCTAGCAGTGAAAGCTTCAAATTTGACCATATTTCTAAATCTTTTTTTACTTCTGCCAAGCTGCTTCTAACAACAGTTTATACATTTTTGAAAGTAATTTCTCATTGTTTTCCAGTAAGTCTTTTTCAAACGTTGAAATTTCCATTTCTTTTACCCTTCATAAATACAACATTTAATTGGCGATACTGCAACCAGTTACTAAATGTCTTATATCCTCAATTTTTCTCATTTTAAAGTGATCTTCTGCTTCCATTAACAGCTCTTTATAAGTTGCCCATTCACTTCTTGCATTTACTTTTCTCAAGGATATTGCTTCTAGTGGGGAGAGCCACCAAGGTGTTTTCTGTTCCAATAGGATTTTGTATTCCTCCCATACTACATAAATCGATTTTCTTACCAAGTGGTTTAGGAAACCTTTATGCACTTTTGTCTTTTCATACCATAGATATGCATGCCAACCAAATCTTTATCATGGCCTTCTAAATCTAGAATATCCACATTCTTTTAAGTTATCCACTCCTGAAGCCAGCAAAGACAGGACACCTCATAATATAATCTCAGGGAGAAGCCACGTCTTTCCTCAGTACCAGTTAGCAAATTATATTTAATCCTTGGTTTCTTCCCCTGCCAAATAAATTTAGAAATATATTTTTGCCATTGCTTGAAGTGTCCTGCTCCACTGATTACGGGAACTGACTGAAATAAAAATAGCATTCTTGGCAATACATGCATTTTTATTACTGATAACCTTCCCCATACCCCCAAAATTTTCTTTCTTTCTTTCCAAGTGGATGTATAGTTGTCGTTGAAAATATTTATATTACAGTCATACCTCGAGTTGAATGTGCTTTGGGTTGAGTGCGTTTGAGGTGCGCTCTGCGGCAACCCGGAAGTAACGGAGTGTGTTACTTCCGGGTTTCACCGCTTGCGCAGACGCTCAAAATGACGTCACGCGCATGTGTGGAAGTGGCGAAACGCGACCCGTGCATGCGCAAACGTGCCGTCGCATCTTGCGTTCTGTTCAGGATGCGAATGGGGCTCCGGAACGGATCCCGTTCGTATCCCGAGGTACCACTGGATTTGTCATCAACCATACCCCTAAATATTTTACATTTTTTAAATTAATAGTTCTGTTTTTTGTTGTAAATCTTTTTTGTATTGTTCTGTCACATTTTTTTTACCAACATTTTCATTTTGTTTTTATTTAACTTAAAACCTGCTACTTGGCCAAACTCAGAAATTCTATCTAAGACCCTTGGTATACTTACCATCGGGTCTTCTACTTTTATCACAAGGTCATCCGCAAATGCTTTCAGTTTATATGCTTTGCACCCAACTGTTATTATACCTTTTATTCCTTCATCTGATCTTATACATCTAGGGTTTCCAAACCTAGAATAAACAGTGATGGTGACGGGGTCCCTCTTTCCTCTTTGGACAGGTTAGAAAATGGCAGCAACTGTGGATCTCCGAAGCTTCAGGTAAAGTACAAGTCCTTTGCCAGAGAATCAACAGTTCTTCGCTAAAGGGAGCTGCAGTTGCAAACAACACACAGCAGACAAACATGCTTAATTATTTTCATTTGAAAAGGCGGCTCCCTTCCCTCCACTAATTTGAAATATTTTTGTCAGAAATAAAGCAGAACTCAAGTTAGGCGACATTCAAGAAAAGACAGTGGACAGACAAGAATCATGTTATTCCATTCCATGGCACCAGGGGCAGGAGCAGAGGAATTATCCAAAACTCTCCTCTTTTCCATTTTAGGCAACTTGCTTGGTTATGTATTTCTCAAAATAATGAGGTCTAGAAATGTGAAAATAAAATCTAGGATGCAGCCATCTCATTTCCCCAGCAGAATAAAAAGCAAGATCCAAAAATTCACAGCCTTGCATGTCAGATGGATTCTGGTCTCTATGTAGCCATCAAGTAGGGCCTGTTTGCTTCACCCTCAAGGTTTGGGCTAGCTCTGTAGTTGGTAAGCATGTGCCACACCCAAGGAGTGACGGTTCGTCACATCTCTGAGTTTGTGTTTGAGGCAAGCACAGATAACCCCAAATTTCTTCACCAAGGCATCTTGCCAAGATGGAGAGGGCAGAGACGTCTGGCTGTTCTGTGGCTGGAATGGAGCCTCCTGTACAAAGGCAAGCGCCACATCCCATGTGCTGCCCACTTTTGATTCTGCCCCCTTCACCAGGGGAATGTGCCCCTCCCTTCAAGCATTGCTCATTCAGGGCAAGCGACTCTCTGATGGAAAAAGATTTCCTACTCTCCAGGTTATTGCTGGTAGGTTTTAGCCTTATTTACAGGCCTGGGCCTGAAGATGCCTCTGGGTGGAAGAGAATGCCATTGCACCTTCAGGCATCCTTCTGTTTTTCCGTCACCCCCAGGTGCGAAGTGCAGTGGACTGGTTTGCCAGCCAGGAGGAACCCTTTCTGAACAGCAGCTACACTATCCGAGCCCAGGACAAAGGTAATTTAGCATTGCTTCCTCTCTCACTCGCTCGCTCGCCAAGCCAGCCTGCCCTTTGCTTTTCCCTTTCATCTGGACAATTCTCAGAATGCCAGGATGCCCCAGCCAATATGGGAGGTACGTATATCCAGCCCCCAGGGTGGCTACAGTAACATGGCTGGAGGGTTCCAATTGTCTGGATTCATTTTATTTTTATTTATTAAGTTTATATTCTGCCCTTCATCACATCTGTCCACATAGGTGATGCAGTCCTGCTATAATTGGCATTACTGATGATTGAACTTGAAAGCTTCTGTGAGCAAAGTGTACAAAGCTTTAGCTCCTGCATTAAAGCTGCTGTGCTAAGGTCCCCTCCTTTTTCGTCTCTTTCCCTGCTTCTCCTATATAGTCCCGTATGACATATACAGGCCAGACTACTCCTGCCTCACGACGGTGCTTCGGGTGAATGCTTCAGTCCAGGAAGTGCTCACATCCCTGGCAGACTGTCCTGGTTGGAGCAAAGAATGGGTCCTGGTCAAGATCAATTCCGTGGGAGGTGAGTGAGCCTCTCATGATTCCCTCTGAGAACAGTGGCAGCCCAGTATTGCATGGTGATGCAGGTGATATGGATCCACTTGCAGCCCCGCAATCTGCATGATTTCAGCAGCCCTTTCTCAATGATGAAACAGACGTAAACTGTTTTGCAGCACTGGGAAAGAATTCTTGCTGTGTTTAATCCAGAGGTGCTTTTGTGTCCCATGTTGAACTGTGAAGAAAGTGGTTATTCAGGCTTACATCAGAACTGTGTGCATAGAAGGGGCCGGCTCTGTCATTAGGCAGGGTGAGGCAGCTGATTCAGGCTGCTGCAGATTGTGGAGGGCTGCTGCCCCCATTCCGAGCTGCTGCCCCTGTGTTTGTAGTGCTTACCTGTTGCTGGTCTGGGTTGATTGGCTGTCTCCACTTCACCACCTTCTCACCTTTTCCAGAAGCGCCAGAGATGGGGAAAGAGCCCTGTTTAAATGAGCAGGCAGAGAAGGAGCCAGCCCACTGGGAGGCCATGCTGAATTTATCAGCTCTCAAATTCCCAAAATGAAGAGGGCTAAGAACTTGTAACGTGACTTAGGCATTCAAGATATTTTGGTTAAATTAACATAATTTAGTTTGACCTGCTAAGTAAAATGTGTGTGAAATTGCCTATAAATCATTAAAAATGATTGCCAACTACTTGTAGTTATATTATATATTAATATTATTTATTTATTATTGTTATTACTTAGCATTACCTGATAATTTCAGAAGGTGAAATTTAAAATTCTTTGCTTTTCTGAAAACGGCAATGTGCTTTTTCATCAAACATAGACTTACCAATCACAAAAATAATAGCATATTTGAATCCGTCACACCCAAAAACATGTTTTTAAGATCCCTCACTGAAGAAATTTGCAAAAATTAAGCTTCACCTCCTAAAATGACACACCTTGCCAGCCCACACCATAGGGGGCTTTGTGTGTGTGTGTGTGTGTGTGTGTGTGTGTGTATCCCTCCAGACATGATTAATTTCTGTACCTCTTTTAAGTTCTGCTTATACTCAGAGAGAAAAGACTCCAGGGAAGTACTGAATGATAGAAATTTTATGAATGTGACTCTACGGGGGCACAGCACTGCTGTGGTCTAGCTTTGGATTTGGGGATGCAGAAAACTGCCCTGTCTTGCCTTAGTGACTGGCCTCCCCTCGTGGACTGATTTCAGGGTTATTGATTGCTTTTTTACTAGAACCCCAAGATCAACCAGCCAGAGCCAGGTGCAAAAGACATGTAGCTGGAATTAAAGAACAGGGTGCTTCTGACTACATTCTGAGCCTTGGAATTTCTTTGCAGTGCCAGAAATAAGCTGAGCTAATAATCCTGCCATGCAAAGTCCACCCCTGGTTAGCTTTCTGCATCAGTTTAGGTGCCTTGTTCTTGCATTGTTGAATTGGGAGTTGGAACTCATGGCTGATATGTTACAAATCACTCTGAGGTTTACCCGTAATGGCTCAGGACCAATAAACCGTTTAGGGAAGTTTTTAATGTTTGATGTTTTATCGTGTTTTTAATATTCTGTTGGGAGCTGCCCACAGTGGCTGGGGAAACCCAGCCAGATGGGCAGGGTATGTATGTATGTACGTATGTATGTACCGGTATGTATGTATGTTTGTTTATTTTCTCTTCTGCTCACACCTAGATTTGTCAGTTAGGCTTGGAAATAAGGGTACCTTGAGCAATACTGCTCCCTTGTGGCAATTTGGGGCACTGCCATGTCTCTTGTTCCTTCTTTCTGGCAGATAAAGAGGTCTTGCCCTTGGAGGCCTTTGGTGTGTTTACATCCCTGGGGCTGAACGAGAGACTCTTTGCTGCCACTGTCCAGGAGCTTCACAGCTTGGTGAGTGTGTTTTCCCTTCAGATTCTTGCAAAGCTCTCACTTTAATTCTCTGGCTCAACCCCCTGGACACAAGCGGTAAAATTATCTTCTGCACAATCCCCATGGATGTAACCATCTGACAAAAGGAAGCACGCTTGAATTCTCTGCTGCTCATCAGCTGGTGAATGGTGGGTTAAATCCTGCTTTTTTGGCTGTGCACCCCTGTTTGCAGCAGGGGAACTGGCACTCATAGACAAACTGAGCAGTAAGGAGGTTAAATCCTTCTGCTTTGGCTCAGCACATCGGTTTCCTGTGGGAAGGAGGTGGGTGCCACTGCTGCAGACTTGGTGCACTCACCAGCTGATGCCACTCACCCACCAGAGTGGCATCAGCTAAACTTCAAACGACTCAGGATCATAATACCTCTTGGACCCCCTCTCTCCATCTTAACCAACCTGGACCTTGTGATCATCATTGGAGGCTTTTTTGTGTGTGCCTTCTCCATGAGAGGTCCAGAGGTTGTGTATATTTGAGACCAGGCCTTTTTTGTGGTGGCTCCCCATTTGTGGAATGGATTCCCCAGGGAAGCTCGCCTGGCGCCTTCATTACACATCTTTAGGGGCCAGAAGAAAAGGTTTGTTTTCAACCAGGCCTTGGGCTGATTAACATTCTATGACCTTTTAAATGTGTCTGTGGGAGCAGGGCTATTTGCTTGTTTTTGTTTTATGTATTTTGTGTTTTCATTTTGTATTTTTGCTTGTGTGAACCACCCAGGGATCTTTGGATGAAGGGTGGTATACAAATTCAATAAATAAATAAACATACCAGCCTATCGACAGTTGGGCACAGTTTTGGGGGGATGCCTTATAGGCCAAATTGCAGGTTGCACATTCACCCCCCTTGATGCAGAGGATTTTGGGGATTCCCTTGACAGCATGAAAGCCTCCAGAAGCCTTTATGGGGAACGCACAATGGAGGCAGTTTAAAAATGGCTTAGGCTTGTAGCACAGATGTTCAATCTATTTGTGAAGGTGGGACCAAGGCAACAACATCCATAAGGTGACCAATTCTGCAGCTCAGCTGTGGCTTTGGGGTGTCCATGGCGAGGCGCCTGCATGCACACAGGTGCCCCTGCAGAGTGGCTTGCACTGATTTCTCCTCCCATTTGCACAGGCCCCTCACCCTGAGCAGCAAGGCCCCACGGCGGGTTCTTCAGAAAACCTGGATTTCATCAGCTCCAAGGACCTGGCCAACCAGTTCACTGAGCATGACTGGAACCTCTTCAAAAGCATCCATCAAGTAAGGAGATTTGTTCCCAGACGAAATCTGTTGTAGTGAGGCACCAGACCCTGGGACTGAGGAGATCTTGCTGTGCACACACACTGCAACTTGCCATTCCTCACCCTCATGGCCATGGTATTGTGCAGAGATGTTGACAGCTGCCCTGCATGTCTAAGGTGGAGGAGAGTGGGTTGCATGTCTTCAAGTGGAGCTGAGCCAAAGCATTGTATTTTTACGTTGGATTTCAGCGAAGACTCTCCTGGCTGTTGTGTTTTTTTAAGGTGGAGCTGATCTACTACATATTTGGACCGCAGAAGTTTCCCAATGCAACCACGGCGAACCTGGAGCGCTTTCTCTGCCGTTTCAATGAGCTGCAGTTCTGGGTCACCACCGAGCTCTGCCTTTGTCCTGATGTTATCAAGAGAGCCCAGCTGCTCCGAAAATTCATCAAGCTGGCCGCACAGTAAGAGTTTGGCTGAAAGGAAAGCAGTTGGCCAGGAACGAGCAGGCATCAGGCTTGCAAATTTGAGGCTGTGTTTTGTTTTCACTAGAACCCCAAGGTCCGGAGCTGAGAGCAAAATAGTGGCTCAGGGGAATAAGTTATTTGTGAGACAGACATGCTTGGCCCAGAAATTTCTTCTCGGTAATGCAATGGAACTTTTACACTCTGTTCTCTGAAAATGCCATGGGTGCCAACTTGAACAAAACAGGGGCACTTATATGGGCACCTCCCAGTACTTCTGCAGAGTGCACCTTCCTCAGCCATGCACAGCTGGGCACAGGCCTCCCCCCACTTGCCTCTCACTCCCCACCTGCATGCAAGAAGTTTCTGCTTGCGCACCTGTCTCCCACCCATCACCCACTCACCGACTCACTCACCTCTCTTACAGTCCTGCCTCTCCCCAGCTGCCCTGGCGTAGACACACCTGGAAATGGCACCAAAAGCCAGGAGGCAATCTGGGAAAGAGGGCAGTGCTCAGTTTGGAGAGAGGTGGCTGCCCAAGGGAGAGAGGGAGGAAAGGAGGTAGGAAGGCAGCAACTGGCATAAAACATTGGGGGGCTGCCCCCTAAATATTTTATTGCAGGGGGAGCAAAGGAATCATGGCCCCATAGAGTTGTCACCTTTGGAAAATGCCATTCCTGATTTTCTCCCAAGATCTCTGGGTTTCAGCAGCCTTATTTCATTGATTTTTGAAAAAGATTTCTGAGCCACCCTTTACCACAATATGACACCAGGCTTGGGTAATAATAATAATAATAATAATAATAATAATAATAATAATAATAATTTATTTGTACCCCGCCCATCTGGCTGGGTTTCCCCAGCCACTCTGGGCTTCTTCCAACAAAGATGAAAAATACACTAAAATGTCACATATTAAAAACTTCCCTGAACAGGGCTGCCTTCAGATGTCTTCTGAATGTCAGGTAGTTGTTTATCGCTTTAACATCTGATGGGAGGGCGTTCCACTACCGAGAAGGCCCTCTGCCTGGTTCCCTGTAACTTGTAAAGTCACAAGAATGAAAAATAGCGAAACCAGAGCCAGATCCCGACACAGTCAAATATATTGAAAGGGTATGTGAGAGAGAGGTCTTAATGTTATCACTATTGTTAAACTATTGGAAAGCGGAAATCCTTGCTGATCTACTGATCCAGAGATCTACCTGTAGGTTTGAACTAGCTTCTGGCCACTCATGTATGTAGGTCATCTCCTTTTTCTAGGCGAGACCATGGCTTTAAGCACTGTGGGAGCAGTAAAGCCTGCCCTGGCTTTCACGTGAGAAGCATCTGGGGGTTCCCACTCACTTCGGCTTTGAGCTGAGTGCCTCTTGTCTCTTTGTTTTCAGCCTGAAGGACCAAAAGAACCTGAACTCTTTCTTTGCAGTGATGTTTGGCCTGAGCCATTCCACCATCAGCCGCCTCTCTAGGACCTGGGAGGTACATTTCTGCCACAGAGGGAAGGGAAACCAACTGAACCAACCATGCGTGCTTTGAAGCTGCTCATATACCAGCCTTCTTCAACCTGGTACACTTCAGACGTTTTGGACCACAATTCCCATCGCCCCTGACCATTGGCCGCAAGGCTGAAGCTGGTGGGAGTTGTTATCCAAAACATTGGAAAAGCACCAGGCTGAGAAAGGCCATAACAGCAGCAACAATGAGAAGTGATTTGCTGCCTTTTCAATTGCCAGTCCTTGCCACCATTTTGTAAGGTGCCACCATGGATCTAGCATTCCTTTTGGGGGATGCAGGTGAAGGCTGAAGTGAAGGCAGGGCTGCAAAACAGCTGCTGAAAGGGGGAATGTGATTATGTGAGAACGAGCCCGGCCTCATCATGGTCACATCACACATGCCTGGATATTGCCTGTATCTCCTAGCCTGATAGCACATCACTTGCACAGATTAACTGTATGTATTCTGTTTGAGATATTGCAGGAAAATACTAAAGTTTTATCCGTGGCATTGGATGTGTCAATTCTGTTTCCCCCCATGCAAATCCCTTCTAATCAAAGTACAAACGGTGCATGCGTGAACTTGCCCTGACTGTCTGCAGTAATTTGTTGGCCATTTCTGAACACCCTCCTGCCTCTGTCTCTCTCCTCTCCACAGAAGCTCCCACACAAGACGCGAAAGCTGTTCGGCACCATGGAGCGCATGCTGGTGAGTGGTGGTCCTGTTTATCTTTGGACGGTGCTGCAGCCTTGTCACTGTGTCTCTCTCATCTCTGCACCATTCCCCATGTGCAAAGTGCTTTGCTATTCTTTACTGTGTTCAGTCTGCAAGCTAAATCGCTGCTCTTTCCATTTCACAGATGGGGAACTGGGGCTGAAAGAGTGCTCTGCACAGTTGCCATATAAAGTCTATGGCTGAGATGTGGATGTGAGCCCATATTTCGCCCTTGGGGCTTTTTGAACAGTCCTCTGTGGCTGTTGGCTCACCCAGCAGGAGACAGGATTCCCAAAAGAATCCCAAGAAGGATACCAACCAGCCCTTCATGCTGGTGCCCAGTTGTCCTTCTACCTTTAGCAAAAGAGTCAAGCTCTTTTGAGAAGGGATGAAAAGTCCATTCTTGTTTATTCTAAGGTCTTTTTTTTTGCTTACGAAATGGAACAATTTCACCTCTCTGTTCCCAGTGTGCTGTTCTGGGGGTTCTCCTGACCTACTGGTGGTGGGTGGCACAGAGGGCATGGGGAGAGGTGGTGGAAAGCCCCGTTAAGCTAGTGGGAATCCTGACACAGGCATCAGCCAACACACTGGGTTAGTTGAAACCAGCCCTTAGTGTGGATGCAGCTGGGGACTCACATAACTATATGCTCCAGTGCCACAAATCTGGGAGAAGAGTTCTGTGTGCATAGGTCTCTCTTTTGGGGGGGGCGGGGGGGGGAAGCATGCTATCTTCTAAGCCTTCACCTGAAATGGTATAGTCCAGAAACAGACTTACTAACTTTATCTGCTGTTGGTGAGAACTAGACTCTACTGTCCTGGACAAGCAAAGGAACACCATTAAAGCGCAGCTTAGGGGTGAGGCGCCATGCGCCTAATGCACACACAGTTGCAAAGAGTCCCAGCGCTAATCTTTCTTCCTTCTTTCCAGGACCCTTCTTGGAATCACCGGGTCTACAGGCTGGCCATGGCGAAACTGACTCCCCCCTTGATTCCCTTTATGCCCCTCCTGCTTAAAGGTATAATAAGCTGCATGCTCCTTACTAAATTTACCTTGGCTGTTGGTTTGCATGCATAAATGCTCTTTGTATCTTGAGACCTTAGGGATCTAAACTCACAAAACATATGAAATTTGAAATAATTAAGAAAAAGCATCTAAGACAGGGGTCTGGCCATGGGAACTCAGGCTTGCCATCCCTTCTGGCTCAGGAGATTCTTACACATGGTCAGAAGCAAGCTTTGTGTTTTCAAGCCTCTCTCAGTAACAGTACTTGACCCCTGCGCTATGGCTCCTCTCCTGAATGTTGGGTAATGTGGAGGTGTCCTCTAATAACCTTTGCTGCCTTGGGAGGAGTTCTGCTCTTGCTCGTTGCATTACTTTGCAAAGGTGGGGCATGAGACTAGATTCAGGGCCCGGCTTGAGGGCACATGATGCAGCCAGCCTGCTGAAGTTGGGAAGATCTGGTAAGTGCCTGGATGGGAGACTGCATGATAGTCCCATGTATGTCACCTTGAGTTCCATCATGGAAGAAAGGCAGAATATAAGCCCATCTGCTGAACTTCATTGTCTGTACATACTGTGCAGGGGCACCACCGGAGGGGGGGAAGGCCCCCCATTTCAATATTCTGTGGCCCATCAGGCCCTATCAGACCTACCTGCAGCTAGTGGAAGACTCCACCAGCCTGTGTGGTGTTGGGAGCACATGTTTGACGTCACATGTGTGTGCCGGGCCCCTTCAATCTTGTGGGCAGCCCAGTGCCTGTGCTACTGTGTGATGAACAGACTCAGATCTTCCTCTCCCTTCGCAGACCTGACATTCATCCATGAGGGTAACTGCACATTGGTGGAGAATCTTGTCAACTTTGAGAAGCTGGTGAGTGGAGAGACATGGCTGGGGAAACTGGGGTAGTCTTACTGTGGCATGGTAATGGCAGGAGGAGCCTGTATCAGTTAGAGAAAGTTATCATTCCCCTGCTGGAGAGAAGAAGCTACAGTTCCCTTTTAGGTGTTGAGAAATTTCAGTTGTGCATAAGGGCACTTTGAACATGCTCTCTTGTCCTCTTGTCCTCTTTGTCTGCAAATAACTCACTTAGGGGTGAGATGAGGATGAAACGATTGAGTCTAACATTAAACCTGTCTGTTCCATGCAGCGCATGATGGCCAAGGCAGTTCGTCTCGTGCAGCGTTGTCGGAGTCACCCCAACCGTGAGTGGGGCAGGGGATCAGGGGCACAAGACGGGTGTCAGTAGGGATAAGCGGAAGCAAAGTGCACCTAACATTCCAGAATGGGAGCTGGATGGACAGATCAGCCTAACCTCATCCCGTGTCATTTTTACTGGCACACAATCATAGGTCTGCCCTGTCTTATTTTATGTGGAATTTTTAAAAGAAGGGTTGTATGCAGTATTGTTATACACATTGTCATGCACGGCACTGTGTGCATTTCTCTCCAAATACATAGTTTTTGATACTCTTCAGTGGGCTTTTCCATAAAATGCACATTTTAATCTTCATTTAATCATCATCATCATTTTATTTGTATGCCAGCTTTCCATTGTTAAAACCATGCTCAAGGCAGCAGGCAACATGACAAGATGTTGACTAAAGATACAAAAATCAATAGCAATGAAAAACCCCAATGAAACAACCTAAACAAGACCACAGCAGTCAATCAGTCTGTCCGGGCCCCTCCTCTCAAGCCAGGTGGGGAAAGGCCAGCAATGGAGGAAGAAGAACTTCCAGAACCCACAGCCAATATGGTTTCAGGAGCCTCAGCTTTTGTAGCTGGAGTCAGTCAGGGCCTTGCCTTCCCAGGCCAGGTGGGAAAAGGCCAACAAGGCTGCAGACAAATCTTCCAGGACTCACAAGATAGATATTTTTGTGCACTGATGCTGCATTGCAAAATCTTGAAACATTGCATTCCAACCCAAAAGTTTTGGACCGTCAAATGGGGCTGGTCTTCTGCATAAAGTGGACCAAGCAAATTCCTCCTCCATCCCTAAGGGTGGACCCTCAGGTCAATGCATTTAAACAGATACAAGTGTTGGAGCAGCTAGAATGGCCTCCTCTCTCAGAGGCAAACCATTGTGCCCTACTGCTTTTGCGCTAAGTTTAATTCTTTTCAGAATTGATTAAACTTTCCAGCTCACCTGGACAGGTTGGATTAGGTGACTCTTGGGGTTCCTTCCAACTCTACAATTCTATGATTATATAATTCTAAGGTCTTGGGGCTTATTGGGGGTTTATTTCAGGGTTGATACAGGTCAGGAGACAGAAAAAGTAGGGGTGGGGTGGGGAGGGAAGGGAAGGGGAGAGGCCATGAAATTGAATTGAAATGTTGTGAGGGCTGTAGTATTGAAATAATGCCACTAGCCAATGGCAGGCAGGTGAGTCATAGATCAAACAGACTGAAAGGATGACAAAAAATTAAATGATAATAAGCAAAACGGATTTTAAAGCAAACTTTTTTTAACCCTTCTCCTCTTCTTCCTCACTCCAGTTCCACTCTCCCCTTTGCGGAGTCGTCCTCAGCACCTCCTGGAAGAAGCCCGGGCACTGCGTGCCTCTACCTGTAAGCAAGGGAGGGGTTTAGTACACAGAGTGCTTCCATACCAACCCCTTTTCTCTGATTCTGCCCTCCTTTGTCCACACATTTTTATGGGGAAGGCACACAACACCATCAAAATCATTACAGTGGTGCCCCGCAAGACGAATGCCTCGCAAGACGGAAAACCTGCTAGACGAAAGGGTTTTCTGCTTTTGAGCTGCTTCGCAAGAGGATTTTCCCTATGGGCTTGCTTTGCAAGATGAAAACATCTTGCAAGTGTTCCGATTTTTTTTGCTCCCCCCCCTTTTC
The DNA here is from genome assembly GCF_965113315.1 of Podarcis vaucheri. Classification (NCBI taxonomy): domain Eukaryota; kingdom Metazoa; phylum Chordata; class Lepidosauria; order Squamata; family Lacertidae; genus Podarcis; species Podarcis vaucheri. Next base: position 2,403,291 of record NC_138760.1, read on the forward strand.
CTAAGCCGCTAAGCCGCTAATAGCCTTTTAGCCACTAATCCGCTAATCCTTTAATAGCCGCTAAGCCTTTAATAGCCGCTAATAGGGTTGCTTCGCAAGACGAAAAAACCGCTAGACGAAGAGACTCGTGGAACGGATTAATTTGGTCTTGTGAGGCACCACTGTACTTTCCAGTGTTTTGGTATTGTCTTGAGGCTCCCCCCTCCAAAAAAAACCATTAGTGGTGGTGGGGTTTGGGGGAGGCAAGTGGGCTACAAAACCCAGGTTCAGTCACAGGCTGCCTGTGTGGACAGTCACAGCACTACCAGAACTTCTAGGGGATCCCTTTTATAAATTGCAAGAGCTCATGCAAAAGGTCCCAGGTTCCATCTCAGTAGAGCTTGGGAAAGACTTCTGTCTGAGTCGGCTGCCAGTCAGGGTGGACAGTAGTGTGCTAGATGGACTTGGCATAAGGAATCTCCTAGCTCTAAATAGAAAACTTCCTTTTTTTGCAGGTTTTGCCCATTTTATTGCTTGCCTGAAGTGTGTGTGTGTGTGTGTGTGTGTGTGTGTGTGTGTGTGTGTGTGTGATTACTAGTTTTTCCAATTCTTGTCCTCTTTTCTTTCCATTAAACTGAGATTGCAATATTTTGCTTTAAAGGGATAGTTATTAATGAAGACATTGTGACACCATCCATTTTTATATTTAGTCCCTTTCATAATAATCTCTTAGGTGGAATTTGCTTTTTCACTACCCTTGCTTGCTGAGCTGATGTATTCATTAAGCTGCCTAGCCACAACCCCAATATTTCAATTGTGGGGCAGCCACAAGCCATTTCCTATATGAATGCTATATAGATGTAGTATTTTTGACCCAATGTGCCTTACATTTACACTTCCTTACACATCTGCAATTTCCCAGCCCATCTCAGTCTCCCTTTGGAGTCTACAATTTGATTGGCTTTTTCACACTCCTGATTGTGCACTTTGATTAGCTGTTCACCACCCTGGATAATATGGCAAGTGCCTGAACAATTCAGGATACCATCCTGAATAGTTCATTTCCCGTGTGATGTGTGCAAAGCTACATTCAATATCCCCTCATCAAACATGTACTTTGCAGAATAAACTGTCAAAACCCTCAGACCCCATGTCTCAAGGACCCAATCCAACTACAAAAGGATCTCTCCAAACTAAGGAATGGGTTAGGTAAGATTCCAGGTAAGGAAATGATCCAAATAAAACATATTTTTAGTTTCGAAGGTTTTAATTTCTAACCATGAGGAGCATTAAGAAGCCACACTGAAACCCCCCCCCCCCGGCAATTAGAAATCTCTGTCACTCGCAAGATCCTGAATTTTACCTTGTTAAAATTTATGTCCCTAAAATGATCTATGAATTCTTTCAGAATCCTTCCTTGATATCGGGATCTTTTTCTTTCAGGTTCAGAGCAATCTCTTAGCACACGAAGCCCAGCTGCTACCTGGGCCTACACCCAGCACCTGAGAGTGATCGACAGCCAGAAGGAACTTTTGCGGCTCTCACGAGACCTCGAATCCTGATGCTGCCAGAAGCCGAGGCCAGGATCCGGGATGTGCATATTGTCCGACCTGGGCAAAGGACTACTGAGTTAGCCCTACTTTCAAGATGGGGAGATACCAAGCAGATGGGAGAGCTCTTCATTCTCTTGGTGGTTCCCTTGCTCTCTGTTCTGCAGCCAGGATGTAGGTGCCAGCAATGTCCAGGCCAGAGAAAGGACATGTCAGCTGCTGCTACTGATGATGCTTTTGTAGGCTGCAAGGTTCCTGATCCAAAGAAAGACTGCTTTATGGACCACATGTTGCTGCCTTATGGAGAAAGGAGCAAAAGCTCCCATATATCACTTATCAGTGTTCAATGGAAATGTGGTTTTTTCTATTAAAAAGGCATACAGTAAGATTTGCTTGTGTATTTCTGGTGGACTGTGACTTTGTGAATAGCTTCCCCACCTTTTATCCTTGTTCTTCCTACTGACTATAGCACTGTAGCCGAGGTGTCAAAAGAAGTTTAAGGGGCCAAGGTTCTAAGGTTGGACAGAGACCCCATCACAACTGTGCTCCGTCTCTGAGAGCTCCTTCCAATGGTGCTTTGGCCTACTACTGTCGTAGCACACATGAATGGACCAAAATTCAAGGAAACTGATTCACCACACACCAGCATTTTCTTACTTGCACCCTGGGAACATATTGATTTTCATAAATGTGCCAGGGGCAACTTTCTTTGCAGTGTTGCAAAGGATCTTGGGATATCAGCCTAGGGGCTGTGCATGCAGAGACTGATGCCAGGAGCAGCATTCAAACCTCACAAGGGACACATTCTTCTCATAAGGGACACAGCCTTCTGAAGGCCACCTGTCAGTAGTGAGTCAGGTTAGGGTCAAAAGTAAGCAGAGGAACAATGGTAAATGTTACTTTTGTACAGCAGACCGGTTTTTACACACACGTACAACCCCCTTTACGTTCTCTAGCCAAACAAGGGGTTTGAAGCATGTCCTGTGATGGGTGTGGCCTATGGAGAATTCGGAGGGCCACATCAAGGGGCCCTGAGGACTGCCTTCAGTCCCTGTGCCAGAGGGATGTGATGGACTTGTGTGGACAGCAAAATACATAATAGCAACAAACTAACAAAACTTTCCATTTGACACATTTAGAAGGCCACAGATGGTTTAGTCAGCCAGATGCCTGAATGAAAATAAACATTTTTGCCTGGCACCAAAAATATTGTTGCATACCCCCCCCCCATCTCAACTCTCAACTCTGCCTTATGTCCTTCTCACTACCTGTGAGTTGAGGGAGGGCCCCACCCCACCCACTTTCTGTCTCCTACGGAGCCCCTTCATCCCCCTTAGAGGCTCATCACCCAGGAAGCTAGCCTGGCTTGATTGGCTTTTAAGACTAGCTGGATCCAGGGATAAGAGTGCTCTGGCACCCACAGACTCATAACAACACAGTGTGTAATGCAGGTGCCACACGAGCTTCTCTGGGGAAAGCACTCCATAGACAGGACAACACTGCAGAAAAGGCCTGCTCTCGTGTTATCAGGTGTCAAGAGGGAGGCATGCAAACTTCATTAGGGATGGTCTGAGGAGGAGCCAGAGCTTCTCTCCCAACCCTCTTCAATCTTTTCAGCCAGCCTGCAGAGCCACTTTTGTTTTACCTCTTTGTGTCTGCAGCTTCCTAATTCCCTGAGGCTGCATCCACACCATACCCTCAAAGCACCCTCTAAAACATCCTGGGAACTGCAGTTTCTTTGAAGGGGCTGGGACCTGTTGCTTTGTGAGGGTTAAACTACAATTTCCAGGATTCTTTGGGGTGGGGAATGTACTTTGAATGTGCTGTGTACTCAGCCACAGACACGTGGCATCTGCAACTTGATGTTTCAATGACTCCTTCCTCACAAAAGGAGGGCTCCTCTTCAGGGTTCCAGCATGCCATTCCTTCCAAGTCATGTTCCATGTGTCTTTTCCAGCAGTCACTGAGCATGCTCAGTCTTCCTCAGGCTGATGTCTTAAAATGTTTTCTATTGGCACTCTCCCAGACGTTGTTTCACACTGGCCCCCTCTTGTCAACCCTCCTTACCTGAGTTTGCTAGTAGAATAAGTGACAGACAGGCACCACCTACAACTAATCCCTGCTTGAGGGTGGCAGAGGGTGGCAGCGGGGGGGGGGGGGTTCTATGCATTTTTTTTGGGGGGGTGAATGCAATCTAAACCAGCAGGAAGAATGTGGGTGTGTTTCTCAAGAACTATCTACAGTGTGGGCTGTTGCAAAGATGTGGTGGGAAAGCATAAAAAGGCTCCTCCCTGAATAGAGGAGACTGGCTGGCACTGCTTCCAAATAATCTAGAGGCAGAGGGAGATATCCCAGTGGAAATACTGTGTGGGATCTCTTTCAAAGATGCCTGCAGCCCATTACAGTGCAGGACAAGCAAAGGTCACATGATCCTTGGCCTTGTTTGTGAGATCCTCCACGGTGGTGGCGTCATCTCTTGGCTTGGTTCCCAGTTTTTTCTCTGCTTCGGAGGCTGTTGTGTTTTTTTGAGCAGTCTAGAATGAAAACTGCCAGCCGCAGAAAAACCCATGGAGGGGTTCCAAGGAGGAAATTGTCAACCAGATCTCCCTCCCTATGGTGGCCACACCCACCACAACCAAAAGTTCTGGACCTCGCTTCAGGAGAGCGTCGGAAGAACTGAGGGAGGCTTCTTGGGCAGGCATGGCTTTCTCGGTGGGAGACCCCGTGGAGAGGCTTCAGGAGGAGGTCTTGTGCTCCATCTGCTTGGAGTACCTCAGGGATCCAGTGACCATCGAGTGTGGCCACAACTTCTGCCAGGCTTGCATCTCCAACTACTGTGAGCGGGGAGCGGGGTCTGTGGCCCAGGTGGCTCTCTGCCCGCAGTGCCGGGCTGGTTTCTTGCTGAGCAGCTCGCGGCCCAACAAGCAGCTGGCCAACATCGTGGAGGGCATCGAGCAGCTGGCTCTGCGGCCAAGCAGAGGCCCCGGCGAGGTCTTGTGCGAGAGGCACGGCAAGAAGCTGCGGCTTTTCTGCCAAGACGACGGCGAGCCCATCTGCCTGGTGTGTGACAAATCCCGAGAGCATCGGGCGCACACAGTCCTGCCCATTGAGGAGGCTGCTCATGACTACAAGGTGAGCCTATGTCTTGATTTGTAACTGTGAGCTTAGCTAGAAATGAGCTGGGACAAGCAGACCTTCTGTTTTGTCCATGTGTCTGCTGCACCAGTCATGAATGTTGTGGGGAGTATTAGGGGTCTATTCTGAGCTTTGCTAGGCTGTGCACATGCTATACCTTTAAAGCACATTTGGAGCACATCCCCGCAACCCCTCAGGGTGTTCTGGGCACTGTAGTTTGTTAAGGGTTGCTAGAAACAACAGTGCCCAGAATTCTCTGAGAGGAAAGATGTGCTCCGAATGTGCTTTAAAGGTATAGCTTGTGCACAGCCGCAGGCTGAGGGAGAACAAATATATGCAATGCATAAGTAAAAACAACACCACCAAAACCAAAATGTATTTTTGAAATACGACTACAAACAGCTGAGCAAAAGAAGAGGCCACAACAGTTGTTCATCAAAACCATAAAAAACCTGAGTAAAATGGGAATGTCTTTATTTGGCATAAAAACAATAACTTCAGCACCTGACATACCTGCAATGTAGGTGTAGACACACACAAACGCACACACACAGACTTGGGGGCCTGTTGTGTCCTTCTAAACTCAGTTTTCTGACCCCCACCTCAAAGATCCCCCCAAAATTGGTAATAATAGCAATAATAGGCTTTGCTACAACCTGAGATTCTTTTGTTATGGACAAGGACTTGCCTAATTGGAGTCTGCCTGTGCTTGACTTATGGGGTGCCTGGAAGCAGGGGCCCTTATGGAAAGCCACCTCCACTCTCTCCAATTTTAACCAAGCCCCTGCCTTGCCATACCCTTTGAAAAACAAGTGAGACACAAGACCTCCTCTAGCCCCTGGCATTTAAGCACAGGAGCCAGGGAGATCTGATAGCTTTTCTTCCTACCTCAAACCAATTTCTTCTTTTGCTTAACATCCAGCTGGAAGGCAAGTTCTGTAGGACATTAAAATAATACTCTGAATGAGCAAGCCAGTGCTTCTGTGGTTTTAAACCATTGTTTTAAACAAGCTCACAGACAAGGGTTCCTTTATGAATTGAATACTGCAATTGACTGCAGCATTTTTGGGTATGCAGCCCTTCAACAACTTCCCACAAACCTTGTGGTTTGACTGGTGGGAGTCAGTTTGGGCATGAGAGTTGCCAGCACGCTCTTTTTCCAGTTGTCCCTGCTCCCTTTTCCTTTCATAGAGTCACAAAATTGTACAGTTGGAAGGGACCCCCAAGGTTCATCTAGTCCAACCCAATGCAATGCTGGAGCCTCAACTAGGTCATACATGAGAGATGCCCATCCAAGCCCTGGTTAAAACCTCTCAGGGATGAGAGTCCACCACCTTTCAGGGGAGTCTGTTCCACGGTTTGTTCCAATCTGATGTGCCCAGACTCAGGAAGTGAGGTTTTCCTGGTAGGGAGAGTCAAGAGAGGGAAAGAGTCACTTGCTTAATTGCTGTCAGTTGCTGTTAAATTCAGCAGAGAAGGGCTGGGGGGAGAAGAAAGGTGGCAACTCTATTAAGTCCCTTCGTTAAAATGGCTTTCACACCCATTCAGTGCTTTGTCTCTTGTATATTCTTCTTGCTTTATCTGCAGTAGCAGTTGAAGACTCCCCTCCCTAGGGGATACTGTAGTCCAGGTGGGGAGGCCCCATCCTGCCCATAGGCTGCTCCTGCTCTATCAGAACACTTGTTGTCCCCCAGAGACATTGCTACCTTCCAAGTGTGGTGTCCTGGAGTGAAACTCCTGAGAGCCACCATAGTTGTTTGTGCTTCCTCCCCTAGATTAAGCTCAGGGAAGCTGTGGATGTTCTCAGGAAGGTTCTGGGGGAAGCATCAAAGCTGGAAGCCCAAGAGGCAGAGAAAACAGCTCAGTGGAAGGTAAGTACCTAATCAAAGCTTCATTAAGCGATGCCATGGATTCCTAGCAGCTAGTCTGTTGGGTGTTGAAATAGCAAGGCTATTTAAAACAGTGAGCATCTGGCGATCCAAGACAGTAAAGTATAATTCTCCTCAAAAAGGTATTTTAAAATACAACCTGCCCAGCTGAAGCATCTGTGCTACTTCATGTGCCATGGTTGCATTCACACATCACGATACAGCCTTGCTTATTGTAATGCGAATGAGTCTCAGGCTGATGTATTCCCCTTCCCCACATGGCCCAGCTGCAGCTGATCTTTAAGTGTGGTTTGCTTAAAACAAGCCAATTTCAAACAATGGTTTACAGAGCAGCCTTGTTTCAACAAACCATAGTTAAGACTAGCCATGGTTGAGGGATTAGAAAGAATGCTCATCAGAAGTGCAGGCTTTCGTTCTTTTCCTTGCAAGCCTGGGTGGAGGATATAGTTTATCATGTCCAAATAATAAAGGGGTTGGTTGTTAAACAGAAATTTGCAAAGATCAAATCCCTCAATTCATCCAGATTTTTGCAGGTCAGAGCAATGTTGTGGCTGGCTGGTGGGGTCAATGGCTCAACATTCATGAATGGCGAAGGAAACTTGTGTTTGTGGCACCTTCAAAAAGCAGCTGATACGTTTGTGCCACCTGCATTCCAGTTCCTTGTACTTGTGATGGACACGACATGGACCAGGCATCCATAGTGCATTTTTCATTGACCTGCAATTACAGAGATCTGTGCTCTTCAGGGATGTTTTGCTTTGTGGCTCAAAGTGGGATGCAGGAAAACGGGTAGACTGGTGCTGCTACAGACACCTGTATCATGAAAATAAGGGACAACATGGGATTTTCCCTCAAGAAACTTAGCCCAGTGACAGAACAAATATTTGACACACAGAAGCCTCCTGGCATCTCCAAGCACAGCTGGGGAAACCACCCATCTGAAATGCTAGAGCAGTGGTAGCTAATGTGATACAAATGTTGTTGGACTACCAATCCCATCAGTCCCAAGTAGCATAACCAATGGTGGGTGATAATAGAGTTGTCGTCCAACAACATGGGGATGGATAGCATCACATAGGACAGGCTTGCTCTGAGGAGACACTGCCAGTCAGTGCTAGGTAGGCTGGACCAAGGATCATTCTGCATTCCTCGAGCACCAGATGTGAAGGACTTTGTGGCAGCTCCTTGGCTTCTACTATCATCCTGTGGCTAAGTTAAACCACTGCCTGCTCAACAACTTTTTTAAATAGGTCTGTGGGCTGGTTTTTCTATTACGGGCCCTGGCATGCATGTGGAGAGAAGTACTGGGGAAAGCTCCACTATTTAATTTTCTCTTGTTTTGCTGCAGCTTTAACTATAGGTGACAAAGCTGTGGTGGGTGGGTGTGCCACGATTGTTTCCTGCTTCTGAACGATGTAAAGGGCACAAGCATCATTTTCTGTCCATGGGTTTGCCCTTTTTCTCTCCCCGCCCCCTGTGTCTTTCACAACCCGGAATGTGAATCAGCAGGAAGCTCTTCTGTTCCTGGGGTTGGGAAAGACCCACAATTGGCCAATCTGTTGCTTAAGTTCTCTCTCTAAAATAGAATACAATGAGCTGAGAGTCTTCCTTAGAATCTTCACCTTTGATCCTGCGTGTGTGAGGAGGAGCTGGTTGTGGTTACTTCAGGGGGAATGAGAAGGTACTCTGCACTTCCTCAGAGGCACTTGACCCCCATGCATGTCATTGGATCAAGTACCGTATTTCTCACTCCATAAGACACATCAGACCGTAAGACGCACCCAGTTTTTGGAGGAGGAAAACAAGAAAAAAAAAAATCTGAATCTCAGAAGCCAGAACAGCAAGAGGGATCGCTGTGCAGCAAAAGCAGCAATCCCTCTTGCTCTTCTGGCTTCTGGGATAGCTGCGCAGCCTGCATTCGCTCCATAAGACGCACACACATTTTCCCTTACTTTTTAGGAAGGAAAAAGTGAGTCTTATAGAGCAAAAAATACGGTATACAGTATGTAATCCAAGTTGTACAAGGAACCAGCACAGGGTGATGGCGGTGGCGTTGTAAGGTGAGAACAGCTTCTAAGCAGCTCAGGTAACTTTTACAAAGGCCCTACTCAGATCCGCCCTATGCTTTCTCAGTCACTGAGGAATGTGGTTATGCAACTGCATGGCGAAAGAAGGTGTTTGAGAAGTCAGCTCTGAGAAATACTGTTTATGTTGAAAAACAAAAACACACTGCATTGCTATAACCAAATGGATTAGAGGTAGGAAATGCCTTAGCCATGCAGGACAGGAAAAGTGTAAGGGACTTGTATGGGCAAGCTTAGAAATTCCAGCTTTTGAATAGACCTCTGTAGTTTTGCAGTTTAATATTCAGGCCTTGGAATGTAAGTGTACATTGAATTGTAGTAGAGTTGGATGGGACCTCAAGGATTCTCTAGTCGAATGAATGCTCTGCAATGCAGGAATCCTGTCCACAGTCACCCCTTGGTAGGCTCAAATCATCAACCTTCTGGTTACAGCCAGGTGCACTGACCCTTTGTGCCACAAGATACAATATGGTTTTTATGAGGTTAGGGGGCTGGAGAAAGCTGGCCTGGAACATCTCTTTGTCAAGCAAATGCAGGTGATATGTTGCCATGGGAACTAAATAGGGAAGTGCTTCTTCATACAGAACCATTTTGAGGGATGTTCTGAATAAGAAAACCTCATTAAAAAGTGGGCAGACTCTCTCTACTCCAGCTATAAATATGCACAGAAATTACAAAACACCAATAATCTTCCAGCCAAATAGCACAGACAAAAGACATAAAATACTATTACCAGCCTAAATATCAGCCAGGATCATGCAACAAGGCCATAGATATGTCAGGGCAGTTTTATTAGGTGTTTGGTGAACCTTAATAAGAATATGGATGGGATTTTATATGTGTTCTTTAATGGATTGTTTCCCTTTTAGGTGGGACAGGTGGCTTATTTTTAAACAGTTAGCTAAAGAATAATATTCAGTGCAGGCTACATATTAGCTCCAGTATCAGAGGAAGCATACCAGTCTCTGCTAGGAATGGGGTAAGAAACTCAGTTCGGTGCAGCTCCCCCGATCTGCACTTCTTGAAAGTATATGGAAACTGCAATGCAGCTAACCTTTGAAATTCATAATTCTCCTAATTTTGTGACTCAGTTCTCCAACTAAATAATCTGCACAAACGTTGGGGGGGGGGGAATGCGCATTCAAAATGTGTGTATTCATGGAACTAATAGATAAAAATGCATTTGTAGAAATGTACATTAAAATACTGATGAATTTCCTTAAAAAAAACATTTATAATCATAGACTAATACATAAATGTGGGGAACTGAGTTTAGGACTGGAAAAATGAGAAAGAGACAGAGAAATTGAAACTGTCAGATTTTTCTGTCTGCAGTCACTAGGGAACGGAGGTGGGAGAATGCTCTTGCACGGGCTTCCCACAGGTACCTGGTTGACCATGTGGGAAGAGAATGCTGAACTGGATGGGTCTCTCTCTGGTCTGATCCAATGGCCAGTTCTGCTTTCTGTGTATGTCCCTGGCAGGAGAAAGTGAAGGAACGCAGAGCACTCATTGTGTCAGGGTATGAAAGACGCCGCCAGGCAATGGCCGAAGAGGAGCAGCTGCTTTTGAGGCAGCTTCAGGATGAGGCGCAGGAGACGCTGAAGAAGCTGCAGATGAACTGGGCCTTCCTGCTTGGGCAGAGCACACGACTACGGGATCTGATCTCAGAGATGGAGCAGAAATGCCAGCAGCCAGCTGCCTCCCTGCTGAAGGTGAGACTCTACAGAATGGCATCTCCTAACATGACCTTGATAAAGCAGACACAGTTCTGGTACTCTGGATTCCTTAAGTAATGTGCATAAGTCAGTTTTAGTCCCTGGACATTTACAGGCTTCTCTTTTCTCTCCTCTAGGATGTAAAGGTAGCCTTGACCAGGTCAGTACCCTATAATTTATTGTTATTGTTGTTTAGTTGTGTCCGACTCTTCGTGACCCCCTGGACCAGAGCACGCCAGGCACTCCTGTCTTCCACTGCCTCCTGCAGTTTGGTCAAACTCATGCTGGTAGCTTCAAAAACACTGTCCCACCATCTTGTCCTCTGTCATCCCCTTCTCCTTGTGCCCTCCATCTTTCCCAACATCAGGGTCTTTTCCAGAGAGTCTTCTCTTCTCATTATAACTTATATTGCAGCCCACTTACTTAGAAATAAGTCTTGTTGTGTTAATTGGGGCTTACTCCCAAGAATATGAGCATTGGATTGTGACTTGGTCTCATTCATGAAATGGTGCCTTTGGCTTTGGGGGATAATTACCGACATGTTCTCCTTAGGAGTGAGGATGTATCACTGCAGGAACCCCAGCCCATCTCAATGGATCTACAGGACTTATATGATGTTCCTGGGCTGATGGAGTCACTCCAGAGATACTCAAGTAAGCGAGCAGTGGTGCAGAGCTGTGTTAGTCATGTGAGCTTGGCAGCAAAGAGAAAGGTTTCTTCTCAGCATGTGGTTGTCATACACAATTTGTAGCTTTTAGTTTGGGGGCCTCTGAACTTCAACTGGGTGGGATTACTCAACTAAAGTTTTAATCACAAATTAAAATGAGCTTCTCCAATCTATGTACTGATGAGACTGGTGACAGCTAAAGACTTATGGACTCTTGAATGACTGTTACTTCAGCTGTACTGGCCCTTCCCTCCTTGCATCTGGGTTTATTGAAACAAAACAATAAAATATGCTTTTCATTCAAGCCTGCAGCCAAAGCTTGTTTCCCCTTTCAGAATGACTCACCAGTTGCTTTGATCTTTCTAACCATCTTGTGGTTCTCCACAAGCAACTGCAACTTTGAGTGCCAGCAACACATCTTTTAAACCTGATGTGCCTATGCATCAGCTCAGCACTTGCTGGAATAACAGGAGTCAGTCGACTGCTCACCCAACTGCGTCACACCAAAACTGGTATCAGGGTAAAGGTGTGGTTCCATGAGCAGTGCTTCTGCAATCTACCATTCATAAGCCCCTTGTCATAATTGTCTTGGGTAGAGGTGAATAAATTTCCTGAACACACTTGGCAGGCTAAGACTTATTACCATCATGATTAAAGTGACCTAGGTTACTTCTAGGTAGGGAGCTTTGCTGCCAAAAGCTACTTCCAGATTTGAGTGATGTATGAATTTATGAATTTATGTATGAATAGATATGGCAAGTAGCCTTCTTAAGCAATAAAAGACCAGAGAAAGGTCAACAGACAGGATGCTGATTTTATTTGGGCTTCTCCAGGTAACCTGTTTACTGAGCATTCATTCTGCTTGCACAAAACATACCAAGTGGTCAGCCTATACCCAGCTTTAATCATTTGTTCCAATTTGCTTTTGGACTGGTTATATGACAATGAGCATTCATCCTTCATTGACAGCCCCTCCACCAGCTCTATTGAGTTAGGTCAGAGCTAACTCAGTTGTGTGTTGCAACACTTTCGTGTGTCTGTTGCAGTGTGTATGTGTGTCACGTGAATGCTCCCAACGCTCCTCCTGGGACTAGAAAGGGGTTAGTTTAACCTCCAGTTTGCTAGTAAAACTGAATTACTGTGTCACAAAATGATGCATGTCTAAAAAGTGTGTCACCAACATGAAAAGTTTGGAAAGCTATGAGTTAGGTGAACTTGGCTATGGCAAGTCAGCACGGCAATATGGAAGCAATGGCAGCTGGAGGGAGCGCGGTTGCTCTTGTACTCATTTGCCTGAGCACCTTCTTCACTTCAAGTTGGAGCCCCAAGCACAAACACATGCACAAAACTTGGGAGAGAATCATGTATGACTTGGTAGTAGAGCACAGGTTTTGCATGCAGAAGATCTTGGGTTCAGTCTATGACATCCGGAGTTAAATGGATTCTCAGCAGGGGAAAGGAAAGACCCTTCCCTTACTGACAACCTAGAGGAGGAGAAGCCAGTGCAATGCCCTCCAGCTACTCCTGGACTAGAACGGCCATCACTCTGATTCTGGCTGGGGCTGAAGGGAGCTGTGGTCTAGTAGCATCTGTTTAGGCTGTGCATCCCTTAAAGAGCCAACACCAGTAGAGAAAATCTCCGACTAGGTGTCCAATAGTCTGACCTGGTCTACCTTGTCCTTCTATCCTGCCCCTGCTCTCAATGGGAGCACAAAGCAGCTAACCATACAAAATCACATACGCAGCAGTACACTTGTAATCAGTTACATCAGAACCAGGTATGAAAGCAGGAAAAAAACAACATTAGAGAGCAAAGATCGTAAAATCACCCAAAAATACCACTTACACCCCAAAGGCCTGGGCAAATGAAAAAGGTTACCTGAATGTGGGGGACATCATAATGCCATTTGGAAGGGAGTTCTGTAACCAGGGAGGCCACCACTGAGAAGGACCCTTTATACTTGGCTGTCAGCCCAGACAGAACAACAAGCAGGGAATCCCCGGCAGGGTAGTTATAATTCAGCATCCTACTATAATGTCACATGTTCTTTATTGGTGCAGTAACATCACATCAGGACTGAACGTGTCCCTTTCTGCCTGCAGTACCGGTGACCTTCGACCCGGACACAGCGAATCCCTACCTGCTCCTCTCTGGCAACCTGCTCTGTGTGCAAGTAGGGGATCAAAAGCAAGACCTGCCCAAGAGCTTGTCCCGCTTTGAGACATGCACTTGCCTGCTGGGTTGTCAGCAGTTCACAACTGGGAGACACTACTGGGAAGTGTGTGTGGAGAGCAAGACCAGCTGGACCCTGGGGGTGTGCAGAGAATCTGTGAGCCGCCAAGGAATATTTACTCCCTCCCCGGCAACTGGCTTCTGGACTGTGTGGCTGAGGAATGGCAATGAGTACGCAGCCCTCACCTCCCCTCTCACGGAACTGGCTCTGAGAGCCAGGCCTGGGGCAATAGGCATCTTCCTGGACTATGATGCAGGGGAGGTTTCCTTCTATAATGCTGATAATGGGTCACACATCTTTACCTTTGCAGACTCCTTCTCTGGACCCCTCCGGCCATACTTCTACCCTGGGGTCCAGGCAGGGGGGCTCAACGATGCTCCCCTCATCATCCGACCAGCATCCAGCAAGACATCAGGGAAATCTTGCTCTTCCCTCCAATGAGTGCTAACTGTGGAACTCACTGCCAGGAGATAGAGACAAAGTTATATGTGCCAAAGTATTAGATATACAGCCCAGCAAGGAAGATTTGGAAGCTGCAGTTTTTGTCTGGGAAAGATCCACCTAATTTTCCAGACACAAGACCCAGAAATAATTTTCTTCCAGAATTAGATGTTGCCTTTACTGAAGCAGGTGGCTTGCCTCACTTTCTTGAGTCCTTTGATGTTGTTTGCTGTATTGAGTGCCTTTCTGCTCCACATCTCTTCATGTGTGGAATAAAAATGCTTTCCTAATCCTGCAGATGTAGCACAATGTGATCTGCTATGTGTAGGTCTGGTGGATAAAGGGTTGAGGTTCATGGGAAGCAGTTGGGTGGACAGTTCTCTAGTCTGATCCAGCAGAGTTCGCTCCCATTCCCCACAGTCAGATTCATTGCTCAAAAAACAACAACAGCCCAGACCTGAGATTAAACAGGGTTCCTTGCAGAACTTCAAATGCACAACTAAGACTTTCTTATTCCAGCAAGCATTTTAAGGCTCACTTGGTGCTAAAATTTATTGTTTATATTGCCCCATTTTCTGTAGATTGCTTCTCTGTACACTGCTTAGGAATGTTAATAATTAAGTGGTATACAGATGTTTTAAATAAATAAAAATAAAGTAAATGATACTGAATTTCAAATTCATGGAAAAGCCGCCCCCCATTTCAGTAAAGTGCAAACACAACTTCTGCAGGCTCCCCCCCCCCCCCGGAAAAAAGGAGCAAGAATTTAATGCCAAGGGAGCATGCCTCCAATCTGAATACATCCAAGCATGATGAGGCAAATTATGAACCCCCATAATGATGAACTTTGGTGACATCACTAGAGGTGGCGGCCGCTTGCAGGGTATGGAGGAGCTGAAAGGGCGACTGTGGACAGCTAAATCTAACCCAAGGAAAGATTTGTGTCCTACAGATAAGTAAAGGTGAACCATCTCATTACAATGGACTTTGAACTAATACTTTAAGAGGGCCTGATCCTCACACAGCCATGAAACTCCCCTGGGGTGCCCTTTGGCCCGTTGCTGCCTTGCAGCCTGACCTACCTTGCAGGGTGGGGGGGGGGTTAAATTAGGCAATGGACACCACCTTGAGCTCCTTGAAGAAAAGGTAGGATATAAATTCAGTAATTAAATACTCCTCAGAAAGTGAGCCAATCATGTTTTTCCTTTAGCTGTTTAAATAGCAAAGTCGTCTGGGTGTTTCACAAAACAATATTAAAATGCAATCAGATCACATTACATCAACCATACATTAAAACCATGTTTTGTTGTTGTTTAGTCGTTTAGTCATATCCGACTCTTCGTGACCCCCTGGACCAGAGCACGCCAGGCACTTCTGTCCTCCACTGCCTCCCGCAGTTTCCTCAAACTCATGCTGGTAGCTTTCAGAACACTGTCCAACCATCTCATCCTCTGTCGTCCCCTTCTCCTTGTGCCCTCCATCTTTCCCAACATCAGGGTCTTTTCCAGGGAGTCTTGTCTTCTCATGAGGTGGCCAAAGTATTGGATCCTCAGCTTCACAATCTGTCCTTCCAGTGAGCACTTAGGGCTGATTTCCTTAAGAATGGATAGGTTTGATCTTCTTGCAAACCATGTTATATACCCTAAAAGGGAATATTTTTGGTTGTAAGAATGAAACAGTTTAGAATTCAGAACTATCTCTTTTTCAGCTAAGGCTGTCTAGGCAAAAATTTGCTGCAAACCTCAGTTTTATAGCCCCACTTGCCGCAAAATGAGGAAGGCAACTCATTTCTTGGGGCTGGGGGGAAGCTTGACAGAGCTTAATGGGATTCTTAAAAACGCCATCAGGCAGGCAAATATCATTTTTCTCATGGTCATTTCTCACTAACATGACCCTCAGAGCAGGAACTTCTGGGAAATCCCAAAAAGGTGCGGGAGAGGACAACCACTAGCCCAAGTCCTGAAAGAAAGAGGCTATGTACGCTTTTGACTTTGTCTAATCTCTCCCCCTAGCCCACAAATTCAGACTGCTAGGTTCAGCCTAGCCATTACAGTGGTATCTCGGGTCAAGTAATTAATTCGTTCCGGAGGTCCGTTCTTAACCTGAAACTGTTCTTAAGCTGAAGCACCACTTTAGCTAATGGGGCCTCCCGCTGCCGCTGTGCTGCCGCCGCACGATTTCTTTTCTCATACTGAAGCAAAGTTCTTAACCCGAGGTACTATTTCTGGCTTAGCGGAGTCTGTAACCTGAAGCGTCTGTAACCTGAGGAGCCACTATAGTTTCAGCTCTCAAAAGTGTAGCCAACCCTCCTTTAAAGAGAGGAGAGAGTCACTGCCAAGCATTTCTTATCATTCTTCGCAGCTACTTCCTGACAAAACGCCCAATCCTGCGCAGAAACGAGGAAACATTTCCCAGGGCTTATCCACACTTCTTGGCAAGCTGCTCCCACGCCTCTGCTGGAAAGCCGCTCTCTAGCGCTCCAAAAGATTGCTAGTTATTCTGATCGATTACTAAAGAATGGGGGGGGGGGTCCCTTGTAAGGGGAAGGGGGAAAGCGCTCGGACTCCTGCTTTCTCGGCATGGCGCAGGTGGGAGTGTGTCTCGCTCTGGGACACAAAGAGTGACTTCGGGACCTCCCTCCTGTCTGCCCCATCTGCACCTCTGAAAACTTTGGGCAGTACTTTTGTTCCCTTTCTGCCGCTTTGCATCTCACTTCTTCTGGGGCGGCGCTTCATTTCCCGCCTCGCCAGTGGCAACCTGTCCCTACCAAATGATTGTTAGCTTTTACCTGTTGCTAGGAAACTGCTGATAACCTCACTGTTGACGTCATAATGTGATGTTGGCATCATAAGTCCCTAAGACACCGTGGGTTCAAACCATCCTGTATCAAGGAGGATTCTGTGTAGGATTTTTTGCCTTAGCAGCAAAAAGAAATGAGCTTGTAAG
This sequence comes from Podarcis vaucheri, assembly GCF_965113315.1. Taxonomy (NCBI): domain Eukaryota; kingdom Metazoa; phylum Chordata; class Lepidosauria; order Squamata; family Lacertidae; genus Podarcis; species Podarcis vaucheri. The sequence continues at coordinate 2,419,934 of NC_138760.1, forward strand.
ATGCCTAGGGTTTATATGAGGAGGCATATTGAACCAAATCTACTTAAACATTTGTAAGGAGCATAGTTTTGGTGCAGAGTTGTACAGTTGTACAGCACAATCAACCAGTGATGCAAATGATACTCATAGCCTAGAGTAATGCATTTTTATCCCAGTAGATGGTGTAGGTTTGATAACATTTGTTAGAAAGTGAATATGATGAAACTTTAGTCCAGGAAACTTCAGTCACGGGCTCAACAGGTATCATAATTCACTCTGTTTCTGATATTTGCCAAATTTTGAGGATGCTGTGCTATATGGTAAAGGTAAAGGTAAAGGAACCCCTGACCATTAGGTCCAATAGTGGCTGACTCTGGGGTTGCAGCACTCATCTCGTTTTACTGGCCGAGGGAGCCGGCGTACAGCTTCTGGGTCATGTGGCCAGCAAGACTCTGGTGAACCAGAGCAGCGCACGGAAATGCCATTTACCTTCCTGCCGGAGCGGTACCTATTTATCTACTTGCACTTTGACGTGATTTCGAACTGCTAGGTGGGCAGGAACATGGACTGAGCAATGGGACCTCACCCCGTTGCGGGGATTCGATCTGCCAACCTTCTGATCGGCAAGCCCTAGGCTCTGTGGTTTAACCCACAGCGCCACCCACGTCCCTATATGCTGTATGGTACTTGTCACCAAATAACACTCTCCCCCAAATTCCCAGAGCAGTTTGCACTTTTAGGGAAAGTGTCAATTAAGGAAAAAAAGGCAAACAAAGTTAATGCCCAGTTAGAGGAGAATTGGATAAATCTGCACTTTAAGCAACAGCATAAAAGATTAGCAGCTACCTGAAGCATTGGCAAAGGGGTACATTGAAAGCTGCATTAGCAATCATTTGTTATTTGGTACATACAGCCACAATTCCAGTTGTGAAGCAGGGGAAAAGCCAGGATCTCCTGCACCAGATGGTTTTATTGTGTGTTCCCTTGTTATGTCTTCATTCTATGACCTTTTCCCTGCCCTTTCATCAGTGATGACAGCTTTTAATTAAGTAGTTCCATCAGTGCACAAACAAAAGACATTTCCTGTCCTCGAGAAGCTTGCAATTTTAATCTAGACAAAGGGAGATACTGTGTGCTTTTTTCAGTGGCTGATATTTTGCTATTGTAACTCTTTTCATGTTGGATTGAGAAGGGTGTGGCATTTTAAATTTATCTTCACAGATATGTGTGGAACATATACACATATCCCCTTTTATGCTTACATTTGGATTTTCTGATTGTCCTGTGCAAAGATGAGGACTGTCCTCATAGCTTCTTGAATGGTTCAGACTTACAAATCACGATGATAACCAAATTAAATTGCTAATTGCTGACTTGATTGAGAAGACGGCACAGTCCAGACCATTAACATTAGTTGCAAACTAAAATAACCAGGGGACTCCACAGCTGTCTCTCCAGGATGTCTTCGCTCACTGCCTGTCAACTTTTTTTTTTTTTTTGCTGGAAACAGGCTTGTCTACAGTTGAGCATTATTTAGCTGTTAATCCATTCCACCCCTCTTTTGAATTGGACCAGAGCAGTCCACACCCGCATTTATGTGAATTTGTATTTGAGAAGCAACTTTGGTTTTGCCCAGTCATAAGAGCAGGCATTCTCTTTTGTGTTTGTCCCTGGTTTCTAATTTGTTGATTATATTATGACAATTAAGTACAGACAGGACATAAATGCAGAGAGCAGCTTTTAGGAAATGTGCAGAAGCACACAGTCAGGCAACTGTAAATTCTCAGCACACAATTTTCTTTAACTTGGCTAGCTGGTGCAGTTTTTTTGGTTTGGTTCAAATCTGAGGGATCAGCATGCGCACACACGGGATGTTAGGGGAGGGATAGTACCTCTGGTGCGGGACACATCAAGCTTCTTTTGGGGTAGTTTGTCCACCTTTGATCCCCACTCTGTACTCAGCAGCCCTCACGTGGCTCCTAGAAGCTGTCAGCATACGACAGTGGGCAAACCCAAGGAACGGTTTTTACTGGTCAGCTAAATCAGGTGAGGGGAGCTGATGGGTTTCAAACCCCTTAGTGAGTTAGGGACTTCCCCTACATGTGAAGACAAGCGCTGGCAGATGTAGCTGGTGAGACGAATATTGGGTCCAATGGCCAAGAAGGTGGTTTCTAACACAACAGTTTGACTTCACCCCTGAAGGTGCACTCCATTGTTTCTCAAGACAGATTGTCAACAACAACAACATTTATCTAACTATCTATGCTCCTCCAGTTAGAACTGGGAAAGAAATGAAAGGATCTGTAAATTCTCAACACACACTTTTCAGATTAACATTCCTCTGCAATATCTGGCACAGAAATTTTTAATGTTTGCTTGTACAGTAGCAAAGCTCAGAAAAAGTTCAAAAATTGCAAATTAAGTAAGTTTGCCTTTAAATGCGAGTTACTTCTAATTTCACCCCATCCCTACTTGAGGTATATATCTGCATCAGAAGGATGTAGAGCTGACATTTTATTTGACATTTGTGTCCTTACAACAATCCTGTAAAGTAGATCACTATTATTCTCTTCCCCATATTGAAGATTGTGGGTGATGCTGAAGATAACTTGTCGAAGGCCACTTACAGAATTTGAGGCTGAACAATCAGATTTTAACCAAGGGCTTTCTGGAGCATGACTCCACTTCTTAATTGCTACAGTTTCAGAATCACTGTGCTAAAGCAACAGTTGGGGTTCTAGGCTTATAAAGTCCCCCAAAATAAACCCACTGCTAGTAACTATATCTTGAAACACCTCTGTTGTAGAGCTGAATACATATTGCCACAGAAGCTACAAACAGGAATTTCCTGCCTGATGGCTGTGTTAATTTGATTGATATCACACAAGGTGATGCACAGACTCATACCTATGGCAGGAGCATCGCTGACTGACACTCACATGCACCTCTTCCCACCCTGTGTGATGCCATGCTATCTCTCTCCAACCCTCAAAGCTCCTCCTCATTTGCTTTGCATGAACCACCCATAGCTTTATATATATAACCATGCTGCGATGAAAGACAGCTTCCGTTGGTTGATTCTCTTCCCTGTGCCTCCTTGAAACTTCACCCTCATCACCATCTTGGCCACTGGGACCATGAAAACCTGGGCATGTCTTCTCCTGGCAGGAGCTTTCTGCAGCCTGGCATCTGGATGTAAGTAGTAGCAGTAGCAGTAGTAGTGGTAGTTTTCTTAAAAAAAAATAGATTGGGTGTTTAGATTATCTGTACCCAGAGAAAGAGATGCTTTATGGTTTGATGCTGCACAGCGCTGAGGAAGAAGTGCTTAAGGAACTATTGTATTGTCTACCTCCAGGTGCTGTTGGACTTCAGCTCCCATCAGCCCCAACCACCATGGCCAACGGTCAGGGACTATAGGAGGTGGAGTCCAGCAGGCCACATGTTCCTCCCACCATGACCAATAGTCTGCACTGACTATCAGTGGTTTCACACAGGGCTATTTCCAAGCTTTACCTTGAAATGCTGGGGATTGAACCTGGGACATTCTACATGCAAAACATGTGTCCTGCCTGTGCCATTGAGTTATGGTCCTTCCCCTTGCAGCTGCAGAGCCACCTCTAAGTAAGTCAAAAACTTACTTAGTCCAATCCTAAACACATTTACTAGCAAACAACTCCAAGAGAGTTACTTCCAAGTAAATATGCCTAAGGTTGCAATGAAAAGAGATGGTTGATTACTCTGCATTTGATTGCTATAAGGTGGGTCTCAAGCTGATTCTTTTGCCAGGCATTGCACTTAAGGTGACAGCAGATGACAGGAATGTTCCATCTGTGAGGTTGGGTGAGTGGCACATGCAAGCAACTCATCACTTTATATTGCAGTCATCAAGGGAATGTGTGAACTAAAGCTGTTCCACAAATCTCAGTGCTTTTTTCCTTTAAAAAATGTTTAGGTACTCATTTTGACTCAAGAAAATCACCATTTTATAGTTCAATTTGGGAAAAATAAATACAGTAAATGGACAAAAGTACAAAGATTCACAAAATGTTTGGGAGTATGCATACCTCTGTGTCTCCCCAGAAAAAAAGCACTGGGTAGCACTCCACTGAAAAGTGGCCATTGAATGTGTGCTACTTGAAATAAGCATACACACACACACACACACACACACACACACACACACGGAATAAACAATGCTGATTCCAGTGGGGGGGGGTTGGGTGGTACTAGGGAGTTTATTGGGCCAGATGTCCTCAGTGGGCTCCCCTTCTTGAGTGGGTTCATCTCCTTCCTTTGGTCCCTGCTGCCCTTTCACTTGCTTTCTCCCTCTTGAGTGCTTTTGCCTGGCAGCAACGGGCTCTTCCTGATCTGTGAGAATGCCCCTTGTTTGTTTGCTTGCCTGGATGGAGAGATGTCTGTGTGTGCACAGAAACTTTTGACTTGTGCATGACTGAGATGTAGCCTACTGTACACAGGTAAGAGTCACATCCATTGCACTGCCTATTTTGCCTTTGGCTCTAACCACTGCACAGCATGTTGCGCCCAGAAGGTTGTGCATGAAGTGGCTCAATGAAAAAAGTTTCCCACCTCTGGGTTTCTGAAAAAACATCTGCAACATATTTTATGGTGTGCCCTTCTCTTTCCCATCTGGACATACAGCTAAATTGGATTGTAGCTTTAGTATAAGCTGGATTCATGCCAAATTCATTCTCCAGACAGTTTTTTAAAAAATAAAAAACTATTATATTATATTTATGAGCATTGACAAATACCTGCTCAATTGTAGTACTCATTAGCCAACCAGGATAAAAGGGAGCATAGTGACAGTTCTGGTAATAGCACAAAGCTATAGTATTACTGTTCGGGAGAGATGATTTGCCAGTGGTTAAGTCTGCCACTAGACAAGAAGCTGTCTTAAAGACTATGAGGTAAATACAAGAAAGAATATTTAAAAAGGTTATGCATTTCTATGATTTGGTAAATATGGCTGTTATTGTGTGCAGGCCCTGTTGATGTTAGTGAAAGAGTACTGTGAAAATACTATCCTTGATCATGGTTCCAGTAGTGCATTTCCAAGTTTCTCTCACTGAGGGGAACACAAAAATATTTCATTGCTTCTAGTCCCTGCAGTCCAGCCCCAAAGAGTTATTCAGCCTGCACCACTGCTTGTTATTCCACATAGCTAGAAAAGGCTGGTGCATCTGCAGTATGGGTTATTATTGTCACAGAGGGGAAATGGATTGAATGAAGTAGAGCCACTTCCCAAATTGTTTGGGCTTTTCCAAAATCTGTCATTTTTACATTGCATCATCTTGTAATAGAAAAGCACCGTGACACAATAGGGAAGGTCCTTGCCTTCGGGGAAGGGCTGTGGCTCAGCAGGAGAACACGTGATTGGCATGCAAAATGTTCCAGACTTAATCTCTGGCATCTCTTGGTAGAGTTGGGAAACCCTGGATGTCAGGAGAGCTACTGCCAGTCAGAGCAGAGTGGACAATAATGAGAGAAACAGCCCAAGGATCAGACTTGTATTCCTCTTTGGTCTTCTAAGAACATGGCGCTGCCACATATGGAGCGAGGAGGGGCAAAGCAGTGGGAGTCTGGTGAGCTGTGGCTGCTGTGGCAAAGCCAATCTCACACTCCCATGCTGTGTCTATGCTGTGCCCACATCAGGCTGTTTCTTATTCTTAAAATACTCAGATTCACAGCATAGTTCTATCTTTTTGTATCAAGTCATCTTAAGCAAACGTCCTACAAAACTGGGTGGGTGGGGGGAGGTATGTAGCCACGAGACTATAAAACCCAAGCCTGATGATATCTGGGCCTTTAACTGAAGAGAGAAATTTACATTTTTCCACCAAGGTGAGTTTTCTCCCCCACCCCCTTTGCTCAAAGCAAACAGTACTAAAACAGAATTGTGCATGCCAGTTTTGCATATCCTAAATGCTTCACTGATTGCAAGGGCACACTAACCTTCCTCTAGAACACTGTTCATGCTTCTGGTGGTGCACTATAGTACTCTCTCAGTATCAAGGCTGACTACTCGTGTGTTGTGTCCTTAAATCCAGAACCAGGAGACGCAGACAGGTGGTTTTGCCAAAGACTATACCTGCACAGGACTTATGGGCTGGGAGGAACATCCAATATCTACAGCTAATTAGAGCTGATTGATTTCTTGAGAAGATGTCCTCCTGAGTCTGTAACACTTCAGAATGCTGCTGGGAGGGATTGCTTGTGAATGCTGTTTTTAAAATAATAGAAACACAGTTTTACTAGTTTTCTACTTTCTACTTTCATTGAAGTTCTTTTCATGCACTGGAGCATTCAAACATGAGATTTTTCCTACCTGAATTAAGAAGTGGTACAGGCCCAGCAGAACTTTACCAACAAGATCAGCCATAGAACATAAATCACAGACAGGCTTTATCATGAAGATGGTTCTGGGCTGCTGCCTGACACATTGCTTTCCCTGCAGCTGTTTGCACCATCTTCTTCCTGCCTGGGGGCACAAGCTGTTCATTAAGTTATGGCACCTTCCCTTTAATGCCAGCTTGGCCCTATGACTGTGGGTGCCAAGCAGCATGCATGGCCCAGGCACTGAAATTTGTGGGTGCCTGACTCCTGCATGGGGGATTTTGTGGGTGCTCAGGCACTCGGGGCCCCAGGGAGTTGACACCTATGCTTTGACCCAAGAGATTTGGGTTCAAATCCCTGTTCAGCCATCCCTGTGCCAGCCAGTTTGTGAGGCTTGGTGAGAACAGCTGGGAGGGGTGGCAGATCTGCCCCCCCCCCGAGCATGCCGCTCCTTGTCTCCTGCGTGTGTCATGCTCCTCCTTTGCACCCCCCAGCCTGCTCCTTTCCAGCCTCCATTTTCTCCCCACCACAACAACCTTCAGCACACCAGGACTTTCCTGGGCCACCTCAGGTGGTGGTGGCAAAGGTGGAGGAGGTGGCATTTTCTATTTTGCCTCAAGGCTCTCCCCGCTGACCTTCCTGTGGATCAGCTAAGGGAGAGGGAAGGTTGAGCAGGAACAACGCTGGATTCATGGTGGTGGGGGCAGTTTCCCTGCACAGGGTACTGTGCCGAGGGGAGCAGAATGGAATAAATATTTAGGTAAAGGTAAAGGTACCCCTGCCCGAATGGGCCAGTCTTGACAGACTCTGGGGTTTGTGCGCCCATCTCACTCAAGAGGCCGAGGGCCAGCGCTGTCCGGAGACACTTCCGGGTCACGTGGCCAGCGTGACAAAGCTGCATCTGGCGAGCCAGCGCAGCACACGGAACGCCGTTTACCTTCCCGCTGGTAAGCGGTACCTATTTATCTACTTGCACCCGGGGGTGCTTTCGAACTGCTAGGTTGGCAGGCGCTGGGACCGAGCAGCGGGAGCGCACCCCGCCGCGGGGATTCGAACCGCCGACCTTTCGATCGGCAAGCCCTAGGCGCTGAGGCTTTTACCCACAGCGCCACCCGCGTCCCTAAATATTTAGGAGGAGGTGCCAAATTTTATTTTTATTCAGGGCACCATATTACCAAAGTCCTTCCCTGACAGAAGGTGGCAATGGCTCAGCAGGAGCCTGAGCAGGAGGATGCAGTCCTGTCACTTAGAATCATTGCCTTCACAGATGGGAACAGATCCACCTGCCCTGGTTGCCATGGTTGCAATCCTGATGTTCTCACAAGGCGAGCGAGTGCCCTATACTTAATCATTAGAAGCTCAGTGGGAGGGGCTGGGAAACTTGTTGGGACATCTTTGTCACTTCTGACCGGTTCTGAACTTCCTGTCCTGCTCCTGAACTCCTGGCTCTTGATCATGGTTTCTGTTGCTGAGTCTGCACTGTTACTTTTCTGGATAAATAGCTCTTCCATCCTCAGAGCCACTGTCTCCATATGTTGCGTGTGACAATACTGAGCTAGATGGACCAATGGGATGGCTCATTCTACATGACGGGCAAGATGTTCTCCTCTCCTGATCTTCAGCCAATATCTACCATCCTGTAACTCAAACCCACTAAATTAAGGTTACCAGGTTTTTTTCAATAAATCTGGGACACTTTTCAACTTCAATGGATTTTGTATGGGGACTGATTAGGGGAATGTCCCCAGGAAACAGGGATGTCTGGTAACCTTACACTAAATGCTCTGCCCTTTAGGGCAGCAGAGAGCAAGGCTCTGTCCACATCTAAATGGCAACCCATAAGGTATCTGAAGAGGGCTTATTCCTAGGTTGGAGGTGTTGACCTAGTGTCAGAAAAATCCTCATCTTTGTGGTGGTGAGGGAGGGGGAGGGTACTACAACAACAGCAGCAATTTTATTATTTATACCCCATCCATCTGGATGGGTTACCCCAGCCACTCTGGGCAGCTTCCAACAAATATAAAAAAACATACCGGTAATAAAATGTCAGACATTAAAAACTTCCCAATACAGGGCTCCCTTCAGATGTTTTCTAAAAGTTGTGTAGTTCATCATCTCCTTGACATCTGAAGGGAGGGACAGAGGCGTAGCAAGCCCAGGTGGTACCCAGTGAAGAAATTTTTTTGTCACCCCCCCTCCACACATTGACAGCTCGGGGTAGGCTTGGGAGTCATGGGCGGGTGCCAAATGTCACCCCCTGAGCAATGACACCTGGGGTGGTCCGCCCCCCTTCCTACGCCTCTGCGACAACCAAGTACCCCGAGCCATTGGGGGAAGGGGGGGAGCTATGCTGCTTTGCAAAGCTGCGCAGCTCGTCCTCTTGGGAGCCACAGCTCCTGTCTGTCCCCCTCCCTCCCTCCCCGGCTTGCTGTACAGCGGCAAAGCGGGAGCCACTTACAGCAAGCCGGGGAGGGAGGGAGTGGGGGGGGGGCTGGCTCACCGTAAGTGGCTCCTGCTTTGCCGCTTTACGGCGAGCCAGGGAAGGAGGGAGGGAGGGGGAGCCGTGGGTCCTGTCCGCCCCTCCCTGGTTCACTGTAAAGTGGCAAAGCAGGAGCCACTTACGTCGAGCCAGGGAGGGAGGGAGACTGGGAGGGGCCCCCGCCTGGCCATAAGTGGCTCCTCCTGCTGGTGGTGGAGGGATCCCACCACCATCCGTACAACACTCCAGCCGTGCCGGTGGCAAACCACTATGCACAGCTCATGTGTGGCGTCACTACGCACAGCGCATACATGCAACACCACGCATGTGTTGTATGTAGCGGTTTGCCACCAGCGCCTCCCGAGAGCCGTACAGACAGTGGCAGCATCCTCTGCTTGTGGCTGCAGCCACGAACTGAGGATCCTCCACATGTGGCTGCGGCATCGTGATGGCTGCTCACGGCGAAGCAACTGGGGTGGCGGGGCGAGCACCCCGTGGGGTGCGTTCTTGTCACCCTCCTAGACATGGCACCCGGAGCACACCGCAGCCCCCGCCACTCCCTTGCGACACCACTGGGGAGGGTGTTCTACAAGGAGGGCACCACTACTGAGAAGGCCCTCTATCTGGTTGCCTGTAACGTCACTTCTCACAGTGAGGGAACCGCCAGAAGACCCTCAGAGGAAGACCTTAGTGTCCAGGCTGAACGATGGGGGTGGAGACACTTCTTCAGGTATCCAGGGCCAAGGCCGATTAGCGTTTTAAAAGTCAGCACCAACACTCTGAATTGTGTTTGGAAATCTACTGGGAGCCGGTGAAGATAATTTAGGACCAGTGTTATATGGTCCCAGCGGCCACTCCCAGTCACCAGTCTAGCGGCTTTATTCTGGATTAGTTTAAGTTTCTGAGCCACCTTCAAAGGTAGCCCCAAGCAGAGTGCATTGTAGTAGTCCAAGTGGGAGATAACCAGAGCATGTACCACTCTGGTGGGATGACGTGCAGGCAGGTAGGGTCTCAGCCAGCATACTAGATGGAGCTGGTAGACAGCCACCCTGGACACAGAAGAGGAATGAAAAGGTCTTCCTGCTGTAATGTCGGGTTGCACATAGTGTGGAACAAAGAACTGAATCATCATCATATATTTCTTGAAATGCCTGCAATCCTGTGCAAAAAATTCCATCCGTTTAATGAACTTTGTAGAGGCAGATCTACGGCAGGGTTGACGTCATTTTAAAACGCATATTTTATGCAGTTAATAAATATGTTCTGGTTTAACCGCCCTTTCTTGACGCTTGCTCTATTGCACAGTTGCTTGGAACAGTTACTTAATGGATGGCAAGAGTTGCCACATTTAGCAAGCATCTCAATCTGTCACACATTATGATGAACTGATGATTAATTAACCTGAATGAAGTAACAAAAAGCTACTACCAAGGTGATGATGAATAATAAAGAGCAAGCAACCCAGAGACTGAAATATGAAATGTAACACCATGAATCACATTTATTCATCTCTAAATAAAATTTGTTTTTGAGTTTTTAACTTTTGTGTTGAAAATTGAAAAGGGGAGCTAATATATGGCTTACCTGAAAGACCCTATTCACTGATAGGAGCCTGTCTGGGTTCTGAGATCCTCAGGAGAGGAAGCCCTTCTCTCAGTCGTGCCAGCCTCACAGGAACACCGGCATGCTTGGAAGGGAAGTAGTACAGAGCCTTCTCAGTGGTGGCTGCTCCCAGACTTTGGAAGTCCCTCCCTAGAGAAACTAGACCGGCTCCCGTCCTTCCACTGGAAGGTGAAGAGCTTCTTGTTCCAACAAGTTTTGGGAAACTGACTGCTTTTAACAAAACGGCTAGTGATGTATGGTTTTATTTAGTGTGTGTGTGTGTGTGTGTGTGTGTGTGTGTGTGTGTGTGTGTCTGTGTCTGTGTGTAGATATAGTTTTAATTCTATCTATGTTTAATTGTTTTTGAATGATTGTTTTTAGCTGTTCTTATTTTTATCTGTAAGCTGCCTTGAGTCTCTGCTAGGGAAAAAGGTCAGAGACCCTCAAATGTTCTGAGTACAAGCAATCAGAATAAGGTTCACTATTTGACTGCTGATTCAGGACTCTAAACTGTGTTTTATATAATTGACTTTTTATTTTGTTCTGTATATACCGCAATGTTCTTTTGTTGCAATGGCTGCAATGGCTGATGCAAATAAAGTCTCATTCATTCATTCACTGAGTACAAGTGGTGATCTTCATGTGGAGATAATCTCGCTCCCCACCCCCAAAACTGAAGGCAGTTAAAAGAGCGGTCACTGCATCATACTTTCATCTCTGGTAAACATGTTTTGCAGGTTTATGAATTATTTCAAAAATTTACAAAACCAATTTTATTAGAAGAAAGAGTGAGTTTTAAAAAGTAGTGTGTTCCATGGAAACAGACCCTTTCTCAAAGTACTTTGAACTTTAAAAGCCGTGACACAATATAGTATGCCGAAATGTCCGCTTCCAATTTCCACTGATGTTCTGAGGCAGATTTGCACTTTGAAAATCACTGAGGTTTCCACTGGCAATCAAAATGTGCTTTTTATTTCCCCAGTCATTAACAGCAGGTTTTGGGGAATTTTGCTGACCCCCTGTAGATTGAATCTACAGGATCTGTCATTTGGATTCTCACTGCTTCTCATTTTTTCATAATTTCACTTTGCCCCTTTGGATCACTTTTGTAATCACAAAAATCAACATTTTATTGTGCAATTATATACACATTTTAAATTTATTTCCCCCTAATATACACATTTTTGCAAGCAATTTCCCCATATAAATGCATTTATTTGTTATTTATATATGTGTTTATGGACATTCCCCAACATGCACATTTTTAAATACATTCTTTGGGTTTGGAAAAGTGCATCACAAAATCTGGACAAGTGCATATTTTGAAGGATACTCCTGTTTCAGTTCATGCAAATTAGGCAACTGCACATTAAAAGACGAAGCATAATGAACACACACACATCATTATATATTAGCTCCATCAGAGTTTCTGCATCACTTGCCTTCAAGTCATGTCCTAAGATTCCATATTTTTTTGCACTAAAGGGGTGCCAATTTCATTTAAAAAAATATGCTGCTGATTGTAAATAAAAAAATATCAAAGCAGTTTTTAAAAAGCCTCAAGGTGGATAGTCAGTGTGGTGCCCTCCAGAAATTTTGGATTCTCTATCCCATCTCCCCTGACCATTGGTCCTGCTGGCCAGGGCTGATGCAAGTTGTGGTCCAAAACAGCTATCCATGTTCCCTACCTCTGTGCTATTACTGGTGGTACTGTGGTTCTTTGCTTATAATATTTATAATCTACTTTAGATGGACAGGGAATAGGAACAAAGGAGGGGGGAGGGTTGCCAGCTTCTTTTCTTATCTAGCTCTCCTGGGTGCTCGGCTTTTGTCTCCTGCATGCTGTTAAGGCACAAGAGCAGAGCTGGTGAAGAAAAGGAGGTAACCCTGGGAATAAGTGGTGTCTGGCATAGGATAAAATAGAGGTGTATTTTTCTATTTTTGTAGTTTTTCTTATGTTTAAATTTTGAAACTTTTTATTGTTCGTGAAACTTTAATAAACATTATTTAAAATAAAATAAAATAGAGGTGAGTCAGCTTGTAGGAGGGAAACAGGTAAAGTGAGGTTGACACAATTCAAAGGTGCTGCTAAAGTATTGCTACTCATGAATCTCTGCTGAGAAATAGCAAGAGATTCCAGGTGTCTTGGCACATAACCAGGTTTTGTGTTTCCTTGGAAAAAAACATGGGAAAACAGAGGATAGTGTTTTTATGAAATATGGTTTATTCATACATAGTTACACCTGAGTTTTATGGAGAAAGAGTTCACAGTATTTACATTTCAAGAGGCGCTTGTCCTTTCCCAGCAGCACAGCATCGGATCCAGAGGCATCTTAATTATGTATCATCATTTATTACATTTGTATGCTGCCTTTCATGCATAGCTCTCAGGGCGGTTCACAGCATAAAAATGCAAGATAAAAACACAAAATACATAATAAAAACAACAAGAACAAACCAAACCAAACACCTCCACCCAGACCCCCAAGGAAGGTGGAAGGGACCATAATGAGTGGAGTTCACGGCACTCACTCAAAAAGGTATCTATTTGGTGACCTTGCTTCTCCCAGCTTCTTGAAGGAAACAGTAATGCAATTATGTTATTGGTAAGAGTGTCTCCAAGTACAGAGTGCCCTTCCTTCATACTCCCAACTTTAGCCGGTCCCAGCATAATTAAGGAGCTGAGAAGGGATGATAGCTCAAGGCTGCAGCATATGTTTGTACTCTGAATGCTCTGGGTTCAATCTCTGGCATCTCCAGGTTAAAAATGTGAGGCTGCAGGTGATTTGAAATGTACCCACACCTGAGGTACTGGAGAGCCATCAGAGTAGACAATGCACAGATTATCTGCTCTGGCAGCTTTCTTTTTGCATGGATTAAGCTAGCCAGTAGCATCCCCTGTATATTCTAAGGGACCCATCACTTCTTGCAGCAAACAAATGTTTCTGAAACAGTTTAAGGTTGTCCTCTACTTGCCCTCCTAACCTATACAGTGGTACTACACCCCTTTCTGCATATGCCCACTTTCACTTTAACTGCAATCTGCTAATCCACAGATTCCAACCTTAATTTCAGCTTTGTATGGCCCCCCTGATTCCTGCAAAGGGCGATGTAATGAAAAATACAATCCAAAAGATGTTTGCCACTGCAACAGCAAATGTGAACGACACCAGAACTGCTGTGAAGACTACCATAGTCATTGCCATCAAGGTGAGTGAAAACTCTGGACGCTAATGTTACTAAAGTTCTCCTGTGGTCATTCCCTGCTTAAGCTGTCTTCCTAAAGCCATCTGGTTGACCTCCTCTGTGGGAAACAGATGGTGAACTAAGTAGGCCTTAGGTCTGGTCCAGTTTGGTATGACAGAAACATCCATATAAATAAATGGAAAAGGTTTATACCTGTCTGGTCAGGGGAAAAGGTGGGTATAAAACAACAACACTTGACTAATGGGTTTTGGTTCTTGATGGTAGCCTATCATCACCACCACCATCCTTACAATTGATTATCCACCCTTCACCCTAAGGTCCTGGGGTGTGTTGCAACAATTAAAACACAATATTTTCTTTTAAAAATATATTACTATCACCAAGATGCCCTTAAGAGTCAAGACACTTCTCAAAAACAGTTTCATTTTGCACTGGTCAAAGGGCCTTGATATGGTTTGTGTACAATCATTTCTCCTTTCTTTTATCAGCTAATGCAGATGGCAAAGAAACGGGCACAGTATTTGATGGTGAGTGCTTGAATTGCTTTTTAGATGCATTGTTTGTGACATGTAGAATAACAAACCAGGAGCAGGTGGTGAGTTGGTTCGCTGGTGAGAGTTGTTGGTTGCTACTGTGGAGGAACTGAGGTGGCAGCATGCTTCTGAACACCAGTTGCTGGGAACCACAGGAGGGGAAAGCGCTGTCTTGCTCAGGTCCTGCATGCAAGCTTCCCACAGGCACCTGGTGAGAACAGGGTTCTGGACTAGGTGGGTCATTGGGCTGACCCTTACACTCAAATGTCTGTCTCTCCCACAGGGGAATTCTCCAGTAGTGATGATGCAATCACCAATGAAGAATTGCAACAAACATCTGAGCAGCTTTACCAAAGCGACATTAACAGAGCTGGGGAGGCCGATATCACCCTTAACAAGCAACACTTAGCTTCAAAGAATCAGGAGAACAAGGACCAGTCACCAGAACCGTGAGTTTCAACACAGACTTGATGCATGAAGGTGCCCTGTTTTTAAAAAGCATTAAGTCTCTGGCTACTGGATCAGGCCAGTGGCCCGCCTCTCCTCCAGCATCCTGTTCTCACAGTGGCCAACCAGATGCCCCCAAAGTGAAAACCCCAAGCAGGCCCTGAGCACAGCTGTATTCTCCAGTTGCAGCTCATTCTTTGGTATTCAAAGATAGACTGTTCTTGTCTGCCGTGTCCACCCTTTCCCAGACCACAAAAAGCACCCTGCAGGTGCCCCAAGACCATTCAATGTTAGTGTTACACATTTGCAAGGCTGGCACTGAAATAACTTGTGGTGGGAGCTCTGATAAAACCCTATCAAGCTAGACTTAAGCAGCTGCAACTCCAGTGATGGAGCTGAAGCCTGCATGCATTTAATGTTTGTAAAGAGCAGATTAAAAATAATTATTCTAGTTCAATTGAGTGGATGTATCTTGTCTTCCACTTGGGAAGTCTGCCCCCTGGTGGCCGCTTGGTCCTGCAGCAGTTTAAATGAAAACCTCCAGCCTGCAGATGGATGAAAAGAGAGAGAGGGAGAGAGAGAGAGAGAGAGAGAGAGAGAGAGAGAGAGAGAGAGAGAGCTGCAGCTGTGGGATGCAACTGCTTAAAAGTGCAGCTCAAGAGCTCAGCATCTTTCCACTTCCTGCTAACCCGGAGGCACGCCCTGCAGGTAGGAGACGTGGGTCCAATAGGATGGGATGGGAGTTGGGAATTGGCAGAGAGGAAGGTGGTTGAAATAAATGTTTTTATGGGCTACTTTGATGCGGGTTTTTCATTTTGTTTTTTGCTGGTTTTAGCAAAAAGGCTTTATTTATTGAGATACTCAAAAAGACAGAATTTAATAATCTTGCTAATCGTTAAACTGTAAGGCACTTTTTTAAAAAAGTACATTGCAAACTAGGGCTATTGGAATTGCAGACTGGGGGTTTCGGACACTCAAAGGGATTCTTCCAGCATGAAGGCTGCTCTGGTTATCCAAACTGAACGTAGTAATAATTTGCCTGCATTTTACAAAGCACTTCAGGGCAGTTCAGACACTTCCTTCCAGAAAGCCCCCCTGCCCGTGAAATCTTCCTAACAGCCTTGTGAGGGGGGCTCGTTCCTATGTTTGTAGCAAATGGTTTTGGAAGCTGGTGGCAGTTTACGAAGATGCTGGCTTTGTTTGATCATTTGTATTTTGCTGCCAATAACACTTTCTTGGTCTGCATTAATTTTCTTGCCCTTACTGGCAGCGGGGCGGGGAGGGGATTTATGTATTTCTATGGGGAAAAGATTAATGTCATAAATTCATTTAGTGACTATGACAAAGCAGATGCCACTTGAAAATAAATATTAGAAATGTTAAACAATCCAGAAAAAATTAAGGAGCGTTTCATAAATTACTATAAAAATTTATATAAAGAATGAAAATAAAATAGAATTCCTGACCAAGAATACATTACTATTGATAACAGAAGAAGAACAAAAATATTTTAATGCCCCCATAAACATTAGTGAAATAAAGGACGTGACTGCAAAATCTAAGGTCGGAAAATATCCAGGGCCAGACAGAATCTATGTAATGTATTATAGGAAAATCGAAGAGATATTACTACCAGTACTGGAAGGTATGATGAACAAAATATTAGAAGGGAAGGTTCCAAAATCATGGCAGGAGGCATTATTAACATTAATACCAAAACAAGGTTCAAATCTGTCTGAAACTAGGAATTATAGACCAATCTCTCTATTAAATACAGATTACAAAATATTTGCAAAATTTTGGGCTAATAGATTAAACAAATTTTGGGGAAGAATAATTAATGAGGACCAATCTGTGTTTTTTTTACCGGGGAGACAAATTAAGGACAATATGAGGATGGTAATAGATATAACTGAATATTTAGAAATGAGGCTGGACTAAAAGGCTGGTCGATGCTGAAAAAGCTTTCGACAATGTATCTTGGAAGTACATGCTAAAAACCATTGAAACAATGAGATTAGGAGAGAAAATATGTAGTGGAATTCAAGCGATATATAAATCCCAAAGGGCAATTGATTATAAATAATGAATTGTCAGATTCCTTCGACATCTCTAAAGGAACAAGGCAGGGATGCCCACTGTCGCCCCTTCTCTTCATAACAGTGTTAGAAACACACCTAAAAGTGATAGGAATGATCCAAAAATAGAATGGATAAAACTGGCGGAAAGAGCCTAGAAGGTTAAGACTTTTGCAGATGACTTGATAACCCCAACAGAAAACCCATTAGAAAGTATTTTAATAACATGGGAGAAAATGAATGAATTTGGCCAACTATCTGGGTTTAAAATTAACAAAGAAAAAAACAAAACTTATGGTGAAAAATTTGGATGCACAAGAAAAAGCAGAGCTGGAAAAAGAGACAGGATTAAAAGTGACTAACAAAGCCAGATATCTGGGAATTTGGAGTACTATGAAAAACATCAATCTCTAGAAGGATAATTATATAAAGGCCTGGAATGAAATAAAAAAGGAGTTAGAAAGTTGGAATAGGAGAGACCACACATGCGCCGGACAGGATAGATGCACACCCGCTTCACTCTTGGAGCTTTCTAATTAAAAGCTAAAGAAAAATAAGATTAATGAAAAGCCAACTGATAGTAGAGTTTTCTTCATAGCGGTTAATTGGCTTAGGAGTTGGCTCTGAGATCTGACGGAGGGGAGAAATAATTCTTTGGTGTTTGAAAATTGCTACTTATTTTCAAAGGGCGTAACAAAATGGTGAAGTCAGTGAAGGAGTTGGGGGAGATGATTCAATGTTCAGAAGCTAACATATGGGCTGATATGCATGAGTTAAAAGCAGAGATGAGACGAATGCCGGCAGCTGTTGGAAAAGTCACAAAAACAGCAGATAAGTGGCTGAAGCAAATGCAAATAAAATAGAAGCCCTGACTAAGAGAATTGCCCAGATGAATGACAGACAACGCAGAAGAAACTTAAAATTTGCCGGTATATTAGAAGATATCCTGAACAAGGACTTGGAAAAGGCACTCCTGAACTGGCTTAGAGAGCAAGGAATTGCGATTGAACAGGAAGAAATAGAGAAGAGTACATTGGCTGTTTACACCGAGAAGGATGGTTGGAGCCTCTAGAGAGGTAATTGTTGCATTCACTAGAGAGAAAAAAAGAGACCAGATTTATAAAGCTCTTCAGCAGAAGACTTGCAGTTTAAAGAAAAGTGATAGTGCGCCAGGACTTTTCTCAGGAGACACTCCAAGATAGATGGCGGTTACAACAGTTTGCGGAAGCTTTATTTAAAGTGAAAATCCTTTTCACTTGGGCCTACCCTGCAACACTGGTGGCATTTAAAGATGAAAAAAAATACTCAGCTAGGGACCCAAAAGAAGCAAAGAAAATGTTAGTGGACTTGGGGATTGGCCTGCAGAACAGACTGAACAAGAACAAGCAAGTGAGGAGGAGGAATTGGAAGAAGAAGAGGGGGAATTATCCCAGGAATCCCCAGCACAGGGGAAAGAGAAGAAAAGACGAAGAGGATTGGGGGGGGGGAGAGAAGCAGTAAGGTGTAAAACAGGGGTATGCAAAGTAGGCTACCCGTAAATATAATTTTGTTTTTCGTTTTCTGACGTTATAACGCTCTGAGAGAAGAGGGGGTGAAATGTGGTCTCCCAAGGTTGCCATGAGACAGAGATCATAGAATCATAGAATCATAGAGTTGGAAGAGACCACAAGGGCCATCGAGTCCAACCCCCTGCCAAGCAGGAAACACCATCAGAGCACTCCTGACATATGGTTGTCAAGCCTCTGCTTAAAGACCTCCAAAGCAGGAGGCTCCACCACACTCCTTGGCATCAAATTCCACTGTCAAACAGCTCTTACTGTCAGGAAGTTCTTCCTAATGTTTAGGTGGAATCTTCTTTCTTGTAGTTTGTAGAGATCTTTAAGATCTTTAAGATCTCTACAAGAGTCTCAGGAGGGAAGGGGGAGGGGCATGAAGGAATAATAAATGTAGGTAAAGAATATGTGCACGAACGGATTCAAAAAAATAAACATTGAAAGGGATAATGGACAGCACCTTAAAGATTTTATCACTAAATGTTAATGGGCTGACTTCTAATACTAAGCATACAGTGGTGCCTCGCAAGACGAAATTAATTCGTTCCACAAGTTTTTTCTTCTTGCGAGTTTTTCGTCTTGCGATGCACGGTTTCCCATAGGAATGCATTGAAAATCAATTAATGCGTTCCTATGGAAACCGCCTTCAGACCAGGTCCGGGGACAGTCTGTCCCCCGACCTCTTCTGAAGGCTGGGGGGGGGGACAAGGGCTTTTCTTCCCACCCCCAGCATTTTAAAAAACCCCGGGACAGCAGAGGACTTCTCCGCTGTCCGGGGCGATGTAAAAGCCCCTGGGAAGGCAGGCAGGGGGGACAAAGACTTTTGCCCCCTGCCAGCCTTCAGAAGAGGTCCAGGACCTCTTCTGAAGGCGGGCGGGGGGCGAAAGTCTTTGCTCCCCCCGCCTGCCTTCAAAAGCCGTCCACGATAGCGGGAAGCGCTTCCCTGCTATCCCGGACTGCTTTTAAAATGCTGGCGGTGGGGGGCAAAGCCTTTCGGCCCCCGCCGGCCTTCCTGGACCTCTTCTGAAGGCCGGAGGGGGGGGGAATGCCACCAGCATTTAAAAGAGGTCCCCGGAGATTTCCCTATGGGCTTTCTTCTTGCGAAGCAAGCCCATAGGGAAATTCGTCTTGCGAAGCGCCTCCAAAACAGAAAACCCTTTCGTCTTGCGGGTTTTCCGTCTTGCGAGGCATTCGTCTTGCGGGGTACCACTGTATAAGATAATGGAATTGACGAAGAAAATGAAGGTAGATATATTATGTTTGCAGGAAACACACAGAGACAAAGTAAACAACAAACCTCTGTTGCCTTCCCAGCATTGGGGTTTAAAAATAGAATCTAAAGCAATAAGACCAGAATGGTTGCTCTATTATGTAATAGAAATCTGAGGCTAGAGGTCTTGAATTGGAAGAAGGATAATGACGGCAGATAGGTAAAGGTAAAGGTACCCCTGCCCGTACGGGCCAGTCGTGTCCGACTCTAGGGATGTGCACTCATCTCACTCTAGAGGCCGGGAGCCAGCGCTGTCCGCAGACACTTCCGGGTCACGTGGCCAGCGTGACATCGCTGCTCTGGCGAGCCTGCACCAGCGCAGCACACGGAAACACCGTTTACCTTCCTGCTATAAAGCGGTACCTATTTATCTACTTGCACTTAAGGGTGCTTTCGAACTGCTAGGTGGGCAGGAGCTTACCCCACCGTGGGGATTCGAACCACCGACCATGCGATTAGCAAGTCCTAGGCACTGAGGTTTTACCCACAGCGCCACCCGCGTACCACAATGACGGCAGATACGTATTTATAAAAAATAAAATAGTGAAGAAAATTTTCACAATAGCCAATATATACTGCCCAAATAAAGGACAGAAAAAAATTATAAGGAAAACTTTAGATTAGAGGCATATATGGAAGGGGAAACTATTGTGACTGGCGATTTCAACTGGAGCTTAAGACGGAACAATCATTTAAGTTAACAAAATGGGGATTAAAAGATGTGTTTAATCTGGGGAAGCCTAGTACAAAACACACCTTTTTTCGAATAGATAAAAGACATAGAATCATAGAATCATAGAGTTGGAAGAGACCACAAGGGCCATCGAGTCCAACCCCCTGCCAAGCAGGAAACACCATCAGAGCACTCCTGACATATGGTTGTCAAGCCTCTGCTTAAAGACCTCCAAAGAAGGAGACGCCACCACACTCCTTGGCAGCAAATTCCACTGTCGAACAGCTCTTACTGTCAGGAAGTTCTTCCTAATGTTTAGGTGGAATCTTCTTTCTTGTAGTTTGGATCCATTGCTCCGTGTCCGCTTCTCTGGAGCAGCAGAAAACATACACATATATAGATTATGTGTTAACTAAAGATAGTAATGAACTTGTTGTTAAGGATACACAGACTTTGGGAATATGGATCTCAGATCATGCCCCACTGTTGGTAGAGCTGGGATTAGAGGAGGAAGGACAAAGTAGAAGATGGTGGTATAACAATATAGTAATGGCTAAAGACCATGATAGGGCATATATTAGAAAACAATGTAATTGGTATTTTAAAGAAAATAACGGTGCAGGGGAGATCCCGATCGTGTGGGATGCATTTAAAGCTGTAATAAGAGGTCAATGTATAATGAAAGAGAAGACTATTAAGAAAAGATGGTATTCAGGGAGGCAGGAAAAAATTAAAGAAATTGAAATATTACAACAGCATCAGCAAATTACTCAAAGGAATAGACGGGGGCAATTAAGAAAATTAGAACAAGAACTAGATGAATTATATTGGTTCAAGGTTTGGAAGAGAGATAATATTATTAAAAATGAGTTTCAGAGAACTTCAATAAGATCAAATAAGAGGTTAGCAAAATACTTAAGGAAAAGGTGGGATAAACAGAGGGTTAAGGCTATTAGAATTAAAAGGAACATACTTATACAAAGCTCTAAAGAAACAAGGAAGAAATTTGCAGCATTTTAACAAAAATTATATAAAGAAGAAAACAAAAATATTAGCAGCAAAAGTTTAGGGATTAAGATAGGGTGCAACACCCTGGCCGATCGACGGAAAAGTCAAGGCCCTCTTGCTTCCCAACACGTTGAAAAAGTATCTCCCCATAGACCTGAGCAGTTCTGCGGAGGCGGCCATCTGACTTCAAGGGTGGACCAAGAAGACCACTGATCTACCAAGGGGTTTATCCAATCTCTGAGGCCTTCACGCCATACGCACCAGTCAGTTGTGGACACGGATGTTGGTCACGCATGGGATGACATTCATGGGATTGTTGCACAGGGTGTTACTGCACCATACTGATTCACACACATGGACTGGGATTTTGCCCTACAATGGACGAATGCCCCACCATGCAGGAGGGCTTCTGCAGCTCAGACCATCCCATACTCTGCCATCATCAGCAATGCATAGTTCACATCCTCTTGGTAGTACATGGAGTTGGCTTTCCTCTCCAGCAGCTCATGAAGGACCGCAATCCATCTGTCATCTTCTACCACGGCGCTGGAGCTTCACAAGAAAACAAGGCAAATAAAACACCACCATGACCATATGAGAAGGGCAAAGTTCTGCACTGGTGGTGCTGGTGGTTTGGTAACAATTAAGAGCCAGTCAGTAGGCAGCTCAGAGGGAAGAACGGTGTGCCAGTGAGAAGCCATGTCATTCTGGGCCACATTCTGGGGGCCACATGCCAGTGGTGGGCAGGGCCAGAGTGGGAAGGAGAAACTAATGTGATTTATTTTATTTATTTATTTTACCATTAGACCACCAGGTCCATCTAGCTCAGTAGTGTATGCACTGACTGACAGCAGCAACAGCTCTGCAGGGTTTCAGGCAGGGGATATTATAAGCACCAACTGGGAGATGCCATTAGGGACTGAACCTGGGGCCTTCTGTGTGTACTTAAGGTGCTCTCCCCTTAGCCATGGCCCTTTTCCTGAAAGGCAGGGTTCCATTTGTGCATTTCATGGTATTTATACACCGCTTGCTTGTAGAAAACCCTCAAACATGCTAGTCCTCATAGTTTTGAAGACTGGGCTGAACTGAATAAGAACCCAGCTCAGTATTGTCTACATTGATGGGGAAGCAGCTTCCCAGTTACCTTTCCATCATTTCCTGCAGCACAGGATCCATACATTCCAAGATCTTGTCGACCAACGGCTGGTACTCAAAGCCATGGAGAAAAGGCATTCTGCCCCACCCCCCTGCGTTGATTCATTCAGGAAATGGTCTAAAGCTTCTTCCTTGGCCTACCAAAAAATAAATTCTTCATCATCATCACATTATTTTAAAATACTCACACACACACCCATCCAGGAAACAAGAGGCATTATCACATTTCAAGGATAAATTGCAGCCAGGGACAATCATTCATGGAGGGTGTGGCCTGGAGGAAGTCCCAAGGGCCACACAGAGAGGCCTCAAGGGCCAGATCTGTACCCCCACTGTCCCAGGCATAAGATTCCCTACTCCTACTTTTGAAAAAGCACCATCTTAAAAGAGCTGTGTGAGAGGAATGCAGTGACCTTGGTCGCAAACTGTAAAGGGAACTTGTCATTTTTAACCTGTCAAAAAGGTAGTTTTTAAGCCAGTTTCAAACCTTTGGGAGTAAATTGCCATGAGCATAGTGCATTTGAAGGGGAAACTCTGGGTGCACCAGACAAAAATGACTTGTGGTAAAAATGGGCCCCTGGGCCAGCAATAAGCGTTTCAGGGCTAGTCACTCAAGGGAACTTTCTGCAAGGCTGTCAGAGGTTAAGGAGACAGGCTTTGCCAGGGTCCATCCTTAAGATGCCACAGCAACAAAACAACTTGATGTCTTGGGAGACCAAGGGCATGCAGGGCTCCTGCTCTCAGCTTGCTAGGGCAGGATGGAACTGGGGCCACCCCACCCAGGAGTCAAGAGACTAGTAGCTCATGACATGGCATTCCTGTCTTGGGAAGGAGTGATACAGTGGCAAGTAGAAGGCTAGCCCCTTAGCTCATGAGTAGGCAAACTAAGGCCTGGAGGCCGGATCTGGCCCAATCACCTTCTCAATCTGGCCCGTGGACAGTCAGCGTGTTTTTACATGAGTAGAATGCGTCCTTTTATTTAAAATGCATCTCTGGGTTATTTGTGGGGCATAGGAATTCATTCATTCATTTCCCCCAAAAAAATATAGTCTGAGGGACTGGCCCCCTGATGAAAAAGTTTGCTGACCCTGCTTTAGATGCATGCCTTTATGTGGAGTAGCACAGTCATTAACCCAACAGGTCCAGAGTTTCCTTGCCCCTCCAATCCTAGAAAAGAACTCTCGATTGCAACTGCCATTGCCCTGTTGATATAGAATCAGAGCTGTAGCGCCATTCATAACGTAAGAATATTCTTCACAATTATGAGCAGGGCAGTGGAGACAAGTTGGAAGCTGCAACAGCCTATGATTCTATGAAATTAACCCAGAGCAAGAGATGTGATCTCACAGTGTTCAAAAAGCTAAAAAGACCCTCTCCTTATCAAGGAGGCCACCTGACTTTTCTTTCCAGGGGCAGGATGGGTCTGCATTTCAGATCCGCCCCCCCCCCCAAGTAAACTACTACTACTTTTTTTAAGCTACCACATTTCCCGAGGCAAGTTGCAAGGCCCCATGACTGGCAGCGGGTCCACTGTAGGATAGAAAAGCTATTTGCCACATGACTCCTGGATCCTGGGGTTACGGACGCAAAACCAGAATGGCTATCCCCCACTCCTCACTCCATATGCAGCAGCACTTTCTATTATAATTTTTTGTAGAGAATTTATTTGGCTATTTTTGCAATTTGTGGCATTTGGAAGGTTGTAACCAGCCACAGCAAAACAGGTTGTACAGAGAGCACAGTGGGACTTAAGTTTAGGCATGTATAGGACAGAAAAACCCAATGAACAGCTTGGCTGAGTGGGGATTTGAACCTGGGTCTCCCCAGTCCTAGACCTACAGACTCTAACCACTACACCACACTGCTTGCACTGGGGGTGAACCTTTTTCACTTTGCAAAGTCACAGCTTCTGAAATAGGTGCTGCTGGTGGTGAAGGAACACTGCCTCACTCTAGTCCATTCATGCCCACACAATGTGATTATTTTCAAGGTTCTGATGTTTTCATTTCTGTCAAGGAAAGCACTTCCCTGTAAATGGTGCAGGAGAACTCATGCAAATCTTTCCCAAAAAGTAGGGAATGCTGCCCCATTTCATTCTTTGGAGGGCTGGCCCCGCCCCAAATTGCCACTGCAGCTGTCGCTTGTTACCTCCATGAGTAGACTAAGAGGAAGTCCATGGGAAATGTTAAAAGAGAAAGGCTACCCTTCTGACATAAAAAATGGGGTTTCCCCAAGAAAAGGCACTTTACTTCGTTTTTCACTTCCAGTAAAAAAACCAACAGCTGCAATTAATGCTAACCAATTTTGAATGGGGCAAGCATTCTAATGGCCAAGAGCAGGTGTGGGGAATGCTGTGCCCCTGCCCCTGGATGTTACTGAACTACAACACAACTCCAGCCGTTCCTAGCCACGCCGGGGAGGGCTGATGAAAGATTCTCCATCCCTGGCGTAATGAGCTATCCAATTTTGCCTGCATATTATCCTTGCACTTAGTAAACAAAGCTAAAAAGTTTGAACCTGCCAAGCTAATATTTATTTTCAAGCCTGCTTTGTCATCGTCACTAAATGAATTTATCTTTCCCCCATAGAAATATGTAAATCCCCTGCCCACCCCCGCCACTGCCACCGCCACTGCCAGTAAGGGCAAGAAAATTAATGCAGACCAAGTAAGGTTTATAGGCAGCAAAATACAAATGATCAAACAAAGCCAGCATCTTCATAAACTGCCACCTGCTTCCAAAACCATTTGCTACAAACATAGGAACGAGCCCCCCTCACAAGGCTGTTAGGAAGATTTCACGGGCAGGGGGGCTTTCTGGAAGGAAGCGTCTGAACTGCCCTGAAGTGCTTTGTAAAATGCAGGCAAATTATTACTACGTTCAGTTTGGATAACCAGAGCAGCCTTCCCTCCCCACCACACACCACACTGGAAGAATCCCTTTGAGTGTCCGAAACCCCCAGTCTGCAATCCCAACACCCCTAGTTTGCAATGTACTTTTTTAAAAAAGTGCCTTACAGTTTAATAATTAGCGAGATTATTAAATTCTGTCTTTTTAAGTAACTTAATTTAATAAAGCCTTTTTTTGCTAAAACCAGCAAAAAACAAAACGAAAAACCCACATCAAAGTAGCCCATAAAAACATTTGTTTCAACCACCTTCCTCTCTGCCAATTCCCAACTCCCATTCCATCCTATTGGACCCACGTCTCCTACCTGCAGGGCGTGCCTCCGGGTTAGCAGGAAGTGGAAAGATGCTGAGCTCTTGAGCTGCACTTTTAAGCAGTTGCATCTCACAGCTGCAGCTCTCTCTCTCCTCATTGCTCGCTCTCCCCACAGTTTTCATCTAAGTGCCCTGAGTGACCTCCTGCCCTGCCAAGCAGAAACACAGCAAAGTAAATGTAGATGATGCTCAACTGGTTGCATCTCAGCTACAGGAAACAGGTTTTAAAGGAGGGAGGTGGAATCCACCTATTTAACATTCTAGTGCTTAAAACAAAGGTGGGAATACTCATTGAGATTCTCAACTTTAAAATTTGCATGTGGACATCCAAAATCTAAAAATTTCAGTTCAAGTGGATATTCAATTTACAATTTTTAAGGGGAAACTATTCCTTTTACTGGGCTTTTGTGCATCACTACTTTGGAAGCAAGAGTTGAGTTACAGCCAAAAAACAATTATACTTTTTTGAATGTCGGTTATCAGCCTTCCTATTTTCTTTAATGCTATAACATACACATGAGTAATACCGATTACTGAAATCTCAAGCAAATTTTCCTAGCATGTTGCTTAATCCTATCCATTTTTACTTGGAAGTGCCACAGTGTTCATTGAGGCATTATCCCAGATCAGCATACATAGATTGCAAAATGACAAATTTCATTTTGGTTGCATATCTAAAGTTCCACCTGTATCAAAGGAGTTCTTACTGAATCTGCATCCCATCAGATGGTGGATCTCGAGCAGAGGATAGAACCCTTAAACTGCAATCCTATGCTCACTTTCCTGGGAGAAAGTCTTAAGGGGCACAAAAGAACTGTGCAAAATACATGGTTAAACCAACAAGACTTTAAGATTTACTTCCTGTAATAAAAATATTTCACCATAAATGTGAAATTTTGCATTTAGATTTTAATATTTCACCAAAGTTCTATCTGAAATTTCATCTTCAATTTCATTTCCTAATGACTGAGTGACAGACCTCAGTGACTGGAGACATTAAGTTACGTCCAATGTTATTGCTGAACTATACTGGAAGAGGGAAATTCTCATTTCCTTTTAAATTAGACAGATGCCTCAAAGGCATACCCATGCTAAATTTTCATTTCTCTTCTAGGATTCTTTCCAGTGAATAGAAGCAGTACATGGTGCTTGACCTCTTCCCAGTCTCCTCCCTCTTCTCCATCTGCCCACTCATCGTTGTCGCACCACCACCTGGCCTTCTTCACTTTGGGATTCCCCAGCTGGTTTCTCTCACCATTCCTCTACATCCAGCCAGTCCGTGACACTCCCCGCATGCTAGATTTGTATGATTAGAAAGTTGTTTCTTTTTAATACAAGGCAGCGTTCAGTTGTGTGTACAGTAGTACAGTCCAGGCAGAGGGCATTTTAATAGGAAACATTCTATTTCTGTGTGCTTCAGCTCCTAACCTCAGGAGAGTTTAGCTGGGGACCCCGTAAGAACAAAAAAGACCATCTTCATAGCAGGTATTTTTGTTTGTGTGTGTGCAGGCTCTTCAGCTACGTCAACCAGGAGAAGCTCTTTTCCAAGCCTACTTATGCCAGTTTCATTAAGCTGCTGGATAATTACCATAAAAGTGTAGGGACAGGGGAAGAATTCACTGCTGAGCAACTGAAGGAGCAGGATAACTTCCTGAGTGAGGTCATGAAGACTGAGGTGATGAAAGTGCTTTACAAATTCCTGCACAGCAAACGTAAGTCTTTCTTCATAATAAGGTCTCTGCCAGCATAGCCACTATGGTCCCTCCAGGTGTTGTTGACTACCACTCCCATCAGCCCAGACCATGGCCCATGCTACCTGGGGCTTATGGGTATTATAGTCCAAATTTCTGGAGTTGGATACGCCTGACCTCTGCAACTGAATTTAAGGGCCTTTTTGGTAGTAGCACCCGAGTTATGGGGTTCCCTCCCCAGAGAGGCCCTTTCCAGGTATAGACGTTTTTCCCAAGGCCTTTTAAATTTGTGGAATGTTCTCCCCAGGGAGGCTCACCTGACTCCTTCGTTATACACCTTTAGGCATCAGGCACAAATGTTCCTCTTCAACCAGGCCTTTGGCTGATGGACATCCTTTTAAATGTGTTTGTGGGAGGGGAGGGAGATTTGTTGGTTGCAATTGTTTTTATTACGTATTTTGTGTTTTTATCTTGTATTTCTATGTTGTGAACTGCCCTAAGGTCTATGGATGAAGGGAGATATAAAAAAGAAATAAATAAAAAGAAATAAATAATTCTTAATATATTTTGGAGAGCTTTTTCCTGCTATTTTATGTGGCTGCTGTTTTTATCTAAGGTGTGTTTGTGTGCTGGGGGGGGGTAGTGGCAGTGCCTGTTGGATGATGAGTGCAACATCATTGCCCAAAACCCTCCTGTACCTATTCTCTCACTGTATATCCCTCTCTTTCCTTGATATTGTAGTTTTCATTTTTGGGTTGTTGTTGTTTTAAATGAAATCTCTCTAGTGCTCGGAACCCCAAGATTCTTGGGGTGGAAGTCATGACAGTTTAAACATTTTAGTGCAAAGTCTGACTTTCATTCAAACACTACTTTTTCTGCGAGTGTCACATCATTAGTAAACACAGCTGGTCCCCATTGCTTCACCCAAGCTATGCAGAACATTAAAGGGGAGATACAGGATTTCTTTGGGATATTTTATTTTGGTTCTTTTGAGTGAGAAATTAATGCCTTTTGTCTTCCCCTCCCCATCTCTTTCCTAGATCGTTATGGCACAGAGGCAGAGTTTGTTGCTGACCTAAAGGAGATATGGTTTGGCCTTTATTCCAGGGGCAAAGATGAGCATGACTCCAGTGGCTTTGAACATGTGTTTATAGGTACACTCATAAAAACCAACAAACCTCCACCTTCCACAGTTTCATGCAATTACCCACCTCCACTTATTTGCAAGCGTTGTTTGCCCCATCTGATGCTGTTTTGACACCATTTTTTAAACTTGAGAAAGTTTCTATTTTGAATTATCTAAACAATTAAGAAGCACATGATGATGTCGCAACAACATGTAGCCAGTCAGGTTTAGAAACAGGGTGGCACCATTAGCTTGAATCTACTAGCCTTCTCTGTGGTTTTGGCTACATGAACATTTGCACAGGAAGACTCAAACTGGCATTAATATATACAGTACTAGACCGCAGGGCAGCTTGCACCACTCCCCTGGGTTCCCTCTAGCTGCACTGCTGCTGCTTACTGGCATGGAGAAGAAGAGGGGCAAGGCAGTGGCAGTGTGCTGGCCCAGTTGCACTGCACTGACTTCATTGCCACTTCACACCTCTGCAACCAGGTTGGCTGAACGGTGCAGCCCAACCACAACATCTGTTGCTGCATATATATATATGCAGATAAATACATATTTTCCTTTTGTTGTTCTCATCACCCAGAAGTAAACTTAAAATGCCCATATTTAGTGGCAGCAGGATTTACTAGCCATTAATGGAAAATGTTCTTTACTTTTTAGGGGAAGTCAAGAAAGGAAAAGTATCTGGATTCCACAACTGGATTCGTTTTTATCTGCTGGAGAAGCAGGGTATAATTAACTATTTCAGCTACAACTATGATGGTCCGGTGAGTATCCCTGGAAATGGCTACAGTCTTCCAGACTCTTTGAAGGCATCTTGGAGAATGAAAGTTCCATTAAAAAAAAAATCCATAAATTTTGCATAACAGCTAAAATGAGACACAGACTTCTACCTCAATGACTGCAAACATTTTTTTTTTACTAATTTTTATTACTTTGTCATAAGTTATGCACAAATTAACACTTAGCCATGTAAACAATGGGACGCGGGTGGCGCTGTGGGTAAAAGCCTCAGCGCCTAGGGCTTGCCGATCGAAAGGTCGGCGGTTCGAATCCCCGCGGCGGGGTGCGCTCCTGCTGCTCGGTCCCAGCGCCTGCCCACCTAGCAGTTCGAAAGCACCCCCGGGTGCAAGTAGATAAATAGGTACCGCTTACCAGCGGGAAGGTAAACGGCGTTCCGTGTGCTGCGCTGGCTCGCCAGATGCAGCTTTGTCACGCTGGCCACGTGACCCGGAAGTGTCTCCGGACAGCGCTGGCCCCCGGCCTCTTGAGTGAGATGGGCGCACAAACCCCAGAGTCTGTCAAGACTGGCCCGTTCGGGCAGGGGTACCTTTACCTTTACCTTTATGTAAACAATAACAGAACCACGCATAGATCAAGCATTTTAGAAAATTTATTTTAGTGCCACAGAAAGGAGCAAATGTTGGTGGGGCAGTGCCCAGTTG
This sequence comes from Podarcis vaucheri, assembly GCF_965113315.1. NCBI lineage: Eukaryota > Metazoa > Chordata > Lepidosauria > Squamata > Lacertidae > Podarcis > Podarcis vaucheri. The sequence continues at coordinate 2,449,760 of NC_138760.1, forward strand.
CCCCAGTAAACCAGCCTCTGCTGCCTGTTCCTAGTCTCCCTGCTCTAACAGCCATGTGCCTGATATATAGCAATAAACAACAAAGGGCTTCATTTGGAGGTGCCTCTCCACAAAATACTGCCCTACACTGCCACCTAGGGTTGGGTGACAGAATGAGATGATCCCTAAGAAGCATATTTTTCAGGGAGGAATGAAAATGCTGGATGCCAGACTCACCTGCTGCCTATAGCAAAGCTCAAACCACTCTATTAAGTAAACTGCATTCTGCCGTTTAACTGAACTCTCTTAGGCTGTGGTCCTGAGTTTCGCACCTGTGGGCAACAAGATATCCTCAGGCATCTCCTCTAGTGACCACCAAGGTCCGAGCCTATTATGTTAAAACAAAAGCCTTCATAACACTCTTTTGGGGAAATTGTTAGGTGTTTTGCGAGGAGGGAGTCCTGAGCACTGGCAATTTTCTTTTGTGAAATGGGCATGTTGTGGTGCCCATGGCAATTCCCTAGATTTACAATGTGTTCCTGACCTCTGTACAATGTGTTGGGGACCTCTGTTCTTAGAACACCTATTTCAGAGGGTGCCTCCCCTTTGAAAGGTCACAATCTGTTATGTTCTGAACACCAAGAGAAGGTAAAGAGGAACAGAGCACAGGGAATACATATTCTGACTTAGTATTATATGGCTGCTTTGCATCTCAAGGCAGTAAAATGTAGATCCATCAGCACCAAAAAGGCTGTCTCTCTCTTGACCTAGTCTATGGGCAGCCTGTGCATAAGACCTCTGAGGGCAATCTCAAGGCCTGGGCAGGTTTACCTGGGTACAGTTGGACATAGGAACAGAGAAAGCAGCCTTCTCATGAGTCCATTTAGTTGGTCCATTTAGCTCAGTATTGTCTACATCAGCTGGCTGTGGCTCAACAGGGCTTCAGGCAGGGGACAATCCCAGCCCTACCTGGTGGTACCAGCTCCTTCAAATAACCTGGTTCCAAACAGTTTAGGGCTTTTTAGGCTGGAAACAAACAAGTAACCAATGCAGCAGACACATTACAGATGTTATCTGCTCAGACCATGTGCCCCCACAAGCATCCAAGGATTTCCAAATTACCTTGAAAAGCAGTCCGTCCACCCACTTTATCTGCACCTCATGCAGAGCACATTGCAATCATCTAGCCTCATTTACCCATAAGATGAACTCCTCAACTCTCACAAAAAGTATACACCTGTATTCTTCTGCCAAACATTGGAGGTGCGGCATGCTAGACCACTTATGTACCACCATCAACACAAATACTCATATCCTCAGAATTGGGCGGTTTTCACAGCTTAACACTGCAAAATTCTCTGTCTCCCCCCCCCCCAATGTCTTTAAATATCCTCCTTAATAATTTCTGGTGCTTTCATTTTCCGGTTTAGTGGACCTCATACCCAGATGTGTTGGGGCTGCAGTTCAATTGGGATGGATTTTACAAGGAGGTTGGAACAGCCTTTATTGGAAGCAGCCCTGAATTAGAATTTGGACTCTATTCACTGTGTTTCATTGCTAGGCCTGGAAAAGTGTGAGTATAATGACATTTACAGGACATCTACATAACTATTGTGTCTATAGACCTCTCCAGTGTGTTGTGTTCTTTTTAGAAAAAAGGGTGCCGGTACTCACCATGAAGTACAATGAGTGCCCTCCAAAACCCGCCATAGTATGCAAGGAAAAGGGAAAGGGGAGGAGGAGGGGAGAGCAAGCTCAAGCTCTTAAAGCTGCAGTTCCTAATTCATTACTATAAATACAAAATAAGTTATTAAAGATACAGTTCCTAAATCAGCAATATATGATTTTTTTTCATGTCTCCTGCCCAGACTGATACCTCAGTCAGTGAAGCATGAGACTCTTAATCTCAGGGTTGTGGGTTCAAGACTCACGTTGGGTGAAAGATTCCTGCACTGCAGGGGGTAGGACTAGAGGACTCTTGTGGTCCCTTCCAGCTCTACAATGCTATTATTCTTCCTCTTCCTGCACTCCTTACCACCAACCACATTTTATTACAGTTTAAACCCCTTAATTAGACATTAGGACTGTGCAAATACCCCAATTCAGTTCAAGGCCCAAATCAGTTCCTAATTGGATCAGGACCTAATTAGGACCACTGATCAAAGTCTGAACTGCATTGGGGTCCTTTGCACTGCTGTACTAATTGTATCTGTGGCATCTAGTCCCTGCTGTGCAGGCTGCAAAGCAAGCATGGGGTTTGTCTACTGCCTTTGGAATGGAGAGCCAAATACTTTGTTAGTTCAGATGACAGATGGTCAAGAGGAGGGTGCAGATAAAATTTGAGAGAGAGGACAAGGCAGGTGGCTCAGGAACAGTATTTTATTTCATAAAATGTATATGCCGCTTGATCGTAAAAAATAGAGAAAGGAAAAGAAAAGCCTCGAAGTGGTATGGAACAGGTTCACCCAAACACAATAAGTTGACTTACTGTTTGTAGATGTTGCAGCCGTCTTATGACTGGTTCTGCTCATGTTCAGTTCACACAGTCAGGACAATCCGTGTTTTGGAAATATGTTGAGTTGTGATCTGGATGTTTTTTTGCAAGGCTGATGATTCCACATGCACCAGTCTGTGGGAAAGGGAGAGGGAGAGGGTGTTGGTGGCAATGCAAAGCTGACTTGAATAAGAACTAGTTTTCTCCCAGTGTGGAACTTCTGATTGGAACTGTAGTCTGGTTCAAAAGAAAGAGCTGAAGGTTTGAGTAGCAAGATTATTAAATGTCAATCTTCTGTTCTTCAGGTGTCAACTGAAAATTGGGGGCTACAACCTGGGGATTCAGACTTATACCTGGGATAAATCCACCTATGGAAATGGGAAAAGGTACATAGCCACAGCTTATGTGGTTTCCCCATGATGCTATAAGATCCTGAATATGAAAACATTCTGAATGGCCAGGTGCAGTCTGCATGATGCAGCTGCATTTGTCTGGGAGCTGCTCTACATAGCCTCTCATCTTTCGATTGTACATTTTTGTCTGTTTGTTTGTCTAAGTCATATGGAGTGTGCAACAGGTCTTGTGACTGGAACTCATCTGTGACAGTGAGCACCATTCATGCTCCAAGTAATACTCTGCCAGAAGTGACTCCACATTTTGCCTAAAGCACAGTCCAAGGTGGATTCACAAAAAACACCTGGAGAATGTAAATGGAAAGTGAAACAATCATCATCAACAACAACTGGGCGAAAACAAACTTTTCTATCCCAAGAACATAAGAGGAGCCTTACTGGAGGTCCATCTCGTCCAGCCTCCAGTTCTCACAGTTGCCAACCAGATGCCCATGGAAAGCCCACAGGGAGGACATGCACTGGGGCACCCTCCACATTTTTTATCCCCAGCAACTGGTATTTAAAGGCATGTCACTTGAGACACTGAAGGCAGGACACCACCACCATCTCTAGGAACCACTGGTAGTCGTATCCTTCTATCTAAGGCAAAATTTGGTATAAAATGGAGGTTCCTACCCCCAAGAAATTTCACAGGCAGCCAAACTAGAGCCAAGAATGCTAGCAACATTTCTCAGCAGGGGTGGGTCCAGGGTTGATGGTGCCCTCCAGGCAAATAGTACTCTAGTGAGCCCCCTGATCTGTCACTGGGTCCTCGAAGGCTGCTCTAGCTCTTGTGGCAACACTCTAAGCAACACTGAACAGCTTAGGGTGGTTAAGTATTGTCTGGGGATGGTTAGCTGCTTGTGCTTAAAATTGTGCCCCTTCAGAGTTTGTGCGACCCCACAAACCTCTGTGTGTGACAGAGCTCCTCAGACATGTCTGCTCTAGTCACTAGTAGAGTCTGACAGTGGCTGTCTGCGGAAGCGCTTCCAGCAAAGAAGTTCCTTAACGGAAACGCGTCTCCTGGACTCACGACGTGGCAGCTTCCGGCGAAGCATGGGTCTCCCTGCAGTTGCCTCTGACACCTCCCCGCTATTTTCGCTCGAAGTGTCTCTCACCCCTTTCTCTCCCCTGCTGCTTCCTGCCTGGGCTGCTGCGTCTCTCTCAGCATTACTGAGATCCTCCTCCAGAGACCCCGCGCTCCCCCTGCTGGTCCCTGCTTTGGCTGTTGACTCTCTCCCAGTCTCTGGGAGCCTTACCACTTCCCTTTCCTCCGATGTCAGTTCCCTGACATCCACCTCCCCTCCAGGGCCCCCCTCTCCCCCGCCCCTACTCTCTCCTCTGGGCGGTGAGGAGCTGAAACCCCTAAAAGAATCCTCTTCATCTTCAGACGTCTCGAACAATTCCCTCCATCGGTCTTCGTTCCGACTCGCTGAATCCTCCTCCACCTCGGAATCAGCGAACCCCTCCAACTCTTCTTCGTCGTCGGTGGTGGCGAAGTATTCCCTCCGGAACCTCGCCACTGGCTGGGGTTTTCTAGGGAATCTCTGATGAAAAGTTTCAATCAAAACCTCGTCATCTACATCCTCTGCCCTGACCCAGGTGTTTTCCGACTCCGGCTCCCCTTCCCACATTACCAAATACTCTACTTGCTCTCCCCTCCACCTGGAATCGAGAATCTCCGCTACATGGTAGCTGTGTTCTTTTTCCTCCATAGCTGGTCCCCTATTGACCCTCCCCTCTCTGTCCCCTATATACGGTGACAGCAATGATCTGTGGAACACTGGGTGCAACTTCATGTGGTTCGGTAACCGGAGTCTGAAAGCCACTGGGTTGACCTGTTGCGTGACTTCAAATGGGCCCAGTCTTTTGGGTCTTAACTTCTTACAACCTCCTTTAAATGGTAACCCTTGGGTGGACAGCCACACCTGGTCCCCCACCCTAATACTTTCCCCTTCCCTTCTGGTTTTGTCTGCCTGCCTCTTATATTCCTCCTTCGCCCTGTTTAAATTAAGTTGGAGCTGGCGATGGATCGCTTCCATTTCTTCAACGAACTGTTCTGCGGCAGGAACGCTCCAGTTCTCCCCCTCCCCCCCTGGGAAGGCTCGGGGATGACACCCGTGATTGGCCAAAAAAGGGCTCATCCCCGTGGACACGTTCTCTGCATTGTTATAGGCAAATTCTGCCAACGCCAGCTTCTCCACCCAATCATTCTCTCTGTCATTCACATAACACCTCAAATATTGCTGGAGGACACCATTAGCTCTTTCCGCCTGCCCATTGGTTTCTGGATGACGGGCAGTGGAAAAATTCACCTCTACATGCAATAAGCTCATGAGCTTCCTCCAGAACCTGGAAGTAAATTGTTTCCCTCGGTCCGAAACCACCCTCAAGGGGGCACCATGCAACCTAAACACATTTTCCACAAACAATTTAGCGGTTTCTTCTGCTGTGACCGCATGTGAGCAGGCTATAAAGTGGGCCATCTTGGTTAACAGGTCTACCACAACCATAATGGCTGTCTTCCCTTTGGACCTGGGCAGATCAGTCATGAAATCTATGGCCACTGCCTCCCATGGTCTTTCCGGCGTGGGTAGTGGTTCTAATAAACCTGCCGGTGCCCGCCTCTCCCCCTTGGCTCGTTGACATCGGTCACACCCTTTCACATATTCACGCACATCTTCCCTGACCTTGGGCCACCAGAATTCCCTGGTAACCAGCCACATGGTTTTGTGTTGCCCAAAATGCCCTGCTGTGGGGCTATCGTGCAGTTGCTTGAGTACCTTTTCCCTCAATTCCCCTTCAGGTATGTATAACGCTCCCTTGTAGTACAACGCCCCGTTTCTCTCCTCAAAACCCCCGGGTTTGTCTCCCTCCCTCCTGAGACCCCTGAGTTTGTCCTGGGCGTATTCATCCTGCACCGTTCCCTCTACCAGTTCCCTTTGCCCCACCAATACCGCCCCACACACCCAGCGGTCCTCGGGAATGACATGGGTCTCTTCGGGTGCACCCTCTCCCTCCAAATATTCAGGTTTGCGTGAGAGAGCGTCCGCCCTAACGTTCTCCGGGCCTGGTACGTAACAAATCTCAAAGTTAAATTTGGAGAACTCCTGGGCCCATCTCAACTGCCTTTGGTTGAGCACTCGCGCAGTTCTCCAATACTCTAGATTCTTATGGTCCGTGCACACTTGCACCTTCTGTTGTGCACCAATTAGTAGGTGCCTCCATCTCCGGAAGGCCTCATAAATCGCAAGAAGTTCCCGGTCGTACACCGTGTAGTTTCTCTCAGATTTGTTCAGCTTTCGCGAAAAGAAGGCACACGGTCGCCACTCTGACCCCTCCTTCCCCGGCTGCAGAAGCAGCACCGCCCCTATGGCTCTGTCAGAAGCGTCTGTTTCGACCCTCAGCTTTTTTTGTAAATCCACATGTAGAAGTTGTTCGTCAGAGGCGAAGGCCCTTTTCAGTTCCTCAAACGCTCGCTCCGCCTCCCCCGTCCAAACAAACTTCTTTTTGCTGCTGAGACAGTCCGTGATGGGCGCCGTCAGGTGGGCGAAGTTTCGGATGAACTTACGATAAAAGTTTCCAAACCCTAGGAACCTCTGCACATCCTTCTTGGTCTTGGGTGTTTTCCATTCCAGCACCGCTTGAACCTTGCCGGGGTCCATGGCCAACCCCTTGTCTGACAAGCGGTACCCCAGGAATTCCACCTCCTTGGTATGAAACTGACACTTCTCCAGTTTCACCCACAGTCTGTTGGCTTGCAGCCTGCTCAACACTTCTCTGACGTCTCTCACATGTTGCTCCTCATTCTCCGAATACACCAACACGTCATCTAAGAAGGCCACGCAATTCTTGTAGAGCAAAGGCCCCAGTACATGGTTCATAAAGGCTTGAAAACACGCGGAGCCTGTTTGTAATCCAAAAGGCATAACGAGGTATTCAAATGCCCCCAGAGGGGTGAACATGGTGGTCTTCCATTCATCCCCTTTCCTTATACGTATCAGGTTGTACGCCCCCCTTAGGTCCAGCTTTGTAAAAATCTTTCCTTTTCGCACCCTGGTCAAAATATCGTCAATCCTGGGCATAGGAAAAGCCGCCGGCTCTGTCACTGCATTTAGGGCCCGAAAGTCACATACCAGCCTCGGCTTGTCCGTGTTTTTTTTATCCACAAAAAACACTGGGCTACCCCCCGCTGCCTTGGACTCTCTGATGAAGCCTCTCTTCAGGTTCTTGTCAATGAACGCTCGCAACTCCTGCATCTCCCTGTCTGACATGGCATACAACTTGCCTACAGGAAGCTGTGCTCCAGGGAGTAAATTGATCTGGCAATCAAAGGGCCTATGCGGGGGTAGTTGGTCCGCTTCCTTCTCGCTGAACACGTCGCTGAGATCAGCATACTGTGGTGGCACCTTCCCCTTCTCCATTACTTCCGTCCCTGCTAGGGTGGCTTGGGCCCCTGCTGACCCCTTCTCCGCCCTGCAGTGTTCTAAGCAATGTGCGGAACCGAAGGAAACCACTCTTTGATGCCAGCCCACCAGCGGATCATGTAGGGCTAGCCAGCTCATTCCCAAAATAATGGGAGCGCCTCCCAAGGTGGCCACATTAAACGCTATCAGTTCTGTGTGCCTTGCCACCCTCATTATCATTGGGACGGTCTGCAAGCTGACGCCTCCTCCCAACAGTTCCCTGCCATCGATCGTGGTCACCTGCAGGGGGTTGCTTAAAGGGATAGTCTGTATCTGGTGCTCAGCAGCAAACTCCTTGCTCATGAAATTGCAGGAGCTGCCTGAGTCCAACAGCGCCTTAATTTTTAGGGGGTGTCCATTTTGCAGCTCTAGCGACACTTCAATCACTAGAGCAGGTCGAGGAGCTTCTGGCACTGGCACTTGGGGAAGGGGCACTTTCACTGCTCTTTGGCCTGGCTGCAGTGCCCTGCTGGCAACCAGGCGTTGGCTTTTACCTGCTCCGTTTCTCCCTGCTCTTCCCCCTCAACAGCTCCCACCATCCCTTGCCATTCCTTCCTCTGGGGGCAGACTCTGGCAAAGTGACCTGGCTGTTGGCAGAGATAGCATTTCCGGGCTCCCTTTCCCTCCTTCTTCGCCCCCTCACTGGGCTTTGAAACTGCGCGCGCGCGGGCTGTTCCGATTTCCATCGGCTCTGCAGGCGGGAAAGCTGGCTCAGGAATGTCTGGAATGCGTAACTCCTTCCAACGTTCCCCTCTCCCTTCCCGCCTCTCCAAGGCTCTTGCCTCCTGGCGCGCTCCAATGGTCAGCGCAGATTTGGTCAGCTGATCCATAGACACCGCCCTGGGGCTCCTGGCCAGCTCGTCTTTCACAGCTGAAGAAAGACCTTCTTCAAATAGCATCTGAATGGGTGCTGCCGATAAATCCCACCCCAATCTGTGAATCAGCATGGTAAATTCAGTCCAGTACTCACGGACAGATCTGCTTCCCTGCTTGCAAGCCATTAGCTGTCTGCGCACCACCCCTTCCTCAATATCGCTGGAAAACATGATATCCATTGCACGAAAGAATTTCATAGTGTCCTTTAGGATATCGTTGTGCGTTGCCATCAGGGGTCGAACCCAGTCCCGCGCCCCCTTCTCAAGATGCCCAATTACGAACGCAACTCGCGATTCCTCATCAGGGAACTCATCAAACTGCACATTCAGAGCATATTGCATCTCAGTCCTAAAGGCATGGTAATCCTTGGGGTCCCCCCCAAACTTCTGCACCAATCCTGGTACCTTTCTGGGGAACTGAGTGGTTCTCCCCTTTTTGTCAGCATCCTGAGCCCTTCTCTCCTCGAGCCTCGCCGTCTGCAGCGCAAGTTGGACCTCCAGAGCTTGATACCTTTCTTCCAAGCTTGGACCAGCTCCAACCCCTGCGTCTCCGGTTCCGACTGGGTTGCTCATGATGCTTTCTCCTGCACAGGCAGTGTACAGAGACTGTCAGACTGCTGTCTGGGGATGGTTAGCTGCTTGTGCTTAAAATTGTGCCCCTTCAGAGTTTGTGCGACCCCACAAACCTCTGTGTGTGACAGAGCTCCTCAGACATGTCTGCTCTAGTCACTAGTAGAGTCTGACAGTGGCTGTCTGCGGAAGCGCTTCCAGCAAAGAAGTTCCTTAACGGAAACGCGTCTCCTGGACTCACGACGTGGCAGCTTCCGGCGAAGCATGGGTCTCCCTGCAGTTGCCTCTGACACCTCCCCGCTATTTTCGCTCGAAGTGTCTCTCACCCCTTTCTCTCCCCTGCTGCTTCCTGCCTGGGCTGCTGCGTCTCTCTCAGCATTACTGAGATCCTCCTCCAGAGACCCCGCGCTCCCCCTGCTGGTCCCTGCTTTGGCTGTTGACTCTCTCCCAGTCTCTGGGAGCCTTACCACTTCCCTTTCCTCCGATGTCAGTTCCCTGACAAGTATCCTCCTTTAAATACAATATTTGAAAGGTTGACAGGAGGCATTCCACTATTTGAAGGAGGTTGTCTGGTCCAATAACCCTAAAAATGGTGACCTTGAAGGTGACGATCAATAGTTACTACCCGGAGAGCGAACCAAACAGGCAGACACACAGGTCCCCTGGTCACAGCCTTTCCTATTATGGTGTGATGTATTGTATTTTTGTAAGTAGTTCTTTCCAAAATTGCAACTTTACATATAAACAAGTGCCTGTAAATTTCGTGGTCTTCCTTTCCTGGTGATGCATAAATTACCCCCTTAAGGTTACTGGGTGTAATCATGTATTAAATTTTCCACAATGCTCCAGAGGAGAGTGGGGAACCTCCAAACACACAGGCTGGATTAGGCCCATCAGGCCTCCCCATTAGGATATTTTGGCCAAGCCACATCCTCCTGTCCTAGACATCAGGTGTGAGGCAGTGAAAGATGCAGCAGGGCCAAAGGGGCTTTGCTTCCAAAGTGTCACACTTTGAGCAAGCCCTGGCAACCAGCTCCACACCCTGCCCCCCCAACACTGTATCTATTTTATTTTATTTTTATTCTGTCATTGCCACCAAAATTGACTGGTTTGGACCTCTTCCCCGCTGATAAATGGGCTTCCAGTGAGGTCATACTGGGGGTTAGTCACCTCTGGCCTAAGGAGTCAAGCACCTTCTGCTCCATCTTGCCTGCCCAGCAGTATTCCATCAGAAAGGCATCCCTTTCAAGTCATCACTGGCAAATCAAAATGTGAGCACTTTCGAGATGTAGTCATTGCCTGTTTGATTTGACTTTGGTAGGTATCAAATCTGAGATCTCAAACTCTCCCAATGGTCCAATATTAAATGCCACAGCATGTTAACTAACAAAAAGCTGTCACATCTTAAATGAAGAAATCGGATATAATATCAAATACTCCCATTACATACCCTTAAGCTGAAAATATTGAAACTTGGTGAGCATTGCAGTCCGTCAGCAAGCTGTTTGTTCTCTGGAGAAATGAAAGCAGGCTGACCTGCAGCCACTTGGGGGCGCTTGAGGCACACTGTCTCCTGCTATGGACCTTGGCTGAAGGACTCCACATTCTAGGTGTTCTGTATCCACGAGCAAAATGCCTGACAAGTTTGATGGGTGTAGAAAGGCAAAGGTGTGGGAAGTTCCTTTCTCACAGCCCCGCTCTCACCCCTGGTTCCTGAATTCAGCTCCTTTGCTGTCCGCTCTCCCCACCATCACTGAGGCAATTGCCCATGGCCAGGAAAAGTGAACATGTGGCACTTCAGAAATTGCTGGACTGTCACCCCTGATCATTGGCCATGCTGCCTAGGGCTGATGGGAGATGGAGTCCAACAACATCTGGAGAGCCATGGTTCCCCATCCATGTTTCAGTAGGAGAGGAGTCACACTTCCTGCCATTTGCTCTCTCCAACACCCCTCAAGTCCTGAGTCCCAAAGACAACGATGTTGTCCACCAATTCCTGTACTGTTGGACTCCTTCTCATTGCCTGAGATCCCATTTCTATTCCATGTGGTAGCTAGTGTCTGGTAGGACCTGTGGGGGAGAATGCAGCAGTTTTTCGCCCAACGTGGACCAAGTGGCAAAGCCATTTTTCCAAACCCCCTGCCCGCTGTCTTCCCAAACTGCTTGACTCCTTATTTTAATGCTCCCCCATACTGTGGGTAGCCATGTGTACAACATTATAGAGGACAGTCCACTGTCTCAAGGCATCCTTTTTTTAAGGGATGGAGAACATCTGTGGCCTTACAGATGTTGCGGGACTCCCGACTCTCATCAACTCCCATCACCATTGTCAATGGTCAGGGATGATGATGGGAGTTGTAACTCCAACAATATTAAGGAGGCTGCAGGTCCCCCAAATCTGCTTTGTTTGAAGGGTTGTGCAGTCCATGTCCAGAATAAGATGAAGAACCTTAATGGGGGGGTAAGTGGGAGCAGGAGGGGCCTTGAAGCCAGCAATCAACATTTAGAACTTGGGCAGCAGATGGACCAAGCCCACAAGTTGCCTGGTCATAGTCTTCCCCACTATGCCAAGATGTGCTGCATTTCTATTGAAGTTACACTAATATTTTTTCTAAATTTGCATCTGTATTAGGAGATGGATTTTTTCTGCAACATAATGTCCTCTTTTGATGCATTCTTTTCCTTTTTTGCCAGAACATAAGTAGCCACACTGCCCAGTCCATTGACCAATGGGAACAATGGGAGAACTAAGCTGCCCTCCATGTGCACAGCTGAGTCCATCTAGCTTCTTGGCTGTGCTGCTATGTCAAGGCTGTCACAGTCAAGCTAATCTCAGAGTTAGAGTTAGAAACACACCAGAGCCAGCAAGACTATTCTTGCTCAGGCATGGTCTCCCAGTGCAAACAAGGAAGCTTGTTCAAGAGAGCCTAATGGCCAGCCTGGATGGACAGGACCAATGAAACACCTCTGAGTACTTGACTGCCAGGTAGATGCTCCAATCAGGTTGCTCAGCCAAGGGGCAACTTTACAGAGAGCCAAAAGTTCCTGGTTCCAACACTGGCATTTCCTGACCTACTAAGATAGTGTGACAGAATGTTGAGAAAGAGAAAGAGAAAGAGAAAGAGAAAGAGAAAGAGAAAGAGAAAGAGAAAGAGAATCACAAGGAATGGATTTTATACATCTATTTCTATAACCCTATAAAGGAGAAGAAACCAGGGCTTTGTTTCAGCCAGAACTTGCTGGAACTCAGTTCTAGCACCTCTCAGGTGGGTACCATTTCCATTATAAGAGAACAAGGGAGGCGTTCATGGTGAGTTCCAGCACATCTTTTTCTAAAAGAACAGCACTGGCACAACCCTTATTTTTGCAGGGAGAAGGGAGCAGGCAGGAATAAAGCATTCTACCTCTAATGGCTCTTGGCCAGATGTGAAATAGGACTAAAACTTGGAGGAAAGTGGATGGACACCTCCTCCCTCTGTTCCGCTGACTGGAAACAGGTGGTCTCCAACCCTGTGTTGGAGATAGAAGCCAGATGTTTATGGTTAGTTGATCCCAGCAGATAGATTTTCTGCAAGCAAATGGTCTCTCGTGTATTCCACCATGCCCATGAAACAGGCTACCAGTCTTCACATGAAATTGGTTTGAACCTAACTTGTCTGCACTAAGCTGTTACTTTAAACCACAGTTTTCCTGAGTTCAGATGTAATAGGAAATGGTAGTTCGTTTAAAGATTTCAGTGTCCTCCCATCACATGCAGAGGGGAGAAAGTGGGAGTGCACGAATCCAAGATTCATTGCAGCTCACCCCCATGGATTAGCATTACAACTGAACTTGATCACCACATTCAATGGGAGCTCACCTCCAAATAAATGCACAACAGTCTGTATGATCCCTTGAATGGCAGAACCCATTGTAGCTGGAGATTAGCCACCACACTGAACCTCCAGTTGCTGTTAAGTTATGAAACTCTTTCCTCCATGTTAATACATGCTAACCATGCCAGAGGATTGGTGCAGACCCAGTGATTTGCAACAGCATTCTTGAGACCTGTTGCTCAGGGTGACAAACCCATCTGCAGTCCAAAGTGTTGTCAGCTCTGCAACAGCTCTTTTGCTTGTTGCCCCTTCCTCAGCCAGTGTGAGAAGGAGCAGTAGTTTCAGGAGCGGCGGCAGCAGCAGCAACCCCAGGTCCCAGGGTGGAGATACAGCTTGAACAGGGGCCTAGTGAACGCTGAGCTTCAAGCAGGAGCCGCTGGGAGCTGGGACATCCGTGGCCTGACAGATGGCTCAGCTGCAACAGTTTCTGAGCAAAGGGGCGGGCCTCCCTCCACCATCTGCCAGGGGGTCACAGGTGACACCCAAACATTGTGCTGGGCGGGGTGGGGGATGGAGGAGAGAAGTTGCAGACGAGAGAGAGAGAGAGAGAGAGAGAGAGAGAGAGAGATATGCCAGGGCTTGATTTATAGAAATGCATTTGCTTATTGAAGCCGATGGCTGGCTCCACAGGGCTTCGGCAGGAGAGTTGGTTTATTCCAAGTGACTCTGCAGCCAGGTTACAGCTGTGGCCTGCATAGGCTTCCCTAGTGGAGTGAGAAGGGGAGGGCCATGGACCCCCCCCCCCGGCCAACAGCACTTGAGCTGCCATGAAGGGGGTGGGGGTGAACTGGCCAAAAGAGACACAACACACCACACATAGCACAGTTGGCCAGTTTTTATTTGGATTGCTCCCCACTGCTGTTTACCTTGTGGGATTTGGCCTCTGCTGAACATCTCCATCTAATAGGACCCTCAATTTATTCAAGGTTGGGGGCTTCCCAGCGCAGTGAAAGCACCAAGGAGAAGCTTGTTTGTGCTGTTGTACCTCTTAGAAGCTGACTGGGTGGCTTAAGAAAGGACCTGCTGCTGCCAAAATTCATTTTAAAGAACTATTTTTAAAAGTTATTTATTTTTTAATCAAAATCAAATGTAGTTCCAGATAATAAAAAGACATGCTCAAAGAAATCTGGCCATTTTATTGAAACCTACCATTCTTTCAGTAAATCCACTGAACATTAGTTGCAGACTAGGGAATTTTCAGTGTTGTCTCTATATCTATCTATATCTATATCTATATCTATATCATCTATATCTATATCTATATCTATATCATCTATGTAACAGGTGCTTTCTTAAGATGTTACAATCCTTTATGTGTTTAATCCTATCCCATAATCTCATCAGTTCCTGAAATGCCACCTTTTTGCACCAAGGTCATATATGTGTGGGACGCGGGTGGCGCTGTGGGCTAAAGCCTCAGCGCCTAGGGCTTGCCGATCGAAAGGTCGGCGGTTCGAATCCCCGCGGCGGGGTGCGCTCCCGCTGCTCGGTCCCAGCGCCTGCCCACCTAGCAGTTCGAAAGCACCCCCAGGGGCAAGTAGATAAATAGGTACCGCTTACCAGCGGGAAGGTAAACGGCGTTCCGTGTGCGGCTCTGGCTCGCCAGAGCAGCGTTGTCACGCTGGCCACGTGACCCGGAAGTGTCTTCGGACAGCGCTGGCTCCCGGCCAATAGATGTGAGATGGGTGCACAAACCCCAGAGTCTGTCAAGACTGGCCCGTTCGGGCAGGGGTACCTTTACCTTTACATATATGTGTACTTGAAAATGACTTTGCATTTGCACAAGTTTAAGGTTACCATTCCCAATTCAGTGTGACACTGGATAAAAAAGTTGTTCATAAAATCTATGGTGTGATGTGCCCACGAGCCAAAAATGTATGTGTGGAACATAAAATGAGAAGAGTCCAGTTACCCATCTAGTTCTAGTCCACGTTCTTGATCTCACAGCAGCCAACAAGATGCCAATGGGAGTCCTGAAAGCATGACCAGAGCGCAACAGAGGTCTCACCGCTTACAGTTTCCAGCTTCTGGCATTCAGAGGCACACTTGAGCCATTCAGGGGCAATATCTAAGGAGTGAGTTCATAGCAGGTGCAGTACTGCTGCATTTGAGAAATAAGCAAATGATGGGAACATGGCTGGATTCAGGCCAATAATGGACCTAGCAATAGAATTATTCTTTGCGTCTTGAGGATTTATTAATTCAGGCAAATTCCTTCATCCTGGGTATTCAGTGCTGATTTATCACAGTTATATATCAACTGAACTGAACTTCCACTAATTGAATAATAATAAATAATAATAAATTTTATTTATACCTTGCCCTCCCTGGCCAGCACTGGGCTCAGGGCAGCTAACATCAGAATATATAATACATTAAAAACATGGGATCAAACAATCAGTTAAAATACAGCTTAAAATTCAATTAAGGTCAGAATTTCAGTCCTGATAGTGTCTTCAAACTTTTACAATGACTATTAATGTAGTCAATAAATTTACTCCAGTCTTTCTGGAATTTTGTGTTCTCCTGATTCCTGACTCTGCAAGTCAGTTTTGTCAGTTCAGCATAGTCCACCATTTTCTTCTGCCATTCCGCAATCATTTGTATACCCTGTAATTTCCACTTTTCGGCTAATGAAGTTCTTGCCGCAACCCTGGCATACAAAAATTGTCTTTGGTCTGCTTTCGCAATTTCTTCCCCCATCAACCCAAGCAGAAATGCTTCTGTTTTTTGGGGGGAAAGTATATTTGAACATCTTTTAAAGTTAATTATATATCAGCTCCCAAAAATGTCTTATTTTGTCACATGTCCACCACATGTGATAAAAATCTCCATCCTTTTCTTTACATTTCCAACACATACTATTATTCATTCTATAGATTTTAGCCAATTTTACCGGTGTCAAATACCATCTGTACATCATTTTCATTACATTTTCTTTTAATGTCACACAATCTGTAAATTTTAAATTTTCATTCCACAGTTTTAACCACACATCATATTCAATACTATACCAAAATCTGTTGCCCAGACCTCCAAGGTGTTATCATTTGTGGACCATAAGGTCCTCCATGGGGGATACGAGGAGAAGCGGTCCCATAAGTACGAGGGTCCTAGACCGTAAAGGGTTTTAAAGGTTAAAACCAGCACCTTAAACCTGATCCTATACTGCACCGGGAGCCAGTGTAGATGGTATAACACCGAATGAATGTGATCCAGTGATGAATAGGCAGTGGGAAAAGGCTCTTCTTAGCAAATCTGTATTTACGGGGTATCTGAAAGCCATCAAAGAAAAGTTGCTGTGAGCCTTCCCTTGGCAGGGAGTTTCTGCCAGAAAGGAATTCTGCAACCATCAAAGCCCTGCTTTGTGTTGTCACCTGCCATCCCTCAAATTGTTGTCGGCCTTGGAGCAGGGCTTCATTGGATCATCTTAGCCTCTGGGCTGAATAAGAGAGCCTGTTGCGCTACAGCCTCCAGTTGGGCTGGCAATCCCTAAGCCCATGGGGAAGGGCTGTGTAGCTCAGGGCCGGAGCACCTGCTTTGCACACAGAAGGCCCCATGTTAAGTCCCCAGCATCTTCAGGTAGGGCTAGGAATAACCCCTGTGTAAAACCCTCGAGAGATGCTGCTGGTCAGCTTAGGCAAGAGTGAGCCAGGTGGGGCAATGGTCTGCTTCAGGGGAAGAGAGTTTTCCATGTTCCACACCAGCAGATAAGCTCAACAGTCTCTCTCTCTCCCCCCCCCCCAATCACCCAGCAATCTCTATGGCAAACATCCTTATTTCCCCCTGACAAATGTTGGAGATTTTATGGCTGTTTCAGGTGTTTTTTCCTTTGCCAATTTCTTTGGGCCTCGGCCTGAAGATTATAGTATTATACAGATCCTTTCCAAACTTTTCATGTTGGTGACACACTTTTTAGACATGCATCATCTCACAACACAATATTTCAGTTTTACTAGCAAACTAGAGGTTAAACTAGCCCCTTTCCAGTCTAGGGAGTGTTCATGCGACACACCTACACACTGCAGCCGACACACTAATGTGTCACAACACACAGTTTGGAAATCTCTGTTTTACAGTGTTCCCTGAGAGCAGGAGAGAAAAAGCTCAGCTCTGTCTTATCATTCACTCTGATTTTCCATTCATCTGCTAGGTGTTAACATATTCTGGGCTGAAGGACAGAGAGAGAGAGAGAGGGAGAGGGAGAGGGAGAGGGAGGGAGAAGGCCTTGGGGAAATCCAATTCAGTGGTGGGTGTTGGAATACAAAACAAAACTTCTGTGTAACAAAGGCCTGTGCAACGGCCTGGGAAGAAAGGGGGGTGCAGAGGCCGGCGAGCCGATTGTCAGACATCTGTTGCCAACGGAGAGCTGGAGAGATGACGTGGGGCTCCCCCAGGCCTGCATCTGACAGGGGGAGCATTATATCTCAGAGGGGCTGCCAGAGCCTCGAGCCCCACCTGAGCACAGCAAAGTCAGGGAATTTAAGATGGTGACGCCAGCCCCTCCCACCAGGGCCCCGTGGGGTCCCCTTTTCGTTTTGTTCGGTTAATGACTGTGCAAGGGAGCATCTGGGTGACGGTTGGCCAGTGGTCCCCGTGGGCTCCTCCCTGCTCAAGCTCCAAAACAGCAGAAGGGGCTGCTAATGAGACAATGGCTCAGCGCAAGAGGAGCAATTCTCCTCAAGTTATTTCATCTGAGAGGCACCTTCGCCACCTTTGCGTTTCCTTAAGTGGCCCTCCTGATGCTGGTGCCCTCCCCAGGAGAGGGAGTTGTCATGGCTGAAAGGTGCCTTAAGGCAGACAGTCTCCTAATTTGTTGCAGGGAGCCTCTCTAAATCAATATTTTTTTTAATAAAAAAGAAAAACCATTAAAATCCCTTAAGTGTAGCTTAGGGCATCCCCATGAGGCATTACTACAAAGCGGCTGCTTGAAGCTATGGATTCTGCACACCATTAAAGGATGACGGACTGTCAGTTTTCTGCTATTATATGTTCACAGTGTAGGACAGGGGTAGTCATTACAGTGCCTTCTAGATATGGTTGGCCTACAATTCCCATCACCTCTGGGGCTGATGGGAGTTGGAGTCCAATAGCATCTGCATGGCACCTGCTTGGCTACTGCAAGAGGTCCCCATTTTGATTGCCTCTGGCCACAGAAAAGCTTGGGGTGACCCCAAAGCCTCTCTCTTCTGCGGGTTGCTGTGCTGAGGCACGGCGCATTCTCTTATAACCGTTTGATCTGAGCTGCTGCAAATCAGGAGATTCCCACTCCCACAACAGTAGGGGACCTGTCTGACTTTTGGCTGCTCCATATCTTCCTGCATCTGCTATGTTTGTCAGGTATTCAGCATCCCAAGGATGGAGACTCGTGGGCCACAGCATGGGAACTGGTGGACACGTCATCGAATGTAGCCTCGCCCGCTCTTTAACTGAGCAGGACCCAAGGAGGTAGCCCAACAGTAAACTTGCAGAGCTACAAATGTGAAGGTCCGGGAAAATGGAAATGTTCCAGAAAAATATGTGTGATTCTCTCTCTCTTCAATTTTTTTAAAGGGAGTATTTGAATTAAGGAAAATCCCTTATTTGTAATATTTTAGCTTTCAAAATAAGTGCTCTTTTCAGGAAGTTGTTTTAACCTGCGTGAAACCATTGGGAGATCTAGCACAGTACTGTCTGCACTGACTGGCAGCATCTCTCCAGGGTTTCAGACGTTCCCAGCGTTACCTGGAAATGCTGGGGGTTGAACCTGAGAGCTTTTGCAGGAAAAGCCCAACATCTGCTCCTGAATTAAGCTGTGCTTTAAAATGATTTTGTCAGAAGAAGAAGAAGAAGAAGAAGAAGAAGAAGAAGAAGAAGAAGAAGAAGAGTAGTAGTAGTAGTAGTAGTAGTAGTAGTAGTTTGGATTTGATATCCCACTTTATTACTACCCGAAGGAGTCTCAAAGCGGCTCACAATCTCCTTTCCCTTCCTCCCCGACAACAAACATTCTGTGAGGTGTGTGGGGCTGAGAGACTTCTGAGTCCCTGCATCTCCAAAGAGCAGGCCTTTAAAAGGAGAAAGAGCTGTTTGGCCTTGGCATGGGATTTGAGTCATCCAAAGAGCTGGATGTGAAGCACAAAACCCCGAAAGGAACTCTGAGCTCAGGAACTGCAGCTTTCCCAGAATGAATGACCCCTGACAGAGAAGTGTGAGGGACTTGATTTTTCCCTGTGCATTGATGCAAAACCCAGATTAGTGAAGAGTTCCAGCAACGATGCTAATAGCAGCCAGTCTAAGTAACAGCCTCATTGGATGATCTGAGCCAAGAACCTTTTATTTCCTAATATTAGAAGCAAAGATCATAAGCACTAAAACAGAGCATATGAGAGTGTGCTTGCGTGGGTGAGGATTTACCTTGCATTTATATCTGTGAATTAAAAAAAAAATCTGTTTCTGAGTAGCTCTGCAGTCCCTCTGCTATAATCTGCATTTTAGGTTCTAAGCCACTTTGTATAAAGTTCTCTGTTCCCCAATTCATTGTAATAGGGAAACTAAAAAATGGCTGTAACTTGTTCCTGTTTTGGACAAAGTGCATGAAATTTACGGGCACAGGAGCTCCCTCTGCCCTGCTGCTGTGAATTAATTCTGTCAAACTGCAGGCAAATAGGTCCCAGGGACTTTTATGGGTGAATAAAAAGGGGGTTCACTTTCCTCCATAATCTGTTATGAAAGGAGAGAGGGAGTTCATCTCTTTCTTGCTGCAAAATAATTTAGAGGTAGATGAGTGGTGTGCATTCTTGCTTGTACATTTTTTAAAAAACACTTTGCAGTTAGTTTCACACTGACCTTTTTTTCTGTTGGTTGTTTCTGTCTCCACATAGGCCTTACCAGCCGGGACTTTAATAGGTCTTTGATAGGTAAGGTGGGCTCAAGGCATTTTGGCACCTGAGGCAAACCATAATATGTTGCTCCTCTCCCCTCCTTTCCCTCACAGCTTGTTCTTTGGTGGGGGAGGGATTGAATCAACTTTACCGGATGGCTGAAGAGGGAATCAAAGGCTATCACAGAAGTGGAGGCAAGGGGCCCACTCTGACTCACGCTGGCTGGGTGTAGAGAGCAGCCTCCGCCATTTCCTCTTTGTGGGTAGCAGGAGACCAGCAGTGCCTCCTTATTTGTTGAGACACCACTCCGGAGGCAGCACTGGGGCGGGAGTGGGGGATGGGGCTGCTGAAGAGGTGGCAGATCCCGCTTGCAAGGAGCATGATGCAGCCATCACTGCCATCGTGGCGGCGGCAGCAGCAGCAGCTGCAGGCAACACATTCCTTGGAGGCTGGATCTGTTGCCCCTGTTGATCCTGCTGCCACAGGCAGTCACCTCACCTTGTCTCAGGAGTGGGCCGGCCGGCCTGTCAGGACTCACAATGTGAGGTTGTCTAGAGTGCTGCCTGCAGAGCTCTGAAAAGGTCTTGAGTTTTGTTGATGCAAAGACATGTAGGATTTCTTTTTAAAAAATCTAAAACTTTAATTTATTTCACATACAATTTGCATCCTAAGAACCATAGCAAAGTGATTAACAATAATCAGTACTAAGAACATGTAAATACAACTCCTAGTCCAATGAGGATAGAGAATTTCTTCATGTAAAAGTCTTCCTGGAAATGGAATATCTTCAGCAGCTGCCAGGAAGATAAGACAGTGTCTGGCTGATACGTAATGAGAGGAAGTTCTAAAGGATATAGGAAAAGGAAGCCCTTCTACATGCAGCAGCATTTCCCTCTGGGCAACTTCCGGGGGGGGGGGAACCATTGATGAAAGTGGATGGAGCAATGAATAAAATTTTTACCTTTGTACAGTAGGCTAGTTTCCACACACATACTTGCACACTGCTCTCTATCCTTCCCCCAGGCAATCAGGAGTCATGATCAGAGTTCAAGGACACATTCCAGCTAGGCAAAAACACTCAGGGAGGGTGTGAAGCAAGGCTGGTAAGAGGAAGTGCCTGGGGAAGGGGAGAATCCTAAGGGCCACGTGGAGAGGCCCTTTGGCCACCAGGCTGGAAGTCCCCCAGCCTGCATTAGGCACAGATTTTGGGGAGCATGGGTTGGGAAGAGACACCACCTTGTCCTTCTTCTCAGGCAGTGAAATATTTTGGGCTGGGTTGGCCCCTGGCATTGCCCTAATCAGCACTGAGGATTTCATAACAAATTCCAGTGGGTGTGGAATTTGGTCTCGTCATATTTCCATTGGAATTGTTTATACACTGTTTGCTTGTGTCTCTGAATGATGCTCATGCAGGTCTGTCACACAGACTGTCAGGGTGCCAGAACAGCAAGCCTGCTGTTTGAGAACCAGAGCTCTGGATTTGTAGATGCTGCTGGCTCTTGCCTCTGAGTCCAAAGAGAATCCCAACTATTACAGCTACCCCAAAGTGAGGATGAAGTGGGTTAGAGCCTCCTCTGAGCCTGATTTCAGTAAAGCTGACTGCATTAGACACTAATCTCCAAGGCCTTTGGGATGCTCGCTAATCCCTTCCAGTAAGCGATATGGCTCTAACTACCCTGATGGGACTCTGGTCACATCTGGTTGCAGAATATATGGAGAAGAAAGCCCAGTTACATTTGTTTTACCCAACAGGATGAGAAGACCATGTGTTGGTCATAACATTGCAGTATGTGGCTGAAGGAGAAAGTGGTGATGGTGGTCAGTTGAAATGATTGGAAAACAAGGCGATCAAAGGCCATGGGAGAGGAGGCTTCTGTGATTTTGTATAGAGGTACTGTACATTGAAAAGGGAATTTGCAGACCAGAATTCCCTTCCCTAGGTAAAGGGGGCAGAGCCCAAGGCTGGTCTGAGAGTGTGGATCCAGAGTAAAGAGGTTGGTGGTTTCTGGTGGGTTCAGGGGCACAACCTATCAGTTTTTGGCAGGACCAGAGGCCAGGGCCAAAGCCTTTGACTTGCCTAAGACAGGGATAGGGAAGCTGTGGCTTCCCAGATGTTGCTGGACTCCAACTCCTATCATTCCTAACCATTGGTAGTTCTGTCTGGGATGGATGGGAGATGGTGTCCACCCTGAAGACTGGAAAAGAAGGGGAAAGGTGGCGCTGGTGAATCAGCCTTGGGGGAAAACATGGGGGAAGCGGCCACCTTCATTCTGTGCTATGGGCTTCCCGGAATGATCTGGTTGATGGCTTTTGGAAAGAGTGATGGACTAGATTGGATCCTTGGTATGATGTGAAGCAGCTCTTGTTTTGCTTGTAGCTAGGCTTGGGAACTTATGGCCCCCCAGAAGTAGTTGTACTTCAGCTCCTATCATCTGTTAATGTCGGCCATGCTGGCTGAGGCTGATGGAATTTCTGCCTTCCCACCATGTCCTCCACCTTTCTTACATGTCTCCAGATTTTCATAGGGAAGAGGGAGGTGGGGAAAGCCCCACTTAGTGGGCATGACTTTTGTTCCATCCATAGAAGGAAAGTTAAGATTGACTGACTGACTGACTGACTGACTGGTGACAGGTTATCTTTGGTTCCCTTGAAAGGTCTTTATGGTATCTCAGGTATGAAGAGCTTATATATACCAGTGCAAGTTGAGGAAGGATGCAGAAGAAAGCATTGATCCCATAGTTCCAGCTCTCCCTTAGTCAGCCTGGAGGCCAGGAGATGACACTTCCATGTCAACTTGCCTTGCCCCTGTAGCTCATTGAACTTTGCAGAGAAACCACCACAATCATTTGCAATAATAATTTTGGTCCCAGAGTTTTGGGGTTTCCTAGTACAGAATGTGGAGTCACGGTCCTCCATGCACCAGAAGCAGTTTAGTCATGCTGGCCACATGATCCGGAAAGCTGTCTGTGGACAAACACCGGGCCCATCAGCCTGAAAGCGAGATGAGGGCTGCAACCCCATTGTCGCCTTTGACTGGACTTAACCATCCAGGGTTCCTTTACCTTTACCTTACCCTCATTAAAAAAAATATAAGTGTGTGTGTGTGTGTGTGTGTGCGCGCGCGCGCGTGTACGCACAAAGTGCTGCTGCAAGACGGCAACTCTATCCACAGAGCTTGCCAACCACAAGGGACAAGGGGAGGCAGCTGAGCTCTCCCAGCGTTCAGTCCAGGCCATTTCGTGCAGTGCACACACAATGTGCATTTCCCTTTCCCGCTGTTTGTGCCGAGAGCGGGGGGGGGGGCAGGCAGCAGGTCTCCTGAGCATGACTGGCAGCTCGTTGAAAGCTGGGCATTAAACAAAGCAACTTGGAGCAAAGGTTAATGAGGAAACTGTTCTTTTTGAACAGAAGAATGTGGGGCAGTTATCCCATATGGACGCAGGAAGCTCTCGCCCAGGAAAGAGACTGGGGTGTGTGTGTAGTTTTAAAATACCAGATTCACCACCCATTGGGTGAATGGATGAAAATCTCCCCCAGGACATGGCACAAACCAAACACAGGAGGAGAAGATGCTTAACGTAAAGATATTGTTTGTTTTCAAGGAGTTTGATAAGGAGGGTGGTCCAAGATTTACCCCCCCCCCTGCTTGAGGGTTATGGTCTATAATCTAGTTATTCTAGATCAACTATTCTAGAGTAAAAAGCATGATTCTGCACACATTGCTCTGGTAGGGACAATGCTTTGTGTGCATTTTGTCTGCTGTTTGTGTTATGTCTTATATTTGAGGAGCAAACACTTTGGGAATGCCTCTCTTCATGAGTTATAGAGAGCTGTTGCAAGCTGGTCTATGGAACAAATGCTTATAGAATGCTGTTCCTTGGAAGGCCCATCTGACACCAACCTCAGTGGTGTCCTCACATTACAATCAATGAGTTTATATACCTGTGCACACAAACATGTAACAGGGACCGTAGTATTGTCTGTCCCTTGCCCATTTTTTGCAAGGCACTTCTCCAGCATACTAGTTTAAACTGTGCATGTGAAAGCATATGTTATATAGTATATCAGCGAAAACTGCTTTGCAAAAAAATGTGTGGATTAGCCAA
Source organism: Podarcis vaucheri (assembly GCF_965113315.1). NCBI lineage: Eukaryota > Metazoa > Chordata > Lepidosauria > Squamata > Lacertidae > Podarcis > Podarcis vaucheri. Next base: position 2,473,377 of record NC_138760.1, read on the forward strand.
AATTCTATATATTAGGAGAAAGAGTCATACAAAAATGCTGGTGAATTTTCATGAGTACTTTTATGCTTACCTGGGCAAACTGATGTGGAAGTACAGAGAATGGAACTTAAGACCGGACAAGTGAGAAACTGGGATAAACTGACACCTTGTCCCATCGCTAGTTCCAGGCAGGGGGGTGGAGGAAGCCCAGGGAAGGGGAATCTTGCCATCATACCACTCCTCTTTGCTGGAGCTTCTCTTTATGAGTGACTGGCTCTTTCCACAGGGCTCCTTGCCCCCTCATGCGTGGCCTCCTTATTGGACTGAAAGCAGCCAACTGTTCCCCATGGTGGTGGCGGCCTCCATCCTAATCCAATCTATCAGGGAGGTAATGAAGTATAAAAGTGTGGATTCAATTAAAAGGGATTTTGATGTAGGACGGAGCCTGTGGGCAGACAGGGACAGAAGCCTGCTCTGTTTTGAAAGGGGCCATCTGTGCCACCACGTTGTGGCTTTTGTGTTGTCCTGAAAGGGCAACTGCACTTGACAAAGGTGACGGCGACACATGTAGGCGCCTCTCCCCACCCCAACACAACACATCTCCCCGCCAGCCACTTTAACTTTTGGATCTGCAGGAAAGGAGAAGTGCGTGTCCTTCAGACCCTCCAGTCTGGGAGCCTTGACCTCTTTTTTCTTTTTGCATGTCCTTGCTGACCTATTCAACGACCTTGTAGAACTTCTCATAGGCATGGATGGAACCTGGTGTTAAGCAATACAGTGCACACTGACTATTGAATCTAATGGGTGAAAAAAATCCTCACTGCACCAGTAAGACTTTGGGCATTTGACATTTCTTGCTCCTGTTGCTTTATTGAGTGCCTTTTTATAGAAAAATGCAAAGTGTGAACAATCTAAATATTGACACCTGCCTTCTCTGGGTCATAGCTCAATGGCAGAGGGTCTGCCTTGCGTGAGAAGCTCATAGGTTCCATCCCCACCCAATGGAACACTAAAATTTGGGCGCCCTGCCTCTCCATTCTACAGAATTGTTGTGGCACCTCCTGTAATGCAGCGGAATCAGTCACACTACCTTAAAACTGCCTCTGATGTAACACAAAATTAGAGAGTGCTGTCATTGCTATGTCCCTGCCCCTGCTGCCCCACAGCACCTCATGCTTACCTTACCTAGCTATGTCCTGCTGGCTCTGATTGTGGAGATCACAAAATATGGACTTTTCTTTCTCTGTCGCTCTCTAACCAAAACCACAGGACATTCCAAAGTACTAATAAAAATTCACAAAGTGGTCACATCATGCACAGTCTCTTGTGTACATGTACACTGTGTACACTGCACACATTCTTGTAAAATGGAGGGAGCACATGGAAACACCAGAGAATAACCATGAGTGTGGTATTCTCCACTAGTTCTACTCAGCACAGATCCATTTAAATTAATGGAGCTGGCTGATTTACGTAGGTTCATGACTTTCAATGGGTTTACACTGAGTAGGACTTCATTGAACACAAACCAACATGGGAGTGATGTCATGTAAATTCTGCCCTACAGAAAGTGGGTGAAAAACTATGCTAATGTCCCTGTAAATGTTTAGAATTACAGCCTCAATCTTGACTAAGCATGGGGGCCAGTCCTAGCATGGTGGGGGTTCTGAAAGGAAGAAACGAAGCTCTTGGTGGAGGCAGGAGGTGGGATTGTGCTCCTTCCCATCCAGCGTTCCTGATATGACAGCTGTCATGTGCAGACATGCCCTGCTTTATTATAATGCACAGTTCAGGAGACCTCCCAGCTTAATCCCCCCCAAACAGATAAAACTAACAGAGGAGAGATTTGGAATGATTTGCGAAATCTTGCTGCTCCGGCGAGATTAGGGCTCTGTTTTAATCTTGTACAATGAGGGTTTGGGGGATGGTTTAATGAGAGTTTGAGTAGGAATAATCCTGTCTTTAAACTCGTCCTGCGCAACAATCCTCCCGGAAAAGTTGTAATCGGGCAAGATGTTCTTAAGGCACAGATGCAAGTGGATGGCTGGGGGAAGCGGTGGCCGAAGGAAGAGTCTTATGGCGAGGCAGAGAGATATCCTGAAGGAGGGTTGTCATCAGGGGTCGGCACAAGCAGATACTGCCTGATCCCCATGTCCTAGCAAGGAGCCCATTGCCAGAGCCTGGCACCTCCTGCCCCTGCCCCTCCTTCCCTCCCTCTTGCTGCCTGTTGAGCTGCCCTCTTCGAATGAGTGAGCTGTGAGAGATGAGACAGGAGAAGATCATAGAATCATAGAATTAGAGTTGGAAGAGACCACAAGGGCCATAGAGTCCAACCCCCTGCCAAGCAGGAAACACCATCAGAGCACTCCTGACATATGGCTGTCAAGCCTCTGCTTAAAGACCTCCAAAGAAGGAGACGCCACCACACTCCTTGGCAGCAAATTCTACTGTCGAACAGCTCTTACTGTCAGGAAGTTCTTCCTAATGTTTAGGTGGAATCTTCTTTCTTGTAGTTTGGATCCATTGCTCCGTGTCCGCTTCTCTGGAGCAGCAGAAAACAACCTTTCTCCCTCCTCTATATGACATCCTTTTATATATTTGAACATGGCTATCATATCACCCCTTAACCTCCTCTTCTCCAGGCTAAACATGCCCAGCTCCCTTAGCCATTCCTCATAAGGCATCATTTCCAGGCCTTTGACCATTTTGGTTGCCCTCCTCTGGACACGTTCCAGTTTGTCAGTGTCCTTCTTGAACTGTGGTGCCCAGAACTGGACACAGTGCTCCAGGTGAGGTCTGACCAGAGCAGAATACAGTGGCACTATTACTTCCCTTGATCTAGATGCTATACTCCTATTGATGCAGCCCAGAATTGCATTGGCTTTTTTAGCTGCCGCGTCACACTGTTGGCTCATGTCAAGTTTGTGGTCAACCAAGACTCCTAGATCCTTTTCACATGTACTGCTCTCAAGCCAGGTGTCACCCATCTTGTATTTGTGCCTCTCATGTTTTTTGCCCAAGTGCAATACTTTACATTTCTCCCTGTTAAAATTCATCTTGTTTGTTTTGGCCCAGTTCTCTAATCCAGTGTTTCGCAACCTTTTTTTGGCAAAGGCACACTTGTTTCATGAAAAAAATCTCGAGGCACACCACCATTACAGCCCCGTGACGTCAGCGCGCAGTGTCACGCCGGGAGGGACATGAATTGCTAGCAAATTACATAATCACCTCCTTGAGGGCTGGCTCATCTTCTCCGAAGGCAGAACCCCATTAATTAACAGCACAGACTCACACCATAGCCAAGACGAGGGGGAAAAACCTCAGTCATGCACAGTCATGCACATGTGGGGGCTAAATGAGGACGAAGACCGGGCAGAGAGCAGGGTTCAAATCACCCCACCTGGCCAGGACAATCCCTGGGTGCTCCCTTGGGCCACTCGCCTGACCCACCTCGCAGGGCTGTTGTTGCGAGGATAACACGGGGAGAACCACGCGCGCCCCCGGGAGCTCCTTGGAGGAGAAAGCGGGCGATGAATGCAATGCACGAAATATATGAGAGGCAACCAGGTTTTGCAGATGAGGGTCCCCCCGCCAGCCTCCGCTTCCAACACCCGGCGCAACGACGCCGAAGTTTCCCCCCGGGCTCGGCTCGGGGAGCAGCGCTGCTCCCCCCGGCTCCCCTTCGCCCTCCCGGCTCTCTCTGCCGCCCACTGGGGAACCCCCTCACCTGCCAAGTCCGGAGCGCCGGTGGAAGTTGCATGCATGCATGCAGGGCGCCGCGTTGCCATTGCATTGCACTGCACTCCATGCAACGCCTGCACACATGCATTGCCTTGCACGCCCGCCAAGGGGTCTCCCTGCGGTCCAATGCGTCCCCTCCGGCGCGGATGCAGCATTGCAAAAATAAACACACACACCGACGCAGCCCTACCTGGGGGGCAGCCTCCGCCGCTCCGCCTCCGCGGGGATCCCCGGGCTCCATCCTGCCGCCCGATCTCCGCGGGGGCGCAGGCAGGCTGCGCGGAGTCTGCGCGGGGTCTGCGCGGAAGAGCCCCTGCCCGCCCAGCCGCCGCCGCTGCGCTCATTCCATGGCCGGGAGAAGAGCGCTTCAAACAAAACGCCCGGCCCGCCAGGCCACGCTGGGAAACGTAGTTTGTGCACCCCGCGCGGGCGCGGAGCCCAAGGGCGAGGGGACTACGGATCCCGGCAGCCCCCGCGCCGGGGACGGAGGGGGAGAGGCCGGGTGCAGGGATGGAGGGACGGGTGGGCAAGTGAGTGAGTGAGTGGCAGCCGCCAAGCCTTGGCCGAGAGCCAGGAAGGGCCTCCCTGGAGGAGGAGGAGGAGGGAGGCGCAGAGCGGGAAGGAGGGAGGGAACCCCAGGGGTCATCTAGTGACGGCGCCCCAATCGAAAATTTGACTTTAAAAAAAAATCTTTCAAATTTTTTAATTTTTCCCGCGGCACACCAGGCAACATCTCGCGGCACACTAGTGTGCCGCGGAACAGTGGTTGGGAAACACTGCTCTAATCTGTCAAGGTCGTTTTGAAGTGTGATCCTGTCCTCTGGGGTGTTAGCCACCCTTCCCAGTTTGGTGTCATCTGCAAATTTGATCAGGATGCCCTTGAGTCCATCATCCAAGTCGTTGATAAAGATGTTGAATAAGACCGGGCCCAAGACAGAACCCTGTGGCACCCCAGTATACAGCAGCCTATTTGTCCTCTCCACCTGGGATGTGCATACCCCACAAGTGTCCTGGAAAATCCAGGACATCCTGCTTTTTCTCGTGGGAGCACAGCAGCCACTGTGTTCTTATATGATTTCACATAAAGAAAGAGTGCTTTCTTCGGGCCCATGATCTCACATGGCACCCAAAAACATGTGTTTTGGGGCACTGTGAGAGAATGGTTCTGAAAAAGCATGTGATCTCACATGGGTCGTGTGACTTGCATAGGAGCACGGACAGGAAGACCCTGGTTTGAGGACTCAACATGTTGGACGGAATGGAAGTGGTGTAGTGATTAGGCCCAGAAGGAGAGGTCAGTGCATGGTGGGGAAGTTGCAGGGGGAGTTGCAGAGGACAGACAGACTGAGAGCAGATTTCCTGAGGGGCTGCCAAACCTGGAAACTGTTCTGAAGGTGAATATCTTGGTGCCATTTCAAACAATTTAGAGTGAAGCTCAGATTGTATTACAGATTCAGCAACAGCCCTATCCCCCCCTTCCAAAACAGAATTAGCTAAAATCTTCCTGGGGGAGACCCTCCTAGGGAGCAATGGGGTCTGCTACTAAGTATGAAGGCCAATTAGGCAAGACCCATCATCACAATCTAGTATTTGGAGCTGTAGAGTGTTCTGGTGTAATGGTAGACACAGCTTAATATGTACTTTCAAGAAGAGGGCCATAGGAAACTGCTTTACACAGGGTCAGTCCAATGACTGGTCCACCTAGCTCACTATTGTCATATTGTCTGCAATGGCTGCCAGTGGCTCTCCAGAGTTTCAGGCAGGGTTTTCCCCACCCCTGGAGATTCTGAGGATTGAACCTGGGGCTTGCACAGCACATGTTCTTACCACCAAGATATAGGAAAGGAAGGAATTTTGGCAGATACTGTAGGGGAGCGAGAAATTCTGCCTACCAGTGTCCTCCTCTATCAACAAAACTGAAGGGGGTCCTCACCTCCTTTTCCTTTGTGGACTCTAGCAGAACCAGCAGGATTTAATTTGGTGAGACATCAGGGACAAATTGCCTCATCCAGGCATGAGGGGGGAATGCAAAGAAGTTGGTGTCAGGCCAGCTTTGTATTTTACTGGTTATCAGTAACTTGCAGTGCTGGTTACCTGCCAGAAGATGGTTTGACAAGGTCAGCTCATAGGTCATAGAATTGTAGAGGTGAAAGAGACCTTGAGGATCATCTAGTCCAACCCCCTGCAATGTGGGAATCTGTGAGTTCATTGCCCCCATCACCCATGAAGCTCACTGGGTGACCTTGGACCAGTCTCTCTCTCTCTCAGCCTAACCCGACTCACAGGGTTGTTGTGTGGATAAAGCAGGGAGAAGATTATGTGTGCCCACTAGTGGATTGCGACCTGATCCAAGGTGGGTTGCAACATGAGGACTACCACCATGTGGTAAAAGATTCAGAGATGGGATGCATGTTTGGGTTAAAAGAGGGTCCTGGGTCTGAAAAGGTTGAAGAAACTGACATATGCTCTCCTGAGATTCTTGGAGGAATGGTGACAATAAAAAGTGAAATAAAGAAATGTGGAGTAACTACTACCAGTTCATATGAGGAAGACAGTGGCATCCAGGTCAGAATATATGATTTCCTGGCAGACTTCAGTCTCCGTAACTCTCAAATTACTTATCCCATCACTAAATCTGTGGCACTTTTAAGAATCCCTGAACTTGGAGTGTTTGCTGAAGCAAATCTCCCCTCCCCCTGACATAGGGATCTCCTTCTGGTTCCCTAGGGGGCTGAGGACGCGTGTGGGTTTCACCATGGGGCCTGAGCTGTGGATTTCTGCTGACCTCGGTGCTGGCAGTTCAGCCAACCCCAGCCTTTCGAGGCAGCACAATAGCCCAAGTGGGGCCTCTGTCCCTCTGTGAGGGAAGCACCATCTGCCGTGAAAACTGACACCAGCTGACAAAGAGGCAGGCTGCCACCCCCACAGCGAGTGGAGATTAGGATGTAGACAGGTCACCCTGTTCCTCGAAGGACCTTCTCTTCCCTAGACCTGGAGAGGAAGAATTAAATTGGCTTCTTCCTGGAAACAAGAAAGATGAAGAAGGGAAATGGAGACTTGGAAGAACTGGGAGAGGTGTGTGTGTGGAGGCTTAGTGTGAAAAACTAAGACCATACTGCATCACACGTGTTTTCAGAAAAATGACATAAGAACATCATACACTCCAACATTGCTCAGATGAACTGAACCTAGGCTGCCACTGGCTGGCTGGACCATGGTAGCTTCCCATGTTGTTCCTTTCACCTCCCTCTCTAAACAGTGAATGCCCTGTCACAAGTGTTGGACTGAAAGTAATCAGGAGACAGGTCCACCCCATGGTCATCACAGAGATCCTGAAATCCTGAACTGCCCCAGACTTAGTGACTCTGGAGTCAGAGGGATGTTGAAATGTCCCATGTCAATCAACCTTTGGATCCTCAATACCACCTCTGAGGTGCCAGTCAGAATAGACTACCTTTCCACAATCTGGTCCCTTCACATGTTTTGCACTCTGACTCTGCTCAGATCCAGCCAGCATAGCTGGTGGTTGGGGATGATGGGAGTTGTAGTCCAGCAGCATCTGGAGAGCACGAGATTGGGGAGGGCTGGAGCATGATACCTGGCTCAATTGGACAAATAGCAAAAGGAGGCAGCTGCCTTTGGTCCATTTTTATTGTGCATCATTACAAGGAATATGAGAAAGTGGAAGCCATGCATGTCCTCTTCATTGTCATCTCAGAAGCGCAATCTCAGGAATGTGCATCTTCTAACATGGTCTTACAGGTGTGCAACCCTGTTCTGCATGCAACAGTGTCCTGGGTGGGGAGGAAGGAAACAGGATATTTTGTAAAAACAACCATCCCAGAATAGAAGGGCAGGCAGTGCCCCTGATCATTGATGGCGGCTCCTGTCTGCCTGCTGTTAGATTTGCTAGCTGTCTTGTTTGTGGCTTGTCTGAGCAGATGCAAGGGAGCGGGGAGAGGGAGGAAACCCACTGATTAATCTCCTGGCCTTTGGCCACTGCTAAGCAAACATTCTGTACCTCTCTGAAAACAGATTGAAAATACTGGCTGATCCGGAGCTTACAGGGGGTTTGCTGAGCATATCGCAGATTTACCCGAATTACCAGCTTGCTTCTCCTGTTCATTGGGGGAGAATTGGGAGTCACAGCTCTGGAGCTAGAGAGAGAGAGAGAGAGAGAGAGAGAGAGAGAGAGAGAGAGAGAGAGAATTTACAGTAAATGATGTAGACCATGTTTCATCAGAAACAAACTTCTATGACTGGGTACAGTGAAGGCCAAGCCAGGGGGCATAGTTTGGGGGATTTCCAGTTTTGCACTTTCACAAACAGCCCAAATGAAATATAGCCTAGCAGCTTGACTGTGTAACAATCATGCTTGTTTGCAACGTAATGTGTTCTTTTTCAAAGCCAAAGCTTTGGCATAGCTCTGCTTGTGCAGTTCCATCCTGCATCTGAACATGGCTTGGTGTTGCAGCACACAGTTAAAAAAATGGGAAGGCCTGGCTGGGAGGTGGGTGGGTGGAAGGGCCATCACATGGCAGTGAAGCCTAGGCTATTGCAGGGACAGCAGGGACGGGGGAACCCATGGGTCCTGCAGATGTTCTTGAACTACGCCTCCCATCATCCCTGACCATTGGCCATTCTGACTAGGGCTGATGGGAGTCAGAGTTTCCCAACCCTGATACAGAAGGTCTCAAGTTCAGCTCTTCTTATCTCTGTATGAAAAGGACTTCAGGTAGGACAGCATTTAATCTTAGTAGGTTTTCTCTGATGAGAGTAGATAACAGAGCAATGAGAGTAGACCAGTGGCCAGATTCAGTATTGTATGAATGATACATGCTCCAGCAGTCCAAGAATCAGGAAGTCCCACGACATCATCACTTGCCCCACTTTCATGCAATGTTTGCGTCTGCCAATTACTATCCCCCTCTAATATGCAGCTGCCTCAAATTTGCAAAGGAAATACTCGCACCACCCAACGTTCACTCCCATTGCTACCTAAACTTCCTTATTGTCAACTGTTCTTCCTATAAGGCAGATGCAGAAAAGAGAGAGAGAGAGAGAGAGAGAGAGAGAGAGAGAGAGAGAGAGAGAGAGAGAAGAGGCTTGATCACGGTGTGCTGAGAGGGGGTTTCGAGCAATCAGGGAAAGTTAGAATATATGCCACCAAATTTCAGTTTCCAATGTCCCAATTAAAATGCATATTGTATTTAAAAGCATGGTTTTAGTAAGCTGACAACCACAACAAAGAAGAAGCACCAGCACCAACATGTGTATTTGGCAACTGGTAAGTTGATGCCTGTTTGAAACATTTATACTTATAATTATTAATGGTTTTAAAATATCATCAGATCTCTTAATTCTGTCCTATCCTTTCATTTCAAAGTTAAATGTCTGTAACTCAGATAGACTGAAAATAATAATTGAAGCTTTGTGGAAGCGATGCAACTTTGACAACAAGCTGTGGCAGATGAAGGGGGCGGGGTGGACCGCCCTGGGTGCCATCTCTGAGGTGGTGACAAGGAACCCCACAGGGTGTGTCTCGCCCCACCACCCTGGGCGGGGTGGCGTGAGCCGACGCCATCGCAGCAACGCATGCGGAGGATCCTCCACTTGTGGCTACAGTGGCGGAGGAGGGATCCCACCGCCATCCGTACGGTGCTTGAGGCAAACCGCCTATGGCGCATGCACACAGGCAGTACATACTGCACATGTGTGGCACCGCTGCGTGTGTGCAGTACATAGAGGTGCCATACGTACAGTGCAAGCACATGTCCCCGCCGGGCGGTTTGCCCTGCCCCTGACACCCTGCACCGGGTGCCGGTTAGCCTTCCTTCACCCCTGACAAGTCTTAGCAATGACTGTATAGCAGAAAGGATACATCTGAGGTCTGAGTGTGTTTTGATGTTTTTTGGATGTTTTGAGAATAAAAGGGTGCAGTTGGAACTGTGGTACAAGCGATCTGGGCTTTGCTCCTTGCTCTGTTCCTTTGTAATGAATTATATTCCCAGGAATGTGAAGAGGACAATATCAGAGACATTTTGGTACCTAGAACCTGGATTTTGACAAGGATGCATAGGGAGTTCTGTTCTGTTCCTGATCCCAAGGGCCATCAGATGAGATAACCACACCAGTGTGGTGTAGTGGTTAAGAGCGGTAGTCACGTAATCTGGGAAACCGGGTTCGTGTCTCCACTCCTCCACATGCAGCTGCTGGGTGACCTTGGGCCAGTCACACTTCTTTGAAGTCTCTCAGCCCCACTCACCTCACAGAGTGTTTGTTGTGGGGGAGGAAGGGAAAGGAGAATGTTAGCCGCTTTGAGACTCCTGAAGGGGAGTGAAAGGCGGGATATCAAATCCAAACTCTTCTTCTTCTTCTTCTTCTCCCTACTAGTCGCCACACAGAAGCAGATAGTTTACTGTTGCAGAAGACAAGGCTCAGTAAAACAGTTCTGGATGCAGATATATACAGCTTGTAGGTTTTTGCAGATACAGATATATACAGATATATGCAGATACATACAAGCAGTGCTTTTTTTAAAAAAAAAATCTTTAGGGGTACTCTCATTTTCCTACTCATATTCAAATACTGCCCCTTAATGAGGCCAAACTTAGATTCACAAAATGTTTAGGGGTATGCGTACCCCTGCATCCCCCCCCCCCAGAAAAAGCACTGCATAGAAGTACAAAGTATCTTTGTTGCTCTGAATAAGTTCAGCAATTCAAGACTTAACACTGGCAAGTAACACTGACTAGCAGACAGACAAACTGCAGACTCACAGACTGACACAATACTGAACTGACATGCAATAATAATAATAATAATAATAATAATAATAATAATAATAATAATATCTTTATTGTCATTGCCCCCTTCGGGGACAACGAAATTACTTGACTGCTCCATAAAAACACTAATTAAACAATACAGTATAATACAGCAAGGGAGATTAGATGACTTTCAAAGTCCGGGCTTCCCATTCAGGGCCGAGATCGCTCTGGAGAAGAAGCTGTTCTTAAGACGGCTCGTTCTTGTCTTCATCGTCCTGTATCTCCGTCCCGACGGCAAGAGCTCGAAGAGACAGTGACCAGGATGCGATGGATCTTTTACTATGTCCAGTGCCTTCCTATGGCACCTTGTGGCATAAATCTGCTCTAAGGTGGAGAGTGGGCAGCCATCAATGCTCTCTGCTGCCTTAACAACCCTGCACAACCCCATCCTGTCTCGGGTAGTACAGCTTCCGTACCACACACATAAGCCATAAGTGAGCACGCTCTCAATGGCACAGTGATAGAAGGCAAGCAGCAGTTTCTGCGGAAGATGGTTTTTCCTTAGAATTCTCAAAAAGTACAGTCTCTGCTGCGCCTTCTTCACAAGCCCCCTTGTGTTGACACTCCAGGACAGATCCTCTTGTAATTCAATGCCCAAAAATCTGAACGTTGTTACCCTCTCCACACAGACCCCATCAATCAAAAGTGGCTGGACGTTGCTCTTCTGTCACAGATATAGTAGTGGCACTGTCCCATTAGCATAGCAACTGACTTGGATGACCTTGCACCTTCGATTTGCTCATCCATGGGTGAGCTAATTAGGGAAATTAACCCCTTCTCATGTCCAGTTACTCCAACACAACTTTCACTGATGGGAGGGACCACGCAGCTGTCAATCACCTGATGTCAATATGACATCAGATGATTTACAGGTGGGTGGTCCTGTCCACCTGTCAAAGTTGTCCCACCCAGATGGGGGAGAGAAAGATATGGCCCACAAGACCCTAAAAGTTCCTCATTCCTGCTCTAGGTAATTGGTTACATTGCCAAACTCCTTCTTACCACCCAGACCTTTCTTATAAAGTCAACTTAAACCCCATTAGAACTAGTCATAAGAAGGACCCTGCCAACTAAGGCTGAAGGTCCAACTAGTCCAATATACTGTTCTCACAGTGGAACAACCAGATGCCTATGGAAAGACCATAAGCAGGACCTGAGCGCAACAGCACTCTCCCCACCTGCAATTCACAGCAGCTAGTATCAGTGCCACATGCTCAAGCAGTCCCAACCAGCATGGCTTGCCCCACTTTCAGACTTTGGAGGGACACTCTTTTTGACTTGAATGCAAACATAAAGAAGAAATATTATGTGGCACAGTCTTCCCTGGACTTTTATTACTTTGCTTCCTCTTGCAACATTGGGCTTTGGCTGAATTTGGGTGAGTGGCAGCTGAAGGTGAAAAGTGATGTCCTGGCATTCATACCGTTCTAAGAACCCAGCATCTTTCATTATCCCTGTGTTCTTAAATTGTTCTTTTCTTGGAAGCTGATGGCCAAAATCTGAAAGTGAAGAGATGGGGAGGGCTGTTAAAAAGAAGAATGAAAGATGATTTATCCAAGAATTGACAATTCAATAGTTGGGCTTAGCATAGATGAAATCCTCAGACTTCATTCAGACAGGCACATTAGAGGCTCACTGGCTCATGGAGTTATCAGATTACTAACTATCAGAATTATAGCCTATAAACCAGGGTTTAAAGGGGCTTAGTAATTATGTGGCTCTATGCTCCCCAACCAGCAGATTGGAGTTGGGGGAAAGAGTGGGGCAGCTGACTTGGGGTGGAGAACCATTATTCTGCATTTGCCTCATCTAAAAGCTCAAACGTCACCAACAATTCCACCAGCGAAAGCAGGGGAAACACTGGTAAACACACATTGGGGCTGTGTACCCACCATACAATTAAAGCACATAGCTTCCCACAAAGAATCCTGGAAACTGCAGTTTATCCCTCACAGAGCTACTATTTCTAGCACCCTTAAGAAACTACAGTTCCCAGAATGGGGGGGGGGGAGAGTCACTGCATGAGCCCCATCCCCTCTAGTCCACATCATTAGCAGATGTGTTCAGTTTGTAGCACTGTTGTCCCAGTGTTATCCCTTTTAAATCTAAATTACTACTTATTCTTCTTGTCAAGACCTCTAAAACCAATATAAAAAGTAACAGTGATAAAGGACAACCCTGTGTAATTTAATTATTCCATCTTATTTTTTAAAAAGTGCATGAGTACAAGTGCACACGCACACACACACACACACACACACACACACACACACACACAGAGGAGGAGGAGGAGGCTAATAAACATTTCCTCTTCTGGGAGACAGAAAGCCTCACACAGCTGCAAGCTGAGTCCCGGCTGGGCCAGCAGCTGCTCCAAGCTTCTAGAGCATCAGAGTTCAACCATGATGGGGCTGGCACAGTCTCATAACAGTGAGGAAAGCTGGGAACTTGGCACATTGTCAGTCACTGCTTCATATTGGATGGATGGAGCCAAACTAACCCAGAGTCCAGCTGTGCTATGGCTCAGCTTGCTGAGGGAGTCAATGCCACTGGTGCTTTGTGATTGTTCTTCCCACTCCACTGTAGCAGACACACCCGTAAGCAATGCACACCCTTGCTGATGGTCGCTACTTAGAAATCTTGCAGCCCCAGAGTATGGAGAAGACAAGCAAAGAAGAGGGTTAGACATTAATTCCCACTGAAAGAATGCAAGAGATTTTTGCCCCTTTCAGTCAAGGAAGGAGAGGGAATGTCTCCAAAGCACCAGAGACCTTTAGCATCCCTGGAAACAGGGCTGACCTAAGACATTTTGACACCCGAGGTGTACCCCCAAATGGTATCCCCTCCTGCCAGGGAAGAAGGGGTGAGGGAAGAGCTACATCTGGAACAAGGAGTGGGGGAATTAAGAGCCACATCAGGATCTGCTGCCCTTGTGGATCTTGCCACCTTGAGGCCATCACCTCATATTGCTGGCCCTGCCTGAAGTTAAAGACTGGGGGAAAAGACAAGAAGGTCAATCAAGTACCTATCAGGCAACTCTCCCACACATAAAAATTGATAAGTGCTTTTGATTTCTCATTAGAGAAAGGGGCATTTGAGGGGATCCTAGCTTAGTGAAGCCTTCTCTAACCTGGTGCACCCCTCATGTTTTTGTAGTACAATGCCCATCATCCCTGACTGCTAGCTACGCTGGCTGGGGCTGCTGGAAATTGGAGTCAAACAACTTTCAGAGGGCACCAGACACCAAGAAAGGGCTGACTTTGTGCTAGATCTGATGCCTTCATTGCTGGCAATCCAGGGTTCAATTTCCATAACTTTCACTTAAAAAGGATGTCAGCCAGCAGAGCTGGGAACAACCTCAGTCTGGGGTCCCAGAAAGTCACTGCCAGTCAGAGCAGAAAATGGTGAGTCACAGTTGTCTATTCCCTGGTAACTTCAAAGTATTAAATGAGTATGTATTTTATGAGTTACAGGAAACCTTGTTAGGCCAGTTCTTAAATTCTTAAATCACTGCACTTGTTGCATATCCATTTCTGGGCATAAGTAAATATGCTTTAATGGCTTGGGATCCGGATACTTTCAGGATCACTTTCTCCCACACAAACCTGCCCCAAATTTACAAACACCATAATTACTCCTCCTCTGAGTCCTCCACCTTTCCAAAATAGAGTGGGCGGTATTGGAAGGGGCCTGCTCTGAATCATGCTGGGCAGGTGCACAGCTCAGGAGATCCCAGAGGGCAGCCCCTGCCATGCCCTCTCTATGGGTGAGAGGAGACCAGCAGCGCCACCTATTTGCTGAGATGCTGCTGTAGAGGGGGCAGGGGCAGGGGCTACCGAGGAGGCAGCAGATCTGGCCTCCAAGGAGCACGCCACAACTATTGCTGCCATCGCGGCAGTGGCAGCAGCAGTGGGCGATGCATTCCTTGGAGGCTGGATCTGCTGCCTTTGTGGATCTTGCTGCCCGAGGTGATCTGCTCACCTTGCCTAATGAGTGGGATGGCCCTGGCCTTGGCCTATCCAAGAGCAAACTTTGGGCTCCCTCTTTCTCAAGAATCCTGATGCTTCCCACTGAAATCTCCTTGCTTGGCACATTGAAATCTGCCATAATAGCTCTATCTTGGTCCAGCAGTCAAGGCATTGTGATTTTTGTTTCTTTCCTGGTTTTGGTTTAACTGCAAGTGAAGTCGTTGCAGTTTGGATCTGGTTCAGGCCAATAAATGTCTAATAACCAGGTTCAGCACCTGCGAAGAGGGAGAAGCAAGGGTTGTATATATGTGTATTTAAAGCACATCATAAAGACACCACAGTCATTCCTAAGGAATCAGAACTCTGGATAAGTACCTGAATCTCACACTGCCCTGAAATTGAGGTGGCACACAACAATATGAAATGTAAATGCTTTTGACTTTGCAATAGTGCAGAGGGGAAAGGCTGGCTTGGAATGGTGGGAACGTATGAGATGCAACTGAGATCTTTCCCAGGGTCAGCCCCTGACTGCTATTTCTCTGCCCCATTACTCTTGGTCTGCCTCCCCTTCTAGTTGACTGAGTCCCTTGTATGTGCACTGGGGTAAGCAAGCTGCCTGAGTTCACACACACACACACACACCCCTTATGGGTATCAGGTAGATGCTTCTCCTGACTCCCCTTGGGCTCAGCACACTGGAAGTGGCAGCCAGAGCACCTCTCTCTCTCTCTCTCCCCCCTCTCCCACTCCCTCTCTCCCTCCATGCACACGGCACTGGCAGAAGGCACTCAGCTGTGCTGGATACATGTGCCGCCAGAGAGACTGGATGTGCTGCAGAGTGCTGGGGAGACTTGCTGCTGTTGCCACTGCCTGGGGGATGTCAAGCTGCACTTTACAAGGGATTAGGCAACAGGGAAGAGGCCAAGGGAGGAGCTGGCACTAGTGGAGGAGGAAAATGCTGTTAATACACTCCAGCTGGAGCCATAACCCAACAGGGAAAGCTGTAGGCAGAAGGGGCTTTAGGGGATTCTTCTATGGGTCAAAGAAAGAGGGGTAATCTTTCCTTCTGTCTGTATCTGATTCTATTGATGTTGCCAATGTCCAAGATTTGGGAAATGTTAACTTTCACCTGTGAACACTGAGCATCCCAGATGATGGGTGCTTTTGGAAATGGATGGCCATCTCTCCCCCGCCCCCTCCTGGCCCCATTTTGCAGGTGTGAAATTGCAGATGTTGAGAGATCTTTGAGGAACAGGCACAGCTGTAGAACATACATTTTACCAGCAGAAGGTCCCAGGCTGAATCCCTGGCATCACAGACTGCCCCACCCCTGTGGCCTAGAAAGAAGCGTTCTTAAATCACATGAGCCTTTTAGTTGAAAAAAAATTCACCACTTTTATTTGGACAGAAGAGCCAATTCTGTTTTCTTTACAAAATGATAATATATATATACTTTAGTACAAAAAGTCCCCCATGAAATAAACCCAACCATCATCACCCTTCTTGTCCTAGAAGCTGTTTATTAACAAGTTCCTTCAGAATACAATGGTTTTCTTGAAATTCTAATCTCTGCAGATAATTCCTCTACAGAAATGGAGGGCTCCTACTTGGTCATAAGTTCTCTAGCTGGAGGCTAGGCAATGATGGAACAGGGTGTGGTCAGCCAACAGGAGCCACCCGCACCCCCCAAAAATACACCCCCTCAAACCCAGAAATTTGCTTTAAAATATAAAAATCCCCCTGGATGGGCATGTCGTCCCCCCAAAAGAGGACATGTCCAGGATTTCCTGGATGTATGGCAACTCTAACTCTGGCTTAACTTGAAAGGAAAACTAAACTGAATTGCATAGCCTTGGCAATTGTTATTGCTTATCTTTGGCTGCACCTGCAGCCAATAGTGACAATCCCCACAGAAGTCACCTCTCAAAGAGAACACAAACAGCATATACAGTATATAATTACTTGGTGAAACTGTGGGCTGGAGGCCCCCCTCCCCTGAAAAAAAGTGGGGAGAGGAATAAGTTAAATAAATAAGAGCTAATAAATATCCATGGAGCAAAGGCACCATGAAATGAAGAGTGATCGAGAGATGTCTCCCAACATACACATTTATCCACAATTCTACACCTCCATCTAAAAATACTTTAAAGTCAATTCAATGAAGCAAGCAAGCAAGCAAACAAACAAACAAACAAACCATAGGTCATTTAGCATGTTTCACATTTCATGTGAAATGAAAAAGGAAATAACTTAGAAGAATCCGGGTTAATAATAAATAATAGGGACACTTTAGACATGGCTTTTACTTGGCCGGCTGCCTTCTAGACTGCAGGGGGTCACAAAGGAGCACAGTGGGTATCCTGTCCTTTTTGATGAGGCTGTGGGTTCCTTTTGATCTTCTTCAGCTGATCACAGTGCTCCAAGCAGAGATGCTAATATTATCTTCACATTTTGTAGGAGGCAAATTTCAGTGACAACGTTTAGTGTTGGACACCCTGGAGTTCCAAGGTAACTACCTGGAACAGTGTTCACATAGGATGCTCACAGACAGCAGTACTTAACGCAGTTGAGTTATATATGACTTTGGTAACACACAAATAAAAATGAATACCAGTATTCATATTGCTTAATAACCACTAGTAACAGGAAAGAAAAATCAGGGTGATGCTAATAAAATTGAAAAAAATACCTTCGCCATGCCACACTCCATATGTTGTTGGACGATAATGGCCACCATGCCATCTGGCATTGATGGGAATGGGAGTCCAACAGCATCTGGAAAGCACCCAGGCGGGGAAGGTTGGCCAATGCAGAGTGCTTTGATTGGGTAGTCAGGGTTCCCCATCCACTCTCCTGACTAGTCTTTCTTGAGCTCTGTCTTCTGACAGACACCTGTTTGGTCAGACACCTGTTTTTCTTCTAACGTTGGACTTATCCAAACACATTTCCTCCACTCTTTCCGGGTACAGGACTGCGCTTTAAAGTCCCAGAGCTTTCCTTGCAAAAACCTGCTCTTTAGCACTTGACCAGAGCAAAGGTCAGTTTGGGTTTTCCACAGATTGCTGTTTGTTCCAATTGTGCTTCCAAGAGTAGGTTTTCACAGGGAAAGCTCAGGAGCAAAAAAATCGGGTGCTCGGACACAGAATTTTAAAGCATAGACCATGCTGGAAAGAGTGGAAGAAAGGGAAGTGTGGATCACACACATGCTCAAGCAAGATTCCACCTGAGTCCCAAGACAGGCTCCACCTCATCTGTGACCTTTGCCTGGCTGGCACCCGGGAGTTTAAATTACATTAAATTAAACGTAAGTTCTGCAGTCACTGATCACGGCACATGCTATTTCATTGGAGAAACATTGCATTTAAATGGCTGGACTAAAATGAATAATAATAATGTCAACAGCAATGTGACATCAGCATTCTGAATAATACAGAGAGGCAGCCCTGCAAATTGGATTGGGCCCTGGAACCTGAATTGTCTATGTATCATGCATTAGCTGGGATATATAACAAAATACACCATTGTTTGTTGGCTAGCTGGAGAGAAGAGGTCCTGGAAGCATGTATATCAAGTCCTCACAACCAGCTTTTAGACTTTTGAGTGTTCAGGTTAAAGATGGCAGTCAGTGGTAATGGGCTTCATTTGCGTTTGTGAAGTCCAGCAGTTTTTCGTATCCCCACATTCTTATGCATGTTTATGCCTTGGTTATTGTAAGAAGAAAGGGTGGTAGAAGATCCAAGAACTGAGCCCTTTCTGGGGCACAAGCAAATGAGCGGGTTTTTTTAAATGGTGGTGGGGTGTGAGTCTCTTGCTTGACTGGAAAGAGTGAAGATCCACCCACTGAGGTTTAGTTCAATATTGTGAAAGAATGAATGACTACATTGTATCTTGCAACGGAAGCGATGCAGCTGGTCTGGACTGGACAAGGCTAGCCTTCCATTTATTGCTGCTATACTGAAGTCATGAATTAGCAATGCCACATTGCACACATGGGCTAGGCAATGGAGGAGCTGGAGATAAATCAGTGTGATATTCATATTGAAAGTGAGACATTGCGCTTTAGGAGCATCCTTGCTATAAGGTCCACTGGATAGTGAGCTCCTCTATGTGAATCCTCTTAGTGTATGAGAAGATGCTGACTCCTATGTGGCTGCTGCTGGAAGGAGCTACTGCCTAATACATTTTCAGGAGTGTTGTTACTCTTTCTTTCTCCCTACAGTTTTCACCAAAGCCCCTTGGGAAGAAGCCTGAAGCCTGAAGTCTGTATCATTTGCTTAATTCTCCTAGACACTATTTGGGATTTCAGATGGTTGAACATATGGGATTAAGGTTTATGATTCAGTGGATTGAGGATGCTTCCCAAAACTGGAAAGTGTGGTTGCAGAGTCAAAATCAGAAACAGGGGCCTGTGACCTACAATCTGTTGTTGGACTCCAACCCCAGTCAGCCCCAGCTAGCATGGTCAATAGCATAGGAAGATAGGAGCTGTAGGCCAAGCACATTTGGTCTAAAACGATCATGACAGTCTGTAGCAGGGTTTGCCCCATACCTGTGTGTGTGTGTGTGTTTTCATGGTGCTAAGTATAATCCAGACTAAAGCTGTTGGGTTGGAAGAAGGATCTCTTAACTTTATTTCTCCTATTAGCAAAACCCTGTCGTTCCTAGTGGACAGGAAGCAGCAAGTCTTCTTCCTGTCCAGCATGATTTCACATTGGTTGTTTTTTTCACAGGGAGCAGGCAGAATCTCTCTGGTGTCTCCTTCCTGGGAACTGCTCTTTTCTGACTTCTGGGGAACTAAAGACTGTCACGAGAAATGGGAGTCTATGAACTTCGCCACTTTCTTTAGGGCTGGCATTGATTTTGTCCTACTACAAAAATCAAGGCCAAAATGGAGGTGCCTTCGGAAGTGAAACATCTGAAAGGCTGATCTAGGTGAGTCTAAAGAATTGTGATAAGTTTAATAAGCATAAAGCAGTGGGGGGAAAGGAATAGGTGTCTCACACACCTCTGTTAGAGCTGGTGTTAAGTTTTGCACTAGGGCAGGGGCAACGGTCATAGATTTATATTTCCCTCCTCAGAGGAATTTTATGGGGGAGCCATAAATCAGAAGGGGTTGCTGCACTTGTCATTATTTCATTGTATTACCCACCCCCATCACCCTAAGGTCCCATGTAGATACTGCTCTATCCCCTTCTGCAGTCTATTATTTAGAGCAAGCATGGGGAGCCTGTGCCCCTCTAATATCACTGGATTAAAACTCCCATCATCCTTGACCACTGGCCATGCTGTCTGAGGCTGAAGGAAACTGAACTCTAGCATCTGGATGGCCCTGGGTTCCCCATCCTTGATTTAGAGAGGTGAAAGGAAGGGGAAGAGAAAGGTCAGGAAGACAGATGCACTATGATAATAATACTTTGTCTTCCCATTCCCCAGGCTTTTGCATAAGCCCTACACCACACTTTTTATACCAGCTTTGTGCCTGGTTTCATGGCAGTGTGTTCTGCAGATTTGTGTGGAAGCCCAGAACACTCAGTTTAGGGCAAAATGGCAAATCTAAATGTGAAGAAAGAGAAGACACAACAGTTTCTTTGCCTGTGGTGTGACTCTGACTCCAGTTTGCTTGGCAGAAATAACATTGGATTAATCGGTCAGCTGCCTGCCTCTCCCCATTGCATTGAGTGGGCTTTCCAACTTTTATTTTATGTACTCATATTAATTTATATATTAACAATCCACCTTTTTTTAAAAAAAAAACACACCTTTTTTATTGCATTTGCAAGGCTGCTTTGGGAACTGAATATGGTGGTGTAATGGTGATGTCATGGCTGATAGTTAATCAGCACCACCCACTGCCAGCTTCTGCTGCAAGCATGCAGAGCCATTTTCATTCCAGTGTTTGACCCTGGAAAGGGGGGGGATGTTTGTAGTGGATGCAATGAGGATACTCCAAATCAGCTCCATTGTTAACTGTAAATGTTGTGTCTGCATCCTAAATGCAAAAACCATGAAGAAACTTGGAGCTGCATGGGGACCTGTCTGAAAGCCCATAAACCAACACAACTAAAATATATTTGTGCTCAGAGGAATGTGGTATGACTGCCCATGAAACTAGTCTGATCATAGTAGAGCAAGTAAACTCCTTTTCACAGTATTAATTCTACTGATGTCACGCCATCTCTACAAAGGATCGTATTCCTTTAATCCATGAGGGGATTCATCTTCTTGGGTTATTCACTGAATATTGCATTGAGCTGGGCCCCAACCACATGATGAGGATAGGAGTCATAGCTCATATCTATGGGGATGTCATACCTGGGCACTGAGGTTGAGAAATGAGAGCTGTGCCCATGAGTACTGCTCAAGCTAACAGATGGGTAGTGGGTCATGAAGCTGTATGATTTTTCCAGGTCTGGAGAACCATCTTGTTTTAGGGAGAAATTTCCACTGATGCTCAGGGGAGGTGTCAAGGGGCCCTCATATGCCGGAGATGTGCAGTCTTGGTGGTGGTTGCCAAAGGATGGATCCACAAGGCTTTTGAATGTGGGAGGCTTTAGGTGTACAAGGTGGGCCTCCATGTTTCCGTACGGTGGACTGGGCAGCCCAGGAGACTGGTAAGAAAAATTGTGGCTGGGCACAGCTGAGTCAGAGACAGGGCTTTTCTCCTCATGTTTCTCCAAGAACAGGGTTTGAGGTCCCAGCTGCAGGCAGCCAGCCACCAAGTTGCTGGTTGGTTGGGACAAACCTTTACATAGCATCTCAACAAAACCTTTCCCTTCTGGAGTCTGCCCACTTTCCAGGACCTCTGACAAAGCCCATATATAGTTCCTGGCAAGTCTGAGTGTCTCAATTTTGGACAACTTCTGTGTCTTGGAGTAGCAGGGCATCACCTGCCTAAGGTTATCCAGAGCATCATTGAGCCCATGCATCCGTGTTCGCTCCCGGGCATTAGCCTTCACCCGGCGGGCCCTGAACCTCTCCATTCTTGCCTTGGTCATCTTCTTCTTCTTTGGCCCCCTTCTTTTTGGTTTCCCACCATCTTCCTCCTCCTCTTCCTCCTCCTCAATACTGTCATGCTCTTCATTAAGTCCAGCAAGTATCCCATAGGAGGCTTGCCTGCTATCTTCTTCCTTCATCTCATCTTGGGAACTTAGGGCTTCATCTATCCATGGTTGAGATGATATGAGCTCGGCCATTTCTTTGGACTTGCTGTAGAGTTTGGTCATCCCTTGAACCTGGAAAAAACAGCAACCACAAATCCAGATAAA
This sequence comes from Podarcis vaucheri, assembly GCF_965113315.1. NCBI lineage: Eukaryota > Metazoa > Chordata > Lepidosauria > Squamata > Lacertidae > Podarcis > Podarcis vaucheri. The sequence goes on from NC_138760.1 coordinate 2,495,160, forward strand.
TTCAGGAATGAGCAGGTCCACAAGATGACTTTATCATTTTATATAAAGAGGTATGACCCAGGAAATTATGTTCTACCATTCTGTTCTAGCCTGTGGTGCTTGTATGCAATGTCAGTCATACACAGTGCAGAACCATTGAAATTAGTGGACAGAAGTAACTTAGGTCAATTAATTTTAATGGGTATACTCTGAATAAAAATTTGATGGAGACAACCTTGTCTATTTAGCATATTGTGCAGCTTAACCCTGACCTTTCTCTAATCTTCCTATAGCGTTTTATCTGGAAGCAGGGGTTGGGAACCTGTGGCCCTCCAGATGTTATTGGACTCTCATCAGCCTATGCTCTCAGTCAGGACTGATGGCAGTTGTAGTCTAATAACATATGGAGGGCCACAGGCTCACCATCCCTGCCATAAACATAGACCTGCACAGCTTGCAAATGCACAAAACCAAAAGAAGCCCACTAGCCTGATGGTGCTTGATACATCACCCCCTCATGTTTTTAAACTGCTGGGTAGGAAGCAAATGCAGAAGGTTTACAAGCCCTGGTGGGGAGACCATACTGGTTGGTCATAGGCTGCACTGGTCTGAAACAGATGATCAGAATATTTCCTTTAGGAGTGAGAGAAGATTAGATCCACAATTATACCTTGTAACCTGAGTTCCATGCAAGCAAATGAAAAAATGCCATAGGCCACATAACAGATTTGTATGGAAAAGCTAATTGGAGTTGTCACCAAATTGTACCAAAAATAAAATCAGATGCTAATTGGGGTGAGGGGCATCTTCAATCACAGAAACATCTGTAAGAACTTGGAGAGGAAGTTAAAATATATTAAATAATAAAATAGGAATCTCTCTGAGTTTTCATAATCTCAACACTCTGCTACTCTGAGCATAGTGAGAAGGTGGGATAAAAATCTATACCTAAAGGTCCTGATTCAACTAAAGTTAATAATCATTCCTTAAATAGAAGATGCAGTCATACCTCGGGTTACAGACACTTCAAGTTGCGTTTTTTTGGGTTACGGACCGGCGAAACCCAGAAGTACCAGAACGGGTTACTTCTGGGTTTCGGCAGTCACGCATGCACAGAAGCACTAAACTGCACTTTGCACATGCACAGAAGAGCCGAATCACAACCTGCAAGTGCGCAAACGCACCAATGTGGGTTGTAAACGCTGTGGGTTGCGAACGTGCATCCCGCACAGATCACATTCGCAACCCGAGCGTCCACTGTACATAGAATCCAACAGAACAAATTAGTTGAGATTTAATTTAAACCCAATTGTTTTAATGGAACTTACTAAGTTTTGTTGGACATTTTCAGTGATGGATTCTTAGCTTCATAATTTATTTATCAGATGTCTGTCCTTCTCTGTTGTTTGAATTTTGAGGCAGAATTTCACATTTAAAATACAGGGACCTACAACAAAATGTTGTGGTGCAGATTGATCCTACTCAGCGTAGGAGTCAGCCTCTGGTGAATAATGAATGCTACGACAACACTACAGAGAAAGAACAGGAAAAAACAACAGCCTGGGTTTCATGATAATCAACTGCTTGTCAGCTTGACGTACTCATTTAATAAAGCTTAATGTGTAAGCAGCTTTGTTGAAAATGTGCCATCCAACTAATCGGTCAACTGGCCGTCGCCTCATCCAGTGTAGCAAATCCTACTTTTAATATGCCTGATGGGACTTGTATAATGGATTAAAGTGTTAATTGTTGTGCAAATGGGTAGTGTGTCCCATAGGCTCCAAGCAGACCCTAATTATGTTTTAGTAAGTAATTAGAATGTAGCAAACCTAGCCTTACCCTGGAACACATGTGGGCCAGATACTTGCATGCACCTGATCTGTGACAGCGGGAGGCCCTGCTCCTAGGGGTGCAGTGCAGTGTTGTGGGGCAAGCATTGAACTAGACCTGGGGAGATGCAGGTGCAAACCCCAACTGAGCCACAAGGCTTACTGGGTAAATATGGACCAGTCACTGTCTCTTGACTAGAGAGAACAACTTGGGATCCAGCAAGTGAATGCAGCTCCTTTGATGGCTCTCGAGAACTTCAATGAATGTCACCCTTTTTGCTACCTACACAGAACTGAAAAACAAGCAAGGAGGCTAAGAAACCCTTAGTAAGTCACCGTACATGGCTAGTGTACTGTCTCTGGTTTGGTGGGTCACACAAAGTGTGCAAATCTGCAGGCTGCTGTTGAGTATGGTGGTGGTTGACCTGTTGGGTATAAGTGAGACTGCTCAGGCTTTGGCTGCAAGCTAAACCCTGGGCTGGGTTGTGGTGGGGGCTTAGCAGAGCAGGAGGGTCAGCATCACATCTACAGCCCTGCTGTTCATACTGTTCAGGGTGGAAGGTACCAGAGGGAGGGGCAGGCAAATTGCTGTGCTGACCCGAAGCTGGTGCAGTGACTGGGCCTGGGCTGGGCCCGCTGCAGTCACATCCGGGTGAGGAAAATGTCCTTCGGATATGCCTTGAACTGACACACACTACTCTGTCTGAGCTTAAGGACAACTTCTGTTTCCTTCTGCCAGTGCCATATAGCTTTGTGAAATGATCTAGAAATGATGAAAGCTTAAATCTCAATGATCTTTGAATGAGCTGAAAGTGTAGGCTCCCACTCTCTCACAAAAACTCTCATTGGCAGGCCGGTGAGTGGGGGGTCCTCTAGCACTTTTTTCAGAATTACATGTGAAAGGGCTACAAAAGTGTTTAGTTGTTAGAATGATCCCTGGTTGGCTAGAATTTCTTATATATAGCTGGCATTGCCCTCATTCAAAATGGCTTCCTTTCCATTGTGCCACCACCAGCAAAATAATATGGGTAATGCTGTGTAGTGACATCATCACATCCAGTTATGTGATCCAGGATTGACTGAGATGCCTTGAGAAGAAAGGAAATAGAAGGAAAATGGTACTGGAAACAACAGCACAAGGGATACTAGTGATTGTGACAAACAGCTGTGAACATGCACAACAAATTGTAGGACTAAAATACAACTTTAAAGGTAAAAAACAAATGACTAGATCTTTCAGCTCAGCTCTAAAATATCCACCATTTTAACTGAGAACAGAGCAAGACACAATGACCAGGTTGGTTGCAACTCATGACAGAAAGATATTTCTAAATATATTTGGCAAGTGGGAAAATCAAGAATAAAACATAAAATATTTATGGATGCAAAAGAAAGAGGAGATTTTTCCCTGCCAGATATGAGACCATAGTATGAGGCATCCTGTCTTTGTTGGTTGAAGGAATGGATGACGTTAGAGAATTCACATATTCTAGACTTAGAAGATCACGACAATATTTTGGTTGGCACACTTATTTATGCTATGAAAAGGTGAAAGTTCATAAAAGATTTACAAATCATATAATTAGGGAAAAATTGTAGAGTATGGGATAAATCCAAGAATTTATTAAAAACACCACTTTGGTTCTCATCATTGAAAGCTATAGTGGCAAAGAATATGATAGAAGGGCGGAGAACTTACAAAAAATTATTAAAACAAGAGGGAAGAGAGTATAAATTAAAAGAACTTAAGGAATTATAAGGAAAGTTACCAGCATGGAGTATTTAAGAAAGATAGGATACGAGGGTTTTGGGAACAAATATCACAATTGGAGAGAGACCTGACGGAATGGAATGTAAAAGTGCTGTCTAAAATATTATTGGAATGGGAGACAAAGGATGAGCAAGTAAAATCCTCAATGATACATTGGGAATAGATATTGGTCATAATATAGACATGGAAGCATGGGAACGATTGTGGAATATGGATATAAAATTTACAGCATGTTATGGTCTAAGAGAAAAATATATGAAAATGATATATCAATGGTATCTAACACTGAGTACATTGGCAAAAATGTATAAATCTAAATCAAATAAGTGCTGGAAATGTAAAGAGAAAGAAGGTTCTTTTTATCATATGTGGTGGTCTTGTAGTAAGGTTAAAGCTTACTGGAAAATGATATATAATGAAATGAAAGGGATGTTTAAAATAATGTTTGTAAAAAAAAAAAAAAAAAAAAAAAAAAAAAACACCAGAAGCTTTCCTTTTGGGAATTATAGGGACAGAACTACCTAAACTGTATAGGAACTTATTTATGTATGCAACTACAGCGGCAAGAATGTTGCTCACCAAAAATGGAAAGAAGCAGAAGTCCTAGCAAAGGAAGAATGGATACAAAAATTTATGGAATATGCAGAAATGGCGAAACTTACCAGAGGAGTAAGAATTCAAGATAAACTTTTTATAAAAGAATGGAAATGGTTTATTGAATATTTTTATATAAATTGTAAACACATAAATACCCTGGCAGGATTATTGTAATAACATGCAGTTTTACAGGAGTATATATTTAAAGTAGATGAATAAATGAGCAAATTAAGTTAATTTGGATATGCAGAAGATATTAAAGTAAATTTTAGGAACTGCAGAAAGAGGGGGAAGGATGTCAAGTTTTGAAATGTTAAAATGATTGTAAAATTAGTGAATTTATAAATCTGAAAAGTATCATTTTTAATGATGATGATGATGATGATGACACAATGACCAGGATTCAAATAGCCATGCTACATTAGCCCAGTAGGATGCTTGACTACTTGCAATGAACAGCAAAACTCTGTGATGTATCACAAAGTGGTTATCAAAGTCCCCTCTATTTCAGAAGTGATTTACTACCTAACACGAGAGGATGCTTTTTGACAAACAGAAACTCAAATCCTCCTTGATTATGTGATTCTTTGGATTCAGCCAAATGGGTTACAATTTATGCGCATACAGATTTAAGAATAGCATTAAGAGAAACAGAAAGAAACTCTGCTAAGTTAACATCTGCTAACCTGAATCTGCTTGAAGTAAAAATTTGTATTCTCTTAGTCTCTCTCCCGCATATATAATTCCCATTTATAAATTTTATTTTATAAAGTTTAGGGCTTATGAAAGTGCAAAATAATTTTATTTGACAGGCTAAAACTTTATGCTGTTGCTTCAAAATTCAACACAATTAAATGAGTATTTCTATTTTTTAATAACCTTCTTTACTGAATTTAAAAAACCAAATTTGAACAAGCAACAAATGAATTAGGTTTCTTTTAAGATTAAAACCCACTGCAAATTCTTGCTAAATTTCAAATGTGAACCAAATGTCATACCATTTATATAGAAAATATAGTTATGCAATTGGTTATTCATGTGCATTTTTTTTTATTATTATTATTATTATTATTATTATTATTATTATTATTATTGAAACAATCCAATAATTAGGATCTGCTTTCAGACAGGGACTGTACTAGATAGTATTCAAGGTACTTCCTGATTTCTCAATAACATGTACCTAAAAGTTTGTGTTTGGAATTCTGGGCCATTCTGCACATTATGGTGACATTTATCACATGCTTTGCTGATAAAATATTGTTAATTAGAGCTTGCTCCTCCACCCCTACCCTGCTGCCCCACTAGGATTAGACCCTGCAAGAAATATATGGATGGAGCAAATCAGCCCAGGTAAAAGAACCCTTATGAGCAAAGCACTCCCCTACCCCTGCTATGATTCCTCTCTCTCTCTTCCCAAAGCAATGGGATGGAAGGGTTGGCACATCTGGTTAATATTCCTCGACAAGCTGTCTCTCAATGCACTTGGGGAAGTCTCAGGTAAAGCAGAGCCAGAAGGGGCACAGCCAAGGGGCACAGAAAAAAAGATAATGTTTCCGCATTTGAAATAGCCATGGGGCCACCAGATATCTGGTTTCGGCTGCTTACACACCATACATTGAAAGTCCCCCCCCCCAAGAATCCTGGGTACTGTAGTTTGTTAAGGGTGCAGGAAATTGTGGCTCTATGGGGGTAAAATACAGTTCCCAGGATTCTTTGAGATTAAAAATGTGCTTTAAATGTATGGGGTGTATGAATCCATATTCTGCATTAGTTTTTCTTTTTATAGATCATAATAGGACCTTCCACACACATACACACTTATATATATCGTTGTTCCACACATTTCATTTATTCTTATCGGCTTCCAAATAAATGGGGCATGTTTGGCTTACTAAACAGAGCAAGGGAGCACACAGAGTGGCTGGGGCAACCCAGCCAGATGGGCAGGATATAATAATAATAATAATAATAATAATAATAATAATAATAATAATAATAATAATACAGTTGCCAAAAATATACAGGAAGAGGAAAGACAAATGTCAAAGATGTGAAATGACTTGTCCTCCTAAGGCAAACCATTGGTCCATCTATCCCAGTATTACTGACTGATAGCTGCTGTCCAAAGTTTTAATAAGTGGTACTGGGACCTGAAGCTAGGACTTTCAGTGTGCAAAGCCTGATTTCTGTTGCAGAGGTATAGCTATTCTCCAGTGCTTAGAAGCAAAAGCAATGGATTCATGAATTTGCAATAAAATTAAGTGGGATGGGGGGGACTCTTTAGAGGGATGGAATGGAATAACAAGCTGCTCATGGAACAAACAAGATGCTTTAGCTCTCATATTTGCAAAAGGAGATTGCAAAGATATATGTCAGCGCAATTGCAATGCATGGAGCTGTACATTAATCAGTGTTAGACTTATAATCTGCCTAACACTTATTGTGGGTTACATTATGTTTTCACAGATGTCTTCAAAACAAGCCTTCAAAGGAAATCATCAGAATTTGTAGTTTTAGGGATGACCATGACAGCAGCTTCCCCAAAGTTCCCCAGTAAAGGTCATGAGTTGGGATATGAATCTAAATTCCCACAGAATGAATTCCAGAGCTTTCTAGTGGGTCACTAGCTCTGACTTAGATAAACAGTCCTAAACTCATCCGCTTCCCATGGATGAATTAATCTCAAATTCCAAATTATCAAGTCTATGTGGAGAACTATTAACACAAATCAGAACCACCTGTTCTACACTTGTATCACATACGTAAAAAGTCATACCTTTTGTCCAGGAATGATACATTTCCTTCTGTTCTCATAGATTCTCATTCAGATTTAATTACACATTCTTTCCACCCACCCACAAGCACTGAAAAAGATGCAGAAACTCACTCGTCTATCTTTAATCACCTTGACTGTGCATTAATGCCCATGCAGACAACCAAAATACACAGTGTGAGCATTCTCTTACCTCCAGGTAGTTTGATTATCTGTACTACCTTACCACACATTAGATGTAGGTGCATGGTTAGAATCTGTGGTTCAAACAGCCACCAGTTCCCACCCCTAAATGGTGCGCACTGAACTGAAAATGTGCCGAGGGAGGTAAATAATATGTACAAAGTCATTTTAATTATGTACCTTGTAGACTGGAAGACAGCTCAAGCATAGTCTTGGGGTAATGCTCAAACTGATAAATTACGCTTTCCTGAACTCTTAACCCTATTTCATAGCGATAATTAACATGAATAAAGACTTTAATCACACCTGGCTTACACAAACTTACTTTTGCAAGTGAATTGAGGGTTCTAGATGGGAACAAATTTGTGAGTTCAGATTCAGACCTGCAGGCCGTAACTTAAGGAAAAGTACATACAATTTCAGTTTGCACCACCCTTTTAGTCAGAAGGAAATGCCTTTTAAAAAAACAAAAAAGCAGTCTTTGGCAAATGACTCCCAGCCCCTCTTACCGTGCTAAAGGGTAGCCTTTCGACCACCTCCCGCTTGCTCCTTGTTGACAAGCCAACAAAGGTTTCTTGAGTGTTCAGTGTTCCTCGAACATTCTTCCACAGCGGTAGGACCTTTCAGCACCAGAGGCCGGGGACAGCTCCCTCCCCTCCGCTATAGGAAAAGAGCCTCTTTCTTTAGTCCCGGGTTGCCATTGAGCCTTTCCCGGTCTCTCTTTTTTCCCACCCGCTGGCGCTAGAAAACACAAAATAACAGGCTCTCCTCTGGGTCACGGCTGTCGACCCTGTGCCTCTCTGTTCGCTGGGTTTTCAGCGCGGTCTCGGCACTTAGAAGGCGTTCAGGAACTTTCCTCTGCTGCTTCCTCTTCCAGAACCACAAGTTCTCCGGGCAGCTCCTCCTCTTGCTTCTGGAGAACTCCTCGGGATCCCGACACTTTTGAAAAGCTTTCTGGTGTTGGCGATTTCCGCTTGACTGGAACCTCCGGGAGCTCCTCCCACTTGGGGTAGAGAAAAGGGAGTGCAGAGCAGCAAGGACGCCTGCAGTGGACGTCTGCAAGGAAAGTTTTCCCTCCCTTTAGTTTCTGGAACCCCAGCCAGCGCTGAATTTCTGAAATAAAAGGTTTCGCATCCCACCTCCCAGAAAGCTACAGAACTTGACATCGAAGCACCTGCCTTCCCATCTCTGCCATCTCAGATGCAGGGCAGAAGTAGCTGTGGCTTCTTGGGGCATGTGTGCGCAAGAAGAGAAAACCTGCACATGTTCCGAGGCCGTTATGTAGATATATTGCGGAGTTAAAGCTTTCTTTAACGCCCTAGCTCAGATTAAGCCTTGTCGGCAGAGGGGGAGGAAGGACGATGCTAACACCACTTAAGGCATTTAAAATCCTACTATGTGCGAAATGATGTTTAGTTTCTAATATGAGAGGTGATGCCTTGTAAGCCCTCACTGTTGTGGGCATTTTACTGCAGCCATTCAGTGCTGAGGACTCTGTACCTGAACACAAGAAGGGCCCTGCTGGATCAGACCAAAGGCACTTCTAGTTTCCCAAAGTGGTTATCCATATGTGTCTGGAAAGTCTTCAAGAAGGACCACTTGTCATTCCCAGCAAGTGGCAACCATAGGCATATTGCTTCTGGCTCTGGAGGTAATATATAGCAGTCATTACTAGGAGACATTGATTGCCTTACTTCCATGCTCATCCATACTCAAATGTACAAACTTTACCATTATTTCATGCCTAAGAAGGCCAAGCTCAGCTACCAGGGGACAGACAAAGCCCCAGTGAGCCTTGTCTCAAATTAAGTCCTGCTGTGACAAGGCTAAATGTCATGTTTGGCATGAAACCTATCTTGTCTTATATGCATGCATGCTCACACGTTTTGGTAGTTTCCTAGAGTATGTGATGATAAATGCAAACAGATGACAAAAAACTAAAATTAAATTGATAAAAATCCAAAATGTTAAAAATTCCACTCACTTCTTTTCAGAAGAGTGTCTCATGTTCACCCACCTCTATCCAGTTCTAAATACAGGTAGGTAGCTGTGTTGGTCTGACACAGTTGAAATATATATATATATATATATATATTTGCTTTCGTAGATTTTCACGGGTACAGGAATGCAGGTTTTGGTGTCTTCGGGTGTCTTCCCGTGTAAGAGTCGGGGTGTCTGTGCGACGTTTCGACGAGGTCTCACTCGTCATCTTCAGGCTGGTGCTTATGGCTTCTTGTTACTGGAACTCTGTTCCAGTAACAAGAAGCCATAAGCACCAGCCTGAAGATGACGAGTGAGACCTCGTCGAAACGTCGCACAGACACCCCGACTCTTACACGGGAAGACACCCGAAGACACCAAAACCTGCATATATATATATATATATATATATATATATGCAGGTTTTGGTGTCTTCGGGTGTCTTCCCGTGTAAGAGTCGGGGTGTCTGTGCGACGTTTCGACGAGGTCTCACTCGTCATCTTCAAAGATGAAGATGACGAGTGAGACCTCGTCGAAACGTCGCACAGACACCCCGACTCTTACACGGGAAGACACCCGAAGACACCAAAACCTGCATTCCTGTACCCGTGAAAATCTACGAAAGCAATATATATATATATATATATATATATATATATATATATATATATATATATATGCAGGTTTTGGTGTCTTCGGGTGTCTTCCCGTGTAAGAGTCGGGGTGTCTGTGCGACGTTTCGACGAGGTCTCACTCGTCATCTTCAGGCTGGTGCTTTCGGCTTCTTGTTACTGGAACAGAGCAAGGTCAAGACACGAAAGCATTAGCAACTAATCTACACTTAATGACCCACCCAGTGATATTCTGAATATCACTCATGAAATCACCCAAGATATCCCTCAAGTAATTAAGGAACAAAAGAAGAAAAGGCACACTAATCTAGGAACTTCCTCTTTGCCCAGAACGTTGGAGGCTATACACCACACCCCTCAACAGTATTTATAGGAACTCAAACACCAGACTCTGCTCTGTTCCAGTAACAAGAAGCCAAAAGCACCAGCCTGAAGATGACGAGTGAGACCTCGTCGAAACGTCGCACAGACACCCCGACTCTTACACGGGAAGACACCCGAAGACACCAAAACCTGCATTCCTGTACCCGTGAAAATCTACGAAAGCAAATATATATATATATATATATATATATATATATATAATATATATGCAGGTTTTGGTGTCTTCGGGTGTCTTCCCGTGTAAGAGTCGGGGTGTCTGTGCGACGTTTCGACGAGGTCTCACTCGTCATCTTCAGGCTGGTGCTTTCGGCTTCTTGTTACTGGAACAGAGCAGAGTCTGGTGTTTGAGTTCCTATAAATACTGTTGAGGGGTGTGGTGTATAGCCTCCAACGTTCTGGGTAGAGAGGAAGTTCCTAGATTAGTGTGCCTTTTCTTCTTTTGTTCCTTAATTACTTGAGGGATATCTTGGGTGATTTCATGAGTGATATTCTGAATATCACTGGGTGGGTCATTAATTACTTGAGGGATATCTTGGGTGATTTCATGAGTGATATTCTGAATATCACTGGGTGGATCATTAAGTGTAGATTAGTTGCTAAAGCTCTCGTGTCTTGACCTCTTGAGCTTGTGAAGAGTTTTTCTGAGAAGATGGCTGTGCTGCATTTAGTTGTGCTCTGGCTTGGCTTCGTGTATAGGGGCGAGCTATGGTTTTGTGCCTTGTGCCAGCCAGATCTGTGTAGATATCCCTCAAGTAATTAATGACCCACCCAGTGATATTCAGAATATCACTCATGAAATCACCCAAGATATCCCTCAAGTAATTAAGGAACAAAAGAAGAAAAGGCACACTAATCTAGGAACTTCCTCTCTACCCAGAACGTTGGAGGCTATACACCACACCCCTCAACAGTATTTATAGGAACTCAAACACCAGACTCTGCTCTGTTCCAGTAACAAGAAGCCGAAAGCACCAGCCTGAAGATGACGAGTGAGACCTCGTCGAAACGTCGCACAGACACCCCGACTCTTACACGGGAAGACACCCGAAGACACCAAAACCTGCATTCCTGTACCCGTGAAAATCTACGAAAGCAAATATATATATATATATATATATATAAAATATTAAAATGTCCAGTAGCACCTTAGAGATAAACTAAGTTTGTTCTTGGTATAAGCTTTCGTGTATATCTGAAGAAGTGTGCATGCACATGAAAGCTTATACCAAGAACAAACTTAGTTGGTCTCTAAGGTGCTACTGGACAATTTTTTAATTTTTTTATACAGTTCTAAATATTTAGTCTTGCTTACCAATGTTTAACTTTTCAGTGTGTGTGTGCATGAACACACATACAGCAAGAATATAAGAGAGGTTGGGCAATAGATTTATTCACTGGCTTTAATTGCATAGGGAGATTTACTGCATTTTCATCTTAATTATCTTAAGAGCTTCCTGAAACATCAACTTGAAGACCATTACATGTTTCAGGTGGCTGTTCACCATGTCCTGCACCAACACCAGCTATTACGCTTCTCTCTCTCTTCCTCACCTCTTGTGAACATGCAGAAAAATAGGGACAGAGTTGGCAGGGGTCTTACAGTATAGGTCGTTACCACTGAGGAGTTCCCTCTATTCAGCTAAAATCAAACACCAGGCACATTTAACTCAAGTCACTTGTGACTTAAACCCATTAATCTCTTCCTGTCCTCTGGGGCAGAACTTTTTTTTGTTATGGCAGAAGCAGGAACACTAGAGATGTGAAGTCCCCCCGCCCCAAGCACTAGAAATATTACCTCTGCCTTCCTCACTAGCATGATCCGCACCATTTCAAACCTTTTGTAATAATCCATGAGGACTAGAAACCTTGCAGTTTTTTTAACAGTGGAAGTTGAGGCAATAATTATAAATGACAGAAAATGCTTAGCAACTGCTGAAAAGAAGACCCCACATCTCTTCATCCACCTTTCCCTGCTAACAGACAAAGATGCGCAACAGGTATAAACTACCAAAATAACATGACTTCATATATTTTGCCTTATGAAACAGGGCAGAGAGGAGGAGACGCAGAATTGTTACTCTCAACAGCATCCATGATGGTCGCCGTCTTAAGCAGACTTACTTATGAGGGCAGGAATGAGGAAACTTTGGCCCTTCAGATGCTCCTGGCTGAGGCTGATGGGAGTTGGAGTCCAGTACCATACCTGTACTAGGATGTGAGCCACAACGGGACTTACTTCTGATTAAACAACATGCTCAGAATTGCATTGAAGGGTGAGAATGAAGTCTGTTTTGCCACGGCTGGCTTTCTGCTGAACATCCTTGTGACAGGGCAGCAGAAAGGTGGGATGGTAGCGGGTGGGTTGCCATTGCCATTAACTCTCCCTTCTCTGTTATTAGTAGCACCAGCCACATTCACCAGGCTCCCTGCTGAATGTAATTACTGGTTTGAGCTCCTAAGAGGGTCTATATGGCATGTGCTTCTCTCTCCCACATGCCAACACCAGGCACACTCAATTCAAGTCATCATCATCTCACACAGAGCTTGCCCTCTCGGAGTCTGGGATTATCAGGACTACTAATTAATTCATTAGCTGATGGGTGGTGTTATGTCCTCTTCATCTCCAGACTGGGATGCTCAGGGAGGGAAGGGTGTGTGTGTGTGTGTGTGTGTGTGTGTGTGTAGCAGAGAACAGATTGCGGCCCATCAATCTGCCTGTTGAGGCACTCGCTTTGCTTGTGCCACTTCCCCCTCCACCAGCAGATGGTTCCAACAGGTTCAGAGGGTGCCTTTCCTTTGGCAGGAGACAAAAGCAAGAGAGGCAGCAGCCAATGAGAAAATGCTGGCAGTTGGAGGGGTGCATGAATACAAATATTCCTGTTTGTGTGTTTCCCGGATGGTGCATGCAAAGGAGCAAGGATTTGAACTCACAGAATGAGAAGCCCTCATGTCTGCACGAGTGACCCCTGGTGAACCGAGCAGAGAGCGGACAGCCCATTGTTTCCCCTTCAAAGCAGAGCTTGAGGAGGCCACGTGCCAGGGGGCTAATCCTATTGTCAAGAGGCCCCACATCTGTCAGACTTAATGAGGGGAATCTCCTCTCCCTTAGCCCCTCTCTGGCCAGGAAGCTCGCAGTCAAGGCGCTCTCTTTTCCTGTGGGACCATTTCATGTTCTGGAGGGTTTTTCCTCATGGCCACTTTATACATGCAAGTGGGTGGCTGCCATAGAAGGCTAACTCCTAGAGGCTGGGGTCCCTTGGGCTCCCCCAATAATATATTTAAGGGGGGATGCCCCCCACATTGCCATTCAAATGATATGTGCGCACCATGATTGATGGGGGGGCAGGCAATATTTTATTCAAGTTGGCCCCCCCCTGGTGGCTGCAGGGCCTTTCCTGGAGTGGCAGGGATTCAAGCAGCAAGCACGGGATGCGGGGAGTTTGAAAGCTTACCCATGTGCATGAGAGGGAGAGAGACCCTCCCTGCAGAGAGAAAACAGGGTATCAGGGAAAAGTCTACGCTCAGCTATATGCCCTGCAATGCTGATTTTCTGTGTAAAGCGTCCTTCCAAAAAATGGGATACATTCAAACAGGCAACACAGCCTGCTTTAATACTCCCCATGCAGCTGCAAGGGGGGGGGGGTTCCCATCATAGCCAGCATGATTGGTCCTCTCTCGTGTGGAGGAGCTCTATGTGCATATCTAAGCATGTACATAGAGCCCTAAGTATTTATTACTATTTTATATTATTACCTAGCTTGCTTCCAGGGACCTCAAGGTGAAGTTCATGGTTCTCCCGCTCCTTAGTTATTTATTTAATTATCACTCTCCTTCCACACACATGGCTCAAAATTATGGACAAACTGCACCAAAAACCGCTCAAAGGCAACACAGAAAATAACAGCATGGCTGAGTGTAGATTTGAATCCTGGACTCTCAGGTCCCAATTTGACACTCTAACCACTTTATTGGGTCCTCCCTTAACATACCAGCCAGCTTTCCTTTAAAAGCTTTTAACAAATGTGTGAATAAGGCTCTGCCATGCTATATCCCCGGTCCTTGCATGATTTAGCTGCTGTCTCTGCTGCTCTCTCAGGGTCTGGCAGCTAATCTCAGGCGAAAGAGCTTCACCCCAGGCCAGGACCAGGTGCTACAATATGTTTCCATCCAGGTAACTGTGCAGTTTGCAGTCTCTGTCCCTTCCTGGTGGCAGTCATGAGTGATGAAGGTGGGGGAGAACAAAAATATAAAATGTCTTAGAGCTCTGTATGGCTGGGGATTCTGTTTCCTTGTGGAGTACATGTTCCCATATGTACCTACTACCTTTAGAAAGTATTGTATCACACAAAGCAACCAAGCCACAAAGCTGTTGTCTATCAAGATGATCCTCTTCCAGCAAACACTCAACCCACCCAGCTCCACAGCTTTCCATTTTCTTTTTCATCTGACAGTAAATGTGGTTAGTAGTCCTCATTGGGCCGGGGTTTTTTTGGAGGGGAGGGGGGAAAGTGCTATTCCCTTAGGGTTGTATTTTTCTGCTTCTGCAGACTACAGGGTTCCCGTGAGCATGCTAATACATCTCCCTTGTTTCTCGGGTTGGTTTGTGTTTATTGAGCATTCATCCTGATTTCCCTCTGAGGAGGTTAGACAATGAGCATTCATCCTGATTTGCTGGCAGGGAGTTTAGACGAAGTCCCACCAAGCCAAGTGCTACTCCCTGTCACTTTCCTTAATGCAGAAACTTCCATCTTTGGGGGGGGGGGAGACTCCCAAATAACTATAATTCTGTTATTTGAATTTTCAAGCATGTGCTTGAATCCTGACCACAGCAATGGCCTGGAAATGCCTTCAGCAACCCTGCACTGGTTCCATTTCTATCGTCACTTCCCCCCTGAGTTTGCTGTTAGAGGGAGCGATTCTTATTGTCCTGTACCAATTCCATTCTGCAAATGAGAATGATAATCTGGATTTACAAAATGGAATTCCACTACCCAGAATGAAGCCTGATCTACCAAATGATGCTTCTTTGTCTGCAATTGCAGCTTTATTAAGTACCTGTATGTCATTGTGTATTTTACTTGCCCGTTCTCCATCTCCCTGCAAATCCTACATGCCTACTGGGCTTTCCTGGGTAATCCCCTTTCTACCTCTGGGTCTTCTGCAAGACACCCCTTCCCCCCGCATCCTCTCACTGCATCAGGCAGCTTTTCTAAAGTTTCCAGATACTGCCTTTGGCAGATACCTTCCATGTGCTCAGATGTTGACACTGGAGCCCAAATTTGTGAGCCTTTTTTTTAATCCGTTCCAGAGCGGACTGTCTTCTTTCCCAGGCTGCCCTGTCATACACGCCCCAAGCGCCGACTTGGTGACTCTGAGCCAGCCAGCCCTGCTGGAGCCGGCAAACGGCTTCTTCTTTCAGCACACATGCTCCCCTGATTGGATCCGCTGCTGCACATTGTATTCCTCCAGCACCTCCTCAGAAGGCCCAGGGACCCATCTGTCAGCTGGCAGCACATCAACAGGCCTCGTGGCACTTCTCTCCCCCCCCCCCCACTACCGCCCTCTGTGCCCCCGCTTCCTCCACCCATTCATTCCCCTCCAGGACCTAGAGATGAGAATCCTCTCACCATTCACCATTCCATGTGAAATTTGGACCTACCAATCAGGACCAGTTTGGGGTCCTCTGCTCTTTTTGGTGGGGAAGACAAAAGCTTCGTTAGTTGCAGTGATTATTCCCCTTATCCAAAAACAACAGAAGTAGCTGTGCAGAGGAGGAGAGGAATAGGACCAATGAAGGGGGCAGCCAGAGATGAGGGGAGTCCCTGGGGAAGAGAGGGGTCCTACTTAACTTTCTGGTTCATGGAAGGGGGTGCAGGCACTATCACTCCCACGGAGTTCTAATCTTAGCCTGTAAAGAGATGCTGGTTTGGGGACTGCCGGTTATTGCTGTGACGTTGCAGGTGGGGGCAGCAAAGGTGGAAATGCAACAACAGCAATAACAAAAGATAAAAATAAACCAACTTTCCTAAGTCTGACCTGGCAATAGGAGGTGGGGGATGAATATCAGTATTGAGATTTCATATATTTATTATTTGCTTGTTTTGAACATTTCTAAATCCTCATTTTCATCCAAAGCACAGATTACAGGGTGGTGTATGCAAAAATCAAGTAGTAAAGCAACAAAATAATAAACCAGCACCATGAAATGTGAAGGGGAAGATAGAAATGGCCTGGACAGCCCTTCAAACAATGGGTTTCCCTCTGCCATTCCTTCAGAGAGAGGACTCCTTTAGGAAGTGGGTCACATGGCCACCCTGTTGAACAATGTCATTAGAATCTGCCTGCCTTTCAACTTGCAAAACTGGGATGTGCGTCTTCTGGGACATGCTTCCAGGTGAGTCATGGGACCTGTGTCTCACTCTCACCCCCAAAAAGCACTTGGGGAGGGGGAGATCTCACGTATTTTGGGGTGCCATACAGGGTGAGAGTGTGAGGGGTTGTGGCACCAAAAATGGTTGCTGAGATCTCATGCAAAAAGCAGGATGTCCCTTTTTTTTTCTGGGGCACTTGGAAGGTATGGAACTGTAGAGTTGGAAGGGACCCTCAGGAACATCTAGTCCAACCCCCTGCAATGCAGGGATCTCAACTAAAGCAGCCATGACAGGTAGCCATCCACCATCTTTTGTCAAACAGCTCTTACTGTCTGAAAGTTATTCCTGATGTTCAGTTGGAATCTCATTTCTTGTAACTTGAATCCATCAGTTCCCATCACCCAAAAGTTCCTGGGAGATAGTTCCAGAATACTAATGCATTTCAACATTAAATAAAGAAGAAAACAAATTAAAAAAACCTTTAACATCAATTGGTTAATTTCTGAAATCTTTTCAATCAATATTTTGTACTGTGATGTAAACAGCTGAGAGATACCTTTCTGATTAAGCAGTGTATGAATCTTGCTAAATAAGCAAGTGCCCAATTTGTACCTATTAGTTCCCATGTCCACAACCTTCTTTAAAACAACCATAACAAAAAGCCTCCTCTGTCTGCAGCCACCCTTGCTTTGTGCTTCCACCCGGTGTTCCCACAAGCCCCCACCCTCTTGCACTGCTGTCCTGACTGTCCACTGCATGAGATGCAGCTGTGAGCTTTGGCACTTCTATCTGTCAGGAAGGAGAGCCCTCTGGCCACTGCCCTTTGTCATACAGATCAGGCTCCAAACATCCCTGCCTTCCCCCCACAGTGCTAGTGCCATCACTCAACTTGACAGGCGTGGGCCACGAGACAGGCCAGCATGATCACTGGCCAGGCCGGCAGGATGCAGGGCCTGCCATTGCTGTGCCTCTTGAGCAGCTAACACCTGATTCCCCCTTTAATTGTATCTTCCCCACACTTCCCCAGTGTCATGCTAATCGGAGCCCATTTGCTGCAGCTGCCTCTATTCAATTAGGGCCATCACATAATATGCAGTAATTCTATTTCCATGCAGAATCTCAGGCCCTCTTGGGCATAGGGTGCAGGGGCTGGGGGAAAGGGGGGAAAGGCATGCAGTGGAAATGTCCTTTGCCAATATTTACTTCTGCGTTTTGATTCCATTTTTCTTTTTGAGAGAGGGTGGGCTAGGGCAGGAGATTGGATTAGCCTCTCTTGTAGGAGCTAAGAAGTAGAGGAGCACAGCAACCAAGCATGCATGAGAGGATGGCCACCATTAGCATTAGGCACTGAACATATAGGGTGACCCAACCAAAGGAGGGTCACCCTATATGCAAAGGAGGAGGATGGCCCTGTGTTCTAACAGTTGTGAAGAAGAGAAAATTTTCACTGCTGAAACTTGTTCTGTAGAGAGGAGAAACTCTGACTACTTTGAAAGAAAGGAAGAGGAGCTGTCAGGTCTGACCCTTGTGATGGCCATAGCCTACAGGCCCATAAGGAGGCTATATTTGAGGACGCTGAGACTTCAAGGGTAGTGGGACTAGACTCATGTTATTTCCAAGGGCCCGTTATAGGATTACCTGATTGCACATGGGCAAAACTAGGAATAGTGAGAAAAGATGCAAGATTCTGGGTTTGATAAGGGCCACAAAGTTATATATTGCCTAAATGGATCTGCAACAGAAGGGGATCAGTTTAACCATCCACCAAGGCAGTAAAGGCCACCTCCCCGTGTCTCATTCCCACAACTTTGGCCACCTCATACTGGCTCTGAAACCCAATAGCAGTTGCAGCTCAAGCCATTTAGAAGAGTGACTAGTGGGGTGATGCAGGGTTCTGTCTTGGGCCCGGTCTTATTGAACATCTTTATCAACGACTTAGATGATGGACTCAAGGGCATCCTGATCAAATTTGCAGATGACACCAAACTGGGAGGGGTAGCTAACACCCCAGAGGACAGGATCACACTTCAAAAATGACCTTGACAGATTAGAGAACTGGGCCAAAACAAACAAGATGAACTTTAACAGGGAGAAATGTAAAGTATTGCACTTGGGCAAAAAAAAATGAGAGGCACAAATACAAGATGGGGGACACCTGGCTTGAGAGCAGTACATGTGAAAAGGATCTAGGAGTCTTGGTTGACCACAAACTTGACATGAGCCAACAGTGTGACACGGCAGCTAAAAAAGCCAATGCAATTCTGGGCTGCATCAGTAGGAGTATTGCATCTAGATCAAGGGAAGTAATAGTGCCACTGTATTCTGCTCTGGTCAGACCTCACCTGGAGCACTGTGTCCAGTTCTGGGCACCACAGTTCAAGAAGGACACTGACAAACTGGAACGTGTCCAGAGGAGGGCAACCAAAATGGTCAAAGGCCTGGAAACGATGCCTTATGAGGAACGGCTAAGGGAGCTGGGCATGTTTAGCCTGGAGAAGAGGAGGTTAAGGGGTGATATGATAGCCATGTTCAAATATATAAAAGGATGTCACATAGAGGAGGGAGAAAGGTTGTTTTCTGCTGCTCCAGAGAAGCAGACACAGAGCAATGGATCCAAACTACAAGAAAGAAGATTCCAGCTAAACATTAGGAAGAACTTCTTGACAGTAAGAGCTGTTTGACAGTGGAATTTGCTGCCAAGGAGTGTGGTGGAGTCTCCTACTTTGGAGGTCTTTAAGCAGAGGCTTGACAACCATATGTCAGGAGTGCTCTGATGGTGTTTCCTGCTTGGCAGGGGGTTGGACTCGATGGCCCTTGTGGTCTCTTCCAACTCTATAATTCTCTGATTCTATGATTCATTTCTCCTGGTTCTCCATGTATATTTATTCATGGCAGCATAACAAAGCATAAGACAAGTCCTGCTGGATCTGGCCAGAGGCACATCTACTGCAGCATCCTCTCTTCACGGTGGCCTACCAGACGCCTGTGGGAAGCTCACGAGCAGCACCAGAGTTGCCCCAGCCACTTTTGCACCTCTCTCCACGGCTCCACCCACCACTGGTATGTGGCCCCCTGGAAGGCTGACTATAAAGGAATGTGGCCCTTGGTTCTGTAAAGGTTTCTCTACCCCTGCCTTAAAGCGTCACTAGATAGTGTGAATGATGGACTTTGAATACTTGATACACGGTCTATGCAAATGTTAAGTATTGTTATTACTGCTATGGTGCCTTCTCCTGGGATGTGGCATGAAAGCTTCTGCATTTTGTTCAGCGTCAGCTCAAGACATGGTTAGTGACCCTCTGGAATGCCAAATTTTTTTTCAAGAAAATAAAAAGTTTGGATAAGTAACTGTCTGGAGGGGGACTTGGACAAAGTGATCCATTTGATCCATTTTCTATTCTGTATGAGAACATCGAGCAGCTGAAGGCAGAAGTCGTCAGTCCCCCCCCCTCAGCTCTTTTCCAGAATTAATGCCGCTGTTGCCATTACGCAGCATCCAGGATTCAGCAGTTGGTGAGTCTCCGTGGCCCAGCAGGCTGAGCTGCCTGCTTAGCATCTGAATGAGCTTTAGAAAGCTAACATGATTTGATTTAAGGGTTTCAATAGCCCAAACAATGTTCTCTCACGGGCAGGAAGTCCCATGGGCCTTAGGGGGGTTGACTTGCAAGAGGGTCTCCACACCCTCCTCTGTCCCCTCCCTTCCCTGCTTCTAAGACAGGGTCTGAGGGTCACACTCTTCACTAACTAGAAGGCAAAAGCCCACAGTGGTGCAGTTTTGATTTACTGTGGAACCGTGTTGCTGTTACCAGTACTATTATTAAATAGATGGCAAAAGTCGAGAGTGTTTCAGGTATGACATTGTAGTATTAGTTGCTATTATTGATATTAATATTATTAAATAGATAACAAAAGCTCAGAGTGTTGCAGATATGACATTTCAGAACTTATATATCATGGAATATCTTCTATCAATTTCTAATACATAAAAATGTCCATAAATTACAGGTCTTTGGGTGTGTATTGTTCTGTCACTGATGTTGTATTCTTCTTGCTTTATCTGCAATGGAGAAGCAGAGAGGAAAATCTAACACTGATTAGGCACATGAGAAACACTACATTAAAGGCAGGCACTGGTATCTTTCTACAGAGGACTAGACTCGGCTGATGGCCAGATGAATCTGTGTTTGGGACTGAGATGGCAAAGACTATTTTAGATAGGAGCTGCCTAACTTATGGGAAGAGAACTCAGTTCAAGGCCAATCTTTGCTCTCTTGTCTACTTCCGATGATCCTCTGTCCAGACATAAATCACCCTGGCCTTGGCTTATGCACAGACTCAAGACCTTAGGTAACCCAGACCCCACCTAGCCTTGAGGCCAAGTGCTCTTTCTGTGCAGACAGCTGAAGTCTAACAGTTCCCATCTGCAAATGGTAGTGAAATGCATCCTGAGATCTGCCCCAGGGGGTTCTGCAAGCTGGCATGGGTCTTACATAAAGGTACACTAGATGGAGCACGAAACCGTCATCTATGAGCAGTCAAGGCAAGGACAGAGTGAGGCATCCCCATGGGGTGAGTCTTCATACTAGATGTTTTGAGACCTAGCAGAATTAAGTGCTTAAGTCAAAAATTTAAAAATGGACTGTGTACAAAAAATTACCATAGATCTCACATGCCAGCAAATCTGGATTGCACAATTATTCCTGATCTAGAGGTCTTGTGCCACAAACCTGCTTCCTCCAAAGATGGCCTTTTTGCAATAAGAAAAATGGTGGGGAAACAAACTGAAAAGTGTGTGATAACACTTGCTTTAACATAAGGTTATCAGCTCTCTCTGCAAACAAATCAGAATGAATGCTCATTTAACAGATGGTCTGGAAGTGCCCTCACTTTCCTTTAAAATACACTTTAACCACCCCTGCAATCCCAGCCCCACTTACCTGGGAGTAAGTCCCACATAATTCAATAGGACTTACTTCTGAGTAGACACCATAGCAACATGCTGTAAGATGCTGTTCACATAGCCCTTCACTTTGAGCCCCCCCCCCCTTTCCACTCTTTTGCAGGTTTAACTGTATTTGAGGCCAGGAACAGGAATTCAACAAGCTCATTTAATGCTCATTTTGCAGCTTTAGTCAAAGACATACCTTCTCACAAATCAATGAGGCATACTCCCAGGTAAGTGAGTTCAGGACTTCAGCCTTAACCATCTCTTGCATGAAGCAAGCAAAATGTGGATCAGTTAAGTATGGGTATGGGTGTGAGCATGTGTGATATTAAAATAAATAAACAAATAATCAGCAGAATTGACCCGCTCATGAAAGTAGTGATGCATCTGAAATAAAAGCTGTAAAAATGAGTCAACTTCATAAATGTTCATCCTTCCTAATAAGGGAGTCATGCCATAAGTTCAGCCTTTTCTCTCTGCTGCCATGGTACTTCTGTTTTACTTCTAAGCAATCTGGCTTTTGCTGCCCTCTGCTGAAAAGAAGATGGCACACCTTCTTCTGAATGTTTCTCATTCAGCTCAGGCCAGATCTAGCAGATGATGTGGACTTCCTATCAAAAGTAGCAATTCCACAAATCTTCCTCCTCAGTCCATGCCTTCCACTAATATGTAATACTGCAAAACATCTAGCCACATTTCCTTCAAAGAGCTCAAGATGGTCCCACTTTATGAATGTCTAGTATGCAAAAATTCACTCATCCAATATAAGGAATTAGTACCCAAACTTCACTATACATGCTGCAGATTCAAATAGCCAAACAGAGAGCATTCCTTGCTTGCCTTTTGCTGGTTGGTTGAAGAGCAGAGGGAGGGGGGGTGATTGGACACATCAAAGAGCATTTTTTCTGGGTTTCCCTGGTTTTTGTTTAGTTTGGGGGGATCAAAATTTTGTGGTTGGCAACACAATAGAAATTCTCCCCTAAGAATAAATGGAAATGGTTGATTTATTATGCAAGTGCTTGCCTAATGAACAATTTCCAGGGAATGCAAAACCTGTATGCACATGGGACTCTCACTCCCCATTTTATCCTCACAACAACCCTAGGAGGTGGGTTAGGCTGGAAGAGAGAAACAGCCCAAGGTTACCCAGGGAGCTTCAAGGATGAGTGGGACTTGATCCCCAGTCTCCTAGATCCTAGTCTGACACTCTAACCACTACACAAAACTGCCTCTGAGGGGGAGATATGGGAATTAACTGAATATGCCTGTTAGAATTGAAATACTGGAAATGCTGCTTTGGGTGCCAGTATCACATCTCCAGTATCATCTAGTGCAGTGTTTCCCAACCTTTTTTGGGCAAAGGCACACTTGTTTCATGAAAAAAATCTCGAGGCACACCACCATTACAGCCCCGTGACGTCAGCGCGCAGTGTCACGCCGGGAGGGACATGAATTGCTAGCAAATTACATAATCACCTCCTTGAGGGCTGGCTCATCTTCTCCGAAGGCAGAACCCCATTAATTAACAGCACAGACTCACACCATAGCCAAGACGAGGGGGGAAAACCTCAGTCATGCACAGTCATGCACATGTGGGGGCTAAATGAGGACGAAGACCGGGCAGAGAGCAGGGTTCAAATCACCCCACCTGGCCAGGACAATCCCTGGGTGCTCCCTTGGGCCACTCGCCTGACCCACCTCGCAGGGCTGTTGTTGTGAGGATAACACGGGGAGAACCACGCGCGCCCCCGGGAGCTCCTTGGAGGAGAAAGCGGGCGATGAATGCAATGCACGAAATATATGAGAGGCGACCAGGTTTTGCAGGTGAGGGTCCCCCCACCAGCCTCCGCTTCCAACACCCGGCGCAACGACGCCGAAGTTTCCCCCCGGGCTCGGCTCGGGGAGCAGCGCTGCTCCCCCCGGCTCCCCTTCGCCCTCCCGGCTCTCTCTGCCGCCCACTGGGGAACCCCCTCACCTGCCAAGTCCGGAGCGCCGGTGGAAGTTGCATGCATGCATGCAGGGCGCCGCGTTGCCATTGCATTGCACTGCACTCCAGGGCGCGAGGGAAGGAGGCGAGGGGCGGGGCCGAGGGGAGGGCGCGAGGGAAGGAGGCGAGGGGCGGGCGTGAGGGAAGGAGGCGAGGGGCGGGGTCGAGGGGAGGGCGCGAGGGAAGGAGGCGAGGGTGCGAGGGAAGGAGGCGAGGGGCGGGGTCGAGGGGAGGGCGCGAGGGAAGGAGGCGAGGGGCAGGGTCGAGGGGAGGGCGCGAGGGAAGGAGGCGAGGGGCGGGGTCGAGGGGAGGGTGCAAGGGAAGGAGGCAAGGGGCGGGGTCGAGGGGAGGGCGCGAGGGAAGGAGGCGAGGGGCGGGGTCGAGGGGAGGGCGCGAGGGAAGGAGGCGAGGGGCGGGGTCGAGGGGAGGGCGCGAGGGAAGGAGGCGAGGGGCGGGGTCGAGGGGAGGGCGCGAGGGAAGGAGGCGAGGGCGCGAGGGAAGGAGGCGAGGGGCGGGGTCGAGGGGAGGGCGCGAGGGAAGGAGGCGAGGGGCGGGGTCGAGGGGAGGGCACGAGGGAAGGAGGCGAGGGGCGGGGTCGAGGGGAGGGCGCGAGGGAAGGAGGCGAGGGGAGGGCGCGAGGGGAGGGCGCGAGGGAAGGAGGCGAGGGGCGGGGTCGAGGGGAGGGCGCGAGGGAAGGAGGCGAGGGGCGGGGTCGAGGGGAGGGCGCGAGGGAAGGAGGCGGGGTCGAGGGGAGGGCGCGAGGGAAGGAGGCGAGGGGCGGGGTCGAGGGGAGGGCGCGAGGGAAGGAGGCGAGGGGCGGGGTCGAGGGGAGGGCGCGAGGGAAGGAGGCGAGGGGCGGGGTCGAGGGGAGGGCGCGAGGGAAGGAGGCGAGGGCGCGAGGGAAGGAGGCGAGGGGCGGGGTCGAGGGGAGGGCGCGAGGGAAGGAGGCGAGGGGCGGGGTCGAGGGGAGGGCACGAGGGAAGGAGGCGAGGGGCGGGGTCGAGGGGAGGGCGCGAGGGAAGGAGGCGAGGGGAGGGCGCGAGGGGAGGGCGCGAGGGAAGGAGGCGAGGGGCGGGGTCGAGGGGAGGGCGCGAGGGAAGGAGGCGAGGGGCGGGGTCGAGGGGAGGGCGCGAGGGAAGGAGGCGAGGGGCGGGCGTGAGGGGAGGAGGAGGAGGAGTTAGTTGCCTGAAGCCACTGTTCAAAACTGGTCACTGTTTTGAAGGGGAGTGAAGAACACACACTCAAAAAAAGGTAACTTGTTAATTTAATGTTTATTATGTTTACTGATTTGTGCTTTGTGACTGTTTGAGGTGGGGTTTTTTTCTTGGGAGGCTGGGCGGCGCGAAGAGAGGGAGGCTTGTGGTAGCGTCGGGGCTTGTCTCTAGCAAAGTAAGTCCTCGCTATTTGGTCACATGCGTAGCATTGTGGCTTCGGAGCTCCAACACTTGCTTTGCCGGCTGCTTTCAAAAGCGTCGGTATCAGCTGTGCTGTTGCTGGGTAACCGGATCGTCCCAGCAGCCATCTTATCTGCCCATGTGGTCTTCTGAGGTGGCCGCCATCTTACTATAGGAAATTCCACGTGGGAGTTAGTTGCCTGAAGCCCCTTTTTAAACTTAAGCAGGGGGAAGTTTGGTGAATTGTTTTCCTTAACGTTATGCAACAGCTTATTGCTGGTCTTTGTCGTCCCGCCTTTGTAAGCAGGCTGCATTGAAAGGGGGCATATACACTGGTCACTGTTTTGAAGGGGAGTGAAGAACACACACTCAAAAAAAGGAAACTTGTTAATTTAATGTTTATTTATATGAGGAGGAGTAATTCTGAGGGGTCAAACAAAGAAATAATAAAAAGTGTCAAAAAAGGTATTTTTATAATGACGAATGCCTCATTATTATATATTATTTACATCAGGCACTGATTATGATTTATGGTACACTGGGGCCCTGATTAATTTTCTATGGCATTTTGGGGCATTGGTTATTGGGCATAGCAAGTTGTGGTCGCGTGGAATTTGTGCTTTGTGACCTTTTGAAGTGGGGTTTTTTTCTTGGGAGGCTGGGCGGCGCGAAGAGAGGGATTATTTTTATAATGACGAGGATGACATTGGGCCCTCATTATTAATTATTATTTACATCAGGCACTGATTATGATTTATGGTTCACTGGGGCCCTGGTTAATTTTCTTTGGCATTTTGTGGCATTGATTATGCAGTCGCGGTCGCGTGGAATTCCACGTAGAGTTAGTTGCCTGAAGCCCCTTTTTAGTTGCTTGAAGCAGGGGAAAGTTTGGTGAAAGTTTGGTGAATTGCTGCCCAGGAGTGTGGTGGAGTCTCCTACTTTGGAGGTCTTTAAGCAGAGGCTTGACAACCATATCTCAGGAGTGCTCTGATGGTGTTTCCTGCTTGGCAGGGGGTTGGACTCGAGGGCCCTTGTGCGAAAGAATAATATTAATTGCCATCAATGGAGGCCACTATGAGGCCTGGGATTGCTACCGTGGAGGGGCGAGGGAGGTATGGCGGTGGGGGCAGATGTTACAGGCGAAGGGGATCGAGATATGGATACGCTCGTACCCTTTCCAATCTGCGCCCCATCCCGAGGGACGAGGGTAGGGTGAGCAAGGATTACTCACCTCCGTCACTGGTGCTGTGCAATGCCAGGTCTATAGGCAATAAAACCGCCACCCTGCGAGATTTCTTTATCTCGCAGGGGGTCGACCTGGCTTGTGTGACGGAGACCTGGGTGCGCGAAGGGGCAACAGTTACCTTACGAGAGATGGCGCCCCCGGGTTTCTCTGTCCTCCACCAGTCGCGGACTGTGGGCCGGGGGGGAGGGGTGGCATTATTAATCCGGGAAGATTGTCCTTTCAGGGCTCTACCATCGCCATCGATCCCCGGCATTGAATGTGTTGGCCTAGTGTGGGGCTCCGAGGAGAGCTTGGCTGTCTGGCTGGTGTACCGGCCACCTAGCGCACCAGCAGCCACCCTGTCAGGCCTGCTGGAGGCGGTGGCCGGCTGGGCCTTGGAGTTCCCTAACCTATTGGTATTGGGGGACTTCAACATCCATGCCGATGCCACTCCCTCCTCACAGGCTCTGGACCTGGTGTCTTCCATGGCGACACTAGGGCTCTCCCAGTTTGTTTCGGGCCCCACACATCAAGCAGGCCACACGCTCGATTTGATCTTTGGCGTCGGTATAGATGTGATCATGTCTCCTCCGACGAAGGTGCCATGGTCTGATCACTACGCTCTGAAAGCCAGGATTGACTTTCCACCCCCACCCTGCTTAGGTGGCGAGCCAATTTGGGCTCGCCCGCAGAGGCTGATGGACCCCAAGAGATTCCGCCAAGCCTTGCGGGACCTTGCTCCCCCTGGCGACTCATTGACTGAGCTTGTTGAGGGCTGGAATGCCCAGCTCCAGGCAGCCATCGATGAGATCGCACCTAAGCGCCCTCTGCGACCCCGCAGAAACCGGGCTCCCTGGTTTACCGAGGAGCTTCGGAAAATGAAGCGGGACCTCAGACGGCTAGAGCGAGTATGGCGGGGTGCCCGTGATGGAGCCTCAAGAACATCTTATAGGGCTTTTATGAAAACCTACGAGATGGCGGTGAAGGCTGCGAAGAAGTCATACTTCTCGGCCTCCATTGCATCCGCTAGCTCTCGCCCAGCGCAATTATTTAGCATAATCAGGTCTTTAACGTCCCTTGAGGGACAGCCAAATTTAAATAACAAATTGACACACGGCTGTGAGGCATTTGCGAGCTTTTTTGCGGAGAAGGTCTTGTCGCTCCGCCATGACCTCCCTGCCAATTTGGATACAATAAAGGAACTGGAGGCCCCTCGACTGTCCTCGGGTCCAGTATTGGACCACTTCGACCAGATATCCCCAGCCGATGTGGACAGACTCCTCCGAGCTGGAAAGCCCACCACTTGTTCTCTCGACCCGTGCCCGTCTTGGCTGATTAGAGCGTGTCCAGACGAGGTGCGGGCCCTCCTGGGGAATATCATCAATTTGTCCCTTGGCACGGGGACATTCCCAGGGGAACTGAAGGAGGCAGTGGTGCGCCCGCTCTTAAAGAAAACATCATTAGATCCTTTAGATCTATCCAATTACCGCCCGGTTTCGAATCTTCCGTTCCTGGGTAAGGTGATTGAGAGAGCGGTTGCTGAACAGCTTGGTGGGTTTCTGGATGAAACATTGGCTCTGGATCCATTCCAGTCTGGCTTCCGCGCTGGTCATGGGACCGAGACGGCTCTGGTCGCCCTAACAGATGACCTTCGTAGACAGCTGGATCGAGGCGGGTCAGGGCTGCTGATTCTTTTAGATCTATCAGCAGCTTTCGACATGGTCGATCACGAACTTTTGGACCACCGCCTTACCGACGTGGGGATCCAGGGCACAGTCCTTCAATGGCTGCGCTCGTTTCTCTCTGGTCGGGGACAGAGGGTGGCGCTTGGGGGGGAATTGTCATCGCGCCACTCCTTGGTGTGTGGAGTACCTCAGGGCGCGATACTCTCCCCGATGCTTTTCAACATCTTTATGCGCCCCCTCGCCCAGCTTGTTCGGAGTTTTGGGCTGGGTTGTCATCAGTATGCCGATGACACCCAACTCTATCTGTTGATGGATGGCCATCCTGACTCGGCCCCAGACACACTGACCAGATGTTTGGAAGCTGTGGCTGGATGGTTACGTGGGAGCCGGTTGAAGCTAAATCCTTCGAAGACAGAGGTCCTGTGGCTGGGACGGGGCGATATGGGATTGGGGGGGCAACTCCCATCTCTTGCGGGGGCGCAATTAGTGCCAGCACCGTCCGTTAAGAGTTTGGGTGTAATCTTCGACACCTCCCTTTCCATGGAGGCGCAGATTGCAGCTATAACAAAGGCGGCATTTTTCCATCTCCGCCAAGCTAAGCAGTTGGCTCCTTACCTCTCTCGCCCTGACCTAGCCACTGTGATCCACGCGACGGTCACCTCCAGACTGGATTATTGTAACTCGCTCTACGTGGGGCTGCCCTTGAGACTGACCCAGAAACTCCAGCGGGTGCAGAATGCTGCAGCGAGACTCCTTACGAGGTCTTCGCTGCGAGATCACATTCACCCGGTGCTATACCAGCTGCACTGGCTCCCGGTGGAGTACAGGATCAGGTTTAAGGTGCTGGTTTTAACCTTTAAAGCCCTATATGGCCTAGGACCCTCGTACCTACGGGACCGCCTCTCCTGGTATGCCCCACAGAGAAACCTACGGTCTTCAAATAAAAACATCTTGAAGGTCCCAGGCCACAGAGAAGTTAGGCTGGCCTCAACTAGAGCCAGGGCCTTTTCGGCTGTGGCTCCGATCTGGTGGAACACTCTGTCACAAGAGACCAGGGCCCTGCGGGACTTGACATCCTTCCGCAGGGCCTGCAAGACAGAGCTGTTCCACCAGGCCTTTGGCCAGGGCACAGCCTGACTCCCTCCCTCGGCAATCTTCGCAGAGCTCTGGCCCAATGGTTGCTAGTGGCTTGAATTAATTAATTTTTATAATGAATGATTTTAGAATGTTGTTTATGTTGTACCTTTGTACTGTTTTATTGTTGTTAGCCGCCCTGAGCCCGGCTTCGGCTGGGGAGGGCGGGATATAAATAAAATTTATTATTATTATTATTATTATTATTATATGTATGTGAGCAGGTCTTCTCCAACATGAACTATATTAAAAACAAACACCGATCACGCCTCACAGATGACAGCTTGCAAGCCTGTGTGAAAATGAAGGTGACGTCTTACAGCCCTGATGTGCAGGTACTGAGCACTGAGGTTCAGGAGCAAAAGTCCCATTAACCTGGTTACCTGGTTGTAAATTAAATATTTTAATTAGCTATTAATTTGTCCTTTTTTCTTGAGATTGACAGCTGACTGCACGATCCTGTATATATAGCATTAAGGCCAGAAACAATATATGCAGTGTTATATTTGTTTTAAATGTTGCAATGTTTTTGCGGCTCCCAGTTGTTGTTGTTTTTTTCGGAAACGGGTCCAAGCGGCTCTTTTTGTCTTAAAGGTTGCAGACCCCTGGTCTAGTGTGTGCTCAGTGGCAAACTCAGTTGTCTCCATAATATGTGAAGCAGCCCCAAGGTACACTACCTTCTCTCCTGCCTGCTTTGCCGGAATGATACAGTCAGCTTCTTAGGTGAGGAGCTGGCTTTTCAAAGGTGATGTTCTGCATGTGGAAGCTCCTGACTCCCAGGGCAGTTTCCTATATCCACATGTCCCTACATTTTGGGAGGTTTTCATTCTTCAACTGCTAGAGAAGAAATCATCGTTGTCCTTGCTATTAGGAACTAAAGGCTATTAGGAACTAAAGGTCACCGGTGGGGGCGGGAAACCAAGAGGTTTGGCTCAAAGACAGCTGGATGGAAGAGGAAGGAATGTTCTGCTCTGGATTGCTCCTATGCCTACACATGCAACAACCTCATCTCAACCGCAGACCCCAGTTGTTGAGCTGTGGGCATAGTTTAGCCACTATTTGGATGCTTGGCAGGAGCCTCTGGCATCTGCCTTGGCATTTCCCATGGGTTTGTGGCATGGCTGCCCTGGATGGCATCAGATACTATTTCTGTCTCTGGCACAGAGTGCAAAGGAGGCAGCCTCCCCTGCCGCCAACCCCTTCCTTGTTCTTAGCTAGATTTCACATTTGCGGGGATAGCTTTACAGATGTACAGCATGTGTGCATAGAGAGCACTACCAAAATACAAAAACCAAAGTGCATTTTTAACAGCATGTGATTATTTTCATTATGCCTTGTGACAACAACAACAACAACAACAACATTGTTCACAGGTAAAACTGTCTTTTTAAAAGAGATTTGTTTCTCTGACCTGTATATTGCTGGGTGCCCCCCCCCATCACTTACAGGCATTGTGGATTTTCAGGGGCTTGTGAAAGTGGGGAAGTACAGTAGTGAAGTTGCTGGCAGCAAAAATGAAGCAAAAATGACATGAGTGAGGGTAACTCCTTTGAGATCCTTTAGGGTTCCCATATTTCAAAAAGTGACACAAAAGTTGATGACTTTTTCTTGCAAAATCTCCAGAAATGACACGTATGGCAACCCTAGGCCCTTCCTGTAAAGATTTAAGATGGCATCTGGCTAGCTCTTTCATCGAGGCCTCAATAGTGTCACTAACACTTTTCCTGGGTCTGGTCTGGGTTGGGGAGGAATGCTTCAGGGAAGGGACTGCTATTTCCTAAGCTACTCTAAGAATCTGAGAGCCTGTAACCCACAAAAAATCATATCTGGGTCTGTTTGTGACATTTTCCTCACCTCGGTCTTTCCTAGGAATTCATGCTCTTTTTGCACCATCCTATCTCCCCTGCTTTCTCTTGTACCCATCACAAAACAGTAAAGTCTGCCCTTGTGAGCAAACCTCTGCAGCTATCAATCTGAAATTTGGCAGCCCTTGCTCCCTCAGAAGGTTAACTGTGCCTGAAAATTGCATCTGATTTTATAAAAAGGGACAAAAAATATACCCAGTTTTAGATTTCTCCTGATAGTGAAAGTAGGAGTGGGAACAGAGCTAATTCAGTCCTGACTATCAAGAAAATCTGAGAGAGACAGAGCTGCTCCAAAGCAGCATTGAATTGAATCCAGCAGAGTTCTTCTTATGTTCTTCTAAAATACCATATCTGTTGTTGTTTTTAAATAGGGATAGCTTTACCTGCTATACAATTTTCCTGTTAGAAAAATGGTGGGGAGGGTATGATATAAAAGAGCCCTTTTGGATCAGACCAAAAGTTCATCTAGTTCAGCATGCTGGCCACACAAAAAATACCTCAGAGCATCATTGCAAACTCCATCCAGACTCAGTCAATGTTAGTCCAGGAAGCTCCTGATCTGAGTGGCAGCTGATTCTGATGAATGAAGATGCTGCCTTGGAGTCCTGCAGCCCACAGTCTTTTTTTCCCTCTCCCCCTTCCTTTTTTAATGGGTTTCTGTATCATCTTACTGGTTTGTTATATTTTGGTTGGGCTAATAAAGGTATTGCCCCAATATGGATGAAAGATTTCATAGTAAGTTTAACTTAGTAAATTTGTAGGGTGTCAGTGTGCACATTTTGGGGATGGAAGCAGTGCAGTATTAAGTGGTACAATGTTCAAAGAGGGCAACTTAATGGGAGACGATACAGCAGTGGTCTTTACTCCTTACAGATTTTGCATTAACTCTATGCCATTGTTAAACAGCTTTGCATTTGTATCACACATTTTGACTCAAAAATGAGGATGTGAAAGTTTGAGGTCAAATTTCTGAAACATGGACCCACTCAAAAAGTCTCCAGATTTCACATTTTTATTTTAGCTCTCAACTACATGCTAAACCTTATCTAAAAGCTCATCTGACCTTAGCTAAGGAAAGAGGGGGGTTTGCCCTGCCAGACTTAAAGTTGTACTATGAATCAGCAGCTTTCTGCTGGATGAAAGACTGGCTACTTCTTGAGAACACTGACGTTCTGGATTTGGAAGGGTTTAACAATGTATTTGGGTGGCATGCATATTTGTGGTACGACAAGGTTAAAGCTCACAAAGCTTTCAAGATCCATATTGTCAGGAAAGCAGTGTTAAATGTCTGGACAAGATATAAAGATTTCCTAGAAAGTAAGACCCCAAGGTGGTTGTCGCCAATGGAAGCTAAGGCTCAGAAAAGACTCAATATGGAGGCCAATTGGCCAAAATATTTGGAAATAATAGAAAAAGATGGAGATACTTGGAGATTGCAGAGTTTTGAGAAATTAAAGGATAAAGTGCGAGATTGGTTACATTATGCTCTGATTAGAGAGGCCTTTAATTTGGATAAAAAAATAGGTTTCCAGGTGGAAAAATCGAAATTAGAAACAGAACTGTTAGAACCAAAAACCAAGGTACTTTCAAAAATGTATAACTTGCTGTTAAAATGGAACACACAGGATGAAACAGTCAAATCAGCAATGATAAAATGGGCGCAAGATATTGGCTATAACATCATGTTTGCGGACTGGGAACGGTTGTGGACCACCGGTGTGAAATTTACGGCATGTAATGCCTTGGAAGAAAATATTATGAAAATGATATATAGGTGGTACATGACCCCAGTCAAGCTTGCAAAGATATACCATTTGCCAGACAATAAGTGTTGGAAATGTAAAGAAACTGAAGGAACATTTTTTCACCTTTGGTGGACGTGTCCAAAGGTCAAGGCCTTCTGGGAAATGATTTATAATGAACTAAAAAAGGTATTTAAATATACCTTCCTTAAGAAACCAGAGGCTTTCCTTTTGGGCATTGTTGGCCAAATGGTGCTAAAAAAGGATAGAAATTTCTTTATGTATGCAGCAAGAATACTCATCGCAAAATACTGGAAGACACAAGATTTGCCCACTCTGGAAGAATGGCAGACGCAACTGATAGACTATATGGAACTGGCAGAAATGACCGGCAGAATCTGAGACCTGGGAGAAGAGACAGTGGAAGAGGACTGGAAAAAATTTAAGGGCTATTTGCAAAAGTATTGTAAATTGTATGAATGTTAAAATGATGCAGGATAGAAAACAATTTGGCATTAGTAAAGTAGTGGAAAGAAGTATGAAAATAATTGAACCATAAGAAAAAGGATGAAATTTAATCAATATTATGTCAAACTTAAATATTTAAATATTTGACAACAAAGTTTAAAACTGGGGACATAATATTTGAAAGGTACAAAAATAAGAATTGAGAGAAGGTGAAGTACTGCTGAATATAACTTTAAAATGGGAACGCAGGAAAGGGAGATGTGAGGAAGTCTAAAAAGAAGGTTATGGAAAGTTGGTTGTTGAAACTTAACCATGGTGTATTTCTTTTGTCTTGTATTTTTCTTTCTACTTTGGTGATGGTGTTTTATGTGCTTGGTGTTGTATTGTTTAAAACCTTTAATAAATATTTTATAAAAAAAAAATAAAAGCTCATCTGAGCCGGGGACTCTATGATTTGTATTTTGCACAGTGCAGAAGACACAAAGCACACACTGCTTGAATCATGGATCAAATGTAGTTGTTTAGTCAATGCTTGAGTTTATTTCCTCTGAATGGTGAGATGGTGACGACACACAACCGTATATCACTGGAATCAGGCTATTCCCTTGCTTTTCTTATAATGGGACCACGATGTGGCTACAGGTGGTGTGTTACAGGATGGATGCAATTCCTGAAACAGAAAGAGATTTTAAAGTTGGAGCAGTTGGAGCCAAGAGCCAGATCAAGGCAAGTGAGTGTCCATGCAGAGCTGAGATGAGTTCGAATTAACCTTTAAAAGAAAACAAAAAACTCAGGGTCTGTCCCTTGGAGGCAACTTTTTAAGAATCCCAGAAGTTTGCTTCTAAACTAGCATCAGGTAATGCCTATGAAAGCCCAATTATGGAAGAGGTGCACTAGAAGAGCAATGTGCAGGGAAGGAATGGCTTAAACACATTATGGGCACCCCACAGGTCTCTGCTCCAAGCCACCTCCTCCTTTCTGCTTTTCCTTAGAAAAAGCAGCTATTGAAGTTTGGTTACAGAGATTTACTTCCAAGTAAATTTGCTTAGAATTAGTCTGTAAGTAATGACTGCATCCTCTGATTGGCAGGTGATGGGTCCTTCCATAAGGCTGTTTAGTGAGTGTCTGTTCTTGATTTGTTTGTGAAAAATTCTTATGAGATTGTACAACATCACCATCTAGTGGTTGTTACCTCCACGCATTCTCACTTTTCTTATCAGACTTTTTGCAGTAAGAAAAATGATAGAGAACTGCATGGCATAACAAGCCCAGGATGCAAATATTGTGTGAACAATTAAGGATGGATGCTTAACAAACAACCAGTCTGGGAGTTCTCTGTGCAGTGGTGTAGTGGTTTGCTGGTGCCTGGGCGCCTGCACATGTGTGCACACAGCAGGGGGACAGAGTGCTGATAGTGAATGGAACCCGCAATGCCAGCCCAGCCCTCACCACTGCTGCAACCGCCCCTCCCCGGAGCCAAGCGGGGCCACACACCACTTCCTGCCCATCTACGCAGGGAGCCTGGCCAGTCAATGCAGCCCTTGGTGGGCGAATCCCCCTGATGCCCACAGGCGAGGTGAGGAGGACACAACAGCCATGTGCCCTTTGATCCCAGTCTCTCAAAGTGTCCTTCTCAGGCCACCCTGCCAACCCTGCACCACTATGTGAGCAGCACAGGGCTGGCAGGAAAGCATGAGAAGCCAAATGCACAGCACTGCACCGCCTTTAAAAATGTGCCCAGGGCCATTGTTCTGGCACACACACCCCCCATGCTATGCCACTGTTTCTATGTCCAAATTTGTTTTATTTCCCTCTTCCAAAAAACATCATAAATTTTCAATGCTCTCTCCTTTGAAGTGAACATGTAAAGTCTGACTTTAATTTCCTTCCATTCAGGTCATGGATAGAATGAAATGTAGAATTGACATCATCCAGCCATTTTATGTCTATTGGGAAGAAATACAGGAATCACCTTACATTGTTATGCTTATTTGAAATGGGATAGTTCATACTTCCTCGTTTCTGATGGTGAAAAGGCCACACCACTGATCTGCATTGATTAGCAGAGCTAGCTATGAATGAAAAGGAAATAATGGATTCGCCTGATACTTACTGAATGTAACTAGCCTCTATCTGTGTTAAAACGGAAAGTGGAGCTTTTGTTAGCATTCCATGGTTAACACCCTGTGCCACTGCCTGTTCTTCCTTTAAAACAGTGGTACCACATGCACAAAACTGCTCACTGTAAACACAGCCCTGTCAAACCTACAGCAGTGCATTGTAGACTGACTTCATAAACTGAAGGCAAGTAGAGATGGGCTGAGACAAGGCATGCAATGCATTAAATGTCGCCAGTTGCCATTAACCCCAACACTTTCAGGACTCTCCCCTTTGAGTATTTATGCCCTGGCAACTCTATCTACTTTAGATCCCCTGCCCTGCATCACCTCTCTCCAAGACCCATCTCTTTTCATTTTCTCTTTACTCTCTTCTTAAACTCACCATTTTCTTACTTTCCCCAAAATGACAAAGTCCACTTGTTCTTCATAGCACCAACTGATTCCAAACCTTTTGCTAAGATGTCAAACAAGGATGGAAGAAAACCTTTTCGACGGCCATGGGTGGTCTCTGGATTGGGAGGAAAATGAGAGCTCGTGAGCCACACCTTCTCTGGTTTTTCTTTCTTAAGAAGGTAAGAAGAGCCTGCTAGATCCTGTTCTCCTAGTGACCAACCAGACACTCCTGGGCAGCTTGCAAGCAGCACACAAGCCTTCTTGCCCCTTGTCATTCCCAGCAAGTGGCATTCTGAGGCAGGCTGCCTCTGATACTGGAGGCATTCCTTCCTTTGTACCTGTGTGTGTGCGTGTGTCAGCTCCCCAGACGACAGATCAAATGTTACTAGCACTAAGCCAAATGTTGCACTACTATTGGCACAATGTTATATGTTCACTTTATATATGAGCATTGCCTCTGTGGGCTGGTCTTCCAATTCTGTAAAAAAAAAAAGTTCTAGCCCATTTGTTCATTGCTTTGTGTTATTCGCTGTGGAGTCATATGAAGCACTGGATTTCTGAAGCAATGTTCTGCTTTGGACCCAAGGCAACATGAATCATGCAGTGACCCATTTTTCAAAGCACCAAAGTGTGATCAGAACGGAATCTTGCCTGTCAGATACATGGCCAACCATCACACCAAGTCATGAAAGCATATTTATAACAGTGGGTACCAAGCAGATGGTAGCTGTAGCCAGTTGATTGGAAAGGAGACCGAGTCCTACCCTCCCCAACCAGATGATGGGAAATATCAAAGTTCATTATGCAAATCCTTTTTTCACTGCTATTGCTGGTGGACCTCAATGAGCAACGTCACCATGGTGCAATATTCTCATCTTGTGTAACCTGCCATGCATAAAGAGAACATACTTTCCCCATGTAGGATTGGGGTAACTTGTGCGGCACATGCTCATAGCACAGATATTCAGAATTAACTTTACTATACTCAAAGGGAGTTATTCCAGGTTAGATTCATAGCATTGCAGCCTAAGAACAATTCACAAAGCATGAACTAGCAACTTGCTTTGGGGAGATGGTGTGCTATTATAAAATCAAAAAGTCAAAATGGATCCCCATGATAACATATTTCCAGAATACAAATACCATAGCCAGCCGTACAGATCCATGAACACAGCACTAATAAAGTAGGAATGGTGGACAACATCCATCATCCTGAGCAGTAGCCATGCTAGCTGCGACTGCTGGGAGTTGGAGTCCACCAACATCTGGAGGGCCACTGGTTCCCCATCGCTGTCATAAAAGTAAATCGCTCCACAGGTTTATGATACACATTAGTTGTAGGAGGAGGGGAAGTTGTACCAGAAGTGGAGGGAGAGTTGTTATCTGGGATAGGGAAAGCAAATCATTCTCCTATCACCATGTTGCTGTGGATAAGTTGTGTGCTATGATTCAGATACTTGCTTAAATTGCTGGACCAAGAAGAACTCACCGTCACTGGTGGTGCTCGCTTCTGCAGAAGTCGCTGTAAATAAGAAGGCATGGCAACATGAAACAGAATTCCTCTAATATCCAGACACAGAGGGCAAAACTTCAACCATTCCTGCAAGAATTCTTCAGTTCTGAAGAATACTATTCCATTTCCCCCAACTTCCAATAAAAGAAACACACAATTATTTTACGCCCACAGCTGAGTTTGCAGCTAAGCTTTTAGAATGTCAGGTGTTATGCAGTATGCTAGAAAGCACCGCCATTTGACTTCCAAAGCGTTCAAAAACCAAAGTGTGGCTTTTGATTGGCTGCAGGAAGCTGCCTTGGAAGTCCTGCCTTGGAAGTTGAACGCCTTGTGAGTCAAATGTTTTGGCTCCCGAATGTCACAAACCCAGAAGTGACTGTTCCAGTTTGCGAGCGATTTTTGGAAGCCGCACTTTGGTTTTTGAATGTTTTTTAATGTTTTGGACTTCTGGAACTGTAA
This sequence comes from Podarcis vaucheri, assembly GCF_965113315.1. Lineage (NCBI taxonomy): Eukaryota > Metazoa > Chordata > Lepidosauria > Squamata > Lacertidae > Podarcis > Podarcis vaucheri. The sequence goes on from NC_138760.1 coordinate 2,532,592, forward strand.
AGGAAAAACTGAAGGTTTTTTTACACACAAGATATTAGGCAATCCAGGAATCAATGTTCTCTCCACAATTGTATTTAATTAAAGTATAACATCGTTTTGAGAACTATCTATATGATTTACCAATCTGTTCACTTAGGAAGGCATTTGTGGCTATGAGTTTTCAGACAATGCCCTCAGAGTATTTAGATGGTTGCTGCAGGAAAATTCTAGCGGAAAAGAGGCTTTCTCTACGTGGCACTCAAGCAACAGAAGACCTATACTGTTATGTACGCTACTGTCCTATGTATTCTGAGCTGAAACCTAAGTACATTTGTGAACTATTGTGTAAGATGCCTGATGTGGACTATCAAGTGAAGGTCACATATTTGCTGTCTGGCTCTGATAAGTTTGAGACAGACAACATGGTGAGATTCGTGGTTGCATCCCAAAAACTAAGAATGTGCATCAAAGACAATATAGCAAACTGTAAAATCTGATCAACGATGTAATATAGAAATTTATTTGTGTAGGTCTGCATTTCAAAGTATAGGTGTAAAAATTGGTTACCAAAAAGGGGAAGAACCAGACAAACAACTTTATCTGCAGCCTCACAGCGTAGATCATCTGTGCCTGCGTTGCCTTCCACTTTGCCTCCTGAGGTAGAGGCGGCTTCCCTGTCACAGGCAGGGGAGGGAGAAACAGAGGAATTACAATTGGAAGATATGGCCTCAGGAGCAAGTGGCTCTGTTTTAGAGAAAATTTTTGAAAAATTGGAGGCCTGGATAGAAAGGCCGATTTGCAAACAGCTAAAATTGACCAAAATACAGAAAGTTTGAATAGACTAACTGGACAAGTTGCACAAAATGTTCAATCTATTGGAGAATTGAAGGAGGCTGCAGGTGAAAATCGGAAATTGGTTGAGGAAAGTAGCCTAAGGCTGGGGGAGCTTGAAAAAGAAGTAAGACCACTCAGCAAACAAGTTGGAGAACATCAGATCTACTTTTCTATGACAGAACTGCGGAACAGGGAGGCCAACTTGAGGATACGGTCAATACCAGAAGTGGAGGAAGACAACTTAATTGAGTTTCTGACTAAAGAATTTTCCAAGTACTGGAATTTAGAGGAAAAAGACTTTAAAATAGTATCTGCTTTCAGGCTTGGAAGGCTTAGAAGGAAAGAGAAGCCCAGAGACTGTCTGATAATATTGAGATCTAAGGAGGAAAGGGATAAGATTTTGGGCCTACACTACGGAAAGTCACTGGACATTTTGGATAAAAGAATTGAAATCTACAAGGATATTCCTAAACAGTTGCTGGACCTTAGATCTGACTATTCGGAGCTAGTAAGACTGCTGAGGAGTAATTCAATTATCTTCAGGTGGGAATTCCCTCAAGGACTATCTTTTACTTTCAGAGGGAGAAAGAATAAAATTAGAACACTGGAGGATAGAGACAAGTTTTTGGCGGCACACGGAGAAGATCTTCACAAAGGACTTGGAGTACCCCCAGGGCCCGAATCTCCGGGGGAGCCGGCACCCTTGGATCCTCAAGAACCGGAGAGCAAGGTACCACCCCAGCAAGAATAACCAGATTTATTCAGGATGTCTCTGCAGCTTTTGAGTTGGAACATAAATGGCTGTAACAGTCCGGAAAAAAGGAGAAAAATCTTTCATATATTAAAAAAGGAACAATTGGACATTATCTGTTTATAAGAAACACATGTGATTAGGCTCCATAGAAAAGTGTTAATAAATAAAAGACTCGGTCAGGAATTTATATCCTCGGACAAAGTAAAAAAGAGAGGTGTGGTGATTTACGCAAAAGAGAGCCTCTCACCTAAATTTCTGTTTAAAGACGAACATGGAAGAATTTTGGCAATAGAAATACAGCATCAAGGAGAAAAAATTCTGATATTAGGAATTTATGCTCCAAATGAAGGGAAATCGGAATTTTATAAGAAGTTGCATGAGACTATGCTAGATTACCTGGACTATGACAACATCATCATGATGGGAGATATGAATGGGGTTGTATCAACTAACATGGATAAGTCACAGAACCAAAAGGTTACTAAAGACGGAAGACTACCAAAGACCTTTTTTGAAATGACAGACAATATGGACTGGATTGATATTTGGAGAGTGAAAAACCCTCTGGGAAGGGAAGGAACATTCTTCTCTGAAGCCCAACTGACCTGGACAAGAATCGACCAAATATGGATAACTAGAGGTCTGGCACCCAAGATTAGAAAGGTGGAAATCTGCCCAAAGACATGCTCCGACCATAACGCACTGAGAATGGATATGACATTGATCCCAACCGGTTCCTTCAGGTGGAAGATGAATGATGGCTTGTTTAGAGACCAAGAGATTGTCAAGAAGGCCCAAAAAACTTTAAAGGACTATTTTGAGATTAACATGAACACTACGGTGGAAAAAAGAACTATCTGGGACGCAAGTAAGGCCGTGATGAGGGGGTTCTTGATACAACAGAATACTATAAAGAAAAGGAAACAAAATGAAAGGAAGGACAAAATTCTGGAAAGAATTAAAGAGTTAGAGAAGAAGCTAAGATCTAACCCGAAGTCTCAGCCGACTCTGCGAGAAATCAAATTTCATCAAGAGCAATATTCTAAATTGATAAACCAGGAAATAGAATGGAAGATTAAAATAATGAAACAAAAAACTTTTGAATCGGCTAATAAATGTGGAAAACTGCTAGCTTGGCAGTTGAAGAGAAGACAAAAATTAAATACAATAACAAGCTTAGAGATTGAAGGAAGAAGTATTCAGAACCCGGGAGAGATCAGAAAGAGTTTCCAGAGATATTTCAAAAAATTATATACTCAAGGGCCACAAGACGAAACAGAGATGAAACGATTTTTGGAGAAAAATGGACTAACAAAGTTGTCAGAAGAAAACAGAACAATCCTGAATGGTAAAATAACACGACAAGAGATTGAGCAGGCCATCCAGAACATGAAACAGGGCAAATCGCCAGGGCCAGATGGGCTGACCTCCAAGTACTACAAGATACTGAGAGACTACTTGGCAGGGGGTTGGACTCGATGGCCCTTGTGGTCTCTTCCAACTCTACGATTCTATGATTCTATGATTCTATGATACTTGATACAACCATTGTTGGAGGTCAGCAATGAAATTATGGAGGGGAAGAAGGCGCCGGAATCGTGGAAGGAAGCCTTTATCACGCTGATACCAAAGTCGGAATTGGAAAAGACACAACTTAAGAACTACCGTCCCATCTCCCTTTTAAACGTGGATTACAAAATATTTGCAGATATCTTGGCAAGTAGATTCAAGAAAGTTTTAAGCGAAGTAATTCACAAAGACCAGGCAGGCTTTCTCCCAGGCAGACATATGTCTGCTAATACAAGGAACATTATAGATATATTGGAACTTTTGCAAACAGACATAAATATTAAAGCAGTCTTAATTTTTATAGATGCGGAGAAGGCCTTTGACAATATATCCTGGAAGTTTATGAAGGGGAATTTAAAGGAAATGGGAGTGGGCTCGGGGTTCGAGAATGGGATTAATGCAATATATTCAGAGCAAAAGGCCAAATTGATAGTTAATAATGTGGTTACAGAAGAGTTTAAAATTGAAAAAGGTACACGACAAGGCTGCCCGATTTCCCCGCTACTATTTATTTCGGTTCTGGAAGTGCTCCTGAATATGATTAGAGGGGACGGGCTGGTGGAAGGGATCCGGGTTGGAGGGAAACAATACAAACTCAAAGCGTTTGCAGATGACCTAGTTTTGACACTACAGGAGCCAGAATCTAGCACGAAAAGAGTATTACAACTGATCCAGGATTTTGGTCGAGTGGCGGGATTTAAATTAAATAAACAAAAAACTAAGGTCTTGGGAAAAAACCTGACAGATACTGAGTCGGGACGGTTTCAGAGAGAGACAGAATTAACTGTGGTTAAGAAAGTGAAATACCTAGGGGTAAACATAACAGCAAAAAATTTGAGTCTATTTAAAGATAATTATGAGAAATGTTGGTTGGAAATTAAGAGAGACTTGGACAGTTGGTCAAGATTAAAACTTTCATTGTTAGGCCAAATAGCTGCTATCAAGATGAATGTATTGCCAAAAATGTTATTTTTGTTTCAGACTTTGCAGATTGTAGACAAGACGGAGTGCTTCCGGAAGTGGCAGAAAGATATTTCTAAATTTGTCTGGCAGGGCAAAAAGCCCAGAATTAAGTTTAAGATACTAACGGATGCGAAGGAAAGAGGGGGCTTCGCCCTGCCAGACTTAAAATTGTACTATGAAGCCGCAGCTTTCTACTGGCTAAAAGACTGGCTACTTCTGGAGGACACGGATGTATTGGATCTGGAAGGTTTTAACAATGCATTTGGATGGCATGCATATCTATGGTATGATAAGGTTAAGATCAATAAGGCCTTTAAGAACCATATTGTCAGGAAAGCACTATTCAATGTCTGGTTAAGATATAAAGACTTATTGGAGAATAAAACTCCGAGGTGGCTGTCACCCATGGAGGCTAAGGCCCAAAAAGGAGCCAATATGGAGGCCAATTGGCCAAAATATTGGGAGATATTAGAAAGAGACGGAGAAAATTGGAAACTGCAGAGTTTAGAGAAAATAAAAGATAAAGTGCGAGACTGGCTACACTATGCTCAGATTAAAGAAGTATTCAAGAATGATAAAAAGTTAGGATTCCAGGCGGAAAAATCGAAGTTGGAAACAGAACTGCTAGAACCTAAGACTAAAGTACTTTCAAAAATGTATAATTTGCTGCTGAAATGGAACACACAAGACGAAATGGTTAAACCGGCAATGATAAAGTGGGCACAGGATATGGGGCATAATATTATGTTTGAGGATTGGGAAAGGCTGTGGACCACTGGGCTGAACTTCACTGCATGTAATGCTCTGAAGGAAAATGTAATGAAAATGATTTACAGATGGTACATGACCCCAGTTAAATTGGCTAAGATATACCATTCGTCTGATAATAAATGTTGGAAATGTAAGGAAAGTGAAGGAACATTCTTTCACCTCTGGTGGACTTGCCCTAAAGTGAAGGCCTTCTGGGAGATGATATATAACGAGTTAAAAAAGGTGTTTAAGTATACCTTTACCAAAAAACCAGAGGCATTCCTTTTGGGCATTGTTGGCCAGAATGTGTTAAAGAAGGATAGAACATTTTTTATGTATGCAACAACGGCAGCAAGGATATTGATCGCTAAGAATTGGAAGACCCGAGAACTACCCACCCTGGAAGAATGGCAGATGCAGCTGATGGACTACATGCAGCTAGCTGAGATGACCGGCAGAATCCGAGATCTGGGAGAAGAGAGTGTTGAAGAAGATTGGAAGAAATTTAAGACTTATTTACAAAAACATTGTAATTTGGCTGAATGTTGACAGGGATGCCAGAATAGAAAGAATTGTCTATCACTAAACTAGATTTAAGTTTAATCATATTTTAATGTCTGAATCTAAAGACTATGAACAAAATGATAATTTGCTTGGAAATAACTTCACAACGATGCAAGTGTGTGGGGGAAGCGTGAGGGAGTCCAAAGTGATGATGAAAAGATGTTAAATAATTAATGTTGTTTTACTGAATATGCCTTTTTTGTATTGAAAAACCTTAATAAATATATATTGAAAAAAAAAAGAAAAAAAGAAATTCCTTCCACTGAGCTGAGGTCCACCTTAGCAGGAAGTGAATGAAGAGTGCATGCACTCAGACAATTCATACAAATGTATGCATTTTACATGTTGCATGCATATAAATACCCAATCAAAATGCAATGCAAATTACAGTGTAAATTATTTATCCTTTTTTCAACATTAAAACTTTTTATCTGCCTTACAAAACAAACAAACAAACAAACAAAAACTAAGAATGTGCATCAAAGACAATATAGCAAACTGTAAAATCTGATCAATGATGTAATATAGAAATTTATTTGTGTAGGTCTGCATTTCAAAGTATAGATGTATAAATTGGTTACCACTGTATTTAACAGTGTGTCTATGCATATTCTGCACAATATCCATAGAATACTTATATTCCCTTTTTGGTTAAAATAACCAGGATGGTTGCAACAACAAATAAACTTTGACTTCGACTTTGAGATACTTCCTGAAATTGCTGGACCAAGAATAACTCACTGTCACTGGTGGTGCTCACTTCTGCAGAAGCTGCTGTGGATAAGAGGACATGGCAGTACGAAACAGAATTCCTCCAATACACAGAATAATACACAGTTCAATATTTGAATATTTCCTGCAAAACGTATTCTTTAATTTCCTCCCAACCTCCATTAAATGGCCAGTGTCAAAGAAAAATGGAATCCAAAATTGATTTTCAAAGATGAGGAGGGAAGATACATAGCAGTAGAAATTACAGCACAAGGGGGGAAATACTTGTTATTGGGAATTTATGCACCTAATGATGGCAAGGCAGAATTCTTTAAGAATTTGGAAACAAGGCTTATGGATCATTTGGATTACAAATTAATTCCAATGGGAGATTTGAATGGAGTTGCATTTTCTTTAATGGATAGGAGACAGAGACAAAAAATACTGAATGCCGGCAGATTACCTAAGATTTTATATATATATAACTGACAAATTCGATCTGTCAGACATATGGAGAGTCAGAATTTTACCGTATTTTTCAATCTATAAGACACACCAGACCACAAGACGCACCTAGTTTTTGGAGGAGGAAAACAAGAAAAAAAATATTCTGAATCTCAGAAGCCAGAACAGCAAGAGGGATCTCTGCGCAGTGAAAGCAGCACATCCTGCATTCGCTCCATAAGACGCACACACATTTCCCCTTACTTTTTAGGAGGGAAAAGGTGAGTCTTATAGAGCAAAAAATACGGTAACTGAAAAAGACTTCACATTTTTTCAGATGCAAATCAATCATTTTTGAGAACCGACTATTTATGGATATCCAGAGACTTGGTTCCCAGAGTAACAAAAGCAGAAATTTGCCCTAAAACTTGCTCAGATCACAATGCAGTATTTATGAAAGTGAAATTATCTACACAGGAATCTTTCAAATGGAGAATGAATGATGATTTGTTGAGGAATGAGCAAATAATTAATAAGGCCCAAAAGACTCTAAAAGACTATTTTGAGATTAATATGAACTCTGGAATGCAAGCAGGAGTCATTTGGGACGCAAGTAAAGCAGTAATGAGAGGATTCCTCATCCAACAAAATTCAATTAAGAGAAAGATACAGAATGAAAAGAAAGATAAAATTTTGGACCAATTAAAAGATAAAGAGAAGAACCTTAGAAGTAATCCAAAGAATCTGCAGATACAAAAGGAAATTAAAGCTTTACAGACTCAGTATTCACAGATTATAAATCAAAAAATAGAAGGGAAATTAAGAATGATGAGACAAAGGAATTTTGAATCTGCGAATAAATGTGGGAAACTCTTAGCTTGGCAGCTAAAAAAGAGGCAAAAACAAAGTGCTATTACAAAAATTGTATCAGAAGGAAAGTCTGTAGAGAACCCTGTGGAGATAAGATGTTTTCAGAAGTACTATAAACAACTGTATAAAAATAGTAAAGAAGATAAGTTTAAAATTGAGCATTTTATCAAAACTAATGGTTTGCAGAAGATTCCCAAAGGTAAAAGGATCCTACTGTGGGACCTGAAAAAGTCAAATATGGAGACTAATTGGTTGATATATTCAGATTTATTATTGGAAGATAAAGAAGGATTTAAATTAAGACCATTTGATCAAATCAAAGATAAAATAAATTGGTTACACTACCACCAGATTAATGAATTGTATAAATTAGATAAGAAAAATAGTTTTGCATCGTGAAAAAACAAATTGGAAGCGAAGTTGTTAGATTTTTATTGTTTACTTTGTTGTACCACCGTGAATGGTGGTTTTTATCTATGTATTTTTGTTTGTTCCATCTTGTTTTGTTTTTGGGGTTGGACACTGCGTAGGGCGGGGATTGGTTTTGTTTGGGCATAATTGTTTTAGTTGTTTTGTTTTCTATTTTGTAAATGGAGGTTAGTATGAGGCTTGGGATTGCTACCATGGAGGGGCGAGGGAGGTATGGCGGTGGGGGCAGATGTTATAGGCGAAGGGGATCGAGATACGGATATGCTAGTACCCCTTCCAATCTGCGCCCCATCCCGAGAGACGAGGGTAGGGTGAGCAAGGATTACTCACCTCCTTCACTGGTGTTGTGCAATGCCAGGTCTATAGGCAACAAAACCGCTACCCTGCGAGATTTCTTTATCTCGCAGGGAGTTGACCTGGCTTGTGTGACGGAGACCTGGGTGCGCGAAGGGGTAACTGTTACCTTACGAGAGATGGCGCCCCCGGGTTTCTCCGTCCTCCACCAGTCATGGACTGTGGGCCGGGGGGGGGAGGGGTGGCAGTATTCATCCGGGAAGATTGTTCTTTCAGGGCTCTACCTTCGCCATCGATCCCCGGCATTGAATGTGTTGGCCTAGTGTGGGGCTCCGAGGAGAGCTTGGCTGTCTGGCTGGTGTACCGGCCACCTAGCGCACCAGCAGCCACCCTGTCAGGCCTGCTGGAGGCGGTGGCCGGCTGGGCCTTGGAGTTCCCTAACCTATTGGTATTGGGAGACTTCAACTTCCACGCTGATGCCACTCCCTCCTCACAGGCTCTGGACCTGGTGTCTTCCATGGCAACACTAGGGCTCTCCCAGTTTGTTTCGGGCCCCACACATCAAGCAGGCCACACGCTGGATTTGATCTTTGGCGCCGATGTGATCATGTCTCCTTCGATGAAGGTGCCATGGTCTGATCACTACGCTCTGAAAGCCAGGATTGACTTTCCACCCCGACCCTGCTTAGGTGGCGAGCTGATTTGGGCTCGCCCGCAGAGGCTGATGGACCCGGATAGATTCCGTCAAGCCTTGCGGGACCTTGCCCCCCCTGGCGACTCATTGACTGAGCTTGTTGAGGGCTGGAATACCCAGCTCCAGGCAGCCATCGATGAGATCGCACCTAGGCGCCCTCTGCGACCCCGCAGAAACCGGGCTCCCTGGTTTACCGAGGAGCTTCGGAGAATGAAGTGGGACCTCAGACGGCTAGAGCAAGTATGGCGGGGTGCCCGTGACGGAGCCTCAAGAACATCTTATAGGGTTTTTATGAAAACCTATGAGATGGCAGTGAAGGCCGCTAAGAAGTCTTACTTCTCGGCCTCCATTGCATCCGCTAGCTCTCGCCCGGCACAATTATTTAGTATAATTAGGTCTTTAACGTCCCTTGAAGGACAGCCAAATTTAAATAACAATCTGACACACAGCTGTGAGGCATTTGCGAGCTTTTTTGCGGAGAAGGTCCTGTTGCTCCGCCATGACCTCCCTGCCAATTTGGATACAATGAAGGAACTGGAGGCCCCTCGACTGTCCTCGGGTCCAGTATTGGACCACTTTGACCGGATATCTCCAGCCGATGTGGACAGATTCCTCCAAGCTGGAAAGCCCACCACCTGTCCTCTTGACCCGGGCCCGTCATGGCTGATTAGAGCGTGTCCAGACGAGGTGCGGGGCCCCCTGGGGGATATCATCAATTTGTCCCAGGGGAACTGAAGGAGGCGGTGCTGCGTCCGCTCTTAAAGAAAACATCATTAGATCCCTCAGATCTATCCAATTACCGCCCGGTCTCGAATCTTCCATTCCTGGGTAAGGTGATTGAGAGAGCGGTTGCTGAACAGCTTGGTAGGTTTCTGGATGAAACATCTGCTCTGGATCCATTCCAGTCCGGCTTCCGCGCTGGTCATGGGACTGAGACGGCTCTGGTCGCCCTAACAGATGATCTCCGCAGGCAGCTGGATCGAGGCGGGTCGGGGCTGCTGATTCTTCTAGATCTGTCAGCAGCCTTTGACATGGTCGATCACGAACTCCTGGACCGACGTGGGGATCCAGGGCACAGTCCTTCAATGGCTGCTGTCAGGGGTACAGGGACAGAGGCACAGGGAAGGCAGGAAATGGAGAGCGATGGAGAGGAATCCCAGGACAGCGAGGAAGATGATAGCAATGACGCAAGGGATTCCATGAGTCTCTCCAGCGAATCAGAGGATTCCCAGAAGGGGGCGCCTGTGGTCAGGGCAAGGGGAGCCCCAGGGGGAAAGTGTCAGGAGCGGGGGGCCAGCAGGGGACCACAAAGCGGCAGCTGGGAATCAGGGCCAGCCTCCCCGCCAGAGCGCAACGAGGGGGGGGAGGTTCCAGTGTGTCAGGGGAAACAGCTCCGGCAGCAGAGAAGGAGGAGGGGTCAGAGCAAGCCATTCTCCCGGAAGGGGAGGAGGGCAGTGAGGGGAGTAGCATAACTGTCAAAAGGAAGGTTAGAGGTTGGGCGCGCGCGCCAAGTTCAAATGAGGAGGCGCGCGGAAGAATAGGGAGCCCGGAGGAGGAGGAGCCAGGTCCCAAAGCCCGCAGGAGGGGGGAAGAGCAGTCTGGAGATTCCGCGTCGGGAGAATCCAGGAGGGGCGGAACCCCGGCGGGCAAAAAGACCCTGCGGAAAAGGAAAGAGAGAAAAAGGTGGAACAGCGTAAGCCTATTAAACTGGTGTAGGGGAGGGACCGATTCAGAGGGGACTTCTACCGTCTAAGGTTAACAGACGTGGGGGCTGCACGCCTCGGTTGTGGAACTTACTATGAACTCCAATAAGCATCCTTGTATATAAGAAGAACTTGGCGTTGGTCTTTTGTGAGCTGAGACCTGAGGCAGCCCTGACAGCTGCGCTCGTTTCTCTCTGGTCGGGGACAGAGGGTGGCGCTTGGGGGGGAATTGTCATCACACCACTCCTTGGTGTGTGGAGTGCCTCAGGGTGCAATTCTCTCTCCGATGCTTTTTAACATCTTTATGCGCCCCCTTGCCCAGCTTGTCCGGAGTTTTGGGCTGGGTTGCCATCAGTATGCTGATGACACCCAACTCTATCTGTTGATGGATGGCCATCCTGACTCGGCCCCAGACACACTGACCAGATGTCTGGAAGCTGTGGCTGGATGGTTACGTGGGAGCCGGTTGAAGTTAAATCCTTCGAAGACAGAGGTCCTCTGGCTGGGGCGGGACGATATGGGATCGAGGGGGCAACTCCCATCTCTTGCGGGGGTGCAATTAGTGCCAGCACCGGCCGTTAAGAGTTTGGGTGTAATCTTCAATACCTCCCTCTCTATGGAGGCGCAGATTACAGCTATAACAAAGGCGGCATTTTTTCATCTCCGCCAAGCTAAGCAGTTGGCCCCTTATCTCTCTCGTCCTGACCTAGCCACTGTGATCCATGCGACGGTCACCTCCAGACTGGATTATTGTAACTTGCTCTACGTGGGGCTGCCCTTGAGACTGACCCAGAAACTCCAGCGGGTGCAGAATGCCGCGGCGAGACTCCTTATGGGGTCTTCGCTGCGAGAGCACATTCATCCGGTACTATACCAGCTGCACTGGCTCCCGGTGGAGTACAGGATCAGGTTTAAGGTGCTGGTCTTAACCTTTAAAGCCCTATACGGCCTAGGACCCTCGTACCTACGGGACCGCCTCTCCTGGTATGCCCCACAGAGAAACCTACGGTCTGCAAATAATAACATCCTCAAGGTCCCAGGTCTCAGAGAGGTTAGGCTGGCCTCAACTAGAGCCAGGGCCTTCTCGGCTGCGGCTCCAAACTGGTGGAATGCTCTGTCACAAGAGACTAGGGCCCTGTGGGACCTGACATCTTTCCGCAGGGCCTGCAAGACAGAGTTGTTCCACCAGGCCTTTGGTCAAGGCGCAGCCTGACTCCCTCCTCTGGCAACCTGAAAAGAATTTTGCTTAATTGGTTGCCATCAATTTGATTTAATTAATTTTTATAATGAAATATTTTTAGATTGTGTGATTATTTGACTGATTATTTGATTTTGTTAGCCACCCTGAGCCCGGCTTCGGCTGGGGAGGGCGGGATATAAATAAAATTTATTATTATTATTATTATTATTATTATTATTATTATTATTATTATTATTATCATTATTATTCTAAATTTAAAAATTTGTCTAATTTATTCTTGGAGTGGCATACGAAGGATGAACAAGTTAAATCTGTGATGATAGATTGGGCAAGACATGTTGGACATAACATAACATTTGAAGACTGGGAAAGGCTGTGGAGGAAATGGGTCAAGTTCACTGCATGTACGGTGTTAAAGGAAAATGTTATGAAAATGATGTATAGATGGTACTTAGCCCCTGTAAAACTAGCAAAGATTTACCACAAGAGTGACAACCTATGTTGGAAATGTAAAGAAAAAGAAGGTACCTTTTACCATATGTGGTGGACGTGTCCCAAAGTGAAAGACTTCTGGGGAAAGATTCATAATGAATTGAAAAAAATGTTGAAATATTCATTTATTAAGAAACCAGAAGCCTTTATACTTGGAATAACAGGTTTGGAATTGCCCAAGAAAGATGTCAGATTATTTTTGTATGCCACAACTGCCGCTAGAATTTTGTTGGCCAAAAATTGGAAACTACAAGAAAAGTGGCGGAATGGTAGATGAAGATGATGGACTTTTGGGAGCTAGCCGACCTGACCGGAAGAGTCTGCAACCAGAAGGAGGAGGAGTACCAAGAGGAATGGAAGAAATTAAAAGATTATTTAGCTAAATATGTTAAGATAATTTAAATAGAATGACTTGCGAGTATCAGGTAAGCCTAGGATTTAAATATGTGATGTTCTAGAATACTATGTTAAAAGTTAAAAAGAAAAGAAAGAAAGATGTAAATTGGTTAAGGAAATTTTATGTGAAATTAGTTTAGGAAAACTGCTACAATGATTTATATGGAAACTCAGCCGGGGGGATCTGAGGAAGTCACCTAACAATGTTAACAAAAGTGGAACTATTACAGTTAGGGTATATGTTTGTTTGTTTGTTTGTTTGATTGATTGATTGATGGTTTCTTTTTATGTTTGTTGATAAGTTTGTTATAAATGTGGAAAACTAATTAAAAAAATTGAAGGGAAAAAACCCAGGATGGTTGCGACAACAAATAAACTTTGACTTCAACTTTGAGATACTTCCTGAAATTCCTGGACCAAGAATAACTCACTGTCACTGGTGGCGCTCACTTCTGGGGAAGCTGCTGTGGATAAGAGGACATGGCAGTATGAAACAGAATTCCTCCAATACACAGAACAATACACAATTCAATATTTGAATCTTTCCTGCAAAAAGTATTCTTTAATTTCCTCCCAATCTCCATTAAACGGCCAATGTCATACACTAGAGAGTGCCATCTGTCTGGAAAATTCTACACGTGCAGGATTTTCATTACATATTATGTGGATGGACTAGTTCTATCACAGTCACCATGAGCTGCACTTTCCAGTCACTGATCTGTGCTTTAAATCTCTGTGTTGAAGTGGTTTGGGGTTTTTTATCCCAATGCTTTCCCCAGGAAAACCCACATTTAGCACTGAATTAGAACAAATAATGGAAAACCAGATTGCTGTTTGCTCCAATTCAGTGGTAATGCGCAGGTTTTCCTGGGGAAAGCACTGGGACAAAAAAGAACCCCCCTCAGACACAGAACTCTGAATGAGCCTCATGATAACAGGTCAAGGTGCAACACAGAAAACCACATTAAGTAAGAGGGCACTAACCAAGTTGGACTTGGGCAAATGTCTTTAAGATCAATGCATGAGATCTCTTTTCAGAGAACATGAACTACAAACCTGTCAGGATTTCTCTCTCCATCTCTCTCTCTCACACACACACACACACACAGGCAGGCAAGTGGTTGTATAAATTTGCAAAGCCACAATTTACTAGCCAACCCTGTCTCACCCAAAACGAAAGCCATCAAAGAAGAAGTCTTCAAGCTTAGCATTAATAAAACATAAAGGCAAAATCTCCTTCTGATCCTCTGATGTTCCCCACTTGTAGGAGTAGTCTGTGAAGATATATTAAGCATTGGGGGGGATGTTGTAGGTTGGGAGCACCATCTGCTGCCCAGGAGGACTCTCCTGTGTGGGTGTCTGAGGGCCCAGCTCCTTCCTGCCACTCACCATCTGGCCCGGGGCGGGGCCTGAAGGACTCACAGGGACTACTGCGTCTGCTGCCCAGGAGGACTCTCCTGTGTGAGTGTTTGAGGGCCCAGCTCCTTCCTGCCACTCACCATCTGGCCCGGGGCGGGGCCTGAAGGACTCACAGGGACTGCTGCGTTCTGCTGCCCAGGAGGACTCTCCTGTGTGAGTGTTTGAGGGCCCTGCTCCTTCCTGCCACTCACCATCTGGCCCAGGGAGGGGCCTGAAGGACTCACAGGGACTGCTGCGTCTGCTGCCCAGGAGGACTCTCCTGTCTGAGGGCCCTGCTCCTTCCTGCCACTCACCATCTGGCCCGGGGCGGGGCATGAAGGACTCACAGGGACTGCTGCGTCTGCTGCCCAGGAGGACTCTCCTGTGTGAGTGTTTGAGGGCCCAGCTCCTTCCTGCCACTCACCATCTGGCCCGGGGCGGGGCCTGAAGGACTCACAGGGACTGCTGCATCTGCTGCCCAGGAGGACTCTCCTGTGTGAGTGTCTGAGGGCCCTGCTCCTTCCTGCCACTCACCATCTGGCCCGGGGCGGGGCCTGAAGGACTCACAGGGACTGCTGCGTCTGCTGCCCAGGAGGACTCTCCTGTGTGAGTGTTTGAGGGCCCTGCTCCTTCCTGCCACTCACCATCTGGCCCAGGGCGGGGCCTGAAGGACTCACAGGGACTGCTGCGTTCTGCTGCCCAGGAGGACTCTCCTGTGTGGGTGTCTGAGGGCCCTGCTCCTTCCTGCCACTCACCATCTGGCCCGGGGCGGGGCCTGAAGGACTCACAGGGACTGCTGCGTCTGCTGCCCAGGAGGACTCTCCTGTGTGGGTGTCTGAGGGCCCTGCTCCTTCCTGCCACTCACCACCTGGCCCAGGGTGGGGCCTGAAGCCTCACAGGGACTGCTGCGCTCTGCTGCCCAGGAGGACTCTCCTGTGTGGGTGTCTGAGGGCCCTGCTCCTTCCTGCCACTCACCATCTGGCCCGGGGTGGGGCCTGAAGCCTCACAGGGACTGCTGCATCTGCTGCCCAGGAGGACTCTCCTGTGTGGGTGTCTGAGGGCCCTGCTCCTTCCTGCCACTCACCACCTGGCCCAGGGTGGGGCCTGAAGCCTCACAGGGACTGCTGCGCTCTGCTGCCCAGGAGGACTCTCCTGTGTGGGTGTCTGAGGGCCCTGCTCCTTCCTGCCACTCACCCTCTGGCCCGGGGCGGGGCCTGAAGGACTCACAGGGACTGCTGCGCTCTGCTGCCCAGGAGGACTCTCCTGTGTGGGTGTCTGAGGGCCCTGCTCCTTCCTGCCACACACCATCTGGCCCAGGGCGGGGCCTGAAGGACTCACAGGGACTGCTGCGTTCTGCTGCCCAGGAGGACTCTCCTGTGTGGGTGTCTGAGGGCCCTGCTCCTTCCTGCCACTCACCATCTGGCCCAGGGTGGGGCCTGAAGGACTCACAGGGACTGCTGCGTTCTGCTGCCCAGGAGGACTCTCCTGTGTGGGTGTCTGAGGGCCCTGCTCCTTCCTGCCACTCACCACCTGGCCCAGGGTGGGGCCTGAAGCCTCACAGGGACTGCTGCGCTCTGCTGCCCAGGAGGACTCTCCTGTGTGGGTGTCTGAGGGCCCTGCTCCTTCCTGCCAATCACCATCTGGCCCAGGGCGGGGCCTGAAGGACTCACAGGGACTGCTGCGTCTGCTGCCCAGGAGGACTCTCCTGTCTGAGGGCCCTGCTCCTTCCTGCCACTCACCATCTGGCCCAGGGCGGGGCCTGAAGGACTCACAGGGACTGCTGCGTCTGCTGCCCAGGAGGACTCTCCTGTCTGAGGACCCTGCTCCTTCCTGCCACTCACCATCTGGCCCAGGGCGGGGCCTGAAGGACTCACAGGGACTGATGCGTTCTGCTGCCCAGGAGGACTCTCCTGTGTGGGTGTCTGAGGGCCCTGCTCCTTCCTGCCAATCACCATCTGGCCCAGGGTGGGGCCTGAAGGACTCACAGGGACTGCTGCGTCTGCTGCCCAGGAGGACTCTCCTGTCTGAGGGCCCTGCTCCTTCCTGCCACTCACCCTCTGGCCCGGGGCGGGGCCTGAAGGACTCACAGGGACTGCTGCGCTCTGCTGCCCAGGAGGACTCTCCTGTGTGGGTGTCTGAGGGCCCTGCTCCTTCCTGCCACTCACCATCTGGCCCAGGGCGGGGCCTGAAGGACTCACAGGGACTGCTGCGTTCTGCTGCCCAGGAGGACTCTCCTGTGTGGGTGTCTGAGGGCCCTGCTCCTTCCTGCCACTCACCATCTGGCCCAGGGTGGGGCCTGAAGGACTCACAGGGACTGCTGTGTTCTGCTGCCCAGGAGGACTCTCCTGTGTGGGTGTCTGAGGGCCCTGCTCCTTCCTGCCACTCACCATCTGGCCCAGGGCAGGGCCTGAAGGACTCACAGGGACTGCTGCGTCTGCTGCCCAGGAGGACTCTCCTGTGTGAGTGTCTGAGGGCCCTGCTCCTTCCTGCCACTCACCATCTGGCTCGGGGCGGGGCCTGAAGGTCTCACAGGGACTGCTGCGTCTGCTGCCCAGGAGGACTCTCCTGTGTGAGTGTTTGAGGGCCCTGCTCCTTCCTGCCACTCACCATCTGGCCCGGGGCGGGGCCTGAAGGACTCACAGGGACTGCTGCGTTCTGCTGCCCAGGAGGACTCTCCTGTGTGGGTGTCTGAGGTCCCTGCTCCTTCCTGCCACTCACCATCTGGCCCGGGGCGGGGCCTGAAGGACTCACAGGGACTGCTGCATCTGCTGCCCAGGAGGACTCTCCTGTGTGGGTGTCTGAGGGCCCTGCTCCTTCCTGCCACTCACCACCTGGCCCAGGGTGGGGCCTGAAGCCTCACAGGGACTGCTGCGCTCTGCTGCCCAGGAGGACTCTCCTGTGTGGGTGTCTGAGGGCCCTGCTCCTTCCTGGCACTCACCATCTGGCCCAGGGCGGGGCCTGAAGGACTCACAGGGACTGCTGCGTTCTGCTGCCCAGGAGGACTCTCCTGTGTGGGTGTCTGAGGGCCCTGCTCCTTCCTGCCGCTCACCATCTGGCCCAGGGTGGGGCCTGAAGGACTCACAGGGACTGCTGCGTTCTGCTGCCCAGGAGGACTCTCCTGTGTGGGTGTCTGAGGGCCCTGCTCCTTCCTGCCACTCACCATCTGGCCCAGGGTGGGGCCTGAAGCCTCACAGGGACTGCTGCGTCTGCTGCCCAGGAGGACTCTCCTGTGTGGGTGTCTCAGGGCCCTGCTCCTTCCTGCCACTCACCATCTGGCCCAGGGCGGGGCCTGAAGGACTCACAGGGACTGCTGCGTTCTGCTGCCCAGGAGTACTCTCCTGTGTGGGTGTCTGAGGGCCCTGCTCCTTCCTGCCACTCACCATCTGGCCCAGGGCGGGGCCTGAGGGACTCACAGGGACTGCTGCGTTCTGCTGCCCAGGAGGACTCTCCTGTGTGGGTGTCTGAGGGCCCTGCTCCTTCCTGCCACTCACCATCTGGCCCAGGGTGGGGCCTGAAGCCTCACAGGGACTGCTGCGTCTGCTGCCCAGGAGGACTCTCCTGTGTGGGTGTCTGAGGGCCCTGCTCCTTCCTGCCACTCACCATCTGGCCCAGGGCGGGGCCTGAAGGACTCACAGGGACTGCTGCGTTCTGCTGCCCAGGAGGACTCTCCTGTGTGGGTGTCTGAGGGCCCTGCTCCTTCCTGCTACTCACCATCTGGCCCAGGGCGGGGCCTGAAGGACTCACAGGGACTGCTGCATTCTGCTGCCCAGGAGGACTCTCCTGTCTTAAGAGGCCGCATGAGGCACCGGGACACCACTGCTGCGGCTTCGCCGTGGGGGTTGAGGAAGGCCGCTCCCTCCTGTAGGCCCACTCCTCCAGGCCTAGGGGACGGGGCCCACACTCGCCAGCGCTACTGTTTTGAGGACACTGGTGTTGCCGCGGCAAATGTTTAAAATGTTTTTATATATTTTAAAATGTTTTATAGGGGTTTTTACTTTTTACTTTGTTGTACCACCGTGAACGGTGGTTTTTATTGATGTATTTCTATTTTGTTCCGTTTTATTTTGGTTTGGGGTTAGCTATTGAGTGGGGTGGGGATTTGTTTTGTTGGTACAATTGTTTTTGATTTGATTTGTTTTCTATTCTGTAAATGGAGGTTGGTTTGAGGCTTGGGATTGCTACCGTAGTGGGGCGAGGGAGGTATGGCGGTGGGGGCAGATGTCATAGGCGAAGGGGATCGAGATATGGATATGCTCGTACCCCTTCCAATCTGCGCCCCATCCCAAGGGACGAAGGTAGGGTGAGCAAGGATTACTCACCTCCGTCACTGGTGTTGTGCAATGCCAGGTCTATAGGCAAAAAAACCGCCACCCTGCGAGACTTCTTCACCTTGCAGGGGGTTGACCTGGCTTGTGTGACGGAGACCTGGGTGCGCGAAGGGGAAACTGTTACCTTACGAGAGATGGCGCCCCCGGGTTTCTCCGTCCTCCACCAGTCGCGGACTGTGGGCCGGGGGGGAGGGGTGGCATTATTAATCCGAGAAGACTGTTCTTTCAGGGCTCTACCATCGCCATCGATCCCCGGCATTGAATGTGTTGGCCTAGTGTGGGGCTCCGAGGAGAGCTTGGTTGTCTGGCTGGTGTACCGGCCACCTAGCGCACCAGCAGCCACCCTGTCAGGCCTGCTGAAGGCGGTGGCCGGCTGGGCCTTGGAGTTCCCCAACCTATTGGTACTGGGGGACTTCAACATCCATGCTGATGCCACTCCCTCCTCACAGGCTCTGGACCTGGTGTCTTCCATGGCGACACTAGGGCTCTCCCAGTTTGTTTCGGGCCCCACACATCAAGCAGGCCACACGCTGGATTTGATCTTTGGCGCCGGTATAGATGTGATCATGTCTCCCTCGATGAAGGTGCCATGGTCTGATCACTACGCACTGAAAGCCAGGATTGATTTTCCACCCCCACCCTGCTTAGGTGGCGAGCCAATTTGGGCTCGCCCCGGGGAGGCTGATGGACCCTGATAGATTCCGTAAGGCCTTGCAGGACCTTGCTCCCCCTGGCGACTCATTGACTGAACTTGTTGAGGGCTGGAATATCCAGCTCCTGGCAGCCATCGATGAGATCGCACCTAGGCGCCCTCTGCGACCCCGCAGAAACCGGGCTCCCTGGTTTACCGAGGAGCTTCGGAAAATGAAGCGGGACCTCAGACGGCTAGAGCGAGTATGGCGGGGTGCCCGTGACGGAGCTTCAAGAACATCTTATATGGTTTTTATGAAAACCTATGAGATGGCAGTGAAGGCCGCTAAGAAGTCTTACTTCTCGGCCTCCATTGCCTCCGCTAGCTCTCGCCCGGCGCAATTATTTAGTATAATTAGGTCTTTAACGTCCCTCGAAGGACAGCCAAATTTAAATAACAATTCGACACACAGCTGCAAGGCATTTGCGAGCTCTTTTGCGGAGAAGGTCCTGTTCCTCCGCCATGACCTCCATGCCAATTTGGATACAATGAAGGAACTGGAGGCCCCTCGACTGTCCTCGGGTCCAGTATTGGACCACTTCGACCAGATATCCCCAGCCGATGTGGACAGACTCCTCCAAGCTGGAAAGCCCACCACTTGTCCTCTTGACCCGTGCCCGTCCTGGCTGATTAGAGCGTGTCCAGACGAGGTGCAGGCCCCCCTGGGTGATATCATCAATTTGTCCCTTGGCACTGGGATATTCCCAGGGGAACTGAAGGAGGCAGTGGTGCGTCCGCTCTTAAAGAAAACATCATTAGATCCTTTAGATCTATCCAATTACCGCCCGGTTTCGAATCTTCCATTCCTGGGTAAGGTGATTGAGAGAGCGGTTGCTGAACAGCTTGGTAGGTTTCTGGATGAAACATCTGCTCTCGACCCATTCCAGTCCGGCTTCCGCGCTGCTCATGGGACCGAGACGGCTCTGGTCGCCCTAACAGATGATCTCCGCAGGCAGCTGGATCGAGGCGGGTCGGGGCTGCTGATTCTTCTAGACCTGTCAGCAGCCTTCGACATGGTCGATCACGAACTCCTGGACCGCCGCCTTGCCGACGTGGGGATCCAGGGCACAGTCCTTCAATGGCTGCGCTCGTTTCTCTCCGGTTGGGGACAGAGGGTGGCGCTTGGGGGGGAATTGTCATCGCGCCACTCCTTGGTGTGTGGAGTGCCTCAGGGTGCGATTCTCTCCCCGATGCTTTTTAACATCTTTATGCGCCCCCTCGCCCAGCTTGTCCAGAGTTTTGGGCTGGGTTGCCATCAGTATGCCGATGACACCCAACTCTATCTGTTGATGGATGGCCATCCTGACTCGGCCCTAGATACACTGACCAGATGTCTGGAAGCTGTGGCTGGATGGTTACGTGGGAGCCGGTTGAAGTTAAATCCTTCGAAGACAGAGGCCCTCTGGCTGGGACGGAGTGATATGGGATTGAGGGGGCAACTCCCATCTCTTGCGGGGGTGCAATTAGTGCCAGCATCATCCGTGAAGAGTTTGGGTGTAATCTTCGATACCTCCCTCTCTATGGAGGCGCAGATTACAGCTATAACAAAGGCAGCATTTTTTCATCTCCGCCAGGCTAAGCAGTTGGCTCCTTATCTCTCTCGCCCTGACCTAGCCACTGTGATCCATGCGACGGTCACCTCCAGACTGGATTATTGTAACTCGCTCTACGTGTGGCTGCCCTTGAGACTGACCCAGAAACTCCAGCGGGTGCAGAATGCCGCTGCGAGACTCCTTACGGGGTCTTCGCTGCGAGATCACATTCACCCGGTGCTGTACCAGCTGCACTGGCTCCCGGTGGAGTACAGGATCAGGTTTAAGGGGCTGGTTTTAACCTTTAAAGCCCTATACGGCCTAGGACCCTCGTACCTACGGGACCGCCTCTCCTGGTATGTCCCACAGAGAAATTTACGGTCTGCAAATAAAAACACCCTAAAGATCCCAGGCCTCAGAGAGGTTAGGCTGGCCTCAACTAGAGCCAGGGCCTTCTCGGCCGTGGCTCCAATCTGGTGGAATGCTCTGTCACAAGAGACTAGGGCCCTGCAGGACCTGACATCCTTCCGCAGGGCCTGCAAGACAGAGCTGTTCCACCAGGCCTTTTGTCAGGGCGCAGCCTGACCCCCTCCTCTGGCAATCTGCACAAAATTTTGCTTGATGGTTGCCTTTAATTTGATTTTAATTTGATTTAATTAATTTTATAATGAATGTTTTAGAATGTTGAACTATTTTGATTGTTGTTAGCCGCCCTGAGCCCAGCTTCGGCTGGGGAGGGCGGGATATAAATAATAATAATTATTATTATTATTATTATTATTATTATTATTATTATTATTATTAGCACTGTCTGATTTAAATACAATGCCAGGTGTGTAAACTCACACCCATTCATTTTTTTTTACCGGTAAATGATATTTATTGAAAAAAGATTTTTAAAAAAAAAATTGCAAGAAAAAAAGAGAAAGAATAAAAAAAAATAATAAAACCATCATTTTCAAATTCTCCACTTTCATTACCTTCTTTCCATGACCCCCTCCTCCTCCCATCTCTTGCATCTTAATTAATAATTATCACAGCAAATCCTTCCCATAATTCATAATATTCTGTCATTACATTACCTTACTCTATTTTCATCTTATCTTATAAAAAACCTTAAAATTTAAGACTTAAATATTATTTTTGCCAACTTCTCATAACCATTACCTTTTTACCTAATTCTTTAAACATTTTTACAAGAGCCAAGTAATTTCATTTCAACATTTTTCCAACGTTCATCAATTTTATAAAAAAAAAATCCTAATGATAGAAAAAGGAAATAAAAACAATCCAATCTTCTTCCAGCGTCCCCTCCCCCCGGTCCCGGGATTGTCAGTCCTTTTTATCCCATTAGTCTGGCACATTAACCTGGTGATCTTATATCCGAGACCTTCAAATCTCTTCCACTCGTGGGAACTCCAGCTTGGTAGTGTTTTTGACCCTTTTCAACAAATCATCCCCTTACCCATAGTCCAGACTAGACTCCATGTGGTATTTTTTCAAATTCCCTCCAAAATTGGAAGCCCCAACAACTCCAAACCTCTGACGGCCCATTGCCAGACTCGGAAAGTCCAAACATCCCTGCATAGGGGGGTCAGTCCAACCCCCCATTTCCAAATCAATCCAAACTTTGTCTTTCCAAATCTGGTTTTTTCCAAGTTCATTTGTCAAATCCAAAAGCTCATTTTCCTGCTGGGCCAAAAGTCCCTCCATCTCTGGCGCCCAAGATTCTGCAACATCCTCTTCTCTCATCTGCTCTGTCAGGACACACTCCTGTTTAAGTTCCTGGGTGGGCTCCAAATAGTTTCCCACTACCTGTTCAAATGTTCTGGCCGCATTAGTCATCAAATCCGTCTTCTGACTTAACTGATCCAATAGGGCATTTATTTTACAGAAAGTACCCAACAGTGCTTCTGAAAACATTGTCCTGCAAGGTCACAAGTCCTTTCCCACGGTTGTAATCTGTGGCAGCTGCAAGCTCCCTAGAACTTGTTACAGTTTCACAGTCCCTCTCTAGAGGGAAAACTTCTGGTTGTTCTTTCTTTTAAGGACAATAGCAACACAGTTTCTTTTTAGATATTTTGTCAATATTTGTTCCTTTAAAATGCGAAAGGAAACAGTGGAATCACAATGTTACTCTTCTTTTAACTATCTGTCAAGAACATTTGTCTCTGGCCAATGAGCTTCAAAACGTCAATTCTGACACCCCGCTCCAGGGTCAGGACGGTGGAAAGTTACTTTACTTTAAACTCACTTCTGCAGGTTTAAACAGTCCAAAAAAGATCCCCCTTCTTCTACTGCTACCGAAGGGGGGTTCAACGATTTTAAATGGTGAAAACCAATCCTTTAAAAGTGATTTTCTAAGCTCTAGTGTACGTTATCTTTGCTTTCTTCTGACTACAAGGAAACGGAAGGCTGACTTCCTGTTTAGACCTTCCCGTTTCAGTACCAAATTAAGGTGAATTTTTAAGTCCAATTCCTTTCTAATCGCCAGTTCTTATTTGAAGTCCAATTGTTCAATGTTTAAGTACTCACGGGTGATTATTTTAGATGCCAAATTGTCCCAGGAAAAAGGCAGCGCTCTCCGGCAACGGCTATGCGGCTTCACTCCACAGAAAAAGCAGTTGACTCAAAGCACCGTGCCACTTCCCCCTCTTCGCTTCGGAGCCCGTTAGTGGGTTCCTTTGCGGGTTGGGGGGGCGCTAAGGGTGCCCGCCGAGTCCCACAGTCACAGGCTTCATCCGCCTGTGATTTCTAAAAGGGTCCCCGCTTCGCCGCAGCGGAAAGGACCCGTTTCACGCGGAGCTGGTCCCTCCGGTTCAGAGGGAGTCCGCCATTGTCGATGGCGCCACCCCGGAAGTCCCACACACACCTTTATTCAGATGTACAGTGAACGTCATGCTTAAATCAGCCAACACCTACTTCTGCATGCCAGGTATCTGCAGCCTGAGTGCCTACATGATGGCATCCTGATGCTTCTCATGGACTGTGTAGCAGTGACCCATATTCCACAGGCAGCTGGCCATGTGGGATCCTACTCAAGTTTTCCAAACAGATGTATCCTCATGTATAAATCAGGCTTGGCAGATGCGCCACCCTTTCTTATGTGAATCGGGACTTCTTTTGTTTTGCCTCTCACTTTAGAGTGGCTACTGTGCAGGCAGTCTGATGATTATAAAGTGAGTCTGCTATGACTGCCTAAACAGAAAATAAAGAATAACTCTGCCTGGATGACTCTATGGTGATGATCTAGATCAGTGTTTCCCAACCTTTTTTGGGCAAAGGCACACTTGTTTCATGAAAAAAATCTCGAGGCACACCACCATTACAGCCCCGTGACGTCAGCGCGCAGTGTCACGCCGGGAGGGACATGAATTGCTAGCAAATTACATAATCACCTCCTTGAGGGCTGGCTCATCTTCTCCGAAGGCAGAACCCCATTAATTAACAGCACAGACTCACACCATAGCCAAGACGAGGGGGGAAAACCTCAGTCATGCACAGTCATGCACATGTGGGGGCTAAATGAGGACGAAGACCGGGCAGAGAGCAGGGTTCAAATCACCCCACCTGGCCAGGACAATCCCTGGGTGCTCCCTTGGGCCACTCGCCTGACCCACCTCGCAGGGCTGTTGTTGCGAGGATAACACGGGGAGAACCACGCGCGCCCCCGGGAGCTCCTTGGAGGAGAAAGCGGGCGATGAATGCAATGCACGAAATATATGAGAGGCGACCAGGTTTTGCAGGTGAGGGTCCCCCCGCCAGCCTCCGCTTCCAACACCCGGCGCAACGACGCCGAAGTTTCCCCCCGGGCTCGGCTCGGGGAGCAGCGCTGCTCCCCCCGGCTCCCCTTCGCCCTCCCAGCTCTCTCTGCAGCCCACTGGGGAACCCCCTCACCTGCCAAGTCCGGAGCGCCGGTGGAAGTTGCATGCATGCATGCAGGGCGCCGCGTTGCCATTGCATTGCACTGCACTCCATGCAACGCCTGCACACATGCATTGCCTTGCACGCCCACCAAGGGGTCTCCCTGCGGTCCAATGCGTCCCCTCCGGCGCGGATGCAGCATTGCAAAAATAAACACACACCCCGACGCAGCCCTACCTGGGGGGCAGCCTCCGCCTCCGCCGCTCCGCCTCCGCGGGGACCCCCGGGCTCCATCCTGCCGCCCGATCTCCGCGGGGGCGCAGGCAGGCTGCGCGGAGTCTGCGCGGAGTCTGCGCGGAAGAGCCCCTGCCCGCCCGGCCACCGCCGCTGCGCTCATTCCATGGCCGGGAGAAGAGCGCTTCAAACAAAACGCCCGGCCCGCCAGGCCACGCTGGGAAACGTAGTTTGCGCACCCCGCGCGGGCGCGGAGCCCAAGGGTGAGGGGACTACGGATCCCGGCAGCCCCTGCGCCGGGGACGGAGGGGGAGAGGCCGGGTGCAGGGATGGAGGGACGGGTGGGCGAGCGAGTGAGTGAGTGGCAGCCGCCAAGCCTTGGCCGAGAGCCAGGAAGGGCCTCCCCGGAGGAGGAGAAGGAGGAGGAGGGAGGCGCAGAGCGGGAGGGAGGGAGGGAACCCCAGGGGTCATCTAGTGACGGCGCCCCAATCGAAAATTTGACTTTAAAAAAAAAATCTTTCAAACAGTGGTTGGGAAACACTGATCTAGATATACAAGTGCCCTAGAATCTGGATCCGCCATGGCATTCTGCTGCCCTCTTAACGCAGTTACTACAGTCACATTGTCCCAAGGAATATTCTACTGGGCAAATTATTCAAAAGGCTCAAGTGCACATGCTTAAAATGTTCAACACTTACCAATGCTGGGAATCAAATCAGTGCTGGGAGGAGGTGATGTCTCTAGAATGAGGACAGAAGATCTCACAACTATTATCCTGAATAATGCTAAATGCTCGCTTGTTGAAACTAGCACTTTCCTCTGTGTCATTCAAACCTTTGCATGCCTAGCTGATGTGAACACAGCTCATTGAAATAAGAAGAATTCTGCTGGATCTTACCAAAGGTCCATCTAGTCCAAAATCCTTTTTCTAACTTTGGCCAGCCAGTGCTTCCAAGAAGTCCATAAACAAACAAGAAAGGCCTTAACCCGCTCCTGTAGTTTGTGGCCAGTGTGCAGTCCTCAGCTGTAAACTACTTATGCTCATGGAAGTTCTATTTTCTTATCATTGGTAACTTCATAGATGTCAGCAGATGTATCCTCATTGAATTTGCCTAAACCAAGGATGTGGCCCTTCATATATGTTGCACTATTGCTCCTGTCATTCATCTCTATACTAGCTGAGGCTGATGGGGATTGCTGCCCAAAAACATCTGGAGGAGTACAGGTTCCCCATCACTGTCTGAAACCATTATTGGAGCCACCTTAGCTTGTGCATCATAGCTATCACTTGGGGGGGGGTATGAATTCCATCATTTGTTTATGGAATTCGCCCCAAGGAGGAGGGAAACACACTGGGCCATTGAGAATTACATACCTCCAGACACTAGAGCGCAAACCAGCAGGAGTCCCCATATCATCTTCATGGTCATGAATGACGTGGGAGGTTTTCAGGAATTCAGGGCAGCCTAAAGAAGCCGAGGAATGTTATGGTCTGATCCACTCTCGCTGGCTTATGAAGGAAGGAAACGCCAATGAAAATGGTTGGGTAGTGGGGAGTGGAATCGTGGAGGAAATCAGGATCCTGGTGATGAAAAAATTGGACAGATAAATTGGACAGATAACAATTGGATAAATATGCAAATGGAAGAATTAAGATGGCACACAGCACTTGTGGCACATGAGAATAGACACAATGTTAATTGGTCTTCTAAATAAAGGGAGAGGCAAGGAAATTATTTGCTGTACCAAGGCTTTCTAATCTGTTTACTCAGAAAAGGGATTTTGGTTTTCTTCTTTCTGCCTCTGGCAAATCCTGACTGAGGCATGGACGGTGGTATCTTCTCCTGATGCACCTCACTTTAGGCTTCTCAAAGGGTGTGAAAGCAAATGTATGGCTTCTAGACAACGTGGCACAAATGTGGAGTTTGATGTTATGTGGAGAATTCAGGCTCCTTGAAAATATCGTATTTCACTTAAAGGAAAAATATGTCTAACTCCAATACCTGCAAATAGATGTTTGAAAATGTAAAAAGAAAAGAAAAGAGGTAAGGGACCCCTGACAGTTAAGTCCAGTTGCAGACGATTCTGGGGTTGCAGTGATTATTTTGCTTTACAGGCCGAGGGAGCCTGCATTTGTCCGCAGACCTTCTGATTGGCAAGCCCAAGAGGCTCAGTGGTTTAGACCACAGTGCCACCCGCATCCCCATTTGAAAATGTACCTATCTTAATTCTCAGAATGTGACTGAGGAGTGGGATTATTATTACTAGTAGGAGGTGCCTGGTGCTGCCCAGGATTTTTTATAATCCAAAAAAAAGTTGTTGTTGTTGTTTAAAAAAGAAGGCAAAAAGCAGGCAAAGTCACACCAAAGTCACATTTGGGTCTGCCATATTGATTTAAAAATGGCAGCCAGAGTCTAAACATCAATGAAGAGCACCACCCCCACCTCAGGAACCCTTGTGCAAAGTTTGGTGGTGTTATAGAATCATAGAATCATAGAGTTGGAAGAGACCACAAGGGCCATCGAGTCCAACCCCCTGCCAAGCAAGAAACACCATCAGAGCACTCCTGACATATGGTTGTCAAGCCTCTGCTTAAAGACCTCCAAAGTAGGAGACTCCACCACACTCCTTGGCAGCAAATTCCACTGTCGAACAGCTCTTACTGTCAGGAAGTTCTTCCTAATGTTTAGGTGGAATCTTCTTTCTTGTAGTTTGGATCCATTGCTCCGTGTCCGCTTCTCTGGAGCAGCAGAAAACAACCTTTCTCCCTCCTCTATGTGACATCCTTTTATATATTTGAACATGGCTATCATATCACCCCTTAACCTTCTCTTCTCCAGGCTAAACATGCCCAGCTCCCTTAGCCGTTCCTCATAAGGCATCGTTTCCAGGCCTTTGACCATTTTGGTTGCCCTCCTCTGGACACATTCCAGTTTGTCAGTGTCCTTCTTGAATTGTGGTGCCCAGAACTGGACACAGTACTCCAGGTGAGGTCTGACCAGAGCAGAATACAGTGGCACTATTACTTCCCTTGATCTAGATGCTATACTCCTATTGATGCAGCCCAGAATTGCATTGGCTTTTTTAGCTGCCGCATCACACTGTTGGCTCATGTCAAGTTTGTGGTCAACCAAGACTCCTAGATCCTTTTCTGCTCTCAAGCCAGGTGTCCCCCATCTTGTATTTGTGCCTCTCATTTTTTCCCCCCAAGTGCAATACTTTACATTTCTCCCTGTTAAAATTCATCTTGTTTGTTTTTGCCCAGTTCTCTAATTTGTCAAGGTCGTTTTGAAGTGTGATCCTGTCCTCTGGGGTGTTAGCCACCCCTCCCAGTTTGGTGTTGTCAGGGCTGCCTCAGGTCCCAGCTCACAAAGGACCAACGCCAGTTTCACTTTATATACAGAGATGTTTATTGCAGTTCATTTTCCGCTCCACAGCCGAGGCGTGCAGCCCCACGTCTGTTATGCTTAGACCGCTGAAGTCCCCTCTGAATCAGTCCCTCCCCTGCACCAGTTTAAGATGCTTGCTTTGCTCCACCTCCTCCTGTCTTTCCTTTTCCACAGGGTCTTTCTGCCCGCTGGAGTTCCGCCCCTCCTGGATTCCTCTGACGCTGAATCTCCCGATGGCTCTCCCTCCCTCCTGCGGGCTTTGGGACCTGGCTCCTCCCCCGGGCTCTCCGTTTCCCCGCGCGCTTGCACATTTGAACTTGGCGCGCGCGCCCAGCTTCCAACCTTTCTCCTGATCGTTACATCACTCCTCTCACTGCTCCCCTCCCCTTCCGGGAGGATCGCTTGTTCTGACCTCCCCTCCGTTCCAGCCGACGGAGCTGCTTCCCCTGACACACTGGAACTTCCCCCCCCCCTCGCTACGCTCTGGAGGGGAAGCCGGCCCTGATTTCCAGCTGCTGTTTCGGGATCCCCTGTTGGCTCTTTCCCCCTGATGAGTCCCCCCTGGGGCTTCTCTTGCCCTGGCTACAGGCGCCCCCTCCTGGGAATCCCCCGATTCGCTGGAAAAGCTCATGGAGTCCCTTGGGCCACAGTCCTCCTCCTCCTCGCTGTCCTCGGACTCCTCCCAATAGTTCTCCCTCTCCTGCCTCCCATGTGCCTCTGCCCCTGAACCCCTGACATCCATCCCCCCCTCGAAGCCCCCCCTTCCCCCCTCCCGCTGCTCGGGTGCTGGTTCCGGGTGGTCCATTGCCATGGGGGGTAATGCTGGAAACAGTTCATCTCCCCCGGTCTGCCGCCTCCCAACTGGATCTGGCCAGTCCGTAACAACCTCATCGACATCAATCTCCTCCGCTGCCAGCTCAGTGTATGCGTGCTCGAACCCAGGATCCTCCCCCAACACGTTTATGTCCGTCTCTCCCCCCGTCACCTCGGGCGACGCTGCTTGCCAAGGCCCCCTCAGCCACCTCCTGCCCCACCCCACTTCTGGCTGATCGTCCCACCAGTAAGAGCGGTCCGTGTCCACCCCCGAGCACGATCCCCTTGGAGGGCTCGATTCCGGCAGCATCTCCTCTGCGGAGGAGAACCCCTGGAACATGCTGGCTGAAAGTGTGGGTGTAAAAAGCCAGTCGTCGAAATAATCCGCAGGCATAGGCCTGTGTGGGAAGAGTGCATGAAACTCGTCCTTGAGAAGACGTTCCTCCAGGGCATAGTCCAGCACCCACTTGTTGGCGCTGGCCGGGGTACCTTCCCTGGCGAGGAGATATTCTACTCCCTCCTCCCCCCATCTCGAGTCCAGAATTTCTGTGACCTCGTTGATTGTCGCCGCCCTCGGTGACCTCCCCCCCTCTGGTGACTTTCTGCATGGGTCTGGTGCTGTCCCTGGCTCCTGAAACCTGTGTGGGGCCTTGTAGGGTGTGAGCACCGACCTATGAAAGACCGGGTGCATTCTGGACCCTTCCGGGAGGGTAAACCGAAAGGCTACTGGATTGATCTGGGCTTCTACCTGGTATGGCCCTAGCTGCTTGTGGCCTAGCTTCTTCTTAGCTAACGATTTGGCCGGCACCGCCTGGGCCGCTAACCATACCCAGTCCCCCACCTGGATGTCTTCCCCTGCTCTCCTGTGCCTGTCTGCCTGCACTTTGTAGGTGTGTTTAGCTAGCTCCAAGTGTCGTCGGAGCTCTTCGTGGACCTCCTGCAATTCGGCAGCCAAGTGCTCAGCTCCCTGCGGCTCCCCCTCCGCCGTCATCTCCAACCCCGGGAAGGTCCTGGGATGCCGCCCATTGTTGGCGAAGAACGGCATCGCCCCCGTCGACGCGTGCTTCGTGTTGTTGTAGGCAAACTCGGCTAGCGGTAGATAGTCCACCCAGGTCACAGGCTTTTGATTGGCGTAACAGCGCAGGTACTGCTGCATGATGGCGTTGACCCTCTCCGCTTGTCCATTGGTTTGCGGATGTCTCGCCGACGTTAAGTTGATCTTGACGTTCAGGATACCCAGCAGCTTCTGCCAGAAACTGGAAAAAAATTGGCGACCCCGGTCAGACAGGATGGACCGTGGCAAGCCGTGAACTCTGAACACGTGGTCTATGAACAGCTTGGCGGTCTGTTCCGCTGTGGCCACCTTCGTGCAAGGAATGAAATGCGCCATCTTGGTGAACAGGTCTACAACCACAAGACCGCCGTCTTGCCTCGCGAACTGGGTAGATCAGTAATAAAGTCCAGCGCCACCTTCTCCCACGGCTCTAGTGGCGTCTGCAGCGGTTCCAGCAGTCCCGCTGGCTTCCTGTGCACTGGTTTGGACCTCTGGCAAGTGTCACACCTGGCGACGTAATCCGCGACTTCTCCTCGCATCTGGGGCCACCAAAAGTCTCTGGCTACCAAGTCCGCCATCTTCTCCTTGCCGAAGTGGCCCGCGGTGGGCGCGTCGTACAACTGCTGCAGGACCTTCGCGCGGAGCTCGTCTCCTGGCACGTATAGCGCACCCTTGCGGGTTAGCAATCCGTCGCGTATCTGGAACTCGTCGTCTGTCGCTGTGCCCCTTCGCACCTCCTCCATCTTGGATTGTGCGAACGGGTCAGTCTGCAGCGCGCGACGCACCGCGTCCAGGTCCACGGCGGCTGAAGCGCATGCCCACGCCTGCGGTGCAAAAATGTGTTTGGCCGCCACCGGTGCTGCTTCCTCGAGATACTGCAGCTTCCTGGAGAGCATGTCCGCTATGACGTTGTTGTCTCCCGGGATGTACTCTATCCTGAAGTCGAAATCCGCAAAGAACTCCGCCCAGCGTATGTGCCTCTGGCTCTGGAGCTTCCTCGTGCGCCAATACTCCAGGTTCTTGTGGTCAGTGCGGACCTGCACGGTGTGTCTGGCTCCGACGAGGAAGTGCCGCCACGCCTTGAAAGCTGCATGAATGGCCAGCAACTCCCTGTCCCAGATGGTGTAGTTCTGTTCCGACTTGCTGAGCTTCCTGGAGTAGAACGTGCAAGGCCTCCAGTTCCCTTGCGAATCCTCCTGCAAGAGGACCGCCCCCACCGCTCTGTCCGATGCGTCAGTCTCAACCCACATGGGCCTGTTGGGATTCACGTGTAGCAGCTGTTCTTCGGACGCGAAGAGGCTCTTAAGTTTCCGAAAGGACTGCTCCGCCTGGTCCGTCCAGGTGAACTTCTTCTTGGAACTGAGGGTGTCCGTGATAGCCGCCGTCTCTTTCGCAAAACCCCTGATGAACTTGCGGTAAAAGTTGGCGAAACCGACGAACCTCTGGACTTCCTTCCGATTGCATGGGCTCTTCCAGTCCAACACCGCGCGGACCTTGGTGCTGTCCATGGCAAGTCCCTTGTCGGACAGCCTGTAGCCCAGAAAATCCACCTCCGTTACGTTGAACTGGCACTTCTCCAGTTTGGCGTAGAGTCTGCGCTCCTTTAGCCTCTGCAGGACCTCCTTTACATCACTCTCGTGAGCCTCCGGCGATTCCGAGAAGATCAGGATGTCGTCGAGGAAGCATACGCACTTCTTGTAAAGGAGTCCCGCTAGCACATGGTGCATGAAGGCTTGGAAACAATGGGAGCCATTTTGGAGGCCAAACGGCATAACTTTGTATTCATAGGTGCCCAAGGGCGTAAACATGGCCATCTTCCACTCATCACCCTCCCTCATGCGTATGAGATTGTACGCGCCGTGCAGATCCAGCTTGGTGAAGATCCTCCCCTTCCGCACCGTCGCGAGCAAGTCGTCAATCTTAGGCATGGGAAATGCCTTGGGCTTTGTCATCGAGTTCACGGCCCTATAGTCTACGATGAGCCTTTTTTGGGGCGTGTCCTTCTTCTTCACGAAAAACACAGGACTGCCCCCCACTGCCTTGGATTCTTGGATGAATCCCCGCTTCAAATTGTGCTCTATGAACTCGCCGAGTTCCTGCATTTCGTCCTCGGACATGGAATACAGCTTCGCAGTCGGCAGGGTCGCTCCTGGTAAGAGGTCAATTGCGCAGTCGTAGGGCCGGTGGGGGGGCAACTGGTCAGCTTCCTTTTCGCAGAAGACCTCCAAAAACCCCTTGTACTTGTGGGGCACCGCTTGCACCATGCCTAGGTTCAGCTGCTGCCCTTCCTCCTGGCCCTCCTCTTCCTGGCCGGGCTGGATGCAGTGCTGTGCGCAGTAGGATGAGCAAAAGGTGAGTTGTCGCTGGTACCACGCTAATGCTGGGCTGTGTCTATCCAGCCAACTCATGCCCAACACTATAGGCGTGTCTGACAGGCGGGTGACGTTGAAACTGATGACTTCTCGGTGATTCCCAATCTGCATCACCATGGGTGGTGTTTGTTGTACCACCTGCCCACCCAGCAGCTTCCTGCCATCGACTGTGACGACGTTCAAAGGCAGGGTGGCTGGTAGAAGCGCTATGCGATGCTGCTTGATGAACTGCACCCCCACGAAGTCTGCGTTGCTACCAGAGTCAATCGTAATAGGGACTTCCAGGGTGAGTCCATTGGGTAACTGGAGAGTTGCAGTGAGCTGCACCACTGGCTTGGGTGGCAGGGGGTCCGTAGGCTGCAAAATCGCTGGGGACTGCTTTACTGACTTGCCTGGCTGAGCCCCAGCATCTCTGCTTCCAGCCAGGCATTGTCGTTTCCCTGAAACTGCTCTCCGTGGTGCACAGCCTCTGTTACTGTTGCTAAGGCTGCAGTGTGCTTCTGGAGCCTCTGGGGACACTCTTTGGCCATGTGCTGCGCACTGTCACAGATGTAACACTTCCTGCTCCCTCTAGGAGGCTTAGTCTTGACTGCTCCGGGCGCTGGGGCTCCGGCTGCTGTCTGAGCCTTGGCACCACCAAGCTCCATTGGTTCCTCCCCCTCCCTCAGTGGAGGTGAGGGATGCGTACGTCCCAGGTCCCTGGGAAGAAAAGAAGACGCTCTAGCCTGTGCGCGCACCTGGCGACCCTCATCACTGTTCCAAGGGCGTTCTTCGTGGCGCACTCCTATCATGAGCGCTCTCTGCACGACGTCTGCAAGGGTTTGAGGTCTGTCCCCCCTTGCCAACTCATCTTTTATGGAGCCATTGAGTCCCTCCCAGAACAAATCTCTCACTGCCACGGAGTCCTTCTCCCAGCCCAGCACATTCAGCAATGCAAAAAAGCGGGAATGGTACTGACGTACTGTAGCCTTGCCCTGCCGTAATCCATGCATCTCCCGCCGTGCCATATCTATGTCCATGGTAGATTGGAAACAAGCGTCCATGGCCACGATAAATGCGTCAGAATCCCTGCGGGCAGGACCATCTTCGCACCATAAATTGCGCAGCCAGGCTTTAGCTTCCCCATGCAAGTGGGATACAATGAAGCCCACCTTCTCCTCCTCATCTCTAAAATCCTTCCGAAGCAAATGCAGCGCATATACGACGTCAGCTCTGAAACTGGGATAATGCTTCAGGTTCCCATCGAAGTGGGCTACTAAACTGCCCCCCCCCCGCCGGCCGAGTCCAATTCCCTCTGACCTGGACCCCGGGAACCCTTCTTTGCACGCACGTTCCCACCTGGCTTGCAGATCCTGGCATAGCGCTTCTGCTTCTTCTCCTTTCTGCGTGGAGACCACTACCGCAGTGGAAAGCTCCGTAACTGCATTTCGCAGGGCTGTCAGTTGCTCCTCAGTGGTCATGTCTGCCAACCTTCGTGAGCTTGCAAAAAAAATTTTTGCGGCTTTTTTGAGAGGGGACTTACTGTCAGGGCTGCCTCAGGTCCCAGCTCACAAAGGACCAACGCCAGTTTCACTTTATATACAGAGATGTTTATTGCAGTTCATTTTCCGCTCCACAGCCGAGGCGTGCAGCCCCACGTCTGTTATGCTTAGACCGCTGAAGTCCCCTCTGAATCAGTCCCTCCCCTGCACCAGTTTAAGATGCTTGCTTTGCTCCACCTCCTCCTGTCTTTCCTTTTCCACAGGGTCTTTCTGCCCGCTGGAGTTCCGCCCCTCCTGGATTCCTCTGACGCTGAATCTCCCGATGGCTCTCCCTCCCTCCTGCGGGCTTTGGGACCTGGCTCCTCCCCCGGGCTCTCCGTTTCCCCGCGCGCTTGCACATTTGAACTTGGCGCGCGCGCCCAGCTTCCAACCTTTCTCCTGATCGTTACATCACTCCTCTCACTGCTCCCCTCCCCTTCCGGGAGGATCGCTTGTTCTGACCTCCCCTCCGTTCCAGCCGACGGAGCTGCTTCCCCTGACACACTGGAACTTCCCCCCCCCCTCGCTACGCTCTGGAGGGGAAGCCGGCCCTGATTTCCAGCTGCTGTTTCGGGATCCCCTGTTGGCTCTTTCCCCCTGATGAGTCCCCCCTGGGGCTTCTCTTGCCCTGGCTACAGGCGCCCCCTCCTGGGAATCCCCCGATTCGCTGGAAAAGCTCATGGAGTCCCTTGGGCCACAGTCCTCCTCCTCCTCGCTGTCCTCGGACTCCTCCCAATAGTTCTCCCTCTCCTGCCTCCCATGTGCCTCTGCCCCTGAACCCCTGACAGGTGTCATCTGCAAATTTGATCAGGATGCCCTTGAGTCCATCATCCAAGT
This sequence comes from Podarcis vaucheri, assembly GCF_965113315.1. Taxonomy (NCBI): domain Eukaryota; kingdom Metazoa; phylum Chordata; class Lepidosauria; order Squamata; family Lacertidae; genus Podarcis; species Podarcis vaucheri. The sequence continues at coordinate 2,567,271 of NC_138760.1, forward strand.
CGTTGATAAAGATGTTGAATAAGACCGGGCCCAAGACAGAACCCTGTGGCACCCCACTAGTCACTCTTCTCCAGGATGAAGAGGAACCATTGATGAGCACCCTTTGGGTTCGGTCAGTCAGCCAGTTACAAATCCACTGAGTGGTAGCATAGTCAATATGCTACCAGCTTCTTTACAAGAATATCATGGGGCACCTTGTCAAATGCCTTGCTGAAATCAAGGTAGGCTACATCCACTGCGTTCCCTTCATCTACCAGGCTTGTAATTCTGTCAAAAAACGAGATCAGGTTAGTCTGACATGACTTATTTTTCAGAAATCCATGCTGCCTATTGGTAATCACAGCATTCCTTTCTAGGTGCTCACTGACTGTTTGCTTAATGATCTGCTCCAGAATCTTCCCTGGTATTGATGTCAGACTGACTGGGCGGTAATTATTTGGGTCCTCTCTTTTCCCCTTTTTGAAAATAGGGACAACATTTGCCCTCCTCCAGTCTGCCGGGACTTCGCCTGTTCTCCAGGAATTCTCAAAGATGACTGCCAGTGGTTCTGAGATCACATCTGCCAGTTCTTTTAATACTCTTGGATGCAGTTCATCTGGCCCTGGAGACTTGAATACATCTAAACTAGCCAAGTATTCTTGTACTATCTCCTTAGTTATTCTGGGCTGTGTTTCCTTTGCTGAATCATTTGCCCCAAATTCTTCAGGTCGGGCATTGTTTTCATTATCGGAGGAGACTGAGGCAAAGAAGGCATTGAGGAGTTCAGCCCTTTCTGTGTCCCCTGTTTGCATTTCACCATCTTCTCCTCTGAGTGACCCCACTGTTTCTTTGTTCTTCCTTTTGCTACGAACATACCCATAAAAGCCTTTTTTGTTGCTTTTAACCTCTCTAGCAAGCCTGAGTTCATTCTGTGCTTTAGCTTTTCTGACTTTGTGTCTACACGTGCTGGCTATTTGTTTGAATTCCTCTTTGGTGGTTTTCCCCATTTTCCATTTTTTGTACACATCCTTTTTTAAATCTTAACTCAGTTAAAAGTTCTTTAGATAGCCACCCTGGCTTCTTTAAGCACCTTCCATGTTTCCGTCTCATTGGTATTGCCTGACGTTGTGCTTTTACTATCTCCCTCTTAACAAACTCCCAGCCATCATGAACTCCCTTTCCTTTTAGCATTACTGTCCATGGGATCTCACCCAGCTCTTCCCTAAGTTTTACGAAGTCGGCTTTCTTAAAGTCAATAAATTGAGTCCTAGTATGCTTGGCTGCTCCTTTCCACTGTATAGTAAACTTTAGAAGAGCATGATCACTCGCGCCTAATGATCCTTCCACATCTACCCCACTAACCAGGTCATCAACATTGGTTAGGACCAGATCTAAAATGGCTGTTCCTCTTGTTGCTTCTCCCACTTTCTGGACAATGAAGTTGTCTGCAAGGCCAGTGAGGAATCTGTTTGACCTTATGCTCTTGGCTGAGTTTGACATCCAACAAATATCCGGGTAATTGAAGTCCCCCATTACTACTATCTCCCTTCCTTTTGCATGCTTGGCCATCTGTTCCAGGAAGGCATCATCTATGTCCTCCGTTTGGCTTGGGGATCTATAGTAAACTCCCACAATGAGGTCTCTGTTATTCTTCTCTCCCTTAATTTTGACCCAAATGCTCTCACTTTGGCTTTGAGGTTCTAAATCTTGGATCTCTTCACAGGTATACACATCCCTGACATATAACGCCACTCCTCCTCCTTTCTTGTCTGGTCTGTTTCTCTGAAATAGATTGTATTCCCCCCATTATTACATTCCAATTGTGGGACTTATCCCACCAGGTTTCAGTGATGCCTATTATGTCATATTTAGTTTGCTGTACCAAGAGCTCAAGCTCATCTTGTTTATTTCCCATGCTTTGCGCATTAGTGTACAGACATTGAAGTCCATTAATCATTCCCCCGTGTCTCTTATTTAAGGATTTTTTCCTCCCACCACTAGGTCTGCGTGCTGTTTGCTCCATTTGGTCTATGACATTTGGATGATCATCTTCATCAATTGATAGACTCCTACCTTCAGGAGCACTGTCTCCCTCCCCCACATTAGTCCTTTTAAAGCCCTCCTGGTGAGGTTTCTGAGATTTTTGGCAAAAACATTTCTCCCAACCGTTGTGAGGTGCAGGCCATCGCTTGCCAGAAGTCCATCTTCAAGAAACTGCAGTCCGTGATCTAAGAATCCAAACCGTTCCTGTTTACACCATTTGCGAAGCCAGCTGTTCACTTCCACTATTTTTCCCCTCTCTCCCTGGGCCACGTCGTTCTACTGGGAGGACAGATGAGATGACAATTTGTGCATTTAGTTGCTTCAATTTCCTGCCGAGAGCCTCGTAGTCTCTTTTGATCTTCTGGAGGCTATTGCTTGCAGTGTCATTGATTCCCACATGAACCAAGAGGAAGGGGTATTTGTCAGTGGGTTTTATGATTCCTTGCAGTCGTTCAGTTACATCTTGGATCTTAGCCCCGGGGAGACAGCACACTTCCCGAGACATCTTGTCAGGCCCACAGATCACTGCTTCTGTTCCCCTCAGTAGGGAATCCCCTATCACCACTACACGCCTCCTCTTAGAATCATAGAATCATAGAGTTGGAAGAGACCACAAGGGCCATCGAGTCCAACCCCCTGCCAAGCAGGAAACACCATCAGAGCACTCCTGACATATGGTTGTCAAGCCTCTGCTTAAAGACCTCCAAAGTAGGAGACTCCACCACACTCCTTGGCAGAAAATTCCACTGTTGAACAGCTCTTACTGTCAGGAAGTTCTTCCTAATGTTTAGGTGGAATCTTCTTTCTTGTAGTTTGGATCCATTGCTCCGTGTCCGCTTCTCCGGAGCAGCAGAAAACAACCTTTCTCCCTCCTCTATGTGACATCCTTTTATATATTTGTACATGGCTATCATATCACCCCTTAACCTCCTCTTCTCCAGGCTAAACATGCCCAGCTCCCTTAGCCGTTCCTCATAAGGCATCATTTCCAGGCCTTTGACCATTTTGGTTGCCCTCCTCTGGACACGTTCCAGTTTGTCAGTGTCCTTCTTGAATTGTGGTGCCCAGAACTGGACACAATACTCCAGGTGTGGTCTGACCAGAGCAGAATACAGTGGCACTATTACTTCCCTTGATCTAGATGCTATACTCCTATTGATGCAGCCCAGAATTGCATTGGCTTTTTTAGCTGCCGCGTCACACTGTTGGCTCATGTCAAGTTTGTGGTCAACCAAGACTCCTAGATCCTTTTCACATGTACTGCTCTCAAGCCAGGTATCCCCCATCTTGTATTTGTGCCTCTCATTTTTTTTGCCCAAGTGCAATACTTTACATTTCTCCCCGTTAAAATTCATCTTGTTTGTTTTGGCCCAGTTCTCTAATCTGTCAAGGTCGTTTTGAAGTGTGATCCTGTCCTCTGGGGTGTTAGCCACTCCTCCCAGTTTGGTGTCATCTGCAAATTTGATCAGGATGCCCTTGAGTCCATCATCCAAGTCGTTGATAAAGATGTTGAATAAGACTGGGCCCAAGACAGAACCCTGTGGCACCCCACTAGTCATTCTTCTCCAGGATGAAGAGGAACCATTGATGAGCACCCTTTGGGTTCGGTCAGTCAGCCAGTTACAAATCCACTGAGTGGTAGCATAGTCAAGACTGCATTTTATGCATTAATATTTTAACCCAGGAGAGAAAACAAATTCTTTACAAATGCTTGCTAAAATACCGTATTTTTCGCCCTATAGGACACACTTTTTCCCCTCCAAAAATGAAGAGGAAATGTGTGTGCGTCCTATGGGGCGAATACAGGCTTTCGCTGAAGCCTGGAAAGCGAGAGGGGTCGGTGCGCACCGACCCCTCTCGCTCTCCAGGCTTCAGGAGAGCCGCAGCGCCAGCCCCACAAGGTCGAGGGACAGCGGGGAGGCGGAACACCGCCATCCCGCTGTCTCCCGATGTGGTTTGGAGGCTGATGGCGGGGAGACGCGTGCTTCTCCCCGCCGCCAGCCCCGCCAGCTATGGGGACAGCTGGGAGGCGCAGCGCGTCTTCCCGCTGTCCCCGGACCTGGTATGCAGGCGGGCGGCGGGGAGAAGAGCGCTTCTCCCCGCTGCCAGCCCCACAAGCGCCTGGGGGGGGAATAATTTTTTTTCTTTATTTCCCCCCAAAAAAACTTGGTGCGTCCTATGGGCCAGTGCGTCCTATGGGGCGAAAAATACGGTAGCTCATAGACTCTGGGTCAATTCCAAGCTAACTCTTGAGGGATTTTATCATGGGTAGTTGAACACTGGTGATTTTTTTCCAGAGATGGGGGGAAATTGTATTTTGTTTGCATTTTAATGTTAAACTGCCTAATTTATACAAGCAGAAGTTCAATTATCCTTAAACATTCACACTTCTGGGATAGCTCAGTTGATGGATCACAAAACGCTTACTCAGGTTCATGGGTCTGAGCCCCCCATTGAGCAAAATATTCACACATTGCAAGAGGTTGGACTAGAGGAGCCTCATGGTCCCTTCCAACTCTATAATTCTAAGATTTGCACGTCTCCAGGTTTTGCAATGCCATTCTCCAACCAAAATTCTGGGAAAGTGAAAATGAAAATGCACAGACTAGTGAAAACAACATAGTCAAATGCATTGCATTAGGGGAAATTTCTTGTAAAATATTTATCCAAACGTGTAATTTAGGAGAAAGATGCACTGAAATGCTGTCTTTCTGTGAACTTTTTTTATTATTTAAAAAAGAACATTTACACCCATCTCGTCTAGATTCCAGCAATGCTCCTCGAGAGTCCCGATCCAGCTCCAGTCCTGGTAAGGAGATTGACACCCCTGGTGGGAAGGGCACTGAGCCTAACTTGGTGACTGATGTTAATGTGTGTGGAAATCCCAAAAAGTAGGTCCACTGTAAGATGAACTAGAAACAAAACAGCATAATACATGGAGAGGTGAGCAGACACTTTTTGTGCTAAGCAATCCTGCAAATGGCTGGGAAATCTTCTATAGCTCAGACTCTGAGCCAACGACTGAAACGTTAGAGACAGAGACAGCACCTCAAAGGAAGAAAATAGTGAAAGATTTAAAAAATAATATTTCTGAAACAACCCCCCATCCCACCACATCTCATCTCAAGCTTTTGGAGTTGAAGGGGCAATTGCTGGGGTGGGGAGGGAGCAGAGCTGTCCAGTGTGGGAATCAAGCCATTTGAAGCAATTCACAGAAGGGACTAATTATTATTTTTTCCATGGCACCCAGGGGGAATTTCTGCACGCACATTCCTCACAGATATGACTGGTGTGGTTCGCGGTATCACTGAAGTGTTTGGTGAACTTTTAACTCAAATGTTTATGTCCATTTTGGGGGGAAAAGGTAAGTGTTGGAGGACATTGCAAGTAAGGAGCATTTTTCAAAACAAGCTTGTGTGGTGAGCAAGAGAGGGGGAAAGTCCCAATGTGATGTGGAGAGAAGTGGATAAGGTTTTTTAAAATGCAAATGCAATGCAAGGAAACTGCTCTAGGGCTGCTCAGTCTAGAAGAGCTCATGTGCCAGCAGACAGAGGGTGGAATTCAATGCCATACTGTGACAAACGTTCTGCCAGGCCCCTGCAATGTATTTTGCACAGGTTCCCACAATAAAGTATAACTGCTGTGGCCATTTCCACCTTCCATTAAAAAGATGTGGGTGTGTGGCCTTGGGAGGCTGCGGGGAAAGTAGGGACCCCCGAGGGAAGGGAGACAAAGGCTGGGAGAGAGATGCAACAGGATTACTGGGAGGTGAGGAGGATGGTAATAGTGAAGAAGTTAACCCTGCTGAACTTTTCTTGATAGACACCAGAGAACTGAGGAGTGGGGCTCGTGGATCTCCAGGCTCCGAGCCAAGCAACAGGAACTGATTAGCCATGGGTAAGCAGCTCCAAGTCATAAGGTACTGGGCACTATCTGGAGGGCCACAAGTTTCCCATTCCTTCCTTGAACTTCTGCCCCAGACATGAAATGAAACAACAGCTGTCCAGTCCTTCAGTTTCTTCTGTATGGTGAATGTTGCTGTATTAAGAATGTTCACTTTAAGTCATGTTCAATTTCAGATATTTGCAGCAATGGTACAATTGGACTTCTGCACGGTCTAGAGCAGTCCTTTCCAACAGGTCGGTCGTGGGATGTCCCTGGTCCTGGTCGATCCTGGTCGATTGTGGGATCGAGATGCCCCACCCAAAAAGCAGCTCAACAACTTTGGCTCATCTCCCCCCCCCCCCAAAAAAAAAGCTCAAGAACTCTGGTCAAACCAATGGGTAGATCACTGTCATTTTTTTTAATAGTGGGAGTAGATCACAGTCTCTTGGAAGCTGGACAGCCCTGGTCTAGAGAATGAAGGAGGCTTTGACATCCTGGTGTTTGCCATCCTGGTAGATTGCCACATATCTATACCAATTGATCAATAAAGTTCTAGTCAAGCAAATCATTGGCATTTAACTCTATGCACCTTATTTGTGGCTTTCTGTATAGCAATGCATGATTATACATTCTCAATAACCTGACACACTAACATGTGTTTTTCAAGACACATTGGCTAGGATTCACATAACCAGACCCACCACTTAGCCTTGTGCAAATGTTTCTGCTTATGCAATGGGCTTCCTCCCATCTCCCCCATGCTCCTCATAGGTCTGGAGAACCCCAAGGACAGCACAGGGGGTGAGGAGAGGGAGGGTTGTACTGCCTGACAAGCTGCAATGGTTGTGTTGGAGGAATTTTAACAGGGGCAAATGTAAGGTTCTGCACATAGGCAGGAAGAACCAGTTGCACAAATATAACTTGGGGGACAGCTGGCTGGCCAGCACTACATGTGAAAAGGATCTGGGGGTCTTAACAGACGCAAGCTTAACAGGAGGATTGCAGCACTGAATTCCACCCACAGAATTTGTCATTCATGCTTTACCCTTAAAACTTCCTTATACAATTTATTTTATTTCATTAAATTTACATACTGCTTGATTGTGAAACAACCAACCACCTCAAAGCAGTTTACAAAAAGAATAAACCATAAAATTATTGATAAAAACAGTTGATAACAACTGTTCAAAACATTCAGAGGAGAAAATAAAACTAGAGATAAACTAAAAACACACAGCATCATTCTAATAGGGCAGGCTTGTCCACATAAGAGCACATTCCTTGATGCATGCAAAACGAGACCAACCCAGGCCACAGCCAGGAATAATATTTGAGCCTCTTCGGTTAGAAGGCTAATCACCCTATCAATGTCCTACTTGCTAGGCTCTTTCTCAGTTTGTGGTAGGAAGACAATTTATTAATGCTTGGGCCATTCACATATAAGATAAATAAGATAGATAAATACAATGCAAAATCCAAGTCAAAGTATTGCATAAAGTAACATTACTGCCTAGAATCATACATAAAACATCTTCAAAATACTATGTAAATCGCATGTAGCATGTATGAAATTTACAAACTGAAATTCAATACAGATAAAAAACATTAATTATTAAAATATATTATGCTTAAATAAGCACATCCTCCAAGCAGTCGACTGCCATATCCTTCACAACTCCTGCCCAGGTTTCCATTGCTGCTACGATAAAAAGAGAGACCTTGTGGGTTACCCTACAATCTGTGTCCAACAGAAGGTAGAAAATGTTTTATTGGATGAGTAAGAACAGATCCCAGAAATTTGGTGCTTGGTTCAGAATAAAGTGAACCAAAGAACAAATAAAAAAATTCCTTCCAGTAGCACCTTAAAGACCAACTAAGTTAGTTCTTGGTATGAGCTTTCGTGTGCATGCACACTTCTTCAGATACACTGAAACAGAAGTTGCCAGACCCTTCTATATAGTGAGAAGGTGGGGAGGGGTATTACTCAGAAGGGTGGTGGGAATGGGAGATTGACAGATAGCTGAGATGAGCCTGTTGACGACTGTTAACGACTGCAATAGGTCTTCCAGGAAAAGACAAGGGGTGAGAAGGTGAAAAATGGCTTAGTCATGTATAATAAGATAAGAATCCAATGTCTTTGTTTAAACCAGGTCTCTCCATGGTTTTGAGTATGGTAATGAGTTGCAATTCAGCAGCTTCTCTTTCCAGTCTATTTCTGAAAGGAGCTGGGAGATTGAAGTGTTCTCCTACTGGTTTCTCTGTTTTGTGATTCTTGATGTCAGATTTATGTCCGTTTATTCTTTGGCGTAAGGTTTGGCCTGTTTGTCCAATATAGAGAGCTGAAGGACACTGTTGGCATTTGATGGCATACACAATGTTAGACGATGAGCAATTAAATAGTCCCGAGATGGTATGTATGATGTTGTTGGGGCCAGTAATGGTGTTGTCCGGGTGTATGTGGCAGCAAAGTTGGCATCTGGGTTTGTTGAAGGCTCTGGTGCCAGTGTCCGTGTTAAGTCTGGTTGTAGTATTATTGTGGGTTAGGAGTCTCCTGTCGTCTCCTGGACAATGACAGTTCTCTTTCTCAAGCTCTGGGAGGAAGACCTTTCATTGCCTACAGACAGCCACCCAATCTCCTAGGACATTCTATACAAGATCTCAAAGTAGCTGTTTTACTACAAAGGAATTTCAGAAATAGACTGGAAAGTGAAGCTGCTGAATTGCAACTCATTACCAAACTTAAAACCATGGAGAGACCTGGTCTGAACAAAGACATTGGATTCTTATCTCATTATACATGACTAAACCATTTCTCACCTTCTCACCCCTTGCCTTTTCCTGTAAGACATATTACAGTCGTTAAGAGTCGTCAATATGCTCATCTCAGCTATCTGCCAATCTCCCATTCCCACCACCCTTCTGAGTAATACCCCTCCCCACCTTCTCACTATATAGAAGGATCTGGCAACTTCTGTTTCAGTGTATCTGAAGAAGTGTGCATGCACACGAAAGCTCATACCAAGAACTAACTTAGTTGGTCTTTAAGGTGCTACTGGAAGGAATTTTTTTATTTTGACTATGGCAGACCAACACGGCTACCTATCTGTAACTACAACCTATAAAACACTCTTAAAGCAACAACTAAAAAATGAGCTAAACATCACAATTAAAGCAAAAGTAATATTATAAGATTAACAAACCAATACAGCATTTATAATCTATAAAATAATATCAACAGCATTAACAAAATAGCAACCCAAAAATAAGCTAAGAACTGTTAAGTTCATACACACATTCTCCACGCCCCCAGGGCTTATAATCTTTCACTCTGTTCAGCTCAATAACATACACATGATGCCCTTCTAAAGGTTCATGAATGAGACTGTGTACATAACCATACATTAAAGTACATTTGAAGCACACACACCCAAGAATCCTGGGAACTGTATTTTACCTATCAGAGAGCTACAATTCCCAGCACCCTTTAATAAACTACATTTCCTGGGACTCTTTGTTTGGGTGCGCACACGCTCAAAATGTGCTTTAAATGTATGGTGTGTGTGTGCAGTCCAAACTTTAGCCTATCTTACTTCATGTTTGAGAAGGCAGACCCAGCAAATAACGGAAATTGCAGAAATCACTTACCAGCATAGGCACCCGGAGCAGAGATGCTCTCTGAGAAGGGGTCCAGTGAAGAGCTGAAAGCCAGAACCAAGAGCTGCATCATTACAGCTATAGGAGTTCCTAAATCATTTGGCCATTTCTCTCCTAGGACCTAGCCGGAACATCACAGACAACTAAGTCCCACTCAGCAAACAGTGGCACCACCAGGGCTGGTGCTGCATTAGGCAGAGCAAGGCAGCTGCCTCAGGCAGCAGATGCCAAGCTGCAGGGGACGGATAGAGCTCTGAGTGCCGCATGGCTACCCCGGGACCCCTACACTAGCCTCCTGTCCTCTAGTGCAGTGGAGGATACCGTCCATTCACTAGTACAGTGGTGCCTCGTAAGACAAAATTAATCCGTTCTGCGAGTCTCTTCGTCTTGCGGTTTTTTTCGTCTTGCGAAGCACGGCTATTAGCGGCTTAGCGGCTTAGCGGCTTAGCGGCTATTAACGGCTTAGCAGCTTTAAGAAAAAGGAAACAAACTCGCAAGAACTTGCAAGATGTTTCGTCTTGCGAAGCAAGCCCATAGGGAAATTTGTCTTGCGGAACGACTAAAAAAACGGAAAACTCTTTCATCTAGCGAGTTTTTCGTCTTGCGAGGCATTCGTCTTGCAGGGCACCACTGTATTGAAGGAAAATCCCAGTCCAATTGGCTTCCGTATGTTCCTTGGGAGAGAGCAACATCTTGTCCTTCACCTCAGGCAGCAAAATGTCTTGAACTGGCCCTGATTGCCTTAAGTGCTAACCTCCAGTTCACAGATCTGAAGCCCTACAGTCCAGGAAATCCACAAATGACAATGCCAGTACTGTGTGTGGAGTGAAACTCTACACCAGGTGTGAGGAACCTTTAGTCTTCCAGATATTGCTGAACTACAACTCCCATCAGGCCCAGTAAACATGGCCAATGGCCAGGGATGGTGGGAGTTGTAGTTCAGCAACATCTGGAGGGCCAAAGGTTCCCCTTACCTGCTCCAGACAGTCGCTCTATCCTGAGTTCAAAAGTTCTAAAACCTGGGTGGGACCAAGGAAGAGCACCCCTTTGGAAGCCACACTTCCATAGTGCAACAGTTACTGAAATGAAAAAGGAACATTAGAAATCAAGGCAGAAGCTCTTGCATTAGCCCCAGTAAAACTAGTGCAATTAACTGAGTGTGATTAGGAATCTATAGTTCTCCAGATGTTGCTGTACCACAACTCCCATCATCTTCGACCATTAGCTATGTTGGCTGGGGCTGATGGGAGTTTGAGCCCAAGAACCACATGTTCTTTATCCCTGTTGCAAAATATGTGCATATCTAAAAATGCTCCTGATTCTTGAAATCAAAATATAACTTCTGACAATGTCATGATCCTTTCAGGCAGTGACCTCCTCCATGACCTCTCTCAGGTAGACTCACCTGCATTCCTGCAGCCAGCTCTCAATCTTATTGGATGAGCTCCCTGTTGGAAACAAAGAAAAAATGCTAGGGCTCCACAGACTGGATAAGTTACTGTGATGATCCACTTCTCTGCTGGGGCCAAATGCAGCCATCTAAGGCTTGTTAGCCAGCCTCTCAGCAAACCACAAACTTGACATGAGCCAACAGTGTGACGCGGCAGCTAAAAAAGCCAATGCAATTCTGGGCTGCATCAATAGGAGTATAGCATCTAGATCAAGGGAAGTAATAGTGCCACTGTATTCTGCTCTGGTCAGACCACACCTGGAGTACTGTGTCCAGTTCTGGGCACCACAATTCAAGAAGGACACTGACAAACTGGAACGTGTCCAGAGGAGGGCAACCAAAATGGTCAAAGGCCTGGAAACGATGCCTTATGAGGAACGGCTAAGGGAGCTGGGCATGTTTAGCCTGGAGAAGAGGAGGTTAAGGGGTGATATGATAGCCATGTTCAAATATATAAAAGGATGTCACATAGAGGAGGGGGAAAGGTTGTTTTCTGCTGCTTCGGAGAAGCGGACATGGAGCAATGGATCCAAACTACAAGAAAGAAGATTCCACCTAAACATTAGGAAGAACTTCCTGACAGTAAGAGCTGTTCGACAGTGGAATTTTCTGCCAAGGAGTGTGGTGGAGTCTCCTACTTTGGAGGTCTTTGAGCAGAGGCTTGACAACCATATGTCAGGAGTGCTCTGGTGGTGTTTCCTGCTTGGCAGGGGTTGGACTCGATGGCCCTTGTGGTCTCTTCCAACTCTATGATTCTATGATTCTATGATTCTATGATTCTATGATTCTATGATTCTATGATTCTATGATTCTATGATTCTAGGATGCCTGATGTCGCCACTACATAGGCAGTAGCAAAAGAAGAGGAGAATGAGGAAGAGGAAGAACACCTGAAAGTGAGTAATGGAATGAATGTGGTTTAAACATATGAATAATTAAATGAACTCATTATTTGGTAGTCATTATGGCCCTGTGAGCCCTTATTGCTGCTGAACAGCTGCATAGCAGTGGAGGGTGCAATTTGCATAGAAGCAGGAGGAAGAATGCTTAACCCTTCCCTTCTCTGCAGCTTTAGCTCTACAACCACCTCCTCTAGCAGCTTTCCCTCCAGCTATCTGATTGCTTTTCCTTAAAAAATATGTGTATATATACACACATCAAATATACAATAAAAAATAAAAAACATACATACATACATTAAAAAGGAAAAAGAAAAAGACCTCCAAAACAAACATTTTCTAATACACTTCTACGTAAGGAGTACAAGCCGCCTCTGACTGCTTTTCTACATGGTTGCCTGCTGTGCTGGACCTCTTTTCTCCATGCTCAAGGAATAAGAGCTCACCATTCTAAAACTAAGTTAGAACAACCCTGTGTTAGCTGTTGGCATAAAAAATGACATGTATGGAAGGGGGGATTTGCAGAAGAGAAGCAGTAGATAGATAGATAGATAGATAGATGATAGATAGATAGATAGATAGATAGATAATGCTTTATTCGGCTATAAGCCCACAAGGTAAAAACCAATCAATAAATAAAATAGCATTTTACATTCTAAAATATCAACTAAAATATTTCAACGCATACTCTCCTTCACATTACATACACTCTCTAGATGTACCATATTGTGGCCTTGATTATAAAGATGGTGGATAGAGTTTACTAGATTTTAATAGTCATGCAGCATTCCATGAAGTCTTTTATATGAAAGAACTGAATTCAGGAATTTGGCAACCTGTAATGTTCTATAGGGACGCGGGTGGCGCTGTGGGCTAAAGCCTCAACGCCTAGGGCTTGCCGATCGAAAGGTCGGCGGTTCGAATCCCCGCGGCGGGGTGCGCTCCCGCTGCTCGGTCCCAGCGCCTGCCCACCTAGCAGTTCGAAAGCACCCCCGGGGGCAAGTAGATAAATAGGTACCGCTTACCAGCGGGAAGGTAAACGGCGTTCCGTGTGCGGCTCTGGCTCGCCAGAGCAGCGATGTCACGCTGGCCACGTGACCCGGAAGTGTCCCCGGACAGCGCTGGCCCCCGGCCAATAGATGTGAGATGGGCGCACAAACCCCACAGTCTGTCAAGACTGGCCCGTTCGGGCAGGGGTACCTTTACCTTTAATGTTCTATAAGAGTCAATGTCCTGGAGTAGACAGGCTAGATGTGATTCAGGTGGTTTAGCAAGAGTTTCCAAAATGATTGAGCTCAGAATCCTTGATCGGGGAACAATATATAAAGGACAATTAAACAAGATATGATGAAGGGATTCTATTGATTTGTTGTCACATGCGCATAAAACAGAGGTTTTACCATTAGAAAATCTATTGCTAAGCACATTTGAGGGGAACACATTAAATCTGGCTCTAACAAAAGCGAATCTATGTGACGCAACCGATAAGGTAGACAAATATCGAGGTATCCGGGGCATAAATGTAATGCCCTGGTTTATCGGGGAACATGTACCTCCACCTGTAGTAAGATTTTGTTGCAAATCAACCTCCTCCAATCTTTGTTTGATGACCTTTTTTGCTGTAATTAGATCTAAATTTAGTATATCGGAAGGAGAGATTCCATATGTCAACAGTTTGGAATGGATTTTTGTTGCCCATGGGCTGGTAAATTCATCTCTCCAAAGACACTGAATAAGATGGTAATTGGGCAATTTATGCCAAAGGGACAGCCAGTAATTAAAAGCATGTCTCCACATCAGGATCTCTAAGGAGGGGGTCTTAAGTTCTAAGCAAATAGCAGAATTGCTTACACGGGTAGTTTCAAAAGGCGTCTGAGAAAAAGATTTTGCAATGTCACCAGAGGCATGAGTTTTACAAAAGCGCCCCATAAAGGGACCGCATAGGCCATAGTTGCAACCACTTTTGCACTATAAATTTTTAAGGCAGATGGAACATGCATAGCCCCCTCTGTAAAGAAAAAGCGTAATAGAGCGTAGATAAGGGCTTTGCCCTTATTTTGTAAGTATGTGATATGCGCCTTCCATCCCATATTATGCTGGAAGTAAATTTCTAGATACTGAAATTTGTGGACTTGTTCAATTGGCTTCCCCTCGAGTTCCCACCTATACAATTTACGACTCTTGGAAAAAATTAGGACTTTAGATTTGGAATGGTTAATAGTAAGTAAATTTGTTTGGCAATATAACGAGAAGATCTTAAAGGCCCTCCTCAAACCGATTCTTGAATATGAGAGGATCACCGCATCGTCCGCGTACAATAGTAAGGGGCAGCGATAGTCTGCAAGCCTGGGTGCATGAATGGTGGTTTGGGCCTCAACTAGGGGAGGTCTCATATCACTAATACAGAGGTTAAAGAGATAGGGGGCAAGAATGCACCCTTGTCATACCCCCTTATTTATTGGTATAGAGTTTGTGAGATCGCCCTCGGGTGTTAACCTCACCCTCGCGGCCGTCCCTTCATGTAATTTGATCATAAGCCACAACAGCCTTTTATCTATGCCCCACTTTGCCAATTTTTCCCATAGCAGCTCTCTAGAGATACTGTCAAAAGCCACCTTCAGATCTATAAAAGTGGCACATAAAAGACCATGAGGGGGGGGGGGAGAATACTTCCGCGCCAAATGATATAGAATTAGTGCTTGGTCAATAGAAGCACAATTTGGTCTAAACCCGGCCTGTTCATGGCCTATCAGATTGGAATCTTCGGCCCATTGGGTTAGTCTAGTTAGCAAGAAGCGAGTGTAGATTTTTCCGATGATTGATAATAAACTGATATTACGATAGTTTCCTGGGTCCTCTGGTGGTCCTATGTTACATATAGGAATTATGATGGACTCCTTCCATGATCTTGGTATCTGGCCCGTGGCATTAATTGCATCAAAAACTTTTGCAAGAATTTTGGCCCACCATGCTGGGTGTTGTTTAATAGCTTCCGCCAGGATCAGATCGGGCCCTGGTGCTTTATCAGTTTTCAGTTTAGCAATTAAATCTACTATTTCCTCCGGGTCCGTATCTGGCCATATGGGCAAGTGACATGAAAGAGTATCAGAATGAATGTTAGAGATAGCTGTCTGGGAGAAATATTTTCTTAAAAATTGTTCCCATGTCGGGGCTGGTATAACCGCCAATGGGTATTTCCTTGATCTTTTGTTGATTAAATTCCAAAAACCACGAGAGCTGCGAAGCTTAGAGGCAGCAATCAGCGCTTGCCAACGTCTTAGGTGCCATTCATGCTTGGCTGACTTCTGTGCCTGTTTGTAAGCAATTTTGGCCTGCAAGTACTCTGGGGGAAGAGTTTCAGCTCCAGAAGATTTATATCTCTTGTAGATACAACAGAGAGAGAGTCTAGCTTGCTTACATTTGGAGTCATACCAAGGTGCACCGAACCTGGGTTGATCTTGGTTAACCAGGTGAGTCGGTATTGTAAAGAAGCTAGTTAAATCTACAGAGAGGTGGGAGAACCACTCCAATATCCTATTTGGTTCAGACAACTCCTCCACTGAAACACTAAGGGGTTCGGAGATATTCCTCTGGAAGAATTCTGCGTATTTTGGGGCCTGTTTCATAGACCATTTAATGCTTCTTACTTGTGTTGCGGCATTTAAACCTACATGGATTGGGTGTGAGCCGCTAACCGGGTGCCAGTCAAGCGTTAGCTTGACCGCTAGAGGTAGGTGGTCACTGGATTGAACATTGTCTACTTTGAAATAAAAGCAGTTTGAGAATAGGTCTTCTGAAACTAGAAGGTAGTCTAGGACACTATTTGATGTTGTTCCCAAATGAGTGAATTCTCCTGGCACGTCTGGAGGACAATTGCCATTCAAAATGTTCAAATTCATACGAATGGCCAATTGATAAAGAAGGACTCCCGCCTCATTCACTCTGATGTCCTTAGATCTTCTTGATGTAAAAGAGATTAAATCAGATTTTGGATAGGGGGGAGGTACCCACCACTTGGCCTTGATTATCCCCTCCCAATTGGTGGCTGTACGTGCATTAAAGTCACCACCCATTATCGATGGAATATTAGGGTACATAATATAGCATGCCAATAAATGATCTTCCAGAGAGTCCCATCTATAATGAAGGTCTGATATAAGACCACCTGGAGGAAGATAAACATTGGTGATTAATAGGGAGAATTTTTCGCTTGAAATCAGACCTGTAAAGGCAAAAGGAGGAAAAGGCTGAACTAGCAAGAGTTTAGCGCTCATTTTAAGCGATATGGCGATTGCAAGACCACCTCTGGACTGGCCACCTTTTTGGGAGGGACTAGCTGGAAGTGATATCAGTTCAAAGCCATTTATATCTATTTTATCTTCTTCCCATGTTTCTTGCAAAAGGATTATCTGAAAAGAGTTTATATAGGACAGAAATTCGGGATCTAATCTTTTCCTTTTCCAGCCCGCAATATTCCAATTTAAGACTGCTAGCTGGGGACTTCTGTGTTGTTCTTTTAACAGTCAAAGCGAAGGAGGGGCAGACTCTCTGGAAGAGACAGAAGATGTAACAAAAAAGTCAGTTATTTTACATTGGGAAGATGGTAACTGTGGCGGACCCTCCAAATTAAAATTTTTAACAATTTGGTTCCACTGTTGTAACACCGAGGTTGATCTACTAGAAGTAGATCCCTGAACAGGAAATCTCTTCATTTCGAAATTCTTTGTACAACTTGACAGAGAAATACCCAGAGAGGGAGAAATTAAGTCCGTCGGGGGAAACCCACTAGCAGATTTATCATCAGGCATTAGGATGATTTTATTGATGCGTCCCATCGGGTCTTCAATCGTTTCCGGCGACGGGTCCCGAGGTATAACATTCACATTTTCCTTTAAAGAAAGTAGATGAGGGGGCATCACGGGGGCGGTAATTGCGGAAGACTCTCTCAGGGGCATCACTTGTGGACTACTTCTATATCTGGTCGAAACTGGAGAAGATTCTAGCTCTGGCATAGATGAGTGAGTTAAAGAGGGATTTGAGTCAAGCAAGGAAATCAGAGTTTCATCCTTAGGTGTGCTAGTCGATGGATGTAGATGAAGGTTAAGTGAGGATGGCAGAGCCTGGTCGTCTTGTGGAGTAGGACTGGGGGCAGAAACAACTTGAAGATTTGAGTCTTGCAGGGTGGTTTTTGTTTTCAAAGTGGGGCTGAGCTGAAGAAGATTGACCACTTCTGTCCGATGAGCCCCAGTAGGGTTATTTGAAGCATCGTTAGTATCTTCCCCTCTGTGTTGGACTTGCAAAAGCTGAGATTTAAGCGTGTCAAATCTTTGCTTCATCACCGACTGTTCTTTCGGAGGGAGGGCTCTGAACGAATCAATAAGTTCCCTTTCATCAAGGGCAGTCTGTAGGTTTCCGTCCTCATATATGGGTGTTTGAGAGGATATTGAGATTGGTCGAGAATGGTACGCTGCAGGATCATCACAGTGGGGCCTGACAGTATTTTGAAGTAAGGCGGAGTCTCTTGTCCTAATGTCCTCACCGCCAGGGCACCTATTTAGAAGGGGTTTGATCTTGCTATCTGCAAAAACCCTCGTTGCTACTATATCGGCCATGGACAAAAGCGTTTTCCGCCTAGCAATAATAGATGGTATCTTTTCAGAGTGGAACATGAGTATCACCTTCAGGAAGTTGGCCTGTCGGAACAGGGGCATCACCGCATATAAGTCAATCTGGTGTTTCTTAATTTTTAAGAGTTTGCTTAAACAGTCTTTAGGCTTCCGGAGGCGGCGCGAAACGAGTAATGGCGGTCCTCTTTGCGCTGCGAAGAGGGGCTCCGCAGAAAAGGGTCGTTCGCTGCGGCAAAGCGACGACCCATTAAGAAAAACTACGAGCAGAGTGAGCTCGTGGCCGTGGGATCCGGCGGGCACCTAGAGCGACCCCCAAAACGAAGAAGGGACCCCGTAAGGGGCTCCGGAAGCGCGGAGGGGAAGCGGTGCTGTGGATTCATCGCTCTTTCTGCGGGAGTGAAGCCGCGCGGCTGTTGCGGATGAGCGCCGACCTTTCTTCCTTTTACATTGGATTACAAACCAACTACTCGTGAGTAAGATTTACTCAAAATTGGATTACAAATTTACGAATTTGGCTGAAAGCGGGAGGCGAGAAAAAGGAAGTCCGTCTCCCGAGGATGCTAGTGATCAAAAGCAAAGATTTGACAAGCTGGAAGCAGTGCGGAGAGATTTTAAAGTGAGACATCATACGTTCGGAAAAGTTGGAAACTGAAGCAGGCAAGTTACCTTTATTTCCTTGCTATTTTCTGTACCCTATCTGGGGACTTTCTCCTCTGCCGGACTTTTTTAAATTTTAAAGACTTTAAAACCCCCAGTCCCGGACTTGCAGTGGGACAAAAGGCTACTTTGCGGATACACTTATAAATTTGAAATGGACACTTAGAGGCATTACTGTTGGATACAATTAAACAACTGTACTTTTGCACCTTTTAAGAAGCTTATGGCAACATTGTGAGAGCTCTGCTAGAGGGAAAAGGTCTTTTCCAAGGATCAGCGTTAATTTACTTAACTTAAGGAACTTTAATGGCGTCTGAAACTTTGTTTCTTCTTCCCTGAATTGCAACTTACTCCCTCTAGTGGAACTTGGGACTTACAATTTCCTGAGAACTAACTTTGCTTTGTTTTTCTGTGGTTGGATTGTTTACGCTTGTGCCTGCCTTTCTCATGAAACTTTTGACAGCCTGACCTTGAATCCAAAGACAGGTGTGGAATGAGCGATAAAGTAAAAACAAGAGCTGCGTCGAAGGCAGGGAAAGGCAAACTGACACAAACAACCCTGTTTTCTCAGGGACGCAGATCTTCAGTCCCTGCTGTTTTACAGACTGCACCCTCGCCAACAACACCAGCTGAAGAAGCTGAACAACCAATAGGTGAGGATATGGCATCTGGAGGATCTAACACTCTTTTAGAGGAAATGTTACAACAATTCGCAATTTTGAACAAAAAAGTGGATGATCAAACTGCAAAAATTGACTTAGCCACATCTTCAATTACCAAACTTTCGGAACAGGTGGCTAAGCATTCACAGGATATTGGAAACTTAAACGACGTAACATCTGAAAATCGAAAATTGGCGGAGGCTGCGATTGGGAAAGCAGAGGCCGCAGCCAAAGGAGTGGAGGAATTGAAAGGAGAGGTAAGACCGCTCCACAAACATATCACAGACCAGCAGGCCTACCTGTCTTTGGTGGAACTGCGAAACAGGGAAAATAACCTGAGATTACGCTCTATCCCAGAGATTGAGAAAGAGGATTTGACCGGCTTTCTAACGGCAGAATTTTCCAAATTCTGGGGTATAAATCAAGACACAGATTTCAAAATAACGACTGCATTTAGATTGGGAAGAGTCGCTGGGAAGGACAGGCCTAGAGACTGTTTGATTATTTTAAGGACTAAACAGGAGAGAGACAAGCTACTTGATTTACACTTCAATAAAGCACTTGTGATCCAGGATAGAAGAGCACAAATTTACAAAGATATTCCCAAACAATTACTGGATCTAAGAGCCAACTACACTGACCTAACTGGACTTCTGAGAGGTAACGGAATACCTTACAGGTGGGAGTTTCCACAAGGCGTCTTATTTAAATACAAAGGAAAGAAGATAAAAATCAAAACGAAAGAGGATTGCCAGAAGTTCCTACACGATCACGGAGAAGACCTACAGAAAGGAGCAGCTATTTGGCCACCACCAGAGTCTGGGAAAGAGTTACCACCTTCGGACTCGGACAAAAAAGAAGACACCCCACAAGACTAACAACAGATTGATACAAGATGTCTCTGCAGCTGTATAGTTGGAACATTAATGGCGCGAATTCCCCAGAAAAACGCAAACGGATCTTCCATATCCTAAAGAAAGAGAACTCGGACATAATTTGTTTGCAAGAAACCCATGTGACAAGGGCTCACAGGAAGGTGTTAACAAATAAAAGATTAGGCCAAGAATTTATCTCATCAGATAGAGTCAAGAAGAGAGGCGTGGTGATTTACGCCAAAGAGACTCTTTCACCGAAATTTTTGTTTAAAGATGAACAAGGAAGAATCCTGGCTATTGAGATTTCGACCCAAGGAGAGAAAATTTTGATATTAGGAATTTATGCACCAAACGAGGGGAAATCAGAATTTTATAAGAAGCTGCATGAGACATTATTGGACTATCTGGACTATTCGAACATCATTATGATGGGAGATATGAATGGGGTTGTCTCTACCTTTATGGATAAGTCACAGAACCAGAATTTGACTAAAGATGGAAGACTACCAAAAACTTTCTTTGAACTAACTGACAATATGGATTTAATTGACTCATGGAGGACGAGAAACCCCCTTGGTAAAGAAGGAACTTTCTTTTCTGAGGCCCACCTGTCATGGACAAGGATCGACCAAATTTGGACAACTAGAGGGCTGGCACCTAAGACCACAAAAATAGAAATCTGCCCAAAGACTTGCTCCGACCATAATGCTTTGAAAATGGAAATGAGATTTACTACTGCCGACTCCTTCAGATGGAAAATGAATGACAACCTGCTAAGAGATCAAGAGATTGTAAAGAAGGCCCAAAAAGCTTTAAAGGATTATTTTGAAATCAACTTGAACACCTCGGTGGAAAAAAGAATAATCTGGGACGCGAGCAAAGCTGTTATGAGAGGGTTTCTGATACAACAGAATACGATTAAGAAAAAACTCTGGAATGGTAAAAAGGACAAGATATTGGAGAAGATAAGGGACGGCGAGAAAAAATTAAGATTAAACCCAAAATCCAAAGAGACCTTAAGAGAAATTAAATTCCACCAGTCACAATATGCGCAACTGATCAACCAAGAAGTGGAATGGAGAATTAAACAAATGAAACAAAGATCATTTGAATCGGCGAATAAATGTGGGAAACTGCTAGCTTGGCAGTTGAAAAAGAGACAAAAATTAAACTATGTTACCAATCTAGAAGTTGAAGGAAAGAACATCCAGAAACCGGGAGAAATTAGAAAGTGTTTCCAGAAATATTTTAAAAAATTGTATACACAAGGACCCGAGGATGTAACCGAGATAGAACAATTCTTGAAAGAAAATGGTCTTCCAGAAATATCTCAAGAGAAGAGATCAACCTTGAATTGTAAAATAACACAACAGGAAATCGAGGATGCCATTCAGAATATGCAGCTGGGCAAATCTCCAGGACCTGATGGACTTACCTCCAAGTATTATAGGACGCTAAAAGACTATTTGATACAACCACTAGAGGAGGTTTGTAACCAGATTATGGGGGGAGGGAAGGCACCAGATACGTGGAAAGAAGCATTCATCACATTGATACCCAAAGTGGAAACTGAAAAAACTCAACTTAAGAACTACCGTCCCATCTCACTCCTAAATGTGGATTACAAAATATTTGCGGATATTTTGGCCAACAGATTTAAAAAAGTATTAAATGAGATAATCCATAAAGACCAGGCCGGCTTTCTCCCAGGTAGACATTTGTTTGACAATACCAGGAACATTATTGATATCTTGGAACTTTTACAAACAAATATTAACACTAAAGCAGTATTGATCTTTATAGATGCGGAGAAGGCCTTTGACAACATTTCCTGGAAATTTATGAAGAAAAATTTGGAAGGGATGGGAGTGGGAAGGGGGTTTGAGAATGGAATAGAAGCAATCTATTCAGAACAAAAAGCTAAGTTGATAGTGAACAATGTGGTGACAGAAGAACTTCATATTGAGAAAGGAACACGACAGGGGTGCCCCCTATCCCCTTTATTGTTTATTTCAGTCCTGGAGGTTTTGCTGAACATGATAAGGGAGGATCGGCAGGTACAAGGAATACGGGTCGGAGCGAAACAATATAAACTGAAAGCATTTGCAGATGACCTGGTTTTAACACTACAGGAGCCAGAAGCCAGTACAAAAAGAGTTTTAGAACTGATCCAGAAATTTGGTTGGGTGGCGGGTTTTAAGTTGAACAAGCAAAAAACTAAAGTCTTAGGGAAAAACTTGACGGCCATGGAAACAGAAGGGTTTCAGAAAGAGACAGAACTAAATATTGTTAAGAAAGTGAAATACCTGGGGGTCAATCTGTCTTCTAAGAATTTGAATCTATTTAAAGATAATTATGAGAAATGTTGGTTAGAAGTTAAAAAAGATTTAGAAATTTGGTCAAGACTGAAACTATCCTTGTTAGGCCGAATTGCAGCTATAAAGATGAACGTTTTGCCAAAGATGTTGTTTCTGTTTCAAGCCTTGCAGATTGTGGACAGAGTGGAATGTTTTGGAAAGTGGCAGAAGGACATTTCTAGGTTTGTCTGGCAGGGCAAAAAGCCCCGAATAAAGTTTAAGATATTAACTGATGCAAAAGAGAGAGGGGGGTTTGCCCTGCCGGACCTAAGGTTATACTATGAAGCGGCAGCCTTCTGCTGGATGAAAGATTGGATTCTATTAGAAAACACTGATGTCCTAGATCTGGAAGGCTTTAACAATTCGTCAGGTTGGCATGCGTATTTGTGGTATGACAAGGGTAAATCATATGGAATGTTTAAAAACCATATTGTCAGAAAAGCAATATATATGGTCTGGAAAAAATACAAAGACTTATTGGAAAGTAAAACTCCGAGGTGGATCTCACCAATAGAGGCCAAAGCTCGGAAAACAACCAATATGGAGGCTTATTGGCCGAAATATTGGGAAATAATAGAAAATATTGAAGGTAACTGGAGATTGCAGAGCTTTGAAAAATTAAAGGATAAGGTGCAAAATTGGCTGCATTATGCCCAAATTAATGAGGTTTTCAAGTTAGACAAAAAAACAGGTTTCCAGGTGGAAAAATCGAAACTTGAGACAGAGTTGCTTGAACCAAAGACCAAGTTATTATCCAGAATGTATAACTTGCTGCTTAAATGGAACACTCAAGATGAGACAGTTAAATCAGCAATGATAAAATGGGCTCAGGACATTGGTTATAATATTATGTCTGATGACTGGGAAAGGTTATGGACCACCGGTATGAAGTTTACTGCATGTAATGCTTTGAAAGAAAACATTATGAAAATGGTATACAGGTGGTACATGACCCCGGTTAAGTTAGCTAAGATTTACCATCTGTCCGATAACAAATGTTGGAAATGCAAGGAAGCTGAGGGAACATTCTTTCACCTCTGGTGGACCTGCCCAAGACTGAAGGCCTTCTGGGAAATGATCTATAATGAGTTAAAAAAGGTGTTTAAGTACACTTTTCCCAAGAAACCAGAGGCCTTCCTTCTGGGCATTGTCGGCCAGAAGGTGTCTAAAAAGGATAGAACCTTTTTTATGTACGCTACAACAGCAGCAAGAATTCTTATCGCTAAGCATTGGAAGACCCAAGATTTGCCCACACTGGAGGACTGGCACACGCAACTGATGAACTACATGGAATTAGCCGAGATGACTGCAAGGATCCGAGACTTGGGAGAAGAAGCAATGGAGGAGGACTGGAAAAAATTTAAAGACTATTTGCAAAAGTATTATAAGTTATATGAAACATAAGATGTCGTGTGATTGGGAATCTAGCCCCAGTAACAAAATTTAATTATTTATGAAATTTGATAAGATTTATGAAAGAACCAAGGTTTAAATGGGTAAAAACGATATTATGGTATATTGCTTAGAGTATATGTTGATCAAGAGGTTTAAACTTAAATTGTAATTGAAAATAGAAAGAAACACACGAAATAAGGATATAATTTGCTGATAAATTTATTGTCAAGAAATGCATTCTGCGAGGGATGGGGGAAGTCCAATGGAAATTTGAAATGAGTTATCGAAATGGTTGTGTTTTTCTTTTTCCTTTTTTTTTTCTTGTCTTTTTTTCTTTTTATCTCTTTGTTATTTCTGCAAAAAATGTAATAAAAATTATTATAAAAAAAAAAAAAATAAACAGTCTTTAGCCTCATCTAGCGATGACCATCTTCCTATTTCCGACCTCCTGACCGAAAGGCAACTTTTCTTGGGTTGCAGAGTTAATATCTGATTATTCAGTTGGGAATTTAAGATATATTTAATTTTAGTCTCCTTTCTTTTATCTGAATTAGGCAATAAGTTTTTGACCCCACAAACTGAAGATTGTGTTGCTGATTCAAGTTTTTCGACTTTCAGCAGGATATTAGATAATTGTGAGGATACCTGGTGCAGCCTTTTAAAGATACAGTGAAGGGTCTTAATAACTAAGTGTAACTGCACACAACTGGGGAACTCCCCCGTATCAGATGTTAAACCATCATCCTGTGATGAGAGTTTTTCCATATTCTCCTTTACAGGTTTTACTTTTGAAAAATTTTGAGTCGTCAGAGTTGGAGTGGCTTCTAAATCACTTAGAGGAAGGAAGCGATTTTGGGTTTCCACCCCAAGGCAATGCTCGGCATTGTCACTCCCTCTTCTATTCCGGTGTGTCACCAACCTTGATAGTTTTAGTTTAGGGGATGATAGGGGCTCGTCAAAGTCTCTCAAGTGTTTGTTCTGACCCATACTTTCCTCAGGCCAAGGATTATACGATTCTTAAAAACGATTCTTAAAAACATAACATTTAAACACCACACTGCGTCTTCCTCTTAAGTCCTTTCTCCAATTAGGATAATGGCGTTCACTTCTCTTTTAGCAGCCGAGGCCAGCCCACTGATAAGAGAGAAACGAGGAGCAGTCTGCAGCAATCTGGAGCAGGGCCAAATCTCTCAGAAAGTTGCCATAGCATGTAGCTGCAGCAATTATAAAATGCTTCAAAGACTGACTAGGTCAGTTAAGATAAAATATAAAAGATTAAAAGAAGATTAAAAGAAATCCGAAGAGCACCGGTAAGTGCGTCTTACCTCGGCGCCATCTTAGCTCCTCAGGAAGCTCCTGATCTGAGTGGCAGCTGATTCTGATGAATGAAGATGCTGCCTTGGAGTCCTGCAGCCCACAGTCTTTTTTCCCTCTCCTCCTTCCTTTTTTAATGGGTTTCTGTATCATCTTACTGGTTTGTTATATTTTGGTTGGGCTAATAAAGGTATTGCCCCAATATGGATGAAAGATTTCATAGTAAGTTTAACTTAGTAGATTTGTAGGGTGCCAGTGTGCACATTTTGGGGATGGAAGCAGTGCAGTATTAAGTGGTACAATGTTCAAAGAGGGCAACTTAATGGGAGACGATACAGCAGTGGTCTTTACTCCTTACAGATTTTGCATTAACTCTATGCCATTGTTAAACAGTTTTGCATTTGTATCGCACATTTTGACTCAAAAATAAGGTTGTGAAAGTTTGAGGTCAAATTTCTGAAACATGGACCCACTCAAAAAGTCTCCAGATTTCACATTTTTATTTTAGCTCTCATAGAATCATAGAATCATAGAGCTGGAAGAGACCACATGGGCCATCGAGTCCAACCCCCTGCCAAGCAGGAAACACCATCAGAGCACTGCTGACATATGGTTGTCAAGCCTCTGCTTAAAGACCTCCAAAGTAGGAGACTCCACCACACTCCTTGGCAGAAAATTCCACTGTTGAACAGCTCTTACTGTCAGGAAGTTCTTCCTAATGTTTAGGTGGAATCTTCTTTCTTGTAGTTTGGATCCATTGCTCCGTGTCCGCTTCTCTGGAGCAGCAGAAAACAACCTTTCTCCCTCCTCTATGTGACATCCTTTTATATATTTGAACATGGCTATCATATCACCCCTTAACCTCCTCTTCTCCAGGCTAAACATGCCCAGCTCCCTTAGCCGTTCCTCATAAGGCATCGTTTCCAGGCCTTTGACCATTTTGGTTGCCCTCCTCTGGACACGTTCCAGTTTGTCAGTGTCCTTCTTGAATTGTGGTGCCCAGAACTGGACACAGTACTCCAGGTGTGGTCTGACCAGAGCAGAATACAGTGGCACTATTACTTCCCTTGATCTAGATGCTATACTCCTATTGATGCAGCCCAGAATTGCATTGGCTTTTTTAGCTGCCGCGTCACACTGTTGGCTCATGTCAAGTTTGTGGTCAACCAAGACTCCTAGATCCTTTTCACATGTACTGCTCTCAAGCCAGGTGTCACCCATCTTGTATTTGTGCCTCTCGTTTTTTTTGCCCAAGTGCAATACTTTACATTTCTCCCTGTTAAAATTCATCTTGTTTATTTTTGCCCAGTTCTCTAATCTGTCAAGGTCGTTTTGAAGTGTGATCCTGTCCTCTGGGGTGTTAGCCACCCCTCCCAGTTTGGTGTCATCTGCAAATTTGATCAGG
This sequence comes from Podarcis vaucheri, assembly GCF_965113315.1. Taxonomy (NCBI): domain Eukaryota; kingdom Metazoa; phylum Chordata; class Lepidosauria; order Squamata; family Lacertidae; genus Podarcis; species Podarcis vaucheri. Next base: position 2,593,473 of record NC_138760.1, read on the forward strand.
ATGCCCTTGAGTCCATCATCCAAGTCGTTGATAAAGATGTTGAATAAGACCGGGCCCAAGACAGAACCCTGTGGCACCCCACTAGTCACTCTTCTCCAGGATGAAGAGGAACCATTGATGAGCACCCTTTGGGTTCGGTCAGTCAGCCAGTTACAAATCCACTGAGTGGTAGCATAGTCAAGACCGCATTTTACCAGCTTCTTTACAAGAATATCATAGGGCACCTTGTCAAATGCCTTGCTGAAATCAAGGTAGGCTACATCCACTGCGTTCCCTTCATCTACCAGGCTTGTAATTCTGTCAAAAAACGAGATCAGGTTAGTCTGACATGACTTATTTTTCAGAAATCCATGCTGACTATTGGTGATCACAGCATTCCTTTCTAGGTGCTCACAGACTGTTTGCTTAATGATCTGCTCCAGAATCTTCCCTGCTATTGATGTCAGACTGACTGGGCGGTAATTATTTGGGTCCTCTCTTTCCCCCTTTTTGAAAATAGGGACAACATTTGCCCTCCTCCAGTCTGCCGGGACTTCGCCTGTTCTCCAGGAATTCTCAAAGATGACTGCCAGTGGTTCTGAGATCACATCTGCCAGTTCTTTTAATACTCTTGGATGCAGTTCATCTGGCCCTGGAGACTTGAATACATCTAAACTAGCCAAATATTCTTGTACTATCTCCTTAGTTATTCTGGGCTGTGTTTCCTTTGCTGAATCATTTGCTCCAAATTCTTCAGGTCGGGCATTGTTTTCTTTATCGGAGAAGACTGAGGCAAAGAAGGCATTGAGTAGTTCAGCCCTTTCTGTGTCCCCTGTTTGCATTTCACCATCTTCTCCTCTGAGTGACCCCATTGTTTCTTTGTTCTTCCTTTTGCTACGAACATACCCATAAAAGCCTTTTTTGTTGCTTTTAACCTCTCTAGCAAGCCTGAGTTCATTCTGTGCTTTAGCTTTTCTGACTTTGTGTCTACACGTGCTGGCTATTTGTTTGAATTCCTCTTTGGTGGTTTTCCCCCTTTTCCATTTTTTGTACACATCCTTTTTTAATCTTAATTCAGTTAAAAGTTCTTTAGATAGCCACCCTGGCTTCTTTAGGCACCTTCCATGTTTCCGTCTCATTGGTATTGCCTGACGTTGTGCTTTTAGTATCTCCCTCTTAACAAACTCCCAGCCATCATGAACACCCTTTCCTTTTAGTATTGTTGTCCATGGGATCTCACCCAGCACTTCCCTAAGTTTTATGAAGTCTATTGATGCAGCCCAGAATTGCATTGGCTTTTTTAGCTGCCGCGTCACACTGTTGGCTCATGTCAAGTTTGTGGTCAACCAAGACTCCTAGATCCTTTTCACATGTACTGCTCTCAAGCCAGGTGTCACCCATCTTGTATTTGTGCCTCTCATTTTTTTTGCCCAAGTGCAATACTTTACATTTCTCCCTGTTAAAATTCATTTTGTTTGTTTTGGCCCAGTTCTCTAATCTGTCAAGGTCGTTTTGAAGTGTGATCCTGTCCTCTGGGGTGTTAGCCACCCCTCCCAGTTTAGTGTCATCTGCAAATTTGATCAGGATGCCCTTGAGTCCATCATCCAAGTCGTTGATAAAGATGTTGAATAAGACCGGGCCCAAGACAGAACCCTGTGGCACCCCACTAGTCACTCTTCTCCAGGATGAAGAGGAACCATTGATGAGCACCCTTTGGGTTCGGTCAGTCAGCCAGTTACAAATCCACTGAGTGGTAGCATAGTCAAGACCGCATTTTACCAGCTTCTTTACAAGAATATCATGGGGCACCTTGTCAAATGCCTTGATGAAATCAAGGTAGGCTACATCCACTGCGTTCCCTTCATCTACCAGGCTTGTAATTCTGTCAAAAAACGAGATCAGGTTAGTCTGACATGACTTATTTTTCAGGAATCAATGCTGACTATTGGTGATCACAGCATTCCTTTCTAGGTGCTCACAGACTGTTTGCTTAATGATCTGCTCCAGAATCTTCCCTGCTATTGATGTCAGACTGACTGGGCGGTAATTATTTGGGTCCTCTCTTTCCCCCTTTTTGAAAATAGGGACAACATTTGCCCTCCTCCAGTCTGCCGGGACTTCGCCTGTTCTCCAGGAATTCTCAAAGATGACTGCCAGTGGTTCTGAGATCACATCTGCCACTTCTTTTAATACTCTTGGATGCAGTTCATCTGGCCCTGGAGACTTGAATACATCTAAACTAGCCAAGTATTCTTGTACTATCTCCTTAGTTATTCTGGGCTGTGTTTCCTTTGCTGAATCATTTGCTCCAAATTCTTCAGGTCGGGCATGGTTTTCTTTATCGGAGAAGACTGAGGCAAAGAAGGCATTGAGGAGTTCAGCCCTTTCTGTGTCCCCTGTTTGCATTTCACCATCTTCTCCTCTGAGTGACCCCACTGTTTCTTTGTTCTTCCTTTTGCTACGAACATACCCATAAAAGCCTTTTTTGTTGCTTTTAACCTCTCTAGCAAGCCTGAGTTCATTCTGTGCTTTAGCTTTTCTGACTCTCAACTACATGCTAAACCTTATCTAAAAGCTCATCTGAGCCGGCGACTCTATGATTTGTATTTTGCACAGTGCAGAAGACACAAAGCACACACTGCTTGAATCATGGATCAAATGTAGTTGTTTAGTCAATGCTTGAGTTTATTTCCTCTGAATGGTGAGATGGTGACAACACACAACCTTATATCACTGGAATCAGGCTATTCCCTTGCTTTTCTTATAATGGGACCACGATGTGGCCACAGGTGGTGTGTTACAGGATGGATGCAATTCCTGAAACAGAAAGAGATTTTAAAGTTGGAGCAGTTGGAGCCAAGAGCCAGATCAAGGCAAGTGAGCGTCCTTGCAGAGCTGAGATGAGTTCAAATTAACCTTTAAAAGAAAACAAAAAACTCAGGGTCTGTCCCTTGGAGGCAACTTTTTAAGAATCCCAGAAGTTTGGGACTTCTGGGTCAAGCGCCATCGACTAATGGCGGATTCCCTCTGAGCTCCGGAGGGAATCGGCTCCATAGAGGACGGGTCTTGCCGCGGCGGTGATGCGGGGACCCTCAGAAACCACAGGCGCTGAAGCCTGTGGACTTGGTGACTCAGCGGGCACCATTTGCGCCCCCCGACCCGCGAAGGAGCCTTTTTAAAGGCTGCGGAGCGGGGGACGGGGAATGGCGTGGTGCTGAGAGTAGACCGCTTCTTCTACGGAGTGAAGCCGCATGCCATGGCCGGAGAGCGCTGACTTCTTTCTTTGATCATTTGGACTCTAAAAGCAACAACCCGTGAGTAATACGGAAATTGGAACTAAAAAAATTTTTTTTTGAATCTGGCATGATCGGGGGAGGCGCTAAAAAGAAGTCCGTCTCCCCGTCATGTAGACAAATTAAAGCAAGAATTGGATAACTAAGGTCGAGAGATCACTTTTCATAGGATAAAAATTATTAATTTCACAACTTGGCAGTATAAGTATCTTGCTGGAGGATAAGAGTTGATGTTTAAGAGCTGAAGTGCAACCCCCCAGGATCCGGGAGTGATCCACGAGAGAGCCTGTTGAGGAGACATAAAGAGTTTGACAGCTGTCAAACGAGCTGTCAAAGTTGGAAAAATTTGGTTTCTGTTATTTCTGCTGGTTATTTTTGCTACATTTTGATTTTAAATTGTTGAAAACAAAGAAGAAACAGAAACAAATTAACTTGACTGTTGGATTAAAGTTGGAAGGAATATTAAGTAACTAGAATCCCTCTAGAGGGGGTTCTGAGACATTACAATGGCTGCAGGTGGAAAAATACAGGCTGAGCTGGATAGAATGTTTTTTCTCTTGGGAAAGTTGCAAGGTCAGAGTGAAGCTTTGGCTACAAATGTTACAACTTTGAATTATAAAGTAAACAAACTTGCTGATGGTGTCAAGGACTTGACCCAAGAAACCTATGCAGCTGAACAAGAAGAGACATGTGCTGTTTCAGAGGAGTGGGAAGGAGGAGCTGAAATCCTGCAGATGAAAAAGGAGAGCCAGAGGCCTGTAAAGATGGATTTTAAGAAAATCAAGACCTGGATGATGAGAATTTGGTCTGAATCAGAGAATGAAGATTGGAGGGATCTCCCTATGGATTACAAATTTGATCAAGGTGAAAGTTGGAGCTTTTGGGACATTTGGGACATTTGGACTTAAAAGGAACAAGAAACAAGATTTGGGCTCCACCTTTGAATATGGAGGTCTGGTTGGAGGAAACATAGACCCTATTGGGACAGAGCTTCTCCGAGACTCGATGTCCAATATAAAGGACTACCAACAAAACCGGCAGAGAGGGACTGAGAGAGATTTGAGGGCCTCGGATGTGAGATCTCCAGGCTGATAACTGATAGACTGAGGGGTATTTTTTGGGGATCGAAACCGGGAAAGGGGGGTGAGAGTTTTGGAATCCAAAGGATGTATAATTATATGTTTTCTTTTTGTTACTTTGTTTTGTAATTAATATAAAAATTGGGAAATTTGTGGAAGGGAACTTGGGTTGACCTTAGAAAAGGGTGTAAATGATGAGTATTGTTGTTTAAATTGAGGTTTATAAGTTAAAATTGGTTAATTAAGATGAATTAAGTATAATATTAACAAGGTAAAAGTTGGGGACAAGAACTTGCTGAGCTAACTATTGGAATCGGGATACAAGAAGGGGAGGTGAGGGGAAGTCAGGGAAAGATGTTAAGAAAATAATACTTGTTTGTGTTGTATTGTGTTGTGTTTGTCTGTGTTTTGGTGTTGGTTTTAAAAATTTGTGAAAATTCAATAAAAATGTATATTTTAAAAAAAAAGAATCCCAGAAGTTTGCTTCTAAACTAGCGTCGGGTAATGCCTATGAAAGCCCAATTATGGAAGAGGTGCACTAGAAGAGCGATGTGCAAGGAAGGAATGGCTTAAGCACATTATGGGCACCCCACAGGTCTCTGCTCCAAGCCACCTCCTCCTTAGAAAAAGCAGCTATTGAGGTTTGGTTACAGAGATTTACTTCCAAGTAAATTTGCTTAGAATTAGTCTGTAAGTAATGGCTGCGTCCTCTGACTGGCAGGTGATGGGTGCTTCCAGAAGGCTGTTTAGTGAGTGTCTGTTCTTGATTTGTATGTGCAAAATTCTTATGAGATTGTACAACATCACCATCTAGTGGTTGTTACCTCCAAGCATTCTCACTTTTCTTATCAGACTTTTTGCAGTAAGAAAAATGATAGAGAACTGCATGGCATAACAAGCCCAGGATGCAAATATTGTGTGAACAAATCAGGGTGGATGCTCAACAAACAACCAGTCTGGGAGTTCTCTGTGCAGTGGTGTAGTGGTTTGCTGGTGCCTGGGGGCCTGCACACGTGTGCACACAGCAGGGGGACAGAGTGCTGATAGTGAATGGAACCTGCAGTGCCAGCCCAGCCCTCACCACTGCTGCAACCACCCCTCCCCGGAGCCAAGCGGGGCCACACACCACTTCCTGCCCATCTACGCAGGGAGCCTGGCCAGTCAATGCAGCCCTTGGTGGGCGAATCCCCCTGATGCCCACAGGCGAGGTGAGGAGGACACAACGGCCATGTGCCCTTTGATCCCAGTCTCTCAAAGCGCCCTTCTCAGGCCACCCTGCCAACCCTGTACCACTATGTGAGCAGCACAGGGCTGGCAGGAAAGCATGAGAAGCCAAATGCACAGCACTGCACCGCCTTTAAAAATGTGCCCAGGGCCATTGTTCTGGCACACACACACACCCCATGCTATGCCACTGTTTCTATGTCCAAATTTGTTTTATTTCCCTCTTCCAAAAACATCATAAATTTTCAATGCTCTCTCCTTTGAAGTGAACATGTAAAGTCTGACTTTAATTCCCTACCATTCAGGGCATGGATAGAATGAAATGTAGAATTGACATCATCCAGCCATTTTATGTCTATTGGGAAGAAATACAGGAATCACCTTACACTGTTATGCTTATTTGAAATGGGATAGTTCATACTTCCTCGTTTCTGATGGTGAAAAGGCCACACCACTGATCTGCATTGATTAGCAGAGCTAGCTATGAATGAAAAGGAAATAATGGATTCGCCTGATACTTACTGAATGTAACTAGCCTCTATCTGTGTTAAAACGGAAAGTGGAGCTTTTGTTAGCATTCCATGGTTAACACCCTGTGCCACTGCCTGTTCTTCCTTTAAAACAGTGGTACCACATGCACAAAACTGCTCACTGTAAACACAGCCCTGTCAAACCTACAGCAGTGCATTGTAGACTGACTTCATAAACTGAAGGCAAGTAGAGATGGGCTGAGACAAGGCATGCAATGCATTAAATGTCGCCAGTTGCCATTAACCCCAACACTTTCAGGACTCTCCCCTTTGAGTATTTATGCCCTGGCAACTCTATCTACTTTAGATCCCCTGCCCTGCATCACCTCTCTCCAAGACCCATCTCTTTTCATTTTCTCTTTACTCTCTTCTTAAACTCACCATTTTCTTACTTTCCCCAAAATGACAAAGTCCACTTGTTCTTCATAGCACCAACTGATTCCAAACCTTTTGCTAAGATGTCAAACAAGGATGGAAGAAAACCTTTTCGACGGCCATGGGTGGTCTCTGGATTGGGAGGAAAATGAGAGCTCGTGAGCCACACCTTCTCTGGTTTTTCTTTCTTAAGAAGGTAAGAAGAGCCTGCTAGATCCTGTTCTCCTAGTGACCAACCAGACACTCCTGGGCAGCTTGCAAGCAGCACACAAGCCTTCTTGCCCCTTGTCATTCCCAGCAAGTGGCATTCTGAGGCAGGCTGCCTCTGATACTGGAGGCATTCCTTCCTTTGTACCTGTGTGTGTGCGTGTGTCAGCTCCCCAGACGACAGATCAAATGTTACTAGCACTAAGCCAAATGTTGCACTACTATTGGCACAATGTTATATGTTCACTTTATATATGAGCATTGCCTCTGTGGGCTGGTCTTCCAATTCTGTAAAAAAAAAAAGTTCTAGCCCATTTGTTCATTGCTTTGTGTTATTCGCTGTGGAGTCATATGAAGCACTGGATTTCTGAAGCAATGTTCTGCTTTGGACCCAAGGCAACATGAATCATGCAGTGACCCATTTTTCAAAGCACCAAAGTGTGATCAGAACGGAATCTTGCCTGTCAGATACATGGCCAACCATCACACCAAGTCACGAAAGCATATTTATAACAGTGGGTACCAAGCAGATGGTAGCTGTAGCCAGTTGATTGGAAAGGAGACCGAGTCCTACCCTCCCCAAGCAGATGATGGGAAATATCAAAGTTCATTATGCAAATCCTCTTTTCACTGCTATTGCTGGTGGACCTCAATGAGCAACGTCACCATGGTGCAATATTCTCATCTTGTGTAACCTGCCATGCACAAAGAGAACATACTTTCCCCATGTAGGATTGGGGTAACTTGTGCGGCACATGCTCATAGCACAGATATTCAGAATTAACTTTACTATACTCAAAGGGAGTTATTCCAGGTTAGATTCATAGCATTGCAGCCTAAGAACAATTCACAAAGCATGAACTAGCAACTTGCTTTGGGGAGATGGTGTGCTATTATAAAATCAAAAAGTCAAAATGGATCCCCATGATAACATATTTCCAGAATACAAATACCATAGCCAGCCGTACAGATCCATGAACACAGCACTAATAAAGTAGGAATGGTGGACAACATCCATCATCCTGAGCAGTAGCCATGCTAGCTGCGACTGCTGGGAGTTGGAGTCCACCAACATCTGGAGGGCCACTGGTTCCCCATCGCTGTCATAAAAGTAAATCGCTCCACAGGCTTATGATACACATTAGTTGTAGGAGGAGGGGAAGTTGTACCAGAAGTGGAGGGAGAGTTGTTATCTGGGATAGGGAAAGCAAATCATTCTCCTATCACCATGTTGCTGTGGATAAGTTGTGTGCTATGATTCAGATACTTGCTTAAATTGCTGGACCAAGAAGAACTCACCGTCACTGGTGGTGCTCGCTTCTGCAGAAGTCGCTGTAAATAAGAAGGCATGGCAACATGAAACAGAATTCCTCTAATATCCAGACACAGAGGGCAAAACTTCAACCATTCCTGCAAGAATTCTTCAGTTCTGAAGAATACTATTCCGTTTCCCCCCGACTTCCAATAAAAGAAACACACAATTATTTTACACCCACAGCTGAGTTTGCAGCTAAGCTTTTAGAATGGCAGGTGTTATGCAGTATGCTAGAAAGCACCGCCATTTGACTTCCAAAACGTTCAAAAACCAAAGTGCTGCTGCAGCCAATCAGAAGCCGCAGAAGCCCTGTTGGATGTTCAGCTTCCAAAAATAGTTCGCAAATCAGAACAGTCACTTCCAGGTTTTCTATGTTTGGGAGCCAAAACATTTGACTCAAAAAGGCATTTGAAAACCAAGCTACAACTGTAATTCCTCAGGCTCTTAAGAACTGTTACTTAGAGCACATTTGTAAGCATATACAGTCGTGCATTGGAAGTTGAACTCCTTGTGAGTCAAATGTTTTGTCTCCCGAATGTCACAAACCCAGAAGTGACTGTTCCAGTTTGCGAGCGATTTTTGGAAGCCGCACTTTGGTTTTTGAATGTTTTGGACTTCTGGAACTGTAAAGGAAAAACTGAAAATTTTTTTACACACAAGATATTAGGCAATCCAGGAATCAATGTTCTCTCCACAATTGTATTTAATTAATGTATAACATCGTTTTGAGAACTATCTATATGATTTACCAATCTGTTCACTTAGGAAGGCATTTGTGGCTCTGAGTTTTCAGACAATGCCCTCAGAGTATTTAGATGGTTGCTGCAGGAAAATTCTAGCAGAAAAGAGGCTTTCTCTACGTGGCACTCAAGCAACAGAAGACCTATACTGTTATGTACTCTACTGTCCTATGTACTCTGAGCTGAAACCTAAGTACATTTGTGAACTATTGTGTAAGATGCCTGATGTGGACTATCAAGTGAAGGTCACATATTTGCTGTCTGGCTCTGATAAGTTTGAGACAGACAACATGGCGAGATTCGTGGTTGCATCCCAAAAACTAAGAATGTGCATCAAAGACAATATAGCAAACTGTAAAATCTGATCAACGATGTAATATAGAAATTTATTTGTGTAGGTCTGCATTTCAAAGTATAGGTGTAAAAATTGGTTACCACCGTATTTAACAGTGTATCTATGCATATTCTGCACAATATCCATAGACTACTTATATTCCCTTTTTGGTTAAAATAACTAGGATGGTTGCAACAACAAATAAACTTTGACTTCGACTTTGAGATACTTCCTGAAATTGCTGGACCAAGAATAACTCACTGTCACTGGTGGTGCTCACTTCTGCAGAAGCTGCTGTGGATAAGAGGACATGGCAGTATGAAACAGAATTCCTCCAATACACAGAATAATACACAGTTCAATATTTGAATCTTTCCTGCAAAAAGTATTCTTTAATTTCCTCCCAACCTCCATTAAATGGCCAGTGTCAAAGAAAAATGGAATCCAAAATTGATTTTCAAAGATGAGGAGGGAAGATACATAGCAGTAGAAATTACAGCACAAGGGGGGAAATACTTGTTATTGGGAATTTATGCACCTAATGATGGCAAGGCAGAATTCTTTAAGAATTTGGAAACAAGGCTTATGGATCATTTGGATTACAAATTAATTCCAATGGGAGATTTGAATGGAGTTGCATTTTCTTTAATGGATAGGAGACAGAGACAAAAAATACTGAATGCCGGCAGATTACCTAAGATTATTTTTTATATATATATATATATATATATATATATATATATATATATATACATATACATATATATATATATATATATATATATATATATATATATATATATATATATATATGCAGGTTTTGGTGTCTTCGGGTGTATTCCCGTGTAAGAGTTGGGGTGTCTGGGCGACGTTTCGACGAGGTCTCACTCGTCATCTTCAGGCTGGTGCTTTCGGCTTCTTGTTACTGGAACAGAGCAGGATCTTAGTGTTTGAGTTCCTATAAATACTGTTGAGGGGGTGTGGTGTATAGCCTCCAACGTTCTGGGCAGAGAGGAAGTTCCTAGATTAGTGTGCCTTTTCTTCTTTTGTTCCTTAATTACTTGAGGGATATCTTGAGTGATTTCATGAGTGATATTCTGAATACCACTTAGGTGGGTCATTAAGTGTGGATTAGTTGCTAAAGCTTTCGTGTCTTGACCTCTTGAGACACGAAAGCTTTAGCAACTAATCCACACTTAATGACCCACCTAAGTGGTATTCAGAATATCACTCATGAAATCACTCAAGATATCCCTCAAGTAATTAAGGAACAAAAGAAGAAAAGGCACACTAATCTAGGAACTTCCTCTCTGCCCAGAACGTTGGAGGCTATACACCACACCCCCTCAACAGTATTTATAGGAACTCAAACACTAAGATCCTGCTCTGTTCCAGTAACAAGAAGCCGAAAGCACCAGCCTGAAGATGACGAGTGAGACCTCGTCGAAACGTCGCCCAGACACCCCAACTCTTACACGGGAATACACCCGAAGACACCAAAACCTGCATTCCTGTACCCGTGAAAATCTACGAAAGCATATATATATATATATATATATATATATATACTGACAAATTTGATCTGTCAGACATATGGAGAGTCAGAATTCTACCGTATTTTTCACTCTATAAGACACACCAGACCACAAGACGCACCTAGTTTTTGGAGGAGGAAAACTGCTGTTCTGGCTTGCTGTTCTGGCTTCTGGGATAGCTGCACATCCTGCATTCACTCCATAAGACGCACACACATTTCCCCTTACTTTTTAGGAGGGAAAAAGTGAGTCTTATAGAGCAAAAAATACGGTAACTGAAAAAGACTTCACATTTTTTTGCCCTAAAACTTGCTCAGATCACAATGCAGTATTTATGAAAGTGAAATTATCTACACAGGGATCTTTCAGATGGAGAATGAATGATGATTTGTTGAGGAATGAGCAAATAATTAACAAGGCCCAAAAGACTCTAAAATACTATTTTGAGATTAACATGAACTGTGGAATGCAAGCAGGAGTCATTTGGGACACAAGTAAAGCAGTAATGAGAGGATTCTTCATCCAACAAAATTCAATTAAGAGAAAGATACAGAATGAAAAGAAAGATAAAATTTTGGACCAATTAAAAGATAAAGAGAAGAACCTTAGAAATAATCCAAAGAATCTGCAGATACAAAAGGAAATTAAAGCTTTACAGACTCAGTATTCACAGATTATAAATCAAGAAATAGAATGGAAATTAAGAATGATGAGACAAAGGAATTTTGAATCTGCGAATAAATGTGGGAAACTCTTAGCTTGGCAGCTAAAAAAGAGGCAAAAACAAAGTGCTATTACAAAAATTGTATCAGAAGGAAAGTCTGTAGAGAACCCTGTGGAGATAAGAAGATGTTTTCAGAAGTACTATAAACAACTGTATAAAAATAGTAAAGAAGATAAGTTTAAAATTGAGCATTTTATCAAAACTAATGGTTTGCAGAAGATTCCCAAAGGTAAAAGGATCCTACTAAATGGATTAATTACACGACAGGAGGTTGAAAATGCAAAAAATTCAATGCAATTTGGCAAAGCTCCGGGACCAGATGGACTGTCAGCAAAATACTATAAGACTATGAAAGACTGGCTTAATCAGCCATTGGTAGAAGTTTGCAACAAGATAATAGGAGAAAATAGGAGAAGCTTATATAACCCTGATTCCAAAACAAGATCAAGATAGATCCAATGTTAAAAACTATAGACCAATCTCACTACTTAACATGGATTATAATTTTTTTGATAATTTTCTCGCCAATAGGTTGAAAAAGGTTTTGTCATACTATATTCATAAGGACCAGGCAGGATTTCTGCCTGGAAGACATATGAAAGATAATATTAGGACTATAGTTGACATTTTAGAAAAGTTGGAAGCAAGAAAAAATTGTAAAGCAATGTTAATGTTTATTGATGTGGAGAAGGCCTTTGACAATGTGTCTTGAAGTTTTATGATACAAAATTCAGATAGTATTGGGGTTGGACAGGAGTTTTTAAATGGTATTAATGTGATTTATCATGAACAAAAAGCCAAAATTAAAATAAACAATGTGGTATCAGAGGAAATTACAATTGAGAAGGGTACCAGGCAAGGGTGCCCACTTTCCCCTCTGCTTTTTATTTCGGTCCTGGAGGTTTTGTTAAGTATGATAAGGAAGTTTGAACAAGTTAAGGGTATAACAGTAGGAGCCAAACAATATAAATTAAAAGCCTTTGCTGACGATTTGGAGTTAACACTTCAAGATCCAGACTCCAGTGCAGTAAAAGCACTGGAGTTGATACAGGAGTTTGGACAGGTAGCAGGATTTAAGTTAAATAAGACCAAAACCAAAGTATTAGAGAAAAATTTGGACAATGAGGAAAGGAAATTATTGCAAGAAAAAATGGGCTTGGTTTTTGTGAAAAAAGTTAAATACCTGGGTGTAAATTTGTCGGTGAAAATTTTGAATTTATATAAAGATAAATATGAGAAACTATGGAATGAAATTTAGAGAGATCTTGAGAGTTGGTCGAATTTAAAATTGTTATTAATGGGCCAGATATCTGTGGTTAAGATGAATGTATTACCAAAGATGTTGTTTCTGTTTCAAGCCCTCCCAATCATTGATAATGTGAAATGTTTAAAGAATGGCAGAAAGCTTTATCTAGATTTATCTGGCAGGGGGAAAATCACAGAATTAAATTATTAACAGATTCAAAAGAAAGAGGGGGATTTTCCCTGCCAGATTTGAAGATATATTTTGAAGCCACAGCCCTTTGTTGGGTTAAGGAATGGATACAACTAGATAATGCGGATGTTTTAGACTTGGAGGGATTTGACGATGTGTTTGGATGGCATGCTTATCTATGGTATGACAAGATAAAGGCTCATAATGGTTTCAAAAATCATGTAATTAGAAAACCCTTATATAATGTTTGGATAAAATACAAAGATCTCTTAGAAAGGAAAACACCCAGATGGCTTTTGCCAATGGAGGCAAAGTCCCAGAAAAAGTCAAATATGGAGACTAATTGGTTGATATATTCAGATTTATTATTGGAAGATAAAGAAGGATTTAAATTAAGACCATTTGATCAAATCAAAGATAAAATAAATTGGTTACACTACCACCAGATTAATGAATTGTATAAATTAGATAAGAAAAATAGTTTTGCATCGGGGAGAAACAAATGGGAAGCGGAGTTGTTAGATTCTAAATTTTAAAAATTGTCTAATTTATTGTTGGAGTGGCATACGAAGGATGAACAAGTTAGATCTGTGATGATAGATTGGGCAAGACATGTTGGACATAACATAATGTCTGAAGACTGGGAAAGGCTGTGGAGGAAATGGGTCAAGTTCACTGCATGTACGGTGTTAAAGGAAAATGTTATGAAAATGATGTATAGATGGTACTTAGCCCCTGTAAAACTAGCAAAGATTTACCACAAGAGTGACAACCTATGTTGGAAATGTAAAGAAAAAGAAGGTACCTTTTACCATATGTGGTGGACGTGTCCCAAAGTGAAAGACTTCTGGGGAAAGATTCATAATGAATTGAAAAAAATGTTAAAATATTCATTTATTAAGAAACCAGAAGCCTTTATACTTGGAATAACAGGTTTGGAATTGCCCAAGGAAGATGTCAGATTATTTTTGTATGCCACAACTGCCGCTAGAATTTTGTTGGCCAAAAATTGGAAACTACAAGAAAAGTGGCGGAATGGTAGATGAAGATGATGGACTTTTGGGAGCTAGCCGACCTGACCGGAAGAGTCTGCAACCAGAAGGAGGAGGAGTACCAAGAGGAATGGAAGAAATTAAAAGATTATTTAGCTAAATATGTTAAGATAATTTAAATAGAATGACTTGCGAGTATCAGGTAAGCCTAGGATTTAAATATGTGATGTTCTAGAATACTATGTTAAAAGTTAAAAAGAAAAGAAAGAAAGATGTAAATTGGTTAAGGAAATTTTATGTGAAATTAGTTTAGGAAAACTGCTACAATGATTTATATGGAAACTCAGCCGGGGGGATTTGAGGAAGTCACCTAACAATGTTAACAAAAGTGGAACTATTACAGTTAGGGTATTTGTTTGTTTGTTTGTTTGTTGGTTGGTTGGTTGGTTTCTTTTTATGTTTGTTGATAAGTTTGTTATAAATGTGGAAAACTAATAAAAAAAATTGAAGGGGGGAAAAACCAGGATGGTTGCGACAACAAATAAACTTTGACTTCAACTTTGAGATACTTCCTGAAATTCCTGGACCAAGAATAACTCACTGTCACTGGTGGCGCTCACTTCTGGGGAAGCTGCTGTGGATAAGAGGACATGGCAGTATGAAACAGAATTCCTCCAATACACAGAACAATACACAATTCAATATTTGAATCTTTCCTGCAAAAAGTATTCTTTAATTTCCTCCCAATCTCCATTAAATGGCCAGTGTAATACACTAGAGAGTGCCATCTGTCTGGAAAATTCTACACGTGCAGGATTTTCATTACATATTATGTGGATGGACTAGTTCTATCACAGTCACCATGAGCTGCACTTTCCAGTCACTGATCTGTGCTTTAAATCTCTGTGTTGAAGTGGTTTGGGGTTTTTTATCCCAATGCTTTCCCCAGGAAAACCCACATTTAGCACTGAATTAGAACAAATAATGGAAAACCAGATTGCTGTTTGCTCCAATTCAGTGGTAATGCGCAGGTTTTCCTGGGGAAAGCACTGGGACAAAAAAGAACCCCTCTCAGACACAGAACTCTGAATGAGCCTCATGATAACAGGTCAAGGTGCAACACAGAAAACCACATTAAGTAAGAGGGCACTAACCAAGTTGGACTTGGGCAAATGTCTTTAAGATCAATGCATGAGATCTCTTTTTCAGAGAACATGAACTACAAACCTGTCAGGATTTCTCTCTCCATCTCTCTCTCTCTCTCACACACACACACAGGCAGGCAGGTGGTTGTATAAATTTATAAATTTGCAAAGCCACAATTTACTAGTCAACCCTGTCTCACCCAAAATGAAAGCCATCAAAGAAGAAGTCTTCAAGCTTAGCATTAATAAAACATAAAGGCAAAATCTCCTTCTGATCCTCTGATGTTCCCCACTTGTAGGAGTAGTCTGTGAAGATATATTAAGCATTTAGGGTGGGGGTGATGTTGTAGGTTGGGAGACCATCTGCCTGGGATTTTTTTTAGCACTGTCTGATTTAAATACAATGCTAGGTGTGTAAACACACACACACACCTTTATTCAGATGGACAGTGAACGTCATGCTTAAATCAGCCAACACCATGCCAGGTATCTGCAGCCTGAGTGCCTACATGATGGCATCCTGATGCTTCTCATGGACTGTGTAGCAGTGACCCATATTCCACAGGCAGCTGGCCATGTGGGATCCTACTCAAGTTTTCCAAACAGATGTATCCTCATGTATAAATCAGGCTTGGCAGATGCGCCACCCTTTCTTATGTGAATCGGGACTTCTTTTGTTTTCCCTCTCACTTTAGAGTGGCTACTGTGCAGGCAGTCTGATGATTATAAAGTGAGTCTGCTATGACTGCCTACGCAGAAAATAAAGAATAACTCTGCCTGGATGACTCTATGGTGATGATCTAGATATACAAGTGCCCTAGAATCTGGATCCGCCATGGCATTCTGCTGCCCTCTTAACGCAGTTACTACAGTCACATTGTCCCAAGGAATATTCTACTGGGCAAATTATTCAAAAGGCTCAAGTGCACATGCTTAAAATGTTCAACACTTACCAATGCTGGGAATCAAATCAGTGCTGGGAGGAGGTGATGTCTCTAGAATGAGGACAGAAGATCTCACAACTATTATCCTGAATAATGCTAAATGCTCACTTGTTGAAACTAGCATTTTCCTCTGTGTCATTCAAACCTTTGCATGCCTAGCTGATGTGAACACAGCTCACTGAAATAAGAAGAATTCTGCTGGATCTTACCAAAGGTCCATCTAGTCCAACATCCTTTTTCTAACTTTGGCCAGCCAGTGCTTCCAAGAAGTCCATAAACAAACAAGAAAGGCCTTAACCCTCTCCTGTAGTTTATGGCCAGTGTGCAGTCCTCAGCTGTAAACTACTTATGCTCATGGAAGTTCTATTTTCTTATCATTGGTAACTTCATAGATGTCAGCAGATGTATCCTCATTGAATTTGCCTAAACCAAGGATGTGGCCCTTCATATATGTTGCACTATTGCTCCTGTCATTCATCTCTATACTAGCTGAGGCTGATGGGGATTGCTGTCCAAAAACATCTGGAGGAGTACAGGTTCCCCATCACTGTCTGAAACCATTATTGGAGCCACCTTAGCTTGTGCATCATAGCTATCACTTGGGGGGGGGGTATGAATTCCATCATTTGTTTATGGAATTCGCCCCAAGGAGGAGGGAAACACACTGGGCCATTGAGAATTACATACCTCCAGACACTAGAGCGCAAACCAGCAGAAGTCCCCATATCATCTTCATGGTCATGAATGACTTGGGAGGTTTTCAGGAATTCAGGGCAGCCTAAAGAAGCCGAGGAATGTTGGTCTGATCCACTCTCACTGGCTTATGAAGGAAGGAAACGCCAATGAAAATGGTTGGGTAGTGGGGAGTGGAATCGTGGAGGAAATCAGGATCCTGGTGATGAAAAAATTGGACAGATAAATTGGACAGATAACAATTGGATAAATATGCAAATGGAAGAATTAAGATGGCACACAGCACTTGTGGCACATGAGAATAGACACAATGTTAATTGGTCTTCTAAATAAAGGGAGAGGCAAGGAAATTATTTGCTGTACCAAGGCTTTCTAATCTGTTTACTCAGAAAAGGGATTTTGGTTTTCTTCTTTCTGCCTCTGGCAAATCCTGACTGAGGCATGGACGGTGGTATCTTCTCCTGATGCACCTCACTTTAGGCTTCTCAAAGGGTGTGAAAGCAAATGTATGGCTTCTAGACAACGTGGCACAAATGTGGAGTTTGATGTTATGTGGAGAATTCAGGCTCCTTGAAAATATCGTATTTCACTTAAAGGAAAAATATGTCTAACTCCAATACCTGCAAATAGATGTTTGAAAATGTAAAAAAAAAAAAAAGAGGTAAGGGACCCCTGACAGTTAAGTCCAGTCGCAGACGACTCTGGGGTTGCAGTGATTATTTCGCTTTACAGGCTGAGGGAGCCTGCATTTGTCCGCAGACCTTCTCATTATGGCAAGCCCAAGAGGCTCAATGGTTTAGACCACAGTGCCACCCGCATCCCCATTTGAAAATGTACCTATCTTAATTCTCAGAATGTGACTGAGGAGTGGGATTATTATTACTAGTAGGAGGTGCCTGGTGCTGCCCAGGATTTTTTATAATCCAAAAAAAAGTAGTTGTTGTACTTTAAAAAAGCAGGCAAAAAGCAGGCAAAGTCACACCAAAGTCATATTTGGGTCTTCCATATTGATTCAAAATGACAGCCAGAGTCTAAACATCAATGAAGAGCACCACCCCCACCTCAGGAACCCTTGTGCAAAGTTTGGTGGTGGTATCTCGAGAGGGACCTGAAAGTATAAAGAACAAAGAAAGAAATGGAAAGAGAAACCACTTTCCAAAGTATATGGTAGATTATGATTATCATTATGAATTGCATTTATAGCCCTCTTTTTTCTCCAAGGACCCCAGGGTGGCATACATGGTTCTCCTCCTTCTCCTTTAATCCCCATAACAGCCCTGTGAGGTTGAATCAGGGTGCAAGATTTGCAGGGCCCAGGAGGCATTGAAGCCACAGCTGGCATCTCCTTCTCCATTCATGCCAACATTGCTGAGGTAACAAGGTATTTACCTGGAACATAAATATATTTAAGTTCCAGGTAAATATCCAGGAACTGTTTTGTTATATCCAGGAACTGTAAATTTTAATCTTAAATCCAAATAGGAGTGTGGCATTGCTCTCATTCCCTTAGCATATACAAGAGGCAGTTAATATGACCGTTACAGCCTTGCAGTGACAAATTCCTGCAGGGTAACTATGAAAGGCTGCTAGAACAAAAACAACTGAGTCTTGTGGGACTTTAAAGACTTGCAGATTTACCCCAAAGAAAGAAAGAAAATCTTCTCTCCAATCTGGAATTGGGTGCAAGGTACCACCCATCAACTGCCCTGGTAATCCTGATGCTCTGCTTGGTAGAATAACTGGAGCCAAGGCATATTCAACAATAGGAATAGGGAATCTGTGGCCCTTTAGATGCATTACGGTGGGTCATGCTAACTGGAGCCGATGCAGTTTGGAGTCCAATAACATATGGAGGGTCACAAGCTTCTAATCCCTGCTCAACCACCCCAATTTAAATGGGACATCCCGAAATTACAAAAGCTACCCCTAGCTTCTGATTAAATCCCAGAATGTCCCATTTTTGGATCCAGCACCCTGGCATGAGCCAGCTGGCTCTTGAGAAAGCTTGGGAGCAAAAAAAAACAACCACCCCAAGCATCTTGATTTGGATCAGCAAATTGGAAGGGTATGTTTGGCTTTCAGGAGCCAGATTTGTGGATAATGGCCAATTTGTCATGTCCTGGCTAATCCCATCTCCACTCCAGTTTATGTAAATGGTGGCATTCATCCTCAGGGCATCCTGTATTTATTTATACACACTGTCTGTTTTCTCCATAATTAACATCATTATGATGCAATATCTCAACTAAACTCGTAATATTTCTCTGCTAGCTCCTTTGATTGGTTTCTGTCGCTTACATAAAGTCAGCAGTGTAGGTACTCTGCTCAGTGTCAATCAGTATTCTGGCTTCATCACAGCATCTTGAGTGTCAAGAAACATTGAGGCTGCTGTCTGTGTTTCTGCAATGAAGACTCTTTGGATCCTTCTCCTGCTGGCAACTTCCACTTGGGCTTTTGTTGCTGTGGGTAAGTAGGGAGAGGCCACCCAGGAAGTGTTTCTTATTTGGGGTGTTTTCTGTCCTGCTGTGAGAAACCTCTACAGGTGTCCAGTATGAAAGAAACAGTTCTGTGTTTAGTGACCATGCCAAATGTTTTTAATTACCTGATTTGAAACACAAATCTGCCCAGCTCATAATGCTCAGGTATTATGCGCTGCACTGCCGGAGCACAATTTCTGTTCTCATCCTGAAGCAAAGTTCTTAACATGAGGTACTATTTCTGGGTTAGTGGAGTCTGTAACCTGAAGCATCTGTAACCTGAGGTACCACTATATATGCATTAATATTATAACCCAGGAGAGAAAACACACACACAAATTCTTTACAAATGCTTGCTAAAATAGCTCATAGACACTGGGTCAATTCCAAGCTAACTCTTGAGGGATTTTATCATGGGTAGTTGAACACTGGTGATTTTTTTCCAGAGATGGGGGGAAATTGTATTTTGTTTGCATTTTAATGTGAAACTTCCTAATTTATACAAGCAGAAGTTCAATTATCGTTCAACATTCACACTTCTGGGATAGCTCAGTTGATGGATCACAAAAGGCTTACTCAGGTTCATGGGCCTGAGCCCCCCATTGAGCAAAATATTCACACATTGCAGGAGGTAGGACTAGAGGAGCCTCATGGTCCCTTCCAACTCTATAATTCTAAGATTTGCACGTCTCCAGGTTTTGCAATGCCATTCTCCAACCAAAATTCTGGGAAAGTGAAAATGAAAATGCACAGACTAGTGAAAACAACATAGTCAAATGCATTGCATTAGGGGAAATTTCTTGTAAAAATGTATATATTTGTCCAAACGTGTATTTTAGGAGAAAGATGCACTGAAATGCTGTCTTTCTGTGAACTTTTTCTTATTATTTTAAAAAGAACATTTACACCCATCTCGTCTAGATTCCAGCAATGCTGCCCGAGAGTCCCGATCCAGCTCCGGTCCTGGTAAGCAGATTGACACCCCTGGTGGGAAGGGCACTGAGCCTAACTTGGTGACTGATGTTAATGTGTGTGGAAATCCTAAAAAGTAGGTCCACTGTAAGATGAACTAGAAACAAAACAGCGTAATACATGGAGAGGTGAGCAGACACTTTTTGTGCTAGGCAATCCTGCAAATGGCTGGGAAATCTTCTATAGCTCAGACTCTGAGCCAACGACTGAAACGTTAGAGACAGAGACAGCACCTCAAAGGAAGAAAACAGTGAAAGATTTAAAAAATAATATTTCTGAAACAACCCCCCATCCCACCACATCTCATCTCAAGCTTTTGGAGTTGAAGGGGCAATTGCTGGGGTGGGGAGGGAGCAGGGCTCTCCAGTGTGGGAATCAAGCCATTTGAAGCAATTCACAGAAGAGACTAATTATTATTTTTTCCATGGCACCCAGGGGCAATTTCTGCACGCGCATTCCTCACAGATCTGGCCAGTGTGTTTGGCAGTACCTCTGAAGTGTTTGGTGAACTTTTCACTCAAATGGTTACGTCCGTTTTGGGGGGAAAGGTAAGTGTTGGAGGACATTGCAAGTAGGGAGCATTTTTCAAAACAAGCTTGTGTGGTGAGCATGAGAGGGGGAAAGTCCCAATGTGATGTGGAGAGAAGTGGATGAGGTTTTTTAAAATGCAAACGCAATGCAAGGAAACTGCTCTTGGGCTGCTCAGTCTAGAAGAGCTCATGTACCAGCAGACAGAGGGTGGAATTCAATGCCATACTGTGACAAACGTTCTGCCAGGCCCCTGCAATGTATTTTGCACAGGTTCCCACAATAAAGTATAACTGCTGTGGCCATTTCCACCTTCCATTAAAAAGATGTGGGTGTGTGGCCTTGGGAGGCTGCGGGGAAAGTAGGGACCCCCGAGGGAAGGGAGACAAAGGCCGGGAGAGAGATGCAACAGAATTACTGGGAGGTGAGGAGGATGGTAATAGTGAAGAAGTTAACCCTGCTGAACTTTTCTTGATAGACACCAGAGAACTGAGGAGTGGGGCTCGTGGATCTCCAGGCTCCGAGCCAAGCAACAGGAACTGATTAGCCATGGGTAAGCAGCTCCAAGTCATAAGGTACTGGGCACTATCTGGAGGGCCACAAGTTTCCCATTCCTTCCTTGAACTTCTGCCCCAGACATGAAATGAAACAACAGCTGTCCAGTCCTTCAGTTTCTTCTGTATGGTGAATGTTGCTGTATTAAGAATGTTGACTTTAAGTCATGTTCAATTTCAGATATTTGCAGCAATGGTACAATTGGACTTCTGCATGGTCTAGAGCAGTCCTTTCCAACAGGTCGGTCGTGGGATGTCCCTGGTCCTGGTCGATCCTGGTCGATTGTGGGATCGAGATGCCCCACCCAAAAAGCAGCTCAACAACTTTGGCTCATCTCCCCCCCCCCAAAAAAAAAAAAAAGCTCAAGAACTCTGGTCAAACCAATGGGTAGATCACTGTCATTTTTTTTAATAGTGGGAGTAGATCGCAGTCTCTTGGAAGCTGGACAGCCCTGGTCTAGAGAATGAAGGAGGCTTTGACATCCTGGTGTTTGCCATCCTGGTAGATTGCCACATATCTATACCAATTGATCAATAAAGTTCTAGTCAAGCAAATCACTGGCATTTGACTCTATGCACCTTATTTGTGGCTTTCTGTATAGCAATGCATGATTATACATTCCTAACACACTAACATGTGTTTTTCAAGACACATTGGCTAGGATTCACATAACCAGACCCACCACTTAGCCTTGTGCAAATGTTTCTGCTTATGCAATGGGCTTCCTCCCATCTCCCCCATGCTCCTCATAGGTCTGGAGTACCCCAAGAACAGCACAGGGGGGGAGGGGGGAGGGTTGTACTGCCTGACAAGCAGCAATGGTTGTGTTGGAGGAATTTCAACAGGGGCAAATGTAAGGTTCTGCACATAGGCAGGAAGAACCAGTTGCACAAATATAACTTGGGGGACAGCTGGCTGGCCAGCACTACATGTGAAAAGGATCTGGGGGTCTTAACAGACGCAAGCTTAACAGCAGTCTACAAGGTGATGCAGCAGCAAAAAGGCTAATGCTATTCTAGGCTGCATCAACAGAAGTCTAGTGCACTGGGCAGTGGAAAAGACTCCCTCAGGAGGTGGTGGGCTCTCCTTCGGTGGAGGTTTGTAAGCAGCGGTTGGGTCTGCCATGGATGCTTTAGTTGAGATTACTGCACTGCAGGGGGTTGGACTAGATGACCCTTCCAACTCCACAATTCTGTGATTCTAAGAATTGCTGGAGGATTGCAGCACTGAATTCCACCCACAGAATTTGTCATTCATGCTTTACCCTTAAAACGTCCTTATACAATTTATTTTATTTCATTAAATTTACGTAATGCTTGATTGTGAAACAACCAACCACCTCAAAGCAGTTTACAAAAAGAATAAACCATAAAATTATTGATAAAAACAGTTAATAACAACTATTCAAAACATTCAGAGGAGAAAATAAAACTAGAGATAAACTAAAAACACACAGCATCATTCTAATAGGGCAGGCTTGTCCACATAAGAGCACATTCCTTGATGCATGCAAAACCAGACCAACCCAGGCCACAGCCAGGAATAATATTTGAGCCTCTTCGGTTAGAAGGCTAATCACCCTATCAATGTCCTACTTGCTAGGCTCTTTCTCAGTTTGTGGTAGGAAGGCAATTTATTAATGCTTGGGCCATTCACATATAAGATAAATAAGATAGATAAATACAATGCAAAATCCAAGTCAAAGTATTGCATAAAGTAACATTACTGCCTAGAATCATACAGAAAACATCTTCTAAATACTATGTAAATCGCATGTAGCATGTATGAAATTTACAAACTGAAATTCAATACAGATAAAAAACATTAAATATTAAAATATATTATGCTTAAATAAGCACATCCTCCAAGCAGTCGACTGCCATCTCCTTCACAACTCCTGCCCAGGTTTCCATTGCTGCTACGATAAAAAGAGAGACCTTGTGGGTTACCCTACAATCTGTGTCCAACAGAAGGTAGAAAATGTTTTGTGGAATGGCATTGGATGAGTAAGAACAGATCCCAGAAATTTGGTGCTTGGTTCAGAATAAAGTGAACCAAAGAACAAATAAAAAAATTCCTTCCAGTAGCACCTTAAAGACCAACTAAGTTAGTTCTTGGTATGTGGGCATTGTTTGGAAACAAAGGGCTGCAAATGCTTGCCTAAGCTTTGGAAATGTGAGCTTTGCAAGGTAAGCAGCCATTTGGTGCTCCAATTTGTAAAGTCTATATTAATTCTTAAAATTAGAATTATTAATGTTCTGTCTGGCAAGGACATTATATGAATTTTCCACCATGGAAAATATATAGAATGTCCTTGCCAGATAAGACATTAATAATTCTAAATAATTCTAAATTTTCCAAATTCAGAGCAGAAAAATGATTGACTGGAGTAGGATATGAATAAAGCACCTTCCAACATTTTAAGTTCCAACTTTTGCAGTTTGATACCTGCTCCAAACATAACTTGGGGAATACCCTACCAGGAGACACTTTTATGATTCACCAGTATGGATGGGAGATCAAATGGAGGGGGAATCTACCTCTGCCCTGACCAAAGCTGAAGGAGTGCCAGGTGGAAGTCTTAACAATTCCCCAGAAATGTATTTTGGAGGGCCTAGTTTAGCCCATCCTCAAATAGCCATCCTCAGACAGCCCCACCGTACAGGATCTGAGTAATAACTTTACTTTGAAATATTTTCAGGGCTAGCACAACCAGATCTAAGAATTGCCCCAATTGTTCTCATAGCCACTGCTCTGATAGCTTCTAACTGGATGCCAAGATTCTTAAATACTTGGCATTGTTCAATTTGGTGACCATTAATAGACCATTAATAGACCAGTTCCTCAATTAGGAACAATAAACAGTTATCCGTATTAGTGGTGGCCAGTTTATAATACCACAATAGTACAGTTGGGGTTTTTTGGCCAAAGTTCTTAAGCTTTTTCCTTTTTCTTTTTTAGCAAAAAAATATATGCTGTTTTAAGCTATTTTTATGGAAAATGGGCAAAAGCAGCACTGCCAACATTGGCTGCCATACATCCGGATTTTACAGGACATTTTCCTGATTTCTGTAATGGTTCTAGGGGTTGCTCATGCGTAAATCGGTGCCACACCTGGCTGAGTTGCCTGAGTGAACCCTTTCTGTCTGGACAGCCACTCACCCGTGGCTGTCTCAATCGCTGGCAGAATCCGTCAGTGGGCGTTTCTTGAACTTCTTCCAGCAAAGAAGCTCTTTGACGCCTAGTCTCCTTGCTCGGAAGCCTTCTGCGCAGGGAGGGTGTGGGCAGCGGAGGACCCATGCTCTCCCCGCTGGTCCCCGGTGAGGAGTCATGGAGCCACCTCGCCGATTCCCCCATCTGCCCTCCTTCTCCACTGGTGCTACGCTGATTTCCCTCCCCAGAAGATGTGCTGCTTCTCTCCCTCCCAGAACGCTCTCCGGAACCCCTCCCTCTCCCTCTGGCTCCGATGGCAGTTCCCTGACATCCACCTCCTCCCCAGGACCCCCTCCACCCCCGGCGCGAATTTCTGATACAACCTCATCTCTTTCCTCGGCCGACGATGCGGGGAATCCCGTGAAGGAGCTGTCACCATCCTCTGAGGATTCAAAACCAGCCTCCCACCCGCTCCGATCTCTCCCCACAGGGTGGACCTCCCAGTCTGATTCGTCCCCCTCTGACACCTCTCCTCCCTCCTCTTCGGAGGCAGGAAAACCCACAAAGTCCCCTTCTTCGTCTGTGGTTCCAAATTCTTCCTTCCAGAATCTCGCTATTGGTTTGGGCTTATCCATGAACAAACTGTGGAATTCTTCCACCAGATACCCGTCATTAATTGACTCAGCGGGGACCCACATGTTTTCTGACCTGGGTTCTCCCTCCCAAGCTACCAAGTACTCCACCTGGCGACCTCGCCACCTTGAATCGAGTATTTCCGTGGCTTGGTTGCGGTGTTCCCTCTCCTCTACCCACGGGTGAGTGGTGACTCCTCCCTCCCGCCCCGGAAATTCCCGCCCCTCCCTGTACGGTGTGAGTAGGGACCTATGGAACACCGGATGTATCTTCATGCTGTCCGGCAACTTCAGTTTGAACGCCACTGGGTTCACCTGCTGTGTTACCTCAAAAGGCCCCAGCTGCCTCGGCTGCAACTTCTTGCACCCTCCCTTTAGGGGTAACCCTTGGGTTGACAACCACACCCGGTCTCCTACCCGTATGGCCTCCCCCTCCCGACGGTGCTTGTCCGCCTGTCTCTTGTAAACTTCCTTGGCCTGCTCCAAGTTCATCTTGAGTTGCTGGTGCAAGGCCTCCATTTCTTCCATAAACTGCTCGGCCGCGGGTACACTCCATGCTTCCTCCCCCCTCCCCGGGAAGGCCCTGGGGTGACACCCATAATTGGCCATGAACGGGCTCATTCCCGTGGACACATGTTCAGCGTTATTGCACGCAAATTCAGCCAAAGCTAGTTTCTCTACCCAATCGTTCTGTCTCTCGCTGACGTAGCAGCGTAGGCATTGCTGGAGTATACTGTTCGCTCTCTCTGCTTGTCCGTTGGTTTCTGGGTGTCTCGCCGTTGAGAAGCTCACCTCCACCTGTAGCAGGCTCATTAGCTTCCTCCAGAACCTGGAAGTAAATTGTTTCCCGCGATCTGAGATTACCCTCGAGGGAGCCCCAGGCAGTCTGAAAATGTGATCCACAAACAACCTGGCTGTCTCCTCTGCCGTCACCACGTGTGAGCAGGCTATGAAATTGCACATTTTTGTCAGTAGATCGACTACTACCATGACTGCTGTCTTCCCCCTTGACTTGGGCAAGTCTGTCATAAAATCAATAGACACCACCTCCCAGGGCCTTCCCGGTGTGGGTAAGGGTTCCAGTAACCTCGCCGGGGCAGCCCTCTCTCCCTTTGCCCTCTGGCATCGGTCGCACCCCCGTACATATTCCCGTACGTCTTCCCTCACCTTTGGCCACCAGAACTGCCTGGTGATGAGCAGCATGGTCTTGTGCTGTCCAAAGTGCCCAGCTGTTGGGTTGTCATGGAGCTGCTTAAGTACCTTCCCCCTCAAGGTTTCCCCCGGTACGTACAGTGCCCCCTTGTAGTACAGTAGCCCTTCCTTTTCCTCAAACCCTCCATGGTCTTCCCTTCCGTCCCGGAGTTCCCTGATTTTTACTTGAGTGAACGTGTCATCTCTAGTAAGCCCTGCCAGTTCTCGTTTCCCAACCAACGTTCCCCCACACACACACCGGTCCTCGGGAAACACGTGTCGGGTCTCTGGTGGTCCCTCTCCCTCCAGGTATTCCGGTTTCCGGGAGAGAGCATCTACTCTTACGTTTTCCTCTCCCGGCACGTATCTGATCTCGAAGGAAAACTTGGCGAACTCCTGGGCCCATCGAACCTGTCTCTGGTTGAGCACTCGCGCGGTCCACCAGTATTCCAAGTTCTTGTGATCAGTACAAACCTGGATCTTGTGCCGTGCCCCTATCAA
Source organism: Podarcis vaucheri (assembly GCF_965113315.1). NCBI lineage: Eukaryota > Metazoa > Chordata > Lepidosauria > Squamata > Lacertidae > Podarcis > Podarcis vaucheri. Next base: position 2,620,026 of record NC_138760.1, read on the forward strand.
CAGATGTCTCCATTGCCAAAACGTCACGTAGATCGCAAGCAGTTCGCGGTCATACACTGTGTAGTTTTGCTCTGACTTGCTCAGCTTCCTTGAGAAAAAGGCACACGGCCTCCAGTCCTGCTTAACCCCAGGCTGCAAAAGGACCGCTCCCACAGCTCGGTCGGACGCGTCCGTCTCCAGTCTCATGGGCTTCTCCAGATCAACGTGCAGGAGCTGCTCTTCCGAAGCGAACGCCTTCCTCAGCCTTTCAAAGGATTGCTGGGCACTTTCTGTCCATGTGAACTTCTTTTTGCTACTGAGACAATCTGTTATGGGCGCTGTCAAGTGAGCGAAGTTCTTTATGAACTTCCTGTAGAAGTTGCTGAACCCTAAGAACCTCTGCACATCCTTCCGGGTTTTGGGGGCTTTCCATTCCAGCACTGCCTTCACCTTGCCTGGGTCCATAACTAGGCCCTTGTCTGACATCTTGTACCCCAAAAACTCAACCTCCCTGGCGTGAAATTGGCATTTTTCCAGCTTGACCCACAACTGATGCTTCTACAGTCTCTGTAACACTTCCCTGATGTCTCTGACGTGTTGCCTCTCATTGTCTGAATAGATTAAGACGCCATCCAAAAAGGCTACGCAATTCTTGTGCAGCAGGGGCCTCAACACGTGGTGCACGAATGCTTGAAAGCAGGCGGAGCCCGATTGTAATCCAAATGGCATGACCAAGTACTCGAAGGCCCCCAGGGGGGTGAACATGGTCGTTTTCCATTGGTCCCCCTCCCTTATCCTAATTAAATTGTATGCCCCCCTGAGGTCCAGCTTGGTAAAAATCTTCCCCTGCCTCACCCGGGTTAAAATGTCGTCAATTCTTGGCATTGGGAAGGTTACGGGTTCTGACACCAGGTTCAAGGCCCTATAATATACGACCAACCTGGGCTGATTAGTCTCCTTCTTGTCCACAAAGAACACCGGACTGCCCCCCCACTGCCTTTGATTCCCTTATGAACCCCCTCTTCAGGTTCTTGTCAATAAACTGCCGCAACTCCTGCATGTCCCGGTCGGACATGGCGTACAGCTTGCCTACCGACAACTGAGCCCCTGGGAGTAGGTTGATTTGGCAGTCAAAGGGCCAGTGGGGGGGGGTAGTCTATCTGCCTCCCTCTCGCTGAAGACCTCTTTCAGATCAGCATATTGTGGTGGCACCTCCCCTTGCTGTTCCACGGCCAGCCCAGCCACCCTGGCCACCGTCATTCTTGGGTTCTCCCCTCCCAGACAGTGTCCTAAGCAGTAAGCTGACCCAAAGGTGACTGACCGCTGATGCCATGACACTAGTGGATCATGCCGTGCCAGCCAGCTCATTCCCAGTATTATTGCGAGTCCTGCCAGTGTGGCCACGTGAAAGGCAATGGTCTCCGTGTGCCTGGAAACCCTCATTCGCATTGGCGGGGTCTGGTGTGTCACTTCCCCTCCCAGAAGTTCCCTGCCATCGATGGTAGTCACCTGCAAGGGAAAATCCAGAGGCAACAGGTGGAGTTGGTGCTCCAGAGCGAAGTCTCTGCTGAAGAAATTACACGAGCTGCCCGAATCCAGCAGTCCCTTAACTTTGACACGGTGCCCATTCGGGAACTCTAGCGCCACTTCTATGGCTATAGCTGCCTTGGGGGGATCAGGCTGGGGCACTTCTATTGGTTGCTGGCCTGGCTGCTGCCCCTGCTGGTTGGCAGCCAGGCGTTGTCATTTCCCTGCGCCTGCCCTTCCTCCCCCTTCTCGTCGTGGCCTGCAGCCCTCACCATCCCTTGCCAGGCTTTTCGTTGAGGGCAGACCTTAGTAAAATGTCCTGGTCGTTCACAGCGGAAACACTTTTTGGTAGTTTTCCACTCCTTTCCCTCCTTCTTACGACCTTCCCCGGAGTTTGAAACCTCGCGCGCGCCATCAATTTCCATTAGCTCTGCCGCCTGGGGAGGCTCCCTCGGTATCTCAGGAATGCGGTAGTCATGGAAATGTTCCCCTCTCATTTCCCGCTTCTCCTGAGCCCGCGCTTCTTGGCGTACGCCTATCGTGAGCACAGCCTTTGTGAGCTCATCCATCGACTGTGGCCGGGGCGCTCTGGACAACTCGTCTTTCACTTCGGGGGCCAGACCCGCCTCAAACAACATTTGTATCGGTTCAGAGTCCAGATCCCACCCGAGCCGGTGTACTAACATCGCAAAACGCGACCAGTAGCTTCTGACGGACTGGCTCCCCTGTTTGCACCCCATCAGTTCCCGCCGTGTCACGCTTTGCTCCACATAGCTGGAGAACATTGCATCCATCCCCTGAAGGAATTTCTTAAGGACCTTCAAGGCATCATTTTGCATCGCCATTAGGGGCCTGATCCATTCCCGCGCCCCATCCTGCAGATGCCCCACAATGTAAGCCACCCTCTCCCCGTCATCAGCAAAGTCATTTTTCTGCAGCTCCAAAGCGTACTGCACTTCCGTTCAGAAAGCATTGTAGTCTTGGGGCTTTCCTCCAAATTTGTGTACCAGCCCTAGTACCTTCCTTGCGATGGGGGTGGCTCTGACCTGTGCATCCTGAGCCCGTCTTTCCTCCAGTCGCACTGTCAGGATAGCTACGTGCGTCTCCAAGTCTCGGTTCCTCTCGACCAGACTCCGCACCGCAGCTGGTTGCTCTGTCTCTCCGGCTGTTTCTGTTTGGCTCATAGTGCTGCCTCTCCGGGACTGCGCACAAGCAACATCAGGGACTGAAGGATTGCTGTAATGGTTCTAGCGGTTGCTCGTGTGTAAATCGGTGCCACACCTGGCTGAGTTGCCTGAGTGAACCCTTTCTGTCTGGACAGCCACTCGCCCGTGGCTGTCTCAATCGCTGGCAGAATCCGTCAGTGGGCGTTTCTTGAACTTCTTCCAGCAAAGAAGCTCTTTGATGCCTAGTCTCCCTGCGCAGAAGCCTTCTGCGCAGGGAGGGTGTGGGCAGCAGAGGACCCGTGCTCTCCCCGCTGGTCCCCGGCGAGGAGTCATGGAGCCACCTCACCGATTCCCCCATCTGCCCCCCTTCTCCACTGGTGCTACGCTGATTTCCTTCCCCAGAAGATGTGCTGCTTCTCTCCCTCCCAGAACGCGCTCCGGAACCCCTCTGGAGCCCTCCCTCTCCCTCTGACTCCGATGGCAGTTCCCTGACAATTTCCATCCAGACATTGTGTTATTGGTTTCAGAACTCACAGGGTTAAAGAGTTCTGTGTGACGTCTCTTTCCTGAGGCGTGGTTAGAAACACTTAAGGGAGTGGTTTGACTCCGAGTGTTTCAGTCTGCTCTCTGGGACGCTATGCGAGAGGGAGAATGTGTCAGTTCTCACCAGGTCTGAATTTATGCTGTTATTCTACATGATTAAAGGCTAAGAAGATAAGAAGGCCTTTGTGTCTGCTCTGAATTTATTACCCACACTGTTTGCAATTGCTTCTCACCACTGTGTTCGCTCTGCTACCGGCAAGAGGAGAGGCAGAGAGGACTTTTGTATCGGCACGGACAGTAGCAAAGCTGCGCAAGGGAGGCGTGCCAGGCTCCATGTTTGTTTTTCTTGGCACTCAAGGCACTTTTGGCCTCTCGGCTGCCATAGGATTTGGATGTTTGCCAACACTTTGAAGCATTGCAGGTACGTCCCACGTGTGGGGGAAGCCAGCAAGCCGGTTGTGAATTTGCTGGGGCCAGCTGGAGCTCTGGAGCTGTTTCTCTGAGGCTGGAAGGAGCTCGCTGGGAGGAGAAGTCGATCTGCCGGAGGCCGGAGGAAGCTGATGCTAGTCGTGAGTACGCTTACCCCGGGGGAGAAGGAGATGGCTCAGTCCCAGGAACATGGCTTTGAGCTTAAGCTGCCATGTGCGAAGTTAACCATTCAAACGTGGCTGGAGTGGAGTTATTTAGCAGAGTTGTCCCTAGTCGGAGCCAAGCTCTGGGAATTGATCCAACCGATGTCTACGTCAGCTGGGGCGGTTGCAAGCCAACGTGAAGCTGAGGAGCGTGTGCTTACTTTTCTGGCTGAGAACGTGAGTGCTGATTTGAGGCCCATTGTTCTGGATGCAAGGAAGCCTGAGGTCGCTTGGCTAGCTCTCCAGGAAGTGTGTAAAGCTGAGGGCGGAAGCAAGGGCCGGGAGATGGCTGCATCAGAACAGGAGAAGCAAGATGGCACTGACCACCTTCGTGAAAGCCGGTGCACAGCTGGGAAAGGCTGTGGGACCCCTGAGGGGGACGAAGGGACTATTGCCACTGCTGCTGTTGCTGCCAGTTTTGCAGAGTCTAAAAGCTGCGCAGGTGCTGCAACATGTCTGCGTGAGGAGCTTGGAGAGAGGCAAGCTGCTGGGGGCCCTTTACCCATCACTGGGGGTGCAGGAAAGCGTCCTGGGAGCCCTGGGAGCAGTGGGGGAGCGGTGAGCAGTAAAAGCTCAGAGAAGCCTCTTTTTCCAAAGGCTGCCAAGAGTTGTTTGCGTCGTAAGTCGAAGCCTGGGAAACAGGACAGAGCTGAAGGCTTCACGGCTAGCCATCTGCTGCAGAGGGAGATAAGGCCTGTAAAGTTGTCTGGGAATGCTGAGATAAGTCCAGTCTTCAGAGCAACGGAAGAATTTGCGGTTTCGGAAGCTGCCAAGGACAGGTGCAGCAGGACGTTTGTTGGCATGGCAACTTTGAAAAACAATACCAGCAGGGACACAGCTGTGAAGTGGGTGTTGGATTCGGGAGCGAGTCATCACCTGATAACGCCATCTACTGGGAGGCTGCGGAATTGCAGGGCTGTTTCAGCTGGAACGACTGTTACGTTAGCTGATGGGACACAAAAATCAGTTTTTAATGTTGTTGATGTATATGTTTCTGTTTTGCAGGCGGAGCTGGAGTGTTTCATTGTACCAGGGATGAAGTGTTGCCTGTTATCGATACCTGCTCTTGCGAAGCAGGGGTACAAAATTTGTTTTGAAAATGATACCTGTTCCATTTTCAGAGGGGGGAGACAACTTGTCAACGTGGAATGCAAGAACAATCTCTTTGTTCTGGAAACACCTCTGGAGGGTGGGGGGAATACAGGAAAAGCACAGGCGCAGTGTGCTAGTGTTCCCAGCCATGATTCATGTGTTCATATATGGCACAAGAGAATGTCTCATGCTTGTTTGGAAGATGTTAAGAGGTTGCCCGGCTGCACCAAAGGTTGTAAAATCACACCATGTGAGGGATCCCTAGTGTGCAGGGCATGCAGCAAGGTTCAAAGGTGCAGGTTTCCCGGGGTAAAGAGGGTAACCACAAAACCTTTTGAGTTGGTTCACACAGAACTTACAGGACCCATGAAGTGTGAGAGTCTGGGTGGGGCCAGGTATATGCTGACAGTGGCAGATGATTTTTCTCAGAATTTATGGTGTTTCTCTCTCAGGTCGCAGAGGGAGGCAGCGCAACTGATCCAGGATTGGGTTGCGGAGGTGGAACTAAGGTTCTCCACCAAGGTGCAAGAGTTCAGAAGCGACCGTGGGTCACAGTTCACTGGGTCTGCTCTGAAGGAGTTCTTCAAGGAAAAGGGAATTCGTCACCAAGTGACGGGTGCAAAGTCTCCTCAAGAGAGAGGCGTGGCAGAGCACAGGAGTGAAACACTGGCTGAAGCTATCAGGGTTTTACTGTGTGACTCTGGGCTGCCTCAGAGCTTTTGGAGTGAGGCTTGGAAGTTTGCCAGCTTTGTTTTTAACAGGTCCTACAATCACGATGTAGGTGACACACCGTTTTTTCTGTTGCACAAGAGGAAGCCACAGGTGCATTTCTTCCGTTCGTTTGGTTCCAGGGCTTCAGTGCCGATACCAACAGCGCAACGGAAGGAGGGTGGTCCTAGGTACCAGGACATGATCTTCTGTGGGTATGATCCTGCAACAAATGGGTGGAAGTTTGCATACCCAGAGGGTGATCAGACCAAGCTGCTGGTCAGCAAGCATGCTGAGTTTTTTGAGCAGGGTGGTTGGTCACGGCCTAAGGTTAGTTCTGATTTTCTCTCAAAATGCTTGTCCGATTCTGAAAGGGAGGAAGGAGAGGCAGAGGCGGAGCCTGTTGAAGAAGACCAGGTTGCTGATGATGGTCAAGCACAGGGGTGGGTTTCTCCACAGGTTAAGAGGGAACCCAAGAGCGAGCCTTCATCTCCTGTTAGCCAAGTGCAGGAGGCCCGAAGACGCAGCAAGTCAGAGGGGGAGTCCTCTGTGCTGGGAGACACACTTGCTGACCCCAGTGGGTCAGGAGGAGCGCCCGAGGTTGTGCTCCGGCGGTCAACTCGGACCACAAAGGGGGTTCCACCTGAGAGGTTTCAGGTCACCAGTGCGTGGGTTGGTTTCGCACAGTGTGATTCTGGGAGTGTGGAAGGGATTCAACAATTGCCTGGGATAGATGCCAGTGGGAGGCAAAAGGCAATGGGAGGTGAGTTGAACTCAAAGAGGTCTGTAAATAGGGGTTCACAGTTTCCCTCAGGATTCAAGACGAGAGGGGGTGTTATTGGTTTCAGAACTCACAGGGTTAAAGAGTTCTGTGTGACGTCTCTTTCCTGAAGCGTGGTTAGAAACACTTAAGGGAGTGGTTTGACTCCGAGTGTTTCCGTCTGCTCTCTGGGACGCTATGCGAGAGGGAGAATGTGTCAGTTCTCACCAGGTCTGAATTTATGCTGTTATTCTACATGATTAAAGGCTAAGAAGATAAGAAGGCCTTTGTGTCTGCTCTGAATTTATTACCCACACTGTTTGCAATTGCTTCTCACCGCTGTGTTCGCTCTGCTACCGGCAAGAGGAGAGGCAGAGAGGACTTTTGTATCGGCACGGACAGTAGCAAAGCTGCGCAAGGGAGGCGTGCCAGGCTCCATGTTTGTTTTTCTTGGCACTCAAGGCACTTTTGGCCTCTCGGCTGCCATACATTGCTAGAGGCAGTGGTATTCCAGATATGTCCAGGAAATTCCAGACGTATGGCAACCCTATACAACAGGCTTCTGTCAATCAAATCAAAGACTGATGCTAAGTCGACAAAGGCAACAAGTAAGTGTTTGGTAGGTCCAGCAGTTGCTTATTGGGCTAAGAAATGCAAGACAGGCAGTGGTCAATAGTGCTTTCCCTTTTCCTAAAACCAGCCCGTTCAGGAAGGATAATGTGGTTAATAGATTTCCAGTCGTCCAATTTGTTTAGCAAATATTTACTATATAGTTTAGGATCAGATCAAATGGTACATTGTTTGGTTTTGTAGGTTCAGGTGTCTATGCCAATTCCTTTAAAAATAGAAATTAGTTTGTTTCATGTGTTCACAGTCGAATAATGAAAAATACATTTTAAAAATTTAAAATTTAAAATTTACATGACATTTCAGAAATGGTGTGGAACATTTCCCCTGTGGAAATTGCTCTTTTTACTTTCAGTTCCGTAAGTCACAGGTTGATGCGACAGCTATCCCCACATGCCTTTTTTTTTTTAGTTTATTATTTTTTAGTTTAATTAGACAATCTCTTGGATCAATATTTGAGCTAGATGACAATAGAAATTGTTGGAGGAAACGCACTGTCTTGAGCAAGCCTCAAAAGCCATTGAGCCAAGACAGGAAGTCCTGGCTAAAAGTCAGCGTGCTCCACGACCCCTACACCAATTTGCGCGCTTCCCAGTGTGAGCAATACTTTATGAGGAACACTGAGCAATTTCCCACAGGTACTTCGTCATTGTTTTAAGGCCACAAACCATCCGCTACACTCCATGTTTCCTTCTTGCCAGCTTCATTGGTTCTGCTCTAGTTATTTGCCTTTTAATCAAAGTTTGCCTATTATATAAAGTTATTTGCCTTTTAATTTTTTTAAAATGCCAAAATGGAGTAGGATCTTGGGGCCACAAATATCTTCTGTTATGCTAGATACAGGCCATGGGTTAGCCGTTGGCCCTTGTGGTCTCTTCCAACTCTATGATTCTATGATTCATAGAATCATAGAGTTGGAAGAGACCACAAGGGCCATCGAGTCCAACCCCCTGCCAAGCAGGAAACACCATCAGAGCACTCCTGACATATGGTTGTCAAGCCTCTGCTTAAAGACCTCCAAAGAAGGAGACGCCACCACACTCCTGGGCAGCAAATTCCACTGTCAAACAGGAAGTTCTTCCTAATGTTTAGGTGGAATCTTCTTTCTTGTAGTTTGGATCCATTGCTCCATGTCCGCTTCTCTGGAGCAGCAGAAAACAACCTTTCTCCCTCCTCTATGTGACATCCTTTTATATATTTGAACATGGCTATCATATCACCCCTTAACCTCCTCTTCTCCAGGCTAAACATGCCCAGCTCCCTTAGCCGTGCTTTACAAGAATAGAGGCAAGTCACTACAATTTAGCACCCACAGTGCACTTGTGGCTCTGAAGCAGATAACATGTAGCAACTCACTGCTAAGTTCACAAGCATTTGATCTGCCAGCTTTCTGGCTTACGGCTCACACTCTTAGCCACTGTGCTACCTCAACTCTGTCAAGATGTCCATGCCGTTCTCCCCTCTGGTGGGTGAGTCCCTTTCTGCTGACCACTCCCCAAGGGATTCTTCACTGCTTTCCTCTGGAGATGAAACCACTTCTAGAGAATGGTGTCCATAACAGTACAGTTCTTGATGGCCAAGGTGGTGTGGCCCCTCCATGCTTTCTCCACCCATGCAGTGAGAAAGCCATGATTCCAACTTTGAATGAGATGTAGCTTGAGGGCAGAAGTGGGAAGAAATCACAGGGGTCAGCTCCACTATGGTAGACTCTGAAGAGTCACTTCCCATTCTGCCATGATGAAAGGGGACTTCAGGGAGTGCTGTGTGAGTCTCATCCTTCACGCCTTTCACATCAAAGTGGAACTTGTCTCTGCGGGCTTTTTCCATCACTTCCCACACTACCTGTTCCAGTCGACTCATAGAAGATGGTACAGCAGAAGGTCCTTGAGGCCCTCCTCGGGCAGAAGTGTACAAGCACATCGTGGAAATGGCTTTTTGCAAACGCTTGAGAGGAGGCAGAGACTCTGGCTGGGAAGGAACATTCCAAGAATCTGGGATGTCTGGGAAAGCCCAGAACAAGTGGGCAGGGGAAATCTTTTGGATGGGAGTCTTAGACACATAAGAGTAGAGGCAGAAGAAAGCATCAGCCGTTACAGCCAGAGTCTGGACTTGCTTGAACCGACCTGTGAAAGGAAGGATAGAAAGTGTCAGAGGAAAACCAGTGTAGATCCAAGAGACCCTAGCTTCCAGCTCTTCCAGGTCACATCTGTATGGCAGGGACTGTACACACACCTGAAAACTAGGCCTGGTTTCATTTTCCTGGGTTCTAGTTTTTTTTCTGTCTTCCTCTTGCCTAAGCAAAGGCTTTTGTTTGGTCCTGTCTTCTGCTCCTGGTCCCAGTTCTACCTGCTTTCCTATGTTCTATCAAGAACAGAGGTCCTTTCCCATCACCTGCTACCTGAGCTCTTTTCAGATTTCAACCAAAGATGCCAAGGGTTGAACATGGGAGCTTCTCTACATGCACTGAGCCTCACCCTTTGATATCACAGTCCCAGAACTGCCAGCCATGAAATGCTTGTGGCACTTACTTGCTAACATCAAGCAAGGATCCTCCATCTCTAACCGTTGCACCTGGGCTCTGAGGAAGAGCTGGAAATCAATGCCCTCAGCTTGGGAGGGAACTGAGAAGAACCGAGATGGGATCCAAGATGCAGCCTGTGTCTCCTCTTGTATGAAGCCCAGGTTGCACAAGATGGTCTCAGCATCAGCTTCATAGAGATCCAGCACCTCAGAGATGCTAGGCAGAGAAGATAGGAGTGTGAATGCAGGAGTGTCCAAACTGATTACTGAACCATTTTCAGGTCATAGCTCCACAAATACACCACTAGGTATGTCCGCAAGCCCCTTTTCTTCAGAGAATAATGGGCAGCATCTGTGGGATTTCCTCACCCCCAATTTATCTTCCTCACAGCCTTGTGTGGTGAAAGAGGGTGCTTGCAATAATATTCATGGTGGTGTCTGGTAGAGAAAGCAAACACAGAGCCCTCTGTATGTTGTTGGACCATAATTCCCATCAGCCCCAGCCTGCTGAACTAACCGCCAGGGATGGCGGGAGCTGTGGTCCATGACATCCAGAGGGCACCAGGTCAGCTGCCTCCAATGTACAGACCAGAGGCTAGGTATCTCTGCTCCAATCACTGCTGGTTCGTTAGTGGTGTATGTAGATCTTTAAGCCAGTCCAAGTCCTACACAATACGATCCATGCTTACCTGGAGCTGGTCTTGTTAGTGCTGCCTGAGAAGGCACTGGAAGTCATGCTGTGATCCAGATTGAGATGTTGGGAAGGCCAGAATGTATGTTTTTGGGACCTGCCATGGAAGAAGAGACAGTGAAGAGACACATCTGCATGCATACCCACATCCCTTTTGGTGTGCATGTAGGAAGACCAAAAGGGAGGGCAAGCTGGCAGTCACAGCCAGCTGCACACTTGCACAAGACTGATAGTGTGACAACACCCTACAATGTTATTAGACAAATATTCAGCCTGTATCTCATTTCAGAAATAAAAGTAGAAATCTCAGGGGCCCCCCCCCGGCTGCCCCCCCCAAACAAATTTAAATTCTGGATTTCAGATTTCTCCAAACTTTGGCTCTAGCAACGCTAACCTCCTTAGCTCTTGTTTCTCACCTAGACTCAGCTCTGTCTCTGTCCAGTAGCACCATTGCTGGAAAGAAGAAAAGAAAGGTCTCTCATGAACAAAGGATACATTGCATTCCTACGAAGAGAGCTGATGGCCAAGGAGCATATTGGCAGAGTTGCACCATCAAATTAGCATTCTTGCCACCCATCCATGGGCCATCTGGAAAGAAGGCTTGCTCACACCCCCATCAATTCTCATCACTTACCTTCTGCTCCCAGGCTAAGGTCATCTTCAAAGCTGGTTCTGTTGCTGCAGGATCCTACAGGATAACACAAATACATAGTCACCCAGAGCAAGCATCCACAGGTGGAAAAGGGACTGGGTGAGATCAAAAGGCTGAGTGGCTTTTTCTATGCAGTTTTATTATGGACATGCCACAACACAGCTCTACATGGGCAGGGCTGTGTGAAGGCTACAGTTCCACAGAAGAACAGGAAATCCAAACAGTGTAGAATTCAGCTTCCTAAAATGCTCAGATTTTTCTTTCTTTCTAATCCCTGTGAAAATAGGCTTGTAAGTTTCCAAGCAATGCCTGCTGAAATCTCAGAAACCTAATGAGTTTCTGAATAAGATTTCCAGCGAAGGGGGGGGGAGCAGTTTAATGCCTTGTATACCCACTTGCTTTCCCCCTCAAATTAGTATGTATTATTGTTTAATTAACTTATGAATCACTTTTCAAAAGCATTGCAAGGCGAATTACAAGCAAACAATAAAAATAACTAAAGTAGGTTTTGAAACAATACCAGAAACAACAGAGGCTGCCTTTCAATATTTTTTAGAAAAAACATTGATGACTTCCGGTGCTTCCTGCCTTAATGGGTGCAGCTCCCACATTAGTGGAGATCATTTGAGGAGAAAAACAAGGATGATTTTGAGGGTAATTGTCCTTGCAAGTTCCCCCCAGGGCTCGGGGGGAGTGAGCTTCACCCGCAGATCGTTTTGGCTCTCACTCCGGCATGGAATCCGGGAGGCAGGAAGATGCTGGGTGCCAAAGCACTTTGCCTAACGGTAACTCCCCGACACAGCCATTAAGATGCAGAGGCTCTTCTATTTATTAGGGTGAAATTGACTCTAATTTACAGACGTGTGCAGGATGGATGGGACAAGATTACAAACTGCCAAGTGAATCAGCTACTGAGTCGCAATGTTTAGAACTGGAAAGATCTCCTTTGTAGAAAAATATGGTATGTGAGGGGGGAGGGGAGCCCATGTTTGCTACATAAATGATTCTGCAAACCTCCCCCTAAATGCCAAAAAACTGATAAAAAGCAAGAGGAGAAAAAGAGAGTGGGGTTATATTTATGCATTAATATGAAAATAGAACTGTGTGAGAACATTGAAATGATTTAAAGCACTGGACTTCCACTTATCACAATTTGGACTATGGGTCGAAATTACATGGGAACAGAGGAAGAGGAAGAGCAAAAAAGTGTAAGTAGAGATCCTGCGTATGACATGATCAGAACAGGAAAAATGAAGAAACAAATGGAAAAATAAACTTCTCACACAGGGAATTTACAGAATACAGAACTCCTTCTGCAGAAATAAAATTTATTAAATGTGTTAATACGAATGGAAGCCCAGAACTCTGTAGTTGTTGATAACAGACTACGATCAGGACTGAATGTAATTGGATTAATCAAGATTTCGGAAGCAGGAAGAAATAATAACTTTGCACTCCGAAACCCAGCACACAGGAAGTCACACAAATTGTATACCGTAATTGGCTTTATAATTTATATATATTTGGATATGAATTGTAATTTGACATTGGTAAAATGTAGCTGTTATTGGACTTCAGTAATTGAAAATTAATAAAAAATATTTTTTTAAAAAATAGAAAAAACATTCATTGTTTGATTGATTGATTATATTTCTATGTTGCTTTTCATTCAAATGAATCCCAAAACAGCTTACAAACAATAAAAAATAATAGAACATCACAAATACAGCATAAATTATATAGAATAATTAACAAATCATCAATAAAAACAAGTACAACCTATAAAACACTCTTAACAAAGCATCAACTAAAAAATGAGCTAAACATCACAATTAAAGCAAAAGTAATATTATATTATATGCCCTTCTAAAGGTTCATGAATGAGGCCTGTGTACAATACAGCATTTATAATCTATAAAATAATATCAACAGCATTAACAAAATAGCAACCCAAAAATAAACTAAGAACTGTTAAGTTCATACACACATTCTCCACACCCCCAGGGCTCATAATCTTTCACTCTGTTCAGCTCAATAACATACACATGATGCCCTTCTAAAGCTTCATGAATGAGGCTGTGTACATAACCATTAAAGTACATTTGAAGCACACACACACAATAATTTTACCTATCAGAGAGCTACAATTCCCAGCACCCTTTAATAAACTACATTTCCTGGGACTCTTTGTTTGGGTGTGCACACGCTCAAAATGTGCTTTAAATGTATGGGGTGTGTGTGCAGTCCAAACTTTAGCCTATCTTACTTCATGTTTGAGAAGGCAGACCCAGCAAATAACAGAAATTGCAGAAATCACTTACCAGCATAGGCACCCGGAGCAGAGATGCTCTCTGAGAAGGGGTCCAGTGAAGAGCTGAAAGCCAGAACCAAGAGCTGCATCATTACAGCTATAGGAGTTCCTAAATCATTTGGCCATTTCTCTCCTAGGACCTAGCCGGAACATCACAGACAACTAAGTCCCACTCAGCAAACAGTGGCACCACCAGGGCTGGTGCTGCATTAGGCAGAGCAAGGCAGCTGCCTCAGGCAGCAGATGCCAAGCTGCAGGGGACAGATAGAGCTCTGAGTGCCGCATGGACCCCTACCCTAGCCTCCTGTCCTCTAGCGCAGTGGAGGATACCGTCCATTCACTAGTATTGAAGGAAAATCCCAGTCCAATTGGCTTCCGTATGTTCCTTGGGAGAGAGCAACATCTTGTCCTTCACCTCAGGCAGCAAAATGTCTTGAACTGGCCCTGGTCACCTTAAGTGCTAACCTCCAGTTCACAGATCTGAAGCCCTACAGCCCAGGAAATCCACAAATGACAATGCCAGTACTGTGTATGGAGTGAAACTCTACACCAGGTGTGAGGAACCTTTGGTCTTCCAGATATTGCTGAACTACAACTCCCATCAGGCCCAGTAAACATGGCCAATGGCCAGGGATGGTGGGAGTTGTAGTTCAGCAACATGTGGAGGGCCAAAGGTTCCCCCTACCTGCTCCAGACAGTCACTCTATCCTGAGTTCAAAAGTTCTAAAATCTGGGTGGGACCAAGGAGGAGCAAAGGCCAGAGCCAGGTCAGTTGATGGTGGAGCCAAGGGATACAGCCTAGTATTCTTTTGGGGGGGCAGCTCTAGGACCTCTTTTGCTAGGCCTGATTGTAGAATGCAGAGCAAACTGGCAACTTAGAAATGAAAATATCTGAACGGGAACAATGGTTAGTACTAGATTTCTTCACTTTGAACTATGCAATTGCTCCCCACAGTGGAGCAGACATGAATAAGCTTCTTTTGTGCAATGGAGGGGTGACCATTGGCTTCAGAGTCAGTACAGCACTGGTCATCAACCCACTAGCGGGTTGCAGCCTGATCCAAGGTGGGTCACAACAGGAGCACCTAGAACCATGCTCCATATTCATTTTTTCTGGAACCATAAACCTTCTAGGTCCTGAATAGCTGGGAAGAAGCAAGAACACTCTCTTTCATCTGGGATTAACAGGCTAATCATAGGCATGTTTAATCTCCCTGCAGCTGAGATTAATGCTAGGTATGTACAGTTGAGATTCCTGCATTGCAGAGGCTTGGATTAGATGACCCTTGATGTCCCTTGCAACTCTAAAATTCTATGATATATAGGATTGGAGCCAAACTCATCTAACTGCAGCCCCTTATTTATTTGCTATATTTCTATATGTAGAGGTGTGCCAACTGATTTCTGTGGTATTTAAGCAACTATGTTTTCCATGGAGCACGATATTGGTATAGATGGATGTATACACAAATATATATGATGGCCAGTTCAAGATTATACTTCTCACACACAATGAAATTAACTGTAGTCTACGACAGTTTATGTTATGTTTGCTAGTCTTTAAAGTGCCATGAAAAAAACCTCTTAGTTGATTTTGCTACAACATACCAACAAGGCTACTGCTCTGGAAATTGTTAGGTAGATGCAGTGATTTCACACATCAAACAATACAATTACTCTCCCTAGTTGGGCATCTGTAAACACACATCAGATTAAAAAGTTGATTTCACGAAAGGCAGCAAATGACATGTAGACTGTAGAAAATCTTGGAAAGCTTCATTTCAAAAGATGCATTTCCCAATCCTTGCCATCTAGAAATGTTTTATATTTAGATTCCATAAATATTCTCTCCCCCACCCATGTCGTTCCTGTGGTTTTTGAGCTTCAGATTGTCAAAATGCAATGGAAACTACAGATTTAAAAGGCAGGAAAGTAATATAGGCAGACTTTTCTTTAAAAAATTAATGCTGTGTTTTACTGTATTCCAAAGGAAACTATGTGTGTGGCTATTCCAAGGGAAAGCAAACCTTTGGTATGTCTGGGTTTAAGAAAAAGGAATTTGGTAAAGCTACTATTGTTGTTACCCTGGGCCCCTTTGGAAGCCACACTTCCATAATGCAACAGTTCCTGAAATGAAAAAGGAACGTTAGAAATCAAGGCAGAAGCTCTTGCATTATCCCCAGTAAAACTAGTGCAATGAACTGAGTGTGATTAGGAATCTATAGTTCTCCAGATGTTGCTGTACCACAACTCCCATCATCTTCGACCATTAGCTATGTTGGCTGGGGCTGATGGGAGTTTGAGCCCAAGAACCACATGTTCTTTATCCCTGTTGCAAAATATGTGCATATCTAAAAATGCCCCTGATTCTTGAAATAAAAATATAACTTCTGACAATGTCATGATCCTTTCGGGTAGTGACCTCCTCCATGACCTCTCACAGGTAGACTCACCTGCATTCCTGCAGCCAGCTCTCAATCTTATTGGATGAGCTCCCTGTTGGAAACAAAGAAAAAATGCTAGGGCTCCTCACAGACTAGATAAGTTACTGTGATGATCCACATCTCTGCTGGGGCCAAATGCAGCCATCTAAGGCTTGTTAGCCAGCCTCTCAGCAAACCACACGGGCAGGATGCCTGATGTCGCCACTACATAGGCAGTGGCAAAAGAAGAGGAGAATGAGGAAGAGGAAGAACACCTGAAAGTGAGTAATGGAATGAATGTAGTTTAAACATATGAATAACTAAATGAACTCATTATTTGGTAGTCAATATGGCCCTGTGAGCCCTTATTGCTGCTGAACAGCTGCATAACAGTGGAGGGTGCAATTTGCATAGAAGCAGGAGGAAGAATGCTTAACCCTTCCCTTCCTTCAGCTTTAGCTCTACAACCACCTCCTCTAGCAGCTTTCCCTCCAGCTACCTGATTGCTTTTCCTTTAAAAAAGTGTGTGTGTGTGTGTGTGTGTGTGTGTACACACACACACATCAAATATACAATAAAAAAGAAAAAACATACATACATACATACATAGGAAGGAATGCATACAAAAGGAAAAGACCTCCAAAACAAAGGAAGCAATAGAGATGCAATTTAAAATCTGTATGAGTACTGAATGTCCCATGCTGTGGACCACCTGAATGAAGTTGTGGACCACTGGTAGTCCCCAGACCACAGTTTCAAATGCCCTGATTTAGATGATGCCACAGTGGCTACCTACCCCTGAGTTAGAGAATCATCTCTAGGAGAGGTTCTTGTTGTCGGAACAAACAGGGCTGGGTTTAATGGGGCAGTGGCTTGATGCAGGAAGAAGAAAGGCACCATGGGAACAAAGCTCTCACCACATCACTCTGCTGAGTGTTTGCATGTGTGAGTATTGGCTCACAGCCAAAGTGATAGAAATGCCTATCAACAAATTGACTCAGTTTGTAAGTATTACTTTCTTCTTTCCCACCCATGCCCAAATGCTATTTCAGAGAGGCCGCCCACCTTTCTTTCTAAATCACCACATTAGTGTTTGTGCATTTATCTGTTCATTCATATAGTTATATGCATATGAAAAGTTTTGAAAATGGGGGTTGAAAACAAGAGGTTTGGGGGTGACAAGCATGGGCAGACAAGTCCATTAGCACCACACACATACGGGTTCTGCATCAAACATTTTGACCTTCTGTCCAAGCTCAATTCTGGAAAGAAAAAAACTTATTTGGGCAGACCACAGTGAGGTTGCTTCCAGAGCATTTCCATTTTTCTAAATATTATATTAGATGATGATGATAGATAGATAGATGATAGATTAGATAGATAGATGATAGATAGATGAGAGATAGATAGATAGATAGATAGATGATAGATAGATAGATAGATAGATAGATAGATAGATAGATAGATGATAGAGAGAGGGGGGGGTGGATGATACTGGCTCAAGGAGTTGGCCCTATTGGATCAGACCAAAAATCCATCTAATTCAGCACCCTCTTCTCAGAATAGCCATCCAGAGGCCTAAGGGAAGCCCACAAACAAAAGGATGCATCAAAGCAAGCTGTATTAAAGGAATGAAAAATTGGGTCATTGATTTCAATGGGACCCAAGTTCAGCTCACTTAGCCTGTGTCAGCTTCTCCCTACCACCCCCATAAAAGATTGTATACACTGTCTGAAAGCACCTCACACTGAAATATCATTACATAATGAGAGTAGGAGTGAATGTGTGTAAGCAGTTTTCCCACCTTGCAAGAAACCATCCTCCAAGAATGAGGGTTCAAGAGCTTTTTCGGGTGTGCAGGATGCTTCCTCTTCAGCATGGGACCCCTCTTCTTCTACAGCCACACTTGGCTTGGCCCATGCCCTCCGGCGCTCCCTAGGGAAGAACAAAATGTCAGGGTGCTGAGGTCATAGGATGCTCAGCTTTGTAGCAGTTATCAATCTTCTCCACTTGGGGCAGTTTTTTTTAATATATATAATATTTTTTATTGCATTTTTTCAGATAAAAATAAACAGCACAGAAGAAATCAACAAGAAAAGAGAAGACAGGAGAAAAAAAAAGAGAACAGACCATTTCCAAATCTTTTTTCAAACCACCAACGGACTTCCCCACATCTCCCGCACAGTGCATTCTCAACAATAAATTTGACAGCAAATTATAACCTTATTTCGTGTGCTTCTTTTGTAACTTCAAATACATTTTAGGTTTAAATTACTTATTATCCAAATTACTCATCCTTTTTTTTAAAAAAACAACCTTTAAATCTTGGTTCTTTCATAATTATTATCTAATTTCATATATATTCCACTCTCGTTGCTGGGGCTAACCTTCCGGATCGTGCAAATTCCTATAGTTCATATAACTTATAAAATTTTTGCAAATAATCCTTAAATTTTTTCCAGTCCTCCTCCATTGCTTCTTCTCCCAGATCTCGAATCCTGACAGTCATCTCGGCCAATTCCATATAGTCCATCAATTGCGTTTGCCACTCTTCCAGTGTGGGCAAATCTTGAGTCTTCCAATGTTTAGCGATAAGAATTCTTGCTGCAGTGGTTGCATACATAAAAAATGTTCTATCCTTCTTTAACACCTTTTGGCCCACAATGCCCAAGAGGAAGGCCTCCGGTTTCTTGGGAAAGGTGTACTTAAACACCTTTTTTAACTCATTATAGATCATTTCCCAGAAGGCCTTCACTCTTGGACAAGTCCACCAAAGGTGGAAGAATGTCCCTTCAGCCTCCTTGCACTTCCAACATTTATTATCAGACAGATGGTATATCTTTGCAAGCTTGACTGGTGTCATGTACCACCTATATATCATTTTCATAATATTTTCTTTCAAGGCATTACATGCCGTAAATTTAATACCGGTGGTACATAACTTTTCCCAGTCATCAGACATAATGTTGTACCCAATGTCTTGAGCCCACTTTATCATGGCTGACTTAGAATCATAGAATCATAGAATCATAGAGTTGGAAGAGACCACAAGGGCCATCGAGTCCAACCCCCTGCCAAGCAGGAAACACCATCAGAGCACTCCTGACATATGGTTGTCAAGCCTCTGCTTAAAGACCTCCAAAGTAGGAGACTCCACCACACTCCTTGGCAGCAAATTCCACTGTCGAACAGCTCTTACTGTCAGGAAGTTCTTCCTAATGTTTAGGTGGAATCTTCTTTCTTGTAGTTTGGATCCATTGCTCCGTGTCCGCTTCTCTGGAGCAGTAGAAAACAACCTTTCTCCCTCCTCTATGTGACATCCTTTTATATATTTGAACATGGCTATCATATCACCCCTTAACCTCCTCTTCTCCAGGCTAAACATGCCCAGCTCCCTTAGCCGTTCCTCATAAGGCATCGTTTCCAGGCCTTTGACCATTTTGGTTGCCCTCTTCTGGACACGTTCCAGTTTGTCAGTGTCCTTCTTGAATTGTGGTGCCCAGAACTGGACACAGTACTCCAGGTGTGGTCTGACCAGAGCAGAATACAGTGGCACTATTACTTCCCTTGATCTAGATGCTATACTCCTATTGATGCAGCCCAGAATTGCATTGGCTTTTTTAGCTGCCGCGTCACACTGTTGGCTCATGTGAAGTTTGTGGTCAACCAAGACTCCTAGATCCTTTTCACATGTACTGCTCTCAAGCCAGGTGTCCCCCATCTTGTATTTGTGCCTCTCATTTTTTTTGCCCAAGTGCAATACTTTACATTTCTCCCTGTTAAAATTCATCTTGTTTGTTTTTGCTCAGTTCTCTAATCTGTCAAGGTCGTTTTGAAGTGTGATCCTGTCCTCTGGGGTGTTAGCCACCCCTCCCAGTTTGGTGTCATCTGCAAATTTGATCAGGATGCCCTTGAGTCCATCATCCAAGTCGTTGATAAAGATGTTGAATAAGACCGGGCCCAAGACAGAACCCTGTGGCACCCCACTAGTCACTCTTCTCCAGGATGAAGAGGAACCATTGATGAGCACCCTTTGGGTTCGGTCAGTCAGCCAGTTACAAATCCACTGAGTGGTAGCATAGTCAAGACCGCATTTTACCAGCTTCTTTACAAGAATATCATGGGGCACCTTGTCAAATGCTTTGCTGAAATCAAGGTAGGCTACATCCACTGCGTTCCCTTCATCTACCAGGCTTGTAATTCTGTCAAAAAACGAGATCAGGTTAGTCTGACATGACTTATTTTTCAGAAATCCATGCTGACTATTGGTGATCACAGCATTCCTTTCTAGGTGCTCACAGACTGTTTGCTTAATGATCTGCTCCAGAATCTTCCCTGCTATTGATGTCAGACTGACTGGGCGGTAATTATTTGGGTCCTCTCTTTTCCCCTTTTTGAAAATAGGGACAACATTTGCCCTCCTCCAGTCTGCCGGGACTTCGCCTGTTCTCCAGGAATTCTCAAAGATGACTGCCAGTGGTTCTGAGATCACATCTGCCAGTTCTTTTAATACTCTTGGATGCAGTTCATCTGGCCCTGGAGACTTGAATACATCTAATCTAGCCAAATATTCTTGTACTATCTCCTTAGTTATTCTGGGCTGTGTTTCCTTTGCTGAATCATTTGCTTCAAATTCTTCAGGTCGGGCATTGTCTTCTTTATCGGAGAAGACTGAGGCAAAGAAGGCATTGAGGAGTTCAGCCCTTTCTGTGTCCCCTGTTTGCATTTCACCATCTTCTCCTCTGAGTGACCCCACTGTTTCTTTGTTCTTCCTTTTGCTACGAACATACCCATAAAAGCCTTTTTTGTTGCTTTTAACCTCTCTAGCAAGCCTGAGTTCATTCTGTGCTTTAGCTTTTCTGACTTTGTATCTACACTTAACTGTCTCATCCTGAGTGTTCCATTTAAGCAGCAAGTTATACATTCTCGATAAAACCTTGGTCTTTGGTTCTAACAACTCTGTCTCAAGTTTCGATTTTTCCACCTGGAAACCTGTTTTTTTGTCCAGCTTAACCACCTCATTAATTTGGGCATAATGAAACCAATCTTGCACCTTATCCTTTAATTTTTCAAAGCTCTGCAACCTCCAATTATCTCCAACTTTTTCTATTATTTCCCAATATTTCGGCCATCCGGCCTCCATATTGGGTTTTTTTCCGAGCCTTGGCCTCTATTGGTGACAGCCACCTCGGGGTCTTACTTTCCAATAAGTCTTTGTATTTCATCCAGACCGTGAAAATTGCTTTCCTGACAATATGGTTTTTGAACATTCCATGTGTTTTTACCTTGCCATACCACAAATACGCATGCCAGCCTAACGAGTTATTAAAACCTTCCAGATCTAGGACATCTGTGTTCTCTAATAAAATCCAATCTTTCATCCAGCAGAAGGCTGCAGCTTCGTAGTATAACCTTAAGTCTGGCAGGGCAAACCCCCCTCTTTCTTTTGCGTCAGTTAGTATTTTAAACTTAATTCGGGGCTTTTTACCCTGCCAAACAAACTTTGAAATATCCTTCTGCCACTTTCTAAAACATTACACTCTGTCCACGATCTGCAAGGTTTGAAACAAAAACAACATCTGATACTTCCGGTTCGGCGCTAGCGCTAATGGCTGCTCCCTCTCCGAGCTCCGGAGAGAGGACGGCTCTGCGAGTTCGGGTCTGACCCGCTACGGCAAGCGGGGGACCCCTAAAATCACAGGAACGGAGCCTGTGAACAAGGAGATTCGGTGGGCACCTGAAGCGCCCCCCTTTACCGCAGAAAGAGCCTTTTTAAAGGCTCCGGAACGACAACGGGGAGCGCGGTGCTGAGAATCGCTACCCAGCCCGCAGGGTGAAGCCGCGTCGCCATTAGTGGAGAGCGCCGATTCCCTTCCTGAATAATCTGGACAAAAAAGACCCGTGAGTAAGATTGAACCTCTATTCGTGTCAAAACTACTTGAAATTAGGCTGAAAACGGGAAAGGCGAAAATTAAGGAAGTCTGCCTTCCCCCGACTGCATGACAATTAAAGCAACGAAAGTTACTGAGCTGCATCCATATGGGATATTGTCTTTAACTGCTTGAATCCGACATTTGGACTTTGACTATCCCCTCTAGCTTGCAGGGCAGAGGGGAGGAATAAGTGATTTTATAAGCTGCATGACCAACTTAAAGGAAAGGGAACTCTCTGCAGCCTTCAACCTGGCACAAACTGCTATTAAAACAAAGGAACACTGAACTGACTTTAGACTCCTGTGAAAGTAACAAAGTGGAAATCTCATTGCTTATTTGTTACAAAGTTTTGGGACTCTGTGGACACAATATATCAGGGAAGGCTGGGACTCTATCTATTGGGAAAGTGTTGCAAGATACATATAGAAGCCTCCCGATAAATCTGCTTTTTAAATACTCTTTGCCTTTGTTTGCGGACATTTTGATTTGCTCCCTCTAGAGGGTAAATTAAAAGTTGCTACGCTTTGGGACAGTGGAATTTTCCTTTAGGAGAAGGCTCTCGTGGGAAACGACCTTGGGATATGAGTGGCCCAGCAGACGAGATAAGCACGAGAGCCAAGACAAGGCAATATCAACAACAGCTACAGCAACACAAGAAAAGAGGCTCGATCTCAGGCATAACCCCTACAGTGACAACAGGACAAGAAAAAGGTACAGCAGTCTCCATGGATGCAGTGTCGCAAGCCCTTCTTAAGATAAACCAGTCTTTGGAGAATCTAACAAAGCAGACGGCAGAAAATACCAAGAAATTGACAGAGAATTCACAGAAATTGACAGATTTAACAACAAGACTTGACCTGAATACAGAATCTATAAACAGGCTTACGCAAGAAAATTCTGCCACACGTCAAATTGCGGAGGAAGCCAGAACTATTGCTGGAGAGACCCAGGAAAAATTAGAACCGATTGCCAGGAAGGTCTATGACCACGACGCAACTCTGGCATTGTGGGAACTACAAAAAAAAGAAAGGAATTTGAAACTACGATCAATTCCAGAGGACGAAGGAGACAATCTTACGGATTTTTTAACGAAAGAGTTTGCTGATTCCTGGGAAGATCTAGAGGAAGACGAATTTAAAATTACAACAGCATTTAGACTGGGCAGAAGACAGAACAGAAAGGCGCCGAGAGACTGTCTGATTATCTTGAGATCGAAGGAGGAAAGAGACAAAATTCTAAGACTGCACTTTGAAAAGGCCTTACAAATTGGGAACTCACCGATACAGATCTTTAAAGACATTCCTAAACATATTTTGGACTTGAGAGCTTCTTATAAGGATTTGGTCTACCTGTTGAAGAAGAACACCATTCTCTTCAGGTGGGAATTTCCACAGGGACTGTCTTTTGATTATAGGGGGAAGAAGGTGAAAATAAAGACGATACAGGATAAAGACAGGTTCCTGCAAAGAAATCAAGAAGATTTACAGAAAGGAACTGTAGACCCAATTGCTGAGCAAAAGAGTGTAATAGACATCCTGAACCTTTCGTTTGGACAGAATCTTCCACCACCAACAGAGGAGGAACAACAATTGGGAGCTGTTGGAGGAATACCAGAAAAATAACAAGATGGCCCTGCAATTCCTTAGCTGGAATTGTAATGGGATGAACAGTCCTTTGAAGAGACGACAAGTATTCCATATTTTGTACAGAGAACAACTGGACTTGATTTGCTTACAGGAAACCCATATAACTAGAGCACACAGGAGACTGCTTATGAATAAAAAATTGGGACAAGAATTTATTTCGTCGGACAAAGTGAAAAAAAGAGGAGTTGTGATTTATGTAAAAGAGAAGTGGGCTCCAAAAATGATGTTCAAAGATGAACAAGGAAGATATTTAGCGGTGGAGATTCAGGTACAAGGAGAAAAATTTTTGATAATTGGGATCTATGCACCAAATGAAGGTAAAGCAGAATTCTTCAAAAAACTCCATGAAACTTTGACGGATTATTTGGAATACAATATGATAATCATGGGAGATATGAATGGTGTAGTTGGTCTGACGGTGGTTAAGAAGGTGAAATATCTAGGGGTTAATTTAACATCTAAAAACTTGAATCTGTATAAGGACAATTATGAAAAATGTTGGTCAGAAATTAAAAAAGATTTAGAAATATGGTCAAATTTGAGATTGTCAATGTTAGGCCGAATTGCAGTGATTAAGATGAATGTATTGCCTAGAATGTTATTTTTATTTCAAACTTTGCAGATTATTGACAAGATGGACTGTTTCAAGAGGTGGCAGAAAGATATTGCGAAATTTGTCTGGCAGGGCAAAAAGCCCAGAATAAAATATAAAATTTTAACAGATGCAAAAGAAAGAGGGGGATTTGCCCTGCCGGACTTAAAATTGTATTATGAAGCAGCAGCATTCTGCTGGCTGAAAGAGTGGATGCTCCTCGAGAATACAGATATCTTGGACTTAGAAGGTTTCAATAATGCATTTGGCTGGCATGCATATCTATGGTATGACAAAATCAAAGTGCATAGTGCCTTTAAAAATCATATTGTAAGGAAAGCGTTGTTTAATGTTTGGATGAGATACAAAGATCTGTTGGAAAACAAAACCCCTAGATGGTTGTCACCCTTAGAGGCTAAGGCCCACAAGAAAGTTAATATGGAGGTCGGATGGCCAAAGTATTGTGAGATCTTAGAACAGGATGGAGAGAAACTGAAATTAAAGAGCCATGAAAAATTAAAACCCAAAGTACAAGATTGGCTCCACTACTATCAAATAATGGAGGTTTTTAAACAAGACAGGAAAATTGGCTTCCAGGTGGAAAAATCAAAACTTGAGACAGAATTGTTAGAACCCAATATTAAGAATTTGTCAAGAATGTATAACTTGCTGTTGAAATGGAATACACAGGACGAAACAGTTAAATCAGTTATGATTAAGTGGGCACAGGACATTGGTCATAATATTATGTCTGCTGACTGGGAAAGGTTGTGGAACACTGGTATTAAATTTACGGCATGTAGTGCTTTAAAGGAAAATGTGATGAAAATGGTCTATAGGTGGTACATGACCCCAGTTAAGCTAGCAAAAATTTACCATTTGCCTGATAACAAATGTTGGAAATGTAAGGAAACTGAGGGTACTTTTTATCATCTTTGGTGGACATGCCCGAAGATTAAGGTTTTCTGGGAGATGATATATAATGAAATGAAAAAGGTATTTAAATATACCTTCCTTAAGAAACCAGAGGCCTTTCTCTTGGGCATTGTCGGCCAACTGGTGTCAAAAAAGGATAGAACTTTTTTCATGTATGCAACAACAGCAGCAAGAATACTGATCGCAAAGTATTGGAAGACACAAGATTTACCCACCTTGGAAGAATGGCAGATGAAAGTGATTGACTATATGACATTGGCGGAAATGACGAGCAGAATTCGTGACCAGGGAAAGGAGACTGCGGAAGAAGACTGGAAGAAATTTAAGATTTATCTTAAGAACTATTATAAACTTGATGAAGTTTAGAATGTCGAGATTCTACAGAGAGAAAGGGTTGCAGTAATATAAGATTAGATTAAGAAAGGACTATGATGAATTAGGATGGGAAAAAACATTTATATGTTGCTATAAAACTTGGACATGAGGATGCAGAAAGGGGAGGTATGGGGAAGTCCGAGGAAAGAAGTTTATGAAAGGACATTTTGAAATTATATTTGTTTGTTTGTCTGTTTTTCTTTTATGTTTGTTTGTTATAAAAACTTTTGTAAAACCAATAAAAATTTTATAAAAAAAAAAAAGAAACAAAAACAACATCTTTGGCAAAACGTTCATTTTTACAGCCGCAATTCGGCCCAGCAAGGAAAGCTTCAATCGTGACCAAGTTTCTAAATCTTTCTTAATTTCTAACCAACATTTTTCAAAGTTATCTTTAAACAGATTCAAATTTTTAGACGTCAGGTTTACCCCCAGGTACTTCACTTTTTTAACCACAGTTAACTCTGTTCCCTTCTGAAACCCCTCTGTTTCTGAAGATGTCAAGTTTTTCCCCAAAACTTTAGTTTTTTGTTTATTCAATTTAAATCCTGCCACCCGACCAAAATCTTGAATCAGTTCTAAAACTCTTTTTGTACTAGATTCTGGCTCCTGTAATGTCAAAACCAAGTCATCTGCAAATGCTTTCAGTTTGTATTGTTTCACTCCGACCTGTATCCCTTGTATTTGCCGGTCCCTCCTGATCATGTTCAACAGCACCTCCAGGACTGATATAAATAATAGAGGGGATAGAGGGCACCCCTGGCGTGTTCCTTTTTCAATGTGGATCTCCTCTGTCACCACATTGTTCACTATCAACTTAGCTTTTTGTTCTGAATAAATTGCTTCTATGCCATTTTCAAACCCCCGTCCCACTCCCATCCCTTCCAAGTTTTTCTTCATAAATTTCCAAGAAATGTTGTCAAAGGCCTTCTCTGCATCAATAAAAATTAAAACTGCTTTGGTGTTAATATTTGTTTGCAAAAGTTCTAGAATATCTATAATATTCCTAGTGTTGTCAAACAAATGTCTACCAGGGAGAAAGCCTGCTTGGTCCTTATGAATTACTTCATTTAAAATCTTTTTAAATCTATTTGCCAAAATGTCTGCAAATATTTTGTAATCCACATTTAGGAGTGAGATGGGACGGTAGTTTCTTAGTTGAGTCTTTTCAGTTTCCACTTTGGGTATCAATGTGATGAAGGCTTCTTTCCACGTTTCCGGTGCCCTTCCTCCCCCCATAATCTGGTTACACACCTCCATTAGTGGTTGTATCAAATAGTCTTTCAACGTCTTATAGTACTTGGAGGTAAGTCCATCTGGGCCTGGAGACTTGCCCAACTGCATATTCTGAATGGCATCCTCAATTTCCTGTTGTGTTATCTTAGAGTTCAAGATTGATCTCTTCTCCTGAGATAGTTTAGGTAGACCATTAAGTTTCAAAAAATGGTCTATCTCAGATATTTCCTCAGGCCCTTGAGCGAACAACTTTTTAAAATACTTCTGGAAACACCTTCTAATTTCAACTGGTTTCTGGATATTTTTCCCTTCCACCTCTAGATTGGTAACATAGTTCATTTTTTGTCTTTTTTTCAACTGCCATGCCAGCAGTTTCCCGCACTTGTTCGCTGACTCAAAGGATCTTTGTTTCATTTGTTTAATTTTCCATTCCACTTCTTGATTTATCAATTTCATATATTGTGACTGGTGGAATTTAATTTCTCGCAGAATCTCTTTTGATTTTGGGTTGGATCTCAGTCTTTTCTCTCCATCTCTTATCTTCTCTAATATTTTATCCTTTTTTCCATTCCAGAGTTTTTTCTTAATCGTGTTTTGTTGTATCAGAAACCCTCTCATTACAGCTTTGCTTGCGTCCCAGATCGTTCTTTTTTCCACCAAGGTGTTCAAATTAATTTCAAAATAATCCTTTAAAGTTTTTTGGGCCTTCTTTACCAACTCTTGATCTCTAAATAGGCTGTCATTCATTTTCCATCTAAAGGAGCCGGCTGGAGTAAATCTCACTTCCATTTTCAGGGCATTGTGGTCGGAGCAAGTCTTTGGGCAGATCTCCACTCTTATAGTCTTTGGTGCCAGCCCTCTAGTTGTCCAAATTTGGTCGATTCTTGTCCATGACAGGTGGGCCTCAGAAAAGAAAGTTCCTTCTTTACCTAGGGGGTTCCTTGTCCGCCAAATATCGATCAAATCCATATTGTCTGTTAGTTCAAAAAAGGTTTTTGGTAGTCTGCCATCCTTAGTCAAATTTTGATTTTGCGACTTATCCATAAGGGTAGAAACCACCCCATTCATATCTCCCATCATAATGATGTTCGAATAGTCCATATAGTCCAGCAAGGTCTCATGCAGCTTTTTGTAGAATTCCGATTTCCCCTCGTTTGGTGCATAAATTCCTAATATCAAAACTTTTTCTCCTTGCGTTTGTATTTCAATTGCCAGAATTCTTCCTTGTTCATCTTTGAACAAAAATTTTGGTGACAAGTTCTCCTTTGCATAGATCACCACGCCTCTCTTTTTGACTCTGTCCGATGAGATAAATTCTTGGCCTAGTCTTTTATTAATTAGCACTTTCCTGTGGAGTCTTGTCACGTGTGTTTCCTGCAAGCAAATTAAGTCCAAATGTTCTTTTTTCAAAATATGAAAGATCCTTTTCCTTTTCTCCGGGGAATTTGCTCCATTAATGTTCCAACTGTATAGCTGCAGAGACATCCTGGATTAATCTCGTGTTTCTATTCTGGGGTGTCCTTCTTTTCTTCCGAACCCGAGGGTGTAGGTGTTGGTACTATTCCAGGCGGTGCCGGTGGCCAAGAAGCTACTGCTCCCTTCTGAAGATCTTCTCCGTGGTCGTGCAGGAACTTCTGGTTGTCTTCTGTAGTTTTAATTTTAACTTTCTTTCCTTTGTAGTTAAATGATAAACCTTGTGGAAACTCCCACCTGTATGATATCCCGTTGCTTCTCAAAAGTCTAGCTAGGTCGGTGTAAATAGCTCTGAGATCCAAGAGTTGTTTTGGTATATCCTTGTAGATCTCTGCTCTTCTGTCCTGGATCTCAAGTGCTTTCTTGAAATGGAGGTCAAGTATTTTGTCTCTCTCCTGTTTAGTCCTCAAAATAATCAAACAGTCTCTAGGCCTGTCCTTCCTTGCTGCTCTTCCCAGTCTAAACGCAGTTGTTATTTTGAAATCCTTGTCTTCTTCTATACCCCAGAACTTAACAAATTCTGTTGTCAGATAGCCTGTCAAGTCTTCCTTTTCAAGCTCTGGGATAGATCGTAATCTTAAATTGTTTTCCCGATTTCTCAATTCTGCTAAAGACAAGTAGGCCTGCTGATCACTGATGTGCTTATGTAATGGCTTTACCTCTCCTTTCAATTCGTCCACTTTCTGATTCGCTTGGTCTGCCTTCAGACTAGCAGCCTCAGCCAATTTCCGATTCTCAGAAGTGGCGTCTTTTAAGTCTACAATTGCTTGAGAGTGTTGTGCCACTTGTTCAGATAGTTTAGTAATAGAGGATGTGGCTAAGTCAATTTTTGCTGTTTGGTCATCCACCTTTTTGTTTAGGATTGCAAATTGTTGTAACATTTCCTTTAAAAGGGTGTCAGATCCCCCTGCAGCCATATCCTCTGTTGTTGGCTGTTCAGCTTCCTTCAACACAGCTGTTGTTGAAAGTTCAAGAGCAGCAGGGACTGATGATCTGCGCGACTGAGAAGTCAGAGTTGTTTGCACAAGCTGGCCTTTCCCTGCTTTCGCTTTTGCAGCTCTTGTTTTCGGAGGACCACTCATTCCACACCTGTCAAAGAGCCAAGGTCAACTTGTCTATTGTTCCATAAGAGGGACAGTTCCTCAGAGTGGATAACAAAGCAGCAGAGAGACAAAACAAAGTTAGTTCCCAGGAATTAATAAATCCCAAGCTCCACTAGAGGGAGTGTTGTTGCAGTTCGGGAAGGAAAGGAAAGAATTTAGCCGCCATTGAAGCCCCTGCATCTAAATAATAACTCTGGAATAGTCCTTAAAACTTTTTCCACAAGTTTTTTCCACTTACAGAGCTTTCCAATTTACAATTTAGTTGCTTCTCAGGGGTGCAAATTACAGTTTCTTATTTGTATCTTCTAATATCGCCCAAATATAACAATGTAGCAAATCCAAGTATATACTGTATCCGCAAAGACAGTTCTCTTCCCCTCTGTCAGCCCGAGGTCTGGTTTCTTAAGATTGCAAAGTCCGCGAAAGGAGGGAACTTCTCAGTTTAAATTATCCCACAGTAAAGAAAAGAAAGAGAGGGCAAAAACTTGCCTTTTAAGTACCAATTCTTCTAGTGCACGATGTTCCTTTTTTAAAAAAAAACAAACCCCTTTCCGCTGCCTCCAGCTTGTCAGTTCTTTGCCTTTGATCTGTAAGCCTTGTCGGGAGACTGACTTCCTTTTTATCGTCTCCCGCTTTCAGCCAAATTCATAAATTTGTAATCCAATGTAAGTCAGCTCTTACTCACGAGTAGTTGATTTGTAATCCAATCTTAAGGAAGAAAGGTCGGCGCTCATCAGCAACAGCCGCGCGGCTTCACTCCCGCAGAAAGAGCGATGAATCCACAGCACCGCTTCCCCTCCGCGCTTCCGGAGCCCCTTACGGGGACCCTTCTTCGTTTTGGGGGTCGCTCTAGGTGCCCGCCGGATCCCACGGCCACGAGCTCACTCTGCTCGTGGTTTATCTTAATGGGTCGTCGCTTTGCCGCAGCGAACGACCCTTTCCTGCGGAGCCCCTCTTCGCAGCGCAAAGAGGACCGCCATTACTTGTTTCGCGCCGCCTCCGGAAGTCCACTTGGGGCAGTTTTGAGTTACTTGACTGCCTTTTCATATCCAGGGCAAGGAGTTTCTCTTCACCACCACCATCCCAGAAAGTACACGTCACAGTCAAAGAGATAGCTATGGTTCCTGGTGGAACATTCCTTCATTAGGCAAGTTGCTGAGTTGCCCAGAACAGGCAAACAACTGGAGTTTTGGTTAAAAGTTGGAGATGGACAGATCTGACCATTTTGTTTTCTCTCCATTTTCTCATCTTAAGTTTGCTTTGCACCATTTATGCAGCTAATAGATTGAGGTTCAATCCTGACAAGACTCCCTGGTCCTGAAGAGGGAAACCGTGCCCCTGAAGGACCAGGTGTGCAGCCTGGGGATCATTTTGGATTCACAGCTGTCCATGGAGACATAGGTCAGTGCTATGTCCAGGGCAGCTGTCTACCAGCTCCATTTGGTACACTGGCTCAGATCCTACCTGCCTGCAGACTCTCTCACCAGAGTGGTGCAGGCCCTAGTTATCTCCCACTTGGACTACTGCACTGCACTCTACGAACAATGGGCACCCAAACAGCAGCATCAGGATAGCTCTTTCAGGATGATGGTTATGTTTCTGGAATGATCTTGAGCAGAGAATCCCAATCCACCCCCAAGGGGGAGATCAATCCTGCATGAGGCCTCCCTATTCCAAAGGGCTGCAGCAATGATGGAGAACTTGCAGCCCTCCAGCTGCTGTTGGTCTCCGGTTCTCTTCAGAGCCAGCTAGGGTTGGGCAAATATGTCACTTTCAGCTCCTCTGAGTTTTTCATCTTTCCAGCTCTGTTCTCTGCATTTCTTCATCAGCTGCATTTTTGTGTGGGTTTCAGTTTGCATGTTGTTTCTGGAAAGGCAAGTTTCCCAAGTTTGTCTTTCCATGCAAACTGAATCTCATCTATCCCTGTCCCTAGCCCCCAACACCATCTGGAGAGTCACAGGTTCCCCACCTAAGAGGAGTGGTAGCTCAATTCTTCCTCTTTGGGGTGATTTAGTTTTTCAGGGCATGCCCCAGTAGGACGTGTTGAATTTTTCAACTTTCAAATTCCTAAAATGAGGGATGCTAAGAAGTTGTAGCATGACTTGGGCATTTAAAATATATTTTGGTTAAATTAATATAATTTTGCTTTTCTTGGTAAGTAAAATGTGTGTAAAATTGCACTGAAATCATTAAAAATGATTCCAGAGTACTTGCAGTTATTTTAGCTCTATAAGGCTCTTTGAAGGGACGCGGGTGGTGCTGTGGGTTAAACTTGCCGATCAGAAGGTTGGCAGTTCGAATCCCTATGATGGGGTGAGCTCCCATTGCTCAGTCCCTGCTCCTGCCCACCTAGCAGTTCAAAAGCACGTCAAAGTGCAAGTAGATAAATAGGTACCGCTCCAGTGGGAAGGTAAATGTCATTTCCGTGCGTTGCTCTGATTCGCCAGAAGCTGCTTAGTCATGCTGGCCACATGACCCAGAAGCTGTACGCCGGCTCCCTCGGCCAATAAAGCGAGATGAGTGCCACAACCCCAGAGTCGGTCACGACTGGACCTAATGGTCAGGGGTCCCTTTACCTTTACCTAAGGCTCTTTGAACACTCCCCAAATGACATCCCACACCAGGCCTGTTTCACGCTCCCTTCTAGTACTTTTGTCTGGCTAAAACACACCATTGAACTGTAATACAGAGGTACCTTGGGTTACATACGTATGATGGGATGATTAGCTGCTTGTGCGTAAAATCGTGCTCCCTCAGAGTTTGTGCAGCTCCACAAACCTCGGTGTGTGACAGAGCTCCTCAAACATGTCTGCTCTAGTCACTCGTAGATTCCGACAGTGGCTGTCTGCAGAAGCGCTTCCAGCAAAGAAGCTCCTTAACGGAAACGCGTCTTCTGGACTCACGACGTGGCAGCTTCCGGCGAAGCATGGGTCTCCCTATGGGAGCTTCTGACACCTCCCCGCTGTTCTCACTGGACGTGTCCCTCATCCCTCCCTCTTCCCTGCTAGTTCCTGCTTTGGCTGCTGCGTCTCTCTCAGCATTCCTGAGACCCTCCTCCAGAGTACCCTCACTCCCCCTGCTGGTCCCTGCTTTCGCTGCTGACTCCCTCCCAGCCTCTGTGAGCCCTTCCACCTCCCTTTCCTCCGATGTCAGTTCCCTGACATCCACCTCCCCTCCAGGGCCCCCTTCCCCCCCCGCCCATACTCTCTCCTCTGGGCGGTGAGGAGATAAAACCCCGAAAAGAATCCTCTTCATCTTCAGACGTCTCGAACATTTCCCTCCATCGGTCTTCGTTCCGGCTCGCTGAATCCTCCTCCTCCTCGGAATCTGAGAACCCCTCCAACTCTTCTTCTTCGTCGGTGGTGGCAAAGTATTCCCTCCGGAACCTCGCCACTGGCTGAGGTTTACGTGGGAATCTCTGATGAAAAGTTTCTATTAAAACCTCGTCATCTACATCCTCTGCCATGACCCAGGTGTTTTCCGACTCCGGCTCCCCTTCCCACATTACCAAATACTCTACTTGATCTCCCTTCCACCTGGAATCGAGGATCTCCGCTACATGGTAGCTGTGTTCCTTCTCCTCCATTGCTGGTCCCCTATTGACCCTCCCTTCTCTGTCCCCTTTATACGGTGACAGCAACGACCTGTGAAAAACTGGGTGCAGCTTCATGTGGTTCGGTAACCGGAGTCTGAAAGCCACTGGGTTGACCTGCTGCGTGACTTCAAATGGGCCCAGCCTTTTGGGTCTTAACTTCTTACAACCCCCTTTGAATGGTAACCCTTGGGTTGACAGCCACACCTGGTCCCCCACCCTAATGCTTTCACCTTCCCTTCTGTTTTTGTCTGCCTGCCTCTTATATTCCTCCTTAGCCCTGTTTAAGTTAAGTTGGAGCTGGCGATGGATCGCTTCCATTTCTTCAACGAACTGTTCTGCAGCTGGAACGCTCCAGTTCTCCCCTTCCCCCCCTGGGAAAGCTCGGGGATGGCACCCGTGATTAGCCAAAAAGGGGCTCATCCCCGTGGACACGTTCTCTGCATTGTTGTAGGCAAATTCTGCCAACGCCAGCTTCTCCACCCAATCATTCTCTCTGTCATTCACATAACACCTCAAATATTGCTGGAGGACACCATTAGCTCTTTCCGCCTGCCCGTTGGTTTCCGGATGCCGGGCAGTAGAGAAATTAACCTCTACATGCAGTAAGCTCATGAGCTTCCTCCAGAACCTGGAAGTAAATTGTTTCCCTCGGTCTGAAACCACCCTCAAGGGGGCGCCATGCAACCTAAACACATTTTCTACAAACAATTTAGCAGTTTCTTCTGCCGTGACCGCATGTGAGCAGGCTATAAAGTGGGCCATTTTGGTTAACAGGTCTACCACAACCATGATGGCTGTTTTCCCTCTGGACCTTGGCAGATCAGTCATGAAATCTATTGCCACTGTTTCCCATGGTCTTTCAGGTGTGGGTAGTGGTTCTAATAACCCTGCCGGTGCCCGCCTCTCCCCCTTGGCTCGTTGGCATTGGTCACACCCTCTCACATACTCCCGCACATCTTCCCTGACCTTGGGCCACCAAAATTCCCTGGTAACCAGCCACATGGTTTTGTGTTGCCCAAAATGCCCTGCTGTAGGGCTATCGTGCAGTTGCTTGAGTACCTTCTCCCTCAATTCACCTTCAGGTATATATAACGCTCCCTTGTAGTACAACGCCCCGTTTCTCTCCTCAAAACCCCCGGGTTTGTCTCCCTCCCTCCTGAGACCCCTGAGTTTGTCCTGGGCGTATTCATCATGCACCGTTCCCTCTACCAGTTCCCTTTGCCCCACCAATGCCGCCCCACACACCCAGCGGTTCTCTGGAATGACATGGGTCTCTTCGGGTGCTCCCTCCCCCTCCAAATATTCAGGTTTGCGTGAGAGAGCGTCCGCCCTAACGTTCTCTGGGCCTGGCACGTAACAAATCTCAAAGTTAAATTTGGAAAACTCCTGGGCCCATCTCAACTGCCGTTGGTTGAGCACTCGCGCAGTTCTCCAATACTCTAGATTCTTATGGTCCGTGCACACTTGCACCTTATGTTGTGCACCAATTAGCAGGTGCCTCCATCTCCGGAAAGCCTCATGAATAGCCAGAAGTTCCCGGTCGTACACCGTGTAGTTCCTCTCGGATTTGTTCAGCTTTCGCGAAAAGAAGGCACACGGTCGCCACTCTGACCCCTCCTTCCCTGGCTGCAGAAGAAGAAGCACCGCCCCTATGGCTCTGTCAGATGCGTCTGTTTCGACCCTCAGCTTTTTTTGTAAATCCACATGCAGAAGTTGTCCTTCAGAGGCGAAGGCCCTTTTCAGTTCCTCAAACGCTCGCTCCGCCTCCGCAGTCCAAACAAACTTCTTTTTACTGCTGAGACAGTCCGTAATGGGCGCCGTCAGGTGGGCAAAGTTTCGGATGAATTTACGATAAAAGTTTCCAAACCCTAGGAACCTCTGCACATCCTTCTTGGTTTTGGGTGTTTTCCATTCCAGCACTGCCTGGACCTTGCCGGGATCCATGGCCAATCCCTTGTCTGACAGGCGGTACCCCAGGAATTCCACCTCCTTGGTATGAAACTGACACTTCTCCAGTTTCACCCACAGCCTGTTGGCTTGCAGCCTGCTCAACACTTCTCTGACGTCTCTCACATGTTGCTCCTCATTCTCCGAATACACCAACACATCATCTAGGAAGGCCACGCAATTCTTGTAGAGCAAAGGCCCCAGTACGTGGTTCATAAACGATTGAAAGCACGCTGAGCCTGCTTGTAATCCAAAAGGCATAACGAGATATTCAAATGCCCCCAAAGGGGTGAACATGGTGGTTTTCCATTCATCCCCTTTCCTTATACGTATCAGGTTGTACGCCCCCCTTAGATCCAGCTTTGTAAAAATCTTTCCCTTCCGCACCCTGGTCAAAATATCATCAATCCTGGGCATAGGGAAAGCCACTGGTTCTGTCACTGCATTTAACCGCCTGAAATCACATACAAGTCTCGGCTTGTCCGTGTGCTTTTTATCCACAAAAAACACTGGGCTACCCCCCGCTGCTTTGGACTCTCTGATGAAGCCTCTCTTCAGGTTCTTGTCAATGAACTCTCGCAACTCCTGCATTTCCCTGTCTGACATGGCATACAACTTGCCCACAGGAAGCTGTGCTCCAGGGAGTAAATTGATCTGACAGTCAAAGGGCCTATGCGGGGGTAGTTGGTCGGCTTCCTTCTCGCTGAACACGTCGCTGAGATCTGCATACTGTGGTGGTACCTTCGCCTTCTCCATTACTTCAGTCCCTGCCAGGGTGGCTTGGGCCCCTGCTGAACCCTTTTCCCCTTTGCAGTGTTCTGAGCAATGTGCTGAACCAAAGGAAACCACTCTTTGATGCCAGCCCACCAGCGGATCATGTAGCGCTAGCCAGCTCATTCCCAAAATAATGGGAGCGCCTCCCAAGGTGGCCACATTAAACGCTATCAGTTCTGTGTGCCTTGCCACCCTCATTATCATTGGGACGGTCTGCAAGCTGACTCCTCCTCCCAACAACTCCCTGCCATCGATCGTGGTCACCTGCAGGGGGTTGCTTAAAGGGATCGTCTGTATCTGGTGTTCAGCAGCAAACTCCTTGCTCATAAAATTGCAGGAGCTGCCTGAGTCCAACAGCGCCTTTATTTTTAGGGGGTGTCCATTTTGCAGCTCTAGCGACACTTCAATCACTAGAGCAGGTTGAGGAGCTTCTGGCACGGGCACTTTCACTGCTCTTTGGCCTGGCTGCTGTGCCCAGACTGTGGCAACCAGGCGTTGGCTTTTACCTGCTCCGTTTCTCCCTGCTCTCCTCCCTCAACAGCTCCCACCATCCCTTGCCATTCCTTCCTCTGGGGGCAGACTCTGGCAAAGTGGCCTGGCTGTTGGCAGAGATAGCACTTCCGGGCGCCTTTTCCCTCCTTCTTTCCCCCCTCACTGGGCTTTGAAACTGCGCGCGCGCGCGCTGTTCCGATTTCCATCGGCTCTGCCGGCGGGAAAGCTGGCTCAGGAATGTCTGGAATGCGGAACTCCTTCCAACGTTCCCCTTTCCCTTCCCGCCTCTCCAAGGCTCTTGCCTCCTGGCGCGCTCCTATGGTCAGCGCAGATTTGGTCAGCTGATCCATAGACACCGCCCTGGGGCTCCGGGACAGTTCGTCTTTCACAGCCGAAGAAAGACCTTCTTCAAATAGCATCTGAATGGGTGCCGCCGATAAATCCCACCCCAATCTGTGAACCAGCATGGTAAACTCAGTCCAGTACTCACGGACAGATCGGCTTCCCTGCTTGCAAGCCATTAGCTGTCTGCGCACCACCCCTTCCTCAATATCGCTGGAAAACATGATATCCATTGCACGAAAGAACTTCATAGTGTCCTTTAGGACGTCATTGTGCGTTGCCATCAGGGGTCTAACCCAGTCCCTCGCCCCCCTCTCAAGATGCCCAATCGCGAACGCAACTCGCGATTCCTCATCAGGGAACTCATCAAACTGCACATTAAGGGCATATTGCATCTCTGTCCTAAAGGCATGGTAGTCCTTGGGGTCCCCCCCAAACTTCTGCACCAATCCTGGTACCTTTCTGGGGAACTGGGTGGCTCTCCCCTTCTTGTCTGCATCCTGAGCCCTTCTCTCCTCAAGCCTCGCCGTCTGCAGCGCAAGTTGGATTTCCAACGCTCGGTATCTTTCTTCCAAGCTTGGACCAGCTCCAACCCCTGCTCCTTCGGTTCCGGCTGGGTCGCTCATGATGCTTTCTCCTGCACAGGCAGCGTACAGAGACTGTCGGAATGCTATGATGGGATGATTAGCTGCTTGTGCGTAAAATCGTGCTCCCTCAGAGTTTGTGCAGCTCCACAAACCTCGGTGTGTGACAGAGCTCCTCAAACATGTCTGCTCTAGTCACTCGTAGATTCCGACAGTGGCTGTCTGCGGAAGCGCTTCCAGCAAAGAAGCTCCTTAACGGAAACGCGTCTTCTGGACTCACGACGTGGCAGCTTCCGGCGAAGCATGGGTCTCCCTATGGGAGCTTCTGACACCTCCCCGCTGTTCTCACTGGACGTGTCCCTCATCCCTCCCTCTTCCCTGCTAGTTCCTGCTTTGGCTGCTGCGTCTCTCTCAGCATTCCTGAGACCCTCCTCCAGAGTACCCTCACTCCCCCTGCTGGTCCCTGCTTTCGCTGCTGACTCCCTCCCAGCCTCTGTGAGCCCTTCCACCTCCCTTTCCTCCGATGTCAGTTCCCTGACAATACGCTTCAGGTTACATACACTTCAGGTTACATACGCTTCAGGTTACAGACTTCACTAACCCAGAAATAGTACCTCAGGTTAAGAACTTTGCTTCAGGATGAGAACAGAAATCATGCAGCAGCAGCATGGCGGCAGTGGGAGGCCCCGTTAGCTAAAGTGGTGCTTCAAGTTAAGAACAGTTTCAGGTTAAGAACGGACCTCTGGAACGAATTAAGTACTTGACCCGAGGTACCACTGTAATGCCTTTGCCTTGTCTGGGTGGAAGGAGGAGAGAAATGGATGTGTAAAAACCTCTGATCTCAAGGTCATGGGGTCCAGGACAAAAAAATGTACATTGCAGGGGACTGGATTAAATGACCCTTGTGGTCCCTTCCAACTCTGTGATTCTATTATTATTATTATTTAGTATTACATGACATTTTCAGAAGGTAAAATTAAAATTCTTTGGTTGTCCTAAAGCAGTTTATGTGCTTCTTTGTCAAATGTAAATTTATGAAGCTAACCATTATCCAGTCATAAAAATAATAGCAGATTTGAATTCCTCATCCTCAAAAAAATATTTTAAGACCTCTTGCTGAATAAATTAGCAAAAATTAAGTTTTACCCCCTAAAATGACATGCCTATCCCTTCTTGTATGTCACAGTTTGGGCTTTATTTGCTTTGGCTGAGGAGCTGTGACTCGATTCTGCCCTGACTTCCAGATGGGACTTCTGGGAAGTAAGTGTTTTTCTGAGCATTTGAAGTTGGGTTTGTTTTTTGTTTCCGTGCCAAGACCACTTGCACTGGATGTAATGTGAGCCATCTCCAGGAGAGTGGGGAGCAGAGCTGTTATCACAAGCTGCACTCGCGGCCACAAGAGGCTGGTTTCCTCCTTGCGGTTTGAACTTCTATCAGCAGACCATCAAAAGAGCCTGCAATGGTTAGAGTGGGTGGTGGGACAAGCCAAGTTTCATTTACCGAACTAGATGTGACGTTTGTCATGTAGGCTGCCTTCTGTCATGTTGTTTCTTAACAGATGAGCTGATGTGGAGGTGGGAGTAGACTAGATCAGGACGCCCCTGCATGGGAAAAAGGGACTTTAACCCCATGTCTCAGCTGTGGCCCCCATCAGAATTCCACACTCCCTGCCCCACCAGGGCTGCTTTTTGCAATTCGAGGGAAGCTTCCATTAGTGCCAATGGGCAGAGTCATCCTCTTGCAAATGGAAACATAGGAAGAGTTGCCATATGCTGAGTCAGCCCACTGGAAACTCTAGCTCAGTATTGTCTTCACTGTCATAGGTTCTCCAGGATTTGAGGCAGCTCTACTTGGATACACTGGGGATTTTTAAATAAAGTGAATGATAGAAAGACGCTGTTAAATATCTGGTCCTCTCCCATCTGGGAAACCAAATCTGAGAGGTACTGCCTCCCGGGAACTTCTAACCAATCTGAGAGGGTGCAGACCTGGGTTTCTTTAGCATCATTCATCTCATTAAGGACGTGAAAGGCACAGCAGTGAGCACATCCTACATTGAAAAGTGCTTGTAGTTCACAGGAGAGAAAGAGATGGCAAGCAGGGGAAGACATTTTGAAATCTGAAGACATTCCCTGGTGCAGCTAGAAGAGAAGGGCTAGAGCTCCTCCGAGAGAGTCTGTATGGGAAGGGAAAGGGCTGTGGCTCAGCAGCAGAGCATCTGCTTTTGCATGCAGAAGGTCCTTGGATCAATCCCCAGCATCTCCAGGTAGGGCTGGGAAAGACCTCTCTAAAATCCTGGCGAGCCCCTGCCAGTCAGGGCAGACGACACACAGCTAATTGGACCACTGCCCTGACTCAGTAGAAGGCAGCTTCTTACGTTCTTTCCTGCCTCTCTAGTCCTTCCAGGGCAATTTATTGTGAACTCAGCGCTGCTCATGCATGCCACTTCTGTGCAGCATAAAAACAGAGAGGTTTTTAATATTTGAGGTTTTCTATGTTTTAATATTTTGTGGGAAGCTGCTCAGAATGACTGTGGCAACCCAGTCAGATGGCTGGGGCATATTATTATTATTATTATTATTATTATTATTATTATTATTATTCACCCAACACCATATTTTCCCATTTATTCCTGGTTTGCCATTTCCATGGAAAAGCCAATAAGTTTTTTTAAAACCCTGCTGAAATGATAAATCTAGGTTATTTCTTTTTTAATCATTATGAGTTTGTTCTGAACTGCATTAATTGTTAATTGAAATATTTGTTTTTGCTTTACTGATATGGTAGTGTGTGTGTGTGTGTGTGTACATATGTAAGCTTATATTGGATAGAAACATTGTTTGCTCCTTTTTAAAGTTTTGTTATTATTATGGGCCACTTTCAGCTCCATATTATTGCTGAAAAGTGGTATACAAATATTAAATCAAAATCACATCACATTTTGGGGTGTTTATTAGATGGCATTGTGATGAAAACTGTGAATCAACTGAATCAACAATAAACAAAAAACATCCCCCCTCAAGAGCATTCTCTTTCTCCATTTGTAGCCCACTCCCATCCCTCCCTATTGCTCTCCTCCATCACCTCCTTCTCAATATCCTCCTCATTCCCATTCCATATCACCTCCACTCCTTCCCTCACCTCTGTTCAGAGGATGCTGTCAGAATTAAGCCTGACTGTTCAGAAGCAGGTCACAGCCTGTGAGTGACAGGGCCGCAACTTAGTTCGTCGGCTGCTGCTACTTACCCGGCCCTGGGGAGAGCATGCTGGGTTCTAAGGTGAGCCCCTGGTGAATCTGGCATCGCGCTCTGCATCTCAGCTGCCCAGGGTAGGACTATTGGAGGCCCTTGCCCATTCCTGCCCCTCTCCCCACCTCACCCAATCTGCGTCAGCAGAGACTGGAGGAAGCTGATCTGTTTTCAAGAGGAAACTTTCGTGCTCATCTCTTTTGTTTTGTTTTTTCTCATGAAAACCTCAAACGGTGGCTCACATCCGGCTCTCACCCACCCCGTGAGGGAAAAGCTTAATGGGCTGCTGAGTGAAAGCGGTAAAGGAGGCAGCAACGTACTGGCCTCTTAGGCTTGGCCTGGAACTATTTATCCCCTCTCTCTCTCTCTCTCTCTCTCCTTACTACTTGCCCTTTTCTGTGCAGTCTTGAACGCTATGCTTGCTTGCTTGTTTAAAATAGTTCACCATGCTTCATTGTGGTGTCAACAGTGGAACAAACAGTGGTGGACTCTCCTTCCTTTGAAGTTTTAAAGCAGAGGCTGGATGACCACCTGCCCTGTATGATCTAGTTAAGATTTCTGCATGGCAGGGGCTGGACTAGATGACCCTCAGGGTCCCTTTCAATTCTATGATTATATGATTCCATTATCAAAATAATGTGACATGAAAGCAGTTTGCACACAGTATATAAATGCAATATATATTGAACAAATGCAACAATGCACATCAGACTAAAAAAGACGCCACCCATAAAACTGAAGAACATATACAAATGGAAAGAACAAGCTTTGTCTTGGGAAGGGCCCTATAGCTCAGTGGCAGAGCATCTGCCTTGCATGCAGAAAGTGTAGACAATACTGGGCATAAGGGCATCTGTATCCCTGTGTCTTTGGAATGTGGCAATCAGAACTGTGCATGCATATAACTGAAAGGAGAAGTTGGGTGTGATGGTGCCAGAGTTTCATGTAACTCACAGCTACCTTTCACCATCTGCCTTGAAAATATTGGGAATGTCTGTAAACGACAGGTTGATTCCTCAATTTCCTTCCTGCAAATTGCCCTTTGCTTGGCCTTGGGCTGGTCACTCCTCCTTAGTCTCAGTTCTCCATCTACAAAATGGGAAAAACACAGATTTTGTAGGATTGTTGATATGGGAATGAAATTGAGATTAATTAGAGAATGAAAAGTACTATAAAGCCAATCCTGACCATAGTAATATATCAGTGGTGCCCAAAGCACTGCAATGCACACACCTTGACAAGTTCCCTGCAAGCCAGGCCCATATTCCTGTGGCCCCGACATCACATTTACAGGTGAGTTTAAGTATCTCAAAAGACAGTTTTCTGTGAAAATTTTGCAGGTGCACAGAACAGTGATCCAGACAACAGCATAATCTCCTTCTCTGCCTGGCAGACGCCTTCTTAGAATCTCTGTCTTAGAAAGAGCTTTTTGCTTGTTGAGTGAGGTGTTTTCCATGAATTGTGAACCTTGACATCTCCCCCTCCTGACAGGAATATGGCAAAGGGTTCCAGGTAAGACATACATTCCTTTCTCTCCCCAGAATACAATCTTTTCCTGAGGACGAAAACAAGAGAGTCACGAGGTGTTGCAAGATGTTCAAAGCCTTGAGCTGTAACTGTGGAGGGTTGCCAGCTGACCCAAAGAGAACTGCCAGCAACTTGACTAGCAGCTTGACCTACAGAAATAAAACAGATGGAGCTTTTCAGGGCATGAAGATAATAACAATCACTTGCAGCTGCAAGCACATCTGAGAGCCAGTGTGGTGTATATATTTGGTGTTAACCGCCCTGAGCCCAGTCTTGGCCAGGAAGGGCGGGGTATAAATTATTATTATTATTATTATTTAGTAGATATTTTATTGTTGTAGGAATATTTATAAACCACCAACTCAGAAAAAATAAATTTGGGTAGGTAACCGTGTTGGTCTGACACAGCCAAAATAAATTAAAAAATTTAAAAAATTGTCCAGTAGCACCTTAGAGACCAACTAAGTTTGTTCTGGGTATAAGCTTTTGTGTGCATGCATCTGAAGAAGTGTGCATGCTCATAAAAAATAGTGAGACTGCATAAAACAAAATAATTAAACCAGCATAACGCTATCATTAAAGCTATAACATTGTAATAATACAGAACAAATGACTGACAGTAAAGCAGATTAATCCTTAAAAAAAATGCTTTTCACATTTTCAGTAGGCAACATCAGATTGTAGGTGCCTTTCTAATTTCCCTGGGAACAGTGCTTGTGGTAGAGCATGAGACTCTTAATATCCGGGTCGTGGGTTGGAGCCCCACATTGGCAAAAGAGATCTGAATTGCAGGATGTTGGAGTAGATGACCCTTCTAACTCTACAAGTCTATGATTCCAGGAAATTACTGGTGCTTCTGCATGAAGAACATTGGTGAATAAAAGTACCTGTATGAACAGTTTTAGTCACTAGGTGGCAATGGATGTACGGCTATTGGAGAGAAGTCAGGCGTTAGTTTCCTATTACTGTCAGAGAGAGAGAAAATCCTTGCCTGACAACTTGACTGGTGTGACCTCTAAGCTACCCATGACGTGACAGAAGAGGAGTGTGGGAAGGTCCCTAGCGCACTGACAGAGCAGAGTCCTTGGTTCAATCCCTGTTTGATGTCATCTTGTGTTTTAATTTGTTGGAAGCCAACCAGAGTGGCTAGGGTGGGGAACCAGGCTGAGAATGAGGTTGGGGGTGGAATACAACAAGCCTTTCAGTCAAAGACGTCAGAGGGACACCAACTTGTGATAGCCAGAGTATGAAACTCTTCACCCATTACAATGGCTAAAGGCAGTTATCCACTAGCTAAATTGCCTGCTAGGAGGTGGCATTGTAAATACATGGTAAAAGGTAAAGGTACAGGGACCCCTAACCGTTAAGTCCAGTCGCAGACGACTCTGGGGTTGCGGCACCCATCTCGCTTTACATGCCGAGGGAGCTGGCATTTGTCCACAGACAGCTTCCGGGTCATGTGGAAACGCCGTTTACCTTCCCGCTGGAGCAGTACCTATTTATCTACTTGGCGTGCTTTCAAACTGCTAGGTGGGCAAGAGCTGGGACCGAATAACGGGAGCTCACCCCATCACGGGGATTCAAACTGCCAACCTTCTGATCGGCAAGCCCATGAAATAAATAAATTACCAGCTTGCTGGCTCAGCAGCTGTGGGGATTCCCAGGCTGGGCATTTCCAAAACGATGTTCTATAATGAATAGCCAGAGCTAAATAAAATTTGAAAGAGAGTGGCAGAAGCCCTAAGCTGTGTGTTCCACTTTTGAAAATGGCATCTTAAATGCATTTCCATCAATAATTGACAATCCCTGGGTGGGAGCTGTACAGGACCTGGTTACACTGTGCGGCAAATGGAGAGAAGTAGTATTAATGCCAGGCTCTTTGCACATGCTTTTGTTGTTGTTGTTCAGCAATGGGCTGGAAAGGTCTTGTTTTAACCAAGGATGCTTTTCAGAATCATGAGAGCAGGCACTGCACTAGGGCTCAGGTAGGAGTATAGTGCTGAACTTTACAAGACAATCCCATTGGCCACTCACTTGGATGGGTAATTTTGCTGCAAATCTGTGCCTTGCTGGAGTGTGTGTGTGTGCAGTATGGAAGTATATACAGGCAAGGCATAAGTGAAGCAGGGAAAAGCCCTTTGACTGCAGGGATTTGTACCAGGAACTATCTAGACATAAGTCAGTTTGTTCACAGATCTGCTGCACAGGGTCTAGTAGCCCCAGAGATGGAGGAGGAGAAATGAGAGCTGAAAGGGACAGATCATCCTATCATCATCCAACTCTCTCCCCTTTGCTGTCCCAGACTCAGGAACATCCCATATTCCAGGCCTGAAGCTGTCAGGATGCTTTCTTCTGACCCAGTTAGTTCGCCAGCCAAAACTAAAAAAAGAAAGAAAAACACCCAACCTTCCAAGATGTGTAAATTAGTGATGAAGCTGGTGATTTAAAGCTGCAATGAGCTTCTTCTGCTTGGTGGGGAAGTCTCTCTGCAGCAATGTCTCTCAGCCATTGAGGTGTAGCCTGAAAGCAGATGATGGTAATAAAGCGAAGCGGAACTGCAGCTGGACACCCTGCCTGGATGGGAGATGGGCAAGAGCTCCCCAAGGAAAATGATGTAAATGCAATCAGTAAATGTGGTGTGGTGTCAGAGTCATTCTCCCCACCCCACATGCATACAAGATGCTGTATACACTAAAAACAACTTGATTCATGTATAAGCAGTGTACACCCTTCAAAGAAAATCCTCTCCACA
Organism: Podarcis vaucheri; assembly: GCF_965113315.1. Classification (NCBI taxonomy): domain Eukaryota; kingdom Metazoa; phylum Chordata; class Lepidosauria; order Squamata; family Lacertidae; genus Podarcis; species Podarcis vaucheri. The sequence goes on from NC_138760.1 coordinate 2,664,212, forward strand.
AGGAATACTGGGAACTGTAGTTTGTGAAGGGTGCTGAGAACTGTTAGTATGCCCCTCAGCCCCAGCACCCACAGCAAACTACATTTCCCAGGATTCCTTGGGGGAGGAGCAAGTAGGGCTTTAACTGCATGGTGTATATGCAACAGAGCTGGCCCACTCATAAGGCTGGATCAGGCGGATGCCTCAGACAGCGCCCTCCAAGGGGCATCACCACCACCACCACCACCACCCCAGCACTGCCGCCAGTCTCCCCAGCCTCTAGGGTCACAGAGAGACCAGCAGCAAAGCTCTGTGGAATGCCTCCCTCCTGCCAAGTTGGCGCAACAACATATCTAAAAACATAAAACATCAAGTGTTAAAAACATCCAGATGCAGGGCTGCCTTCAGGTGTCTTCTAAAAGTTGTGTAATTCTTTAACTCCTTGACATCTGATGGAAGGGCATTCCACCACTACCAAGAAGGCCCTCTGCCTGGTTCCCTGTAGCTTCACTTCTTGCAGTCTGGGAACCAGCAGAAGACCTTCGGAGGAGGACCTCAGTGTCCAGGCTAAATGATGGGGGTGGAGACGCTCCTTCAGGTATACTGGGCCAAGGCCGTTTAGGGCTTTAAAGGTCAGCACAACACTGGTAGATTAGACCAGTAGTCTTCACCCCTTTCAGACACAAGAATCCATTTTCAACACTTTCAGGAATAGGACCCACTTTTAATAGCTACACTGGGAATATATTTTATTGCAAGTTATTTATTGCTGTGAGCACATTAACCCCAAACACTCTCTGAAACCAATGACTAACCCAGTCAAGGAGATTAACATTTCCCATAGGGTGACAAAGCCTCAAAAGCCATACTGTCTTAAGTATAGGTCTATTGTCTTGACATTGCAGTATATGTGACCAACAAAAATATCAGGTGTATGTCTGGTACCACTCTCCTGCTCCATCAAATCAAGGAGCACCCATGTCCTCAAACATCACACAACACTATGTCTCCACCACCACCACCTCTGCACTTTATCACATCGGTTGCCACTAGAAGGGAGTGGCACCAAGTACAACACAAGGGTTTGTCAGGACCACAAACCAGGCAACTGGCTTATTTCAAAGGTGCCTGCACCAGCTCTATAAATGTCTTGGTGGGAGAGACCCAGGACCTGCACCTTGTAAAGAGGTGCACAGGGCTATAACAGCTCACCAGATGAATGGCCTCCTGATCTCTACCAGCTGCCTGAGGCATAAAGGGGAAGAAGTAAAGACATATACAAAAAGAGGATCACAGTGGACTCTTGGATTGTTTGATGTGCTGCCATTATGCTGCTTGACAAATTGTGTGTTTTATTATTCTGGAGCACCAAAATTTTAATGCAGAAAATATATAGGATTGGTGCAACTGCCAATGTTACTAGTATTAATAATCATAGTAGTCAGAATAATACCAATGAATGTTGCAGTCTATGAGTGATAAAGCTGCCTGTGTGAACTGGCTCCAGGTATCATTGCCGGCAATTGAGTTGCTGGCAGTATTCTCCACTAGAGGGCCTTTGGGCTCCTTCTAATTCTTTGACTCAAACCCCCAAACTTCCGCCAACCTATCTGGAGATGCTGACCAAGACACATTTCATCAAGTTTTTGGAGGGATACCTAAGAAGTTTTTGTGTGAAAACTAAAGCATGAATGAAGCAAAAGCATGTCTCATTCACAAGACTGGAAACATAGGGATCTCAAAGGTGCACTTATCAGGAAACTGAGACTAATAGCAGCCTGTCAAGTGTGCCCTATTTGGTGTCCAGTCCAGGTTTGCTGTCTTATAATATATGGAACAAGTCATAGCTTACGATGAAGGATGAGTATCAAGAGATTGCATCAATGACTCTTTAAAGTAAGAGATTTTGCCATACACTTACAGTACTGCCAGTTCTGTTTGTGCTGTTTATTCCCGCAATCAGCTGTCTTTGCCTTTTGTACTTGTAATTCAACCTGACCTTTTCCACAGGACTGTCAGTTGTTATATGAGACATATCAGCATCCATTTACTGAAGCCAGCGTGCACCTGAACACTGGATGATGTTGCCAAAAGGCAAAACAAACCTTTCAAGAATTTTCTCTTGCTCCCATCTCACATGTAAGAGGCTGAGAGGCTGAACCCCATGCATTCATGTTCTGAAAGGTTTCTCATTGTGGGCCTTCCTGGCTGCTGCAGTCACAGGAAGGGAAACTCAGAGCAGCTTCACAGAGTGAACTTTGGCCATAATACACCACAACTTGGACCAAACAATTGGTTCAGGGATGTAGGGGCAGAGAAGGTAGCACCTTGGGGGTCTGAATACCCCCCAAGTTTGGCTGAAGCTCAGTTGAAGGGGAAAGGTACAATAGAGCAGAACTCCCATCAGCTCTAGCCAGCATGAGAAATAGGGGTGATGGGAGTTGTAGTCCAACACCTACTGGACAGTGCCATGTTGGGTACCCTTTAGCAAGATAATTTGCTGTTGCCCTGGCTATTGATGCTGGTATCTCAAACCACATCAGAGGGCAGCAGGCTGAATAAGCCAGCACACCAGCTACCCAAGATCCCTTGCTTAGTGCATTGGTGCACCCTTGCTAAATGGCACTGAGCAACATAGAAGTGTAAAGGTCCAAGCTAGATCATTTCACCTTTAAGTGCCTGCCTCCTTTTAGTTCTTGAATGATGCCTACCCTGGAGCTGTTCCTGGTCCGGGAAGGGAAAGCAGGAAGAGCAGTCACAGTAAAAAGAGGAAAGGTTTGCTATTGCTGCTCTTGTAGACCAAACATCATTCTTGCATTGGGCGTGAAAGCTCATCAATTCAATTTCCAGTCATGCTCTTGGAGACATGTAAGCAGACTTTTCGAAGAAGTGGGCACAGCCAAAGCACACACTTTGCATGAGAAAGAACCAGATTTAAACCCCAGCATTTCCTATTAGATGATTCTCAAGTACCAGGATTGAAAAGGACCTCTACCTAAAAGAGCTTGGAGATCTGATGACAATCCAAGCAGACAGTGCTGGACTAGATGGATCAATAGTTTGATTTAGTGAAAGGCAGCTGTGTATATGGCCTTTGTGTAGACGGTGCCAGCTGCTCTGTGACTGGCATCACTCCTACTTCTGGCCAGACAGGGAAGCAAATGAGTAAAGAATTGAAGACTGGGCCGAGTAGATGGTGGGGGATTGGATTCATATCAAACCATGTGTTATGTACTGAGAACAATAGGATCCAAATTGCAGCAGTCTGATTAGTCCTAGAACAATAGGATTCAGAATGCAGCAGTCTGATTGGCCCTGGAACAATGCAGCAGCATGATTGGTTGGCAGGAACCACCCAATCCTGCTCCAGATTGAAGTGAATCCACAACCTGATTGGCTTACAGTAGAATTCTGGAATTAGCCAATCATGTGCAGTCCATTGTGTAAATAATGTATATAAGGCAGATACTGGGAGGGGACTTCCATTCATTCCTCCTCACCACTATGAGCTGAATAAAGAGCATGAAATCACTTTGCGACTCTGAGTATATTTCACTGGCGACGAAGGTGGGATCCCGCTGAGCTGACTGCCACACACAGCACCGCAGCACCGCCACCTGCCGCACCGCTGCCTCGCACCGTGTATCCAGGCTTCAGCTCCGAGACACAAGGAACTCAGAATGGCAACCAACAGCAGCTTCTCGCCATTCAACCCAGCATCTGGAGACTGGGAAGCGTACGCCTCCCGTTTCACCTTCCTCCTGGAAGCCAAAGGGGTCACCGACGAAGAAGACGCCAAGAAGAGGGCAATATTCTTCAGCGTCTGCGGAGAGGAGACGTTTGAAATCGCCCGGGCTCTCCTTGCGCCTGAAGACGTCGCTACTGTTCCATACAAAACAATAATGGAACAGCTGAAGGGGCACTTTTCGCCACAGCCCTCAGTGGTGGCTCGTCGAAATGCCTTCTACGCAAAGCGACAAGCCCCTGGGGAAACCATAACTGGGTTTGTGACCTCTCTCCGCCAAGCCGCCCGGTTCTGCAACTTCTCAGAGCTGGAGAACATGCTTCGTGACCGCCTCGTCGGTGGCCTGAAGGATGAGAAGCTGCAACGACGCCTCTACGCTAAGAAGGACCTAACGTTCCAGGTCGCTCTGGAGGAGGCCCTGGCAACGGAAGCTGCCGAGAGGTCGACGCAAGAGGCACGGCCGAGCCTGCCATCCCAACCAAGGGTCCACCACGAAGACCTCACCGACGACTCAGGATCCGACAGGGAGGAGGTGCACCGAGTACAGCAGCGCACTCAAGCAGCGCACAGACCACAGCTGCCTCGACGAGAAGGAGGAAACTGCGCAAGCTGCGGGGAGAGTCACGAGAGGAGGACCTGCCGTTTCCGCAACGCAGAGTGCAGGCAGTGCAGAAAATCGGGACACATCGCCCGGGTGTGTCGGGCTCGGCCCACCCGACACCAGGCATCAGATGACCAACCCAAGAGCCCCAGGTCCCGGGGCCCAACGCACCAAGGCAACTCGACGGAGCTCACGGACTGCCAGGTATACCAGTTGCCCCACCCCAACGTAGAGAAAATTTATGTAGAGGTACAGATAGAGGGGGCCCCATGCCGCATGGAGCTTGACACGGGTTCAACTCTATCCATAATCTCGGCAAAGACCTTAAGGAAACTGTGTCCTACTGGGGGTCCCAAACTCAGGCCGGCCCCATTCACCCTACGGGACTTCCAGAAACGTAAGGTCCCCACAATGGGGGTGGGGACCTTCAGGGTGCAATACCGAGGGCGGACGCGGCAACTGGACTTGCTTGTGGTCAAGGGCCCCTACATTAGCTTACTGGGATTGGCATGGTTTGGACCACTGGGGCTAGCTGTCACCGGGGTGAACCACACTACCTTACAAGTGGATGTGGACGCCATATGCAAGGAATTTCCAGGGGTTTTCGACGGGAAATTGGGACAGTATACGGGCCCCCCCATTGCGCTACAGCTTGACCCCGCAGTACGACCGGTCAGGCTCAAGGCCCGCCGGGTCCCGTTCGCCTTGAAACCCCGTATAGACGAGGAATTGGACCGACTCGTGGAGCAAGGAGTGCTGGAGCCAGTGCCTAATGCCCCCTGGGAAACTCCAATCGTCACACCCGTCAAGCCTAATGGTTCGGTCCGCATCTGCGCAGACTACAAGTGTACCATAAACAAGGCCCTCACGGCCCACGCATACCCAGTGCCAGTGGTCAGCCATGTCCTTGCCACCCTGGCTGGGTCGAAAATTTTTGGCAAGCTGGACTTGGCCCAAGCATATCAACAGCTGCCAGTAGATGAGGCCACAGCAGAGGCACAGACGATTGTGACGCACAGAGGAGCGTTCAGAGTAAAGCGGCTGCAATTCGGGGTCAGCGTGGCACCAGGCATATTCCAGAATCTAATGGACTCTCTCCTTAAAGGGATTCCTGGTGTCACCCCCTTCTTCGATGATGTGTTGATTGCCGGGCCCACACCAGAGGAGTTTGAGGACCGCCTCCGCACCGTTCTGCACCGTTTCCAGACGGCGGGTCTCAAGGTGAAGCGGGAAAAATGTCTACTAGGAGTGCCTCAGGTGGACTTTCTGGGATTTATGGTGGACGCAGAAGGGGTCCACCCGACTGGGGACAAGGTACGGGCCATTTGTGATGCCCCCGCGCCCAAGAGCAAGACTGAACTTCAGGCCTTCTTGGGATTATTGAACTTTTACCATTCCTTCCTTCCCCACAAGGCGGCGGTAGCGGAGCCCCTACACAGACTCCTGGACAAGCGGGCCCCTTGG